>NW_025791658.1:2582891-3874337 GCF_921293095.1 Ischnura elegans | reverse complement strand
TTTCCTCTTGATGCTTGCCCCGCATCTCTATTTGTTGGACATGCTGACAGATATCCACACGGCATATTTACACTTCAGCCATAACAACTACCTGTATTTTGGCTTAACAGTGCTTTTTGTTTGCGGACCTATGATGGCAGAGATCATAAGCTACGTTATTGTGTAAGTATAACCAATCTTCAAAATCCAATAAAAATCCAATTTTGGGGTAAACGGTTTAAAAAATAGCCTATCACTGTTATTTGTTACAAACGAGGTTGCCTATTTGATTAAGCCTTTCAACTTCATTAAATATACTTTTAATATTAATTAGATCACATTTTTCCTCATATGATTCACAACTAACTTCAGTTAATTTCAATTAATATATTTCGGTGAATGTAGATCTATTTAAATATTGGCGTGTAAATCTTGTCCATTTGGCCAAAGAGGATATTGAAACGTAATCTAGGAATGCAATTTAGTGGATGATTGGGCTAAGATTATCTCGATTAAGATGTTCGATGATATCGATGTTAGCCAATCACAATGCAGCGCGGGCAAATACGAACTTCTTTAGGGAGGCAGTGTTGTCGAATGGAATGTGGTTTGGAAGAAGCAGCCAGAGAAAGTGAAAAGATAACATTTACTCTCGAATGAATTGGATAGTCATGCATGATTCGATCGAATTATCTTCGGACAGGGAGTCTCGTGTATGCAGACCTCTTGCCACTTGAACAACTGAAACACCTTTGTTGAAATTGGTTCGAGAGTTTAAGTTTAATGTTTTCAGCAAGGGTACTGAGTAGAGGAGGCCCAATTGCACTCCTTGGAAGGCTGATTTACGTACCACTTCGGTCTTATTTTAATCGTTTTTTTTTAATGTCCGAAGTGTGGAGATAAGTGCAGAGCAATACAATTTTTTGCATTCCATTTTTTTTTAATGCGAGGAGTAATAGGAAAGCTATGAAAATGTCAGATTACAGCATTATTTTCATGAATATCTTTTAACACCACTAACTATACCTTATTGCCCCGTAAAACTAGAATCAAATTATCTGTCAGCGACGTGAGTGGCGACTTTCGCAACTCGATTTAAACACGCAGTGGATGACAACATATTAAGAGGCCTACTTGAGGGTCATCTGTTGTAATATTCGTGGTTTTCGCTTCGTCTGGCTGGTGCTTTGAAACGATTTTCGGTTTGACAACACCGCCTCTCTAAGGAGGTTCGCTTTCGCCCGGGTTGCACCGCGATTGGCGAATTGAAATCGCAATAATTCGGATATGGTGCGACTGAACCAAAAATTTATTAAAAGAAGATAATTTACTGTTGAGAATAACTCAATAACAACCATGGTAGCATATCTTTGAATATCCGACCAAACTGTATGTATGTCACCGGTACCCTCTCATACGTTTATTATTCTCAGCTTAATAATTAATAAGCTGTTTCATGGGAGGGAACTGGCCACCCTTACTATAAATTTGTGATATTTTGTCCCTGTTGCTAAGTGTGGTGTGAGCTCTGGACTCATACATTCAAACCAACATCTGAATTGAAGCAACGCGTGAGTGAGCGTAAGTAGATAATTCAATGATTATTTACATATGTGGGAATGTAATTTTACTGCTATCACGATCTACTGTAACCCGTTTCGTCGGGTTTTGGGGGTGGAGGAGGATTCTTTGGAGGGTTCGCTCTAGGCGAGCGGGTCGTGGTTCGGGAGTAAGGGGAGGTGGGGAAACAAAAAGGGAATAGTGGGTGTGGGGTGGGTTTCAATTGCTGAATGGAGGCTGGCGTGCACGAAATAACAAAGGCTTAAGTGACAATTTACAATTTCAACAAAACTTTAAATACAAAATTTAACTTTGAAATGAACAACAAAACACGCAAATGAATTATTCTTCTGAATAAAAATAAAACTACTGCAACTGGCCAGTTAAAAACTACGTGACAACAATTATCAAACAATGAAAGATAAGGAACTCTGTTTTAACAAATGTTGGCGTAAATGAAAGAAAACGGAATAGTTGATTAATGACAAACGCTAAAATCAAATGATCACATTTTGTCCTAATTACTATAATTAACTGTTCACACACACGCGGGGATGAAGGGGAGGGCAGAAAAATCATAAAAAATGCACGGGAATGTTTCACAGTTCTTCTTGTCTTGAATAGTGGGGAGAAATGGGGCTCTTCGGGGTCTTCTGAATTCAGGGGGTGGGTTAAAGGGTGACAAGAGTGCTTATCGCTCTCTCTGAGTTACGGATGGAGATGGCTTCCTTGGCTGGCTCCGGTCAACGTGGCTGCGTTTCCTCTCGCTGTAGGACGAGAGAATCTCTTCACTGGGCGTCGTGGAGTGACGTTTCCCTATAATGAGAGCTGGAAATCTCCCGCTCGTCTCCTCTTTCCTTGCTACTGCCGTAATTAATTTCAAAGTCAACTTCCACCTCTCACTTCTCTCTCGCTCACGTCCACAGGTTTACGGGAATGCCTTAGATGACCGCCAGTGCCTCCGGTTGCATCTCCATGCCGAATAGTCTCTTTTTCGACTGCTGTACTCAGCTTTTATAGCCCCGTGGGTCACTTTCTGTGGGTTGGGGTAAGGATGGGAGATACGAGATGGCTGGTTTTCTCCGACTCTTCAAGAGGGGAGGGGGAGTTTTCGCCAAAATTGGTGGAGAGTGGGGGTAATGGATTACATCACTTTCCGTTTGCTATGTGCAGGTGATCTTCTCTCGCTGTGGGGTGGGGTAAACTTACTGCTTGTCACGTACACATAGAAAAATTCCGCTCTTAAAGTAGGCGGAAGAATCGTGGGAGGGGGATGGAAAAATACGGCACCTGGGTCATTAACGCTTCACATACACACGCACACATTCACACAAAATTACATAAGCCTTCCCTACCTCGTAAACGCCGATTTAGACGCCCATGAACCGCGCCAAGCGGCATCGGTTACAGTATGAAGTGCTAGACATTGCTGGATTTAGGGAGTGGGTGGCCTGGGGTCCATTTCGGTGTGAAATCCACTTTTTCAGAGTCCTGCAATTTGCAATACGCTTACCAAACTGAGCTCTTCGTCTTCCTAAATGCACAAAGAGCTGCACGCGCATCTTGTGTTTTCAACGACACCGTGTGCCAGTGGTTGTGTTCTCAGCTACATTAACAACGCAAACGAATAAAGTGTATTTTTATCTTCAGCGTCAACTCTCTATTGACGTCAATGTTGATGAATACATGCTCACCAAATACCGCCCAGATTCACTTCGAAATCCCATAAACACGATATATCCTCTTTTTCCGATTTTGTAAGATTTATCTCTATATTGAAGGGAGCCCACTGCTGGGTGAGTGACCCTGAGTTGGTGAGTGAGTCATGGTCCATTTGGCCTCCCCTATGATTCGACCCTGATGCTAGAGTAATCAGAGCACATACTTTAAGTTGATTCCAATAGGGTTATTAACCGTAGCATGTGTGGATTCTTTCTTTTTGCATAAGATACTCCTTTCCCTTTACGATTTTTACTCTGACTGCTTGATAATAGGACCAAAAAATTAGCAAATCAACTCACACATCTTTCTTCTCTTTTCAGGTCGCTGTTGGGAGGGGAGTTTAGGAATTCGTTCAGGAAGGGATTACTCAACTTTGAATCACTGAAACTGCTCCCTAAGTAAGGAGAGAGGCTTTTAGCTACTTTGATATTAATTATTTACACATGTTCTATAAATTTGGTTTACGGTTTCTGTACACTTTGTATAAGAGTTATATACAAAATGGTTGAATGGAATTACAAATTTTTAACAAATTGTCTACAGCTTGTATAGGGGTTGTATAAAATATGTATGCAATTGTGTGTACTTTTTACACATTTTATGCAATTTTATGCATTGAATAGAATTGTATAGGCTGAATTTAGCCAGCAAAAATGTAGCAATATGTATTGCGTAATTTTTTACAGTCCAGACAACTTGTATGCAAAGTAGTGACCTACGAAAGAAAATCCTAAATAAGGTGTCATGGCCGAATAGTGAAGCCTCACTTGGAATATGCTGCTAGCGTGTGGGACCCTTACGAGGTAGGACTAATAGGTGAAATTAATCGAGTACAGCGCAGGGCGGCCAGATTTGTGATGAGTTGTTACGACAAAAAGTGCAGCGTTTCAAGTATGTTAAACAAATTAGGATGGGAATCTTTACAGGAGCGTAGATCGAAGTATAGGCTTAACTTACTTAGGAAACTCGAAGATAATATTTTCTCAGATGACGTGAAGCATATCCTTCGTTTACCATCGTACTATAGTAGACGTGATCATGAGAATAAAATAAAAGAAATAGACTGAAAAACAGAGAGATTTAAAATGTCATTCTTCCCTCGTACTATTAAGGATAGCAATGTTGTCTCAATTGAAAGGATTAATGGCAACGCTCGCTAGGATCACCCATTGCATGTTTTTTCGTAGTTCTAACCTTGCATGTATTTGCTCTAGGAATTACTAACAATTAGCAATTTTTTTATGAATAAGCATGTATATTTTTCTAGTGTGCGTAATATTTCTTTGACTGTGAGGTGTGCATGTGGCGGTCCTCTTGCATGCTGCATGTTGGTGATTGGTCACCCCCTGCCAAACACCCTATAGGTGGCTCGCAGGGTATTATGTAGATGTAGATGTAGAATAGAGTGAATCAGTTGCTATTGATTTTTTGGAAACTGTTACCTGCAAGCATTTTGCCAGTATTATTTTCTTACCCAAATACCAGCAGAGTTCTGATGGAAAATCATAGAAGTAAGAAGTTTATGAGCAGCGAAAAGTGTTGCGTTCACTATTTTGCCAACCTGTGTGAGACAAATGCTTTCCGTATACGCAATGGTTCCCCAGAACTCTGAGGTTTAGAGAGAAATGATAGTACACCTTCAGAATGGGCAAAAGTTAGCCAACTTATGGAAGCATTAATTGGAATGGGTAAAGTTATACCGAAAAAACTGTTGTACATGAATTCTTTTATTTATTCTTAAAAAATAATCGCATAAATAGCCCATATTCAAGTCCATTTTAGCCTTATAACATCATATCATATACGGTTGAAGTACATTACGTATGGTTTTAAAAGCACACATTCAAAATCCATTAAGGCCACAACAAAGATTTTTAGGTAGCCTTATCACTCTAACTATTAATGCATAAACAAATAATCTACGGTTTTTACGCACAATTACCACTACAAGCAACAATACATAGGTAAACACTAAGCTACTAGCGTCATCAACGGTAATGGAGGACGTTATGAGGTCAATTGGGGCGATATGGTACTATGAGAGCTCCTTCCCAAACACGTGAAATCGTGGAAAAAAGGGTGAATGAACATTGGAGATAAGTCATCCTCAAAATATCAGCTTTATCGAAAATGTGGCCAGATATGTGCTGACGGGGTTATTAGAAGTGGTGAACAATTATCAGAAGAAAATAAAAAAAGACGAGAAATATTAATATTCAATTGCAATTGATTATCATTGAAACAGGAATTCATAGGCATATGGTTTTAGGAATTTGATATATTGTTTCACTGTGGTGAATTTAGTATACGAGCCTGAGCTGCCTTTAAAATGCCGAAACTTTTAAGCTTGATAGAATTATTTTGAGTAAGCTCTATTGACAGCCATTCACATGATGGAGATATGATATTTAATTAGCGATCATAAGTGTGCTAATGAATTGAACGTCTGTTTTCAGATCTATCTGGAGCCTCTGCTATGCCATGAACTCAAGGAGTCAGTTTGGTGATGACCTGGACAGGTTCTACTCGGAGCTGCACCGATTACGTTGCGTTCGCTTCGAGGGCCAGCCGAGGAGGCGAAGGTAAATACCGTAGTCTTAGGCTTACGTCATTTGAAATTTTGATGATGGAAATGAATTTTACTCTTTTACGTGGTGATTCGACAGTCTTTGACTCATGATTTCTCTCATCTTTATTTGATCTTTGGAAATACCGTGATGTTTACTGTGGTAAAATTGAGCATTTTATGCGTTCATTATAACAAGAGGCCACTACTTAGATGTATAAGTTCCATAAGGTTCTAACTACTACCATCTACATCTACATCTACATAATACCCTGCGAGCCACCTCTAGGGTGTTTGGCAGGGGGTGATCAATCACCAGCATGCAGCATGCATTTGGACTCCCACATGCACACCACACCGTCCAAAAAACGTCCCGTATAATAACAAAATATACTACTATATGCTGTTAGAAATAGAATATAGAATAGAGATTCAGAAACATGCTTTAAGTTTTACATAGGTTAGTAGGCTACACTACAAGTCATGCAATCTATTTACGAGGTCTATTGCTGCCGTTATAATCTCTTATCGATCGTGGAAAAAATGACATTCGGAATCTGTCTGTTCTGCAATCTATCTCTCTTATTTTACTTATATGATCTGATCTTCCGTAGTACGTTGGCGTCCGCAAGATATGGTTAACTTCGTCAGAAAAGACACTGCTCTTGAATTTATCTAAAAGGTTTAGTCTATTTTTCAATCTACGGTCCGACAGAGATTCCCATCCGAGTTTATCTAAGAGGTCAGTTACACTAACAAGACTATCGTAACGACCTTTCACATACCTGGCAGCTCTTCTTTGCACGCGTTCTAACTCTGTCATTAAGCCTTTTTCATGAGGGTCCCAAACACTGGCAGCGTATTCCAAATGTGGTCTAACGAGGGAAAAGTAGCTAATTTCTCTCATTTTGTCGTCGCACTTTCCTAATATTCTTTTAACAAAACCCATTTTACGATTAGCTTGACCGATTATTTCTCGAATATGTTTATTCCACGATAGATCATTATTGAGTCTAACCCCTAGATATTTCACGGATTCAACTGCCTTTAACTGGATACCCCGAATGATATAGTTACGCTGTAGGGAGTTATTCTTCTTCCAGAAATTCATTACGACGCAATTTTCTAAATTTAATTCTAACTGCCAAGCATCGCACCAAGCTTGGATAGCAGCAAGGTCATTCTTTAGTTCATCCATATCTTTGCAGGAACGGATTTCTCTGTAAACTACAGCGTCGTCTGCAAATAATCGTAACTTACTCTGCACTACTTCGCCAATGTCGTTTATATAAAGAAGGAATAGGAGTGGGCCAATGACACTACCCTGAGGAACGCCAGAAGTGACTCTTACCTCATTGGAGACTGCACCGTCTAATACTATTCTTTGGACGCGGTCGCTCAAAAATTCTCTAATCCAGGAAATGACATCTTCGTCTAGACCATAAGATTTCAGTTTTATCATTAACTTTCCGTGGGATACTTTACCATCGGGCATTAAAAACTCTGGTAATGAGAGGTGTCTGCTAATTGCAATTGTCCACCATTTGGAGGTAAGCAATACAATAGAATATTGGGACAAAAATATACATAACCTGCTGTCCCCCTCCATCATTAAGAGTGTCCGTTATTGTACGTTTTTGGAGAAGAAATACACATTTTCTGCTTTCCGCTCTGCTATTCCTCCGCCTCCGTTATTCAGAATGTCTGCTGTTTGGAAGCGGTAGTTTCATAGTTCTACATTCTGCCGCTTGGACCTAAAAAAGAATCCTTAAATGGAAGGTGTGCATTGTTAAAGGCAATTGCGGCGAAAATTAAGATCTTCTCCTGACTTTGTCCGTCATTGAAATTATTTGGAGACGTAAGTTCCATTGCGTTCGATGTTATTCTGCTCGGACCGAGAAAACTTCCCGATCATGGAAAGTGCCCTTACTTGGAGGTGTCCGTTAACCTTTCAAAACGGTGGAGTTCTCCCCCTAGAATGGATGCTTGACTGAGCCCCAAGAGATTCTTTGGTTCTCTCTGTACGAACGATTTTTACAGGACATTCATTAAGAAGGTTCTCGCGGATAATCATTCTCTCACATCACCAGGAATGTGATCCGATACGAAAAAGCAGTTGAAAGTATGAAATTTCAATAGTTTCGGACCGCTGTCACATTAAGGCACTAAACCGAAAAAGCACTAAACCAAAATTGCAAGAAATGGGATGGCATGAAACCTCCTCAAATCCGAAATGTCATTTTACGGAAAAAAAACCGCCGATCCATAAAGACGCGATAGTTTCGTACCATATAGTGGAATATAGTTTCGGATCTGCCATCTCACTCACTCAAAGGCGAAGAGGGGCTGGGGAGGAAGCCAATTAACCTATTAAAATTCTAGGGAAGAGGGAATGGAGGGAAAGAAAAGGAAAGGTCATTGGCCACTCAAATGAGGTAGCAAGCTGGAAAATTCCGAGCGGGATTTCTCCCGCGCAAGTAGAGGTGGGAGATCGTTTGTTTTTGTGACTCTATTGAGGGATTATACGGCACATGCTGGGGTTTTCCACTGTTAAACAAAGGGTCAAGGAGTTGTTTGAGAAGGTTTGGCCATCAGGTAAAGACATAGTTAAAGAGATATTGTGAAGTGGTCAAGAGTCTGGGGCGTCTAGGGATAATGAGAGGGAATATCCAAGGGGTTAAGGAGAGACGAAAAGGGGGGAGGAAGGAGTAAGGAAGGTGGGAAGAGGTTGGGGTTTCCAACGCGAGAAGTGAGCGGCTACAGAAGAATAAACCAAGTATTGGAATTGAGATGGGCCAATATTTCGGAAGGGAAGGATCCGGGGAAGGAGTATGCTTATTTGAGAATGGAAGGTTGAGGAGACGTGCATGGTTTGCAAAAAGATGACCATTTAATTAATTAAGTTTATGGGACTGTAAAATATAATGTTCAATATTTTTTTCCTTTCTCTCCAGATAAATTACCTTTAATGCAATGAATTTTAGCATCCAAGTGACTTTGCAGAGGAGTATGATTTTAGATGTTTTGAAGGGAAATGAATCCTTTTGTGGTTGCGATATGGATAAAATTGCATGTATATTATAAAATAAGTTCAAATAATGTTAATGAATATTATATTAATATTTTCAGAACCAATTAAAATTTGGGAATATTTGTGTACACTTTGGCACCGAATCTCGTGGAGGGAAATTCTTCCACACTAGGAGTCCCTTGAAAATTTATTGCACTCCCTGTACTCGCGTGGAAAAGAAGCAGAAGTTCGCACCCATCCTAAGGCTGGGACCCAACTCAGCGGGACGGCAATTCTTTCATGTAAAAAATGAATTCCTTGTGTTTTTCTGAGCGTGAAGAAATTTTAAGTGAAGTTTTTACGATCATATTGACGGATTTAGACTATTTCTATTCCAAATCGGCAGATTCGGCCCTTCCTCGAACTGAAAGATCCTTTTCTTTCCCCTCCGCGCGGTCATCCATTGCTTTTTTGGCGTTTTTTCCCAAAAAATATTCATAGCTTACCTGATATACCTGACGTTAGACATGAATTCTTCATTTTTCGGTTATCACATGAAAATTTCAATCGGAGAATCAGATTAACGCTTGAACTCCGATTGAAATTTCCATGTGATAAGCGAAAAATGAAGAATTCATGTCTAACGTCAGGTATATCAGGTAAGCTACGACTATTTTTTGGAAAAAATGCCAAAAAAAGCAGTGAATGACCGCCCGGAGGGGACAGAAAAGGGTCGTTCAGTTCGAGGAAGGGCCTGGGCTCAAAAGGAGATGCATTAGGCTTGTCTTCTGTGTCCGCGGCGGTCCTTTTCCTAAACCCCGCGCGGCACATACGCATTACAGTTTTAACTATCGTAGTGTGAATACTCGTTAGTTCCAGCGATCGCTGGAACAATTGTAATTCGAACGAGGCTTATGCCCAGCTGTGTTGAGCTCCTAAACTAGGAGTTCCCAAACCCGCGACCGTCATAAAAGAGGGAAAGAGCATGGAAACCCATATTATCGGAAAACGTTCTGCCAGGATGAAGTGACGAAAGAAGGACGAAAAGTTTGTAAACCTCCCATTGCTCTATTTTGTCATGCAGTTGTCTCAGTAAGAAAGAATATGGGAGGAAGAAAAATTGTTCGATAAAAACGCATTGAACAACAAAAAACAAAAACTGCCAGGAATTTCTACGACTGATATTTCCGTCTTTCGACTCCCAGGGCAAGAAATGTATTGGAAGTAATTTATTACCAGCGTTAGTTGTGCAAGAATTAAAGAGGTTTGACCGTGTTTGACACCCTCTCCTAGAGGCTTTTATTGTAGTCAGACTCCAGTCATAACGATGCTGTAGTGTGTGGTACCCGTATGAAGCCGGACTGATAGCTGAAATCAATCGAGTACAGGACAGGACGGCTTGATAGGTGATGAGTTGTTACGACAAAAAGTGCAGCGTTTCCAGTTCATTACACGAGTTAGGATGGGAATCTTTACAGGAGCGAAGATCGAAGTATAGGCTGAATTTACTTAGTAAATTGAAGGAGATATTTTCTCAGACGACGCGAAATATATCCTTCGTGTACCGTCGTACTATTGTAGATGTGATCATGAGAAGAAAAAAAAGGAAATAGACCGCAAAAGATGAGTCTTTAGATGCTAAGATGACTCGTTGTTTTTTTTCTATAGTTCTAACTCTGCATGGATTTCCTTTAGGAATTACTAACCATTGGCAAGTTTTGTCTTCGCATGAATATGCATGTATATTTTGCTGGTATGCGTTATATATTTCCACGACCGCACGGTGTGAATGTGGCGGTCCTCTTTCATGCTGAATGCTGTTGATTGATCACCCCCTGTCAAACACCCTAGAGGTGGCTCGCAGGGTATTATGTAGATGTAGATATAGAGGACACCGAAGTATTGGTCACTTTCAGCCCTTTAACACTAGAATGCCGAAGGGTGTCATTTTGACACCCTACGCGAACATTTTTTTCAAAGCTGGACTTCAAAGATTGCTGTAGAATGAAATATTTCGTGACTTTCAATCATTTTTAAGGCTCAATAAGACGACAGTTTTAGGGACACCCCCTCTCTTTTTTCCGGCCTAAAAGATCAAATTTACCTTGAATGCCGGAGGGTGTCATTTTGACACCCAGTATATTTTATCATTTATTCGTTCGGCTTAGGTGTTTCGTGGGATGCAGTTTGAATATAACTTGCCAAATTATTATTTTAGAATATTATATTACCTTCATGATTGTTTATGTTTTACATAATATTAATAAATATCAGCTGTTTATAATTTTTTCGAAAATTTATTAGCTCATGAGATAAGTATATTCCGCTCTATTTGAGAATGATTTTCCTTGAAACGAGCCAAATTTTACCGCGACGACACTCATTTGCCGTGAAACATTAGTGTAGTGAAGTGCGCAACAATGCAATTGGCTTCTGCCGAGAGTTTGTGTTCAGCTTCCCAGCGCAGAGTTTGACACACCAGCGTGTCACGACCAGTCGAGACGTGCTTCTTGATTTGCATCAGCAGTTTGATCTTAATTTTGTCACTGTATGGACGTGTACGCCAGAGAAAATTATTGCAATACTAAATGATATTCCTGCCTTTGATGCCATGAATTGCGGTGAATGGACATCTAAATTTGTTTGGAAACAGCTGTTCGTCAATGGTTATGTATGGTCCAGACTATGGTTAGGGCATTGTAATACTTCAGTTACGAAAGATAAAGATCGTATAATGTAAGTGCCTACACACGATTGAGTATTTGTATCTGCTACGTACGGTATTAGCGATGCGTTCATCATTGTGTTTTAGACGAACCTGGATCAGCGCTATCGGACAGAAGAAATTTATGCGTAGTCGTGAGGCTGTTTGCCGACGTGGAAGGGGTGCTGGTCAGGCTTCAAAGTGACGACGCCTTCTCGTTCAAGATCCTACGTGAGAAGGAGATGACCATGCTTTGGAAGCATAGCCTGGGCCACAAATAACCTTTGACAAACAGCTGTTTCCAAACAAAGCTAGATGCTCATTCACGCAGTTCATGGCATCAAAGCGTGATGATGATGATGATTATAGTATTCTACCGATCAAGGTAGGTTTCCATGGAGCACGCAAGAAGTGATCTGGGAGCCTCCCTTTCCTTCCAGCACTGACTTCTTTAATTCAATGTAAGGCCTACTCTCTTTCAATCTATCTAAAAAATCCTATTCTTCTCCTTCCCCTCCCTCGTTTCCCTAACATTCTACCCTCTAGCACCATTTTCAACATCCCCTCACCACTAAGCACTAACTCCATCCATACCTTCTGTCTCCTGCGTATCTCATCTAAAAGCTGCCTCTCCTCGCCAACCATATCCAGCACTTCGTCGTTCCTTTTCCTCTCCGTCCATTTCACCCTCTCCATTCTTCTCCATACCCACATCTCGAATGCCTCCAATCTTCTCTCGTCTCCTTTCCTCAGTGTCCACGTTTCCGCACCGTAGAGAGCTACACTCCAAATCAAACTCTTCACCAGCCTTTTCTTTAAACTCTTACACAACGATCCTCTCAGAAGCTCCTTCCTGTTCATGAACGCCTCCTTCGCTAATGCTATTCTCTTCCTGATGTCCTTACTACTGTATCCGTTTTCCTCTAACAAAGATCGTAATATGTAAGTACCTACACACGATTGAGTATTTGTATCTGCTACGTACGGTATAAGCGATGCGTTCATCATTGTGTTTTAGACGAACCTGGATCAGCGCTATCGGACAGAAGAAATTTATGCGTAGTCGTGAGGCTGTTTGCCGACGTGGAAGGGGTGCTGGTCAGGCTTCAAAGTGACGACGCCTTCTCGTTCAAGATCCTACGTGAGAAGGAGATGACCATGCTTTGGAAGCATAGCCTGGGCCACAAATAACCTCTGACAAACAGCTGTTTCCAAACAAAGCTAGATGCTCATTCACGCAGTTCATGGCATCAAAGCGTGATATATATGGGCAAAAATACTGGTCTGCAGGGGATAAGGATAGTAATTATTTGATAAACGGATTTCATTACCTTGGCAAGGACGACTCTCATCAAGCTGGCGATCGCTTTACAGATCATGATGTATTGAAAATTATGCGGCCCTTCTTGATCAAAGGCAGAAATATCACTACAGGCCAATTTCACATCACTTTGCTTGGTTTTTCTATAAATAAAGGGTACAAGCCTTTGGGTACCGTGAATAAGATAAAGAAGGATATCTCAGCTGGAATAAAAGCTTCTCAGGAATAGTTGCATTTAAATAAATTGTACAAAAAGTGTAACGTTACAGTTACCGTTTATCAGAGCAAACCGACAAAATGCGTTCTTGGTCTAAGCCTTCTTCGCCGTCATGTTGTCATTAGTGACAACTCTAATAAATCGCCCGAAACTGAACCAAAACGGACTAGAAACTGTCAAGTAAAGATAAAATACAATAAAAACAGAACTTTTAGTTTTTGTAAGCTGTGTAAAAAGTCAGTGTGGCCAAAATAGCGCGAAAGTGCCACAAATGTAAAGAATCAGCAATTTAGATGATTTGGAAGTCTGTACAAAAAAGTATTGAATTTGTTTGTGTTTTTTACAGTGTTTTTGTTTTCTTCTATACAATTTTGAAGTTAAATATTCGTAATTTATTTTATTGTTTTCAAAATGTTCATGTTTCAAAGCAAATTTCCACATTCGAAGACGAAAACCAGATGCAAACTTCATTTCACTTATCGGAAAGTTAATTACAGATTCCTAAACTGGAGTAATTAGTTCTTTCTTTGTCGTTATTTTAATGCCATGTTTTATTTTTATTTTACTCGCTCTCTTCTTTGTCCTTCCGGGAAACATTTTGAAACTCAAATTTTGAGCACTTCCTGATTAACAAGAGGGTTGAAATTTTCAGGTTCGCTTAAAACTGGATTGCAATGCAATGTTCTTGCAGTTATACCACGATTGGAAGAATACCTCAAGCAATATTTAGAAGTAAAAATGAAATACGGAGTTTTAGAAATGGCCACATAAATTCAATGGAGACGATGCAATCACAGTGGGTGAAAAAAGCATCTGCTTGTAAAGCTTAAAGTACGCGTTTATTTTTTCTGTTGTTCATCTTCAACAGAAGCCTGCGATTTATCATTCCTTTTATGGTTTTCTCTGAAAATTGGGTATTGCCACGGGGAATTTTCGTTTTCACTTAAAACTCCTGCCGTATCTACGTTCCAGTGGATAAATGAATAAAAAATAATTGATACAGAACAATTTCACATTGAAGGAAAAAGTTAACAAATTGAATTTAGAGATGAAAAGATTTTAGACAATACAGAAAAAAGAGGAACTGCATAATACAATAGTGCATCAAGGCATTTATTTCAAAATATTGGACAAAATAGGCTCGCAAGATTACCAGTTAGAATCCATTACGAAAATTTGAAGGATGTTGATGAAACTCTTGCCGTATTATTTGAGATCTCTTGTCAATTTAAACAAATGAAAATTTTATTAGTACAGAATAGTAGTAGATTTTATAGGTAAAGTAGTTGAAGTGCAAAATAAACCGTGAAGTGAAAGAAAGTAAAGAAACATTGAGGATACCAATATAATAAGTTGTGGTAAGACCTCTATTTTAGGACTTCAGGGTGGGGATGGTGGGCAAGATGAATATTTATATTAGAACATATTACCAGACCAGTATGTATTAATTAATTTTAACATAAAATATACGGTGTCTAATGATTTTTACGAAATATTTATTGCGATAGGGTAGACTGGGTACGGTTGTGCCTGGGTGCGGTAGTGACAGTCGTCCCATTAGCAAATTATTGGTAAAAGAGGATTATGAAGGGGATAGAGGAGCAGCTTGCACATTATTACTTATGTCACAGTATTGTGTCGGCCATCGCACGACGTAAATGCTAGCAAGCATATTGGTAATCTACACTCATAAGTAAATATTTTATTCGATTTCTTTTGATGATTTGTGTTAGGTGAATATAGATAGATAGTTTAGCGTTTTTCCTTTATATAAAATAGACATTCTTGCTTCACTAGCAGCGACTTCTTCTTATCAACATGGTGATTGTTTGTTTTGCGAAAGAGTGGTACGGGTACGGTTATGACATGTTTCCTGGGTATGGCTGTGACACAAGTAAAAGTTATTTTTTGTTTTAGATGACCAAAATATGCACAAAAAAGACTTAAAGAGGACATTTTGGCATATTACACCAAGAATACGGTTACAAAGAAGTGTAACGAAAGATTTCTTTACAGAGAGCTGCGGTAATGCACAGAGTTAATCGCATGTTTTTGCTAAGATATGTTCGTAGCCGCGATAGCCCTGGTGCGGACGGAAATGAAAGCTTTATCAGCATGGCGTATGTTGTTCTCAACAAAGCGTTTTCGCCTTTCAACAGAACAGCAGCAGCAGCTATCAGAATACTTAACACGATGCCCGGACATTCATTTTGCAGTATGTCCTTATGGTCTTCATATTTCGATATAATTCATTTCAAGCATACCTAGAAATGTTTACTCAACCCCTCCACCAATTACACTGGACGGCAAAAAATATTTTTTCTCGAGCCCTCGTACCATTTCTGCTGATTCTGATGCAAAATAACCTCTTGAGTCTGAATATGACATCCGTTTTCCTCCATCACCCACCATTTTTGGGGGGCAGCCCCCATCTGATTTTCATCTCTTTTGCAATAATTTTTAAGAATGAAAAGGATAATATTAACATTTATGTTTCTTATTAGCTTTTTGAGAGGGGAAAAGTTCTAAAATATGATAATTAAGGAATAAGAACGTAGATTAGGGGGGGATTAGTTTCCGTTATCGATTTTAAAAACGCATTAGAATTATCAACCTTTCCTTTTTCTCGCAATTTTTCATTTATTTTCTTCATTTGTTAGCTCCCATTCCATCTTCCCTTACCCGAAATATCCAAGAATGATGGGAAAATATATCAATAGCTAATAATAGCAATAATAAAAATATTTGAGAACACGGGATAGAAAAAATAATGAAAATTTGTGCCAACAGTTCAGAAGACACGCTACCACGCTGGCGCCATACCAATACCACACGCGCATCAATAAAGAGAAAAATAACAAATGTGAAGAACGATGAATGACAAAAGTAGTTTGGTATTTGATTTCCCTTCATAAACTGAGGTAGAAGTTTCTCAAACAAAAACCAGCAGTAGGCCTAATATACATACCAACATGCCCGCATTCAAGTTGTCGGAAAATCTCCTCTCCTTCAGTGATATCTTCATGGAACCGTTCCCTATGCTAATTTGAAACTGCTTCAAAATATTCTATGAAAAGATCCAGGTGTGAATGAAGGAAATGCATTTTTAGTGATATGTTTCACCCCATGGCCTAATACGCTGGCAGCAATTCCTCGACATGGGCGACATAATCATCACTTCATTGTCACCCAAAAAGTTCTAACACACGTTTCAGAATCCAAAGCAAGCTCAGTTTTCTTTATGGTTCAGGTGTTTAATAAACGTCAAGCCTTGGAAAGGTTTCCTATTCTGGCGGCCCACGAATTTCTTCCTTGGTTTTAGCTTCACTAAAACAAAGACTTTAGGTTAAAAATAGATATTCAGCTCCTGTCTTGCCGATTGCTTTCACAAAATATTTCATCTGTCCTAGTTTGATGTGCAATGGTGGCAAGTGATCATTTTTTGTTGGAACCAGGGAAACATGAGAGACATTTTTATAACCATGTGTGAAGCTTTCTCGCAGAGGCCAGTTCCGTATGATGTAATGTTTTTTTCTCAGGCGCGGCTGTTGTATTCACAAATGAAGCAGTTCAGAAGCTGCAATAAGAGTTGGATGTCAGAGTAAAATTTATATGAAGTTTTAAGAATTAAAGAAAGAGGTTATTGTTGCGATGTTTAAATCAATTCACCACAAACATAGCTGAAGTGTGAGGATGTTTTTTACACACGCGTAACATTATTGCACATTAAATCACGGTAATAATCACAACTCAAGTCCACATACTGACATTCGCTCGGAAAAAGCCGGAGTACAACAACTTTTACTGTTTTGCACAATTTAAAATACTTTGAAAAAAGGACCCTTGTCCAGAACACCGAAAGATTTGACTCTGCTATGAGAGTATAAAAATCTCAATCTTATATTATTCGTATAATTAGAAAGTATTACTTTTCCTTTTTTAGCAGCGAAAGCAAGAGAATTGCCGTCCAAGCCTGAGCGGGGCCGGCCATCGTAGTAAAGTGAATCCTCCGAGCCATTGCTAATTTTTTTATTGTTGTTGCTATGCTATGCAGCAAGATATTTTTATTAATACTGATGTTTCAAGTTGTTATATATTTTATCATTGGGGGGAGGACGATGTGAAATGGAAGCTGGAAATTTTTATACATTTGAAAATTTGCGAAACAAATGCAAAATTGATCACTGTTAATGTGTTTTTACAAAATTTACGGAGACTTATTCGCCCAAAATATACCTCTTTAACATAAATATTTTTTTAGGATTTTGCTCCCCTCAAAACCACTAGAAAAAATTTAAATGCTTAAATAATCCTTTTAATTCCTCCAAACGACCAAAAAGTGATGAAAATTGGAGGGGGGAGCTCCCCCGAAAATGGTGGGTGATTGGAGAAAACGGAGTTCATATTCGGATTTAGGATGTCATTTTACGTAAGAATCAGCAGGAATGGTGTCAGGGCCGATTTTCATGCCGTCCATTGTTATTAATGGAGACGGATGTATTCACTATAGAGTAAATGTCAAGATAGACCTAATAATTTTAGATGCTATACTGCCTTTTTTGTTGTAAATGATTGAAGTATTCCCAAATTTATATCTTTGTTATTAAGATGCAATGTTTTCAGAAAGAAGGTTATACCGTATTATTATAAATATTTCGGTATTATTTTACAAGAGGTACAATCCGGATTTTGCCATCAAACCTTCACTTTCCTGTAGTATTTTTGCCTCCTGATTAACGTGGTGACATTCATTCCTGGCGGAAATTAATAGTTTTCGAGAAATTTTAACCTTTATGGATAGCGATTTTCGGGTTCTGCGCATGCGCCGCCATTTACGATCTTCACTTACTCACCCTTTACTTTACGCACTTCACCTTCTGCGCATGCGCAAACATTACCATGCCGCAAAATTTAAAGTTTACCCACTGAGGAAGACCTGCCTGGGACATCTGGGCAACCATAAGCACTGGAAGGTAAGCACATTTTACCCACTTCTACCTCCCACCCTACCAACTGGACCAGCTCTAAGGATATTTTTTTCTAGTTGACCAACTCGTACATGTGCCCGGAAAGTGATTTACCCACTTTACCAACTGGACCAGCTCGAAGGATATTTTTTTCTACTTGACCAGCCCGTACATGTGCCCAGAAAGTGATTTACCCACTCTACCAACTGGACCAGCTCGAAGGATATTTTTTTCTACTTAACCAGCCCGTACATGTGCCCAGAAAGTGATTTATCCACTTCTACCTCCCACTCTGTTATTTATTGGACCATCACTAGGGATATTTTTCTCTTGTTTACAATTTCAAACATGTTCCGTGAAACTCATTTACCGCGATTCCAATATGGCCGCGCATGCGCAGAACCCGAAAATCGCTATCCATAAAAGTTAAAATATCTCGAAAACTATTGATTTCCGCCAGGAATGAATGTCACCACGTTAATCATTAGGCAAAAATACTACAGGAAAGTGAAGGTTTGAAGGCGAAATCCGGATTGTACCTCTTGTAAAAATTTACCAATATTTCTTACAATTAAAACGATTTCAGACCATTTCAGAGTATTTTGGAAACCTTTTACAATCGCCCTTGGGGTGTTGTCGTTTGTGATACTTAATTTATTTTAATTGCCCCTTTGAGCTAAGAAATGTTTTCAGGGACACATTTAGTCTTTAAACGTACATCAATGTACAAATTACATTAAAGAAAACTTTTTGTTAAGCTTGCTAGCCTACTTACAGAACTATGTGCGATTAAAGGAGAATTGTCTCCACCGTACCCAGTCTCCCCTTCTCTTGATGGCTCTTGATGACACTGTTGCAATAGCTCCTAATTTCTCTTGTCGATTCAACCCATTACCGGCCGAGTAAAGAAATACTTAAAAATATAGAATTTTTTCTCTTCATTTGACCTAATAGCATGTTATGTAAGGTAAATTGAAAATATGGGTCCTCAAAAAAATTTGCTTATGGTAAAAATAAATGTAGCGTTTTCGCATTGTTGCACAGTGGGCCAGAATCGAAAAAAGCTGGCCAAAACCTCAAAATCGATTTTTTTTGAGCTAGGAAGTTGAAACTTCGCATATATATTCTCAAATTAATTGTGCATACCTTTCCAGATAATTTTTTCCTGTGTTACCACGTTAACAATATATGTGAGGTCAAAGTTGAACAAATTTAGCGAAAAACGACGACCCTCGATTTTTTCTGAAAATTGTCAACTCTATCCTCGTGCAGTGGTTTAATGAATAGATTTATCGAAAAAACTGTCATACCATCTTAATTGAAACTTAATTTATCTCATTTGAAGGGTTTTTAAATATTTAGTTTCATCTTCATAACCATAGATATATAACAAAATGGCGGAGCCTGTTTTCAGCCCTTTTTTTACATAAACGTTGAGAAAAAATAGATATTATCGTCAACTTTCACTAAGTAACTTATATCATGTCATTTTTTGAAGCTTACTTATTGTGAATCTAAAGTAAAACCTTGCACTAACCTGCAACCCCGAATTTTAAATCGTTTTTTCGAGCGTGCGGTCGACTCCAGTTCTGGCCCGCGGCGGCGGAGAGTACGGCGACGCGGCAAGCGCGTGGATGCAATATGGTCTCATTCATTTTTATATGTGGATAACAGATATAATAGTGATAGAAAGTAATCACCAGAAAGAAAATTTAATAAATATTACTACGAATGACTCTTATTATGCCATCGCTGGTCACTGCAAGAGGTGCAGTGAAAGGTTTCTTTTTTTAGTACATTCCATATACTACTACGGAGAATGGACTTAAATCGTGTGCTTAGTGTAGGGAAACGGACTCTTTTATAAACAAACAAACTCTATAATAATAAAAGATTTTGTGAGCTGCATGGACACAATAATATTCCTTAAATGTGATGGAAAATGGCTCAAGACAGTACTTGATTTTTCGGCTAAATGAAGTACCGTCTTGAGCCATTTTGGCAAAATCAAGTACTATCTTGGTGCTTGAAGAGTACATTATTCTTATCCAGTAAGTTTATTTAGTTTATATCTTTGATTTAAAGTAATTAATAACTATTCCTTATGCAGCATAATGTACAAGTTGCTTTAGTTTAGCCAGTGCAGGTGGACGTCAAGTCGTATGTTTTCAGGGTTGTAGCAAGAGAACGAAAAGGGAAAAGCGATTGCAAAAGGAGGACACAGTGACCATCCTCGGAGGCAAGAAGGACCCTTGCCAAGTGGATAAAATGCAACCCCGAGTATTATGTGATGTCAGATTATGAGGCCCTCTCACTAAGTAATTGTGTCCATGCAGCAAGGCTTTGATGTGAACCGATGTTTTGAATTTGTTATTATCTGAAAGGTGTATGTCCACATCTAAGAAGTTGATATTGGTTTTGGAGATAGAAGAGGTAAAATACTAACAAACAACAATACCTCCACTGCAGCAGTTGCCATCTACCACACACCAAACGTTCCATCCCTTATTCCCTCTCTGTCCACAGAATTTGTGATAATCCCGAAGACCTTCAATAGTTTCTCTCCAAACTTCACACCTCTCTTCTTCGCCGCGGCTACCCCGAAAAACTTTTGATGAATAAAATAAGAAAAAAACCTGCTATTTCCAATAAACCCCGTGCGGACAAACATTGCTCTCCTTCTTCGCTCACTACCTACTTTCCTGGTGCTCATGTGCTACAAAACATATTGAAGGACCTGTACCCCATCCTTTCCAAACACAAGTCCGCCTCTCAGATTTTCCCTTCCACTCCTCGGATCACATTTAAGAGACCACCGAATTTAAATACCATATTTAAAGCCACCCGCCCTCTTCAAAAGTCGCAGTCAGTCACTATCTCCACACCTTGGAGTCTCTAGTCACTCCACACCCGACTATCGTCCCAGGTGTGAAACCTGCAAGATATTCTCTCCATCCCCTGCCTCTTTCCTCCCCAAGCTTAAATGCCTACTGATTTTCTCCTCCACTACTTGTACTTCCACCAACATCATTTACCTTCTTCATTGTACTTTCTGCCCCGCTTTCTATATTGGCCAATGCACTACCCCCCTAAACCTCAGAATCAACAATCATCGCGCCTCCTGTTGTCCATCGTCCCCCCACTCCTCTCTACCAGTTCCTACACATTGTCTGTCACACGAATCCATCTTCAATCAATGCTACAAAGTATCCATTATTGCCTCCCTCCCTCCCACCGACTCCGCCCTCAACCTCCACACCCTCGAATTGGATTGCATTTGGCACTTTCAAGCCAATAGCTTTCCGGGTTCGAACGTCGCATCCTAACGTCTATTAATAACCCCCCCTCCCCAGGCACCTCTCCCCTTCCCCTCTTTTCCCTTGTCCAACATACTCCTTTCCTCTCCATTCTTACTTCAGTTAAGGAAGAGGCCTCAAGTGCTTCGAAAGCTTTAGTTAATATCCCGTGTGAGTGTTTCTTTTTTGTGTTTCTATGTGTATATATAATGTAACGGCAGCACCTGATATGTTTCTATTCACCCTTATATTGAGAAGCACTCTTCCTTTTTTCTTCCCTTCCCTTTTGTTTTGTTTCATTTATTTTTGTTTTGTGAAGGTTCATCTTATTTTATGCTATGTGTGCGCGTGCGTGTGCCATATTTAAATCTCGCGCACAGCGAAAAGTGCTCCGCCTTTAGAGAATAAAGTGTACTACTGGCCACCGCCCTCCCCTCCCTTCCCCTCTTACGAAGTTTACGTGGAAGAAAGTGGGTCAAGGAAGTAAAAGAACACGGCAGATGATCGGGGAAGGCGGTTCAACTTCTGCCTGCTCAACAGCTGAGCGATTGAGCCACTATTGCGTCAGGAGCTACGGCGCGTGGAAACTTCCTAGCCAACAGCCCGATGTAGACGCATCCCGTGGCCTGCAACCCCATCAGCCTCTGCCAACCACCGTGGGAAATCATCCCGGGGATAGACACGGCTCCACACCCAACGGGAAAACATCGCGAATTGACGAGACGCCGGACGACATCGTCACTTCTCTCGCACAGCGAGTTTCCCAGATTAAGGTGCAGTAAAGCCGTGCCCTCCACCACTTTCCCCGTGTGAAACTGAAACAACCACGTTTTTTACCCCATTCATCCCCTATTTTCCTCCTCAAGATTGCGCTGGAACAGTCAGTGAACCATAAAGTCATATTGTGTCGCAGTGGACTCTTAAACCCTGCAGTTTGTTGAACGCAGTTCAACTCTGATTTATTTTAATTTTTGTCAAGTTGCTTTTTGATTCCTTGTAAGTGCTATTTCCATGTCAATTAGTTTTAAGTCGCCCCATTCCATCCCCACTAACGTCCCTTTTTCCCGAGTGATGTATCTCATATTTTGTGTGCTTCATGTTATTTTCTCATGCTTTTGAGAATAAATGTTTATTTGTTTAATGCAACCCACGAGTACGTGTGTTTTCCTCCGAATCCAGCCCCAAATCCCCAATTGTTCCGTCGTTTCGTGCCCTGACCTACTCGTTCCTACGTCGTCCGCGACCCGAGATATTTCTTGCTCTAAATTAGTGGAACGCGATCCCGTCCGCCACAATATATATATACATGTATATATATATATATACTACTTCATTCATTCACACGACGCCTTAAGCGCAAATATGCATATAAATTCACAGGTAAGGAAAGAAAGGGAAAGGAACATGGAATAGAAAAAGGACAAGGACAACGGTGCTGTGGTAGATGGAAAAAGCCAGAAATCAGAGGGTAAAAATGCGACCTGTCCCAGTCAGGTCGCATTTTTACCCTCTGATTTCTGGCTTTTTCCATCTACCACAGCACCGTTGTCCTTGTCCTTTTTCTATTCCATGTTCCTTTCCCTTTCTTTCCTTACCTGTGAATTTATATGTATATATATATATATGTATATGTATATATATATATATACAATGTTTTGGAAAATATGATATGCACGTGGCACGTCATATAAATAGTTCAAGTTAATATCGATAAACACAGAGACACAAAAAAAGAAACACTCACATTGAATAAATAAACTCGTCGAAGCTATCGAAGCACTTCAGGCTTCTTCGTCAGCTGTAGTATGAATGGTGAGGAAAGGAGAGGGTTGGAAGAGGGAGAAGAGGGGTAAGGGGAGAGGTGTATGGGGAGGGGGAGTTCGGAATAGGGGTTAGGATGCGACGTTTAAAGTCTTGAGGAAAGCGCACTACGCGATAGTATAAGTATGTAACGGACAAAATAAACACTAATAAAAACATAGGAACACATAGAAAAGGACACTCACAAAGAATCTTGCAAACGTTTCAGCGGGTTGACCCGCTATCCTCAGTGCTATCAAAGGTGAACTGCTGCAGGCAGATCCTCCAGAAGCTCTCCTTGGTGAAGTAGTGGGAGTGGAAGAAGGGTAAGGGGAGAGGGGGGGAAGGGAGGGTAGGGTTTTCTTTGACTATTAGTGGGCAATGTTTAGCCCGGGCGTTTCAAACGCCTTTTCAACCCAAATATGTGCCATTTCCCTCGTTCTCACCTCGATGATGGTTGCCTTTTCTGGCAGAATTTCAATGATGGTTAGGGAAAAACATTTATCGAAAGAACTATTGTGTGAGACAGTGTGAATGGGGATGGGTTCATGAAAGGGGGGGGGTTATGCAGGAGTGCCTGTGGTTGTTCATTCGGATGGATATGGGTGTGGTGCATTCTCCTATGTAGTACGAGGGGCAAAAATTACAAAGCAGCTTGTAGACAACGTTGAAGGAAGTACAAGACGGTATGGAGGAGGATCTATTGATGACAGGTGAAGTGGTGGGGCGTAGCAGAGGGCAGCACTTGCAACGGGGGCGGTTGCATGGAGACAAGGAGGAAAGTGGGGGGAGTGTGTGCCGGAGGAGGGGATGGGTGGATTTAAAAATATTACCTTAGTTAGGTGCTCTTCTGTAGGCAATGGAGGGGCAGGATGGAAGAAGAACAGCTGTGGTTTTGTTTTTGCTGATGATAGGGTACAGTTCTTTTAATATTTTTTTAATTTTTTGAGTGCCAGGGAAGAATGTGGTGGTGAGATTGAGTTTGCTGGTTTGTTCTTTTTTGGTGCGTGGGGTGTACTGTTCGGAGGGAGAGAGTATTTTCTTTTTAAGCAGGGATTCTGGATACTCTCGTTTGAGGAGAGCATGGTGGAGGTTCTGTGTGGCTCTTTGAAGAGATGGTGAATTGTTGCAGATGCGATGGGCGCGGACTGAGAGGGAGTAGGGGATTGCGTGTTTGGTGTGGGGTGGATGGCAACTGGTGTAGTGTAGGTATTGTTCATGGTTGGTGGGTTTTTTTTTTACTATGGACCCATGGGCGTGATTCGCTTGACACATTCATTGTATCCCTCAACTCCACCTCATCCGTTTCTTTCACTTCATCAATTTCTGCTTCCTCCCTTACCTTCCTTGACATAAACATCCACCTTGAAAACAATACCTTCAGCACCTCCATCCACAAAAAAACCACCAACCATGAACCACCTAGGGGGATTTGGTTGTATAAACCCCCGCCGAAAACACTGGAAATTAGATTAGCCTGGATAGCTCGGTGGTCTGAGCATCTGCCCGGAAAGCAGAAGGTCCGTGGTTCGATTCCCAGTTCAGGTGAACTTTCTATGTGTTTTCAGCCTTCATTTCATCTCCACGCCACAGTGTCATCGTCCTGCATTTATGTTTCTATCTCTTTGTTTAAATTTCTATTATATGTTATTATGATTGTATATTCGCCTGTGGCGACCTGTGTGAATGTGAATGTAATCTCCACCCATTCCGCACAAATTTAGCCCAGCTTTAATAGTTAGTAAGGGGCCCAGTTGCCAATGATTATATAACCAACTCTTCAGTGCTTTGAATCGAGTACAGAAGCATACGCGGGGAAAAAATGATTCAGCAAAAGGATAGGGACCAGTGTAACCTTTTCATTGTCAGTGAAAGAGAATGAGAGAGACAGGCTACAAGTGAGGAGGTGCAAGGCACACTAAAACTGCAAAGGCTAATCCCAATCTATGTTGGGATTCGGGAATGGTCCGATTGGGTAGAAGTACATGAAATACGAAACACTATTATTTATGAGTTTTCATCTATTTTTTTCATTTTTTTGGTGCATTTTAAATATTTTTTTTATTTCCGTCTCTCCATTATGCATGGTATACATTCACCCCGTCCGTGCGTCAGGTATGACCTCATTGGTTGACAGTTGACAAAGTGAGACAAAGTGAGAGAAATTAGCTACTTTTCCCTCGTTAGACCACATTTGGAATACGCTGCCAGTGTTTGGGACCCTCATGAAAAAGGCTTAGTAACAGAGTTAGAACGCGTGCAAAGGAGAGCTGCCAGGTATGTGAAAGGTCGTTACGATAGTCTTGTTAGTGTAACTGACCTCTTAGATAAACTCGGATGGGAATCTCTGTCGGACCGTAGATTGAAAATTAGACTAAACCTTTTAGATAAATTCAAGAGCAGTGTCTTTTCTGACGAAGTTAACCATATCTTGCGGACGCCAACGTACTACGGAAAATCAGATCATATAAATAAAATAAGAGAGATAGATTGTAGAAAACAGACAGATTCCGAATGTCATTTTTTCCACGATCAATAAGAGATTATAACGGCAGCAATAGAACTCGTAAATAGATTGCATGACTTGTAGTGTAGCCTACTAACCTATGTAAAACTTAATGCATGTTTCTGAATTCTATTTCTAACAGCATATAGTAGTATAGTTTGTTATTATACGGGACGTTTTTTGGACGGTGTGGTGTGCATGTGGGAGTCCAAATGCATGCTGCATGCTGGTGATTGATCACCCCCTGCCTAACACCCTAGAGGTGGCTCGCAGGGTATTATGTAGATGTAGATGTAGATTGGTCCTGGCGTGCTCTGCTTTTCTCGCCTTTTTTCTAGCTTTGTTCTTCATAAATGAATATGTTTGCGTTACCTGACACACTCATATGTTTTCACTAGCCTATTTTTATAGGTATAAAGCACCACTTATCCAGGCGCAGTCTTGTGCGATGATGGTGATGAATGAGAAGCTCCTGTATAAGTGGAACATGAATGAGGCCCTGAATGAGTCGGCGCCTCAGCTCCTCCTCCAGATGATCATCATCAACATTCTAATTGCCAACGGCGAGGTGGACGGTGAGTGGATTTACATGTATGATCAGTGTTCACTGCGGTCGATGGAATAAAAAAAAACTCCCGACTGGTTGAACATAATTTATATCTACGTATCTCCATGTGAATCACCTCAAGAGTGTTAGGTAGGAGATGATCCATAACTAGCATGCAGTATAAAATAGGATTACCATATGCACAACACATGGTAAAAAAAACGTTGAAAATACTAAAAAATGACGCAACCACGTATATTCAATAGCAAAACTTGCCACTTCCTCATTAACGTTTTCTGCCAATATAGCTTGAACATAGTATACTGTTAGAAATAAATGGAAAATTCAGAAACATGCCAAAACTTAGACACAAGTTACTAGGCTAAAATACAAGTCATCTTATCTATTTATACGTTCTGACGCTGCCGTTATAGTAACTTATTGATCGTGGAAAAGACATTCTGAAGCTGTCTGTTCTGCAGTCTGTCTCTCATATTTTATTTATATAATCTGATCTACAGTTATATGTTGGCGTTAATAAGATATGGCAAACTTTGTCAGAAAATAGACTGCTCTTCCATTTATCTAAAAGGTTTAGTATATTTTTCAGTCTACGATCCGACAGAGATTATCAATCGAGTTTTTTAAGAGGTCAGTGACAATAACAAGACTATCGTAACGAGTTATCACGGATCTGGCGGCTCATCTCTCAACATAAGGGAGATGGAGAAGGAAAAGTTTAGAATGGAATCTCCATTATTCCTTGCATAATTTTTATGCTTCTGTTCACATCCAATGAAGGTAATTTATTCCATCCAGAGGCAGTCTTTGAAATGGTTTTCATTGTACTCATGATTTGATCAGTTTAATCACCGTCCCCGACCACAAAGAGCCCTGCAGAACAGCATGAGTGTGCGGCCACAATTGATAGGTTTGAATAGGTTTTTGAATCATATCCCATTCCACGTTCAAGACGGATTGATTAAAGAGACGAACTGGTCACCCGCGGTAAAAAAAAGTGGTAGTTTAAAGTGCACTGAGATCACAATGAAAATCTCAGATGATGATTCATTCACGGAAGCAGAACGCGATCAGCAACCTCCCAGCCACTTCAGAGGCGTCCATTGGATGACAGGGCTGACATCCATCGACATCCACTTGATGTTCACTGGAATTCCCATAGATGTCCAAATGTCCCACTTGTGTATATCCATTGGGTGTCTTATTCTGGACTCCATATGGATACCCAAACATCCCCCTTGTGGATATCCATTGGATGTCATTTCCAGGATTTGGAAAGGAAGGATATCAACCACTGAACTTCTTTTACTTGTTTCATCAGCACCTAGATGAGCAGGTTATTTAAATTCTTATTAGCTAGATTTTATATTCAATATATTGAAGAGCATTTTAACCAAGGGGATTTCTTGAATGTTTGTAGTCCACGATAAACACAACTGAACACACTGTACAAAAACTGACATAACTCTGAAACTGTTTATTGCACTTTCATATTAAGCATATCATCGTGTTGATCACTTACTCAGTAGACTGATAATTAAGAATAACGTCAAAGCGAAGAGTTTGACAAAAATGAAACTTTAAGACAATGCAACCCAAATATTTTTAGGAGTCATGGTGCCCTGAGACGAAAACTGTTGTCTCCAGATTCAAATTTTCTGCTCGAATCAGATATTGTCATTTTGCTAATAACAAAGTCCTTATTAATTCAAACTTATGTTTGCTGCGAAAGCTCGTTGTCTCACTCATGGAATTTCTATTATTGCCTACTAAAATTGGCTTTTCCTGCTGTAGATTCCGGCCTTGACGAATTACGCTTTCACAATAAACATACAATTTGATAAACAGTGCGCTTTTGATTTTACTGCTATCATAACATCTGATTAGTTACTAACGTTTAACTCGAGTCAACCAAATATCTACGTCGGCAACACATTAAATAAATCAACTTGGCAAAAATGGTTCACAATAAAATTAATAAACTCTGCCTAATTTGAATAGTAATACTAAAACTTTTTCTCACACGTTTAGCGGTTGATACCCATCCAAGGAATCTGGAAGAATTTCACAAAGGCAAACAAAACACCGCACAGTTGGAATATCATTTATTCGCAACTCAATGCAGATAACAGCAACTGTATTCGTGTGACAGTATCACACACAACCCCGGTCACACCGGTACATGTTGCCGGCGGACATCTTTTATGTCTTATATCGTTGGAAATCGACTTTCAACGAAATCAACTGTAGTCGATAGATCGACAATTGTAAATCACGGGCGGTAGTTCCAAAATCGGAAAACTGTGGATTCGTAATGGCCGTGTGTTTTCTCGGGTCCATGATGGTGGTGAACGCATTTCTATTCTTGTTGAAACTGACCTTGACTGTTTAAAATAACATACGGGGGCCTGTTCTCTTCCCGCAGGCCTACCAATTGCTAATGAAATCAGCATTTCCCTCCTCAATTGTCAATCTTTAATGTGTCATATCGACGAATTTCGGGTTCATTTTTTTCCTGTGTAAGTGATATAATCTGTTTAACCGAAGCATGGTTAAAACCAAATATTCCTGATAGCATGGTTGATCTTAGTGAACATTACTTGCTGAGACATGATCGGATCGGGAAAGGCGGTGGCGGGGTTGGTGCCTTCATTCATCATCGACTGAGTTCGTCGGTGCTGGCGACCTCTTCCGCGACCTATGAATGCCGACCCGAGTTCATAGTTATTGAAGTGCATGGTATAAACCTTTCTAAACTTCTTCTATTTGTTGCTTACAGACCTCCAAATGTTGGGTCCTTGACTGATATTGAAGAAGCATATGCAACTTTTAGTCCAAACTATAAAAAAATTGTAATTGTAGGTGACTTTAACGCCGATCTGCTACGGGACAGCTGTCATTCTTCCTTCATCAGGAATTTCATTTTTAATTATAATCTTCATCTGGCCTCAACTCATCCCACGCATCATACAGAACATAGTCATACTCTCCTCGATCTCTGTAAAGTTGATTCCCCTGAAAAACTCTCTTCATTCTCACAATTCCCTGGACCTTTCCTCTCCGCACATGACAAAATTTTACTCTCTTATTCATTCAATTCCCCTCGTCTTCCTATACCTAAAATTTTCTATCGTGATCTTAAAAATTTCGATACAGCAAAGTTTCAGGACGATCTGCTCACCTTTGACTGGAACAACATATTTAGCTCCTCGTCCATTGATTCAAAATTAGAACTCTTTAATCAGAAATTCTTAGAGTGCATAAATTGTCATGCCCCCCTGCGAACATGCGCACCTAGATGGCCTTCAGCCCCCTGGCTGACTAGTGACATTAAGCAAAAAATGAAGGAACGTGATATTTCACGTAGAATTTTCACACGAACAAAAAGCCAGACTGCTTACACTGAGTTTAACGTCTTGCGTAATCAGGTAAAGCATCTCGTCACGGAAGCCAAGAAAAAATATTATGCAACTACCTTCTCCAATTTGACAGAACCAAACAAGGTCTGGAGGGAACATAGAAGTCTTGGACTCGTGCAGCGACGAAACAAGCAGCCCTTACATGAATTATCTATCGATGATCTTAACAAGCACTTCACTCCCGCCTTTACCTCCGAGGCAAATAGCATTGCTGACATATTCAGTCTCTCTAACCTTGATCCACTTGTACCCTATAACGAGAGAAATTTCTTCTTCCAACACGTAACCCCACACAACCTACGTAAAACGTTATCTCTCTCTAAATCGAACTCAACTGGGGTCGATGGAATCTCAGTTAAATTTATTAAGGCCGCGTCAACTGTACTTCTACCTGTTATACTTGATATCTATAATTTTTCCTTATCGTCATCTGTATTTCCGAATGTATGGAAATATTCACTAATCACACCAATACCAGGAGTTAAAAAACCAACTTCTCCCAGTGATTATCGGCCAATCTCTATTCTGTGCTCTCTTTCTAAATGCTTAGAAAAAATTGTTTTTCAGCAGGTATCGAATTATCTGGACCAATGCAACTTGCATGATCCATATCAATCTGGATTTCGGAAAAACTTCTCTACGCAAACAGCGCTACTCAAATTAACGGATGATATACGTCAAGGAATTGATAAACGGATGGTTACAATTCTGGTTCTATTTGATTTCACCGATGCTTTTGGTCTTGTTAATCACGCCAAACTTCTCCACAAATTGAAAAACCTTAATTTTTCCTGTTCCTCACTTAACTGGTTTTACTCCTATCTAAAAGATCGTCAACAGGCAGTCAAGGACGCGAATGGGAATACATGGCAATGGACTACTGTCCATTGCGGGATCCCCCAAGGGTCAGTTCTTGGTCCTCTCCTATTTTCCTTGTATCTCCTTGATCTGCCTAGGTGTATTCTAAACTGTAAATATCTCTTATATGCCGACGACCTACATATTTATTTTCACTGTCATTTGTATGAGCTGAATGATGCAATTTCCAAAGTAAATCAGGACTTTCAGGCCATCACTTCATGGGCTGCAGACAATAACTTTGTGCTTAACCCTAGGAAAACAAAATCTATGTTCTTTGGTACCTCAAACTACTCAAATATGTCGAATTTGATGTTCTGCCCAAGATTTTTGTTGGTGATGCCGAAATATCATATACAAACTCCGTTAAAAATCTTGGAGTCTTATTGATGCCTAATTTGTCTTGGCAAAACCATGTTAAAGCCATCAGCAATAAGATCAACATGATCTTGTTTCAGCTAAAAATTCATAAAAACCTTATGCCCTCTCATACACGCAAGCAGCTTGTATCCTCGTTAATATTCCCCCATATTGATTACTGCTGCCTTGTATATAATGACCTAACCGAAAAGATTAACATTCTGATTCAACGGCCATTAAACATGTGTGTTAGGTTCATTTATGATCTTAAAAAAGATGAACATATATCCCCTTATTTCTCTAAATTAGAATGGCTTAAAGCAAAAACAAGGAGGCAATACCAGCTTGCCTCTTTTTTATACAAACTTTTTAATTGCAAACAGCCAGAATACATTATGCATTTTTTTCAGAGTAAAGAGAAATATCGCAATGTTGTAACTAGATTATCAGCTGATTTTTTAATTGTTCCTCAACATCGTACGACTACATTTGATAATTCATTTTCAGTTGTTGGGACAAGGCTATGGAATGGTACTCCAGAACCAATCAAAACCGTAAAATAGCTGATGTCATTTAAAAATCTAATGTTCACTAAAATGCTATTACAAGAAAAAATGTAATGGTACCAATATGCCACTATATTCTGTTACAATGTTTTTATTATTTTTTTGCATGTATCTTATTCTTCTGTGCACTGAGCTCTAATATGAATGTAAGCCATTGTATGTTCTTAGTGGACCACATAATAATAATAATAATAATAATATATTTATTTATTTTCTGTGGCAAAGCCACCTTAGAAAAACAATACATTTACACATAGGTCCAAGAACAATAAATATTTCTTTATCTTTATCTTTTATATAACCGCAGCCGCAACTGGAGAGGGTTCCTGGCCCAATATAATGACCAACGGCTATCGCCTTCCGTGAAAACTCAAAATCGGGTCAGCAACGGATTAACGAAACATGTACACATACCACGGGACGAGAACGGTTACCTCCCATTCTCTTGATAACGCTCCCACTGGGAGGAGTGAAACGTTGAGTGTAACAGTGTTACCTACGCAGAATTTCCCGAAAACAACCACCAACATTAACGGTTAACTCCTTGCAATACCCTCGGCCACGCTAGAGGTAAAAATATTTCGTGGTTCCCTCCCGCACAGGCTGGTGGCTAAAATCATTCACTCCCGCAGGTAAAGGGTTAAAGGAAGTTATGTTGCCGCACCCTAAACTTCAATTTTATTCTCTTATGCCATATTGGCACTATTTGCAAACATGTGCACTTTCGATATTGGCAGAGTACGTGATTGGCTACCTGACTGTGGGTGATACGAATACACTATCTCATTAATATCCTCATTTGATTGTCACTTTTCAAATGGAGTGTTAGAAAAACATTGAGGACGCCCTCATTGGTGAAAACATTTTTCATTTTATCAGGGTTTATGTGTGTCATACGAATATTAGGAGAGTGCGACGACATAGTGAGATAAACTAGCTACTTCTCCCTCGTTATATCCCATTTATAATACGCTGTCGGTGTTTGGAACCCTCATGAAATAGGCTCAAAAAAAGAGAACGCGTGCAAAAACGAACTGCCAGGTACGTGAAAAGGCGTTACGATTATCCTGTTATTGACTTAACTGACGTCTTAGGTAAACTCGAATGAGTATCTCTGTCAGACCATGGACCATGAAATAGACTTCACGTATTCGATAAATTCAAGAGCTGTGTATTTTCCGATAAAGTTAGCAATATATAGTACGACGAACGCTTACATACCACGGTAGATCACGTCAAATAAATAGCATAAGAGATATAAGCCTACTAACTAATTTATACTTTAATGCATGCTAAGGGCGCACCAAGGATCAACACAAGGGGGGACGAGCCGTAGTTGTACAAGTTCAGCAGTTGTCTTTCAAAAATGTCATGGAACAAAATTGGTTTTTAAAATTATTTGCTCGAAAAAAATAATTTCATTTTGATTTCATGTTTTATAATAATGCCACTTTCCTTGGGTTTCAAGAATATTTCAGAAGAAATTTCGTTTTGAACCAAATATACCTTTGGTTCGTGTGGGGGGGGGGGGGGAGCTGCCCCTCCTGCCTCCGCTGGGTACGCCCATGTGTGTTTCTGAATTTTCTTATTATTTCTATAAGCACAATTTGTTTGTTCTACGTATATTGGCAGATTACCTTAATGAGTATTTGGCAAGTTTAGCCTTTGTATGAATGCAGTAGCATAATTTTTAAAATGCGCACCGTTTTTTGGAGCATGTTGTGTGCATGCGGGAATCCTATTACGCACTGTTGATTGATCACCCCCTGCCAAACACCCTAGACATGGCTCGCAGGGTATAATGTACATGTAGATAGCTGTAGTATTGTTAATGTAATGAATTTGTGTATTTTCCAGGGTACGGTACTTTATTTGGAATGGTGGTGTCACTGACAACTTTCGCATGGTCTCTCCACTTGTACCACCATAAGATGCACTACGTTGGCCTCGAGAACAACTTCAAAATCAAAGACAGGCTCTTTGACTTTTTGGCTCATTTCTTCATTGTCTGTAAGCACTCTGTCTCTTTATTTCATATTACTTAGTATTATTTAGTTATATTTAGGGTGACCAGATATCAAGGAGTGAAAAAATTGGACAGCTACCAACGAAAAAGGAGAGTTAAGGGAGAAAAGGGACACTTAAAAATACCAATTAATTATAACGTGGACATGGGATCTGCAATAACTCAGAAGACCTTTAGAAGTTCCTCTCTTAAGTACACACGTATCTTCTCCGCCGCGGATACCCCTCCGTGGGATGAGTTTCATTTCTTCACGCCGATGGTAAATGAAGAGCAAACTTAGTGCATGTCCACAAACTTAGTGCATGTTCACGCCGACCTTCCCCTCCCCCTCACTAGACTCGCCCCCTCTCCTCCACCCACACCCCCGCCTTTATTCCTTTACAAACCTGACCCACTGTACTCAAACTCCCGCCTCCCACCAAGAGACCTTCTGGTGCCACTTAACCCTCGCCCCCCACCGCGACCGCCTCCACACACTCACAAGGGGAGACCACGAAACGTGCTCCGCCTTTTTCAATGCCGTATTTTTTATGGCATTCGGAATGGCGAACACATCTCTGAACTGATAGTACTTGCATCTAATGGGTCTTAGTTTGGCTATAATCAATTAATTTCCGAGCTGTATTTTTAACAAGCGTATATAATCCCAAAATAGCGCCAATCTTTCTGCAGAGCACAGTTGGTCAAGTGGTGAGCGCGTCCTGCTCTCTGAAGGCGGGGCCGAGTTCGATATTATGTCACGACAGTATATTCTGTAGTTTTCATGTTGATCATACGGCGAGAAGTTTTTTACTAACGTTAATTGCAGCAAGCATAGGCATGAGAAAAAAATTATCATCATAACGGCGTTTAGGTATTTAAGCAGTATCATTTTGAGCGCGGAGATATGAGGACTACACTAGCAAGGTTTGTGCACTAAAATGTTAATTTTTAGTATTTCTCATATTGAACAACTTCCAGACTAAATATAAAAACCACTTCTTTCGAGAGCATATGTCCTTAAAGCCCACGGCGAGCAGCAATATGCAATAAATCAGAAGACAAAGCGAATATTAATTACCACATCTCTCGAACACTTGTAAATCGCCTTACTCCAAAGTTAACTTTAAGTACCTGCACACTAAAAGAACCATTCCGAAATATTAATTCAAGTGACAAATGGGATGGAATAAAAGTTGTTTATTTAAAATCAACAATTCCGCCAAATGTGTCCAATGCTCGCCGCTTCCCAAAATCTTCCGCAGCCCTCCAGCAACAAGTGGGTCACCAGCAAATATAATTTCTTCGAAAAAAGCCCCTATCATTGCCCAGAGTTCATTTTTCCGCATGTTCTTGAGGGCTGTAGTAAGTGTAGTCTGTATATATCCGCGTTTGAAATGACACTGCTTTAAATACCTAAACGACGTTCTGATGATAAAAATTTTTTCTCATGCCTATGCTTGCTGCAATTAACATTAGTGAAAAACTTCTCGCAGTATGAACAAAACGAAAACTACAAAATATATTACCGTGACATAGAATCGAACCCGGGTGAGAGCCACTAGACCATTGAAAGCTGTTGACGTGATGGCGTTATTTTGGAATTATATACGCTTGTTAAAAAAATTGCTCATAAATTAATTAATTACAGCCAAACTAAGACCCATTCAATGGAAGCACTATCATTTCAGAGATGTGTTCGCCATTCCGAATGCCATAAATAATACCGCATTGAAAAAGGCGGAGCGAGGTATGTGGTCTCCCCTTGGCAGTGCGAGAACCCGGGAGACAATGAAGTGAATCTTTTCTCGCATGTCCTAGAGACTAACGAGTGGGTAGTTCTCAGCAAAGGCTTATCTGCGTATCTTTTTCACTCCACGCCGAGAGTTAACCACGTGAGCCTTCTGACGAATGCCCTCAATTTCTGCCGGAACCTTTGGTGTAAAGCTTTCTGGCAGTCTCATCCAAACACATTTTCCCCCAATCTTCACCCATTGGCTCAAATCGCCCCACCACCCGTACGAGAGCCTAAACCACTCCATGGAAACCATCTCGTAGAGATATATATCAAACTTTCTCTCAACAGAATCACTTACCACTAGTTCCTCCATTCTGTCATCCCACCTGAAAATCTCACACGCCAGGAATTTCAGGTCTTAATAAATCTCTCCACCGACCAAGACAACATCATAATCTCAAAGGACAAAGGCTCAACGGTAGTCGTTCTTGACGATAAGAAATTAATGGCGGAAGGTTTAAGGCAACTGAACGAGAAGGACTCAGACCCTCCGATATTTATCTTCTATTTCCGGCCGATTACAACACTCCACAATTCCTTCTCTTCCCCACAATACACAAACCCAATAACTCAGGCCGTCGAACGGTGTCTAGCCGCAATTCGGCTACAGAAAGAATACCAGCCCTTTTAGATCACTACACACAACATCTTGTCACCTCCCTTCTATCTTTTATAAAAGACGCCTATCCTTTCTTAAGCAAACCTATCTCAACCCCTCTCCCTACCGGTACCAATCTCATAATAGCGACAATTGAAGTGGTTTCACTGTATACCTCTATTCCCTACCACGAAGGCCTCAATGCCCTCAACTACTTTCTTGCCCAACGCCCTCATCGTCCCTCTCCCTCCACCAACTTTATCATCCAATTAGCTGAACTAATTCTTAACAAAAACACACTCAACTTCAACGACACCATCTACTCACAGAAGTGAGGAGTCCCAATGGGAACCAGAATGGCCCCCAGTCTTCGCAAACCTCTACATGGGTCACCCGGAAAACTCTTTTTTTAATTCCCAAACTCTTAACCCTCTCCTGTGAGTTCGCTTCATCGACGACATTTTTTACTGCGGGCCCACCGGCATGATTCCCTAGACACATTCATTACGCTCCACCTCATTTGTTTCTTACACTTCATCCATTTTTGCTTCCTTACTTACCTTATTTGAAATAACCATCCGCCTTTAGAACAACACCTTCATCACCTCCATCCACAAAAATCCCACAAACCATAAACAATACCTACACTACAGCAGTTCCCACCACCTCACGCCAAACACGCAATTCCCTACTCTCTCTCAGTCCGTGCCAATTGCATCTGCAACAATTCACCATTCCTGAACCAACAAGGGGAGACCACGAACCTTGCTCTGCCTTTTTAAATGCCGTATTTTTATGGCCTTTGGAATGGTGAACACATCCCTCAACTAGTAGTGGTTCCGTTGAATGGACCTTAGTTTGGCTGTAATGAATTAATTTACTTTAGGTACTTTTCACAAGCCGCGTATACTTTCATAATATCGCACCACTCAGCAGACGGGTCAGGTGGGGTAGTGGTAGCGTTTAAAGCTACCATCCAGGGGACCAGGGTTTGAGGCTTCGTGATGGCTAAATGATTTGTCGTCTCCATTGCGTTCATACGGCGTTAACTTTTCATTAATTTTAATTACGACAAGCATAGACATGAGACTATTTTTTTACCATCATAATGGCGTTTAGGTATTTGAGCAGTGTTATTTCAAACACGGAGATACGACGACTACACGAGTAAGGGTTGGTGTGTGCCAAAAAGTTAATTTTTTCATTGCATATACTGATCAACTTCCACATTAAAAATGAAAACCACTCTTGCGAGAGGTCATGCCATTAAAGGCTCGCGGCGATCAACAACATGCGTTCAGACATAATTAATAAGAACACAAAACGATTATAAAATCCCATAATTTTCGAACACTTGTAATTCATTTTACTCCAAAGGGAGTTAACTTGCACAGTACCAATACACCTTACACACTACCATGTGCTAAAAGAACCATTCTGAAATATAATGTCAATTAATAAATAGGATGAAATAAAAGTCGATGACTCAGGACCGGTCGTGCTGGCGTATAAAATACGTCGATCTTCGAAAACCAAGGATTTCAACATTGTACGTACATTCTGGGCTATAATGGTCTCGTGTATTCCTACAATATACTCTGACTGTCTATATTGCGAGTTTTCTAAGTTCGAGGTAATTTTTTTAAATCAGCAAGAGGAACCCGTCACAAGTGGCGTATAAATTACGCCGCGCGACCGGCCTTGCACTACCTGTATACCTTTATATCTGTATCGCCTATAAATGTACTAGGTTTAACTAATTTATACAAATAAAGATTAATTTTAACGAATATCGAGTGTTATCATATGTGCACATAACATGGGCAAAGTACGCCATTCACCCGGTAGTGTAGAAATAACAGTCGCGCCCGCTAGAGGGTTAAAAGCAACAATTACACCAAATGTGTCTTGTGCTTGCCGCTTCCCAAAATCTTCCGTAGCCCTTCCAATATAATAACAAGATGCCCACCCACAAATGTCATTTCTTCGAAAAAAGCCACTGTTTTAGCCCCCCGCTAATCTTTCGGTATGTTTTTGAGGAGAGTAGAAAGTGGAGCCTTCACTTCTCCGCGTTGGAAATGACACTGCTTAAATACCTAAACGCCATTATGATGATAAAAAATAGTCTCATGTATATGCTTCTCGTAATTAAAATTAATGAAAAACTTGACGACGTATGATCATAATGAAGACAACAAAACAAATAGCCATCACGAAGCCTCAAACCCTAGTCCCCTGGATGGTAGCCTTAAACGCTGCCACTACCCCACCTGACCCGCCTGCTGAGTGGTGCGATATTATGAAACTATAGGCGGCTTGTGAAAAGTACCACAGGTAAATTAATTAAATACAGCCAAACTAAGGCCCATTCAACGGAACCACTACTAGGTCAGGTATGTGTTCACCATTCCAAAGGTCATAAAAAATACGGCATTGAAAAAGGCGGAGCAAGTTTCGTGGTCTCCCCTTGTCAGATAGTAGTAGTAGTAGAATTGAGCGAAAAGGTGCGACGACGGCAGGGTCATTTTGCACCACTACTCAATCGTTTGATTCAAGACGCATTATAAATGGATCTTTACTACGCAATTTGTTTATATAAAAAAGAGGGGAACTTTTAAATTTTATTAAAAAGACCTATTTCCTTGAGAAACAAAACTGTACTACTTACATTGGTGGGGTTGTCTCCTAGAATAGATTCTAGGCCCCATCTAGATTGAACCGTGTCCGCGCGTGACGGTATTTGTCGCACTCTGTCAAGATATGTCGGATACTTAAAGAGCAAAGTATCACCTGAACTCGTCACATTGAGGAGCTTGCTTCTCTTCGGTAAAAAGAAAGGCATGAGTCAGAAGGCCCTTGTTAGATACACACAACCTTCACCTTGCTCTTCCGTGAGTATCCAGAACCCCTTCTTAAAAAGAGAATACTTTCCTCTTCTGAGCAGTACACCCCACGCATAAAAAAACTGGCAAACTTAATGTCACCACCACATTCTTCCAGGGCACTCAAAAAATTAAAAAAATATTAGAAGATATATACCCTATCATTAGTAACAAAAAACCACAGCCGCTCTTCTTCCATTCGGCCCTTTCATTGCCTACAGAAGAACACCAAACTTAGGTAAAATTTTAAGATCCACTCTCCCCCTCCTCCGCCACATACTCCCCCACCTTCCTCCCCGTCTCCATGCAACCGCCCCCATTGTAAGTGCTGCCCCCTGCTTCGCCCCACCACCTCACAGTCATCAATAGATCCTCCTTCACACCGTCTTGCACTTTCCTCAACGTTGTGTACAGACTGTATTGTAATTTTAGTCCCACGTATTACATAGGAGAATGTACTACACCGATATCTATAAGAATGAATAGCCATAGTCATTCATGCAAAACTACCCCTTCCTTAAACCCATACCCAATGACGATGTTTTGAATATTTTGTTGCTGGAAAAGTGTATGTCCACATCCAATAAAGTGATATTAGTGTTGGAGATAGAAGAAGTGAAACAAACTTAAGTAGAGGAGTTTAGTGATGAAAAAAAGGTTTTAGGAGAGTTGAAGTTATGATCCTAGAGAAGAATAATGTATAAAAGAGGTTTTAATAAGTAGGTTTGAATAGGTAGGTCAAACAAGAGGTCTTAGAGAGTAATTTTCTAGGAAGCTTTCTTCAAACAGGCCGAGGAAAAAGTTAGCATAAGAAGAGCTTAACCGACTTCCCATTGCGCTGCCGGACATTTGCAGATAGTATTGATTATTGAAAAATAAGGAATTGTGGGTGAGAATAAAATGAGAATGATCAAGAAGAGAGTCAGTGTTAGGATTTTGAGGCGTGGGTCGTTGTGAAAGATAGTGGCGAAGAGCCGCGAGTCTCTCAGAATGGGCGATTGAGGTATACAGCGAGGTCACATCAATGGTAGTCATGATTACGGGCTGATTTTGGGAATAAAATACAAAGGAAGGTCTGCAAAAACTGTCAAGGGAATACAAACCGCGTTACCCAGAGGTTTCGTGAATTAGACTGGGAGTAGTTAGAGACTTGGAGGCTGTGCGCTATGCTTGAAAAATTGAAAAGTGATACATTTATGAGCGACACAGAGAACATAATATTAGATCCCCATTGTATTTCCATCTCTTACAGAAGCTATTAATAAATACAGATATTTAGCCAAACGGATAGATATGTGGATTCGTTTTTCCCCGAAACATATAGGACTTTAATAAATGCTGTCGTAAACTTGTTTGAGTGTACATGATTTTGTTAGTGTAGACGACTGCTGTCCTAACACTCCCTGCCACATGCCATTTTAGGTGGCTGTCAGGGCTATATGTAGATGTAGTTGTGTGCAGTAAATTCAAAATTTGCTTGTTAGGATTGACACGAATTTCTTAGTTCATCTACTTGTATTGATCTGTGGTTTACTTTCATGTCCATAGTTGGCAGATTTGTGGCTATTTCCTGTGTCGCGGCCCTCTATCCAATGCGGTTCTTAGGGATCGCAGGTTTCTACCTAGGACTTCGCTTCATTTACCTCTACTACATGAGTTCAGACAAAGTTATCTACAGGTAAGGTATTTATTTGTAAGCTGCAGTAATAGATAAGTTCACTTGATACACATTCTAAGTGTATTCCGTCAGTCAGTACATTTACTAAATCAGTAACCTGTACCTTTAAATAGGTGTATTTTCATATTGAATTTAAAAGAAAACAATGCAGTAATTAATGCTCGTATCATATTAACAAACATACTTCACATTCTTCAATGATAATTTTAAATTAATTCGTACTATCACAGTCACTTTATTAATATTACATACAGTGAAACCTTGATCTATCATTTTTAAGTGGATCGATGAAAAAAATGAATGCTGGATAACTATGAATGTGGGGCACTGGGACATATAAGCGAGGTTGTCTATGGAGCACGAAAAACAGGATATTGGTGAATAATAGTGACATTCTATAATAACCCATACTGGAATTTAGTTGTTGAATGGAACACATGAATTTTATGGAAAAACATTGGGCATGTACTTGATCCGACTGATATGGCTACTACAATGGAACTTAGCTATTTATACATTATGCGCAACCAAGCAAATTCTAAGTACATAGCAACCCATATCCACAATGTGTCGATCGATGTCTAATTGAGAGCTTTCTTCACTTGAACCTGGTTTTGTTTAGCGGTGATAGGGTCAATGTAACTGTATATTTCCTATGTTCCATACATTCCAGCTACCTACGCAAGCGAACGCCTTGCTTCTCGTGGGTTACTCATGCAATCTCTATTCCTTAACCCATTAACGGCTAAGGCTAATATCTGGTGGAAATATTTGAATTTATCATCATATTTAGTCTTAATAGATACTAGAAAAGAAATTTGAGGCTCTAAAAAATTTATTTATACCAAAAAAATAATGGTGCGTTTTCGCACCTTTGGCGGAATGTGGGTACTTCGGTTATCATACCGTGAAAAACTAAAATCTTTTTCTTTTCCACCTTTTTAATTTATAAACACACAGAAACGCATAATTTAATATTTAAAATCATTATGTTACCGTTCATACTATAAAAACTCTCTTTTATTAATGAAAATTATTTTAATATAAGGGCACATTACATTTTACCCAAAAATATACATTGTGCCTATTACATTACCTACACCTTTCCTTGTAACCTTTTTCTCGAAAATATGACCTGCATTATCTTTTTTAGTGTCTGCTAGTAAAAAATTACTAGAAGGTTTATCTTTTTTCGGATTTGATGGTCCTTCTGCATGTGTTTCTTAGTGATTGCCATAACTGAATAGGTCACCTTTGATTGACGTTAGCGCGTCATATGATCTTTGAGAAATCAATTGGAGACATTTTGAGCCAACTGGCCCTCCTATAGATTTTTAATGAATTAGTTCACATACTTTCCAGTAAATTGGTAAGCAATGTCCACCACCACTTTTTCCCTCTGATTTTGATTCTATAATTAGCGTTTGCAGTATCGTGATGTATAATCCACCTATGGGATTAATGGAATGACAGAAGCTGGGGAATAGTTATGCCTTTTCCTTCAAATAGTAATTTGGCTATTTGTTGCTGGCCACAATTGCAACAGAGGTTTCATTCCATTCGACCGCGAACAATTCAGATTCCTCGTCAAAAGCATAATCAATTTTCAGAGGTTTATTCCAAAAGCTTTAGAGTCTTCAAGCGAGCACTTTCCAGTTCTATTTTCCCGAGTGGTTCAAGTTACAAAGGATCGCCTTTCCTTCAGTGTTTGGAACAAGAAACATGTATAAGAGAAGTTGTCAAAAAATAACCGATGCTGAGTAATTTCGGGAATTATTTTCAAGAGATGGGAAACAAAGATAGCTCTTAATCCTACCTTCACTCCATTAGAGTTTGATTGTTTGAGAGTTTGATTTGATGTAGCCCTGCATACGAAAACAAATTGGATGAGGTAACCATCTGAAGAGCAAAGGCACCATAATTTGAACCCTAATCAAACCGGTTTATTTTGTATCAACATTTTTGCTGAGTGGCGTCCAAATCACGGAACCATTTGCTCATCCATAGAAAGGTTATGAGAAAATATTCCAAACGGCAAAAAATTAGCATTCAGCATAGTAAATATTGGTCTCAGCTTTGCACATTTGTCCGTTTTGTCGAGAGAAAAGGTGGATATTTTCCTTTATCTCTTTCTACTCATCGTTTGAGGAACTAATTCAACCCAATTATCTTTATAATATCTTTAGACAAGTACAAGTTCTGTTGCGGGACCACATGATACCTGGAGAGAATCAAAATCTCAAGACACTTCTCAAGTCTACAATACTAATTGTAACTGATGCCTACTGCTACAAGTAACATATATTGCTTTTTTTTGAAAAATATGCCATTCCCTGCCAAACCTCGTCGTCAAGAAACCAGAGGAAAATGTCAAATGGAGACATACCTCCAAATTGACGTCTTATTTTTTCGTCATATTCCTTCTCTTTTGATATTGGACGACACAAAAACTTAGCATCAATATCCTTTTTCTATTGTGGAAAAAAGTGCCTTTTATCAGGCGAATGGATATCTTTTTTGGTGCCCTGATGGCTTTCCTTCTCCTTCTTGCGCACTCAGCCGGTGCTCTACTATGCCATTGCCTCCATGCGTTTGCAATGTTACCGCGATGTCGTTGTTAATCGGCTTCACAATTCAAATGTTATCATCGACGTCTTCATCAGTCAAGTTCTTAACGTCTGGCGGTATTTAGACAACATCCGTGGCGTCGTCCACAGAATCCAGGGTTTCCTCTAAAGTGGTCAAGATATCTTGGGTGGACATACACCTTCTTTTATTATCCACCTACAGTCGTCTCGGAAAATTTGATGAAATGAAAAAGATAATTTTTTTCACTCCTACGTTGCCTGAAACGTTGATATTGAAGATGTAAGATCACCCAGTTACACCCGACATACCTAACGAATGCGTATAGACCAATGAGACTAACTTCTTGAAGCTTTCTTCTAGTGTTAGAAGGTAAGATCCATTGAACTATACATAGCAGTGATCCGTTTCTGAATGACCAGTGCTGTTTGAGAAACAGTACATTACACACAGTTGAAAACCGATAGGTCTCGTGGCGGGTAATCGAGCTGCTCATTAGTACACAATGGCTAAAAGAAGCCACATTTTGGAAGACGACAGCTGTGAGACCAATAAGATAAGAAAGTACATTTTATGGTATTTAAAACACAACAGGGATTAAATTGATTCACCGAATAATTATAGGGTGGCGTACAATATTAGTGACCAAGGTTTGCTACATTTGTCTCTCGGTACGGTGCCTCATCCCGAATCCGCCATACCCCCAAACGCCAAAGGTGAGAAAACGCACCATTATATGCAAGTGTCAAAATTGTTCATCTCTAAATATATTATTTGGTTTTAAAAAATCTGAGTAATTAAGCATTATTAGTACATTTATGATACTTGTATTAGGATTCATAAATATGCTTAGTGCACTCGTAAACAAACATTAAATTGATAGCCCTCGATGAGCTAGAAATCTAGTAAATTTAGAATAATTATAACTAAATAATCACGTCAAAATTATTAAAGAAAATGGTTTAAAAAATAAGTTTACCATCTAATGGCTAATTTACTATGGAAAAACTATTAAATAACGGAGGAAATTCTTTTTCACGAACTAATTAAAAAATGGTGCGTTTTCGCACCTTTGGCCGTAAATGGGTTAATGTCTGCTTTAACTTCTACTTTTCCATTCCTACGGATAACTAATAGGTCAAGTTAATCGCAAATCTTTTTTAAGGTATATACCTCAATCCATTCATTTTGCGTTGGCGGGAGAGCTTTCGCAAGAGCCCGGACACCCACGGGAGGCTTCGCCAAAGGGGTAGTACTGAGAGAGAGACTGAAGCAGCGAACATAATGTTGCCAAATGAACATAGCCAGCCTATTTTGAAACTGAAAAAGGCTTCAGTCATGGGTGGCATCGTAGTTTTTGGACCAGGCGCCGAGACAATATACCTACTCATTTGGAAGGTTCTGAGGATAATACTTTCAAAGAAGCCCTTGACATTGTCAGCTACCTCGCTGCATGATGCACCGTTGGTGAAAGGCATTCTTAACGACATAGGAGGAGAACACATGAGGCTTGGCAACACTGATCCACGAGGAGATTAACGATGTCAACTCGACGGAGGTCTGAGAGCGACTGATTTAGGCCACGCCTTGTGTTTGCTGATGGGCAAAGAGGGAATTGGCACGTGTCGAGAAGCTTTAATTAAGATACACTGTTCTTTGTTCCACAGAAGTTTTAATAACCGACCCAGGTTTCGACAATACACCATGTCATTATCAAGGCACCGTTGATTCCAAGACACCTTGATAATGACATGAGTATCCTCGAAACCTTGGTTGGTTATTAAAACTTCAGTGGAACATACAACAGAGTATCTTCATTATGTTTCCTGTCACCGAGTTCCACCAAATGTCGCCGTCCAGCCTTAAGTTGGTCGAGATGTTTTCTCTCCCCTCGACCGCACTAGCCTCAGTCAAACCACCTCACCCTCAAAGATAAAATGAACACTGATTAGGAAACTACGACGACAAAGTGAGAGAAATAAGCTACTTCTAACTCGTTAGAGACCATTTAGAATACACTGCCAGTGTTTGGGATCCTCATTAAATTGGCTTAAAAATGGAGACAGAACCCGTGAAAAGAATATCCGCCAGCTCGGGGAAAAATCTTTACGATTGTCTTGTTATTGTAACTGATCTGTGCAATAAACTTGGATGGGAATCTTTCTCAGACCGTACACTAAAAACGGACTTAACCTATTAGAAAAATTCAAGATGAGTGCATTCTTCGATGAAGTTAGCTATATCACGAACACTAGCGTACTACTGCAGATGAGATCATGAGAATAAAATAGGAGTTAAAGTCTGTACAACATATACATTCAGAATCTCGTTTTTCCGCGATCAATATGAGACTATAACGGCAGACTTTGAACTCATAAGTAGATTAGGTGACTTGTAATGTAGCTTACGAACTTGCCTGTACATGTATGCCTGCCTGAATTTTCTTATTATTTCTAACAGTATGTTCTGCATGATCTACGTTTATTGGCAGATATCCTTGATGAGCAGTTAGCAAGATTTGCCTTTGCATGGATGTGGTAGTATAATTTGTTATTATGCGTAACTTTTTTTGTACCGTGTAGTGTGCATGTATCCTGTTACATGCTACATGTGGGAATCCTATTCTATGCTGCATGCTGATAGATCACTCCCTTCCAAACACCCCAGAGTTGGCTTGCAGGGTATTATGTAGATGTTGATTCCTCTTACGTGTGACCTCGACTTAAGGCTGCGCACAGTGGTCCCAAATCGAAAAAAGTTGGCCGAAACTCATTTTTTCCACTTTTTACCAGGAAGTTTTAAATTATGTGTTTGAACTTTGCAGTATATGGCCTACATTATTTCGTATCTGATTGGTCTGTGTGATTATAGTGTTGACCTATGTAAGCCGTCATACATGGGCATCTTCAGCCCAAAACGCCTGACGCATAGAAATAGTCGATTTTAGGGAAACTCAACCTAATAAATAACCAATTTAATTTCACGGGATTCATCTGTTAATTTTTATACGGTGAATTTGCATACTTTTTCACAATATAATTTTAAGTTTTGTTAGTTTATATTTTTTAAACAGTATTTAATTATTTATACTGTTAGCTACTTTTGGGCCTATTTTAGTAAACTGAGTCGTTATAGTTTTGTGCTCCTCCGTACTCCTCAAAGATTCCCTTGCAGAATCCTTGGGAATTGTATATACAACAAGATGGAGAAAAAAACTTGCCTATACTTGCTTATCCGACATCTACAGGGTTTTAAGTCAAGCGGTGCACCGCTCCACTGAGGGCGGCTGGCCTGCGGCCGGCGGAAGACTGAATGGCATTATTGCTAAGATATTCCTGTATCGGTGGTCGAACTCGCATGGTGTATGCTAAACCCCGTGAGATTTCATACTTTACGTTTTTCACGCCTATCGTATGAACACTTCTCGTATGTACACTCTCCTTCAAATATTCATGAAACCAATGAGGTCTTGTTTTCATACTCTTAATGAAACAAATTATGAGTGATCAAAAGCGACTACATAAGTCCCTATGCGAGATCTGACAATAACCACTGGATACTTTTCTCTGCAAAATTTTCCTCATATTTTTATAAAGGAGAGATTTCTTACATTCTGGACAGCGTTGCCAGCACATTATTCCGAAATAAGGTCTTTGTGCTAGGAGATATAAATGCCTTCTTATCCCCTTGCCGCCGCAGTGCCGCCAATAATTGTTCACAGGATCATTTAAACAGCCCGTAGACGTAGATAGGGAAATGAGGAGAAAAAAGTGGTCCAAACCAACCAAGGTTGCGTGCATCTTGCAGTACATTTTTTCTTATATAACAATGAGGATAACGGTCTCCCTCACCATGACCATTGCACGGATGTGGTGCATATTTCCCATTCAATTTAATTTAATGGTTTGCTTAGTGAAAAAGTGCTTAGATCCGAGCTATGTTATCTGTGCCAACTCGAGAAGCTTCTCCTGTCCAGATAATTGAAGCACTTGGTTTTCCTTGGCATTCCAATTTCAGAATAAGCCGGAAACTCAGAGATAATTCTATAAATTGTGACGGAACATGAAAACGCCACATATTTTATTTGGTGGGGAGGGCATCAATGGTCCCGATTACGGAATGATCGAACAATTATTGAGTACTTTGAGACACAAAAAAAAATATATTTTCCACTTCAGACATAGCATACACACACATTTATCGAACTTAAATACCCTGATGAAAATGAGTGAACGAAAAATGCACAAGATGATAGGATTCAATTGCCCCCCTCCAAAAGAATACAAAAAGAAACAATTTGTGATTTTTAGGATTCGTGGGCCGAGTTTACAATTTGCCCAAATTAAGTTTTTAGGCTGCTTTCGTGGTAACACTGAATCAGATTTCTGACAAGGAGTCAACAGTTTGGTGATTAGATACGGCGCACAGTGGGCTGAAATCGAAAAAAGCTGGACAAAACCTCGAAAATGGGTTTTTTGAGTATGGAAGTTGAAACTTTGCACAGTTGTTGCCAACACATTAGTGCATTTTTTGGCGCAAAATGTTTTTCATAGGCTAATTTTTTATATAAAATACATAGCCTCAAAGTTGAACAAATTTTGCGCAAATTGCCCACTTTGAATTTTTTTCGAAATTCAGCATGTTTAAACTAATGTCACACCTTTAGTAGTATTTCAATAGCAACAAAAATTTATAAAATTGTTAAACGGTTTGTTAACATCGATTACCATCAACTTTCACGACTTAGTAGTGGTTTGTGTGATCAATACGATACAAAATGGCGGACCCTGTTTTTCGTCGAATTTTTGTGTTTATGTAGGATTTTAAAAAAAGGATCGAGATATTTACACCACATATACAACAAAGTATATAGATTATGATAATCGGAAGTACAGCCGCGATCACCTGCGACGCCGAAAATAAGATCGATTTTTCGAACGTGCGGCACCGCCCGGAGCTGGCTGCTGGCCACGGGAATTGCCGTACTCGACGGATGTTGGATAGTGAATCATTTTAAGCAAATTTATCGTATAAAAGCTATGACACATTATTACTACATTTATTTTCCTTTTGTTGTAACCTGATTTCTTCACTGTCTTGTAATATTTATCGTCGATGCAGTACAAAATGGCGGACGCTAATTTTTGTAACATTTTTGCCCGTGTGTGGCTATATAAAAAGAAGGACACCGAGCTGCTCTCAGACATTTACTTCGTAATTGCATCAAGTCTTTTAGAGTCTCCATCCACAGAAATAATCTGCGACCGTTCGCAACAGACAAAATAAAATCGATGTTTTTACCGTGCCGCGCCATCCGCGGCCGCTCCTTGTCGTTGAAAATCTTTTGATAAGCTCTTCATCAATATCTGCAAATTAAGCATAAGAGACTAAGCTAAAATTATAAGGCAGCTGTTGACAGAAACGCCAATCGATGTTGTAAAGTCACACCTGCTTTTTCTTCATAATACGAATTAAAATGTTTTTACCTAATATTTCTGATGACAGAGTGGGATTTTTAAAGAAACGTCGAGCAGTATTGCCGTCGTTTGTAGTTCCAGCACCTTGTTTCGTCACATCAACAATCAAACCCATTTCTACTTTAAACCTCTTCGGTTTAATAATAGTTGCTTTTGCTCTTCGCGGGCCTGATTGAGAAAGTTATACTGAATGATATGATAAGTAATTTTCATAGAGTAAAAGAAAAAGTTCTCTTTCACTGAAATTACAACCTACCTGCCACTTTTTAAAATCCAATATGTATGAAATATATAGAAAACATTCAAAAATCTTATGTAGCAGTGCAATGTGGAAATGCCAAATTTCCGATATCTCCCTTTTACAGGTTGGTTTTTCAATTCTAGAATTCGATTCATTTCCTAAATTTTTGCTCCACAGACAAAGCATGTCATGCTTCCCGTCTCAGTCAATGCATTGCAGACCTAAAGTTATTATTTCATGCTATCAAGAATGAAAGAGTAGTTCATTTCATTTATATAGCAGTTATGCTCACCTTTCCATTAACCATTGTGAGAAGCATGGAGAACCCGAAACCGCATAACCTAAGTTTCTTGTGATTAATCCTCATCCCATACTCCTCGCAACGTTCGTATAACGCATCCACAACGTTTTATTATTAAAAAAAAGCTAGACGAGCATGTGCTTTTCGTTTCCAGTCCCTGTCGTCTTGTTTGAGCGTGCTCATGCTACGCCTGTTCCTCTGAAAATTGTTCTCTTTGTGCAATGCTGAACAATGGTTCAGCCTTGGTGTGACTAAAAATTTTTACTTCACCTAAATAGAGCATAAAACTTAAATGCAGCCAGAGATGCGTTGCGTTTGGTCTCATTCTTCATTTATCCTCGCGCGTTTCATCCATTTTCTAAATGAAATAGGGACATCTTCCGGCCAATTAGGTGAATAACCTAGCATTTTCCCCCCAGAAACAGAGATAAATTAAGCTGGTTGGCCTAAAAAGGCCTGTTGGTGAGACGGGGTAGGGATGGAACAGGGAATGATTATATATAGTTAGAGACACGTGAAAATCGCGTATGCGACAAATGCTATATTTATGCGGTGCACGTGAATAAATGCGACATAGGTGCGATATTAGGACTTTTTAATATTGAAACCGCAGAGTTGCCCTTTCGATGGCAAAATTCGTACATTTACTGCCGAACGCCGTTGAAATGCTCCGCCGAGACTTACCGCTTTTTTTCTGGGACTCCTTGGGCGCGAAAAAGCTAAACCACCGCCACCAGTACATTTTCACTATGTACTGGTGGCGGTGCAGTTCACAAGTATGAATTAACTACGGTAATTAAAACACTACCAAAGATCGTCAATGATCTATATTTACCGATAATGAATTTTGTGTCTTGACTTTTCTGCCATTTGCATTTGACATTGAATCGAGTTCCTTCATGGCATCATCTCGTAGATATTGCGTCGTTTTAAAAAAACACTCCTGGATATAACGTTGTTACATTTTACTCGATCCCTGCCGCAAATTCCACGGCAACCGGGTCGGAAGATGGTCAGTAGCCATCACCGCCAAAAATGTCGTCAGCACACAGGTCTGACTCAAACTCGTCGATCGGAGAGCACATCAACGGTTTTTGGCGGCAGCGCGCGGCAGGAGGCCAGAAGACACCACGTGAACCGGGACTCGGAGTGAGCATTGTGTTCTCACCTCGAGTCAGTGCCGTAGCAAGGGGGTGGTGCAGGGGGTCCCCTCCCTCCCAAAAAATATAAAAACACAGTATCTTTGCTTCATATGAGAAAACAAAACACTGAAAAATAATGAATTCACTAAAGATTTATTTGACAAATGAATTTTTATTATAATGAAAAGTGTTAAATTTAGTTTAAAACCATCAACTTAGTTCTCTGTTTTTACAAACTTTTCGCCTCCTTTTTTTTGACCCCCCTCCAAACGAAAATCCTGGCTACACCTCTATATTCAGTCATCCATTTTGGAAGTTTCGCGGGAAAATTCATCTACATTTACATACTACCCCGCAAGCCACCTAAAAGGCGTGTGGCAGGGGGTTTTAGGGCACCAGACGCTTACAAATAAAAAGAAATTGCTCTAACGAAATTATGAATAAAATTTATTCAACTTCTTATGGTTTGGGGGAAAAACGAATTTCCACGTCGACCCGTGGGAAAAATATCTCTCTCAATTTATTGCTTCCGTCAGACTGGGAAATAGAGTGGGGCACTAAAATTATGTTCTCCGTGTCGCCGCTAAAGATATTTATTCTTAAACTTGCGTGAGATTCGCCCTGAGACCTTGGCACTGTCGTTCCCAGGACTTTCGTCTGGGTTAAGGGGGGGACTTCTTTGGTGGAATATTTTTGAAAAGCAGGATAGCAAGCAAAGGGTTTTGAACTATTTTAAACGCTTTTCACAATCGTTAAAACTTCACTTTTCAAAGAAATCTTCTGTAAATTGAAGGTATTTCAATGCTATGCGTTATTTTAAGATGAAGCGATGCTATTGTGTTTTTATATTTTCAGGAGCGTAAGGGGTCCGAACCCTCCACCCCTCGCCACTGGACGTTGGGACTTACTGTTTCATAAATGGTTACATGTATTTCCATCGACAGCACTGAAGAGGTTGAGAGAGAACCCGGGTAGAGTCTGCGATATTAAGCATGTTTCATTTATTTCAAATATTTGATTCATGGATAGCTTCCGATCGACTAAAACACCACGAAGTTTGATTGAAATCTGAGATTCTGTTTTGTCACACTCCCCTTGCCACAGATAAGAATACATGTAGAGAACGAATTCATGATACCTAGGCCACCGTGACTGGTGTGTGCTGAGGCAGGAGGGAAAAATTTCAAATTACTTGGACGAATTGAGAGCGGTTACAACAATACATGTAGGTCTAAGTACAACTGCGTGCGTGACACTAAAAGATTTATTCCAGGGTATACCCTTTTCACTGCCTTAATTTATTTAAGAAACATTTCCAATATTCTCTTCTAATTGCTATATTTAAGGTTCCATTTTGTTGGCTGCTTCGTTACATGCATAACTTTAAATAACAATGGTTCTCAAACTGGCGTCGCAGCGGCACATCTGAATCACACTGCTACATATAAACTTCAATTCCATTTTTTATAGCTTCAACAATATTCGGATTAGTTTATTAAATGTAGTCTCTCCTATTTGGCGATGAATAGCATTCTGCGACCTGACTTTCCCTGGAACCCTTGTGTTCGGGGATCCGTAAATCGGATATTTATATTGTTCTTGCTGTTTTCTAGGTGTTGTTCATGCTACATGTACATAATATCTAGCGAGCCACCTCTAGGGTGAAGAAAGATTTCGTGCTTTCCCGTCGAATGGACTTGGTGAAGAGTTCTCGGGATCGCCACCGGGTCAGGAACTCCATATCTGCCGACGTTTCGATGTCCGACTCGGTCATCGAAACGTCGGCAGATATGCAGTTCCTGACCCGGTGGCGATCCCGAAAACTCTTCACCATATATCACGTCTAAGGTGTTTGACAGGGGTTGATAGATGATCAACATCCAGCATGCAAGAGGGCCGCCATGTGCACACTACACGGTAATAGAAATACCATGAATATTATTAAATTATGTGTGCAAATTCATGCAAGGACATACTTGCCAATAGGTAGTTAGCATTCCTGTAGCGAATTCATGTAAATTAGAGACATGCAGGGAAAACAAACTCAAAGGTTCGTCCTAGCGAGTGACGCAGTTATTTCCATAAATTGAAATACCCTGGCCATTCTTTATTGTACGAGAGATGAATGACAATTTAAATTTATCTTTTTTTGCTGCTATTGTTGTTGTAATAATCACCATCGTCATCATGGTTTTTAATATAATTATTTTTCAGTATTGGCAAGTACATGCAGGAGTTACATGTACTGCGTTGCCTTAAATTTTAAGAGAGAAATTCACCGAGTTTTTCCAAATAATTATAACAAAATTGCCTTTTTTCGTTGGATTTTAAATATTTACTGGCATTATTTTTTTATACATATACAGGGCATGCTACAGTACTAGTTATATTTCAACTCAGCCATTGGTTTCGAAGAATGCATTATATCTCAAGCAGTAGGGCCGGATCGAAGGGGGGCACTAGAGGCACGGACCTTGAGTCACTCACTAATTCAGGGCAACCCACCAAGCATGAGCCGTCTGTCAATATGGAGGCAAATCTTATAATATTGGAAAAACGGAAAAAATATCATGTATATGGGGGTTCGTAGTGAATCTGGGTTGTATTTGGTAAACATGTATTTCTCAATAATGACATTAATGAATGATTGACGCTGCTGATAAAAAAAAACACTTCGTTGGTGTTGTCAATGCAGCTGTGAATAAAACCAGAGGCACGCTGAGCAGTGTCGTTGGAAACAGAAATTGCGCGCCCAGCTCTGCGTGCATTTAGGAAGGCGACGGCCTCAGTTTGGTACATTACTAATAAATTTACTGAAAATTGTGTAACTTGCATTTTCTATCATTCCGTTACAAATTGCAACATCTTGAAACGGTGGGACTCCCTTCTCCCAAATTTAGCCCTGTAAAAACATGTGATTTATAATTCTTTCTCTTCTTCCTCTCTTTTCTCTCCAAATAGGGATCTTACGGAATCGTATCCGCTGTGGCCAGTCCATCGCCTTTTCATCACGCCATATGTCCTGAATATTTGGCGCGTTGACTTTTACGACGACGCCATTTACCACTTTGAAACCTTGATTATAGCCCTATCATGGCCATTTCTATTGGACGGCGGACATCCGTTGGCAGACTACAGGTGGATCATCACGGCGATTATATTAGCCTTCAACTTTGTATTCTTGCGAATGGTTCTCAAGTACAATGCATCCAGGCATAACCCCACAAAAGAGTGTCCTGATGGGCCCCCATTCCCTTCCTCGATTAGCCTGGGGAAGAAGCTGGAAGCGGGAAAATCTGTGTGGGAACGTTTAGGTGAAATGTATGCAGGGAACTAAGGGCCGTATTAACCATTTGGCCACGGGATTACATTATTTTAGCTACCAGCCTGTACGGGAGAGAAGCAAAAAATATTCTTATGAGCCTATTGAATAGTTGTATATATATATATGGTCGCATACAGCATTCTGCAATACTGCCCGTTGTCCCATATCAGCTGATAGCAGCCACGCTGCAACGGCAAGCGGGTCTAGAGCTTGGTCTGCGCCGGTCAGAGCATACAGCTGTGGTCTTGCTTCTGTCGTATATTGTTCTGACTACCGCTTTGTTCCATATCCCTCCATGTTGTCCTGGCAGCACGTACCTGGTCGTGGTCTTGACCTTTGCAGTGCTATTGCGCGTTTACCCAAAGCTGTTGAGTTATCGTTCAAACAAACGCTGCGGAACAGGGCCAAATCGTACCAGTTACCATGTTGTTCTCCATAGTACCCTTTCTTCTCAACTACTTTCAAACACTTTGTGTGAGTTTGATTTTCTGGATCGTGAGGATTCCATTATTTCCTGATCGAGCTCTTTCAACGGCCCACGTTTCCGATCGCTTGAATTTCACTTCCTACATTTATGATCCAAATCCCGAAAGAAAAATGACTGTCAAAAGGTGTTTTTTTCATTTGCTGTATATTATGGGTTTTTGAAACTTAATAAAACAATGATTTGAGGAAAAAATATTGAACTTTTATTTCCCACGCCATATATCTTAGCACTAACTATGATATAGATACTGCTACATAATTTTCAAGGTATTACTTGATAATATAGCTGTATTTAAACCACGGGTAATGTTGACGAATTTTCTGTGTAGAACGTGGGAAAATGAATTCGTATCCCAGTTACAGTAAAAACTCGCTAAGCGAAAACTGGTTTAGTGAGAAACCTCCATGACTAAGGGTCTAGAGCTTGGTCTGCGCCGGCAAGAGCATACAGCTGTGGTCTTGCTTCTGTCGTATATTGTTCTGACTACCGCTTTGTTCCATATTCCTCCATGTTGTCCTGGCTGCACGTTTATTATAAATAATTAAATTAATTCAATTAATAAATTAATAAATAATAATTTATTAATTGAATTAATCATCATGGCATAGAAAATTCTAGTGAGATACCGAGGGCATAAAGTCATGGATATAGGGAGCAATGAGATTGTTAAAATCCTTGTTAGGAGGAACAGTGTTATCATGGATTGTCTGTCCAGGGGCCGTATTCTGTCGCGACGGCACTTACAGCGATTCTGTAAGGTCGTTGGTTTCAAACCAGTCGGTACGGTTCCCCCTCCTTCCCAAACAGGGAAAATCCGAATATATCCGAAGTTAGAAGTCATCTAACGTGTCTCCACCAATGAAAGAAGGGTAAAAACAAGTGAAGACTCATTGGCACAGTTTGTTGTCGTCATTCTCAATCTTTTTATTTGCGGAAATTACGACTTATTGCTAGATTAGGATAATCAATATTGGATAAGTTGTTAACAATGCTTATATAATGTGTGGTAGTAATGCTGTACCTACAGAATCGAAGGAAACAATATTACAACATCACAATAAAGTTTGTATGTGATGGAGATTGTTGTTGCTGGAATAATTATTGAAACTATCCTCGAGATCGTAGTTTATTTCAAATATTGGTTCCGTATATTGCTATTTATTCATGATTTAGTAATATAGTTGTCATTAAGTAAGTTCCATCTCAATGTTATCAACGGAAGGTTATGCCATTGGCACCGTAGCAGACGAAAATAAAATACCATGGAACGTGAACGTAGGATTCAAAAGCAAATGTAAATGTCATATTAGAGGAACAAGTTAGGAAATTGTTATAAAAATATGGAATTGGGTGTAATTAAAAGAAGTGTAATGACGAGGAAGTAAAGAAATTGTGATTGGGTGAAATACATATGTTTAAGTTGCGCATTCAAAGTGAGAGAAAATGATAATATTGCGACAAACCTCATACTTATTAACAAATATCTTCTTTTATCGTCAAGGGAATCAATGGCTGACGATAAAATGAAATATAGTTGCCTATTACAAATGAAAGAAACTGATACCGTTTTGGCAAACTTCGTGCTTAAATGAAAAGATCTTATTTCTATGCCGAGAGAAACGCCAAATGATGATTGAGTGGAATAATAGTTGCCTATTCAGAGTGAGATAAAGTGATAACATTTCTAAAAAACTCATATTTAATTTAAAAAATATATATTTTATGTCAAAGGAGCAAATAAATGATGATGGAGAGAAATAAAGCCAATTGCTAGTGAAAGTGGTAACATAAATGAGAGAAAGTCATTATATGTCAGCAAACCTCGTGTTTATTAACCAATATCTTAGATTTCTGTCAAGGTAATCAATATAGATGATGACACCATGAATTATAGAGGCGTATTCGAAGGGACAGAAAAAGATAACATTGCACCAAACCTCATTATTTACTCGGTGATGAGGTAAAAACAAAATAAAACGGACATTGCGCACCGTTCATGAAACCAACTAGTCGGTGGCCGTACCGACACCTTCTTGCTGTCGGTACGGCTACCAACGATCTCCCGTCCTCACGTCGGTGCCCCACCGATCGGGTTCATACAGAATCGCACCACTTCTTGCCGGGAGTCGGTGTAACGTCGCACCCGACGAATCGGTGCCGCACCGATCGGTTTGGAGTTACAGAATACGGCCCCAGGTCGACTGGTCGGTGATCTCAGAGGGCCCCGAACTTATGGGATCTTCTCACCGTCCATTGTAAATAAAATATTCAATAAAAAAGACGCCAATCACTTGAACAAACGTTTTTCTGCAATTATTAAGTCTACCTCTTCATAATTTTCCTTATTTAAAACATACTAAGTGTAAAAAAGAGATTATAAAAATTAAGGTGTTATAAGATCAATGATAAACTGACGCTTTTTGAAATTGTCCATTTAGAAGTTTTTTAGCCCACAACGTAATTAAAAGGCATTAAAACATAATATATTACCTATCATAGTTTATAATTTATGGATATGTATCATAGTACTAGAGTTTACAAATAAGAATTATCATAGTTTCCCTGGCCTCGGTAGTAACGGGGAAAAGTCCTCACCTGTCAAATTTAAAGTCTAGGATTCAAGTCCCACCTGGGTACCTTTTTCCTAATCAGGATTTGGTGGTTTATGTACATGCAATTATAATATTTGTTCGATATCCCGATATAATATGGCTGATACAAGGTGGATTCTGTAGTAAGGGAATAAAAAATTAAAAAATATACCGTGACATTTTCACTTTTCATAACTTCTTCCTTAATCTTTTATCAAGTTTATGAGAGCCAAAATAGCCTTAAAAATTGATAATTGTCATTAAAAGCATTAACTAAGTGGCTAAATATAGTATCATCATTACATCTGCTAATATTCCTACCTGTCACTCTATTAATTTCATTCCAAAGTGTCCTATTATCTTGTATTTTTGATACCTTGGTATTAAAGTGATCAATTTTTGCTTTCCTAATAAGTTTCACTGTTTTATTTCCTATGGTTTTATAATTTTCTTTGATAAAATTATTTCTAGGGCTACTTTTCCACTTTTAAAGGCCTTATCTCTTTCTAATATTAATTTGTAGATAGTTTCATTCATCCATTTATTTTCTTTCCTTCGCCCTATAGGCTTGAAGGTTACCGTTGATTTTTCATAAATGTCATTGAATATCAGACTAAGTTTTGCAAACATAATATTAGGGTTGTTCTCCTCCACTACAGTGCCCCATTATTAATCATTTGTCTGTAGGCCCACCTTACTAATGTCATTATATTCTATTTCCCTATTTCCATAATTTTTGCAATCAGCTGAATAATAATAATAATATTTATTGTTAATGGACAAATTGTCCATTAAGAACAAAAAATGGATATTACATACAAAAGAGATTACAAAATAAACTTGTACAACATACATCAGGTATTTCCGAATGGAATTCAGCACAACTAACACATCAGGGCATGGAAATGAAATCTTGAAATTAACTCAATCAATCATATCAGGAAAACTTAAGTATGCACCTATACCCATCACAACATTTATGGTAGAACATGAAAAGATGGTAGAACAGGACGATAGGAAATGCTGTGTGGGATGGCTGGGGAGATTTTAGTCGCATTGAGACATTTTTTGATCCGTGAGAACTTATTTGACCGCAGAATAGAGCATTGAGAACTAGAATCACATCACCATGCTCGACACCAGGTGACGATTTTTTTACGATTAACTATGAAATCAAAATCACTTCACCTTTCGACGGAGACAAATGGACTGATTTATGATGTAGCTGAGGCGACTGAAGGCAACACTCAACAATTCTACTGAGATGACGGAAGGAATTTGGAACGTGGCCGTGACACTTATGCTCTTTTGATGAGCAGCGTCTCGGCAACTTCTCGTCGACGCTTCCGCAGATGGGTCGTAAAGGCCGTATCACGCTAGCGACTGCGGCCGGCGCTGCGACCGCGATGGGATCCCGACGACGCCTTTGGGAAGGGATAGGTACGGAAGTGACGGGACGAGGGAAAGACACCCCAACGCTATAGTAGTGAAGGGTGCCCTACTAATTAGCGAAACCAAGCATAAGCAATTAATGTTCCAGCGATTCTAGTGGATTTTCTGTGAGGAAGAAAAATCCATCGATCGAATCGCTAGATTCAGAGCGAGGCAGTCGCAGTCAATCATAGAGTGCCATTTGAATTTCGTGCGCTTGCGGCAGGCGTATTTGTTTCGGTTGGATGTAGTGGGGGAGGCCGAGGTGAATAACGTATGGTAACTCCCAATATTTCTAACAATAGTACGCGTCGATTTATTAGCCAATTAATTGGAAAGTGTCCTACCGGCTTAAACTGTAGACGATACGCCTTGACTAAATATTCACATTATTACCGGTAAATCTTAAATAAATCTGTTTACTTATAAACAGAGGATACGTTTAATGTATTTAAAGACGAGATGCTAAATGTATTTGCGAAATTTAGGCGAAGTCGTTATAATGTCGTTTTCGTTTTGCGAAGTTGGTATTATGCGATATTGCAAGTTTCATGAAGTTTTTTGGTAATATCTTTCTTGTTTCATGAACGTATACTTATCCATACGTATTTGCATTTTTACCAACAATTTTCGTCTAGAGAATGCTGTTACAGCAGCTTTTGGTGACAATCATCTTCTCTGGCTTGGAAAAAATCGCTATTCTATATTTTATACTTTCGGGATCGTAAGGGGTCCGGACCCTCCGCCCCTCGCCACTGGACGTTGGGACTTACTGCTTCATAAATGGTTACATGTATTTCCATCGACAGCACTGAAGAGGTTGAGAGAGAGAACCCGAGTAGCTTCTGACAGTGTGCTTCTGAGAGGAGGTAAAAAATGAGAATTTTTGTGATAAATGCTGTAATTTTGGCAAAATTACAAGATAAATCTCTATACCCTAAATAGACGGTGTTTTAATAAAACTGTCCCTTCCGGTAAAACAACTTCCATACTAAGACAAGGTGCGCAGTGGAACGTACATTTGGAGTGTGGAAACGTCAATTTCCATGCCTCTGTACGAAGATCCATATTAAGTTTTTTACTGCACAGTAGGTTGTTTTAGCTTGCGCAGTTCTTCGCAAAGTGGCCGTGCAGTATCATGATCCTACGCCAGTTTATATTGTAGCATGCCCAAGCTGGAAGTCCCAGTGCAAAGACTCCAACCTGTTCACGGTGGCCAAAATACCATGCGGGCAGCAATAATTGAGAGGCATTTTGTTAAAGAGATAAGTAATTATCTCCAGGAAAAATTATTTGATATGGGAATTGCCATTTCAACTCCTATTTGGCTTCATCTGTTTGATTTCAAAGAAGTGTATATGTCAAACTGGGGGTTTGTGACACTGGGGGTTTGAAAGATTTTTATTTTTAGCATCCATATACTAAATTTATTTCTAAAGCTTACTGATAAAATAATATTCAATTTGATAGAAGATTTTATTCGCTATTCTACATTCTTGAGAGTTCACCTTGTTAATCTTTAGATACAACAGCAATGTTCCATTGGCATACATTAATGATTATATTGAGCCCTGAAACTGTAAGTGTAAGGTATACACACACTAATAAAATCATGCAATGTTATTTAGCTCTTAAATAGGTCAATGTTCTTGAATATCAAAATGTGGCATAGGACATGATTTCACATAAACACAATGAGAATAACTGCGCGACCCTTTGAACTCTTGTGGCATGTAGATAACTTCATGTTACGAGGCACCTTGTCCAAAGGAGCAGACCTAAGGTGTAGAGGATACTGACTCCATGGATGGCATTTGTCTAATTGGTCTATGTATGTCATATTCTTTTGAAAATTTTACATCTTCGGAGTGTCCCCAACATTTGGATATACGCATGTATTTATATTGTATTTTCATGGGTCACATACATATGTATTTTTGTTATGTATTGAGACGTTACGTCGTAAAATCTGGTCGATTTATCACGTAGGCCCAGACAAGGGAAATACTCCAACCGTCGGTCTCAAGCTGGATCAGGGAAAAACTCCACAAACAAGAAAAACAGCTCACAAGAAAAAGGTAGCCAAAAATAATTTACGAGTTATTACCGTTCGATATCTATTCAAAGTAGAGTATTCAAAAAATCAGAAGTATTACAGAAAACAATGATAGTAATTCATGATGCCAAAGGAAACATTACCAGCTAAAAACCAGCAGAATCATTGCACTAAATTTGCCATGTCTCACTAGACATGTGTCAACGACGACTCCACGAGCACAAGAGAGCTTGCCTATGCAGGACAAGACAGGATGTGAGGGGAGGGATTCTTCCAGGGAGTGGAGGGGTAGCCAGGCGAATTCAACTACTGCGCCACTGATGCGTCACTGCCCCTGCAGAAACGGCCGCTCCGCAAAACACCATTCCCTGGTTTTGAGACAACAGCATACCAGCCAGAATTTTCCCCTCAACTTCTGGGTAGGAGACATCAGTTGAATCAGAGGGATATTCATTGGAACACATGGAGTGGAAGGAGATACTGGGGTGAGGTGTTGGAGGGAGAGAGTGTTGTGATAGGACAATGGTAAAACTTCTCACTCCAAGTGCAATACTAAGGCCTTAGCACCGATTTCCCCTTGCTTGCCAAGGAGTAAGTATTTCTCCGCAGTAGTCCTATATAAGTCTTGCATTGCAGGTAGGTTGGTTCGGGGTTGGTTCGGGGTTGTTTCGGGGCTGTTTCAGAGGCTGATTCCAGAGGCTGAGTTTCCAGAGGCAGGGTTTTCAGAGACAGGATTTTCCAGAGACAGGATATTCCAGAGACAGGATTTTGCAGAGACAGGATTTTGCTGAAGGCCTTTTGCGCGAAAAATCCTTTGCGCGAAAAAACCTTAGCGCGAAAAGTTCTTGGCGGGAGAAGTTCTGCGGATAAGTTCGGAGGAAGTTCGAGGAAGTTCGAGGAATTTCTGGGGGGGGAGGGGTACCAGAAATTTTGGGGGGGGGGGAACACTAAAAAATGCCACAGTATTATATCTGTAATACATATGTATTATTCAATGTATTTCCTTTGTATTCATACGTATGTAAAAGTGGTACGTCTTACACGATAAATACATTTGTATGTTTGTGTATTTTTGAAATTTGACTACTTATGTAAATGTGGTCAAAAATACACAAAATATACATTATGTATATTTCCAGTAATTTTTGAGAGGTGGATTTTCGTGGCGTCTTGGGAAATGTTCATAAACATTTTTTCCACAAATAATATGTTCACAGCAAACGCCAGATTTCCCTATTTTAATGATCATTCATCCATTCGAATTTATACCCAGAGAGCTTAAAAATAAATCATATACTGGTCGATGTGAGCAAGGGTAGTATTGCGGCCATATTTATGTTAATTTGTAAATGCACGCGAAATACAGACGTATTACATATGTAAAATTCAGTTTCCATCCGCGAAATATACACATGGAAAAATGGTTCACAATACATGAAAAAAAATATTTCTTGCACAGAGCAAAGGTAAAAGCGAAGTTTAATTTTTTTAACAATATTTTAATATAACTGTTTAAACAAAAAAATTAAATTCTCAATTCTGCGCCTCCACTGTCGCAATAAGCTAGGGAAGTGAGTGGGAGTGATACAGTTATAATCTCGTTAACAGTTAAGCTCGGCATTTCGTTCGAGACTACGAGAATGTGCTGTAGGAGGAACTCCGGCATCTATGCTAATAACCAAAAGGAAATCCGTACTTAACTAGCTACTGATGTATAGTTAATTTTATATTTGTTTGTATTATGATAGGTAGTGGAAGAATTGACAAAGTGTTTTAATCCTCGATAATCGGTGCGTGTGGATTGTGTGCTCAACAGGGTGGAGGGAAACCCGGCGTCTGCGTTAGCCTGCCCTTCACGAAAGGCACCAAGGGTACCACGGCTTAACAGCCCAGTGGCGCAGCGAGGGGGCGGATTTGGGGGTTAAAACCGCCTCAGAGTTCAGAGAAATTTTTAAGCTTAATCTATTTTACTGGATTGGATTGATATTACTAATAGAATAGCGTATGGATTAATAAGATACCCCTCAGCTAGCCATAAAAACTCACCATTTTGAACCATTTATCTTAAAATTCAGCAATTTTGTTAATCTTGCACCTACCCATTATCCTGGTGGGTATTCCATACCCCCATACACCCTTGTATTAGTCGCACCTAAACCCCCCCCCCAACCTTAACTCCTATCTGCGCCCCTGTAACGTCCCATCCGACGGACGGAGTACTGCGCTTGAAATATCTTCCACACAACATTCAAGCAGGGATCGGGCAGTCTATGAAAATCCTCTGCCACCGCCGGGATATGAACCCCATCTCATGGGGAGGGAAGCCAACACTCTAGCCACCACACCAACCCGATCCCCCGGAAACAGATTCCTGTCTGCTTTTTTGAGAGAGGTACTTACCCTTGCAAAAATTCGATAAAATCGTTTGCACGCCTATGCTTAAAAGTAGTTATGGGGCTAATGTTTTTCTTTCCCCATTAATAAATTACACTAAAATCCTAAAATTGAGGTTATGCTAACCAATAAATTTTCAAACTCCCTGATTTACAATACATTACATACAATCATGATGCATTAGCTGCATTAGATGCATGATGCAAATATGCATTAGCTCTAAAAAACATTTCCCCATCAAGAACACACCCATATTATCACTGAACAGCATATTCTTATCACTCCAAATTTCAAACGCTCATTCACAGCACATCAATCCCTCATTCATAATGCATCACATACTTAAATTCATACTAAGCAACACACTCTATCTACAGCAAATTACTTGTTCTCATTCACACTAAACCACATAATCTAATGAACACAAATTACATCCTATTTCACAGAAATGAAATACCCACTTTGATTCACGCTATATAAACACATTATTCACACTAAATTAGATACTCTCATTTGCATTTTTCAACATGCTCACGTACGATATCATTCACACTAAATTGCATACCACCACTCAAAAAAATATACCCTAGGCTAACTAATAATAATAAGTAATTAATAATATTTCTATGGTAATAGGTTAATTAAGTAAATATATATTTAGAGGCCAAGTTGTGAAATTTTTCTTTATTAAAAATATCAAGGAAAAGTCAGAAATTTGAAATGGAAGCTATATCGGTTTTAGCAGGTCCATATAACAACAAGCAATTTCAATTTTTTACTTCTGACAGTAAAAAAAAGAAACTGAATAGACAGTAATAGGTATAAATACATTAAATGGAACAATATTTTGCATTTCAAAAATAAAGGAATGTTTTTTAAGGCACGAATTACAAAAAAAGGTATTTTTCATTATTTCTCACAGTAGAAAATGAACTAAAAAGTTATTAGAAGGATAAAATATGGGTGTATCTTAACATATTGTAGAAATTAGCAAGGTCCACATTTAAATAGAAAGGAAAAAATTCCATTTGCTGATAGAACACATTGGTTATTTAAATTTTATCAATAATGACAAGGCAAATTCTTACACTGAAATAAACAGAATAAATTGGTTTTGGCAGGGCAGATTGAAGGAATATGTATTTTTAAATTATTTATTTATAATATTAGAACAGAAATTAAGTGGATGAGTTGGCCAGTTAATTATAGTCAAATGATTACAGTTTGTTGAAAATAACAATATGCAGTCTTAAAGAAAAAAAATGAAAATCCAATATTTCCATAAGTCATAAATAAGTGTTTTGAATTTTAATTTCTCCCAACAACACATTACATAAGATGTGAATCATGTGTAAAATTTTTACATCATGCAGTTCAACTGGAAATATCAAGGTGCCCATCGTAATAAAATGTAATTTATTGCAGATAAAATTTACAAATTAATAATAAACATGTTTTTACAACAAAAATTACAAATCTATGAATAAAAAAATGAAACCACTTGAGATTAAAACTGGGGCAATCACATCTCTGACACATGGAAATAATTTCGCATAATCTACATCAAATAAACGTACATCACCAACTGCATTAGCCAGCGGAAAGTCATGTATGTAAATTAATTCAGTTTTTTAACTTTGAAATGATTTAAGCATTTGGATTCGCTCAAAGTAGTCCGCTAATTCTGTGAAAAATATTAGCGAGAAAGACGATTAATGAAATGCAGCAATTTTGTGCAGATGATCTTCACGACTTCTGTGTAACATGACTGTTCGCTGTTACACCCCCTCTCCACGTTGAGGACGCAGTTGGATTTGAGGGGGACATGCACTACACTACACTAAACAAAGTCTACGATAAAACCAAGCAGTATCAATCTACCGTTTAAAAATGCAATAAAAACACCAAAACTGAATATTCCCACTACGTAACATACCATAAATCACACTAAATATCACTCTGACATTCAAGCTTAATTAATACGCTCAATCACACTGAAAACTCAGTCTCATTCACACTAAATCGTGTACCAAAACTCACGCTAAATTTACACCCTCATTTATTACTCTAAAGCACGCACTCATTCACACAAAATTCCATACCAATGTTCAAACCAAATCTCATTCACTCATTCACGCTAAACATATACCTAAATTCTCACTAAATGACCCAGCTTTCGCATTAAATAAAACACACTCATTCACACAAAATCAATGCACTCATTACCACTAAATAACACACAGTCATTAATACTATATTACATAGTCACATTCATACTAAAGCGAAGATATACCAAAACAATTAAACAATATTAAAACTAAACAATATTCATTCATTCACACTAAATGAATAACCCCATTCACGCTAAATAACACATTTCATTTCACACTTACTTAATAACCGCATTAACACTAAATATCATTCACACTTAATTGGTACCCTCAGTCACACCAAAGAATATACCGTTTCATTCTAAATCACATTCCAATATTCACTCTAAATAACATGTACTCATTCATACTAAATAACACACTCCCAATCATACTAAATCAATTCTATCATCCACACTATATAACATACGTAATCACATTCATACTAAATCACATTCCAATATTCGCACTAAATAACATGTCCTCATTCATACTAAATAACTCGCTCGCATTCGTACCAAATTAATTCTACCATTCACACTATATAACATACGTAATCACATTCACTCTTTATAACATACGTAATTTCATCCACACTAAATAATATGACCTCATTCACACTAAATAACGGAATCCCATTCATGGTTAATTAATTCTATCATCCACACTATATAACATACGTAATCACATTCATACCAAATCACATTCCAATATTCACTCTAAATAGCATGTCCTCATTCATACTAAATAAAACACTCCCAATCATACTAAATCAATTCTATCATTCACACTATGTATCACACGTAATCACATTCACACTAAATCACAAACCTATATTCAGGCTAAATAATCTACCCTCATTCGTACCATATAACTCGCTCGCATTCATACTATAATAATACTTTCATTCGCAATCTATAAAATACCTAATCTCATTCATTCTAAATTAATACCCCACATTCACACCAAATGACATACCGCCTTTCACACTAAATAGCATTTTCTCATTCACACAAAATAACAGTCGTATACACCAATTGATATAGTCTCATTCAAACCAAATGACATAGCTCATTCACTCCATATAATAAACCCTTAATTATAATACTCTCAATCCCACCATATTACATTCACACGTAATCACATTCTCTCATTCACAGCAAAACACAGTTATAAAAAATAAAAATAAAAAGCACATACATTTTAAAAAGATACAAAATATGCAAAAATTTAAAATCAGTCTCCATTAGGCCTTTCTTCATCACTATTGAGTCTTCAAACTCTGTATGTTCCTCTTGTATCTTCAACTCTTGTGGCTTCTGATCTTCACGTGTCACTCTGTGTAATTACTTCCATTCTTCATTTCGCTGAGTTCCTATTTCACTTCAATGAGTCAATGTAAGGCAGTCCACTATTTATTCATTCCGAAAGCTGCTACTTCAACACCCACGATTGAAGGCTACCGTACTTCCCCTAGAGTAGACAAAAAACACCGAATGTACTCAACAATAAGATTAAAAAGTATGAAAAAAAGACATGAAACGTATCGTTTTTTTTTGGAAAGTAATTAAATTATTTTTAACCTAGTCAATTGAGCATTTTTCACCTTTGGAAAGTAGAAAGACAAAAACGGCATGGGGGGTTGTAATTTGACCCAGAGAATTGAACTTAAAGGGTTGCGCTTTAGAAAACCCTTTTATTGTTTGTTTTTTATAGATTCTTTACTAAAGTTTATTTTTGGAACAGGCCATTGAAGTTCCAAAAATAGCTTTTGCATTGTGTTTCACTAAAGCCAGTGACCAGGGATGCCGACTTACAAAAAATATTGGGGGGGCCCAAACCGGGGATCTTGCCCCGGGAAATTTTTTAAGTAGAGATTTTTAAGTTTTTTTAAGCATTTTAGGAGAGTCATATGATCAAAATTAGAACCCAGTTAACTCGAATCTCGATATCTGGGCACTCCGGGGAAAATCGACAAGCCCGACACATCATTTCCTCACACCCATTATGAATTTTGGAGGGGGGTCGGGCCCCCTCAGTCCCCATGGAGTAGGCGCTACTGCCAGTGACGTCATGGAAAATTTAGCAGAGCCGGGGGTCATTTTGCTTTATTTCAAAAGTGATGCAATACTCCTTGTGTTTTTTATTTGTAGGTTATTATAAACGTTTTATTACAAAAATTTTGTTTCGGGTACGAATGTATATAACAGGAATTTGGAGGCGTCAAAATCGATAAAGTGTTATTAGTCTATTATATGTTTTTTCCAACGACTTCCTCCACCATGAAATCACCACTGATTATAGCTTCATTTGACTCCAAATTCTTGAACGGTGCATCAAATACTAATCATTTAAAGGCCGTTTTACACGGGGCACAGAATTGCACAGGTAGGAACAGCATTAATTTCAAAAATGGCGTGGAATTGCGCGAATACATGAACGAAATTAGAACAGGTGCTATTTCGCCGTCTCGCATCCACCCATTCTCGCATGTGTTCTAGCAATTCACAGCTTTACACGACGCAATTTTTGACTGAGCCTTCGCACGTACGTCAGGTTCTGCATCTACGTGCCCCACATAAAACGGCCTAAGGTATTTTTCAGTTTATGGTGGCATCTTTAATATTTCTAAATAAAAACTGTGCATACTTTTTTGCAATATTTATCTCTACATAACTCCTAGAAATAATGATTTTAGTTAGGAAAACTTGGGGCAGAAAAGTAATGCATGACCGAATACACCATCACATGTTTTGTAAAATCTAATTAATAAATTGTTTTTGCAAGGCCATTCAGCTCAACAGGGCTATAAGGTTGTTGCCTACTTTTTTATTTTCCTCGGATTCTTGATTTCTACGTCTTAAAATATGCTATGTAGCGCAGAATGTATATCCAAAAAATTTCAGCCCGATTGTTTAACATTTAGAGGCCGCTCAAATCCAATCCAAGTGTCCAATAATAAAACGTAATGCGTGACTCCGTCAGACCAGGGGCGCAGCTAGGATTTAGGGCCGGGGGTAGTTTGGGTGCAACTAATAGCGTGGTGTGTGGGGGTATGGTATACCCACCAGGATAAGCGGACGTTGCGAGATAAGTAAATAGGGTGGTCTCCTATTATTTGCCTAAATCGAAAGATTATTACTCCTGGAGTACGCTTTTAGATTTTTAAATGGCGATACCTATTTTTGGTGATTTAATTAAGTGAAAATTTCGAGCGCGCGAAAACGCGACACCTACGTATGAATGCTGGGAAAAGCCCCGATGACGTCATTCTGGTTCCCGCTACCATCGTGTGAGGTGACTTTGGGGCGATGATATGTGCGCCACGGCGATGCAGGCTGCTAGCAGGTAGTAGAGAACCCTGCAAGCAGGTAGCGCTTAACTTAAATAAGGATTATTAATACTATATCAATCGAAGGAAACTTTCCGATCATAGGCAGTATTTATAGGTGATTATTAATACATATTTCCCTGAGCTCTGTGCCTCATGCATGCATTGGTTATCTCAGACGATGTGAAACTCCTATCTACTCGTATATAAACTAGGTTATTGTGACGTCACGTGGAGTGGCATCGCATGGGCGCCAATCTGGCCTTTTTCAAAAGAGGATAAAAATTGACCATTGCCATTCGTCTAAACTGGGAATTCTAAACCAAAGAATTTGTATATTATGAATACACTAAAGGTGGGTAACGAATCGCAAACAATGCCATTCGTTTTCTTTGATGAAGGGAACTACCCTATTGCGACCAAAAGCATCAGAAGTCCGCCAATGCACGATATCTAAAAATGAAATGGTCACTTTTGAGTTTTATTATCAGAGGCTCAAGTTTAGGCTGCTGTGTAAAATTATAACTTCTTCATGAAATTTGTGGACGCAGCTCAACAAAATAATAATATTGATATGAAATTATCATTCCCTCCTTGATGCTTTACACTTGTCCTTTACGCATCGAGTTAATGCGGATTGCGTTAATGCCAAAAAAATGTTTTGCTCTGCGTTTCGCTGATATCCTCTCCCGTGGACCGTAACGCAACGACAAATTTTAAACATTTCAGAGAGCGGATATTTCAAGCTGCCTACAACTTGTCGAAACAAATAAGTAAGAAATCTATAAGCAAATAAAAGCACGATCCTACGGTCGCATAAACGGAGCGTTTACTTCAAAAGTATTCGTAACTTTTAACTATAAGCAAACGCCCAAATTCCATCCACTGTATCTACTTACAAAGTAAGTAAAAACTTCTTTTGACGCGCGGAAAATAATTAACACTGGAAGTGTGTCATTTTGACACCCAGTATATTTTATAATTTCTTCGTTCGGTTTATGTGCTTCGTGGGATGCAGTTTGATTATTACTAGCCGAATTAGTATTTTATAATAGTATATTACCTTCATAATTGTTTATTGCTTTACATGATTTCAATAAATATCAGCTGTTTATCATTTTTTCGAAAATTTATTAGCTCGTGAGATAAGTATATTCCGCTCTATTTGCGAATGATTTTCCTTGAAATCAGCCAAATTTTACCGCGACGACACTTATTTTTATATACACTACACACTTTTATATACACTACACACGACGACACAAAAACATTATTTTTTTGAAAATTTCAAGGAACCTTAAACAAGTATTACAATGTAGATGACGCTTTAACACTGGCGACTAAGAAAAAAAATAATCTGCAACATAATGCGGCTATAAGAACATGGGTGTCAAAATGACACCCTCACGGCATTCTTGGGGTGTGCAATTTTCCCAGCATTTTAGTGTTAATGAAAATATCATCGTAATATGCGAACGGATTACACGTATCCCTTATCCTCCTCCTGTCAGGATGAAATCGACGCCTTTCTTTTACACATCTAGCCAATCTGTATGTATCCTATTATCCTATCCGTATATATCTCCTTCGCAATATTCATATATTTCTTGAAACAATCGCTGCGATTAACCAGGGGCCCGATATTAAGGTATTTCATGAGTCACGTGTTTTTTTTAACTGTTTACCTAACGACTATTATTAAAACGTCGTACTAATTCACACTCGTCTGTTTTTATTTCTGGCAAATATTCAATATGCTGCGGCATTGGTCCTTGCAGACACACAAAGGCGAAGACGAAAGCCTATCAATATCGAATATCCCTACACATATTTTCTCTAAATGAATTAAGTCAATAACAAAATGATACAAGTTATTATTTAGCGAATTGCAAAAGTAACGAAACGTACACTTACCGCGGCATTTCAAAAATTATGAGCGATATCCGAGTAAAAACTACTTACCCCAAATATCAGCTACGCTCCAACGGAAAGGAAGGAATTTAATATTGAATTTAAAGAGATTGTTTAACACGCAAAATAAATTCTTTCAATAATAAAAACCTAATTGGCCAATTGTCTCTGGAACCAATATTTTTAAAACAATCGCTAAATAATCGATGGTATTTCGTAAACTTCTTTTATAACTCCTTAGGCGTGCAATGTTATTTCGTATGACCCGTGTTATGACATGGCAGGGAATAATATTACGGCGTTTAGGCCATAACTATCGCCCAATTTATGGCCTTTCGCTCAGAGTAGAACCTCTCGAAGCCATACATATGTCTCGAGGCCGTAGTTATGCTCGATTTCGACTTATGCGATGGCCATACGATTAGTGGAATAACACTTCAGGGGTAGCTATCCCTCGGTCCTCGCTTAAAATGCAAATATAGTTGACGAAACGCAGGTCGGTGTATGAAATTGCATCGCGCGAAACAAAGGAGGCATTTCATTTTTATTTTTTTACGTATCAAACTGCAGTTTGGTAGCCGAACAGGGATGCCGACTTACAAAAAATATTGGAGGGGCCCAAACCGGAGATCTTGCCCCGGGAAATTTTATAATTAGCGAGTTTGAAGTTTTTTAAGCATTTTTAAGCACTCGATAAATGGAAACTCCGGGGAAAATCGACAAGCCTGACACATTTTTCCTCACGCCCATAACGATTTTTTGAGGGGGCTCGGGACCCCTCAGGCCCCATGGAGTCGGCGCCACTGTAGCTGAGTAACTCACTCAATGTCCAAATATCGGAACATGGAATTTTTAAATTACTCACTTTAATATTACTATCACATATATTAAGTAATATTATTATTCAATATTAAAAGATCAGTTATTATTTAAAAATATTAAAAATGGACTACACGTGATCGCCTTCATGAGTAGAAATTGTATTCTGGATGCCAAAAAAACTGACATTTCTCGCCTTAAATGTCTTTAGCATGAACTTCGACCCGATAGGGGCGTAACTAGGAATACGCTTTGGGGGTGCAGGGTGGACGGGGGTGGCGACGGGGGATGGGTGAGAAGGGGATGAAAGGATATTTTCTGAAAAATGACACGCCTGGAAATACATTTTTACATAATTTCGGCGCTAAAGATCTAACTTTAAGCAGATGCAGTTATTACATGCCATAACTAGACAATATTTTTAAATATTCTTTGTAAATTTCTCTGACACTTTGGGGGGCAGTAGCGCAGAGCGTTTTGGGGGTTAACCCCCCCCCCCCCCCCCCAGAGCTCAGATATATATTGAAGTTTAATCCATTTTACCTAATTGGGTTGATATTACTAATAGAATAGTGTGAGTATTAATAAAATATCCCTTAAAAAGCCGAAAAACTCAACATTTTGAACCATTCATCTTTAGGGCCGGTTTTATAATGTCTAGTTAGCGTTAACTAGAACATGATACTGTCGTAACCTTAACTTAAAGGTATTTTAAAGTTAATGCAGTGAAAAGTAGTCCAGGATAAAGGTTAGTTTAGCAGGTGACTTCAAGTGGAAGATATTGTTAACTCTAATTTTTATGCTCCGAAAAAACTTAACTAGACATTATAAAACGGGCCCTTAGAATTCCGAAATTTATTAATCTCGCACCTAACGTTTATCCTGGTAGGTATTCCATAACCCCACACACCCCGGAATTAGTTGCACCTAAACCCCCCCCCCCCCCCCAGCCTTAATTCCTAGCTGCACCCATGGTGAGTCTGGCATGTGGGCTTTGAGCATTTTTCCATCCCAGAAGATTTTTCAGACTTTAACGAAATATATATTTTTCGTAATGGACAAAGTGGACAAATATTCCATACCACCGCATACCCCGGTATTAGTTGCACCTAAACCTCCCCCAGGCTTAATTCCTAGCTGCGCCCCTGTCGGGGGGATCTATCCCCTTAACGCCCCCCATAGTTATGCCCCTGTGAGCCGATATTGTCAACCGGAAAGTTTATCCCGATATTGTTCCACACATATTTTATTCTAGAAAACAACTGTCCAAGCATGTATGTTTCGCGCGCGTCACTGAGCCTCCAAAGACCTCGCGTACCCTATCCTGCAAATTACACGAAATCCATGGACGGAGTAATTTTTGCTGGAGCATGACCCTTTCCCGAACCCTTCCTCCACCCCTGAGAGATAATCCTGACCCTCGAAAAAGAGACGTCACGGGATTAGGTTCTTCTAGAACATTTGACCAGTCGCAGTACATTTTTTACTTTGCCGATTCGGAAGCTCAGAGGTAAATAAATACACTAATGGTGCGCAAAACATCGGAACGATCAAGTGCGTATTTTGATCGAGGTCCTACGAACAACAATTTTACGAGGAGTGATCGCATTTTAATGGACTCCATCCAGAAGATTGGCGACACTGAAGCCATTCAAAAGTAAGCAACACCCTCGTATGTTCCACACAATGCAATACTATATAACAACCCGAGTGGCGTCAACTTTGTAGATATTTCAAACGAGTTTCGAGCCATTACTAACCCATTTTTTGGGAATAGGGTAGTTTCCTTCATCAAAGAAAAAGAAAGGCATCGATAGCGATTCGTTACCCACCATTAGTGTATTCATAATAAACAAATTATTTGGTTTCAGAAATTCCAGTTTAGACGAATGCTAACGGTCAATTTTAACCTCATTTGAAAAAGGTCAGATAGGCGCCCATGCGATGCCACTCCACGTGAGGTCACAGCGACCTAGTTTCCATACGAGTAGATAGGAGTTTTACATCGTCTGAGATTACCAAAAAATGCATGAGGCACAGAGCTCAGGGAAACATTTCTTAATAATCACCCATTAAATCTTCCTATGGTCGGAAAGTTTGCTTCGTTTGATAGGGTAATAACTATCCTTATTTAAGTCAAGCGCTACCTACGTATCGGCGCTCATTGCCCCGCACCCAGGTGGCCTCACACAGCAGCAGCCAGACGTCACACGGGCTTTTCCCAGCATTCATACTTGGCCGTCGCGTTTTCGCGCGCTTCAAAATTTTCACTATTCATTTAATCGCGAAAAATAAATTTCGTCGTTTAAAAATCTGAAATCGTGAAGAATACGTAGTCCAGGAGTAATTTTCGATTTTGGCAGTTAAAAAATAATAGGAAACCAGCCTATTGTTGGATGCATATTCCTGACACCCAGTTTTTCGAGACATCAGCGCCACTCATCGGTAATTATACCCGACCCTCCCACTCATTTACGATCATCTACGTCTACATAATACCCCGCAAGCCGCCTAAAAGACGTGTGGCAGGGGGTGTTAGGACACCAGCCATATACACAAAAAATGAAGTTCTCTAACGAAGTTGGGACTAGCGTTCATTAATGTTATTTATGGTTCGGGGAAAAACGTATCTATCTAACATATCTATCCGTTCGGTAAAATATGTCTCTTAATTTATCGCTTCTATCGGACCCGGAAATATGACGTGGCTCTAATAATATGTTCTCCGTGTCGCTCTTAAAGATATCTATTCTCAATTGTCCAAGCAATCTTAGCCTATCGCGCAGCCTCCGAGTCTCCAGCGGCTCCCAGCCTAATTCGCTTAACATCTGGGTAACTCTGTCTGTACGCCCGTAGCAGTTTTTGTCGAAACGCGCAGCCTTCCTTTGTATTTTGTTCAGTTCGTGGATTAAGACTTTCTGAACCGGATCCCATACTCTCGCTGCATATTCAAGGTTCGGTCGGACGAGTACGAAATAGCACCTTTCTTTCACTTTCTCATCCGAAAATCTTCCCACAATACGCTTGACGAATCCTAATTTCTTCAGGGCACCCTAACCCCAGGAATCCGTTATGAATTGGTTTTATTGCCAATGATATTTGCAGTGACATATTTGGTTGCATGCTACAATTTTTTGTGCGTTGAAGTTAATTCTTCGGTTTGTTCCGTGCATAAGCAATTCCCAAACGAAATTTCAGCTGAAAAAAATAACGGACTTCCGGATCAATAACCTCTTTGCCTTTTGTTCACCAACTTGGTTGTTTTTTATGCTAAAAATCCCGTTTAAAATTCCACAATCCGTAAAAAATATTATTAATTTTTTGTAAGAGTAAATTTTTTGAAAATCGAATACAATGTTTTGTTGAAAAAAAACGCTGGTAACGTTATAATTGACCGTGGTTTATTGTTGAGATTCGGTTTTGAGGGTGTCTCCAGGGTCCATGGTAACTCCACCCCAAAAAAAGAGCTCCATACAGAGATTTTTAATATATTCTCATGCTAATCGTAGCACGGAAAACGTTTTCCAATTGTAGCCAAAGTAGTCCATTATAAGACATTGAGAGAAGGGGAAAGGAAGAAATAAGGAAGGTATTTATCAATTAAGATTATTGCGGGTTTCTTACGGCCAGGCCGACAAACATCCAGAGCAATGACAAAATGGATGCCAATCTTTCAGCACCTACGTAAATGTTTTTTTAATTCCATCGTTTTGGAGTATTTATTAATGGATGTATGTATAAGAATAATTTTTCCTTTTTTGCACTTCTATAATTATATGAGTAGAAATAACATCATACGGCCATAATTTGAAAATCATTCACATTTAAGAACTGATGGCGAAACGACGGTCGTAAGAAAAACACATCATTTCACAAGAATAGCGACGTAGAATAATATGAAAATGCCGGAAGGAATATCTAATATAAGCATATTGTATTCATCGGGTTATCAGACCGTAAATTAAAATTCATTAATGTTACATTGTGTGACTTTGAATGATTTCAGCTTTTCATGCACATGTCAGCCAAGTTTATCTACATAATTGGATTTTAAACTGGTAACTACGCCCCTATCACTCATCAATTGCCGTGGTGGAATGGTTAGTATACTGAGCTGCAGATATGCAGGTCATACGTTAAGATCTCCCTAGTGTTTTTTTTTTCTTTCTGCCGCAAGGATGAAGTACTTGTATCATGCTTTATATCTTCACCAGCCGGTCAATTTTAACCTCATTTGAAAAAGGCCAGATTGGCGCCCGTGCGATGCCACTCCACGTGACATCACAGGGACCTAAATGCTGTACGAGTAGATAGGAGTTTTACATCGTCTGAGATTACCAATAAATGCATGAGGCACAGAGCTCAGGGAAACATCTCTTAATAATCACCTATTAAAATTGCCCAAGGTCGGAAAGTTTCCTTCGTTTGTTAGGGTATTAATAATCCTAACTTAAGCCAAGCCACACCTGCTAGCAGGGTACTCTGCTATCTGCTAGCATCCTGCGTCCTATCAGCTATCAGAGCCTCGCCCCAAGGTGACCTCACACGGCGGCAGCCGAAACCAGTATGACGTCACACGGGCTTTTCCAAGCATTCATACTTTGCGTTTTCCCGAGATTGAAAATTTTCACTTTTCAAATTAATCGCGAAAATAGATATCGCCATTTAAAAATCTAAAAGCGTGAAATAGGTACGCCTGTAGTAATAATCTTTCTATTTAGGCAATAAAATAACAATAGGAAACCTCACTATTCGAACACATTTAAAGAATAATGAAAGGACCAACAGAAAATAAATACGTAATTAAATGTTGTCTTACCTTTTGGCGTGGTCAGTACACCGTCACAATCCGGATTCTCCTTATTTTTCTGCAAGCTGTATGTCCTCAACCTCCGAGATGACTGGCGACTGAAGAAAGATAAATGATACAGATATTGAATTTTCCTCGTGGAAATACATATACTCCATATAAGTGACCTCATACACAGCCGTACGCGAATTCAATATTATTGGCACAAGAAGCGCATGTCTTATCTTTGCACGAAAAGTTGAAAAGGTGATTATGAATATTCGATAGGGAAGCATAGGTAATCTAATTTTAATAAGAAAACAAGGGAATTTCTTCAAATTAATTCACCAAGTTACAGAAAAAATTGTGATCTCTAACCTGAACGTAACTCATACGTGCTTTATGGGGTTGTAAATGAAGTGCTGTATAAATTTAACTCATTTTTCGAAAACAAATAAATCCAAATTAAAATCTAAATAAACAAAGGGTTTTACTTATAAAACGATAGTTTGGAGGGAAGCTCTACAACTGGCAAGAAACATGAAAAGTATTTTTTTTACTATGAATTTTTTTAGTTTTCTTTCGATTTGATATTTAAGAAAAAATCACCTTTCAATTTATGAAAAATATGAGAAGTAAATAGAGTTGAATTTCTCATTTACATCCTTAAAACATAAATGAAAACATTTCAATAGATACAATATGCATTGATGGTTTTGAAAATACATAAAAATTATAATAAAATAAGGTAAAGAATAAAATAGTTCTATTCCGAAATAAAGACTTAAATGGAAATTCTATAGGGAAAGCATTGAAGTTATCAAAAAGTCACGACAAAAAATCACGCATTAAAATTAATTATACTGCTGATTAATTAAGTCCTTCGAATTTCAGAAACATTAAAAACAATGAATAAGGAATGATTGCATTAAATTATAATATCTGCATGAGGCAAGGCTAAACACTTTTCACATACCATCCGAATGATTCACGATTTATTTTTAAGAATAGAAAGAAATAGATAATTGTTACACTGGTGCAAAAAAGTAAAAACGAAGCAATTATTTTGAATTGCAGATTAAATACCTCGAATGAATAATAGACGCATAAGGAGATAGTTAAAATTCAATTAATAGCCAAAGAACTTATCGGCGAATACTATGAAACTAGAATTAGTTACTATGAGATCATGTTGAGCATAAGTGTAATATAAAATTCATATCATAACTTAGTTGTTGATTTCAAGAAGAAAAATATCGAAAATGTGATGCATAGAAAACATCGGGAGAAATAAGCAAATGGAAGAAATTCATTGCGATGGATAAAACAAACGTTATTGTATCATACTGACACTGAATTATAGATAAAACATAAAAAAAGAAGGCAAAAACGGCAACAATGAAAAATATTTCAAAACTTTATTCTTACCGATTGCAGTGGCAGCACCGGGGGAATTTTACAGGCGACACGGTCCTTAGTTCTTTGTCTGATATTCTTGCTCTCAAGATTTCTTCAATCTTCGTCCACGACGATGTCTTGAGCCTAGGGAAAGAGCGGGTTAGTACATGCAAGGAAAATAAATGACCCTTCCCCCAAGGAATCGCATACACCCCATTACAATACACGGGAAGTCACTGTGGCACCTGGAGGAAATTACCACTTTTCCATCCAAGTAACACAGTTAAATCCCTGTGTACTGCAATGGTATACAGCGCATGCCAAACCTCGGTTCGACACAAAAAAAAAACTAAAATTAACGCAAGCTAAAAGACCTAGCCTTACTCGACGCATTGAATCATAGCCATAATGGCCCAAAAGCTAACCTAGTTTTGAAGCTGGGGTCCTCTTCACGTGAAGTTCTGATGACCTAGACCCTGGGGAGAGAGGGAGAGAGTACATACAAGGAAAATAAATTACCCTTCCCCCAAGGAATTGCATACGCTCCATTACGATACACGGGAAGTCACTGTGGCTCCTGGAGGAAATTACCACTTTTCCGTCCAAGTAACACAGTTAAATTCCCGTGTACTGCAATGGTATACAGCGCATGCGAAACCTCGGTTCGACACAAAAAAAACTATAACTAACACAGAAGCCCAAACTCCTCGCGTGGTCCTCTCGTCCTGTTGTCTTCTTTCTTCTTCTCCTAAATTTGGAGAACACACGAATCAATTCGTCGTTCGTACGCTTAAAACGTAATTTTCGCTCAAATACGCCACGCGTCGGAAAAATCGCTAAGTTCGCACGCATATCGCTCTTCATCTTCTTTCTTCGAGCTCTGATTTTTTATTTTATTCTCAACATATCATCCTGTAATAGGTGCATTAGTGAACATACACATAAAAAACAATATTGGAATAAACAATTATCATAAAACATTGCGAATACAAAGAAACCGTTATTGAAATATTATATTGTACCTTTATGCATGCATTTTCTAGTATCCTATGCCGGCTAAATTTTTATATTTTTTGGGAAATTTTGCCGCTATACCTTTAAGTACCTTTGCTTTTTTGTCGACTTTTTTTAATTTAGCATTTTTGCTTGTTATACCAATGATTCACCATAAATCTCATACCAAGACCCAATTATTCATGAGTCTACAACTCTTCGTTAGGTACCTTTAGTGTTTTGTCGACTTTTGAAATTTAGCATTAATGCTTACTATACCAATGAATTATGTGAACGTTCACAAGAGATCTCATACCAAGACCCAATTATTCACGAGTCTATACCACTTCGTTCGTTATTATAACTCTCATCTCATGAGATTAGGTCCATTCTTTAACACACAACACACTTATCTAAGACAGACCTTAAGTTACCTTCATACCCATACCTATATATATATATACCATGCTCATGAGCCTTTCTTTGATAGAACCCTGTGGAGGAAAACATATTATTCACGGCATTGCAGAAATAACTGAATTATATGAAAAAAAATCACCTCAGCGAAGCACAGCGTCCTGCACATCGCTGCACACCCATATTATGATAGGAGGTCCAACTTCACCAAACACGCCTTCCTTATAAGTTGGTACGAGATTAATATTGTGCTTCCTTCTTTGCGTCAGCTTTTATAACACTTCCTTCTCACTCTCGATGAATATTTTCCTTAATCCACCCTGAAATATATAAAAAAAATAAAACATTTAATTCAATTATTAACTCTATTTGTTCATTTAAAATCAAATAAATCACTATTTCAATTAATCAATTCATTACAGTCATACGCCAAATCGTTATTGCCACTTCATGCTAGTAACTTCGTTTACAGTAGCAGATGAGTCAAGAGTGGAAGCTTTCGAAACGTGATGAAGATAAAATGTGTTGATAGTGTAAGTTACGAGGAAGTGCTAAAAAGAGTGGGAGAAAAGAAAAGCCTTCTAATAACCTTAAGTAGAAGACGGGACAACTTAGTTGGCCAAATATTATGAGACATAATGGCCTGATGAAAACAATCGTCGATTTCGATGGACGACACGCCCATCGAAACGTCGGGCGAGATGGAGTTGGAGAACCTGACCCGGTGGAAATCCCGTGTAACCCTCCACAATTCTACACGCCGGGAAAGCCTACGATCATTCTTCAATCTTAGGATTAGGATTTTGACTAAAGAGGATTGTTGATTGTCGAGCTTCGTTGTAAATTTGTTTCTAATTTTCGGCACGTGACCTAGTTATTTTAATCAACTAAATCAATTTCTGTAACAATAAATAATGTAAATATCAAACAATTGATCAGGCCCGAAAAACAATGGACGCCTTTTCATTCCTATAACATATTTTCATTCCTTGGCTCAATTCAATCTTTCAATTTCCTTTGCCTTTATAAAACCTGTTATTAAATCATTAACCCTGTCTAACCCAGAGCTGGTTCAGGGAGAAATCGAATTTGATGATTTTTCAATTTGAAAACTTGAAAATTTTACACTAAATCATAATTCTCGTGGCAGTTTAATAATTCGTCATTAACTTTTACACTAAAAATAGTAGGTAGTTTTGATATCTCATGAATAGAGCTGAAAGTTTATGCATTTTTGATGTTGCTTAGAAGAAACATTGGATTATAAAGGGTTAGTAATACAATTTTTTTACAATAGCTGTAAAAGATTTTTCAAGGAAAAATAAGGTTTTCTTGAGAAAGCGACCAGCATCGGTCGGGAAACGTTGGGGCCACCCAAAATCTGACGCGGCGACATAGCCCAAAAGTTTTAATTCAACATCCCTCATCATATTTCGTTAGCCAATATCAACGCGTGGTTCAATAACCGGTGCTTCAAGTTAGAAGTGAATCCTAAATACGCCAATCTGTACCGTAAATAACAATATAGGCCAGTGGAGCAGCGAAGGGGGGTTTTGGGGGAACACCCCCCCCCCCCCAGGAAGCTATTAGTATTAATTACACCACTACACGTAAAAGGAAAATATTATGATGACTAGGTTCTTTTGATTATTAAACATAAATGCCTGTCAGAAATGCTCAAAAAACAACTGTGATCCATCGTAAACTTTCTGCCACAATTTCTCCGGAAAAGCAATGAAGCATTACAGACTGAGATAATAACATCAACATGCGCTTACTATATATTATAAAATTTCCTTCGTGTAAAATTATGTATATCAGAGTATGCTGACTATCTGTTATTTGGAAATCACATTCACAATAGTATACGAAACTATGATATGGATACCAATCAACGTTAGCAATGCTCTTCGCAGATGCGGCAGTATTTATTCGATTACTCGAAGTGATTGATTACATCCATTGATTGAGTCTCCAAACTTGATTCATTTGAGTCTTTTCGATCATAATGATTGAACCAATTGATAGAATCATTTATGTAACTCAAGTCAAAACGATTGCATCTCTAAAATGATCGACTCTGCCCATCCATAGTGCGCCTGCAGTCCGACATATACCGCTCACGACTCAAACACACAGAGTCATTTGCGGAGGGGAGGGAGTCACTTGAGCACCTTGCACCAATTAGACGAACTATCCTGTGTATGGGCATAAAAAACTTTGAAATGGTAGAAAGAAGACTAAAGAATGTTTCTATTGCAACATAAGTTTTATAAACTATTAATTTGATTAACAAATGAGCGAGCTTAGTTCATTTATTATAATTTTTAAGAATTATAACATTTTTATTGAAAATGTTTTCACATCCTCGGGCGATGCTGAATGAGTGTCTTTTACTAAGTCCTATTAAAGAAAAGTTCTATCCTCTTGCGGAGAGTATAACAACAAGAGCTTTCAAAATAGGGCAAGAATAGGAACATTTGTGAAATATAAGAGTTAATCAAAGGAGGAAAATATAAAAAAATAGTATTCTGAAAAGAAAAAATTTTAATTTAGTCGCGAGTATAGAGTCTATGTCACCGACTCATGGCCCAATAAAGCGGCATGCTGTCCCAATCAAGCGGAGAATGCTCTGGGATATTCCTCTATTGGGTTCTGTTCTTCAGGATCTGCCCCAATTAAGCGGCTGCCCCAAGTAACCATTAAAGCCATTAAACGTAATCTACTGTAAAGGCCTGGTTACACGATACATTAACACGTACGGGTTTATGTCTGAATGTATGAACGCGTGAACGAACACGAAAATGTACCGTGTAAACCACCCAACTTGTGCGAATGCATGAACGGAAAATAGAACCTGTTCTAATTTGGTTCATGCATTCGTACATGTTCCGTTAAGCAAACGTAAAGTCACTTTCAAAAGTCGGTCCCGAGGGCCAGCGCGAGCAACTACGTTTTCCGCTGAACTTCGGGTATTGCCTATGCCTTCTGTGCCTTGAATGGGCCAGTTTGATTTACTGTCAGCGACCGCGAAAGTCTTACGGAGGCATTCTTCTCTATTCCTAAATTTTTCGCCACTTCCCTAACTCCCAGTGCCAGTAGTACACATGGCAAAGCATTAGTTCTCAGTCACGCGATTGTCACCCTGATAGTATTCTGAGATAGATAGTTAAGAATAAAGAATAAAGAAATATTTATTGTTCTTGGACCTTTATGGTCCACTAAGAACATACAAGGGCTTACATTCATATTAGAGCTCAGTGCACAGAAGAATAAGATACATGCAAAAAAATAGAAAATAAATTGTAACAGAATATAGTGGCATATTGGTACAATTACATTTTTTCTTGTAATAGCATTTTAGTGAACATTAGATTTTTAAAAGACATCAGTGATTTTGCGGTTTTGATTGGTTCAGGAATACCATTCCATAGCCTTGACCCAACAACTGAAAATGAATTATCAAATGCAGTGGTTCGATGTTGAGGAACAATTAAAAAATCAGCTGATAATCTAGTTACAACATTGCGATATTTCTCTTTACTCTGAAAAAATTGCATAATGTATTCTGGCTGTTTGCAATTAAAAAGTTTGTATAAAAAAGAGGCAAGCATGTATTGCCTCCTTGTTTTTGCTTTAAGCCATTCTAATTTAGAGAAATAAGGGGATATATGTTCATCTTTTTTAAGATCATAAATGAACCTAACACACATATTTAATTGCCGTTGAATCAGGGTGTTAATCTTTTCGGTTAGGTCATTATATACAAGGCAACAGTAATCAATATGGGGGAATATTAACGAGGATACAAGTTGCTTGCGTGTATGAGAGGGCATAAGGTTTTTATGAATTTTTAGCTGAAACAAGATCATGTTGATCTTATTGCTGATGGCTTTAACATGGTTTTGCCAAGACAAATTAGGCATCAATAAGACTCCAAGATTTTTAACGGAGTTTGCATATGATATTTCGGCATCACCAACAAAAATCTTGGGCAGAACATCAAAGTCGACATGTTTGAGTAGTTTTGAGGTACCAAATAACATAGATTTTGTTTTCCTAGGGTTAAGCACAAAGTTATTGTCTGCAGCCCATGAAGTGATGGCCTGAACGTCCTGATTTACTTTGGAAATTGCATCATTGAGCTCATACAAATGACAGTGAAAATAAATCTGTAGGTCGTCGGCATATAAGAGATATTTACAGTTTAGAATACACCTGGGCAGATCAAGGACATACAGGGAAAATAGGAGAGGACCAAGAACTGACCCTTGGGGGACCCCGCAATGGACAGTAGTCCATTGCGATGTATTCCCATTCGCGTCCTTGACTGCCTGTTGACGATCTTTTAGATAGGAGTAAAACCAGTTAAGTGAGGAACAGGAAAAATTAAGGTTTTTCAACTTGTGGAGAAGTTTGGCGTGATTAACAAGACCAAAAGCATTGGTGAAATCAAATAGTACCAGAATTGTAACCATCCGTTTATCAATTCCTTGACGTATATCATCCGTTAATTTTAGTAGCGCTGTTTGCGTAGAGAAGTTTTTCCGAAATCCAGATTGATATGGATCATGCAAGTTGCATTGGTCCAGATAATTCGTTACCTGCTGAAAAACAATTCTTTCTAAGCATTTAGAAAGAGAGCACAGAATAGAGATTGGCCGATAATCACTGGGAGAAGTTGGTTTTTTAACTTTTTGTATTGGTGTGATTAGTGAATATTTCCATACATTCGGAAATTCAGATGACGATAAGGAAAAATTATAGATATCAAGTATTACAGGTAGAAGTACAGTTGACGCGGCCTTTATAAATTTAACTGAGATTCCATCGACCCCAGTTGAGTTCGATTTAGAGAGAGATAACGTTTTACGTAGGTTGTGTGGGGTTACGTGTTGGAAGAAGAAATTTCTCTCGTTATAGGGTACAAGTGGATCAAGGTTAGAGAGACTGAATATGTCAGCAATGTTATTTGCCTCGAAGGTAAAGGCGGGAGTGAAGTGCTTGTTTAGATCATCGATGGATAATTCATGTAAGGGCTGCTTGCTTCGTCGCTGCACGAGTCCAAGACTTCTAAGTTCCCTCCAGACCTTGTTTGGTTCTGTCAAATTGGAGAAGGTGGTTGCATAATATTTTTTCTTGGCTTCCGTGACGAGATGCTTTACCTGATTACGCAAGACGATAAACTCAGTGTAAGCAGTCTGGCTTTTTGTTCGTGTGAAAATTCTACGTGAAATATCACGTTCCTTCATTTTTTGCTTAATGTCACTAGTCAGCCAGGGGGCTGAAGGCCGTCTAGGTGCGCATGTTCGCAGGGGGGCATGACAATTTATGCACTCTAAGAATTTCTGATTAAAGAGTTCTAATTTTGAATCAATGGACGAGGAGCTAAATATGTTGTTCCAGTCAAAGGTGAGCAGATCGTCCTGAAACTTTGCTGTATCGAAATTTTTAAGATCACGATAGAGAATTTTAGGTATAGGAAGACGAGGGGAATTGAATGAATAAGAGAGTAAAATTTTGTCATGTGCGGAGAGGAAAGGCACAGGGAATTGTGAGAATGAAGAGAGTTTTTCAGGGGAATCAACTATACAGAGATCAAGGAGAGTATGACTATGTTCTGTATGATGCGTGGGCTGCGTTGAGGCCAAATGAAGATTATAATTAAAAATGAAATTCCTGATGAAGGAAGAATGACAGCTGTCCCGTAGCAAATCGGCGTTAAAGTCACCTAAAATTACAATGTTTTTATAGTTTGGACTAAAAGTTGTATATGCTTCTTCAATATCAGTCAAGGACCCAACATTTGGAGGTCTGTAAACAACAAATAGAAGAAGTTTAGAAAGGTTTATACCATGCACTTCAATAACTATGAACTCGGGTCGGCATTCATAGGTCGCGGAAGAGGTGGCCAGCACCGACGAACTCAGTCGATGATGAATGAAGGCACCAACCCCGCCACCGCCTTTCCCGATCCGATCATGTCTCAGCAAGTAATGTTCACTAAGATCAACCATGCTATCAGGAATATTTGGTTTTAACCATGTTTCGGTTAAACAGATTATATCACTTACACATTACAGTTAAGATGTCTGCCTTGTACTCAAAAAGACTGGAGCGAATATGCAAATATCGCAAATACAAGGAAGAAACGAAAATCGGAATTTACGTCTGACAGAGTATTCCAAAAGTTGCCTACAAAATAACCTTCTAGATTATGCATTTAACACATTATTACTAAACGCCATTGATGCAAAATGCTTTTAAGTGTTTTAGACACTTCGATAGGCGCATTAATTATTCCTAAGCATTGTTTTGGGATATTTATTATCCTACAACTTTCTACGTGACTCATCACACGAGAAATAAAAATACGTATGTGTGCTAAATTATTTTTTACTTCGATATGATGTTTAATCCAGTCGTTACTAATATTTACCTGAGCACATACTTAAATAATTTCCAATAAATTCCAGATATCAGTAAGTAATTATCCCACAACTTCATGTCCATCGAAAGTTCAAACGTCTAAATAGTTATCATACACATATTTTCGATAATTGCAAAACTATCGGTAATACTACTCATATGACATGTTTGCCTATTTATTACCATTTTGAGGCAAATTCTGTTTATCTTTGCCCCTTTCATTGAGAGGTCAAACGAAGCCATTTCTCGTTTCTTTTTGCTAAAATCTATTCTTAATTCGCACCAGATGATATCGTGCATGTTTTTAACATTATAATATATAATTGGTTTTACAGAAATAATATACTAAAATAGAACATATACTCACGTAATTTATACCTCGAGTCAGTTAGTCAAGTGCCCTAATGCCAATGGGCGTTACTGTTAATTAAAGTGGAAAGTTCAATTTGGGAGGGGCGCCAGCGGGGTGATTCGCAAAATCTTCCACGTGATCTAACATTATCAGGATACATTTGATTATAATCATATACGCTCCCTTTTTCATTTCAGAAGGGCAGGTAAACTCTGTTTTTCCATGACCACCATAAATAGTTGACTGGCAATCATAATGCTACGCTGATGTTGCTCGCATTATTTTTCTTTAAAAAAATACTGAAAAAACTGTTCAAGTGATCCCCAAAAAGAAAAGGACAACACACCTATGACGCACTTCTGTCTAAAAGCCTGCCATTTATTCATACCCATAAATATATCTCTACTACTTTCATCGAAAAAATATGTTTATCTTAACAACAATTCAAGCCAATCCGATTGCTCATCTGAAAATGTAATATAAAAATAACCTTCTCTCATGAAACAATTGCCTATCGTATCTTTTTCATGTAAAAAATTAAAATACTGTAAATAGAAAATTCTTATTTTCTATTTATAGGATGGGAATAAGTTGCGGTATTCAAAATTTAGGCACCACTTGTAATCAGAAAAAAATTATACTTGGGGAGAAACTGCTATTTCACTTGTAAACATTGAAAAATGACTGAAATTCCTTCGCCTTCGATAAGGGTGAACGCGAGCCTGTATGGCAACCGTGACGCAAACGACAGTATTAACAATGGTGTGTATATTTACGTATTTTTCACATGACGATGAGGAGAAATAAGTATTTAAGTATTGGAGTAAATGCTCGAAACACTCCAAAAATTTTATTTCTTCTGTATGTGCTGTGTAAGTTTACCGAACGGCTCAGATGTTCCTCTATCTTCTTCGCGCGATGGGTTACTCGCCGGAAAAATCCTTAAATTCCTCTCCGCTTTCATCGATGGTGGAATTGTTTGGCTGTGGGGAGGGAGAGGCCCGAGGCCTTCCTACCTCTGAAAGCGTGCTTTGGGCTCTGGGCGAGGGTTAAAGTAGTCAAGTTGCACCATTTGCACAACCCGGTCAAGTCAAATAGATCCCCAGCGGACAACGAACGTGTAAGCAGTACGCGAAGGTCGACTCCGGTGAATAACGGAGACGGCTGCGCCAAGCATGTGGACCGACTTTTGAAAGTGATTGTACATTAACTTGTACGTGTTAATGTGTCTTGTAAACAGGCCTTAATACTCTCTCGCCTCACAGCTCTATCTGCTGAGTCGCACATTTGATACGACTCACTCGCTCAGATTACCATCACTAGTGTGGTGATCATGTGGGAATCCAATCGCATGCTGTTAATTGATCACCCCCTGCCAAACACCCTAGAGGTGGCTCGCGGGGCATTACGGAGATGTATATGTTATGAAAACCGGGTCGTATTTACTCAAATATGTAAGTGAACCCAGTGGCGCAGCGAGGGGGAGGGGGGTTATGGGGGATAACCCCCCCCCCCAGAGCTCAGAGAAGTGTTTTAGTTTAAATTATTTTACTTAATTGGATTGATATTACTAATAGAATAGTGTAAGGATTAACAAGATATCCATCAGAAAGCCATAAAACTCACTATTTTGAACAATTTATCTTAAAATTCCGCAATTTATTAATCTCGCACCTACCGCTTATCCTGGTGGATATTCCATACCCCACACACACCGGTATTAGTTGCACCAAACCCCCCCCTCCCCCAGGCTTAATTCCTATCTGCGCCCCTGTGTGAACGTAACAAAGTAAATTCTTTCATTCTCCATGCTTCTAATGAAGTTTTTCAATGGAGATGAGTAACGGAAGGCCATTGACACGAGGCCGAAAGAGACCGAAGGTTCCTTAGTTCGCGTTGGTTTGCGTTGCGTCACTTATGCTGAAGAAAATATGCAGTAATAGAGGCGGCTTAGCCCCAAAACCCGCGTCTTGACCAAGTTTCGGCGTTCCAAGAATAACTAAAATACCTCAGGATGCATTGTCCGTAAGACTTCGATTGGAGGTGGAGTCGATTTCTATCTGAAATTACCTTCACAAAAACGGGGCTGAGCTATAGGGATTAAAGACGATTTGTAGTACAAACCTAAAGAATAGCAACCACATTTATTTTCCATTTGATATTATAATTTTAAAAACGTAATTTAACATTATTATAAATTGAGTGAAACATTTTAGTCCAATCACGAGAGGAAAGTTCCTCATTGAACGTAACAACATTTAAGTTTTCCACATTCCGAAACGAGAGAAAAGCTAACCACAAATGCGGAAATTTTAAGTGATAGGTTTGGTATGTGATGTGATTAAATGTTTTTTTTAATGTTCATGTAAGGAATGCTTTTACATCTATATTTACGCGGAGATAAGTAGTGTTGTGTTGTTGATTTTTCTAAGAAATTCAATAGCATTAAATGGTTATCGATGCGAGAGCTATATCTTCTTTTTTGTCGGCAATCAGTCACAACTCTATGGCAGTCAATTCGCTGGCAGAAAGGGAATGAGGTTTGGGAATAGAAAATTATTTTCTCTGGTTCGTTAACAAAAATCTCAATAGTGGCAGAATTCGAAATGTGGTGCCACCGAAGAATGATAAAGAGAAAGTGATTCGCTCGAGTAAGAAAGTATGAAGAGTGGAGGAAAAAGAGAAATATTTTAAAAATCATCCGAAGAAGATGACGCAATGAAATCAGTCTCATTGTGACATCATGACGTCTGCGTCATGCAGTGGTATAATGCCTGAGAAACATACGAGAGAACATAGGCGGAATAAGGGGGGGGCCTTTCCCCCCTCCAGATGCTTGAAACACAGACAATACTTTTAATACGGTTATCATTACGGTCGCTTTATCTTGTGCTTTACAGAGCCTCAATCATTAAATTTAATATTAAACACTTTAATGGCAAATAAAGTGAATATTTTCTACAGTAATAGGGTAGTTTCCTTCATCAAAGAAAACCAAAGGCATTGATCGCGATTCGTAACCCACCATTAGTGTATTCATAATATACAAATTATTTTGTTTTAGAAATCCCAGTTTAGACGAATGTTCATGGTCAATTTTAACCTCATTTGAAAAAGGTCAGATAGGCGCCCATGCTATGGAACTCCACGTGACGTCACAGGGACCTAGATGCTATACGAGTAGATAGGAGTTTTACATCGTCTGAGGTTACCAATGCATGCATGCGGCACAGAGCTCAGGGAAACATCTCTTAATAATCATCTATTAAAACTGCCTAAGGTCGGAAAGTTTCCTTCTTTTGATAGGGTGTTAATAATCCTTATTTAAGCCAAGCGCTACGTACTAGCAGCCTCTATCATAGCGGCATCAATAGCGTCACACCGAGGTGGCTTCGTACGGAGGAATCCGGAACCAGAATGACGTCACACGGGATTTTCCCTGCATTCATACTTAGCCGTCGCGTTTTCATGCGCTTGAAAATTTTTACTTTTTGTTTAATTGCAAAAAATAGATAACGTCGTTTAAAAGTTTGAAAGCGTGAAGTACGTACTCCAGGAGTAATAATCTTTCGATTTAGGCAATAGGAATAAATAATAGGCAAATAATAGGAAACCATCCTATTGTTGTCATTTGTTTATATTCTCAAATATGGGAAGACCTGTCAGACCCTTGTGTCACCCCCCCAAAACACTATCCTGGATGCGACACTGCTAATGAATAATATCAACTGTTACACTGAGGCCAAAACAAGGAGGGGCATCCACAGCCAAGAAAACCTTTCAATTAAAGAAAAGTGTCTTCGTAAAGTTCAGGATTAATGAAACTTTGTTGGGTTCCCCAAAGGGGGAGAGTAACAAGAAATGGGTAGACCAAAAGAAAATTGAGGAATTACCGCAAGAAATCCAATTGGAAAAAGAACTTAAGCAAAAAAAAAATAAATAAGAAAGCAACACTAGTCGGCTACATACTCATGCAACACAATTTCATATAGAATATTAAAAAAGGAAAAGTTCTGGTCTAAAGACAAACGATGAAAAAGAACTTCATAGTAATAAGTATTGACGATGGAAAGTGGATGCAACAATGACATGAAATATGTAGAAATTAAAGGTTGAAAATGGAGTTATGATGTTAAAAATAAATATAATGGTTGCAGCAACGATGAACAACATATCCATGATAAAATATGAACTACTAATGGTAATTCCTGATACTTAAATATAAACCCCAATACCCAATGACTACGTAATTATAGTAAGGATCCCAAGTCTAATTGTAAGTTATATTTTAAGCTCACTATCATATTTCGCGTTGCCAATCTCATAGCGTGGTTCAATAACCGGTGCTTAAAGTTAGAAGTGAATCCTAAATACGCCAATCTGTGCCGTTAATCACCATATAGGCCAGTGGCGCAGCGAGTGTGTTTTGGATGATAAACCCAAAATAACTCAGCTCCCCAGAGCTCATAGAAATTATTAAGTTTAATCCATTTTACTTAATTTGATTGGTATTACTAATAAAATAGTAGAAGGATTAATAAAATATCCCTCCGCCGTAAAACTAACCATTTTGAACCATTTATCTTAAAATTCCACAATTTATTAATCTCGCACCTACCGCTTTTCCTGGTGGATATCCCATACACCCAGACACCCCGATATTAGTTGCACCTGAACCCCCCCCCCCCTCTAGGCTTAATTCCAATCTGCACCCCTGCTGGAGGCTGTAGTGTTTTAAATTTAAGTGTTGAAATTACCATTTGTGGTTTATATTTTATCATGGGTATATCGCATTTCACGAAGCCGAATCTTAAACGATTACGTACGAGGTACAACATCTCCATAAAAGAAAATCTGCGACATCTGAAGAAATGTCTGTGGAATATAGAATAGTCTTCCATTCTAAATCTTAGATAAACTCGGATGGGAATCTCTGTCGTACCGTAGAAAATAGATTAAACCTTTTAGATAAATTCAAGAGCAGTGTCTTTTCTAACGAAGCTTACCATATGTTACGGACGCCAACATACTATTGAAGATATGATCATGTAAATAAAATAAGAGAGATAGACTGTAGAACAGACAGATTCAGAATGTCTTGTTTTCCACGATCGATAAGAGATTATAACGGCAGCGATAGAACTCATAAATAGATTGCATGACTTGTAGTGTAGCCTAATAACCTATGTAAAACTTAATGCATGTTTCTTAATTTTATTATTATTACTAACAGCACATGATAGTATAATTTGTTACTATGCGTGACGTTTTTTGGACCGTAAGGTGTGCATGTGGGAGTCCAATTGCATGCTGCATGTTGGTGATTGATCACCCCCTGCCAAACACCCTGGAAGTGGCCCGCTGGGTATTGTGTAGATGTATGAACAGTGAAGGTTATCCAGGTTTTGCTATAAAGAGCACGCCCTTCTTAGCTTTGTAGTAAGCGTGTACCCCCCTCCCATGCCCTTCTCCAGTTAGGAGTTCAGCGGATAGAATACCACACGGATATACTTAAGTCGCCGCTGCTCAAAGGGTACCGGCCGAAGAACACTCGACTGCAGTAACTAGGGAAACTTTCGAAACAATAAGGACATAAACAAACCCGTCTTTCGAACTGATAAAGCTTTTTCAAAAAAATAAATTAACCACGTCAATAACTCTGATGGTCACCTTCTCTTTTCCGTAAAATTCAGGAAGCAAACGTCTGAGCAAGCAAGTAACAATTATTAAATCGTATATTCAACCAAAATGTTTAGAACATGGAGTTGTATTTTCTAAATGTGCAGGCAATGCTTTTTAAAACCTCGTAATCCGAAAGTGTAGTATAAATTCCAATTTGAATATCTTTGGAAAGCAATTAAGTGACAATAGGCACTATAAACGTACTATGAAGTGATTACAAGTTTTAAAAATAACAGCCGAGTATGCTATTTACCTATTAATCGCAAATACTTATAGCTAAACCACCAAATCTGGAAGTATGTGACACAAGAATTCAAAATTGAATATGTTCATAAAACAATAAAGTGACAATAGGTGCTATAAACGTACTATGAAGTGATTACAAGCTTTAAAAAAACAGCCGAGTATGCTATTTACCTATTAATCGCAAATACTTATAGCTAAACCACCAAATCTGGAAGTATGTGACACAAGAATTCAAAATTGAATATGTTCATAAAACAATAAAGCGACAATAGGTGCTATAAACGTACTATGAAGTGATTACAAGCTTTAAAAAAACAGCCGAGTATGCTATTTACCTATTAATCGCAAATACTTATAGCTAAACCACCAAATCTGGAAGTATGTGACACAAGAATTCAAAATTGAATATGTTCATAAAACAATAAAGTGACAATAGGTACTATAATCGTACCATGTAACGACTACAAGCTTAAAAAACAGCCGTATATTTTGTTTACCTGTTGCAAATACCTATAGCAAGGATCTCTCAAACATAATGAATCCTCAACGGAATTAATATCTAAATGCATTCAAAAGAATTGAATGGTTAAGTTAGAAGCCGAAGCCTTAAGTTAAACCATACTGTAGATATTAACGCAATGAAATATCAAAAGCTGTTGGCGTTGCAAAGAATGGAGCTCATTTCAATAGATTCTTCGTCAGTTTCTACAAGACAAAACTATTAAGATTATTTTATTAGGTTTAAATGTTGTCGAAAGCCGTAGAACCAATAATAGGTAGCATAATCGTCGGGACATAAATATCTTAATGCACAAAAGGAACCAATTTACTTATTCACTAAGTGCTAACATACACTGAAGATTATTCGTAAAGCATATTCAGATAAGACGATGATATTTATAACTATTATACAAGTGTAGTTCAATATTTAGAAACCACTTTTGAAACAAGTTAACTATGCGAAGGAGAACCCGTCGCCTACCTATACCTTATGAATTGCATCGAAATACCTAAACGCACAAATTTCCACGCAGCTTTTCCGGTATTTTCCCTGGAATTCGAAATTCTTAAGTATTCTATTCAAGGCGGAACAAGCAGAATAAAAAATGTTGTTAGCCTCCAGACTACATTATATAATCCCGTGAAAAAATCTTCTATTTCAAGTGAATACTATGGATTAGAAATGGCAACAATTTGGCGTATAACATAATAAAATGCTGAGTAATATAGAAAATAGAAATTAACTCACCATTAATTCCTCAGGACCACTCTCCAATGCACAGCAATTCCAATAAATATCACTCGTATAACAGGCACACCACAAATTTCACATGTACTGGCTATACTGAAAACAACCAGAGAAAGACACTCATTAACATAATGCTGTAATCATCCACGAACCGTGTGTACGAAAAGCATAAAATTTGAATACTGAAATATTATGGCAACATCATCCCTCTATTTCGATGACGGAAAATTTTAAGCAAGAAACGGAGTTGGTGAATAATGATAGTTAACACACTAATGTATTCGATTATACTTCCATTATGATTGCTAATGCCATGTAAGCTTACGGTCGGTAAGATAAAATTTAAGAAAGAATCCGAAAGGTCTTGGTTGGCTTAATTCCAAGGATTCCCCCGAACATTAGCGATAAAGTTCAGCAATTACAACCACTTGCGAACTTCAACTAAGTAAAGGCGTGTATTTAAACTCTCAAGTCGAAATATTAAGGAGTAAATCTTGAAGGATCTCTGAATAATACCATGCCACTAGTAACTGCAAGGTTAGGCATTAAGTGGTGATATGGCACAGCCTTGCAAATATTCAACTATGTTGTTGAAAAAATCCCGAAAATGCTCTAAAAAATTTCTCGCGGCAAGACCTAAGACGAAGTGAAAACACATTAACAATCCCCTCTAGCCAACGATGGGAGAAAAATATCATTATATTTTGGCTGTACTCAAAACCCTTAAGAAATCAATAAAGCACGTATACGGATGACCTTCAAGCACTTCGTCGACGAAACACAAACACTCGACACAGATAAAATTAAACAGATTACACCTTAGTGGCTAAATTACCACAATATTACCACTGCATCGCCGTGAAGGGCAATTTTCCGAAAAATCTGATACGTGAGACATGAAGACAACATGACTGAAACTAGATTACTAGGCATCGTTCTCAATGATGAACAATTTAGACGTATCACAATAGCAATCGTCGACCGTGGAAGTGAATGAGCGATGACGATAAGGCACGGATTGGAAAAATATCCCCCCTATCCTCGCATCTTTGGCAGGAACAATGTAAGTAAACACACTTCACTGTCGAAGATAACACGAAAACACTTGCTTCAAATCTTGAGGGATCTTTGCTAAGGGTGATACATGTTCTTAAAAGCAATCAGCTCACCTATAATTACCAGCATTATTCATAGCAAATACACTGATATCTTAAACACTAACAGAAAATAGCAATGGCGTAAATAAGAAACAGGGTACGATAACTTAAACATGGCTGGGTCACTTACCTCTTAACTCGAAGACGACGTTCACCAAACTGAGACGAATCAAGGCTCCCGAAGATTCGAAGAGCGAACAGGCACCTGATTGGACAACGCCAATGACGTCACGAAAATTAGATCGATGTATTTCCGTAAATATATTAAAACAGGCTTTTAGTTTCAAATAAATAAATAGTTTATTATTTAAATTAATTTTTAAATGTAATATTTTATATAAATTCATTTAAAATAATTTAGTTTTCCAAAGAACTCTTATACCTTCCTTGTGTTGCTGCGTAATAACTTCGATAGTTTCGATAGTTGGCCGCTTTTGACTCTCCAAACGGTTTCAGTGCTCCATTCAACCAGGCGTCGCGAAATTCCATTATCGATCCAACCCACCCCCAAACTCTGGCGGAATTTCTTGTCTTGTTAACCGTCAGATGACTATGACTCATTCTCCGGTGTCATTTCGAAAACTACTTGCACACTGTCAGTGCAGCAGGTGTTTACACCAACGGACCACCGTCCCTAACTTCAACAACATCGGCGCACGAACAGGGATAGCCTGAGGAATTTTGTGACGTTTGAAAAACACGTGCACGTGAGTTCAGAGTAGGATGATAACCTGTTGCAAACAGCGAAGATTGCTGGGAAGAATTTCACGTGATTGACCGTGATTTAGTGAGTGAGTAAATTATTATTATTTTGTGGGCTTTCATTGCTATCGTAATCTGCATTCCATTTCTTAGTGCCCCGGTCGACGGAAAATTGCTACCATAATACATAAAAATATGGTCGATTTTTAGAATTTTATGATTCGATAGAATTAGTCAGCTATTCACTCGACCAGTGGCGTAACTATGGGAAGGATGAGGGGATAGACCCCCCCCCAAATCTTCAGAGAAATGAAACAATTATTTAAACTATTGTCTAGATTTGATATATAATAACTACATCTGCTTTTAGTAAAATTCTAAGTTCCAAATTGATATAAAATGTTTTTCCAGGCATGTCATTTTTCAAACATTTTCCCGGAACCCCCGTTGTCTGTAGAGGGTGGGGTTACCCTCCCAGTCCCATTCATCTCCCCCCCCCCCCCCCCCCCCCCCGAAGTGTATTCCAAGTAACTCCACTGAACTCAACAGCACCTCAATGAGTGATACTGTTAAAACTGATATTATATCAAACTTTGCTATTCTCCGATAGATTCTCATCGTCGGGAAAAAAACCGTATTAATATTTTTTTAATCTCTCTCCCTCATTTTTTGTATCTATCTTTTACTTTCTGAGTCGTATGTACATTTTTTTGGATAATACTTTTTCGTTTCTGTGTTTCCGGGCAATGATCCGCGAATTCAATCAGTTCTTTGGCACTTCCAATCCTTCTACCCATCCCTAACTCCCGACTGTTTGTCGTACGCGTAAGCTTCACAAAACCTTCTTCTGTGAGTGCGAGTGTCCAACGCGGAAATTTGTTCTTTAGACGCGGAAATTTGTAGGTCTGAGCGTATATTTCCTAGTTTTATATTCTTTGTCCATTTCTTTTATCATTTTACGTGTCAAAATGATGTGAAATGTATTTCCAGGCATGTAATTTTTCAGTAATTTTCCCGGACCCCTGTTGCTCGCCGGGGGCGGCGTTACCCCTAGACCCTCTCATCCCCCCCCCCCCCCAAAGCATATTGCTAGTTACGCCACTGTTCCTTTAAAAAAGGCCACTGGTCCTCCGCGAGGGTCGTGAGTGTGACCGTGATATTCCTAATTGTATATTCTTTGTCCATTTCTTTGGTGTGAGTGGGTGACTGGCGTAAGCGGAAGTTTCGTATGAGTGTATGTGTGTGTTATTGAGAACTGCGAGGAAACTTGTCACTTAAGGTTCGTTTAAACATGTAATATTGTGTTAAAGCCCAGGGGCGGATCCAGGATTTCTTTCTAGGGGGGCACAAGCAAGGCCGTATCCAGGATTTTGTTCTGTTGGGGGCACAAGGATACTTCATAATGCAAAACGAACGCAATGATAACCTGGCCCTATTAAAAATCTGGCATATTTTTTAAGGGCCTGGGAGGGAACGTACCCCCTTGTCCCCCCCCCCACCCTAGATCCGCCTATGTTTAGAATGCGGTCAGTAATTGACATTCTCAGTTACCGTTTTATTTTGTATTCAATCACCTCGTCATCGGTGATGTAGTTAGAGGTGACACTTTATTACTATAATTTATTTTCAACTGTAAGATTCATACTATAATTATCTGGTATGCCATCTTCAAAAAACTTTTCTCACGTCCTTCTCTTTTGTATAATTTTGCAGTAACACTTAACTAAGCGTTTTTTTTGTTTTAATTTTAGTGTTCGTGTGGGTCTGCTGTCATAGATGTGAGTATTTAGTGAGAAGAAATTTTGGGCGAGAGGAACATATGGTACGAGCACGCCTGTGGAGCAGAAATTCACTGGAATAATCCTGAATGCGTGAGTGATGAAAAATTAATTGTCATTTACATTCAAGTGAAGTTGGAGTCTATATACAAGGCAACCAATCTACTCCCAGACTCTACGTCGTCTCACTCTCACAAATCTGAAGATCAAATCCTCCAAAAACAGATGACTCACCTCAGTGGCGTAGCAATGGGGGTTCCGGGGGGTCCGAAATATAAAAACACAATTATTTTTTCCTTCATAAAAGAAAATAAAACATTGAAAAATTATAAATTTACGTAATATTTCTTTAGCAAATGAAGTTTTTCGATTATGAAAAGTTTTCAAATTAGTACCCGGCAGTGGTCGCGTGGGGTGTCCCAGACACCCCAGCCTTACTTTAGCGCTATTTTTTCTTGTAATTTTGACTGCAATGACCTGTAACCTCCTCTAGCTGATTTTTTAAGCTTTCTGAGGATACATGTAAAAGATTATTATAAAATAAATGCAAGTTTTTAAGAAAAATTACTTTTGTCAAAGCTCTGCAGAGTGGGGTGCGCCAGACACCCCACGCGACCGTTCTCGTTACAGTTTTCCGCCTAGTATTTAAAGTCGCCTTGAATATTTTTCATCTGTTTTCATCATATTTGATAGCTACTTTTCTGAAACTGGCCATGAAAGTTGTATTTTTACCTTTACATCAAAAATATTTATTTATTGGTATATTTTTTGTCTAAATTTATGTAAAAATAGAAAGTTAGTAATTTCTTATAATGTTACAGTGATTTTTCTCGAAGTGAGCCACGAAAAATCGATCATGTAATACTTACAGCACGTTCATTCTGTACACTATGGATTCCTGCAGTCTTTCTAAAAAAAAGGAAAAAGCTAATATACTTTGACTTTGGATTGAAAAGTTGGATGAGGAATTATTTGTTTCTGACGTCAACTTTTGTAGAAAATGCGATTTTTAGAGATGATTTTTGAAGACTTCGTTCAATTACGTTAGTGCAGTAGTTATTTAAAAAAATCATTATTTACATGTTTTTGTGAATTTACCATTGAAGGTTGGCCTTATAACACTTACATTCATCGTTTTCAATTCATACTAAATGTCAGCTACCTCTAGAGTAAAAGAAAGAGTCTTTGTCTTTTGAATGAATCTTTGAGGGAAGAAGATTGATTCAGATGAAAAAGAAGATGGGTGTCATATAGCTGCGCATAACACACTGAACATCAGTGCAGAGATGATGAACTTTTGTAAAAGGGAAGGGAGCTTTTGAACGTTGGGAAGTATGGAGTTGCAACGTGTAATACGCAGGGATCAAGACCAAACATAAGAACATAAAATTGTAGCAGTGTTTCTGCGAGGAGTGGACTTATTAGCAAAATAAATCGGATTCAAAACACGAATGGTTTGTTTTCGTATGATGTTCATTGAAAGAATGGTAGAGAAAATTGTAAATTGCACTAATATTCAGGTAGAGAAAGTCGCTGAAAATTATTCTCGTAAAAGAGATAGCGAAACAGACAGGAAAGACTTAGTGTTCCTGAATAGTATTTTACTTTTAGCCAGGGCAAATAAAACTGAGTAACAGAATTTTCTATTGTTTTGGAACCACAATGGATTAGCAGTGGAAATATGGTATTCCTCCATGAGCCATAACATATTTCTCTTTTACCCTTTATATTTTAGTTTCGACAACGTGACTGTTAGAGTAGAGAAAATGAGAAGTGGCAAATTAGCACAAAGTAGAGATGTATTTGAGATGTTTGCTAGCAATACACGGCAACGTTATAGAATTGGGCCATGAGAAAAAGCTGATGAACAATTGATTCCTTTTCAAAGAAGATGTTCATATAGGCAATATTTACCTTGCAACCCCGCAAAATATAGCATCAAAATTTTTGCATTGGCAAATTCGATTGTATTTGAAGATGTATCTATTCACGGTGGCAATGAGAGGGTCCATTTTTTGTAGATAGCAGTCCAAAAGAGGAGTTAAAGCGAATGTTTTCTTTTGTAAACAGAAACGGGAGGAACTACTGCTTCAATAATATTCCGCAAGCAGATGAAATTCTAAGCAATAATTCGACGGTTGCGGGAACAGTGCGTAACAATAAAAGAGATTTAGCGCTGAAAGTCATATATGAAAAAGAGAAGAAAATAGCAGCTTATTTTGGTTTAGGAAGAAAAAAGCTCTAGTTTCCTGCGTCGTAAAATGGTCAAAGAATGTAATTCTTTCGCCAACAATTCACGCAGCTATTTCTATCAATGAATCCAAGACGAACAGATAATAAAAGAAAACCGGAAATATTGACCTTTTATAACTGGACTGAAGGAGGTCTAGCCATATTAGACAAAATAGGCAGCACCTATCATGCAAACTGAAACATCAGGAGATGGTCCATGGCCATTTTCTTTCATTTGCCAAACACTGCTGACATCAGTGAATATGTTATACCTAGGTATTCCAATTCATTATCTCATTGCAAAGAAGTTTTTTCGTCAGAAAACTCGATTGTTAACTTTTCCATGCAGTAAAATTTGATCGATATTGAACACGATCTCTAGAGACTTTAAAAATAGAGGAATATGCGTAAAATGAGCCTGAGAAAAAGATGAGGAGAAAAAAAGAAAAAAGCTGGAAGATGTGTTTTTTTCTAACAGATATAAAAACAAAAATATACTGTGAATTGTTTTAAAAACTAATGCATGGTACACATTTGCTGAAAATTTGAGAAGTGATTAGAAGCAAATAAATAGTTTACATGCTTTATTTTCTACATTCCTTACATTCAATAAAAATTTTCAATAGCGCGAAATTGAGCTTCTGTTGAGGACTACATAATTGTTAGTTTACCTTTCCAATGCTGTATATAATTTGTAACAGGAGTATTTCAATAGTTATTAGTGACCGTAATATCATAGTAAATTTTTCTTCAAGAATAGATTTTGGGAAATCGATTCAATATCGATAAGTAAATTAATTTAGTACATAATTTAGCATTTACGTAAGGCAAATAGATGTCGACGCTGAAAATATGATGAGATACAGTGATTGATGTTTATAAAAGTATATGCCGTGTATTTATATCTCAACATTTCAACTGTGTTATTTGGCTGAAACAAAAAAGAAATTGGCAATTTTTCCGGAGGAACTGGGACTGCCTACTGGAAAATAGGGTATTCAAAAATGTTTTCTTAAAAAAATAAAAGTTGAATTTATGGTTTTAAATATATAGTATAGCCATTTCTAAAAAAACAAATGATACGTCTAGATGTGAAATTTGTAAATAATATATACTATATGAAAGAAATTAAAGAAAATCTTTTGGGGTGTCAGAGACACCCCACGCGACCGTTTGTGTTCGGAAAATGGGCGCGACTACCGCCGGGTTAAAACCCTCTGCTAAGTCCTCTGCTCTTCAAAAAGCCCCCCTCCCCCTGGTTTTGCCCCCCCCCCCCCCAAACGAAATTCCTGGCGACGCCACTGAGTCACCTCCTGTCCCGTAACTTTTCATTTTTATCCCAATGACCCGCTCGTTATTTCTCGCATGCGGCAATCTACATAATAGTGATGGGTCGTTCGCGAACGATTCGTTCAAAACGATTGAATCACCATGTGAATCAAAAGACTCGTGATTCTTTTCTCGCAGGCAAGTCGATCATGAATCAGTTTCTCTTCAGGAAGTAAGTGACGGGACAAATGAGGGAATTTGAAGGTTTCGACTGGTTTAAAATTTTTGAAAACGCCCAGGAATAGATCGAGAAATGGAATTCCACAATACTGATATCGGATATTAGTTCCTGACTTATAAGTAACGCTCATACGATTTTCAATGTATGTAACGTCTATTGTGCTGATCATGAAAGATAGAACCTCTATTGTGGTCAGGGTCGCAAACAGGAATTAAGGCTAGGGGGGGGGGGGGTTAAGGTGCAACTAATGCCGGAGTGTGTGGGGTATAGAATACCCACCAGGATAAGCGGTAGGTATGAGATCGGTAAATTGCGGAATTTTAAGATAAATGGTTCAAAATGGTGTGTTTTACGGCTTTCTGAGGAATCTTTTATTAATCCTTATACTATTCTGTTAGTAATATCAATCCAATTAAGTGAAATGGATTAAAATTAAAATTTTCTCGGAGCTCTGGGGGAGGGAGGCGAGAAAATACTAAGTATTGCAGGTCCTGTAACTTGTATATCAAGGACGATTCGCGGTATATCTGCATATAGTACTATGTATTGATGTTTTGTCTGCCATATATTAAAAAACAAGCGGTATGAATGGACGCATAAGTGAGTAATAATAAATATTATAAACTCATATCGTCGGTCAAGTCACATCTTCGCGGCGAGAAAATACTAAGTATTGCAGGTCCTGTAACTTGTAAATCAGGGACGATTCGCGGAATATCTGTAATTAGTACTATGTATTGATGTCTTGTCTTCCATATATATTTAAAAAACCAGCGAGAAGAATGGACGCATAACTGAGTAATGATAAATATTATAAACTCATACCGTCGGTCAAGTCACAGCTTCGCGGCGAGAAATTACTAAGTATTGCAGGTCCTGTAACATGTATATCAGGGACGATTCGCGGTATATCTGCATATAGTACTATGTATTGATGTTTTTTCTGCCATATATTAAAAAACCAGCGATATGAATGGACGCATAACTGAGTAATGATAAATATTATAAACTAATGCCGTCGGTCAAGTCACAGCTTCGCGGCGAGAAATTACTAAGTATTGCAGGTCCTGTAACTTGTATATCAGGGACGATTCGCGGTATATCTGCATATAGTACTATGTATTGATGTTTGGTCTGCCATATATTTAAAAACCAGCGATATGAATGGACGCATAACTGAGTAATGATTAATATTATAAACTCATACCGTCACTTGAGTTTTAACGTAAATGTTGGCAGCATTGCAGATGTTTGGGAAAAAACTGTGGGCCAAGGTAACACAAGTTCACTCGTACACGAAATCGTCAACACAGCACTGAGAGAAATCTCGAAATCCTAAGAAGAAACTACAATAACTTCAATGATATATGGAAATGAAATAAATTTATAATGCTAATAGTGGAAGGCAATTTCTCACAAACAACAATGACTTAAAATAAAACAAGAATAACATCGCACATTATCGAACGGTTGTGCCTCGGCTTTCATTCTCTTTGTTAGTGTGAGACTATGGAATCAAAGATTCGTCTAGATTCAAGGTTTGCTAGTTACAATTTTCACCGCTAGAGACACACGTAAAGAGGCCTACTATACGAGTTAGAAATTACCATTCCATAAAAGAATAAGGACATTTCATTGAAGATACATCATTTTTGCCATGATTGTTAGCAGAAAAATATTTATTTTGACAAACTTTATTTAATTATGCGGTCAGAAACGGAATTAAAGCGCATTTCTAGTTGCCGCAGGAATGCAATATTATGTATACGGCCTTGCACTGACTAAGTGGATAGGTAACAAAATTTCTTTAATGAATCATATGAACTAAATTTTTCAAAACAGCCATAAAAAGGCTAACTTGATTACACTCAATAATGTATTAGTTATCTTGGGAACTTAGGATTACGTCATTTTTCATTTTGCGCACTCGAAGAAATCGACATTTTGAAATACACTGCTATGGAGTCCTCATACGGATCATTAGAATTATATAAATATAATTTCTATTCACGAATTGTATGAATTTTAAGGACAGCAGTAGCTCTAAGGGACGGCGAAAATTGAAATAAAGCAAGCTTCCTCTCGAGAGATGATGTATAATGATCACTATCATAAAGAACCACATTTGAAAAAAATTACAAATACACCATTTGTACTCTGGTATTTCTGATTGTTAAGAAGAAATCAGAAAAAAAAATTGTATACCAGTGGCGGATACATAGGTAGTTATTCCTCAATACCTATAAGGAAAAGGCCAACTTTCTTCCGGAAAGCGCGGACCAGGTAGCCTGCCATTTAGTGGCTCCGACTCCATGGGGCCTGAGGGGGGCCCGAGCCCCCTCAAAAATTCGTTATGGGTGTGTGGAGAAAATGTGTCAGGCTTGTCGATTTTCCCCGGAGTGTCCAGATATCGAGATTAGAGTTATAAAGGTTCTAATGTTGATCATATGACTCTTCTAAAATGCTTAAAAAACTTAAAACTCACTAATTATAAAATGTCCTGGGGCAAGATCCTGGGGGTTTGGGCCCCCCAATATTTTTTGTAAGTCGGCGTCCTTGCTGCCATTCTAATATCTACATAATGTATAGTGCATACAAATAAGCGATATTATAATATCACACCATCAGTATTATAATATCGCTTATTTTTAGGTACAAGCCAGTGGCGTAGCCAATGGGAGGGGGGTCCGGACCCTCCTCCCGAAGTATAAAAACACAATCATTTTCCTTCATAAAAGAAAACAAAATATTGAAAAATCATGAATTTACTAAATACTTCTTCGACAACGAAGTCTTTCCGTTATGACTATTGTTAAAATTAGTGAAAACCCCATTACTTAGTACTTCGTTTTTCAAAACCTTTCCCCCCAAAATTTTTAGACCCCATCCTGAACGAAATTCCTGGCTATGTCACTGGCACAAGCTCAACACATGAACCAAATCCTCCAATGCTTCAACCACGATAACTTCCAATATATGATAAGAGCTTTCCACCTTTGTTCGTAGCCCTCAACGAAGGGTCCCTTGAATCCTTTAATTCAAAGGCGTAGCAATGAGAATTTCCTTCGGGAGAGGACCCCCCAGGAAACCGGAGGTCCGCGGAAAACTTTTGAAATACGACATGACTGGAAATACACTTTACCTACATCATTTCGGCTCTCAAAATTGGAGTGTGGAATAATAAAGTCATTTTCAATAATATTTAAACTTCATAAAAGCAGTGGCGTAAATATAATAGGGGTCATAGATCCCCTAAAAGCCTCAGTAAAGTTTTCATTACACTGTTTTCCCTATTATGATGATTTACCGCGGAATTACGTTCGACTGCCGTCATAGATGCAGATGTCGAGATAAGATGACTTGCAGATGTCGAGTTGTCAAGTTGCCAAGAATTAACAATAATAAACCACATATTATATTGTAAATTTTTGTTTCTATTGAAATACTACAGAAGGTGTGGAATTAGGTATAACATGCTGCATTTCGAAAAAAAATCAACGCGGGCAATTTTCGCGAAATTTGTCCGAATCTGAGGCCCGAGTACTTTGCTTAAAAAATTACCTATGAAAAATGGTTTTCGTAAAAAAAATGCACTGTGATATTGACAACAACTGTGCAAATTTTCAAATTCCGCACTCAAAAAATCGTTTTTGAGGTTTTGTCCAGCTTTATTCGATTTCTGTACACTGTACGCCAGGGCCAAATTACCTGTGTATCACTCACACGTTTTCAGTGATCAACTTCAGCGGCTGCGTATATTCGGCAACGTTAAGTTCGCTTCTCTTCCCTCTCTCGCTACTGTCCCCACCAACGAAACCTTCCCAGAGTGTCCGGGCTCCACGAAAGCTCACCCGCAGCCATGAAATGGACAGATCATAATATTAGCTAAGATTATCGCCAGTTATGGATATTTACCCGTAAGCTGCGGGGCCGTTTTTAAACGTATTGTATACCGTTTGATCTGAGGTTTCCGCGGCGTTTCTTCCCATGGGAAGCCAAGACTCATATATATCCCAGACGGCACAGAATCCTCCATATCTAATTCGTATGCAGATAGTATCCATTGACGAAAAGCGCCGGAGCGGTAGTCAATGGATACTATCTGCATACGAATTAGATACGGAGGATTCTGTGCCGTCTGGGTATTGTATACCGACTGCGGGAAAACGTTCTTCAGCGTTTGACCACTGCTCGACTAACTACTACAAGTTTCCCAAAGTTATTAATGATATCCGGGTTGAGCTGAAGTGCATTTTCCCTGGCTCTAGGGAACGCTAATATGGGTTATCTCTCCCAGGCCATCCCTCCTATCAGGGTGGCTCCTGGTATTTCCTATCTTACTGCCCATTATTTATTAATTCCTTCCCGCTCAATGGTGTTAATTTCCTACGACTAGTGCCTCAATGTAGGCCCATCCTTTGGCAAGAGAGAAAGAAGGGTTTGCCTGGATTTATAAGGGTTCATTCCTAGGGAGACCCTTAGCAAGGCTAGAGGGAAGAATATTTATTGGTTGTCTCCCGCACAGGCTGTTAGCCAAAATCATTTACTCCTGTGGCGAAAGGGTTAGCGACAGACAATTACATACGAACTCTTGATGTTGACATTCAAGCGAAATATGTTTCTTCATAATAGAGTCCTTTTCTTTAAGCGTATCCCTTCACGAGTGAAAGATGAAAATGGAAACAAATTCAAAATGATATCTTTCTTCTTCTTAGAGGTTCAACTTGCATCAATGGGTTGTCTTCCTTCGGAAAATTCACAGAGTATCCAAGTTTTATTTCCTTGCAGTGATGATAGTTCCTCCTCGGTGGCTTCCATGTACTGTGGTGCATCGCTGCTCTGCTCCAATTATTCAAATGTGACTGTTACATCACTAACATATGTATAAACTCTCCTCGGGTACGTTACATTTTTTTGGTGTAGCCGTAAGAATGGGTAACGAGTTGGTACCCGAAACGTCGGTGCCCTTACAAAATATTACCCGCGCGGTATCCCGAGGAGAGTTTATACATGTTGTTTGCCGAGAAGGTGTAAAATGAAGGGGCAAATGCTGCCAGTTCATCATTGTCTATATTATCTTGTACTTTATCTTCTATATAATCGTTCAAATGTCATAGTGTTGTGTGTTCCCCTCCCTGTATGGATCGCTAAAGCGGCTCAACTCTCTCCAGTCAACCCCCATGGCAGGGGTACCCCAAGGCACTTCCTATCCCACTTCCTAATGCTTCCTCCCTGCTCCACGCTGTTAACACGCCCACGGCATGTGCCCAACAGGGTAGTTTCCTTCATCAAAGAAAACGATAGGCATTGATTGCGATTCGTTACCCACCATTAGTGTATTCATAATACACAAATTATTTGGTTTTAGAAATCCCAGTTTAGACGAATGGCAAGGGTCAAACTTTATCCTCATTTGAAAAAGGCCAGATTGGCGCCCATGCGATTCCACTCCACGTGACGTCACAGGGACCTAGTTTCTACACGAGAGGATGGGAGTTTTACATCTTCTGAGGTTACCAATGCATGCATGAGGCACAGAGCTCAGGGAAACATGTCTTAATAATAACCTATTAAAACTGGCTAAGGTCGGAAAGTTTTCTTCGTTTGATAAGGTATTAATAAACCTTTTAAAGCCAAGCGCTACCAGCCAGCAAGGTACTCAGCTACCCGCTAGCATCCTGCGTCCTATCAGCGCTCAGAGCCTCGATCAAGGTCACCTCACAATGCGGGAGGGGGAACCAGAAATGCGTCGCACGGACTTTCCTACTTACGCGTCGCGTTTTTGCGCGCTTGAAATTTTTCACTTTTCATTTAATCGAGAAAAATAGATATCGTCATTTAAAAATCTAAAAGCGTGAAATACGTACTCCAGGAGTAATAATCTTTCGATTTAGGCAATAAAAAAATAATAGGAAACCACCCTATTGTAGGACCATCTGTTGGTTATAAAGATAGAGAAACGGCTAGCCCTAGATTGTAAGGGTTTACTCTGAAATACACTCGCCTCTGGCTAGAGGGGAGAAACTTTCTTGGTTTTCTCCCGATTTGTGGCTAAAATCATGCACTCCCACAGCTAAATGGGTTAATGATACTCAATTACGAACATACAAATACGTACATACGAACGTACATGTAGAATACGAGCTGTAGGTGTTGGCATTCAAGCAAAAGAGACATATTATGTTTCGTCGTAATGAAATCTGGTTTTTTAGGAACATTGAAAGATGACTGATTTTGCTTCGTATCTTGATTTTTTTCCATTTTCATCTCTCTTCAATTTTAGGATCCATTGTACATTAATAAAACGTTGTCATCATGAATGTCAATCGGCACAAAGAGGAGAGCTCAGGATTCAGCTGCTTCCACACACGTACCTGTTTCCATTTCCTATTGAACCCATTCACGGATTCCGCACACACCTCCAAAATTAATTTGCCGCAGTGATCAAGTGAGTCACCCTCTCACTTTAAAATACAAGGTGGCCCTGGAAGAGAATATAAGGGGTCGTAGAGGGATATCCTAATTCCCTTTTTTAATTGGATAATTTTGGCATCAATGTCATTAATTTTCAAATTAATGACATTAATGCCAAAATCAGTTACGTGAATTAAAAGTTTTATAACTATCTCTATTCTTATCAAATAATTATTTCATTTTTCTTTCATCAATTGCGTCTTTGAATAGGAACCATCTAAGAGGTATATATTTTTGTTATCTTTACAAGTACTTTGCAGCAGAAGAGAGGAGGCTATAAGACAAACACTAACCTACGGAGCAGTGGCGGATACATATGGGGGGCGAAGGGGGGGCTAAAAAAATAATTGCGGGGCTGCCCCCGCATTGCCGAAAAATGCAGAACGGGGAACAGTGAGTCCGGGAAGCTTTTTAAAACAGCAGACAATGTGCGTAAAAATAGTATATTATTTGATTTACGTAAATTGTGAAAATAACATGATATTAAAGTGAAAGAATCGTGTTTTTCGATTATTCGTGCCTCCTCTCCTCATCATTATCCCGGATAATAGGGAGCGTTCTGTACGGTTAAAACTGACTAAATCAATAACTCAGCAAAGATGAACAAACACAAATATGATAGAAAAAATCAATGAATCACCATGAGATGTAGAAATCTAAGTCGATATTCCAAAAAAAATCAACAACAGCACTTCAAACAAGGGTGATTTCTCCTATCAAAATAATGTACACTAACCAATAGCAATAACAAACCCAAAAAATTTAATGGCTTGGTTGAGGACCATAAGCCTTCTATTCCTGATCAACTAGTGGTAAGTTTCATAAACATTCCTACTCGTAAATGCACTAAATTCATTGCAAATAGCTTTAATTATTTGTCCTTTGATGAGTGCAACACAAAATATTCCTTTCATTTCTTAGCCGAATGGAATCTTTCTTTCTCAAAATGAATTAAGTGTTAATTCAAGTGCATCACAAAATTTCCTCACCATACGATAAATTACTTTTATAATAAAATATCTGACGGAGAAAAATTTTTACTTAACGAAGTTCAGGAAGCGTACTGGATACGCATGACGGCGTTAAGGGGTCGAACGGGTAGTTTTGCGGTACGGATACCATTTAATTGAAAAATACATGGACGAATAGGGTAGTTTCCTTCATCAAAGAAACCGAAAGGCATTGATTGCGATTTGTTACCCACAATTACTGTATTCATAATATACAAATTATTTCGTTTTAGAAATACCGGTTTAGACGAAGGGCAATGGTCCATTTTTATCCTCATTTGAAAAGGGCCAGATTGGCGCCCATGCGATGCCACTCCACGTGACGGCACAGGGACCTAGTTTCTATAGGAGAAGATAGGAGTTATACATCGTCTGAGATTACCAATGCATGCATGAGGCGCAGAGCTCAGGGAAACATGTCTTAATAATCACCTATTAAAACTGGCTAATTTAGGAAAGTTTTCTTCGTTTGATAAGGTATTAATAAACCTTTTTTAAGCCAAGCGCTACCAGACAGCAAGGTACTCAGCTACCCTCTAGCATCCTGCGTCCTATCAGCGCTCAGAGCCTCGATCAAGGTCACCTAACAAGGCGGGAGGGGGAACCAGAAATACGTCACACGGAGAGATTTCCTTACCCGTCGTGTTTTCGCGCGCTTGAAAATTTTCACTTTTCATTTAATCGCGAAAAATAGATATCGTCATTTAAAAATCTAAAAGCGTGAAATACGGACTCCAGGAGTAATAATCTTCCGATACAGGCAATAAAAAAATAATTTGAAACCACCCTATTGGCCTATAATTTCTAGCCATGAGTGGTCATCCTTATAAAACGCAACACTCCTACTCTCGTAGGCAAGGTTCGACTGCATAAGATTCAGGACGTGCTAAGTGTTTCATCAGGGATTTTGTAATATGCAGCACATCAGTGGTTTATTTTTTTAGCAGGTACATTTTTTATACACATGCAGGTATTTTTTTATACACAAGAAAAGGTATGCTCAGTGGAACACCTTGATAAAGGAGAGTTTAAGGGACTGGTAATATTTTCTCAGTTACCCAGATTCTCACGTAAAATGGTTCCGAAAAGACCACTCTCATTTATATAGGTGCAGATACGGAAGTAGGGGGAAGAGAACGCAGGGAATCTTCAATTATTATCTTATTATGTATGCAATTATCTATACTCTTAAAATTATTTACAATGTATAATCAAAGGAATCTATTACTATCTTTTGAGATTCTCATGCGGCATTATCAAATCTTTTCGGCCCTATAAATCTGAACGAAAATACATTTCCTTTTTGAACCTACAGCTAGGAATTGATGGGTGAGTTAATCTCGTGAAGAACATTTACACTTGAAGTCTACGTCAACTAAAATATGCAACTCTAATGTTTGAGTCTAACTCTAATGGTTTATTGTTTACAGGCATAACGAGAAAAACGTGAGAGCTGTCGGACACATTGATAAATGAGAGGTCAAGGGCATTACCTCATCGCTTATTTCTCGGCGTTTATTGTATTACCCAAATTCTCACTTAAAATGGTGGGCGGATATGGCGGCGAAAAATACAGGGCGCATCCAGGTTAAGGGTGGTGAACTATCACAGTTGTTGCCCAGGGCAAAAATTCCTCCAGACCAGGAATGCAACCACGGGCTCGAGGAGCAATGGTGCTTACCTCTTTAGGCACCAACTATCACTAAAAACTTTGGTAACGTGGAGTCCCTCTATTGCAGAAGGAAGTAATTATTCCTATTATGATGAATGATGATAAATTAGCTCACTCTAAGCCTTCGTTCATCTAACGTAAAATAACTATTACTATTTACTATTGATGTTAGACCGAAAAATTTTATGAATATGTTTATTAAAGCATTGTTCATGCGGCACCAATGAAATATATTCGCTTTTTATGCTCCCATTCGACACATATCGAATCTACGTTTTTGTGAAATATATCTAACTGCTTTACTTACCGAATATAACATCAACGGGGACAGTTGAACATTCTTCGGTTCTTTCTCCAATTCAAGTTTCATAACCGTATTAATATATTTATTGTAATCAATGCGTTTTGTTGTTATAAACCTTCCTTAGATATAAAAAAAATTAAGCATTGAGAGACATACATCGTCAGAGAAATCCGAACATTACTTCATTATTCGAGACATATTTATTCGGATAATCATTTCATTAGTCTCTGTTCGTTTATTTTCTAATAATGATGTATTTAATTTCATTAAGTCTGCTGTATTCAAACGTTAAAAATCAAAAATGGAGGTGATACAATCCTAGGGTAAGGGCTAAAATAAGAAAAATCGGCTACATTTCATAAGTTCATCTATCGTACACTATATATTTTTCTACATTGCGTAAATCATTCATATCAAAACAGTTTCCCGAAGCATTGATCACCGTGGTTACCAAGAAGGTCTCAAGTATTGTTGACAGTGAATGAGCGTATTGCCCGCATATTTCACTCATTTAAACGATATTTGGGGTGTTTCTTTCGCTTTTTGAACCACTTATGGGCACATGACTCGGAAACACGTGACACAACTATGTTCCCAACCCCCTAATTACCCGCTTGATGAATTTAAGCGCCCAATCGACAGCCGTTAATCCACATATTTATTCTGTTTTATTACATACAAAGAATAATTTACCTCATCTCCTTCAGGGACAAAATATTCACTGTCATAACACAAGAGGTAGCAACAAATTAAATTTACCATACTACAGGTTATCCAAATCTTTCAACAGCTGCAAGAGCATAGGTATAAGGATATACAATAAATCATGATATTGTGTTATCAGAGCTTCTTCAAAAGTATTTTACAAATACATTTTTCTTTTATGAGTGGGAAAATACCAAAACTTTCTATTAGAAACACAAAATAAAGTATACACTGAGGTTGTGTATTTGAAATACAAAAAACAAATCACATACTTGTTTCAAATATGAATTAGAAATACTACTCAGCACTGATCATACATTATACCTTTCCGCTACGTAGCAACAAGACAAGGATGATTCATCTCCAATGCTGGCAAGGAGGGCTTGCACAGTTTCCTCCCAAATGCTCCCATTTCCTCCCACTATGACTGATAATCAATCATTACGTCATCCCTACGCATTAGAAAATAAACCCTTATGGCAGAAAAGATATAAAAATGGTAAAAAAATCAAGTTGATCCAATTATATTTCCAACTAAAATGGTTGCCGCCACAAATGAGATTTCGAGACAAATAAATAACAACTTCCCCCGAAAATAAAACGAATTTCCAATATACAAATTTTATAAAGACAGCGGTGGAGTTTACGTGTTACAGTGAATAAGAAAAATATCTTACTGCCACCTTGCATCATTAAAAATATTCCCTCGGACAGATTGGAACGACCACATTCATTCACTCATAAATGCAGTGAATATCCACTGCTTTACCACTATGCCAACTCGCTCACTGATTGTTATGGTGTCTTGTTTCATGTTTTCTCAACTCGTGCGTGGGAACAAAGCAGTCTCATAGTTACACCAGATCAAACTGAACTTTGATTCAGTGGCACTAGATTTGCGTGGCAATGTATTAAGTTGCATAGCAGCAGCTCTTTTATACATTTAATGTTCCTTAACTACCATTAGAATGCTACCGCATAAATTGTATGACAATATATTTAGATGGATCGGTCAATTAACGAGAGAAAATAAATTGAAGTACTGGACATGCATTTATTTTATAGTTTGAGCTGCACAACTCATGTGGCATTAAACATTGCACATTTCCTGCATACATTACCATTTGAAGATAGTTTAATACCAATATTGCAGGAGAAAAAAACCAAAATTAAATTTCCAAACTACGGCGAAAGTGGCGCTAGTCAATTTGTGAAAAAAAACTTAGGAAACCACTTTAAGAGATGCTAAAAACATAGCAAGTGAAATTTTTTAAGTCACTAACTTCAATATTCAGAGCAAACTATGTCATTTTTGTAGGAAAAGGTATATATGCCACGGTTTTCTGTTGTTTTTCGTTAACATTCTTATTATTTGATTTTAAGAAGCCATACAGATACAACCATTACAAGAACTTAATCAACAACAACCAACAATACTTTACCATAACATGGTAACATATACACATATGAGAAACATTAAACATATGAGAAATTGCACTCTCCAACATTTTCATGGTGAGGAGGGCCAATTATATCGCCTGTATGATTAAAAAAAAGACCCCAGCCTCATTAACTGAGCTGCGAGAGGCTTTTTATTCCGTAACTGAGTTCAGAAATTGGCGATAGATCAAAAATTTAAATAATATATGTGGTTCTATCTCACAATAACAGCCGTAAAAAATTTCCCCTTCATCCAAAATCATCTATTCCCAGGATAATTCATATAAATTGCATTAAGATGGTTGTCTCGATACCCATTAAAACATGAAAGCGTTTTATTCAGCATCCCACTCTTATCAGTCGCCAACTTTCACCATTTGATGAAGCTGATTGCCACTCTGGGTGTTCCAGGGCGAGCAGAGGGAACCAAGGACAGCTTTGGTGGAAAGTTTAGGAATTACTCGGCGGTTGGTGAGATGAGAACTTGTAGTGAAAGATTAACAGCGAATCTGGCATTCAAATGGTCTCTTCCGCGTGTGAGCACATGTGTACGAAGTATCTGTCCTTTCTAGAGAAACACTCACCACAGTGATTACACACAAACTCCTTTGCGTGCGTACGCATGTGTTTTTTCAGGACGTTGTTACCCGAGAAACGCTTGTTGCATTTGCCGCATGTATAGGGTTTCTCCCCGGTGTGGCTCCGTAAATGTACCACAAGGTCGCGCTTAGTGTAGTAAGCCTTTGCGCATTCATTGCACGAAAAAGGTCTCACATCCGAGTGTACGAGCATGTGTGCCCTGAGGCTACTCCTATGAGCATAGTTTCTGGAACATAATTTACACGAATAAGGTTTTTCTGCGGAGTGCTTGCGCGTGTGTAGATTGAGAATGTACTTTTTCGAGAAAGACATTGTGCATTCGTTGCACGCAAAAGCTTTCACACCTTTGTGTGAATGCATATGATCAGTGAGGTGAGCAATCTTAGTGAAAGTCTCGCTGCATATTCTACATGAATAAAAATCAATTACTCCGTGTTTACGCTGCATGTGACATTTAAGACTGCATTTATGAGCAAAAGATTGATCGCAGGCACTGCAAAAGTAACGTGGATTGTGTTCTACATTACTTTGTCCATCATCAGGAATCGAGTTAGACCTTGTCTTATCAGCATGAAGAGCACTGTCTTCTTCCAATTCTTCGTCCGTCACACTCCCTCCTTCCCCCGCACGGGACTCTACAGTCGCGGATTGAGTGTGTGTCACTGAGACTGATGGAGCAACACAGTCATTGCTAAGATCAATCCTTGCATTTCTTTCCTTCAGCATACATGAAGTTAATGCCTTTTCCAACAGCGTTTTGCCAGAAGTTGACAGCCCTAGAAAAGAAAATCCCATCAAAACCTTCAGTGTCACACAGGAAATCTAGGACTCACTGATCTAATTTTTAAAAGACATTTGATAGATAGAAACCAAGCCCTTTCAGTTTATCTTCTTGCTGGTTGCTACACAAGTAAAAAAGGTGTCAGTCTTTTTCGATGATTTAAATATTGATACAATTTTGTCTGAAAATGAAAGAAAGGCATCAATATCTATCATAAATATAGCTTAAAATTGCTGAAGAAAAACGAAATGAGGACACTTTAAAAATTCGCTAATTTGAGAGGCAAAAATTAGTGACAGGTGATTTTGTGTTATACATATTGTTATTTTTCTTGAAGTTTATATTTAAAAATGGCAAATAAATTTCCTTTTACATAGTACTTAAGGATACACCAATTTTTTCAATGGAAAATTTAATTTTATGAAGGGTCTAGCCAGTTAAGACGGTGAAAAGTGCCCCCCCCCCCCCCGATGTTTTGAAAAATAAAAAATATACAATGGAAGTGCATCCAAAATTATGTGTTTCCAAAAGTTTCAGGCCTTAACAATGATTAATTGCTCCAAAAAAATTGAAACACAATTTATAGTTTTTTGACTATATCACTAATTTTTGCCTCTCAACCCAAGTAGCCATGAATATTGGCTAAATATTGGTCCAATGTAGGCTTCAGATTGGCATATCGGCCCCTCATTGCCATCATTCTGCCAATGTTGGCCCGATATTGGCATCCTATGTAGGACCGACATCATCTGATGATGTTATGCTATGAGTGAAAAATCTAAGTGCCAATAAGATCATGTTTTAAAATGCAATGCAAAATAAAATGCAATTTAAATTAGCAAATTTTTAATGTTACCTCATTTTGTTTTTCTTCAGCAATTTTAAGCTATATTTATGATATATATTGATGGCTGAATTAGTTAAACACCAATAGACTTCAACGGAACAAATTATTTTACATGAAATGAACTTCTACTTTATATAAATGTAAAAAAAATTATAAAAATTGAATGGAATGTATTAAATTTTGTATTATAAGAAATCATTAACTACACAAAAGGAAAAAAAAGATTCTCTCCTATTCAAACGATATGTAAACTCAAGAAAGCAAAAAATTACAGTTTTTTTACTATAGCTCCAGATTTTATTTTTGTAAAATCATTATCTTGATTTTAAAATGTAAATAATTATGTTCTACCACCCTGATTTTTTTCAAAGTTTTTAGACTGAAAACTAAACTACAGCAGTCATTTTATTTCTCGAAGCTACAAGACGAACTTAACCCTTTCGCGCCGAATGCCACACCAGTGCGGTGACGATTTTTTTCCATGAACAACGAATGGCATTAATTTTCCTAACCTAAGCAACGAATGCCACGCCTGTGCGGCACAGGTCGAAAAAAGTGACCGTGGCGGACACAATAGACCCACGGACGCGGTCCCCCCTCGTGATCTGCCTTAGCGCGAGCCCAGTCCCATCTTCGGCCGCTAAGGTCGACCCTTTCTTATCCTCTCCATGCGGTCAACTACTGTTATTTGCTGTATGTTTTCCAAAACTATATTTGTTGCTTACTTTTCATATCTATTGCTATAAATGAATTCATCTTTTTTTGCTGAACACATGGAAGTTTCAAACAAAATTCTAGCGTTAATATCAACGGAGTTATAGACCAACTAGTAAATATACTAAATTCGTCTATATCAACGTTAGAACTTCATTTAAAATTTCTGCACGCTCAGAAAAGAAACACAAAATTCATTTTGAATGTAAAAAATCGATGCGAACAACAAATATTTACATATATTTTGCACTAATATTTTAGCCAGTTGACCGCGGACTCGTCCTAGGAAAGGGCTTTTAATCCCTCTAGGGTCCTGGACGGACGCCGAGGAAAGGGATCGGCGCCCCACTGAGTTGGGTCCAAAAAGGGTTAGGGAGGGAACCACTGCCTTCAGTCGACGCGAAAAAGCTTCGTACAGTGGAGTAAAGAAAACTTTCAAGAGACTCGTATTGAGGAAGAATTTCCCTCAACGAAGGTCCGGCGCGAAAGGGTTAAGGCTTAGCAGTATGGTTATTATCAATAATTACGACTAATCTAAATATGATTGGAATTGTTTATACTGATCCGTAGCCTTTACCAATAATATTACAAACTGATCAACAATCATTGCTCTTAACAATCAATTCAAATATCCTCCCGGAATACATAGATGCAACTGGCAGAAAGCAGTTATTCGTGTTTTTCACAGTTCCACTAATTTTGGAAATCCGAAAAAAATTAGGAATATACTTTGATGTAGGGAAAACAACATACATTTTTTTTGGTATGTCTATTGTTTCCTAAATTTTTTAATTTAATTCTGAATATTACAAACTTATGTTTAAGTTTAGTTTTCGGTCAAAAAATTTTGAAAAAAATCAGGGTGCTAGAACGTAACTGTATTTACATTTTAAAATCAAGATAACGATTTTACAAAAATGAAAACTGGAGATATAGTCAAAAGAATATAAATAGTGTTTCAATTTTTTTGTAGCAATTAATCATTGTTAAGGCCTGAAACTTTTGGGAACACATAATTTTGGATGCACTTCAAGTGTATTTTTTTTTCAAAACATCGGGGGGGGCACTTTTCACCGTCTTAACTGGCTAGACCCTTCATAAAAATAAATTTTCCATTGAAAACATTGGTGTATCCTTAAGTACTATGTAAAAGGAAATTTATTTGCCATTTTTAAATATAAACTTCAAGAAAAATAACAATAAGTACCACACAAAATCACCTATCACTAATTTTTGCCTCTCAAATTAGCAAATTTTTAAAGTGTCCTCAATTTGGTTTTTCTTCAGCAATTTTAAGCTATATTTATGATAGATATTGATGGCCAAATTAGTTAAACACCAATAGACTCCAACAGAACAAATTATTTTACATGGAATGAACTTCTACTTTATATAAATGTAAAAAGAAATTATAAAAATTAAATGGAACATATTAAATTTTGTATTATAAGAAATCAATAACTACACAAAAGGAAAGAAAAAGATTTTCTCCTATTCAAACGACATGTAAACTCAAGAAAGCAAAAAATTACACATGGATGACTAACTTAGGTGCTTCATCCTTCACAAAAGTCGTAACAACCTCTCCACGTGTATAATTGCAAGACCTAGAGTTTACTCACCTGTAGCCTCAGTCCTAGAGTCATCAGTCTTTTTAGAATTATCAACCGGCTTTCCATCCTCCGTAAACATAGGCTGAAAGTAGGAATCAACTAATAAATCATGAATGCACATTAGAATCAGCATTCTTTTAATAAACGATTTTTTTATGACATAGAACTTTCTTCCACACGTACACAGCAATGAACACTTTGTAATTTCTTTCAACAATGAGACAGCCTTCGAATAACGTTCATTCTAAATTGAGCAATACTGTGCCATTTATGTAATCATACATACATTTTTTATCGTTGACTTAATTTTCTAATGGTTCATACCAAATGTAGAATTACTATCATAGCAGATAGTAATTCCATTACCCCACGGAAAACTAGCCACTGTCCAAGGAAGCGATATACATTAATAATATTATCAAACCTACATCATAATTTTATATCATCTTAAGGTCATAATTCATAATTCTTCATTACTTTTGTGGGTACTCGACAGAATCCTTTGACTAAGCAACCAGCATCGGTCGGTTATGTTGGGGCCATCCCAGCAATTGACATAGCCCAAAAGTTTTTATTCAACAGTAATAATTCCTGTGCTTCAAAGAATAAAGGCTATATTTTGGTACAGGAAAATCTTTTTGTAAAGTTACACATCAAAGTCAACAAAGTAAACATCTGTTTTGGTCCATTACACAACTAGGAGAAGCCATATGTATTTAAGAAAATCGTCCAATAAATTGTTCACCGTGGTCTCAACCCTTGTCCGGGCAAGGAGGGTCCAATGGGCCCTACAGCCTTTATTTCAGGTTATAACATGAGAACAAAATGTCCCAGCACTGCGAACTTTGGTGACTTTGTTCGTACGGACAAATGGAATAAGAAAAATATATTTTTAAATTTTAGAAAATATTTCTTTTTTGTTTATGGTAAATTTGAACTTTTCCTAACGTAACCGGACAAGCTGGGTCTGATGGACCCTTCACATACGCGATCAGTTGCACATCATTATATGGTTAATATAAAAGGTATTATGTTGTCATTTTTCAAGTATTATATGGGATTGTTCACATATAAATCTAAATACCCCCTAACTCAGTGGGGTATGGCAGAAGGTGAGTGTTCACCAGTTATACAACACGCTGCACTTGGATGCTTATGAGTAAATATATCCATTTTGTGTTACCTTCAATCATGAAGTTTATTTTAGCTATCAAGGCTGGAAAATGTAATTAGTGTAAATTAAATGACTAGATTATGTATGCAGAATGTTATTCTAGGTAGCACAGGTGGTAAGATGGGGGCAGATACCGGGGAAGTTGAAAAGGGAATATAGAGTAGGGTGTCCACTGGAGAATCACCGATGCATTACGGTTGGAAAATCCTGGTGAAGGAGAGTGAGATGGGAGAGAAATGAACAATATGGAACAAACATCATTGTCTGTATCCATAAATGAAGGATGGGGACGGTTTTTTCATTCTTTCGCTTATTGCTATTGTACGGTGGGGGTCGCCGAAGGGCATAGGCTAAGAGAAATTTTCCTTCAGTTGGGTTGAGTCACCGGGAAGCCCCTAGAGAATGATCATCGAAACGATCCAATTGTTTCCTAACACTGATCATCGGATTTTATTTGCAGCGTCCATCCAACGACGTTAGGGATAAAGGAAAGCATATATCCTGCCATGCAGATGATGTCGCTTTGAATTTGAACGTTACTGTTCATTATCATTCTCCTAAAAATCCTCCACCGGTATTCCCAAACCCTAACGCACTGATGACAGTCCATGCTTCCCTGTTTTCTCCTTCTCCTGCACTCCCCGCCCATCTTTCCACCATCTTTCACCTCTACATCCTCCATCCTTCTTTCCCATATGAACTACGGCATGTATGACTAAAGACTAGAGTGCTTGAAAAGTGCTACTGAGCAACGTAGATGAAGGCATACAAGATGTAGCAGATAACTGATTCCGAAAATATGGGCTTTTATACGGAACTACCGCCTCAGTATGCAATTCTCTTTGGGTAAAAGTAACACAGCCATCGTAGTGATGGCAAATATTTACAAGTTTCCTTCACGAAGACATCGCATATCCAGGTAAGTTCTAATAGATGAGTACTAACGAAGTAATTCGTAGTTTTTGAGAAATTCTATGAAATAACATATTTTTTTATAATTATTAGGTCATGGCTAGACGAAAGCTTTTGCCTCAAGATGGCACACAAAAACTGCTGAACATTGAGGAAACTAGTGATGATGATTTGGATTACCAGCCAATCGAAGAGGAGAGTTCCAATGATGATGATATTGGCATAAAGAGCATTGCCTGGTTTGGATCGAAGAGTTGTACAGCAACTCACTGAACCATTCCAAAATACGAACAGAAATGAAACGAGTGACAAAAATTTCTCTGGTATAAAGTTTGCATAGAGCCTTCTGAGTTATGTTGGAAGTATAGGAAAGTAATAACGGTTTATTCCAGGAAATTTTCAAGCCAAAAAAAGTGGTAAAGTCGTTTCTTCATTGCTTGATTTCACCAAAAATGGTATGTTTGTGTCATTGCCCAAGATGAAAAGTTGGCCAGTAGTTCTATGATTCATGCATCATAATAAAATTATGGAAGACATCAATGCTAAACCTGAAATTATCAGTCACTACAACTGCACCAAAGGCGAAGTCGATTTCCTGGACCAGTTGATAAATATGCACATGAGTAAAAGAGGCAAAAATAGTACGCCTTTTGCGTTTCTCACTAGTGACTTGGATGTGAGTAGAGTAGCAGCATATGTGGTGTGGATGAATACTGATCCAAATTGTAATGTTGGTAAGCAGTATTCAAGAAGACTATTAATTCAAAGTGTATCCAATATTCTGGTTGAGGTCCACATTGAAAGACGAACCAACTTGGGTTTGTCTCGGAACACAGACTAAGGACTTTTTGATGAAGGAATTTCTGAACCGATACATTCATCAAATTATAGTATGACAAAAAATGAGACAATATATATGCCCATAATAAAAACATTATGAAGAAAAACAAATACGTAACAACTGTGAGCAAAAGGTGTGCAATGAACATAGTGACGTAAAACGTGCAAATCAAAAGTGAAAAAAGCTTTGAGGGGTATCCTATCCTGGACTCGTTGATAAAATTTTGTTTTCCCCCCCAAGCAATAAATTTTGATTTTATACAGTGTCTCATTTCATAAGTAAATAATATTCAATAATCCCTTACGTTAATTGATTATAAATTTTAATTATTTCCTCCGTATATCAATTTTATGAAGGATGAATCACAATTTTTTTAAATTTCAAATTTTTGTTACTAATTAACATGCAAAGCTTTCATTTATGAACAGTATAAAATATTTTGATATCATTGACTTTGTACAAATTTGCACTATTTGACAAAAAACAATAATATTTATGCTAGCAGGTTGGCCCACTTGAGCAAAAAGAAAAAAATTAACAAGGAGGATTAATTGGGCCCTGCTTGCCCAGTTACGTTAGAAATTTGAGATGCCTGGATAGGGGTTAACCATGATCAGTACCACCTTAGTCCTACACCATCACCTGAACACAAATAGGGTGGTTTCTTTATATTTTTTAATTGCCTAAATTGAAAGCATATTACTCCTGGAGAATGCATTTTGCTACCTTGGTTTGATAAGGTTCTAACTGACATTTTTGCAAAATTTGGTGTTTTCACTCAAGATAACTAAGTTTATGTTTCTCTATGTGTTGCACCGGTTTTTATTCCTCTATGTAAAATAATAACAGATTTAGAACAGTGACAAAGTTCCAACTGCAAGGAGAAAAACTAATATTTGGTGTGACAAGGTTCTAACTGCATTTAACTTATTTTATTACTCATATAAACATGTAAAAAATAAAATAAATAATACATTTTCTTCAAGTAATAATTACTAGTGTATCTAGTGGATCACTAGTGTATGTGCCAAAAATCAAAAATAAATTCCTATTAATAATAGAAATAGAGCAGTTTAAAACTTTGACAAGGTTTTTCTCAAAACCAGCTGATGGTCACTTAGAACCTTGTCAAACCAAGGCAGCGATTTAACACTTTCGGATTTTTAAATGAGAATATCTATTTTTAGTGATTGAATGAAAAGTGAAAATTTTCAAGCTTGTGAAAATGCGGTGGCTAAGTATGAATGATGGGAAAAGCCCATGTGGCATCATTCTGGTTCCTGCTGCCATCTTGTGAGGTGACCTTGTGGTGATGACATGCGAGCCACTGTGATGCAGGGTGCTAGCAGGTAGCAGAGTACCCTGCTAGCAGATAGTGCTTGGCTTAAATAAGGACTATTAATATCTTATCAAACAAAGGAAACTTTCCGACCATTGGCAGTTTTAATAGGTGATTATTAGGAGATGTTTTCCCGAGCTCTGTGCCTCATGCATGCACTGTTAATCTCAGATGATGTAAAACTCAAATTGACCATTGCCATACGTCAAAACTGGGATTTCTAAAACGAAAAAATTTATGAATACACTAATGGTGGGTAACGAATCGCAACCAATGCTTCTCATTCTCTATGATGATGGAAAATACCCTATGCATAACAGTTTTTTTAATGCTACCACCAGATTATGGTAAGCAATGTTGGTGAGGCCATTATTAGATGGAGGTACGAAGAGGAAAATGAAATTATCATTTTGGAACAATAAGTGTGATAATGCACACCAAAGAAGCTTCAGCTGAAAGGAGGAGATTTTGGAAGAAGAAAAGTTAAGTTATGGCGAAAGTTATGCAATTTCCTCATGGGATTGGTGGCCACTGGAGTGCCACTGCTTCAAAACTCTATTCTGTTCACATCTGTCCTGGTCAGCTCTTGGTACAGTGAATGCAAAGGATGCATGTTGCTTCAAGTGCCAATAATGTAAAGTTCTCACAGACCCAGCCCCATCAGTTAAGAGGGATTTACTCACATTAACTCCTATGCCCCACTCTTTTCTCCCCAGATGAACGTTATTCAAATCCAAACACAGAATTTAAAAGTCAGAGCAAACACTAGTTTGATATTTATGACATCCTCATCAACAAGTAAATGTATTTTGCTCTTTTATCAGGAGCAAAAGTCAAACATGTAGGTAATGAACAAAAGGGACAGATTACATTACCTTGTGGGACAAAAAATGAGTCCTTCTACTGAATGATGCCACTAAAGTTACATAGAGGAATGAATTTTCGTGACAGAAAAATGAACTTAGCATGGTAGAAGTGCACTTACCTCACCATCAACTAGCAGGGGGTCTACAGCATCACTTGAGATCCCAGCTGTGTTCGGTGAGTTAAATGCAGGATAATTCTCCTCATTGAGGAGCTCTTCGTTCTCCTCTTTCACATTAAACTAAAAGGGAATGTTGAGTGTCACTCAATATAAGCTATATAATAAATGTAACATCTCTCATCCATAATAATAGAACCTTGTCCTATTCCAGAGACCACTCAAGCTGGTCGAAGCTTTGTACGCCTGAGATTCTTATGACCAACCGTAACCCTTAAACAGTGACCTGCCATTCTTGTTACACTACCACCCACACAGCAGAAATACGTCTCATATACGTCTCTGAGACGTCTCGAATATCACATGTTACGTCTCAGAGACATTCTGAGAGTTTCAGAGGCATCTCTGAGACTTCTCTGAGATGTCACTATGTCCAAAAAAATGGTCTCATGAGACGTCTCAGATAAGTCTCTGAGATGTCTCATAAGAGTTTGTACTCTGGTATGCTTAAAAATGTAGGCAAAAAATAATTAAATGCAAATTATACAGTTGTGACCTACTTATCTCGATCATTTTTAGCGACGAATTTTTGATGGATGACCTTTTGAAAATAAGAAACCCATATTAAATGTCGTGATTTTAATAATCAAAACTGCGCAATTGCACCGAAAAATATATATGGAAGGCATTGATGGCGTTTAAATAAGTTTTTTGTTAATTTCCTGAACGGCTCACAATAACATCTCTGAGACATTTGCAATATTCGAGACATTCGAGATCATAGTGAGACGTCTCTGAGAGGTTCGTTGCTATGTGGGCAGTGACGTGCGGTCTGGGAGACCGCAATAAATGAAAAATTCACAAAATGTTGCAACGCCAATTTTATTGCTTTGCTTAATTTTTTTTTGAAATGCTTAAATATTGTCAAACTTGCATTAAAATTTTTACATTCCTGACACGAACCAGTTTGTCAGTAAATTTTTTATTTCAAACAGGATCAAAAACTGACGCCACAAACACTTGACTTAAAATTATTACATTCATGTGTAAATATTTTGCCAGATTTAAAAATAAGGCCTTAAATGTTCAAGTTGGAAGACTAAGTAGAAAGTAGCCAAAAAATGTATCCCGCTTAATCCTTTTCTCTATGCATTCTGCAGGCGATCAAAATAACAATTTTTCACAAAAGCGCACTCATGCTTTTTACATTAGAAAAATAAGAAAGAGGTGTTTTTGTACGGAGGGAACAGTCTACACACTGCCCGCATCTCAAACCTTTCAACTTCTTCAGCCTCTCCCTTCGGTAGACTGAGATTTGTGCAATAATTTATTCTGCCTGTCTCGGGAGTCTTACATTTGACATTCTCTTTCCCATACGGAGTCTGACGATATCTCCGCCTTTGATTTAATGCATTCAAATCGTGTCATATCTTCCTTATCTTTCTCAGACTGCTGAAGCACAAAATAGTTGACAAAGGAAATATTTAATATTCTGAAAAATGCTGCCATTGGCGGGCGACCTCCCGGATCGTACCTACAGTACATTTTGTCTAAAGTATCTATGCTATCTCTAGTTGCGTAATAAAAGGCAATTACTTCTAGTTTCCCTGACTCCATATCAACACTCACCCTGTACTGCATAAATGAAAATAAGCAAACAGCCTTATATATTTTGGGGAAATTGGATATTACAGTCTTGTTTGCCGAGAATCCGCAAAATGAAGATCCCATTGTGTGTCCTTTGGATGATTCAAAATCATTAGGACTTTTTATTTTTTCGGCCGTTCCAACGTATGTATTCAATTGTAAAATTTGGTAATAAAAAATCTGAGACTTATAGTCTAGAGGCTGAATATCCCCACTTAGTGATGTAATGTAATCCTTCAAATCAGGTTTCTGAGTAACAGTGTTATGGAAGAGTATACGAGTTTTCCTCTTTGGCTCATTTTATGACCACATATAGCGATTTCTCCAGTAAATAATTGTTCTTGCCTGGGAGATCTTTGACTACATCACTTCTGTCATCATTTGTGCTCCATCCTTCACTATCAGTTTCATTTGTCGGCATTTGACAACAGATTTTCATACTAATTCAGAAACTACGCACCCAAGGATTTTCTGGTTGCTTGAAAAAAAAGGGGCAAAAAAAAAACGCTTCGGACAAATGTAGACGTAACGTCACTCTCATTTCGACGTTTTAATCTTGGTGTTTCCTAGTCTGTTTCACTTCTTCTTGCGATAACAATCTGTGCTAAGATGTTCCCCCAAATAGTTAGGGGAGACTGACTGCTGAAAGATACCCGTAAATAAATGTTGCGCTCCAGCCGTGGGCGCACGAAATTTCAGGGTTCAATTGGTTGCAATTTACAAATTACGTTATATGTGTACTGCCTGCTTGGGGTACAAGAAATTAACCACTATTTTATTGTAATTATTGATAACATCAATAAAAATGTTAGCATTTAGAGAATGAAATGAGTGATATTTCCAATAACAACTGGATTTTATTTGTTTTGCGTTTGCCTTCAGAAACTACTTGAATAGTCATTTATTATAACGCAATGAATTTTATAATAATAAAGTGCTCAAATATCCACTTTGTACAACTAAAGACGCTTTCCAACAAAACATTAATACAGTAAAACCTCTATGTAGTGAACCTCTTTACATCATAAACCTCCATACTTCATACCACCCCTACGGTCCCATCAGATTTACATGTAAATTTATAGGCAAACCTCTTAGTAGTGAACCTCTTTATATCGTAAAACCTCCACTTATCATACCAAGGAGACACCCCCGAGATGGCAAAACTACCTCCACAAACCGTACCAAGGCAACAAGAGACCATTAATGCAGCTGCAATTACATACATGTTATGACATTTTAAACGATAAATGTTTCACGGTTATTTTTTTTTCTTATACACCTTTAATATACTGTAATTTTCACGTTAACCATTTAAGTTAAGGCCATTTTGTTTCCATATGAGAGCATACCTAACAGTAGATAAGAAAAAAGGTATCCAACTATCCTAATCATTTTAAGTGACTGTTGAATTAAGAGAGTCACATCATTTTCACTCGAATCATGGTAAAAATCATGCGATAGCGCTTGCTTCCTGTATTTATTAAATAATAAATATATGTTCACTGATGCATGAATGTTTGTTTAAACACATAAATATAATGAATAGTTAAAAGGCAGTAGTGCCTTTCATTTCCAAAGGATATGAAAAAATGGTGCCTATCACTAAAACCTCTCTACAGTGAACCTCCATACATCAAATTGCCCAAATTTTGGTCCCTTCCATTACGATGTAAAGAGGTTTCACTGTAATTATTATGCTTGACAAATCACGACGAATTGTTTTTAACAACTTTTTTAGTCATTTCCACCAGCATTACCTTTATTGATTTTTTAATTTGGTGACGTGCAGTCTCACAGACCACTAATCAAATTCAATTGGAAATTTACAGAAAGTAATAAAAGGAACGTTAAATTTACAGAGTGGGATGCCCTTGGTATGCAAAAATATGAAGCCAACGAGAATAAGAGATATTTTGAAACATTAATTTTTAAAATATTCACATTTTTAGAAATGCAGCAGTCTCTCAGACGCAGCGGTCACCGGTTAAGGGTTGATACACTTATTGATTTTACAGGTGTTTTCCGTCCAACTTGCAGTGGAATGACTCCATATTTGCTAGACTCAGCTGCATCCTTGCCTGGCAAATGCACGGGTTGCAGACTTTGTTCCTCCAGCTTCACCAATGTAGACTTCTTCCCATTCACAAGGCATGTGATAGATGCCAGTGGTCTTGACTCCAATTCTCTTTTTGCTCTCTCATTTTTTCCACTATTTCCGGGAAATTGTCACGCAATCCCAAAAAATTGCTACATCCACATGGCTCCGCAGGAACTACAGAGCCATAAGGTGAATTTTAAAGCCTCCGGCAGCTACCACATGACTCAGAAGAGTGGAGTCATCTACATAGGTGAAACTGGAAGAATTATCAAAACCAAGGTACCAGACAGAGATGGGCAAAATACATGTCAAATGTATTTTAGATACAAAATACAAAAGACTGATAAAATCTGTATTTCAAATATGTACAAGTATTTTCGGTACTGCCCATCTCTGGTACCAGAGCACATAGTTTCAGATTAATGACGCCATAAATCATCGCTCATACTTCCTTATGCAATGCTTTCACTCCCTGCACTACTTTCTTTACTCCAGCACCAACAGAATACATAAAAATTACTTAGACTTCAATGAAAGAAATGTACAGTGGAACCTTGTTAAAGCGAGTACGGGCTATAGCGACACCCCCGCTATTACGAGAGATAGCCGATGCACCGTCAATTGACCCTATAATAAGCGTTTTAAAAAATTCGTTTTTACGAGACCCTTTCGGCGTTGGCTCTCGCCATAGCGAGGGTTTCACCGCCGGAAGACTTTCATCAAGACTCCTTAACCTCTGTAATTGCTAGCGATCTGTTAGAAATGAAGTTAATGGAGTGCTCAGTCTCAAATATATGTGGTAAACTGTCGTTCGATAAATATAATGATTGACAAAACAATGCTTTGCATGATTTTTATAAATTGTTTGAATAGTTAGTCGTTATTTGTGTAAGGAAATTTAGTGATGCAAAAAAACATCGCCTTTCGTCTGGATTTATGCTTACGTTTATCGGGTAGATGTTTATCTGTCGCCGCACCACTCCTGTTCCTGTATATCTGTTCGTAACAGGTATATTGGCTATTATTTGCTCCACCTCCGCTAAAGCGACAATTCGCTATAGCGAGTGTTTATTAGTGCACCGTGGGGTGTCGTTATATCGAGGTTGCACTGTATAACTTTTAGGTTTCATTGGACAATGCCAGTTTCTCCATGCATTTGAAGTCATAAGTGGTGCCATCTTTTAGCCTATTTCAGCACTACTTGCATCCAAAGTTAATGTTTGTTTATTCCTATGCTGCATTTAGTCCTTGAGATGTAGCCTTCTTGAAATCACAAACCTAAGGTTAATAAGGTTGTTTAAGGGAGGTGAGAAATAATGGTCCTCAAAGCTACAGTTAAGCTTTGTATACTTCGCTTTGTTCACTTGAATTTTACATTAATTCAGGGATCAATATAAATAGATGATATAATTTTTAAAATTAGGAAATTATGGAAAAGATTTTGATTGGAAAAATAATTGCTATTTTATTACCAGACAGCAGATTGTGAATATGTTGAGCTGTTAAGGCATAGCTGAAGCAAAGAAGGAGATTGTCTAGGGAGATTTGGAACGATTTTTATAAAAATAAGTCGATTTCATTGACTAACAAATATAAATTGGTTTCAAAGAAGAATTTTTGTGATCTACGACTTAAGCCCGTATGACACTGCCCAATTTATTGGCCAATGCATTGGATATTGGATTGTGGACCCACTGACACACACCAATTTCTAGCCCAATCTCCGTTTCACAATATTGGGACAATTTCTTGGGCAATCTAGATTTTAGAACGGGTTCTATTTTCTCGAGGCCAATCTCCAATCAGAACTCAGTCTTGTCGACTCCTAGTGGCCAAAACTAGAAGCTCTTTGCAAAACATTTCACCTCGGGATTTTAATATCATATATTAAAACTTTAGAAGCATAGCAATCCATGGAATAGCTCAAATAATTAATATGTACTTTGACAGAACATAAATTCACAAACATCAACTGTCTAAAGTGGGTAATTCGGAAATAACATTTCGGATATTTAATGAATAAAAACGTCGTGATTCTCCTCGATTGCATCTATATTTTGTTTAAATTACAATTATTTAACTATTTTTCATGATTTGAGCGCTAAAGTTTCGGGTGAAAGTTCCAATTGATGACACAATCTCTGTTTATTCGATGAACATATTCCAGCCAAAACGAGCCGCTACGTTATCTTGGCTCACCTATGAGATCACAATATTTCCTATCTCTCATCATTCAAGGAACTCACCCAAATGAAATTTCGAGCAATTCGAGAATATCTTTGCAGCCCCTCGAAATAGTTATTAAATTTACAATTATTATGCCACCTCCCATTCTGTAGCTCATTGGCAATCAATCTGCGTCTTGAGATGCTCTTTTGTCCTTTTGTGTTATGTGGCGTTCTCTAGTGGGGTATTAGAACACTATAATGGCCAATATTGGTGTAAATATTGGTACGTGTCGTACGATGCCTAAAGCCCAATATTTTAACCAATATTGCGCACCGATATATTGGCCAATAAATTGGAAAGTGTCACACGGGCTTTACACTTATAGCATTTGTTTAATGCATCCACTGTATTAGTATTCATCAAAGCAGCATGGATCTTCAAGAAAAAAAATGTGAAAGCGATATTAATAGTGCATTGTGCCCCGTCACTCAAGGCCTCTTTTACCATGTAAGAGAAGGTCTATGCTGGTTATGCCCGAAAGACATAAATAAAAGAAGCAAGCGGTTGATTACCTACACAATGGTACTATTTACTTTATCTACATTTTCAATGAGATATTTCTAAATGTAAATACCTCTATGCCTAAGGGCTATAGTCGGGTTTTATCAAATTACCCGTTTTTCTTGTATTACCACCAAATAAACCCATTGCAGGATTAAATGTATAAAGGAATAGGGAAGTACACTAGTTTTTCAAATGCACCAAACACATTTCTTTAAATTAGAGTTCAGAATAATATAATGTCGTAAGACCACAGTTTAAATCCTAATAGTGATCCTTGATTCGAGATAACCATCTGAAATGTGGAAAAATTCAAAGGCCGCTAAAACGGGTGTCCATGTTGAATATTGGCCGTGATGTCACAAGGCAGAGTGATGAAGTAGCAGAAGGCAGCTTCTACGCCGTTTAGTTCTACCACTATTATTGCATAGAAAAATTACTGAATTTGAGGATATCCATCTTTTGCTGTCATAAAATATCTTCAGAATATACATGTGGCTGCTTCTCCTGCTTCTCTTTTGAGTACATGACTTCATCATTGCATAATATATTAATATTCATTACGTGTCAACTTCAAGTTTGGAAACAGTAGTGCGAATAGCACATTGAATCTTTAATAAATAGATGACGGTATTTATTTTTCGCTGGGTATATTTTGGCACCATGCCGTTTATCATGCCAAAACTTTTTTTGTAAGAACTAAGTCAAACCAATAAACCTATTTCAGACGTTTTCTGCAAGACTTATTCATTGCGTTTGTATTTACGCCGGCCAGAACGTTCGCCCTTCGCAACTAGAATCATGGGATGTTAGCCTTATTTCCATGCTGGCTGGTTGTTGCAGTGGTTTGCTGTCCTCGATAGGCTCAAGAAAAGTTGATCTTGGTTGGGAGAAAGAAAATTCCAACAATTTATAATTGGTTTACCAAAGTTTGATGTATTTATGGTCACTGAATTTTTGGAAAAGGAGTACAGGTTCAACGCTCCATAGAAATGCGAGGTGTTAAGGCTAACAAGGGGAGACCACGTACCTTGCTCCGCCTTTTTTAATGCCGTATTTTTTTATGGCCTTCAGAATGGTGAGCACATCTCTGAACTAGTAGTGGTTCTGTTGTATGGGCCTTAGTTAGGCTGTAATTAATTAATTTTCATGCGGTAATTTTCACAAGCCATATATAAATCCAAAATATCATCCATCTTAAGATGGGATAGGTGGGGTAGTGGTAGGGTATACGACTCCCACCCTGGGGGCCAGGGTTCAAGTCTTTGTCATGCCAGTATATTTTGTTGTCTTCATTGTGATCATACAGCAACAAGTTTATCATTAATTTTTTCATTTAAAGTTTATCATAATGGCGTTTAGGTATTTCAGCAGTGTTATTTCAAACGCAGAGATACAATGACTACAAGGGTTGGTGTGCGCTAAAATGTTAATTTTTTTCTTTGCTTATACTGACCAACTTCCACTTTATAAATAAAAACCACTCTTGCGAGAGCACATGCCATTAATGGCTCGCGGCGAGCAACAATATGCGTACACACATAATTAATAAGAACACAAAACGATTATAAAATGCCATATTTCTCGAAAACTTGTAATTCACATTACTCCAAAGGGAGTTTACTTACACAGTACCTATGTGCTAAAAGAGCCATTCCCAAATGTAATTTCAATTAACAAATAGGATGAAATAAAAGTTGATAACCAAGGACTGGGCGCACTGGCCTAAAAAATACGTCAATGTTTGAAAACCAAGCTACTCTTGTACTCTCAAAACTAAGCTCTTGAAAAACCCACTTCCACAGTACAACCCAGAATTTTGTTCAACAGAAGGCAATTACATTACCGTATTATTGAAGATGAGAATAATACTTACCATAATATTGATTCTGGGTAACTGGCAGTCTTGCACGGGATTGAATATTTCAGTCGTTTGAGCCGAGCATGCGATTGGAGAAGTTCCTTCAATCATTTCTTGTATGCATTCTATATTCTCAGCACAAGACCCTGCATTGTCATCATCCACCATCTCTTCTTTGATATTCTGTGGAGGAAGCAAAAGCACTTCCGTCATGCAACCCAGAATTTTTATTCATTTGGAGGCAGTTATGCTATGGTACAATAGGGTAGTTTCCTTCATCAAAGAAAACGAAAGGCATTGATTGCGATTCGTTACCCACCATTAGTGTATTCATAATACACAAATTATTTGGTTTTTGAAATACCGATTTAGACGAATGGCAAGGGTCAAATTTTATCCTCATTTGAAAAAGGCCAGATTGGCACCCATGCGATTCCACTCCGCATGACGTCACAGGGACCTAGTTTCTACACGAGAGGATAGGAGTTATACATCGTCTGAGGTTACCAATGCATGCATGAGGCGCAGAGCTCAGGGAAACATGTCTTAATAATCACCTATTAAAACTGGCTAAGGTCGGAAAGTTTTCTTCGTTTGATAAGGTATTAATAAACATTTTTAAGCCAAGCGCTACCATTCAGCAAGGTACTCAGCTATCCGCTAGCATCCTGCGACGTATCAGCGCTAAGCCTCGCCTCAAGGTCACCTCACTGGGCGGGAGGGGGAACCAGAAATACGACGTACGGAGATATTTCCCGGCATTCATACTTAAGCATCGCGTTTTCGCGCGCTTGAAAATTTTTTACTTTTCATTTAATCGCGAAAAATAGATGTTGTCATTTAAAAATCTAAAAGCGCGAAATACGTACTCCAGGAGTAATAATCTTTCAATTAAGGCAATAAAAAAATAATAGGAAACCACCCTATTGCAATTGAGAACAAAATTTACCATCATTATCTCTTGGGGCAATTGGCATTCTTCCAAAGGAATGTATATTTCAGTCCTTTGAACTGAGCATGGGAACTGCGAAGTTCCTTCACTTGAATCTCCAATGCATTCCTTTGTCTCAGCATAAGACGTTTCATCAGCTGTCTTCTCCTCCTCGATACTCTGTGGAAAGAGTAAAAGTGATGAACAGCCCACCTCCATTAAAATCAACAAACAACATGTTTCCCACCCAAACTGAAATATAATATTCACGTTTTTTTCCAGGTTTTCACGGTGTACATGTCGTCAAATTCATGGTCTATAGAAAAAAACATTTTAGGCAAAAATATTGATCGGGTAACGATCATCGGCCACAGGTTAACTAAAAACTTAACAAACGCGACAGATGCAAGGCTCAAGGTCAATGTGTCGTCATGGCACACGGACCAATTATTGTGCTCAGAATATACCTGTGCAGATAAATGCATGGACAGCATTTACGCATGACTGACTTTGAATCATGACCGACACATCAATTTTTCTTTTGCTCTTTCAATCGCAGGCCTAAAATCAAGTTTGAGAGATTTTTAAGGTTTACATGACGAAATCCACGGCGAAACACCTACTAGTGTTTAAATATCATGTATTTCATGCCAGGGAATCTGATTTTCAAATAGACTCAGGATATACAGATTTGACTAAAGCAATTAATAAAGTCAGTCATTCCGTCCTAAAAAATAAATTCGAAGCTCTTGGTTCTCGAAATCCTTCCCTGTCATGGGTACACACCAACCGAAGTAATAGAAAGCTCATTGCCAGCACATTCTAAAGAATGAATGGGAGCATCGGGAGTACCCCAAAGCTCTCATTTAGGGCCGCCCCTCTTCATTTTATTCCTTAATGATATTTCTTCAGCACTAAATGATATATACATCCTTTTATACACTGAAGACTCAAAAACACACAATACAATTAGCTCAAAAACAGATGCTGTGCTTCTATGGGATAATTTTAAGTCCCTTGATATTTGATTGACAAACAATGACCTTTTACTAAATTTAAGCAAATGCAGAATCATAAGTTCATGACCCAAGATAACCTTCAAAATCCTCAGTCCATATCCATTCATAAATAACTGACAACATATACTGCCAGTGATTTAAGTGCAGTGGTTGATGATAAATTTACACTCAAGAATCACATTTAAAGGTATACGAAGCTATTAAAAAAAATTCATACACGTCACAGATCAAACAATAATTTACTCCACAAAAAAATCTAACAAAATTCATGTGTCTGCCATCATCTTGAATACAGTTTAACCATCTAAGTTTTAGTTTCATTCAAACACATCTAACTATTTTGAGAGAGTTCAGCAAAAATTCATGATGTGAATTGTCATCAATAAAGTTTGTAGTATTTTACTCCCTACAAATGCCGTAAATATAATTTGTCTACCCTAAGCCTACTTTTGCTGAGAGGACGAATATGGCTGACCTGGATCTACTAAATAATTTATTAAATTGTAATACGAACTCACCTGAAATTTTAATGCTAACTATTTCACGTACCTCATCAGGTATGTTGATCAGGAAGTACGTTTTATACAAGTCATTAAAATACTAATTACGCATTTAATAACCCTATTTCAAGGATAAAGAGGTTGGCAAATGGCATTAAAGAAATTGATTTCTCTCTTTCACTGAAAAAATATATGAAAATTATTTTTAAAACATATTGCCATCATTTATATGATATGCTTGTGCTATTAAAACTTTTATACCATTGTTATTGCTTATTTGTGCTCATTTAATTAGCTACACTGCGATTTTATTCCTTAAAAAATGAAGCTGTAATAGGTATTATTCCATAAAATAAGTCTAGTGCCCTTAAATAAAGACTATCTACCTATCTTTACAACTAAATAGAGAAAAAAGAGTAGTTCAGCGCAAACATGAACACCACAGAAAAATGAATGACTCTTCTAATGAATGACAATACTATCAGGGCGTAGTCCAGTACACGCTCCCAATGCTCCCGCTTCAGACGCTACAGATTCGTGGTCCACTTTCGCTCCTATCGCTCCCAGTGCTACCCTAGTGGATCACGGCTGGAGCGATTGTAGCATTTGTTAGTCATTTGTTTTACTAGCTATCTGCTCAGATATTAGATCGTCTGAATTAGGGATTGTTATAGCCCCTTGTACTTTACTTAGCTTGTTAGAGAGGTCAGTAATATAAATGACATAAAGAATATGACCATGAGGTACACCACAAGAAACCTATTTAATATTAGATCTTCATTGGATACCATGATCGTACTCCACAACAGACCGATGCTTGTCCTGAAGATTTTACCCACTGGTTTGCAAATCCTCTAACAACAAGGTGATAAACTTAAACTGGTTTTGGACCCCCCCCCCCCCCGAACGAAATTCCTGGCTACACCACTGTACACAATAGTTTCTATAATAGTGTGAAAAAATCTCATTTACAAGTTCTTCCATTCATATTTTTAAGATGTAACCTATCAGTGTGGCACACAATGAGACATCACGAGTTATTTTCTGAAACGAAATAGGTATGGTACGAAAGATTTTGTAGTATAAGTTCCGTTGAGAAGCACTAACTTTCAAGTACCTCAATAACCGAGTTTTTAAGATGCTACGTCATTATCCCCCAATATGTGAGTCCTGGGTTCAAGACCACGTAAAGGCTAATTTTTTTTCTGTCTTATAATTTTAGAAATCACTGTTACAACTCATCCCCAATCGTTTAATTTAGTTGCTTAGCGATTTTTTAAAATTTCATGATAATTTATGGATTTTTAGTTTTAATATTAGTTAACTATTTGCTATTTTTATTGCTACACCCAGATTTAGTATGATAGTATTCACTCATAAGATTTGAAATGGAGTATTCGACAGATCTACAAGGATTTGAGGAATTATGGATTCGAGAATCACACGGTTCATTATGAACGATTTAAAGAACCGAATCATTGCCAAGAATCAAATCCCATGAACCGAATCCACAAAATGAACCGAAATTCCCACCTCTAATCCACAAAATGAACCGAAATTCCCACCTCTAATTATGACACCAACTGCAATTTGACTTAACACCTTGCCAAGGATTCACGGATTTCTTGACATAATTAGCGGAATGTTGGACTTGTTTCACTGTTCGGTCGACCATGGTTGAGAGCCTTTCATACCCCCTAACATTGCTGATAAAAAAATGTAAGCTCAATTAATTATCGGTATATGAATAGTTTTAACGATTCACCAAACTCCGCCGTATATTCACCAAACTTGGTATATATAACGTATTTCACATTCTAAACAATCCTTGGGGTGGACGAAAGCACGATTCGATAAAACTATAATGCCACCAATTTTTTAATCTAAGGGCTTTTTTAGTAAATGTAGGATTTACTAGCTGTTATGCAGTCATGCAACATATTTTTCCCATTCAAGTGACGTCAATTGATTGGTGGATTACAGTATTGAGTTACTCGTTTCAAAGTTCTGTTATAACAGGTTGAGTTCATAGATAAATGAATCTTCCTCCGTTTCGCCCCTCAACATAATCACAACAATGACACAATACATTCTCCTAAACTTATCATGAATCGAGATTCAAATGAGAATAAATGAATTGCACTCACCCTGCAGTAATTTCTCGACGAAAGTGTTCTCAGTTCCGAGTCCGATTCGAAACAAATCTTTTTGAAATCACAGAATTCCATGAGCTTCTTCAAACATTGTGGACATACGGTGTCGGGCAGGCCATCTCCCATAGCAACCTAATAGCAATCAACACGCTAAGCGTCAAGGATTTACGGAATCGTCAAGGCAAATCTGTTGATAACACGGAATATAATAAGAATTACGACAAAAGAAAATAAACAAAATGCTACTCGCAACTTACTCTTAAACCGATTAAATCATGTAGGGCATCCTCCACGGTCATTTGGCTGGCCACATTTGAAGTGAATATGTTGAAATTACTGTGATTCTTCTGCATACAAAGTCTGCACAAAGGAACTGTGGTACTCTTTTCCGACAAATTCGAGAAAATCGCTGTAGTAAGACTCATTTTTTCATTGCTATGGCTTCTTCAATCATAAAATAAAATTCACTCGTCCACGAAATCGTCAACACAGCACTGAGAGAAATCTCGAAATCCTACGAAAGAACTACATAAACTTCAATAATGTATGAAAATTAAATGAATTTAGAATGCTAACAGTGGAATACAATAGCTCACAATCAACAACCACTAAAAATGAAACGAGAATAACATCGCAGCTTGTCGAACGGTTATGCCTCGGCTTTCATTCTCTTTGTTAGTGTGAGAGTATGGAACCAAAGATTCGTCTAGATTTAAGTTTGCTAGTTACGATTATCACCGCTAGAGGCACACGTAAAGAGGCCTACTATACGAGTTAGAAATTACCATTCCAAAAAAGAATAAGGACATTTTATTGAAGCTACATCATTTCTGCGTTGATTGTTAGCAGAAAAAATTTATATTTTGACATTTCTTTAAATTTAACTATGCGGTCAGAAACGGAATTAAAGCGTATTTATAGTTGTCGCGCGAGTTCAAGAATATGTATACGGCCATGCAGTGACTAAGTTGATAGGTAACAAAATTTCTTTGATGAATCATATAAACTAAATTTTTCAAAACAGTTATAAAAAGGCTAATTTGATTACAATCAATAATATATTAGTTATCTTGCGAACGCAGGATTACGTCATTTCTCATTTTGCGCACACATTTTGAAATACCTTGCCGTGTAGTTCTTACACGGATAATTATTATTACAGAAATATAATTTCAATTCACGAATTGTATAAATTGAAAGGGTAGCAGTAGCTCGAAGGGGTGGCGAAAATTGAAATAAATCACGGTTCCGCACGAGATATAATGTGTAATGATCACTTGCATGAAGAATCACATTTGAAAAAAATTACGAATGTACAATAGGGAAATTGCATACTTTTTACAGACAGTATGCTGATATATTACAGTAAACACTTAATACCGCAATATATTTTTTCCGCTTAAAAGTCAGTTTACACACTAAAAAATGACTCCCAAAAGTCTCGGGAGTTTCGCGAGCTAAAAAATACCGCGCCCACAAATCTTACGCCGTGACGTTTTAAGAGTCTAACAAGGGGATACACGACCTTCGCGTCGACTATCGAGCTCAAATTCTGCGATTCGGTAGTTTATGGGTACAAATGTAATATGCCGAAGCGAGACGACGCACTTCTCGTAAAATTCCGAGAAAAAAGCAATTAAAAATCGTAAACAATGAAGGTACGCTATACATATAACCTGTTTTGAACACCCATGTTAATCAAGTGGGCGACAGCCCAGTGGATACGGTATCCGACTGTGGAGGTTAGGCCCCTATTAGCCGAGGCAACCAGACGCGCCACCGGTGGAACTGGTCAGTCGTGGGGTATAGAATTAAATGAGTCCTATTAGCCGAGGCAACCAGACGCACCACCAGACTTTCCACCGAAACCAGTAGCCTGAGCCCCGCAACCGCGCCTTCCACCTTGAGTTGCTCAGGCCCCTATTAGCCGAGGCAACCAGACGCGCCACCAGACTTTCCACCGAGACCAGTAGCCTGAGCCCCGCAACCGCGCCTTCCACCTTGAGTTGCTCAGGCCCCTATTAGCCGAGGTAACCAGACGCGCCACCGGCGTCTGGTTACCTCGGCTCGGAAAATTTTAGTGTTCTCCGATAGATTTTCATCGTCGGGAAAAACCGTATTATTATTTTTTGAACCTCTCTCCATTATTTTATTCCATCTATCTTTTATTTCCTGCATTTTTTAGAATAATTTTTACTTGCTGTTTTTCAATGGGCAATGATCCGAAATTCGATCCATTCTTTGGCACTTGCGATACTACTATCCATCCCTAACTCCCGACTGTTTGACGGTCACTGTCGTAAGGGATAGACTCCCATATCTATGTGTTAGAGTGCGTGTGTCCCACGCGGAAATTTGTTCTTTAGAACAAATCCTCAAGGTGCGTGAGTCTGAGCGTGCATTTCCTAGTTTTATATTCGCTGTCCATTTCTTTGGTGTGAGTGGGTCACTGTCGGAAGCGAAAGCTTCGCAAACCTGAGCAAGTGTGTTTGTGATTGATACCTACGGAGACTTTGTTCCCTAACAATGGCGTAACTAAGAGGGGGATGAGGGGGATAGATCCCCCCCCCCAAAAACCTAAGAGGAATTTAAAAAAATTCATAAATTATTGTCTAGTTTTGACGTAAAATAACTGAATTTACTCAAAGTGAAATTTTAAGCGTGAAAATGATGTGAAATGTATTTCCAGGCATGTAATTTTTCAAAAATTTTCCCGGACCCCTGTTGCTCGAGGGGCTGCGTTACCCCTAGACCCTCACATCCCGCCTAAAAGCATATGCCTTGTTACGCCACTATTCCTTTAAAAAAATCCGCCAGGGTCGTGAGTGTGAGCATGATTTTCCTAGTTTTATATTCTTTGTCCATTTCTTCGGTGTCAGTGGGTGACTGGCGTAAGCGGAAGTTTCGTATGAGTATGTGTGTGTGTTATTGAGACCTACGAGGAAACTTGTTACTTAAGGTTCGTTTAAACTGTTTAACATGTAATATTGTCTTAAGGTCCAAGGGGCGGATCCAGGATTTTGTTCTGGTGGGGGCACAAGGATACTTCATAATGCAAAACGAACGCAATGATAACGTGGTCCTATTAAAAATCTGGAATATTTTTTAAGGGCCTGGGAGGGAACGTACCCCCGTACCCCCCCCCCACCCTAGATCCGCCTATGTTTGATATCCAACGAATGTGGTCAGTAATTGACATTCTCAGTTACCGTTTTATTTTGTATTCAATCACCTCGTCATCGGTAATGTAGTTAGAGGTGACACTTTATTACTATAATTATTTTCAACCGTAAGATTCATACTATAATCATCTGTTATACCATCTGCAAAAAACCTTTCTCATGTCCTTCCTTCTCTTTTGTATAACTTTGCAGTAACACTGGACTAAGCGGTTTTTTTTAATCCTAGTGTTCGTCGGGTCTGCTGTCACAGATGTGAGTATTAAGTGAGAAGAAATTTTGGGCGAGAGGAACATATGGTACGAGCACGCCTGTGGAATAGAAATTCACTGGAATAATCCTGAATGCGTGAGTGATGAAAAATTAATTGTCATTTACATTCAAGTGAAGTTGGAGTCTATATACAAGGCAACCAATCCACTCCCAGACTCTACGTCGTCTCACTCTCACAAATCTAAAGATCAAATCCTCCAAAAACAGATGACTCACCTCAGAGGCGTAGCCATGGGGGTTCCGGGGGGTCCGAAATATAAAAACACAATTATTTTTTCTTCATAAAAGAAAATAAAACATTGAAAAATTATAAATTTACGTAATATTTCTTAAGCAAATGAAGTTTTTCGATTATGAAAAGTTTTCAAATTAGTTTAAAACCCTCTACTAAGTCCTCTGTTCTTCAAAAGTACCCCCTGGTTTCGCCCCGCCTCCCCCCCCCCCCCCCCCCCCCCCCCCCGAATGAAATTTCTTGGCTACGCCACTGACTCACCTCATGTCCCGTAACTTTTCATTCTTATCTCAATGACCCGCTCGTTATTTCTCGCTGGCGATAATCTACATAATAGTGATGGATCGTTCGCGAACGATTCGTTCAAAACGATTGAATCACCATGTGAATCATAAGACTCGTGATTCTTTTCTCGCAAGCAAGTCGATCATGAATCAGTTCCACTTCAGGCAGTAAGTGCCGGGACAAATGAGGGAATTTGAAGGTTTCGACTGGTTTCAAATGTTTGAAAACGGCCAGGAATTGATCGATAAATGGAATGCCACAATACTGATATCGAATATCAGTTCCTGATTTCGAAGTAACGGTAATACGATTTTCAATGTGTGTTAATATTTTCAATCTCGAAATAGGGTTTCCCGAAATGTTTTCGATAAATGAGGGGCCATAGTCATACTGGTAAATAATATTTAATATAAAAACTCAAAAATTGTAACTGTCAGCAGCGTGAATGTGCTTCAAAGTTGTGGTAACATAATCTATACATTAAATAATTGCAAATACTTTCATTTTTAATTAACCTATACATTTTAAAAGCGCATCCATCGCATCTTATATCATACAAATGAATTCACTGTGTAGAATATTGAAACGACTTAAAAAAAAACAAAATCTAGCGTCAATTAATCAACCAATTACTAATGCGTATATACCCGGCCCATTATAATTGAGAACGAGAATCTTGAAGGGGAACGGTTAATCCCTCATGAGATAAGAATCTTGATTCTTCTATGATTGAATCATTCATGTGACTTGAATCAAAATGATTGAATCAGCAAAGAGAACGACTCGCCCCATCTCTACTACAGGGAGATGGGCTCTGTGCGAATGAGTCAGTTCAAATGAGCGACTCAGCAGATAGAGCTGTGAGTCGTGATGAGCAATTTATCGCTAACTGTGATTGAATCACCGTTACTGAAAAGTAGCAGTCACTGTCGAATACTCGAAATCGCTGGTTCAGTGAAGATAAGACAGCCTCTTGTGGTTGGAATATAGTGTTTAACCCAATTCATATTGATGTCAAACAACGTTTTTAAAATTCTAATATTAAAAGCAATACAATAGGGTGGTTTCCTATTATTTTTTTATTGCCTAAATCGAAAGATTATTACTCCTGGAGTACGTATTTCACGCTTTTAGATTTTTAAATGACGATATCTATTTTTCGCGATTAAATGAAAAGTGAAAAATTTCAAGCGCGCAAAAACGCGACGCGTAAGTAGGAAAGTCCGTGCGACGCATTTCTGGTTCCCCCTCTCTCCTTGTGAAGAGACCTTGATCGAGACTCTGAGCGCTGATAGGACGCAGGATGCTAACGGGTAGCTGAGTACCTTCCTGTCTGGTAGCGCATGGCTTAAAAAAGGTTTATTAATACCTTATCAAGCGAAGAAAACTTTCCGACCTTAGCCAGTTTTAATAGGTGATTATTAAGACATGTTTCCCTGAGCTCTGTGACTCATGCATGCATTGGTAGCCTCTGACGATGCATTACTCCTATCCTCTCGTGTAGAAACTAGGTCCCTGTGACGTCACGTGGAGTGGAATCGCATGGGCGCCAATCTGGCCTTTTTCAAATGAGGATAAAATTTGACCCTTGCCATTCGTCTAAACCGGTATTTCAAAAACCAAATAATTTGTGTATTATGAATACACTAATGGTGGGTAACGAATCGCCATCAATGCCTTTTGTTTTCTTTGATGAAGGAAACTACCCTATTATGGTCGCTCTTCTTTGGGCTTGTACTCCAAATCATTGCAAATCCCCATAGTTCAGCCCCGTTATCATGAAGGTCAATGGCGCAGAGAGCGGGGTTTTTGGGGGATAACCCCCCCGAGCTCAGAGAAATTTTTAAGTTTGATCCATTTTACTTAAATCGATTGCTATTACCAATGGAATAGTGTAAGGATCAATAAAATATCCCTCAGAAAGCCATATTTGCGGCATAGCCCTGAAGAAATAGGGTGGTTTCCTATTATTTTTTTATTGCCTTAATCGAAAGATTATTACTCCTGGAGTACGTATTTCGCGCTTTTAGATTTTTAAATGACAACATCTATTTTTCGCGATTAAATGAAAAGTGAAAATTTTCAAGCGCGCGAAAACGCGACGCTTAAGTATGAATGTCGGGAAATATCTCCGTACGTCGTATTTCTGGTTCCCCCTCCCGCCCGGTTAGGTGACCTTGAGGCGAGGCTTAGCTCTGATACGTCGCAGGATGCTAGCGGATAGCTGAGTACCTTGCTGAACGGTAGCGCTTGGCTTAAAAAAGGTTTATTAATACCTTATCAAACGAAGAAAACTTTCCGACATTAGCCAGTTTTAATAGGTGATTATTAAGACATGTTTCCCTGAGCTCTGTGCCTCATGCTTGCATTGGTAACCTCAGACGATGCATAACTCCTATCCTCTCGTGTAGAAACTAGGTCCCTGTGACGTCATGCGGAGTGGAATCGCATGGGCGCCAATCTGGCCTTTTTCAAATGAGGATAAAATTTGACCCTTGCCATTCGTCTAAACCGGTATTTCAAAAACCAAATAATTTGTGTATTATGAATACACTAATGGTGGGTAACGAATCGCAATCAATGCCTTTCGTTTTCTTTGATGAAGGAAACTACCCTATTAGGATTCGTCAAGCGTATTGTGGGAAGACTTTCGGATGAGAAAGTAAAAGAAAGGTGCTATTTCGCTCTCGTCCGACCGCACCTTGAATATGCAGCGAGCGTATGGGATCCCGTACAGAAAGACTTATTCCGCAAAATGAATAAAATACAAAGGAAGGCTGCGCGTTTCGTCAAAAACTGTTACGGGCGTACAGACAGGGTTACCCAGATGTTAAGTGAATTAGGCTTGGAACCGTTGGAGACTCAGAGGCTGCGCGCTAGGCTTAGACTGCTTGAACAATTGAGAATGGATATCTTTAAGAGCGACACGGAGAACATAATATTAGAGCCACACTATATTTCCAGGTCCGATAGAAGCGATAAATTAAGAGAAATGTTTTGCCGAACGGATAATTATGGGAATTCGTTTTTCCCCCGAACCATAAAGGACTTTAATAAACGTAGGTCCCAACCTCGTTAGAGCACTTCAATTTGTTTTTTTTAGCTGTAAACGGCTGGTGTCCTAACACCCCCTGCCACAAGCCTTTTAGGCGGCTTGCGTGGTATTATGTAGATGTAGAAAACTCACCATTTTGAACCATTTATCATTAAAACTCCGCAATTTATTAATCTCGCACCTACCGCTTATCCTGGTGGGTATTCCATACCCCCCCACACTCCGGTATTAGTTTCCCCAGCCTTAATTCCTAGCTGGCCCCTGATGAAGGTAATATCAGATAGAAATCGACTCCACCGGGAATTCTTACGGAAAATAAAACACCCGATGTGTAAGACCCCCGATGCTCTAAGGGGTGTCGCCGATCAATTGGCAGGGATTTTTGAAAGGAAACTCATACACTACGGAGAGATGATTTTATTATTCTACTCGTTTACATTCTTTGCCGCCACGCGTCCGACTCCGCGACGTTCGTCGTCCAACGGCCCCCCTCCGCTGACCTCCCCTCCTCCCCCTTCCTCATCCTCAGCCATCGTCTTTCTCTTTCACCCAGCTCTGCAGTTTCCCACGCGAGGATGGAAGATGAGCGTAAAGAGACTCGACTCTTCGCAGTGACAGAAACGCATGACTCGGGAAAAATATGGAGTGTGTAGGTGATGGGTTGGGGGCGTGAAAAGGGTGGGACCGGAAGTTGAGTCTGCTGTTTCTGTCTCTTACACTAAGGTATTTTAGTTGATCTGGGAAACGCCGAAACGTCTTAAAGACACGAGTTTTGGGGCTAAGCCGCCTCTGTTACTCAAATTTTTTCTTCTGCATAAGTGACGCGACTCAAACCTGGCGGGAACTAAAGGAACCTTTGATCTCATTCGGCCCCGTGTCAATGGCCTTCCGTTACTTATCTGCATATTTTGTTAGTATTCTTAATATTTCTATTGCCGTGCGGTGTGCTTGTTACGGTCCTATTTCATGCTGCATGTTGGTGATTTGTCACCCCCCGCCAAACACCCTATAGGTGGATACAGGGCAGGGGCGCAGTCAGGAATAGGGTGGCTTCCTATTATTTTTTTATTGCCTATATCGGAAGATTATTACTCCTGGAGTACGTATTTCACGCTTTTAGATTTTTAAATGACGATATCTATTTTTCGCGATTGAATGAAAAGTGAAAATTTTCAAGTGCGCGAAAACGCGACGGGTAAGGAAATCTCTCCGTGTGACGTATTTCTGGTTCCCCCTCCCGTCTTGTGAGGTGACCTTGATCGAGGCTCTGAGCGCTGATAGGACGCAGGCTGCTAGAGGGTAGCTGAGTGCCTTGCTGGCTGGTAGCGCTTGGCTTAAAAAAGGTTTATTAATACCTTATCAAACGAAGAAAACTTTCCGACCTTAGCCAGTTTTAATAGGTGATTATTAAGACATGTTTCCCTCAGCTCTGCGCCTCATGCATGCATTGGTAATCTCAGACGATGTATAACTCCTATCTTCTCCTATAGAAACTAGGTCCCTGTGACGTCACGTGGAGTGGCATCGCATGGGCGCCAAATTGGCCCTTTTCAAATGAGGATAAAAATGGACCATTGCCATTCGTCTAAACCGGTATTTCTAAAACGAAATAATTTGTATGTTATGAATACAGTAATGGTGGGTAACAAATCGCAATCAATGCCTTTCGGTTTCTTTGATGAAGGAAACTTCCCTATTAAGGCTGGGGAGGGGGGTTTAGGTGCAACTAATGCCGGGGTGCGTGGGGGTTACGGTATACCCACCAGGATAAGCGGTAGGAGCGAGATTATTAAATTATTATTAGTAAATAGGAATTATAAATTAAATGGTTCAAAATGGTGAGTTTTACGGCTTTCTGAGGGATATTTTATTGATCCTTACGCTATTCCATTAGTAATATCAATCTAATTAAGTAAAATGGATTAATGCATAAAGGTGAAGAAAAAGACTTTGCTGTTTCACATAATAAAATATTTGAAAAATCTTCCCGGGATAACGCGCGGGTAAGATTATGCAAGAGCGCCGACGTTTCGGGTACCGACTCGCTACCCATTCCCACGGCTACAAAATATTTAAAAAAATATTCAAATATTGTTCGCCGGGAAAGTGTTAAATCACATATAAAATAAAATATATTTGCGACCGGTTTCGATACAGCGTATCATCATCTGGCAATTACAAGTATCAGTACATAGAATTTACACCCTTGAAGGCGTTAGAGGGGCGGTGGAGTGGAGGGGAATGGGGGAGGGTGGGACCTCCACTCCACCGCCCCTCTAACGCCTTCAAGGGTGTAAATTCTATGTACTGATACTTGTAATAGGGTGGTTTCCTATTATTTTTTTATTTTCTAATCGAAAGATTATTACTCCTGGAGTACGTATTTCACGCTTTTAGATTTTTAAATGACAATATCTATTTTTCGCGATCAAATGAAAAGTGAAAATTTTCAAGCGAGCGAAAACGCGACGCGTAAGTAGGAATGAAGGGAAAAAGTCCGTGCGACGCATTTCTGGTTCCCCCTCCCGCCTGGTAGGTGACCTTGATCGAGGCTCTGAGCGCTGATAGGACGCAGGATGCTAACGGGTAGCTGAGTACCTTCCTGGCTGGTAGCGCATGGCTTAAAATAGGTTTATTAATACCTTATCAAGCGAAGAAAACTTTCCGACCTTAGCCAGTTTTAATAGGTGATTATTAAGACATGTTTCCCTGAGCTCTGTGCCTCATGCGTGCATTGGTAATCTCAGAGGATGTATTATTCCTATCTACTCATATTGAAACTAGGTCCCTGTGACGTCACGTGGAGTGGCATCGCATGGGTGCCAATCTGGCCTTTTTCAAATGAGGATAAAATTGACCATTGCCATTCGTCTAAACCGGTATTTCTAAAACCAAATAATTTGTATATTATGAATACGCTAATGGTGGGTAACGAATCGCAATCAATGCCTTTCGTTTTCTTTCATGAAGGAAACTACCCTATTGCCAGATGATGATACGCCGTATCGAAACCGGTCGCAAATATATTTTATTTTGTGAAACAGCGAAGTCTTTTCTTAACCTTTGCGCATCATGAAGGAGTTTCACCATGTTAAGTCAACCACCATCGCATTTAAAATGGATTAAACTTAAAAATTTCTCTGTGCTCTGGGGGGGGGGTTTATCCCCCAAACCCCCCCCCCCCCTCGCTGCGCCACTGCTACAGGGTATTATGTAGATGCAGATAAAGGAAGAAAAATATCGGAATTTTGATTACATTCAACGCATGTCCTCCGCCGATGCAATCCATGGAATTAACAAGTGACTATCAGTCCGACTTTCTTCCTCCCGCGACCTTGAGTTCTCAGTACATTCATGAGGAACCGTTAAGAGACTCCGCCTCCAAACTACTTCCTCACGCCTACCATGACCAAAGACTCTCAAATTCGAATGAATGGCCTTGTTTCCAACTCGAAATACCCAACCCCCGTCTCTTTCCAACTGATTGCATTCGTTCAAGGCACAGTAGAGCGTTGATATGTATAACCACAATTGTTTAGGGACCAAGTCCACGTTATCGCAAAGGTTTGATATACTTCAAACGTGAAAAAACATTCGGCAAAAAAAATTGAATTCACTATGGTTGTGTCGTTAAATAATAGGGTAGTTTCCTTCATCAAAGAAACCGAAAGGCATTGATTGCGATTTGTTACCCACCATTACTGTATTCATAATATAAAAACTATTTCGTTTTAAAAATACCGGTTTAGACGAATGGCAATGGTCCATTTTTATCCTCATTTGAAAAGGGTCAGATTGGCGTCCATGAGATGCCACTCCACGTGACGTTACAGGGACCTAGTTTCTATAGGAGAAGATAGGTGTTATACATCGTCTGAGATTACCAATGCATGCATGAGGCGCAGAGCTCAGGGAAACATGTCTTAATAATCCCCTAAAAAAACTGGCTAGGGTCGGAAAGTTTTCTTCGTTTGATAAGGTATTAATAAGCCTTTTTTTAAGCCAAGCGCTAGCAGTCAGCAAGGTACTCAGCTACCCTCTAGCAGCCTGCGTCGTATCAACGCTCAGAGCCTCGATCAAGGTCACCTTACAAGACGGGAGGGGGAACCAGAAATACTTCACACGGAGAGATTTCCTTACCCGTCGCGTTTTCGCGCGCTTGAAATTTTTCACTTTCCATTCAATCGCGAAAAATAGATATTGTCATTTAAAAATCTAAAAGCATGAAATACGTACTCTAGGAGTAATAATCTTTCGATTTAGGCAATAAAAAAATAATAGGAAACCACCCTATTAAAGACGGTATATAAACCCATTTTATATGAACTTTATGCGTAGTATTTCAATGAAGCATTCATATACATTCATTTATGTAATTTTTAGTCACTTCACCTTATTTTTCAATAGATAAGAATCCACAGTGTCAACGGTTCACTGTTTTGACATGCGGCTTAGTAGTAATAGACTGTATTTCACATCTCACAAATACAGGGTGTTTCAAAAAGGACTTTACAACTTTGAAAATTCATATAAATTTTATTAAACGAGGTACAGAGCTAATTTTGGTGTTATTTTAAAGGAAAACACTTCAAGTTTTTTTACCTTAAACTAAAGATGTTCTATGTGGCTTCCGTTGGTTATTCTGCAGACATCCCATCGGTAGCCGATTTCTTCCCAGACTCTCACTAGCATTTCTGGTTTAACTTGCTCAGCAGCAGCGTAAATTCTTGCTCTAAGTTCAGCTAGAGTGGCCGGCAAAGGAGGTACGTACACCATATCTTTTATGAAACCCCAGAAGAAAAAATCGAGTGGTGTCAGGTCTGGGGAACGGGGGGGGCATGCAATTGGCGCATCATGGCTAGTGAGAGTTTCGGAAGAAATCGACTACCGATGGGATGTCTGCAGAATAACCAACGGAAGCCACATAGAACATCTTTAGTTTAAGATAAAAAAAACTTGAAGTTTTTTCCTTTAAAATAACACTAAAATCAGCTCTGTACCGTGTTTAATAAAATTAATATGAATTTTCAAAGTTGTAAAGTCCTTTTTGAAACACCCTGCATTCTCTTGAATTGGAAGAAAAGTTTAAATACTTTAAGTTACCAAGTGAGGAAGCTCAAGCTTATGTATTTAAGGAATTCTAGTTTGTGGCATAAACAAAAGTTTATATTAGTGATATAAAACAATAGGGAACTTGCATACATTTCATATATAATCAATAACCCCAAAATTATATAAAAATATATGTTTGCATACCTCGGTGAAAGTTTTTTTGTTATTTTATGAAGTGGTTTGCGATATTTAATGCATCAAAGTTCACGAGAATTTTCAAATGCAAGTGAGAAGCGAAAACGCCCGATGATTGGCTGGTAGAAAAGTGACGTCATAGTTCAGTACGAGGAGGCACGGCCATAGTACTTGAATTGATTACATGCGATGGCGTGGTTATGATTCATTTATTGAAGTGCAGACGTATCGGAGTGGTTCAGTGTGACTTCAGGGCTATTATTTGATCTATTTACCTCCATTGAAAGCGATAGATTGCGTAAAGATGAAGGAATATGGTTATTCCTAGGCTGATCCTAGCAAGCTTCCTGTTACTGATTCCATCATGATAACAGGGTATTTTAGTGAAACTGTAGACTTCGTCGGCGCGGAAAGTCGATGTCGAGAAATGGAATGGTAGCTGATGTGCATCTGAAATGTTTTATAGTTCATAAAAAAGTGAGACTTGCGTATAATATTGGCGAAAGCGTATACTCGTGTGAAATGTGTATTCTTTTGGTAGTCCGGAAGAGAGTCTTATGGTGAACTTATTTCCACCTCGAAGCTGTCGATGATACTTTCAACTTAAAAATACCTTGCCTGGAGGGCGACAGGAAGCTCTGAGGAAGCCAGACTATTAATTTTTCAATTTAGTAGCGATAATATATAGACGAACTTCCAACACAATGTACCATCTTGTGACTCAAAACCCCGAAGCCACTTCCTATTCTGCAGAAAGAATCGGTCAATCGCACTTCGATCAATATAATAAACACAACGTCTTCAGGTGTTAATAAGTTACTTTTGTAATGAAATCCTTCCTAAATTAGCATTAAAATGTGAATGTTTTCCAAACAGAGTCTTTAATACATTTTGGGAGCTTTTCTCACGATATATCTGAAACCTACTATAAAGGGGGGAGCTAATCTTCATTGCGATCGGTTGTCACTTAAAAATTCCGTATCGGAAATCCTAGAGGGATGACCTTCGACGATGACCATGATCACCTGCACTCTCACTATCACTAGAACCCGTGGTGAAAATATCATCCCAATCCTATTTCTATTTGGTTTCAACTGGGGAAAGACCAACATAGAACTGCACATTCTTTGGGCAACTTTGGGTTTGACTTTCCCTCAAACACCCTGTTTCCCCTATGGTGCGCATCAGTCCTACTTCATACGATGGCCTGACAACCTTTAAATGGATCCTTTGTTTATCCTGACAACCAATCGAAATTGCTGATCCACACATGTCTTCTTCTTATCTCCACAGTTTCCAAATCAAGGGCCGCGGAACATTCCTCTTGTGACTCAACTTTTTCTGAAAAGCAAGCCGGCGTAGAATAAAACCAAAGAATGCTGCGATTCATTTTTTGTGACCACCTCTGGATTCCATTCTTTTTCCATCTACAAATTCCTTTATCTTTCGGGGTAAACTATGGGACAAGATAATGTTTAAATATTTTCATTAATTTATAACAAAATAAAAGTTCTAAAAATATCCAAAAGTCATTTTATTAACCCGCACTGATGAGTGTAAAGATGAATGCTGTAGACGTAGTAGTTTTCCTTAGGTTGAGTTGCAAAGTTCATGAAATTGACAAAACGGCTAATTTTTCGGTGCGCGGAGTCATTTATTGCACAGGCCGTGTCAACATTTTTCAATTTTTTGTAATAAAATAAATCAGAATTTAGGATAAAATATCCTTTAAAATGACGTATAGTTCATTATTATAGCATGCAGTGAAGCCAGGATATAAATTTGCAAAGTACAGCGGCACATCATTTTGACGCCGACAGGAGAAGAAAACGCTGTCTTCTTGGCTGGCACTCGAATGCATGAGGATCAACGTTGCTCTATATTTTCATATTTCCTCCCTTGATTTTAAACATCATGGAATTTTCTATGTCCTTCCGTAACTGAAATTGAACAAGTGCCATAAATAATTTGAGTCCATCGTAACCATCGAGAAACACCTATCTCGATTTTTGTTGTGAATTTGAGTTTTTATTCTACGGCGGCCGAATTATCGAAAAATCTCAGTTTCAAGTTATTCAGTCAATGAATAATGGAAATATTATTTATATTAAAGTTATCATCGCTCACATAGCACACGGGTTTATCATTCTGTTTATTATACTTTTATTTTTCCGTAACGCTCATCCCGACAGACGGCATACACTGAGGCTTTTCTTCTAATTTCCTCCGTGGGAATGCAGACGAAAATTTTTTCTGGGGTGTTATTGCACAGAGGAACAATGCACCACTTGTAATTTTTCCTTACTTCACCCATGTTCTCCTTTAAACGCAACGTGGCTCTTCCAAACCTGCAGTTTGGGCTTGGATCTTGGACTCCTACTGAACTATGACGTCACGGCCAAATATTAGTGGGGGCGGTATTTCTTAGCCCGCGAAACTCGGGAGACTTTTGGGAGTCATTTTCTAGTGAATAAACTGAATTTTAAGCGGAAAAAAGTATATTGCGGTACTAAGTGTTTACTGTAGTATATCAGCATACTGTTTATAAAAAGTATGCAATTTCCCTATTGTAGAAATTGTAATTTCGATTTTATGGCTTCCAATTGCTCTTTATGCGAACTTTTATAAATCAAGTACGTTATAGGAATCAAAATACAATAATTAATATGAATTTATCACATAGTGTTTGAATCAAACGTAACCTTGTATTTATGAATCTAAGTCAACTTACTTTCCGTCAAATGTGAATCCTTATTTTCGACGTTCGTACTAGTAACCTACTATACTGCAATACTTAATTCTTTTTCACAAAAAATAATCATTTGAGTAATAGGGTGGTTTCCTATTATTTTTTTATTGCCTTAATCGAAAGATTATTACTCCTGCAGTACGTATTTCACGCTTTTAGATTTTTAAATGATAATATCTATTTTTCGCGATTAAATGAAAAGTGAAAATTTTCAAGCGCGCGAAAACGCGACGCGTTAGTAGGAATGATGGGAAATCTCTCCGTACGTCGTATTTCTGGTTCCCCCTCCGCCCGGTGAGGTGACCTTGAGGCGAGGCTTAGCGCTGATACGTCGCAGGCTGCCATCGGGTAGCCTAGTGCCCTGCCGCCTGGTAGCGCTTGGCTTAAATAATGATTATTAATACCTTATCAAACGAGGAAAACTTTCCGACCTTAGCCAGTTTTAATAAGTGATTATTAAGACATGTTTCCCTGAGCTCTGCGCCTCATGCATGCATTGGTAACCTCAGACGACGTATAACTCCTATCTTCTCCTATAGAAACTAGGTCCCTGTGACGTCACGTGGAGTGGCATCGCATGGGCGCCAATCTGGCCCTTTTCAAATGAGGATAAAAATGGACCATTGCCATTCGTCTACACCGGCATTTATAAAACGAAATAATTTGTATATTATGAATACACTAATGGTGGGTAACGAATCGCAATTATTGCCTTTTGTTTTCTTTGATGAAGGAAACTACCCTATTATGTATTATTAAACAATCTCTGATAACTCGAAAAACGACGTTGGTATTAGTATGATACTCTACTGAGGCAATGTTATTCTCACAAACTAATAATCATTTGACTAACCATGGATTCAAACAATGAACGACTTATTTTTTAAACCACAGAACAGACCGCGCATCAATCCTGAAATTCAATTTAAAGGACTTTAGATCATTGAGGTTATTTTCATTTGGTAGACACAACCATCTTACCTGCTACCCGATAAATTCAAGATGAATTTTGGCTTATATTAACTTATGACTAAGCTAAAGCTAAGTTATGGATTTTAAGTTGTTGTGATTCAAAAAATAAGGGTAAATGTGGAAAACAGTGTCTGACAAGCACTGATTTGAGGGTTCACCTCCTATGTCATGATCCTGGCAAGGGGTTTGCCTGTCCTTTGTGTCCCATGAGGTACAGACAGCCCAGCAATTTGTCCGCCCACATAAGGAATTTCCACAAGAAAATTAAACTGTATGAGTGTGGCATTTGCAAAAAACGATTTGCTGTGAAGCGCTATCTAATAGTACACTGCTCTGTCCATTCAGACCATCGGCCTTTCAAGTATCAACACTGTGAAAAACATTTCAAGACCAAGACTGGAGTGTATAATCACATCAGGCACATGCATGTTCAGCATCAGTTGCAAGTACAGGGTGTCCTCTAATTGGGAAAAATGCTGAATACTCTGGTAAAATCAGGTGAAAATCCTGAAAAATAGGTTTGTCATAGTGATAGGTTAATTATTTATGAAATGCTACCGGCTCCTATCACAATTACACTGTCATATTTCTAATCCATTACAATTAGAAATTATTCTTCAAAAAAGTAATGGGTAGGATTGCGATTGCAATTAGTCTTTATTTTCCTCATGTGCAAGATGCAATGACTGTTACTTTTCTCATTCAGAGGCAGGGGCGGATCCAGGATTATGTTCTGCAGGGGCACAAGGATATCTCGTAATACAAAACGAACACAATGATAATGGGACCATATTAAAAATCTTGCATATTTTTGAGGGTCACGTGCCCCCCCTCCCCTCCCTGGTTCCGCCTATGTTCAGAGGTACTATCATGCAAACCAGCTTTTTAATTCTTATCTGATTTCAATGTATAAAATAATAATGAAAATTTTCAATCTAGTTACTTAAATCATAAACCAAAACGTTCTCCCAGTAATATGTATACGTGGATTATGCTAACGTTGTTGGAACTGCTTTGTGATCATTGCCCTTGGAGTTAAAATTTTCACTTCTGCATTCTACAATGTAACTATCACTCGTGTGTAATGCTTACTCAGAAGAGTTTTGGAGTATATTACAAGTAAACATAACTTACTTAAAAATGTACCTGTAAAATTAAAAATTACCCGAGGTGTAATCTACAGAGATATATGTACGATTACTTTTAACCGTTACATCATATCACTTTTGAGAGTTTCATTAGATGAGATTTTGATGAGTTTAATTATTGTGATGCAGCTAATGCAAGCCAAAAATAAGAAAAGTAGTTACTTACGTCACTTTTGCTCCTGGCTCACTTATCTGAACACTGCAGTGGTCTCGCATCACGTGGAATGGCATCGCATGGGTGCCAATCTGGCCTTTTTCAAATGAGGATAAAATTGACCATTGACATTCGTCTAAACTGGGATTTATGAAACCAAATAATCTGTATATTATGAATACAGTAATGGTGGGTAACGAATCGCAATCAATGCCTCTCGTTTTCTTTGATGAAGGAAACTACCCTATTGGTAATTTTAATGGGTGATTATTAGGAGATGTTTCCCTGAGCTCTGTGCCTCATGCGAGCATTGGTAATCTCAGAGGATGTTTTATTCCTATCTACTCATATTGAAACTAGGTCCCTGTGACGTCACGTGGAGTGGCATCGCATGGGTGCCAATCTGGACTTTTTCAAATGAGGATAAAAATTGACCATTGCCATTCGTCTAAACCGGTATTTCTAAAACCAAATAATTTTTATATTATGAATACGCTAATGGTGGGTAACGAATCGCAATCAATGCCTTTCGTTTTCTTTCATGAAGGAAACTACCCTATTATCGCTCCACAATATGGTCCGCAGGGACAGATGTTCTGCATACCCTTTTCTCATTTCCTCATAGTTAGGGAATATAAGATATGATGTAGCACAGATGCCTTTAACTTCATCTGATTGGTTGATTATTCTCTGAAAAGCTAATAGGGTGGTTTCCTATTATTTTTTTATTGCCTAAATCGAAAGATTATTACTCCTGGAGTACGTATTTCACGCTTTTAGACTTTTAAATGACGATATCTATTTTTCGCGATTAAATGAAAAGTGAAAATTTTCAAGCGCGCGAAAACGCGACGCGTTAGTAGGAATGATGGGAAATCTCTCCGTACGTCGTATTTCTGGTTCCCCCTCCGCCCGGTGAGGTGACCTTGAGGCGAGGCTTAGCGCTGATACGTCGCAGGCTGCCAGCGGGTAGCCTAGTGCCCTGCCGCCTGGTAGCGCTTGGCTTAAATAAGGATTATTAATACCTTATCAAACGAGGAAAACTTTCCGACCTTAGCCAGTTTTAATAAGTGATTATTAAGACATGTTTCCCTGAGCTCTGCGCCTCATGCATACATTGGTAACCTCAGACGATGTATAACTCCTATCTTCTCGTATAGAAACTAGGTCCCTGTGACGTCACGTGGAGTGGCATCGCATGGGCGCCAATCTGGCCCTTTTCAAATGAGGATAAAAATGGACCATTGCCATTCGTCTAAACCGGTATATCTAATACGAAATAATTTGTATATTATGAATACACTAATGGTGGGTAACGAATCGCAATTAATGCCTTTCGTTTTCTTTGATGAAGGAAACAACCCTATTGTTGTAAGCTTAAAATATTACATAAAGTAGATTCCGGTTAATTGGGACACTTTGCCCCAATTAGGCAAACACTCTCGTATATGGGCATAAAAAACGTTGAAATAGTAGAAGGAAGACTAAAGAATGTTTATAATGCAAACAAAGTTTATTTATAGGAACACTTGTGAAACATAAGACTAAATCAAAGGAGGAAAATATAAAAAAACAATAATCTGTAACGAAAAAAATTTAATTTAGTCGCGAGCATAGAGTCAATGTCGCCTACTCGTGGCCCAATAAAGCGGGCATTTAATTCCTAGTAGTCTAGTTTCCTTAGTAAGCTACTAACGCCTAAGAAGTGTTCTAATTACAGTGGATTCCGGTTAATTGGGACATACTGGGACTGGCACACTTTGCCCCAATTAAGCGGCAACCCCAATTAGGCGAACTATCCTGCATATGGGCATAAACAAACGCTGAAATGATAGAAACTAGACTAAAGAATGTTTATAGTGCAACATAAGTTTATTAAACTATTAATTTTAATTTATATATCAGTGAGTTTAGTTAATTTATTATCATTTTTAAGAATGATAACATTTTTGTTAAAATATTTTTCACAGCCTCGGGTGATGCTGAATGAAGGTCTTTTACTAAGTCCTATTAATGAAAAGTCCTATCCTCTTGCGGATAGTATAGCATCAAGAGCTTTCAAAATAGGGCGAGAATAGGAACATTTGTGAAAAACACGAGTAAATCAATGGTGGAAAATAAAAAAATAGTACTCTGAAAACAAAAAATTTTAATTTCGTCGCAGTCTACGTCGCCGACTCATGGCCCAATAAAGCGGTATGCTGCCCCAATTAAGTGGAGAATACTCTGGGATATTCCTCTATTGGGTTCTGTTCTTCAAGAAATGTCCCAAGTAACCGGTGGACACATTAACCGGAATCTACTGTATTTAATTTGGGTATTACCCACGATTCACCTAAAACCTCACAGAAATCAAAGATTAGCGTATTTACAATCGTTCTAGCCTTACCTCTCGTAAGTTAAGAGAGCCATTATATCTGCTGTGCTTTACATTAGATAGGTAGTGGAATGTGTAAAATTTGCAGTCATTGTTTTAACTCCCGATTCCCATGTAACATTGTAGACTCATTACATAAAGGAAATTTTAATTCCGACACCGTCGTTCACGTAAGCCTTCCATACACGTTCCGTCCCGGCCTCAAGGCCCAGCCTTGAGGCCAGAATTGCGCAGTTTGGCCGGAGCCTCAGGCCCACCATACACGTTCAGTTTGTCCTCAAGGCCTGGACTGTAGTGATGAGCGGAACTGTGATTTTCGGATCACTTCGTTACCTGTGACTGCTACTCATCAGTAACGGTGATTCTTAACTGTGATTGCGATCACCGAGGTGAATCACTCTTTAAAGTCATCGGTGATTTGTGGCGCTGCTATTCCTGCTACTTTGTCCAATTCCAAGGAATGAGCTCTTCTCAATAGGAACATATAAACTTATAGAAAGTTGTAAAATTAGACAAAATATTTTTTTGAGGGAATAGTTCTGATTCCGAGTTTATATTACAATAATAAAGTAAATTTGATGTGGTAGAAGAATTGATAAGGGGCAATCATTTTTTATACATATTTATGATCAAACCATCATAATTCAAAGCTTTAGTTGTATATTTCGCACAGAATGTCTTATTTATCATTAAATATGAATAAGACGCCGTTATTTTACTGTTGGTAGCATCATGGTAACTGCCGAAGCTAACTTCACCGTATTCACAGTCGCAGTGATTTCGAGTATTTGGTGATTTAGTCACCGGCAGTGATCGGCTACTTCTATTCAATCACAGGTGGCGATATATCGCATATCACTTGGTAGTAGCCAGAGCTATCTTCACCGAATCCAGTGATTGAATCACCGATCACGGTGATTTCGAATATTGAATCACCGACAGTGACTGCTACTTTTCAGTAACGGTGATTCAATCACAGTTAGCGATATATCGCTCATCACTACTGGACTGTTCAGTTCTTGACTGAAGGCAGAAATGACAGTGTGTGGCGATACCTTGAGGTGGATTGTCGGCCGGATGGGTAAACAATGAGGTCCGGCCTCAAGGTCGCTTGGTCTTGAGGCCGGGCCTCATTGGATTCCCATCCGGCCAACGATCCGCCTTAAGGCCCCCCACACACGTTCAGTTCTGCCTTCAGTCCGGGACTGTACAGTCCAGGCCTTGAGGCCAAACTGAACGTGTATGGTGGGGCTTAAACGTTCAGGGCCGAATTTACCCAAAGTTACGCTATTGGCACCACTCCATTGAGTGACCCTCTGTGGCTGCGGCAAACGTAGCTCCTACATTTGCTGTGGTCATCCCTCTTCGCATTTCCAGACTTTCTCTTTTTCCTGGGATTTTATTGCCGTCCTTTCCGCAATTGCCCAACTCACTCAGCCCAACCTAATGGCAGAGAGCAATAAAGGCATCCTTTGAGAACTTGGCACCCTTTCCACGGGGAGCTCTACCCGGATTATCCCTTCTCTGAGAGAGAGGGAGCTCCCTGCTCTCTGCAGTGCATTCGCGATGAAAACAATTCCAACGAATCCTTGCATTTCCTAGGAATTTATTTATCTTGCCATTGTCCATTAGCCAGGGAAACTTATTTGAAAGCATTGGTCTCTCTTTCTTATACTTCTGGTGGTGGGTCACCCCTGCATAATTTCCATGGACATTTCTTTCCTTTGAGCATTATAATCTCTTTCTGGATTTTCCACTGAAATTTTGATTCTTAGAAAGGGCTCAATTGTATTCATGGTATGTCGTCAGGGGGTAGATTGGGCAGTCCCAGATAATGAGGGTCAACTATCTTCTAGACACACGCCCAGGGTCGACTGAAAAATATCTTCCCCGCTCATGTCCCACCCCAGGGAGAACACCAAGACCTATAAGACGTCTTCTAGACGTCTTATAGGTCATGAAATGGTCAATGGTTTTACTTTGGTTTTGAAAAGAAAAAAAATGACCAGCAAAAATGATGAGCAAAAGTTTTTTAATGCGTCGCTTTGCAGTTTTAGTACATTCTGGAATCCATTTTCATGAAGATTATTCGTTAATTCCAAATTTATTTACTTCATCATTAACGTGGTCTATGTTTGGTTTTGAAGTGGCCTAGAAAACGGCGAATAAGACGTCTTCAAAAGAGGTCGTAAAGACGTCAAAAAAACGTCATTTAGATGGTGAGAAAACCCTATCGATCTCATATTAATAATGCATATTCCCTATAAATTTTCCCTTTACGGGAAAGTTGCCAGCTTATATCAAGGTCTCGATCCTATTTTTTTTCAAAATCAGATATTGTTGACCACCTAACGCTAAAGTGGTTTTACTTTGGTCTTGAAAAGAAAAAAAATGACCAGTGAAAATTGTGAGGAAAAGCTGTTTAAATAGTTCACTTGGCAGTTATAAGGAATTCTGGAATCCATTTTCATGAAGATTACTCGTTAATTCCAAATGTATTTACTTCATCATTAACGTGGTCTATGTTTGGTTTTGAAATGGTCTAGAAAACGGCGAATAAGACGTCTTCAAAAGAGGTCGAAAAGACGTCAAAAAAACGTCATTTAGATGGTGAGAAAATCCTCTCGATCTCATATTAATAATGCATATTCCCTATAAATTTTCCCTTTGCGGGAAAGTTGCCAGCTTATATTAGGGCCTGACATGCCAGTTTTTTTTCAAAATCAAATATCGTTAACCACTGCCGCTAGGGCGGGAGAAACCCAAGGTCAAATTTTGATGTTCTAAAAAAACCTCTTAATCCCAAGTCAATGACACCTATTTTCTTCCCTCCACCATATGAACCAATCACGACCTCTCGTGGTTGGCGAAAAAGACGGCATTTTGATGTTTAAACTATCGTGTAAAATACACCAAGAAGACATATTTTCTTCCTTCCACCTTATAATATCCAAGGAAAATACCCTAATAGATGATGATGAACTGATGATGATAAAAGATAAATAGGTAAAATAGGTCATCTAAAAACAGGAGATGAATGAAGTAATTTTTTAACTGTGAGCAACCAAAAGAAAACTTAACATAGATTAATGTCGGAGAAACAAAATATATTGCGAAATGTAGAAAACTCGAACATAACACAAAATATCTTTTAAAATCTGAAATTGCCAAAAACCTATTTCTGAAAATATGAAGACGAAAATTTGTGAAGCAAATAACAATTTCGACTACATGTATTTCTGGCATATTTTCCGGCATACATAATATTAAATAACAATGATACGGCGAATGCGTATAATTTTTTCTTCCCCTCGGTGGTATCTATATGATTATCTATTACATTTCTAAATTGAGCTCGTTTCCACCGTTAGGTCACATATGTGACTTAATTGTTCATGCAAATGCTATCACAAAAATTAGAGCTAACAAGGAACTTGCAAGGAACATAGTTATTTATTATAATGGCAATCCGTAACAACCACTAACAACGCAAACTAATTGGTTTCCATGCGAACCTTTTCCTGTAACAACGGTCTAAACAAACAGATTTTCACAGCAGTTTGTTCATACTGAGTTGTATCGTTGTATGGCGTGCAAACGTAGTACAAATAGAACTTTTATCAGTTAATAATAATAATTATTATTATTTAACTTAAGTTACCCGGATACTGAAATTTTTTCGTGTGATCTCACGGATATGGAGGACACGGGAGTAGAAGAAACTGGCAAACCTGTAAGTATCTGAATGCTTTTTATTATCGCACATTATTGGCTTCTATCTCGATATTTCAATCCGCATAATTTCTACGCCTATATACCCTTACTCATGGGTGACCGTAACTAAAACGTTCTCAATCTCAATTCCGCCGTTCATTAATGAAATTGTGGCTGACGCGGCATGGCCTGACTTCGAAAAACAGAATGATAAAAAAACCTCTTCTATGCTATCAATGAATTAATGCTACGGCTAATCGTAGAAGTGCATTTATATGATTTCCTGTTTAGTGTCCCTTTTTTGGAGCCAATTACTTTTTTATTATCTTTTTATGTATTTATCATTAACCCAGATAAGTGGATTGGATTCGGTGGGCGATTGTTGATCGCTTGTACAATGACGGTATCGTTATGTCTACCAGCAGCTTCGGGAAATGGTGAACTTATATCGTATTTACTGCACTTAAGGTATTATTGGGTATTCCGGAAGTACGGACGAGGTTAGACTGGTTAGGTGATTAAAAATTGGCGCCTGTGGTGGTCTGCAGGTGTGCAGTGCGGCCGTCAGTTGTTTCTAGTTTTTTTGTTTACGATAAAGGCCGAGCCGAAAGCATACGCCACAATTCCCTTTGTGGCGGGCACATCAGAAAAGATTGCCAGAATGCTCAGAAAACACAACGTAATTACACGTTTCAATTGCGTGGCAAAGATATCAGACATGCTACCCGGAGCGAAGGACAAACTCCCAATGGACCATTATGAGGGTATATATCGAGTGCCTTGCTCATGTGGTAAATATTACATTGGCGAGACCTGCAGATCAATGAAAGTCCGATTGCAGGAACATCGGAGGGCTATGAAAAACAAGCAGCACCAACTCTCAGCCATATCTGAGCATGCTTGGAGTGAACCTGGGCATAACATCCTCTTTGAAGACGCCAGGATAATAGCTAAAGAGAATAAATACTTCCCTCGCTTGATCAGAGAAGCTATTGAGATAGCGAAAACGCCCGCAAATTTCAACAGAGATCAAGGCTACAGCTTGCATACTGCATGGAAGAGGATTCTCCGACCACCAACAATGAGAGATGGACAACCGGCCAATGAGAGAGCAGCAGCGGATCAGCAGCCGCCGCCGCCTATATAAGGCGGAAAATTTTATGCCTATAAAAGGCGAAAAAATTTTCCAAAAATTTTACCTTTGACCTGAAGACGCCGACTGTAACGCCGGCGAAACTGTTGTCTTTAAAATACAACAAACGCGGTGAAGAAACCCGAATAGAATGGAAATATCATAATGGAAATAATTTTGAAATTGCTTTGAAAATGCTACTGGATTTCAAAAAAGTAATACCTAATACATTATTTTAAAATGTTTGAAAGTCGAATTTAGCCATCTTATGATATTTTGTTGTTAAAATTTTTTGAAAAAATTAAAAAATCTGTTTTCAATATTCTTATGCTAATTGGACAATTGCAACAACAAAGTTAATGTCAACATTTTCCATATTCAGCTATCAGACTACTCTAATGATACGCGGAAGTGGCATTGAGGGCGCCATATTTTGGCGACTATTATAATATTAGTTGGTACATAATATTAGATTGCAGTCATATGATATTCTTTTCCATGAATACATTTTTAGGTGTGCTCCAAAACCCGGAAGCATAGAGCAGAAAAGTGTGTCAGAAAAAAATTGCGTTTGGAGCACTTAGTGAGGATTGCTGAAAATCAGGACATTGATGAAAGTAATAGCTCTGCTTCCTTTTCGACCTCAAACATTGAGTGTGATGGCCTATCTTCCTTTGGTTCAGACATCGATTGTTCTCCTGAAAAATTTAAAAGTGAAGATGGGTCCATCACAAGTCAGGAAAGTGAGCGTTCTTTCGGAAGCCTGAATGCAGGGGAAAGTGTGTTGTCTGAACAAAGTGAGGAAGAGGGGGAAGTTATGGGTCCTGTCCTTACTGAAAATGAGCAGGAGAAGACTTCATACTTAATGAAATCACTGCAGGAGTGGGCATCGCAGGGAGTTTCATAAAGGAAAGTTGATGAACTCCTCTTCAGGTTAAAGCCATTGTTTCCTTCTATTCCAAAGAGCTATAAGACCCTTTTAAAAACACCCAGGCGTACTACAACCATAGCTATGAGTAATGGTGAACTATGGTACCAAGGTATCGCAGTGAATCTCACCTCAATTTTGACAGAAGATTACCTAAATGAGCACGACAGTGTTATAATAATTGATATTGCCATTGATGGGTTACCTTTATCTAAGAGTTCCTCGGTACAATTTTGGCCTATTATGGGTATGTTAAACAATGATAAAGGAGGTCCATTTATTATTCAAGTGTTTTGTGGCAAAGGGAAACCATCTAGCTTGGGGTCATTTCTTGCTCAATATATTGAGGAAGTTCAGCAGCTTACAAAATATGGTTTTTTCTTCAATGACAAAGTGTGTCACTTTATTGTGAGAAACTACATATTAGATGCTCCTGCGCGTGCATTCATTAAGTGTATCGTTGGTCATACCGGCTATTCTGCCTGTGAAAAGTGCACAGTGCCTGGTGAGTGGCATGCCAACCGTATGACTTTTCCAGGGGTTGATTTTGAGGAGAGGACAGATAAGTCATTCCAAAATCGTACTGATATGGCTCATCATTCCTCCGAAACATCACCATTGGAGGCCTTAAATACTGGCATGGTCTCTCAGTTCAGATTAGAATACATGCACCTTGTATGTGAAGGAGCCTTCAAAAGACTATTGCATGCCTGGCTGACATGGCCAGGACCATGGAAATTGCATAGAGATGTTGTCAACATGATATCCAATGAACTGAATATTGTAAAAAATTTTCTGCCCAGTGATTTCAACCGACCTGCTAGGCCACTGTCGGAATGGAAAATGTACAAAGCCACAGAGTTTCGGCGCATTCTCCTATACGATGGACTAAAAGTGTTTAGATTAGTGGATGAAAATGTTTTCAAGCACTTCCTTCTCCTACATTGTGGAGTATTCATACTTGCCAGTGCAAAATTAGTAAAAACTCATGCAGATATTGCTGAAAATTGCCTAAAAACATTTGTTAAACATAGCTCTACTATTTACGGGAAAGAATTTGTATCCTACAACATACATAGCCTTATTCACTTGGCTGCAGAGTGTCGAAATTATGGGCCATTAGATTCATTTTCTGCTTTTCCTTATGAAAATTGTTTGAAGTCGGTGAAAGATTCTTTGACATCAGGGTACAAACCACTTCAACAACTAGCGAATCGTGAAACTGAGAAGAGGAGACTTGGCCTGAGGAAAATTTCCCCTCGAGGAGATTGTATTAATTCACAGTTTTCAAAGACGCAAGTGGGCATGCGGGATGATGCATCAAAAATCAAATATAAATCAGTGAAAATAAATGGTGCAAAATTAAGCATTGGGCAGCGTGATTCGTGCTGTAAATTGAAGACGAAGGATGTCGTCATCATTCAGAGTATTTCTTACCTACCAACAGGCAATGTTCAATTCATTGGTCATAAATTCACAGAGGGATCTGACTATTATGAATATCCTATTAAATCATCAGAATTAGGGATTCTGAAAGTGTCAAAATTAAAAACAGAACCAATATCCTTTTGTGAAGGTGATATATTTGCAAAGTGCCTGCTTCTACCTTTGACTAACTCTCAATTTTTGTGCATCCCAATGGTTCATTTCAGTGATGCTTTTGTGAAGTGAACAACTTTCATGAACACCAATTACATAGATATTGGGAAAATAAGTTGTTTAAAGTGATGATGAAGAAATGTTAAGCTTAGTAATTAATTATAATCAATATTCAATTCAAAAGATTGCTTCTGCCTTACTGAAATGCATTAATTTTTCTAGAGTGTCATTCTTCTTGGTGATCATGTTTTATTTTTTAATGTTCATGGTTCAATTTGCTTTCCCTTGGGCTATTACCCTATTGCAATGGAAATACTTGCCCATTCCTGTGACCCCTAGAGCTGCACTGGTGGGATTAATTCTAAATTATTCCCGGTAGGGCCACCCATGATAGGTCAGAGGGTAGGAGTCAGACTAAAGGTAGTCCACGTGATGGTGTCACGTAAAAAGCACTGATGGAATGGAAGTGGGAAACCCTACAAACTATCTCTTCCCTGAAAACATGGAGTAGGTACTACAAAAATGAGCCTTGGAAACTCATTGAACGAGGTCGGCAAGGTCCTCGTGTTCGTCAACATCCGAAATCCTTGCAGAGGCTCATCATCATCAGCAGCAGCAGCAATGAAGAAAGAAGAGCAGGAAGATAGAGAAGAAGCAATAAGTATAGGGACGTGGAATGTGAGGGGAAAATAACAAAAGGGAAATGGAAAAAGGGATGATAGATTCTTAGGATTATGCGAGTTGAGATGGAACAATTGTGGGGATTACTGGATTGGTGGTATAGCATTATACATACCTAGTGATGGGGAGGAAAGTTTACAAGGGGTAGCATTAGTATTAAACTAGAAGATGGGTAAGTGTGTGGTGGGTATAGATTATGTAAGCCACAGAATTTTTGTGGTTAATATTGAGGTGCGATCCACCAACCTTGTAGTGGTTCAAATTCACATGCCCAGCAACAATCACAGGGAGGAAGAAGTAGATGAGGTGTATGAACAGCTCAAAGCATCACAAGCTAGGAATGAGGGCCTCAAGATAAAAGTAGGTGGAGAAAGCAGGTAGAGCAATGCAACTATTTGGGTAGGATATTAGAGAAAAATGGAGACAACGTTAAGGGCATCAGGAAGAGAATTGCATTAGCAACGGAGGCTTTCATGAACAGGAAGGAGCTTCTGAGAGGATCGTTATGTAAGAGTTTAAAGAAAAGGTTAGTGAAGAGTCTAATCTGGAGTGTAGCACTTTACGGTGTAGAAACATAGACACCTGCGAAGGAGGACGAGAAAAGACTGGAGGCATTCGAGATGTGGGTGTGGCGAAGGTAAATTGGAGAAGGTATGGTGAAGGTAACTGGGATGGAAAGGAGGAGGAACAATAAAGTGCTGGACATGGTGGGTGAGGAGAGGCAGCTTTAAGATGAGATACAGAGGGGACAGAAGGTAATGGTGGTGCGAGTACTTGGCGGGGAGGGGATGTTGAAAACAGTGTTGGAGGGTAGAATGTTAGGTAAACGATGGAGGGGAGGGAAGAGAATAGGATTTTTAGATGGACTGAAAGGGAAGAGGCCTTACTGCAAATTGAAAGGTAAGCGCTTGAAGGAAAGGGAAGCTCCCAGAGTACTTGTTAAGTACTCCATGGTAACCCATCTCAATCGGTATAATATTTTAATAAAAATAATATGTAATAATAATAATTTCAGTTTGCTGTGGTGAAATTTATGGAGGAGGATAATTGTGAAGTTATTCCATCAAAATGGATAGTAACTGATGGACCACTGCCACCAGCCAGCTCAAGGGCACAAGTGCTGTGGCCTCCTGCAGCTACAAAATTTTCAGTTTCAAAGGCTATTGTTCGCCTAGCTGACCCTCTGCCAACCTGGGATAAGCATGACACATGTGTTATGCGATATTATGGTATTTTCCTATATTCTTAACCTGTTAATTTCCTTTGTCTGATACTGTAGTTAATTTTTAAAACTTTTATTTTTGATTTTTAGATGACTATTCAAAAGCTCGCCTTGGAGCTAAGCAAGCTGAAGAAACTTCAAATTTGGACACAGATTTGGACGTGAGAAAAAGAAAGAGGAAACCAAACAGGAGGTTCTTGAGTGACAGAGATGTATCACCAAGTAAAGGGTGGAAGCGGATTTCAGTTTGCCATAACATGGATGACTCTGATGATTCAGATGAGGTGCAAAATACCTCAAGACCTAAACATAAAATTCCTTCTCCTCCACCCATTCATCCATCTACTACTGGACAAACGACGTTCAGTGACTGCCCAACTTCATTACCTCATAGACTAACCTCATCCAATTCACTTATTTTATCAGAGGATGAGGAGACAACTGAGGAGAAGCAACCAAAGAGAGAAAGCATTGATAACTACAGATCTGGTAAGCTATGCTGAATGTTTTACGCAGTGTTTGTAGTTACTTATGGTGTGTTAGTTTGATTTCATTCTCAAACTTTGGCTAAGCCTTTTTTTGACTAGTCTAAGAATATTTGTTGCACTTGGGGAGGACTTAATGATTTACTTTTTATGTTGCTTGCCCATAAAAAGTAGGTAATAACTTACTGTCAAATACAAATTTTGTTGGGCTTGCTAATGAACTGGAAATATACTATCTAAATTAGTCAATAACAATCAGAATAGTAGGGTAATCCTAGAACATGTACAATTTGCTTGGCCTTGTGGACTTTGTCTATTGATGGTCTCTGTGACATTATATGGATTTTTAATATTTTTCAGAAATGAATGTCCTGAGTAAATTGGTCGCAGAGCTAAGCAGCAAACTAGATGTGATAATAATGAATCAGGAAATGCTGATGACCGAATTGATGCCAGGGAAGAAAAGGTTATTAAGACCCAATGGCCTCCCATCACTGCCTCTCAAAAGTGTTTCCGCTATAATGGAATTTGAAAGATTCCTTGGCAGCGAGGAAAGCATGATATCCTTTGTAAGTATTTAGCATGTAGATATTATAATAAATTAATATTTTCATTCTTTTTTTCTGAAATATTTTAACATTAATAGGGCTATGCTTTAATTGCGATTTCCAGTAGATTTATTGAAATGCTCTTTAGCTGCATAATATTTCTCTCTCCTCTTGATCAGGTTGATTACATCAGTACTTATGCCGGTACAGCAGATGAGGCAAAAGCAACAGTGAGAATGTTAAAAAAAATTTTTACTAACGAAGCAGCCAAGAATTACAACTGGCAAGGGACAGCTCCCAAGAAATCATTCAAGGAGTTGAGAATTTGTGAAGCGGTTTTAGGTAGGTGGACATTTCAATTGCATTGTATGGCCACATGTACCAGACATAGACTTCTGATCATAGTTAGGAAAATTACCAAGAATGTTCCTGTGCACCTTTTCTCGCAATTCAATGGGGACTGTTCTTATATTTGATGTGTTAGAGTGGGTCAACTCATTGCATTCTTGCACAACTACCCATTCTTGCATACTGTTTCATTTTCCCATTGTCTATTGTGCAAACTTTGCCTCTGAAATGAGGCAGGTCAGCTGTTGCAAAAAATTAACTAGAATTACTTTTCGAATCAGTTTATGCTCAATTAGAAGGATTAAAAGTTTAAGGCCTCTGCATTTATTTTGGGATTGCTTCATGTATGTTGACTTCGCTTAAAGAGAGTTACATTAGCATTCCAGCTGGAGTCTTCAGGTCAACTACTGCATATTGGTGAAAACCTTCGAACATACACTGAAAGTTCACTTCTGAAAAAAATTGTTAACTTAAATAGTTTGTAACCTTGCAAAATATTAATTTAAATTGATAATCCCAAATTAGCTCATGATTATAGTGCCAATGCGAACTGTAATTGTTAGTTTAAAAAAATAATTGTGTTGATCACTGTTGTGTTGCACTTGATCTAATTTTTTTCTGTATTACATTTTATTTTGCAGCTGCTGTGTTAAAAAAAATGCCTTCCTCACGCCTTGAAGTGGCAGAAAAAACAATAAAGGTGTGGCTGAAAAATGCGCCATTCAGAAAATGATTTGTATGAAAGAAAATAATAACACATGCAGTAACCGAGATAGCATGCTATATGTACTTGCTGCAAACTTGCCATAAATTTGTCATGGCAAAGTTGCAAGTTTGCAGCAAGCTTGTCATGACAAGCCTGCAAACTTGCTGCAAGCTTGAATCAAACCTAGTTATGCTTTTTCTAACTTGTCTTGTCATGTCAAAGTTGCTGCCAACTTCTAGTGTTATACCAGCTGCAAACTTGTAGTATCATACCTGCTGGGTCATATCATGCTCAACTCATACATGCCATATTATTCTGGCTGCAAACATGTCTCATCATGTGCAATGAAAGCTTAGTTTCACACCCATTATTTAAGTAATGGCACTTGCTTAAGGAAAAAGTCTTAAATTGTCTACTGTTGTAATAATGGCCACGAATAACCTCAATTTACAAGGACTAAACCTGAAAAATTCTGTAGTCAATTAAATTTTCTCCTCAATTTATTCTTCTTCATTGCACATAAGTTGGCAGATAAATTTAGTGGCAAATTTATGTACTGAAATAATGTTCAACTAATAAATACTAAAAATAGTTAATTAATCCCATTAATTATTTGCAAGCTGAAGACTTTAGCCAGGATATTACCTATTTTTCAAATTTTGAAATGCTAAATAAGAATTGACCTAGACATGGTACAAAATCAGTAGAAAACATCACTGCAGAATTTGGAGTCATTTCCCTTAAAGGAGGTAGATTCACACAATGGAAGAGTATCAGCAAACATCAGTTGAATTGCTAATTCACATTCACATACTTTACATAGAGAATTATTACCTAGATGAGTAGAGCTGTTAAAATTCACATTAGCCATCGTTACGCAGGGTCTGCTAAACGCCGTTATTTAACGGCGAGAATGCTGGAAAAATTGCGCGACGGTGAAAAAATTTCATTTCCCTACTTACTGCATATCAGCTACTTATAAGTTGTCTGCATATCTAACATTGTCGTGTTTATGGTGATGCTCAGAATTGCTGCAAAAATTAACGTCCCGGGCTCCCGCGACAGAAGAGTCAAATTTCGCGGCATTTCTGTCTTCATGGATATATGGGAGCGCAGTTGAATATATTTAGCGCAGCGCAATATAGTTGAAATATTTTCGCCGGAAGTTGTGATCATCTAGGCTGCAGTTTAGTCGCCTCTTTCATTAATTGTAAATAGTATGTGAGCACTTATAGAGAAGTCGAGCAATAAACAATATAGGAATCGGGCGCTATCGCACGATTTTTACCATGAATCGAGAGAAATTAACTATCTTAATCTTTCTCATTTCTACAGTCACTTGCACGCGGCAGCATTAATGATCTTTGTTTATTTTCCTATTTGTTATGCACAATGGACCTTGGTGGAGGGAAGAAAATATGTCTTCCTTGTGTAGTATTTTACACATTTTTTCGACCGTCTAAATGACGCCTAAAAGACGTCTTCTTGACGAATTAGAAGACGTCGTGGGTAAGTCATGGTGGAGGGAAGGAAATAGGTTTTTTTGACCTGTGATTAAGAGGTTTTTTCGACCGTCTAAATGACGCCTAAAAGACGTCTTCTTGACGAATTAGAAGACGTCGTGGGTAAGTCATGGTGGAGGGAAGGAAATAGGTTTTTTTGACCTGTGATTAAGAGGTTTTTTCGACCGACTAAATGACGCCTAAAAGACGTCTTCTTGACGAATTAGAAGACGTCGTGGATAGGTCATGGTGGAGGGAAGGAAATAGGTTTTTTTGACCTGTGATTAAGAGGTTTTTTCGACCGACTAAATGACGCCTAAAAGACGTCGTGGATAGGTCATGGTGGAGGGAAGGAAATAGGTTATTTTGACCTGTGATTAAGAGGTTTTTTCGACCGCCTAAATGACGCCTAAAAGACGTCTTCTTGACGAATTAGAAGACGTCGTGGATAGGTCATGGTGGAGGGAAGGAAATAGGTTTTTTTGACCTGGGATTAAGAGGTTTTTTCGACCGCCTAAATGACGCCTAAAAGACGTCTTCTTGACGAATTAGAAGACGTCGTGGATAGGTCATGGTGGAGGGAAGGAAATAGGTTTTTTTGACCTGGGATTAAGACGTTATTTCGACCGTCTAAATGACGTCTAGAAGACGTCTTTTTGACCTTGGTGTTCTCCCTGGGACACACAGTGGCAGCAAAATTTCTACGCTCCTGCAGCTTTTGGGTTAAAAAATTCTATTTATATTATTGTTTAACAATTTATGAATTAATAATCATTGTTTGATTAATATAGTCAGAAAAAATAAACCTATATATTTTTTTCTCTCTTCTTATCTTGACCTTGTTTAATATAAGTTATAATATTTCCTGGAGTCTAGGTCAATGTAAAACAAGTTAAAGTCAACGTTTCGATTTATTTAAAATCATCCTCTGAGCTATGAAAGAAAAAACATGAGCAATATAAAATACAAAGATAACAACGATATACAATATTTTTTCATAAAAATGTCACTATCGTGTTTTTTATACAATAATATAATTTAAAAAATATATATATAAACATATATATATATAAGAACAGAATAGAATACACAAAAAATTTTGACATACCTCTTAACTTTGTACATATTTATTGATGTCATGTTACTAACCCTGTAAACACAATGAGTTGCAGCAACGTTGCAGTCAGGTTGCACGAGGTTGCAGAGGTTGCAGGGCTGTTGAGGTCTCTTTGCAACGTCCTGGCAACGTTGCAGACAGGTTGCACGAGGTTGCAGAGCTACTTAGGTCTCTTGAAACGTTGCAGACAGGTTGCTTTGCAACGTCCTTACAACAATTTTCCCTCATTCATTAAAATATGAAAATATTGAGCTAAAAGAATAGGTACCCACACAGCAGAGGATATTCCTGGAATATCCTATTTTGATCCGTTATATTCCTATTTCGTCCCAGAGACATTGCGAACCATTGTGGGATATTCGCGGTATATATTTTGACAGTAGGCTTTTGTGTATGTAATAACTGAGTCACAGTTGTTACAGTGTGTTTCATCATTTCTTTTCGGAACACCCAAGAACGCCGTCCACCTGGGGTGCTACGAAATGCAGATTAATTAAAAAATCAATCAATTCCCTTAAGATGTAAAAAAAATCCTGCCATGATAAGTTTTCCTCGTTTCATAAAGAAGAATGTTCTTCGAAATGTGATTTCACTCGTGCTTTTTAATCTACTAAGGTGATGATACAAAAAAGATATATTTCCCAGTGGGATTTATTCCTCAAGTCATAAGGCGAAACTTAATTTTTCGCCTACCAAGATTTAGACTCCCGCCCGCGATGTCGAGCTATCGATTGTGGATACCATCGATGGTCGATTCCACCAATAGTCGATTTCCATCGAGAGAAAAACAACATGCCAACGGCCATGGCCGTTTGATGGCCGTTGTCGTATTCATGTGCACATTAATAATGTTACGTGAACTGTGTTGTGTTCTTCGTGAGCGGAATTGATCCTGCCGAAGCATATCAGCCTCTTAAGTTCTTCTTTTACTTGTTTCACCAGCACCTAGGCAATCATCTACTGTTACTACGTAATTTTGTAGTGTTATGTTTGCGAAACTTCTCCAACAAAAGTTTATCAACCGCTGAAGTTCTACTTTTGCTTCCTTCATCAGAATCTGGGTAAGTAGAAGTGTTGCTTATTGCAACATTTTTTATTTTAAATGAAGCATATTCTTAATATTTTCAACCTTCTCACACTTCCTGAGACAGCTCAGTCAATCCATCTTCTGTGGATTGAAAAACATTGCATATGCATAAACTTAAATTTATTTTAATGCTTGACGCATTGCATCACCGTAGTGTGGGAGGATTATGAAGAAAAACTTCTCGGCTTTACTATTTATCGAGTCATTTAAAGTTATTTACATTTTTTATAGTGTTTATTTTTCATTTAGGTGTAGTGGGTTTAAGTGTAGCTTCATGTCAAAAACATCTTCATGATGATGTAAAAAGTTTTGGATCAAAGTTCCAATCAGGTAATTGTTATTAAAAGAAAACATTTCAATCAATTTTGTGTCTCATTTTTGATAATTTTTTGTAGTTAAAGATGTCACTGTGATTTTGTTAAAGAGGGGATAAGTAATGGGATTTGATTTGTTGGAGGCAAGTCTATTTGTGCACATTACTCAGGGATAAAACCATTGGGCCATAATGATAAAGTGAATATCAGTTTATCTGTGGTAATATTATTAATACCCAGCCCAGTATAGGAAATGGTTTAGATTTATCTTCCTTTATGTTTGCTTGAAGCACTTTTCAATAGAGTGATCAAAGACTTTGAGATGCGTTGGCTCCCTAATATTGTTTTCTTCTAAGCAAGCAGACTGTTTGATCTTGATTCCAATTATGCAGGGTATCCCATTTATCTTGACCACCCGAAATAACTTTTTGTTCAGATGGAAGTTCAAAAATGTGTCAAGCAAATGTTCATAAGCCCTCAGGGGGACATTAATCAGCATGACTGCCTTCCTTGTATCTTTGTTTCTACAAAGATTTGAAGAGTGGTATGTCTTTTTTAAATGACACCCTATATTTTTTATGAATGACTGGTGGAGTAGTTCCAATACCCGCCTTCCTGCACTAAGTGCTATTGAGTCAGACATTTTTCATAGCACTGTGTTTATGTTAATGGTCCACTGTGCTACATTTTTGAATAAGTCTTTAGGAGAGGAAATGAACTGCCAAATAAAAAATATAGGGTGCTATTTTAAAAAGGCATACCGCTGTTCATATCTTTGTAAATAATAAAGCTACAAGGAAGTCAATCATGCTAATTAATGTCCCCCTGACGGCTAATGAACATTTGCTTGACACATTTTTGAATTTCCATCTGGACAAAAAGTTATTTCGGGTGATCAAGATAAATGGGACACCCAGTATTCTTCATGTAAAATTGTCATAGTGGATGTGTACAGCCTTTGGTTCAATGAATTATCCCTAATATAATAATTTTTATTTCAGATTGATTTTTTGAAAAGAGTTGGGGGTTCTACTCCACCAGATGCAACAAGGCGTGGGTTGAGAGCATCATTCTTAGATGATATTGCAAAATATTATTTATTGGAAGGCCTTAAAGGGAACATAAAGTTTGGACAGACACACATTCATTTGGCTCTAAGCTGTAAGTAAAGTTTTCAAATTTCTATTAATTAAATACTTCAATGAGACCAACATATGTCAGTAGCTTAGGTATTTTCCTTGAGAGCTATCAGCAATCCATCCTTGCATTTTGTTGAAATTCTTGCAAGGACATTACTTTTGTTATTTTGTGCTGTCCAGCGCCCAGAATTGAATTATGCTCTCTAGTCTCTTGGGTTGTATTCAAAGTTAGTACTCTCCCTTTCAATACAACCCTAGCATTCGATTATTTTTATTACCATTCCTATGATTTTCAAGATTGGCTGTTCTAAAAAATATCATGAGATAATTTCTGTTTTCTTTGAATGACATTCAATTATTGTTGTGCTTGCTTATTTCATTAACATTTGGACTAAACTTTTATTTCTCTAAAGTAAAGAAACCACTCTCCAGCCTTAAATTTATCAGGTGGATTTTGTGGGAAAATTAACTGCTTACGCCTTAATTATCGAGGTCATTTCAAGATCTCATGTAATGACAGTAATGATAATAGAATCGCTCAAGAAAATGACTAAGTATATGCAGCCAAGCTCGTGTCTCAAACCCTTGTTTGTCATTTCATATGAAGTAATTTGCCAACTCTTGCCTCATAGAAAGTCCAAATTTGTGGGCTCTGACCTAGGTGGCAAGTGCAATACTAATCCTGCTGATTTCATCAGCTGACCATCACATCTTATTGGTTATGTGCATCTATTTAAAAATGGCCCTATAAAAACTACTGTCTTAATTATATTATAGTCAATTTACTTCTCACCTTTATAATAAGATGAAAAGTACATTATACATATTTTTTAGTAATGTAAACTTCTTCTGGTCCCATAGTTATTTCTGAAGACCTTCTTCAGTATTTAAAGAGAATTGAGAAGACGCAGCTGGAAATTTTAAAGGAAATTCGGGCTTTGAAAAGAGCTAAGTCGAACTGCCAGATGCCAGATGAAAGTGACAACGACTTATTATTGACCTGGAAATTCCCCATGGATACAATGGAAGAATTTGATGCCCTGGAGGTGGAACTCCTCAAAAAGCCATTCCACGCAGCTCTGGTAAAATAAAACTTTTGAGTGTCATTTGTTTGATGGGCTTTTATAAGTAGCTATTTGTGAGTTTTTTTGTGTTGTAAAAATTCCTCTGATTTTTCAGACTGTAGAGTTATGCAGACGAGGTCGGAATAACATTACTGAGGGTGTTTTCGGCATGTTATACCACCTATTTACCAATAACCTTGGTCGGAGATTTTCATTTTTCGGCCATTCCAAAATGAACACTAAAAAAATCCAGTTCTGTGCCACCAGAACGTGTGCCTGTATTATTGGTATGTTGTGCTTATAAAATTATTTCAAAATGGGAACTGTTCAATAAAACTACTTGTGTCTAAAATCCTTACTAAAATTTAATTTCAGATGCTTTCCGTTGCAAGCCCACATTAAAGGAATATGGCCATAAGCACATAAAGGAGAAGGCAATTGACTGGTTCAGGCACGCTGAGTCAAGGCATCAGAGGGTGGAGGAAAGGAAAACAAATTGTAAATAAGGAATAATAAAAAAATTTCCTTTGAAACGACACAATTTAAAGTATTATTTATTAAAGGTTGCATCACGTTACGCTTCTGGTGGCGAAGATTTGTGAAAATGTAGTAAGGATTAAATTTTGGCAGTAAATTGGTTGACGTGAGACGTAGCTGCAACGTTGTGGCAACCTATATGGTTTACAGAAGGTTGCAATCATGTTACGTGTCACGTTGCAAAGATGTTGTGAAGACGTTGTGAAAACGTAGTACGGAGGACGTTTGGCAGTAAATAAGACGTTGTCACAACGTTGCATGGAACTCCCAGTTGGTTGCCGTGAGACGTTGCTGCAACGTTGTGGCAACCATTATGGTTTACAGGGAAGGCATTGCCACACCTAGTTACCATTGATTTTGATTGACATGTAACTTTTTTAATCCCTTGCTCCGTAATGACTAGTCTCGCTCGTCATGATTCCAAAGCCAAACTGCTCATTGACGAGTGTATCTCGTTATTGGATTTTCATAATTTTAGCACTATTTAGAGGAACAATATAATTAATTTGAAAGCTTAAAAATGGTAAAACATACATAGTATACATGAATAATTCATATTTCATGATAAATGATGCATTGTAAGGATTAAAATGATTTCATTCGAGTATAGCGATAGCTGTGTTCTCCATGTTTAATGATCACATTTATTACACGGTTCTATACTTTGATTAGAAAATATCATTTCACTACGAACCATTTAAAAGAGAACCACAGATAAAAATAACTAAAGAATAGCAGCACAATATTCGGAAAATTAATCGAAGTGGAAGGTGTTAATAAACTTTTAAATTTTTACCGTCCCCTGAAATATGCCACCCAAGCAAGGGCGTCTCTCCCCTCCCCTGTTCCGGGCCTGCTGTGAATACGACGAAAACCATGTGTGTCGGTGTTCATGTTCGAAGTATACCTTATAATTACCGACTGGTTCCATAATTTCCAATTATCCTTTGCATATACGTTTCAGAGGCAGAAAAATTTACCGTTGACCGTCGCTTTGTGAAGTAAAAAAACTAAAAAGGTATAAAATTATGACGTAATTTAAGCATATACCATGAATTTCGAACCATTATAAACATGCTGAACAAACCATACTGGAGGTACGTCTTCTTCTGTCTCATACTTTCTCATATTTCCTTATTCTCAAAGAAACCTTGGTAGGGTTATTAAACAATAGGTAAAAGTTTCCAAGTGACCTCATGAACCTATTATTCGAAATTATCATTTGCTAATGTGATCTAATATTAACCCACCTGATGCAATGAATTGACAAACTAGTGTCACTAGCTTAGTACTTATAAACTACTGATACCGCAAATGTGTTCAGCGACTCATGATTCTTCCCAGAGCTACAATGTATCCGCTAATGGGAAGCTGCGTGAGTTTTTCACGCTATTCCTAAACCTCTGTCTCACTATAATGTAGTCTGTTGGATATCTCCCAACATCCCCTGGACTTTTCCATGTGTACCTTCGCCCTTTATGATGACTGAACCACGTGTTTGTGATGACTAATTTGTTTCTCCTGAAAAAAATGCTGCTTTCTCTCCCTTGTCATTCCTAGTCCAAAATCTCCTATTTCATGTCCATCCCACCCTTTCCTGATCGAGGCGCTCCAGTCCCCCATCACTACTGCATTTTTCTTACCCAGGGTTTCTCTAATTATTTCCTCTAGCTGTTCATACACCTCATCTACTTCTTCATCCCTATGATTGCTATAGTGAACCACTGCAAGGTAGGTGGGTCGTGCCTCAATTTCTACCACCAGAAACCTAAATCGGTCACCTGGTCTAAACCTACCACACGCTTACCCATCCCCTGTTTGATAATAAAGCTACCTCGATCGCTGGCTTGCCTCCCTACCACTATATACAACCCTATAACCATCACTCCAACAGTCCCCCCCATCCTTCCACTTCACCTCGCTTAATCCTAAGACATCTATATCATCCCTTTATCCATTTCCCTTTTGATATTTTGCTAACTTCCCTGCCCTCATCATTGTCCTCACATTCCACGTCCCTACATTTATAGCCGACTTCTTCTTCTCCTTAATCTTCTGTACAATAAAATTTAGTAATTATAAAAATGTTATTTTTAAACTTTAATATTATTTTTCATTTCAATTTGCATTTTTTCACTATTCAAGGTTGGAACTAAATAAACACAGCTGCGAAGCGCTTGAAAAATAACAGTGCAATACTATAGGCACTCCAAAGTTTCATGCTAATTTCCCCATCCATTCCAATGCGCACAAACCCAAAGCTAACTTAGCAATAGCTTAATAGTTTCACAAGGTTCCGCGCTAAGTTTAACTATAGAGCTTCCATTAGACGCAATTTTTATATTGGACAGTATGGGAGAATATACCCTCTGGATTGTGTTGCACAAAAAATAGAGACAGTATAGTTTCTTTACCAAAAATAAATGAGTTGGTGAGCAGTTGAGATTCACTTCGAATTCGCTCTTGATTCTTTTTTTACGTTAATAAAATTTAAAATGGAATAAAAACTAAACTGGGAAGCAATATTGATTCATTTACGATTCAATTCTGCGTTATTACCTATAAAAAATAAAAATTTCATCGATCATTGAATTATTGATTTAACGATGATTTTAATAAATCCGCATAATTCAGCGCTATTTCCTTTGGTTTTGAATTAAATGATTATGCGCGAAACTTTTGAATTTTATCGCCAATCACTTTTTCCTTAGTACTTATTCGTATTCTTTTTCTTGGCTGGTTGTTGCGTACCCCCACTTTTCCTCATTTGAGAAAGGCGCCACCTTTTTCTACCGTGCATAAAACAGTTGCGAAATGATATGAAATGTTATTGAGGTGGGCATTCAGTTTGGTGATTACGGTCTGATTACGGTCCTGCTGGGTTTATTGTGAAATATGAATGGATTTCCTTGTATTCCGTCGGTTGTTGAATATTGTCGATTTTGCAATGAGAAGAAGCCGACTTTTGTGGATATATTTTCGACCATGGTGTTCCGGGACGGCTGCTCTTTGGCGAAGAAACTCAACGAATTATACGGTATCGAAGTGAGTAGCATCTTCCTGACAATCTTGTATTATTACTAATAACTTAGCCATTTTTCATGTGAAATTGATGTTCTCAACAACCGTATCGTAAATAAATTAGGCATGGCTTTACCGTTCGTTTGTTTTCTCTTCGAATAATTCTTCGTTGAATATATTTAAGTGTCGTGACGTACCACATAATATTTGTTTAACGAAACACTTGATTTTGACTAATTATTAACTTTTAGGCGCTGTTTTTGTGTATAACGTAGATACGGATCGCCTTTTTATTATCGTTACCCCAAAAAGTTTGTAATATTTCGGAAATATTGCTGCAGGTGTCTACTATAACCTTTGTAATCATGTTGTAAGCGTTAGAAGTTTCATCACAGAGGATAGTTAATGGAATTTTTAGAGGATAATTGCTAGTTTCTATGTAATAACTCATTCGAAGCTGTCCCTTGCCCTTCCACCTGATCTTCCAAGATTGTTTTCATCAGGCCATCGTGTATAGTAATTTGTGACCAATTAAGTTGTCCTGTCTCCTCCCTGACGATTTTAGGAGGCTTCTCTTTTCTCCCACTCTTCTTAGGACTTTCTCGTTACAAACTGGGTCGATCCATTTTAATTTCATCATTCTTCGGTAGCACCTCATTTCGAATGCTTCCACTCGTGACTTCTCTGCTGCTGTCAACGTCCAAGCCTATCTCCTATTCTTTCCATCTCTTCACTTTGTTTCGTTTTCAACTAAAATATTTCCTTTCTCGTCCCTTACGGTGTTACATGTTGTTTTCAATTCCTACTTCAAGTGTTTCTTCACTATTATATGGGCCACTTCCTTTTTCCTTTGTACGAGGTTATTTTGCAGTCAGAAAGTGTAGATATTTATTATTTTTTTAAAACCTAAATTTTCATTAACGTAGGAATAGGAATGATGACTAGGTATATCTCCTGTTTAGTTCATATTGCAGATGGTTTGGTACAGTTGAGTTAAAGACTTCTCTCCTATTTTTTTTAAGTTCTACTGGAGTTACATCTATTCCCAAAGCCTTATTCATTTGAAGGTCATTTATTTCAGTGTCAAATTCAAATCTGAAGATTGTTAAATAATGGGCAGCAGAGAAAACTTTTCTTGTTCCATGATGGGTTTTATTCAAGATCACGAGTCAGACTGGAAGCACATGTTTGGCGGTAACACGCCCACACCACTATACAAAAGAATAACGAAAGTACGTGAAGTTCATAATACATTCACAACAAAGATATGCTGGCTCCCACGTCATCCTTTCCTACTTTACTGTCCTCCTCGTCCTATACTATTGATGTATTTTATTGGTGCAGGAAAAGGTACATGACTGCGTACAAAGTCACTGATTGTATGCAATGCTTTGAATTTACAACTCTGCTGAACATGTTACTCTTTTAATTCTTTAGGCCTCATCTCCGGACGATGACCTCTCCAAATTCATCTGCATTGAGTGTCTACGTCAGATTATGAGGCACGGGAACTTGACTTACAATCTCTGGAGCACGCTGGACTATTTGTTGAGGATGCATGCAGAGAAGGTGGTAAGTAAATCAAGGTTTGAATGCTGCAATTGTCCTACTACAGCTCCATCTTTTAAGCCGGCGTATCAAAATAACTACCAAAAAATCGATGTCATCCTCATATTGAGAAAAGGACGAGCTACAATCCTAGGGTAAGGGCTAAAATACGAAAATCGGCCATCTTTCACCGATCCTTACATATAAATTTCTCTCCATTATGTAAACATTCAGTTCAAAACGTTATCCTAACGTTTATATCATCGTCTTTACTAAGACGACCTCAAGTATTGTTGTGGGCAAATATGCGTGTGGTCCGTCTATTCTGCCCAATTAAGCGACATTGTGAGTGTTTTATTTTTGCTTTTTAAGCAACTTATGGACCCATTACTCGAACACACGTGACACAAATACAGTGGAACCTCGTTAAAGCGAGTACGGGCTACAGCGACACCCCCGCTATTACGAGAGATAGCCGATGCACCGTCAATTGACCCTATAATAAGCGTGTTAAAAAATTCGTTTTTACGAGACCCTTTCGGTGTTGGCTCTCGCCATAGCGAGGGTTTCACCGCCGGAAGACTTTCATCAAGACTCCTTAACCTCTGTATTTGCTAGCGATCTGTTAGAAATGAAGTTAATGGAGTGCTCAGTCTCAAATTTATGTGGTAAACTGTCGTTCGATAAATACAATGATTGACGAAACAATGCTTTGCATGATTTTTATTCAGTGCGGCGCTTATAAATTGTTTGAATAGTTAGTCGTTATTTGAGTAAGGAAATTTAGTGATGCAAAAAAACATCGCCTTTTGCCTGGATTTATGCTTACGTTTATCGGATAGATGTTCATCTGTCGCCGCACCACTCCTGTTCCTGTATATCTGTTTGCAAGAGGTATATTGGCTATTATTTGCTCCACCCCCGGTAAAGCGACAATTCGCTATAGCGAGTGTTTATTAGTGCACCGTGGGGTGTCGTTATATCGAGGTTGCACTGTATGTTCCCACCCCCCTCGAAAACCTGCTTGATGAAATCAAGCGACCATCGACTTGTCAAGCTGAGCACTTATGGTGAGTTTCCAGGAGCATCAATGGCTGTGGGGTAGCCAGGAATTTTGTTTGGGGGGGTCTAAGGCCAGGCGCGCACTAGCGCAACCACGACCACGACAGATCTCTGTCACACACCTTCCAACCAGAGCACGACCACACCCACGATAGCAAAACACATTCACCTTCCCCTTGCTCAGTCGGTATGGTCGGGTCGGAGTCAGTGCGCGGCGCGCCATTACAATGTGTGTAATTTCTGGCCGCAATGACTGCTGAGTCGGGGACGACCAAATTCAAAAATTTTGGTCGCACGACTCGGATCCGACCTACGAGTCGCACTTGGCCTAATCGCGTCGCTCCATTTGTTGCAATGCTGAAACTGGTTGTGTGCCGCAGGTCGTGGTCGTGCTAGTGTGTGCCTGCCCTAAGAACTAACTATTATCGCTGCAAAAAAGGTGGAATGCTTAACTTTTAGCATATGTATTAACACGTTGCGTACCGGGGTATTTAAATTCCTTGGAACGCTGATTCTGGGTGGAGGTGTTGAGAATGGAAATATGTGCCTATTAGGCCATAATGCCTTTGGTTTATACATGGTTATAAAGCTAATGTTTAGAATATAACTTTACCTAATCAAACGTTATGATGCATCAATTCATTATGAATAATGAACAACTACTGAAAACGTACAAACGAATACTAAACTAAAAACAGGTTGTGGTCTTGGTCGTGCTAGTGCGCGCCTTCCCTAAGACCAGAGGGAAATTTTTGAAAACCACAGTACTATGGAGTCCTTACTCCCCTTCCCTTTCAGCTCCTTTGGCGAGTGTCACCCTGCACAGGGTTTCCCCTGTTTGACCTTTTCTGCCCTCCCGTGGTCTCCGCCCAGGGGATTTCACTAGCACCCTTTTGCGGTGAGGGCTCCTTGGCCGTTACTCGAGGGTCAGTAACCCTTTCCCATCCGGGCCCTTGCCTCAGGCGTGGGTGTCATTCAGTGTTTGTCGAAAGCCGGGAACGTGCAGATACAGAGTTTTGCCGTGCAGTCATCGCAAGTAGCGCACAAAGTAAATCCGCACTCGGTAAGAGTTTTCCTCGTCTCATTTCATTTGGCATAACCTTGGGCACAAGGCCCTGCACGCGCGTCCATTGGTCCACCACGGGACAGAATGCGTGCTCAAGTACTAAATAGAGTGTAAAAATCTAAATTTAACACTTTTCATTGGCGAAAAAACTTCATATTTTAAAAACATCTTTTGTAAATTCATGATTTTTCAATATTTTTTTTCTTTTAGGAATAAATGTGATTGTGTTTTTAAAATTTGGGGGGTCCAGAACCCATTCATCTTCCCCCTTGCTGCGATACTGATCTATGGGAGTATTCATGGAAAAAATTAACGCGCTAACTTTTTAAAATATCGACAAAAAATTTGTGGAATTTGGCCTATTTCGAATTAATGAATTATGAGAACATTTTTGTGAAATTGTTATTTTTATGGGCTTTGTAACAGATTTTTGGTATTTCTCAATGAGAATTTTGAAAGAAGACACCTTGGAATGAAATACAGGGTGTTTCAAAAAGGACTTTACAACTTTGAAAATTCATATTAATTTTATTAAACACGGTACAGAGCTGATTTTAGTGTTATTTTAAAGGAAAAAACTTCAAGTTTTTTTACCTTAAACTAAAGATGTTCTATGTGGCTTCCGTTGGTTATTCTGCAGACATCCCATCGGTAGTCGATTTCTTCCCAGACTCTCACTAGCCATGATGCGCCAATTGCCCCGTTCCCCAGACCTGACACCACTCGATTTTTTCTTCTGGGGTTTCATAAAAGATATGGTGTACGTACCTCCTTTGCCGGCCACTCTAGCTGAACTTAGAGCAAGAATTTACGCTGCTGCTGAGCAAGTTAAACCAGAAATGCTAGTGAGAGTCTGGGAAGAAATCAACTACCGATGGGATGTCTGCAGAATAACCAACGGAAGCCACATAGAACATCTTTAGTTTAAGGTAAAAAAACTTGAAGTTTTTTCCTTTAAAATAACACCAAAACCAGCTCTGTACCTTGTTTAATAAAATTTATATGAATTTTCAAAGTTGTAAAGTCCTTTTTGAAACACCCTGTATAATGTGGACATGAAATTGAGAAGTTAATGGCGGAAAAGAAATCGATGTGGCTGAAAAACGGCTCAACTCCATTTGAATACCTTCTTGTGCAGCAGTTTGCGTTAATGTTCTCCAAATAAATGATGCATATTGCCCAGTCCAACCATATTTATCTATGAACACCCCAAATCTGTGAAGGTGGTATTTTCTGTATTCAGGACAAAAATAACTACTTCTGAGAAAAATTAGTAAATTTTCGGTGGTTTATGAAAATTTCCAGTTAGATGTTGAAGATATTTTGTAAAGAAGTAATTGCAACTTGCAAGAACTTGTATCTAGAGGTTCCTTATACAACTAAAATAATTTATGTATTCTATTAAGATGGACGTCACATCCTTTTACATTCCTGCGGATTCTCTGGACTTCCTGTTCTCAAGGGAAATGGATTGTTCACTCCAGCCTCTTGTGCTTGAGAAGAAAAATCAGCCGTACGGATCGCAAGTCTCAAGTTGTGGAAATAAGGTTAGAATTGAGTTCTTTAACAATGTTTCTAATAATGAAAGAATTGTAATATTATTTATTAATTTATAATTTTCTCTGTCAATTTTTCGCACAATTTTTGCATTGTGAGTTACTCCGTAAAAGTCATCACCGCGGCTAGTCCCGGTATACTTAAATAAGTCTAGAGCGAACACATCTCGTGTTCAAAGTTCGGGCTTTGCTCTCCGGTTGTGGTGCCATGCGCACGACATGGACTGCTGGTCGCATAATATGCTCGGCAGTCCATACCACCTTGTCCGGTATAGTCCACAAATTTCTTCAGGGGAGAATGACGCCTCGGTAGCTTAACTGGCTAAAGCACTCGGCCGAAAATCGAGGGATCCGGGTTCGAATCCCGGTCAAGGCGAATGATTTTTTTCCTCTGTGGATTTTTCGCACAATTTGTGCATTGCGGGTGACTCCGTAAAAGTTATCACCGCGGCTAGTCCAAGAATACTTAAATAAAATTATGAATTGTAAATATGAATGCAATACGGAAAATTTGGGCTATTCCTAGTAATTATTTGCATTGATTGTTACTGTTTTCGTACTGTCGATGAAGCAAGCTTGTGCTCCATGTATTAAGCTCGAATGTTAATTTCTGCCCAAATCACATAACTAGTTAAATATTCATCACTTATGCTACAATTATTTAATTAAAATAAAGTAGATATAATTTTATTCTTTGGCATAATATTACGCCGCATGTGGTCATGAGAAAATTGTGAGCAGCGTAATATTACTACGGGCATATTGTACACATTGTAACGGCTCCCACCTCCAAAATACGCCACTCGTGTTTCTCAGATTCATAGATTAAGTCTTTTAGTTTGCTTGAATGGCACTATGTAGCATATGCCTTCATATTTTATTCTTGCAAGTCATACATTGTGAGAGCCGTCAGAACTGATAGCTACGGTAACACTGAGGGATAGACCTGGTTAAAATGACCCAACACAAAAAAAGTGTTAAATCAATTTATAAATTTGGCCGGCTTCTCAGCCATAAAAATTAATAATTTTTGGATTCAGGACATTGTTCTGAATGTTATGGCAACAGAACAGTAACAAAAAATTATTCATATAATTTCTCGAGTGTAGATTAAATTGCATTCTCGAAATTGATGATTGGTTTTACGGGTTAATTTGATGTGGAATTTAACGGGTTACCAATCATCAATTTAAAATTCGCTGAAGCCTCTGTAATTTTGTGTTTATTCATGTAAGCCGCACCCTCCTTTATCCCATGCACCCCCATTTTTCGGCTGACTTGTGAGGAAAAAAACTTCTTTGCACTTTTTGGGTGCGGTCTAATAGAGGAAATTGTGATTCATTGGTGAATCGATGAATTTAAGTTGTGATACCATGATTATTGAATTTGATGTATAGTTTCCCACGGCGTTGTCTAGATGATGTCTCCATGCTTCTGGGTTTAACGGCGTGGATTTTCTTTGCGACGACAGTTTCTCCCGTATTCCAACCACTGTCGATCGACCTGAAGATGCCAGTTGGAATGCCAGAGGAACTGTCGTTGGGAAAAAAAACACGCGATGAAACCCAGAAGTATGGAGATATGATTATTAAAGTTAAATAATGTCAGAAATGTGATTTTGACCTTCTTTACAAATGCTTAACTCTCAAGAAATAAACGATGGCAGCATTTTGACGGAAAATGGCTTACATTAAAATTTGGAGAATTTGTGTAAGCCGCCCAAACCTCTTTAATCACTTGCATATCTGGGAAAAAAGGTACGTGGCTTCTGTGGGTAAATACGATCTAACGATTTGATCGTTGGATTATTCTTCCTCATAGAATAATCCTACAAGGTGGTTAGAATATTAATTGCGTATGCATGGTTTCGTTAGTAGTAGGACCTGCCCGCCTTGTGACGGTGCAGGATTCCTCGTCCCCTCCCTTCCTTCCCCGTCCTTCCCCCGGAGGCGTCGTCGGGCTCTCATCGCGGCGGCGCCTCCTTTCCTTGCTCCTTCCTGTCCTTCCCCTTCTGGTGGTAGAGGAGAAAAGCTAACGCTTACAGTCCCTGCCCCAGGAGTGTACCCCGCGAGCCCATCCTAAGGGTTTTGTTCCACCTGTGGGTAAATGCGATTCATAGTGTTCTCGAAAAATTTTTAAAATGCTTCTTAAGCATTTTGTTGACATAAGTATTTTGAAGTGATTTTGAACCTAGAAAAGGTGGTGCAATTTTTAGTTTCGTCATTCATTTTGTTTATAGGATAGAGGCAGTGTGGCTGGGACATTTATGACAGAGAAAGCTGGAAGTGATACGGAAGAAGAAGAACTGCCGCAGGTGGAGTTTTGTTGGTGTACCAAGTGCAACGAAGAATTCATCTCTCGGGAGGAACTACGACTTCACGCCAAGAAACATGACGAGACTGGAACTAGGGATAGCTTTGAGCAAAGTGAGGACTTAATACTTTCAAGTGAGGAGTACAAGTTGTTGTCTGGAGAAGTGAGTTTGTTGAAGAATAAATTATGTTGTAGTAAGTGCCAAAAAGAATTTAGAAGTGAGAAGAAATTGGTGAGGCACATTAAGAAATATGATTTTCAGTGCGAACACAGGAGCTTTGTGAATTTAAACAATCAGTTGAAGAGTTTGAAAACCAAGAGGGCTGAAGATAGTGCCTTGATGGACACCTGGAGCAAAGATAGTACTTTTCATGTAAATTCTAAATTGTGTGAAGCCACACCACTACTAACCACAGATTTATTAGGCAAAGGTAATGGTGTTTTGGTTAATAATAAATGTATAAGTGATAATACTGGGGAGGCAGGTGTATCAGATGTGAGCTTGAAAGTGAAGCAAAGGAAATTTCATGAAAAACTGCCAAGTTATGTTTCTTCTCCTCCCTTGATGGTGAGTTCATGTGATCAAGATGAAGATGAATTAAAAACCATTTCTAAAGAGGGTGCTGGAATAGTCAACCTTGATACATCAACAACAGCGTTAAACCCGTTTCAAGGGGTTGTGGTCTGCGATTACTGCACTAAGCCACATTTCTCAAAGTCAAAACTTCGTGAGCATATTGTTGTTTGCCATCTCTCTGTAGTTTCCTACAAGTGTTCAACTTGTCACACATTTTTCCCTACGGAGTCTGAATTGAAAGTTCATGAGGCGATTCATTTCAGCAAGTGTAAATATATTTGTAGTGTATGCTACAAGAACTTCTCATTTAAAGCCAAAGTGTTAATGCACATGAAATATGTGCATAATATGGACAGACCTAATACATGTAGTGCTTGCTTCGTTTGTTTTCCATCCCAATCGGAACTTGGACTTCATCAATACTGCCACTCTTTGGAAAAGAAATACTGCTGCTCAAAATGTGGAAAGAGGTTTATGGTCAAGTGGTACTACAGAACCCATGTTCGTGTTTGCCAATCTGGAGAACTCTTGCATAAATGTGGTGCATGTGGGAAAGGATTTATGAATCGTAGTCATTTGAAATTGCACTTGCTCTCTCATGATCCTGAAAAGAGATTTGCATGTCATTTATGTCCCAAAAGGTATTCACATTCCAGCAACTTGTTCATACATGTTAGGAATTTTCACTTGAAACTTAAACTGTTTGAGTGTGGCATTTGTAAGAAACGATTTACTTTTATGGGTAATCTAAGAGTCCACTACTCTGTCCATTCAGACCATCGACCTTTTAAGTGCCAACATTGTGAAAAACATTTTAAATCAAAGGCTTCAATGTATAGTCACACTAAGCGGATGCATGTTTAGCATCAGTTGCAAATACAGGGTTTCCACTAATCGGGAAAAATCCCGAATACTCTGGTAAAATCAGGAGAACATCGTGAAAAATAGGTTTTTGACTGTGATTGATTAATTATTTAAGAAATGCTACCAGCCCCAATCCAAATTACTCTGTCATGTTTGAAGTTCATTACAATTAGAAATTGTTCTTCGAAAAAGTAATGGGTAGGGTTACAATATGGTGGTTTCCTATTATTTTTTTATTGCCTAAATTGAAAGATTATTACTCCTGGAGTAAGTATTTCGCGCTTTTAGATTTTTCAAATGACAATATCTATTTTTGGTGATTAAATGAAAAGAGAAAAATTTCAAGCGCACAAAAACGCAACGCGTAAGTAGGAAAGTCCGTGCGACGCATTTCTGGTTCCCCCTCTCTCCTTGTGAAGTGACCTTGATCGAGGCTCTGAGCGCTGATAGGACGCAGGATGCTAGCGGATAGCTGAGTACCTTGCTGAATGGTAGCGCTTGGCTTAAAAAAGGTTTATTAATACCTTATCAAACGAAGAAAACTTTCCGACCTTAGCCAGTTTTAATAGGTGATTATTAAGACATGTTTCCCTGAGCTCTGTGCCTCATGCGTGCATTGGTAACCTCAGATGATGCATAACTCCTATCCTCTCGTGTAGAAACTAGGTCCCTTTGACGTCACGTGGAGTGGAATCGCATGGGCGCCAATCTGGCCTTTTTCAAATGAGGATAAAATTTGACCCTTTCCATTCGTCTAAACCGGTATTTCAAAAACCAAATAATTTGTGTACTATGAATACACTAATGGTGGGTAACGAATCGCAATCAATGCCTATAGTTTTCTTTGATGAAGGAAACTACCCTATTCAAATTAGTCTTAATTTTTCTCATGTGCAAGATGCAATCACTGTCAGTTTTCTCAGTCAGAGGTACAGACCAGCATTTTAATTATTATCTGATTCCATTGCATGAAATAATAATTAAAATGCTCGATTTTGTCACTTTAAGCATAAATACATCTTTCATCACTAGTGACGGGAGAAGCAAGAAAGAAATTATCAGCAGAATTGCCCAAGCAAAGAGAGCATTCCACCAAAAGAGAGACCTGCTTACAGCGGAAAACTTAAATATGGAAATAAAGAAACAATTTATAAGAACCTACATCTGGAGTACGCTCCCATATGGAAGTGAACCATGGACAATGATAGCAGTGGAGAAAGCAATGATACAGGCCTTCGAATGAACAGAATAATGATGAAAATCAAATGGATCGACCGAGTTAGTAACGAGGAAGTTCTATTAAGATTTAGTTATGTTATAAAGTTATGTTTTCCTAGTCTCAAAATGATCCAAATGAAGTTCATATTCACATGTTAAAATTTGGTTACTTTAAAATAACGGCAACCCGTGCCCCAAGCGCCCTAAGTACTAAGGACCCTCAATTGAGTTTTTTGGAGCAGTTAAAGTGCTAACTCTATGTAAAACGTAAAAGTAAAGCCCTTTAGGGCCGATTTTTTTTTTGTTTTGACCTATCTCTAAGCATTAAGGAGATATCGTCCGTCGTAATGCAATGCACCCTCCAGGGCACCACCCCGCACCGCGGCACCGCTGAGGTACGGCCCGCACCACTTACTACAGACTTCCCCTCAACCACTCCCCTCCCTCGGCAAAGTCTTTGCTCCCACTGGCAAGATCTAGCCTCTGAAGTAATGTGCTTACGTTAGAAAGAATTTAATTGCAATGACAATATTTCCAATCCATTTGATCAATTTATTTTCACGCTGGTCATGAATTTCAGTCGATATCAACAAAAATAAAATACATTTTCAGAGTACTTCTAATCTTTCATTGACACCCCATATTTGGCAATTAAAGTGTCTTTGCGCACGTTAGGGGTTGTGCTGCAATGAAAATTCACACTTTGTAATAAATTTTGAAAGCTCTCTTCCTTCTACGTGACTGACTCAAAACCTTAGAATTTATTTCACCCCTCTCTCTGCACAATCATTTGCCACTTGTGGACCCCGAATAATTTGCAAATTGTTCTTTGATGTTCATCCCATCCTCGCATGTGTGCATCAAAGAATGGGGTGCGTATTTATAATGTATTAAATAGCTTTCTCAAATTAGTAGTGACAAAATTTTATATAGATACCTTGGTGATGTCTTTATGTTCATAGAATGCCTTCTTCGGTGGATCATATTTTTCCTCACATGTCCTTATACGGAGTATCACGTTTTCCTTTTCATACCTAGAAAGGATCCGTCAAAGATTGCCAGGCCTACAACTCCTCACTCAGGTACCACAAGTGGTTTGAAAACTTCTTTTGTACTCCTTTTACTATGTCCAGGTTATCACTTTCGTAATTAACAAATCTTTTTAGGAACTGCGGGTCCCTGTTGGGTGCAGATGCACCACAAGGAGTGGAGAACCACATCTTTTTCTTTCTTTTTGAATACATTGAAATCTATTCCACTAATAACTGCAATTCGTGCTCCTCTTTGATTGCGTAAGAATTTTACTTCTTCAGCCCAAGCACATTTATCCGAGAGATTAACTGCACTTTCCTCCTCGTACGTCTAAAACTCAATGGTACCGCTCCTTACAATTTCAAACAAATCATCAAATTTTGTTACAAAAGATTCTCTTCTCTTCATCTCTACAGTAGTTCGCGGTCTCTTCATGTTGTCGCACGTTCATCCATTCTTTGCGTCATTTTTTTAAAACTTTTCAATCGCCTCATTTACGGTAATAACAGGAATTCTAGTTTTGTACCATGGATGAGACGCATTTCTCACGGTTTTTCTCGCACTAAGTCTTACAAATTTCGAACCCATTAGGTGATAGAGAAAACACACAGTACTTCTCTCACTGTAGGTAAATTTGAGCCGAGTATTTCTTCAATTTCTTTTCCAATCAGTTCAATGCCTGGATTTAGTCTTGATTTCATGTCTTTCCTTGTTGGCCTATTCTTAAAATGAACATCACGTGCATTCACGATAAACTACTTATTTCGCCATTATTCTCCTTACATCCTAAAAAACTTAGCACTTCCTATCCTTTGCACACTGTACACTAGAACTATCTCTCCACTAATGTAGTGTTTATGATCTTGGAGTATAGGTACATGACCTATACTCCAAGATCATAAACACTACATTGTTGTAATAATAAGGAAGGTCAGGAGAAGAAACTGTATTTATCTCTCCACTGTCCGTGAACTGACTGCCTCGTTTCTTCTTCCTTGAATATTTCGATCTACTGTTGGAGCCTTGGAAGCCCTGCTCATCTCCTTCATTCCCTTATAACTCACAGACACAATGCTTGTAATATTTTGTACATAAAGAGCATTTTGGAACTTGCTGGAATGGTTCGCGGCCGTATGGTGGCAACAAATTGAGGTTTTAGGGGTCGGTACCCAGTGCATAGGATGGCACTGAAGGGTTAAAATTGACATTGTAGGCTTTAACAACATTGATTATGACACAAGAGGAACAACCTGCTCAATTCTGTACCACTAGAATGTAAATATTATCATCAGCAGGAAAGTCTTTGCCAAGGGAGGGGAGGGGGTGTAGGGGAAGTGTCTAGTAAGTGGTTTTATCCCCTAAAACACCCCCCCTCGCTGCGCCACTGCTAGCAATTACTCATTACGGGTTGCATGGAGCCCTACCATGACTCATTTCTTCTTGACCTAGGGTGGGCACAAAAAACACGTGGTTAGATAGTAAAAAACTAAGCAAAAAATAAAGCTTACGGGATAGAGTTTTCTCTAATTTTCGATGGGACGTAGTAGATCTTTCTCAAGAGAAGGGAGGAGCCGCTGGGGAAACTTTCCCTCTAGCAGCTACAAGTCTGCTGAAATGACCACTAGCCCACAGGCAACCATTCTCTGACCAGTGGCCCAGAGCTCAGAAATTGTTTTTAAGGTGTATCTGCTTATCTACTATATTATTTCTACTGTATAGATACCTTTTCCCAACTTATACGCAACCAAACACTACAAATGAGGTACCAAAATGCACGGAATTTATCAGAGAACATGCGACGGCAGATCTTACTTCCTAAATATTGCTTATGTTTCCTAAAATTGATTTTTAAAAATGAAAAAAAACATAATAATAATAATCGATTAAAAAAAATAATCGATTCCGGCAAGATTGTCCTCATCCCAAGAATAAAGTTAACGCCGTCGGATCCCACCATGCCTTTTAATTTGAATCGCGGACAATTTCCCATTAAGGTTTCCTATGTGATGACTATTAACAAGGCTCAGGATCAGACTTTGCAAAGAGCTGGCTTATTCCTGCCAGACCCTGTATTCTCTCATGGCCAACTTTATGTAGCATTCTCTAGGGTAAAATCTTTTCAAAATATTTTTGTAAATATTAAGGAAAACGCTTAACAAGTATTAACAGAGGATAGTGTAATTACTTCCAATGTTGTGTTTAAATAGGTCCTCTGACCTCAATTTCTACATTTTAAAATTAGAAACGCGCCTTTCCCTCTGTGGACCCGCATTGAAAAGAGCGGGGGAAGCCCTCAGGGTGCAGGCACATCACGCTCGTTTTACTTAATCAATTGGGTTAACATTACTTATAGAATAGAGTGAGGATTAATAAAATATCTCTCAGAAGTCCATAAAACTCATTATTTTGAACAATTTATCTTAACTTTTTCCTGACGGAAGGCCCCTGCACCTCCCGGTTACCTTGGCGGGTATGCCATACCCCAAGACACCCCAGCATTGGTTGTGCCTGAAACCCCCTCTAGCCTCAACACTTCGCGTGCCATGGACGTAATATTAAGTCCTGTTAATCTTTCTGAAGATTGCCATTGACGTAATGTTACGTCTTTCTATTTTATTGACTTTGTTTGCGTGAAGCCGAAGTATTTCCCCCATGGTTTTTTTCCAGTTTACTGCTTAGGGGTTCTGCCATTTCAAAAATCAACTCTCGATGGAAAAAGAGTTCTTTTAATGTCTTGTGGACGAAAAGTCCTCTGTAGCTACCGGCACCCTTATCTCAGCCTACTTTGAGTGAACATTCTTTGGAGGAAAGAACCGTTCGTTGAGGGTGCAGCGACCCTTTTTGTCATCCAGGATTTTGAATGCTACGCTTGGAACAATACTTTGGTACGATTTCCATGGTTTAAATAGCTCAAATTGAGGGCAATGAAAAAATATTATGCATTTTATGACGGTACATAATTTGTTGCAACTTTTTTTTATTTAAAAAAACATTAGGTTTTCATTGTTAAAAATGTACATTTAAAATTTAGCAATAAATGTTATTCAACTCATTCACAAAGAAGAGCAAAGTCCATTTTTATTGAAATGCACATCGATATAAATATATTTTTGATGCTATTGTTTAAAATAAATTTGCGAATTCAGTAAAAATGGCCGGATTTTTAAGTAAGGCTTTAAAATTAGTGGCCGGCACTCAAAGTGTTAATTCCTAGCTGCGCCCCTGTCTCCGACCCTCCATTTTTCGACGTATAGATACATTTCATAATGTCGGCCAATGGCCAACGATGAATTTGACTTTAGGTATTTTTCAAGCGAAACATACAGCCGATTTAATTACTTTTTGCTTCCCAAAGGGTGAAAATTCAGAGGCGTAGACAGGAATTTCTTTTTGGGGGGGGGGGTCCCAAAACCAGGGGGAAAATTTTTGAGAAACAGGGTACTAGGCAATGGGTTTTAAACACAATTTTTAACACTTTTCACAATCGGAAAAATTTCATATGTTAAATGAATATTTTGTAAATTCATGACGTTTCAATATTTTGTTTTCTTTTACGAAGGAAAATAATTGTTTATATATTTCGTGAGTGGGTTCGGATCCCCCCTTCCCCGAGCTACACCACTGCGCGAATTACCCACAAAATAACAGTATTATAAGATCAAGGCCCCAAGGTAGCTGTCAAATAGACTAAAATTTTCCTTCCTGCATCAAGGTATTGGAAGGGAGGATTGGAATGGTTTACCGGAGGAAATTTTTTTTGAGCCCTTTCCAACTCACGCCACTATATTTATCAATTGGATTAATAAAATTGAATTTTGAGGGCTTTATAAACATATATTTTTTTAATTTGGTGTTTCTTGTCTTTTTTACTTTGGTCTACGTATATTATTGTGTAAAAATGGATTTTGAGGGCAATGTAAATGTAGACATGCATTGTTTTTTTTGCTGATTTGGTGCTATGTAAGTACATGGGGACATGTATTGTGCAAAGAATGGTATTTTGAGGGCTTTTTAAAATTTTTTGTTGCTTAGTATTTTGTTTTGTATTTTGGTTTATTTATATTATTGTGGCTTTATGTTACCACCAGACTTCATGGACGACTTGTAATTAATTATTTAATAATATAATATGCAACGCGCATACCACACCGACATCCCAAAGCATATTTTATATGGAAAAATTAATCCGCGTTCTAGGTTGATTTTGATAATTGCGCAATTGTCCATGGTTTTATTTTCTGCTTGGTATGAATAGCAGAGTTCATTACGATTCTGGAAATGAGTGATCAGGAATAGCATCTATTTCACTATTACCACATTCCTCCCCACATAATCAGTGCCAAATCATATTTTGATAAATATAATAAATGAATCTTCTTCATCCTAGTGTTTGTCCCACGCTATTGGAGGGTCCGCTGTTCTGCAAAGCCTTCTCCACTTGGTTCGATCCAGGGCGTCTACTGGCGTGGCGTTGATGGTCTTCATGTCCGCCTTAATTTTGTCGAGCCAGCACATCTTTGGTCGTCCTCGTGGTCGGCGTCCTTCAGTACTCAGCCGCATTGCTGTTTGGGCCACGGAGTTCTCATCACTACGCACCACATGCCCATACCACTGCAGTCGAGCCTCCGGCATCTTGTCTGTGATCGGTGCAACTCCCATTCTTTTCCGAATGTCTTCATTCCTGATGTGATCCAGGCAGGAGATGCCTATGATGCTGCGATGGATCATTTCCATGACATGCATGGCCTGTTCTTGATTTGCTGTGGCTGGCCAACATTCTGTTCGATATAGGGCCACTGGGCAGACTACGGTCTTGTATACCTTGGCCCTGAACCGTTCGGGCGTTCGATGGTCGCACAATACGCCAGTCACTTGGCGCCATTTCAGCCATGTTGCATTTATTCAAGCTCGTGTGTTGGCGGTTGTGCTTCCATCGTTGCTGATGACAGAGCCCAAATATTTAAACTTCTCGACCTTTTCAAGGTCGTCGCCGTCGATGCTGATCGTGCCATCGGTTTGAGGCCCACACTCCATGTACTCAGTCTTCTTGATATTTAATCGCAACCCATAGTTGTCGAGTAGTACCTTCCTTAATTGAGTTCGCTGCTGTAATTTGGGTCTGGTGGTGCTGGCAAGGAAGACATCATCGGCGAACAGTAGTGACCAAGGATGCGATTCTTGGAGACAGGCCGTGATTGTGTCCATGCACAGGATGAAAAGGAGCGGAGAGAGGGCCGATCCTTGGTGGACGCCAACAGTGATTGGGAAAGGCGGTGATATTCCTGATGGGAAAATGATAAATGAATAACTCTAATAAATATAATAATAAATATAATAAATGAATAACTCTATTTAATACCCTTCGTAGGTACATTTCTATCGATGCCAGTTTTCGTTCAGACTGCGAATTTTAAAGCATTGAATTACGTGTAAATATGTATGGAATCTTTGTATTTTTTCATCGTGGGTAATCTAGAGTATATAATCTGTGTCCATAGATTACTCTGAGTAAAGTTATTTTTCAGCCGTTGTATTGTTTGTTTTGTTTTAACCCTCGACCATTTCGTTATTTGTGATCAAAGCACTTTCGGTCGGTGTTTTTTATACCATTCCTCTTAGCTTTTTTAGTACTTTACAAATATGCTATTTAGATTGAGATATTACGAGAAATTAAAAGAAGTTAATAGTTCTATTAGAGGTGCTAGTTGCCTTCGTATGGGGGACGGGCGAACGGACTCGCCACCTACCTGTGTCATACATTTCTTTTTGTCGTTCCATTCTTCATCCCCTCCTTTGCTCGCAGCTCACGCACTTCGCGGGCTCTCTGAGCCAACCAACTTACGGCATACACACTATAGTTTTGACGGACATCAAGACAAACGGAAGGAGCGTTACATTGTCGAGCCTCATTTATATCCGACAACAGCAGGGGTGGGTGGACAGTACGAGGTAAGGCAGGGGTGCACGTTAGGGGGAGGATCAAAACATATAGAAGCACGGGCGTACCCAGCGAGGGGCAGCTGCCCCCCCCTTAGAAGCTGAAATCACAAAAGTCTTTAACCATTTCTAACCCTAGAGCTACTTCAGGGAGAAATAAAATTTCAAGATTTTTCATTTTGAAAACTTGAAAATTTTCCATATAAGCATGTTCATCATGGTAGCTAAATATTTCGTCATTAAAATTTACGCCACAAAATAATGTGAGGTCTTGATAATTCCCCAAATAGGACTGAAAATGTATACATTTTTGATGTTGTTTGGAAGCAACATTGGGTTACTAAGGGATAAGCGAAATCAGTACTGATTTGAATCGAAAGTACATATTCATAAAATTTTCTTTAAACCCACAAAAAATGATATATATTAGTATAAGATATGTAACTAAAATAAAACCATTTTTTCAAGGAAATAATCTCATAAATCCCATGGCTTGCCACCCCCCCCCTAGACCATTGTTCCCCCCTCCCCTAGTCATGATCCCGCGCCCTTGCATAAAAGTATAAAATCTGGGGGGAGAGAGAAGCGAATAGAAGTTCAGGTGTGATGAGGTTAATTTGGTGGGGGGGGGGTGGGTTAGCAAGGAAGAAGTCAGATTTTAAAACAGTTGAAAAGAAGTGGGAACACTTGAATTCAGTCATGTCATTTGAAATTGGTGCTAGAGTGCATTTAATCAGGGATGCCAACTTACAGAAAATATTGGGGGGGCTCAAACCGGGGGTCTTGCCCCGGGAAACTTTGTAAGTAGTGAGTTTTAAGTTTTTTAAGAATTTTAGAAGAGTCATATGATCAACATTAGAACCCTGATAACTCGAATCTCGATATCTGCACACCCTGGGGAAAATCGACAAGCCTGATTCATTTTTTCCTCAAACCCACAACGAATTTTTGAGGGGTCTCGGGCCCCCTCATGCCCCATGGAGTCGGCGAAACCGCATTTAGTGATTTCTAGAATTTTTAAAACATACAGTTTAACACTTTTGTCTAACACATGTAAAACTTTAATGTTAAAATCACACTCATGGCCGGATTCGATGAGATGCTTGGAAAAATGTGACTTGAAGTCTATTAATCTGGCTTTTATTTTCGTCGACACGAGTTTTAAATTTACGACCCGTTTAACCGAAATCCAACCCATTGCACTCATCACATTTCAGTGAGTAGACGCCACTTTGATCTTCAGGAAGCACTTTCTCCTTTGAGTTAGTCGGACATTTTTTCAACCATGATCTGCCGTTTTCTAAGAAGGCTTTCCCGGCGAATACACCGCGTGAAGAGTTCTCGGGATCGCCACTGAGCCAGGAGCTGCATTACTTCCGACGTTTCGATGTCCGATTGTGCCACCTTCCTCAGGGCTGTGAGTCTCACTCAGTCCGTTGTGAGCGGGTTACACCGATTTTTATGCAAAAATTATAATTTAATACATCGAAGATGGATTCTCGAGTTGACTGTCGACATTTCATTTTAAACTTTCGATTATGAGAACATTATATAGCATGAAATTTTCAAATGATGTTGTAAATAGCCTAAGAATATTATGATCCATTTTGCTGACGTCCATTTCTTCATGTATCTTAAATCTCACCCATCTTAATAAACTTCATTTATGGGTAATGGAAGGCATTTCCTTAAATGTTGTTTTAAAACATAATAGGCACCTGCATTTAGATGCCAAGAGGTTTTTGCTGAGTGTCCCTTGATATCCTGACCAAAGGTTCCTATCACTGATCATATGATTTGCACATTTAAATAAAAAAATGACCTTGAAATAATTTTAAAGTCATAAGGCCGATTCCAAGTTATATTAATTCCTGCGTCACCTTTCCTGTACATTTGCTTTAGTAATGTAGATACGACGTAAATCGTCACTCATACATACCCAGTTGTAACAGCCGCGTTATGCTTTGATTGGTCGGCTGTCGATGGTAAACTATCGATACTATCTATGATTGTATCGAGTTCTGAAATATTTCGATTGTTCTTTATTTTCATTCAGTGCTTGCTTCGGTGAACGTTGTAGGGATAGTGGTTTCGTGTGTAATTGTTCGCGTTTGCGTGTGTCACTGTCATTTAAAAGATCCTTTGCGTCTTTCACCGGTTACAGATTCCAATTGTGCCGTTTTTCAACTTCTCAGTTTAGGTTCATTATTTGCCGTAATGGGAGATTGCGATATACGTGGAATGTGCAGGCTGTGTTTGTGCAAGTGTGATAATCTCGTTGAAATTTTTGTTCTCGGAGAATGTCACGGGTATTATGCAGCTGAAGTGATACAAGACTTACTACAGATAGAGGTTTGTAGCTTTATTTATTATTTGCGTAGCCATCAAACGAACCAAAAGTTGTTATTCTCCAATTCAAAAATGGTTTCTCCAGAGAACAGTTTGTTACGGTCTGGATATTATGCCGGATTGCCTCATTTCCTGTCCATTGTGATAAAAATAGAAATTCCAATATTATCAGTAGAGTATCAAAATTGTCAGTCTACGGCGAATGTTGTGTGATGTTAGCCAAAGAAATGTTCTTGATTTCTGAAAACAGTGTTTCCATCTTATATTGGAAAATGTAAAATTACCATGGTTGTCGTTGGTTATTTTTCTAGTTGTTAAGCCTTTCGAATTTGGCAGTGAAAAGTTGGAGGGGTTAGTGAATTCATGTTATTAAACAAGTTTATTGCCAGTAGACAGGTATATGTCACAGCGACACTTTGTAATAGCAGTTAACTATTGGAAATCATATTTTATTTTCTATAACCTGAGGATTCTACTACCTGAGGATTCATCTCCATAAAAATTACAAATTACACTTTGAACACGTTATTAATGCTAATTTTGCATGCTTCACCTAACTTTATATCGACAAATAAGTAGGAATATGGAAAATTGCTTCAGGCATTGACTGTAGACATTTTGTATTAAATTTTTCTATTATAGGGCATTCATTAGCATGAAGTATGTTATAAATGTAGTAAATATCTAAAAAATATTATAATTCAGAAGCAAAAGTAATGGGCATTACCGATTTTCTGTTATTGGACAACTAAATATTGCCTTAGCGGCTTCCAGGATTTGACTCTCAGCATTATTATTATCTCTCGACTTGTATTTGTAAGTATTTCATTAGCATAGCATTCGTTTGCATGAAACTTGCATCCAAAATAGTCAATAGGTTAGATATTCGATGCACATACATTGTGGGTTTTCCCACGATTGTTTTAACAGGGAATTAAACATTTAAAAGGTTACCAATTGCATTTGATTCATCATTCTATTTTTAATTGTTCAAATATGAGAGCATTCAGTGGCATGAAATTTTCGAAGAAATTAGCTTGAAAAAAATTGAATTGAATCATCAAAAGTCACGGATGTCTACCGATATCTCTGTCCATAAACAAAACAAATGTGGCATCCAGCATTTGTCTCTCGACATTTTAATTTAATTTGTTACATTATCAGAACATATATTGGCATGAAATGTGCAATTAATGTCGGAAAAAGATGAAAATGTTAAATTAATGTAGAAAACCTCCGTAAACTTGCATCATTGTAACCCTGTGTAGAAATTGAATGGATGAATAATGATTTTGTGATATCCTTGTCTAAAGGACTACTCGAACAATGCTAATTTAGCAAAGGTTAATGCCAATCGTGTCGATTACCGATACTGTGACCAGGGTTGATTGATTTAAATCACTTTGATTTAAATCACTTGATTTTTATTTTTAAAAATCAGGTGATTTAAATCAGATGCTTGATTTTTAAAGAGTGAAGAAAAGGAAGCTGTAAGTGTATAATTTTGAATTTTATTTCTTAATTAATACAATGAATCGACAGTTATCAGCACAATGGTGGCTCTTGAATAGAAATGATACTGAAGGAATGCATGTAACATGAAAATTTAAAAAAATGGCTTTGGTTAGAATACTAGTGTATCCGTTGAAAAAAAATTGTTTTCTGATTTAACTTCTAAGCGTAGGCACCATACAAAGTTGCTATCACAGAATTTTTCTAAACTTCATATGCTTTAGAACCACATAGTATAGCACATTTGATACTTCCAATGGCAATTTTATATTATGCTGGCGTAATTTTTAATTTGATACCATTGGCACTTCCATAGTTCTCTCCCCTGATTGACTAAATGTTGTTTAGTTGGAGTTTAGAATATGTTTCCTCTTGTTTTTTCTGCAAACCATCATTCTCCAATATGCTGCCCAAATAGTTAGTTTTGCAAATAACTGAATTTGTGATGAATGGAGAATCATAAAAATCTCATTTAAATCAATTAAATCAGATTTAAATCAATAAAATCTGATTTAAATAAAAAAAATCAACAAAAATGATTTTTTTGAAAAAAATCATGATTTTTATCAACCCTGACTGTGACCAATGGAGGGATGCTCTCATGGCTTTCTCTCATCAGTAGACTGATAACCTCCGATGACCTATTTTATTGATGTATATATAATTAATGTATAATATTATTTAAAAGTATTGAAGTAATTTTATACGTTTTAAATTTCTTATCTACATATCGCAGTAATCAAGCAAGATTAACTTGGAATTTTGTAAAAATTTCCTTCGAAAACAAGGAATTATGCATTAATTTTTTTTGCTTGGATTGGCTGAACAACTTTGGAGGCATCACGAATGCAGAGCAACGTGATTAAAATTTTATATTTTCAGTGCTGAAAGAAACGTGAAGGTCCCTGATTATCTTGAAGTCAGTTAGCTTGTCTGTATGTCTGTTCAGGCTGGCTGACAGACTTAAAGGTCTTCTCGGAACCAGTGCTTCTAGTCCTACTCCACCTTCTGGCAAGAGTTCCAATCAAGGGATTGAGTGAGCCATGCTCTTCTACACAGCAGTTGACCAAGATCATACGTTGAGAGAGCTCTTTATGATGAGTAATGCCAATTTTAAAATTCCTTCCTTAACAGTGTGGTCATTCTATTTTGAAATTCCAATTCATGATAAGAATTTAGTGTATGGTCAGGCAGCCGAGAGTTGTCCGATGACAGGGAGAAGGATCTAGTTCCGTGTGGGGGGCAAGATTGCCAGGTAAGGGCCAGGGAAATACCAACATCACATGTAAACAAAAGGTATCCGTGAAGATTGGAGCCAGAAGGGATGACAAGCGTGAAGGACCCAAAGGAAGAACCCCTTATTAATAATAATAATAATAATAATAGGGTCATTCCATGTCAGTTCACCCAGGCATGGCACCCACCGACTCGGATTTTGATGAAATTTTTGTCACTAGCTACTATCACCTATCTAATGACCCATGTAAAATATTTCTTCTCTCACTCTCATAGTTTGCAAGATATGAGGAGTCAAAGTTTGAGATGTTTGCTCAGAAGTGGCGCTAGTGGGAGTCAAATTCCAGAGTGCAGGGCACAGGGTAAAAATTCATAACTCAGAAACCACATAACATATTTGAATGAAATTTTGACCCCTTGTCTATCCAAGTACATAGCTTCCATAGTAATGTCTTTTATTCCCCTTGCATTGTTATGTTGGCCAAAATGATGTCAACAGTTGTTAATTAACCGATTTTTTTAGCTCAAAAACATTATTTCATATTTTCAGAATTATCACCAAAAGGCAGAGCAGTTAACTCATCCAATTTTTTTTTAAATTGAAGGTTAATATGTGCTCCAATATACTGTGAAATAAAAATGGTGGTGTTTTGACTGCCACTATGAGTATTTCAGGTTTTACTTTTTTTTCTGCCCCTGTGAGAGGGATTTTGGACACGTACTGTAAGATAATAAGTATAAGTGTATCCATACCTTCATGAGGATATATTTGAAATATTGGTCAGTAAATCTAAGACCAAACATGTAGTCTAGTGAATGTGGCTCTTGTTCATACAATTTTTTTTAATAGCAATACTTGGCTTGTGGCAGCTGAGGGTAAAAAAATCCAAATGGCTCAGAAATGTGAAATGATGCTTTTTTCCTGGAATTTACCCATTTTTCAAGTGTTTAGTTTATGGAAAAATTGGTATTAAAATACATTAGACTCTTACTGTGCATTAGAGGATAAATGGAAATACTAATTTAAATAAAATTATTTAAATAATACACTTCAATGTGTTTAAGGCATCTCCCGAACATCTCTGGAGGCTCTCTCGGGCAACTAAATGCTTTACAGTACCACCAATTCCATCACATTGGGATTTTCGATATGGGTGCATAAATTTCACTTTTACATCTTGTTCTTCCTCGTGTTTAGAAAGCACTCATCCAAAAAACCAGTGGTCATCATAAGCACATGCAATGTATAAGTTTGTTAAGATCTGTGAAAAAGTGATTAAATGAGTCCCGCTGAACTGGAGTTGTACAAATTTAGCCTCACTTTCACAGAAGAAGTATGGTCTTCCAAACCCTTAGTGATGGAAGAGCTGGCAGAGCAAATGGTATTACTTATAGATATGTAGCAGGTTGTCACCAATATCCACATTCCTTGATGGCAACTGGAGTATTAAATTTCTATTTCACTGGGAGAGATAATGCTGACATTATGTGCCACATTGTTTTCTCCCCTGCCTCACATATGATTGTATTACATGACAAACTTGAGAAGGTAATACAATCCCACCTATTCAGCCTCACTTTTCAGTGTTATTACATCTCCCCAAGGAATAAGAGAATTAAGTGCAACCTCTAGGAAGAATAAAGTGTTACAATGTATCACAGTGAGGGCATGATAAATCAAAATAGATTCTAGGGTACCACTTTTAGTCTTCTGCCAAGTCTTCTTGTGTAAAGATGCTCCCTGGGTGTCCAAGTTTATTCTGTGTATACGATCAGTGTATTTTTACCTGTACATTAATTGTGTGTGCTATGAGTTAGGCAAAGCTGCTCATTGTGAACTTCGACATTAAAAAAGGTTAGTGTCTCCACTATGCTTCAAAATGAGCAAATTGTTGAACTGTGCAGCATTGGAAAAGTAACTGCATCTGATTGCCTCAAAAAAAGCTACACACCAGTGGTGCAACTGAACAAAATTGAGATCATGAGTATGCTTGAAAAACAGCTGTTATCTCTCAGAAGTGGTGTACCTGGGGAAGTCCTATCCAATGTCTGCGAACATCACAGAATATACTATTTGAAAAAGTATGAAACCTACCAAATATATTGTCTTGATCCTTTTAAGAGCCACAAGAAGAAAATATCAAAATCACTGAGAAATGTAAGTCTTGAATTTGCAGAAAAGGCCTGTAAAATCCCAACTCTTCGGAAATTAGTGCCAGGAATGAAAGTATGCCAGCCATGTAGGGAGGAAGTACAGAAACACTCCAGGTTTGGAAATGAGCTTTCTGATGTTGAAGCAGTAGATAGTGACAGCAATGATAGTATTTTGAATTTTGAAACAACAGTATCCCAAGAAAAATCAACTAAGCTACTTAACAGAACGCTGCAAGATATAGAGGAGTCACCTTTAAAATTTCATGGCATATCATCTCACAGAAGGTCAACCTACGCTAAAAGGAAAGTAGAGTCAGCATGCAGTAATTTTAAAAGGAAAGTTAAAAGACTTCTTGATAAAGAATTATCTCCAGAAAAGGATGAGCCAAAACTGCCAAAAGAACTACTTCAGAAAGTTCATGATATAGATGTGCTCATAGACTTAACCCGTCAACGCCCACGGGTGCCATAGGGCACCCAGTGCAGTGCTGAGCCAATGCTCCGGCAATGTATTTAATATGTGAATTTTAGCATACCTTTCAGTGCACATATTTAGTAGAAGGTTTCCTCCATTATTCAGTCAGTTTGAATTGTGTTCTTTGTGTGAAGTTTCATATTTTTTAAAAGTGAAATATGCGTGAATTTAAAAAAAACTTTGGACGCTGACGGGTTAATCAAACAAAAAGTTGACACATCAAGCACTCATCAAGGAAAGGTACATCTGTTATCATTGGTACCAACTTTATGGAGCAGGAAGAAAGTAATGGAAGAGTTTCATGTGAGTGAGTACACTGCCCGCCAAGCAAGAGAACTTTTCAGAGACAATGGAAAATTAGCTGCACCTGAATTGAGAAAAGGGAAGGCAAAAATAAAACATTACAATTAGTTAGGACTTTCTATGAAAGTGATGAGTACTCAAGAATGATGCCTGGAAAGAAAGATTCCATAAGTATCTCCAAAAATGTACATGTTCAGAAGAGATTATTACTTGCTAACTTGAAGGAATTGTATTCCACGTTTAAATTTGACTTCCCCAGAATTAAAATTGGCTTTTCTAAATTCTGCAACCTTGGTCCAAAATGGTTTGTGGTAGCAGGATGTCATGGAACGCATTCAGTGTGTTTTTGCACAATTCATTAAAATGTCAACCTACTGCTTAGTGCCTGTAATATAGAGGAAACAAGCCAGGACCTAATTGGTTATTTCGTGTGCTCTAGAAATAATAGGGACTGTATACTGCGACATTGCTCTCAGTGTCCTTCACGTGAAAAATTGAAAAGCTTAGTGCTGAAAAAGTTTGAAGAATGTGACCCCGGAGATGAAGTTTCATACAGTCAGTGGGTTTCCAGTGACAGATATTAACTGGTGAACTTCACGGTGACATTTGATGAGTACCTATCAATTTAAATTCAAAGAGTGGAAAAACTGGTGCCCCATTCATTTACTACGAAGTTACAGGCAAACTACCTTAAGAAAATGAAAGAAAATCTTGGACCCCATGAAGCAGCTGTTCTCTTTGACTTCAGTGAGAGCTACTCATATGTTATCCAGGATGAGGCACAAGGGAATCACTGGACAAGTGATAGTTGTACGGTACACCCTGTTGTGATTTATACTCTAGATCACCTGACTAAACAGCTTATTATTTCCAGTTTATGCATCTTGTCAGATGATTTGGAGCATTATGTAGCTTTTGTTTATGAAACCCAAAGAATAATATTTTGCTTTGTTAAGGAAAATTTTACTTTAGTCAAAAAATTGAGTTACTTTAGTGATGGTTGTGCAGGACGGTACAAGAACTGCAAAATATTTCTCAATCTTTGCAAGCATTACCAGGATTTCTCCTTAATGGCATCATGGACATTCTTTGCTACAAGCAATGGAATATCCCCATGTGATGGAATTGGTGGTACTGTAAAGCATTTAGTTGCCCGAGAGAGCCTCCAGAGATGTTCGGGAGATGCCTTAAACACATTGAAGTGTATTATTTAAATAATTTTATTTAAATTAGTATTTCCATTTATCCTCTAATGCACAGTAAGAGTCTAATGTATTTTAATACCAATTTTTCCATAAACTAAACACTTGAAAAATGGGTAAATTCCAGGAAAAAAGCATCATTTCACATTTCTGAGCCATTTGGATTTTTTTACCCTCAGCTGCCACAAGCCAAGTATTGCTATTAAAAAAAATTGTATGAACAAGAGCCACATTCACTAGACTACATGTTTGGTCTTAGATTTACTGACCAATATTTCAAATATATCCTCATGAAGGTATGGATACACTTATACTTATTATCTTACAGTACGTGTCCAAAATCCCTCTCACAGGGGCAGAAAAAAAAGTAAAACCTGAAATACTCATAGTGGCAGTCAAAACACCACCATTTTTATTTCACAGTATATTGGAGCACATATTAACCTTCAATTTAAAAAAAAATTGGATGAGTTAACTGCTCTGCCTTTTGGTGATAATTCTGAAAATATGAAATAATGTTTTTGAGCTAAAAAAATCGGTTAATTAACAACTGTTGACATCATTTTGGCCAACATAACAATGCAAGGGGAATAAAAGACATTACTATGGAAGCTATGTACTTGGATAGACAAGGGGTCAAAATTTCATTCAAATATGTTATGTGGTTTCTGAGTTATGAATTTTTACCCTGTGCCCTGCACTCTGGAATTTGACTCCCACTAGCGCCACTTCTGAGCAAACATCTCAAACTTTGACTCCTCATATCTTGCAAACTATGAGAGTGAGAGAAGAAATATTTTACATGGGTCATTAGATAGGTGATAGTAGCTAGTGACAAAAATTTCATCAAAATCCGAGTCGGTGGGTGTCATTTTGAAAATTTCTGGGTGATTTGACGTGGAATGACCCAATAATAATACGTCTTTATTGGGCGAGATTGGGACTAGAAAGTCCCATCTTCCATCTAACCCCTCGTCAAACAGTAAATATATGCAGTTAAATACATTGTTTAGTTGCTCATGAAATTAAATGCAGAGAAATTACATAAAAATAAGTAGAAGTTCCATTTTCAATCAACAATTAGCATTATAAGTTAACAAAGTTACTATTGACCAAGTGTAAAAAGATGTTAGTGAACGTGGGAAAAACCTAAGGATATTGACTGTCGTCCTTATTGGAAAAAACCCACTGCAGGAAAACGCCCACACAAGAAGGGGGGCGTGAAAAACCTGCGAAAACCTACTGAGAAAGCTAATGTAAACCTGAGTAAACAAGGGGTGATTATTATTATTATTAGGGTGATTCGAAAGAGAAAGGGATTGTTTTGGTGGTTTATACGCATGTAACAACGCTGTATGACTTGGTGACGGTGTGAGGTGCGTTTGGGGGACAGCGATTGGCTGAAAACGGTGCTGGCGCAGGGGTACTCTGTCCATCCTCTTGAGCTGTCAGCGGACAACTCTCGCCGACCAGACTGTAGGCAGTGGCTTAGCCAGAAATTTTGTTTGGGGAGGGATCCAAAACTGGGGGGAAAAATTTTTAAAACAGGGTACCAAGTAGAGGGTTTTAAACAGCATTCGTCAAAGGAATATTTTGTAAATTCATGGTTTTTCAATATTTTTCTTCTTTGATGAAGGAAAATAATTGTGTTTTTACTTTTGGGTGGATCCAGACACCCCCACCTGGTTACGTCACTGACTGTGGGTGAGGATTATCTCCGTTGCAAACCACAGGTCTCACTTGTTAATCAAGCGCTCTGAATTATAAGTGATGTAATGCGTTTTTAGATCTGGATTTTATCATGTCATGTCACGTTAAATGCAAGAAATTCTGAGGTTATTTTAAAATAAAAGTGGGAAAGTTGACGCTAACTTCTCACAAGATAGCGAAGTCATTTATTCGCATCCATTTGACATTATTTTTCTATTTCATTACTAAATAATCATGTTCAATGTTCAACTTGTATCACTCAGAGTTCCAATATTTTTTACCCGAAGCACTTCACTGCTCATAATTCTATTTTTTAGCAATACTATTCTTTTTTCTTGCCTATTTTTCATCCAAAGAGAGATAGCTTGATACAAATTGTGACTTGGGCTTTTTTGCTACACCAATAATTACGTTAAAGAATTATTTTAAAGCAATAGTTAGGTTAATGTACAATAATATAACATTTGTTGCTTTTCTCCAAAATACCTTTTGATGAGTCTAGGTGAATTTGTATGTTTTCACATCGTGCCTACTTTTTTTAAGGGTCTTTCTTATTGAGTTATAATTGTGTTCTATTAACCCTCCAGCAGGCGCGCCATATTCTCTACACTAGCGGGCGCGCGTGGCACTCAGTGCAACACTTGGTTTTCCGCTGATATTAATTACAAAAAATCGAATTAAGAAGCGTACATTCATTACCTTGTTTTTAATAGAACTTTACATAGTTTAGACATACAGTACAGATTTTTAAACTCTTTTATAATTCAAAATTTTTTATCACAATGTTTTTAAAGCAATGGCAAAAACTCAGTTTTTATGTCTTAAGGTTTTTAACGTCATTTATGTACACTTCTTTCAGGTAGTAACTGTTTAACAGTGCTTTCGGAAAGAAAAGTTATTACACCTCCCACATTTTATTGTCGTTGATATGTTCTTTGCACGGCCACACAATACGCACTTTCCGCGTTTCTTACTTGCTGTCTCGCTCACCTTTTCAACTTGCAAGTCTTCATTTTGATAACTTGACAAGAATATTTTAATGTCAGCTGGTAGAGATAATATGTTTGACCTGTTTTTCAAGTGTGCGTTCATCAATATGTACGATAAAGTTTTCAGGAATGTCCTCCTGCAATGTTCATTTGTAGGATTATTTGCCCTTTATAATATGTGAGCATTGATTCCTGCAATGTCCAAAAATCTATAAAATAAAACTAATGGCCACCTTTTCGTAATTCTGGACACAGAATACATACAACACATTTGGTCAACCGTGTCGACACCTGTTTTCGTTGCATCGTAATCTAATATATTAAATGGTTTATTTGAACCTTCATCTGTGATCCCCTCATCATGCATTGTTGAAAGCAACAACACCGCCTTGTTCTTCTTTGTAACATATGATAGGAGGGTAATGTCTTTCTGAAACCCGTAGAGAGATGACCCTACAGCGCGCGTCTTGTTTGGCAAAAATTCAGGCAGAAAATCTCTTTTATTTTTTTTTTCAGCGTGCCAATGGTTGTAATGTTTTTTGTAAAGAGATGCTTGGCAAGCGGATAACTAGTATACCAGTTATCTGTAGTAAGATTACGATTAGTTGCCTCAATTGATCTTACAAGCCTCTTGACAACGTCTACTGGTGAGTTTGACACTAAATATAATGCTCATCTGCTTCCCGCAATACACTTCGAGATTACTGGTGAAGAATGTTTTGGCATCACACATAGAATAAAACTTTATCCCGTATTTCGCGGGTTTGCTCGGTATATATTGAATGAAACTTCAACGGCATCTGTATGTTTGCAGCATTTCGTCAATTGTCACAAATTCACTCATTTTATATGTTTTTTGACAATTTCCTATGAACGAGTTTATTATTGTTCCGATTGCAGCTAATTTATCTGTTTGTTTTCGGAAATCCCTACTTACTCTGTTGTCAAATCTTACTGATCGCAAAATAAACAAAAATCGCTTGTAACTCATAGCTGCCCTTAGAATTTGCATTCCTGATCCATCTTCACTCCACAAGTCTAAAGAATTAGTATGAAAACCTTTTTTCATGCCAATTAGAAAAAGTATTTTCAGCACAGCCATAAATTCTGTTCTTGTCGTTTCCTTACAATCCCTTTCCCTTGAATAGTGGACAAGAGCAATTTTATTTTGAATATACTCGTTTATTTGCATCACAATTTCATCAATCATGTCTATATCTATACATTTTTGAAAAGCCGCAGCCTTATCAGGAGTATTTCTTGCACAGAGTTTTGTCCTTGATAGGGTTTTCCTAATGTTTTCGCGCTTGATCTTTGTGGCACCGCAAAAAGAAGTTTTTTTCCACTTACAAGATTTATCAACTTTTCCAAAAAAATAATTATTCTCACCATCAATATCACAATCTTCAGCAGTTGTAGGTTCTTTCACGTCACCATCAGACGTAGCTTCATCAGAGTCTCTGCCGTTATCACGAGGGGAAATATTTTCCTCCTCATCTGTGTCATCGCTTTCCTCAATGCGGACTTCCTGTTCCTCGTCTGACAGCTCTTGTAGTACACTCAGATAGTCTTCTTCGGTAATGAACCTTCATGCCCTAAGCAGTGTGATAGCGAACTTTTGAATTTTTCTACATCAAAATCCCATAAAATAACAACAAACTATCCAATGAAAATTAATTCTAAAAATGTACTCACATCATAGGGCTCACGTTGGGGAAAATGCCACAGGTTCATTTCTCTCCACAAACAGCTGCTCCTACACACCAAACACTTAGCTGTTAGCTCAACCTGATTCAGAGAAGGAATGGTGAAAACTCTTGTGTTCCCACCAACTCACCTCATGCTACATCGTACAGAAAGAAACAATGTTGATCTATAATTTCCACTACGGGATAATATTACATCACCAGGCATGCATTGCACTGAGTGCAACAAGACAACCAGTTCATCTACTTATTCGTTTTATTTCGAAATTTTAGAAGCCAGGCGCTTGAATCAATAACAGAAATATTCATAGTGATACACAGAAGGAATAATTGGTGCGTTTGGTTCACTGACCAACTACTATTAATAACGTGAGACCGAAACGGCACAATGTTGCACTTTGGAGCCCGCTGGAGGGTTAATTAGTATAATATATCTCGTCATTTGTTTTCTCATTTATCTATGATTGTATACTCTTTATGTAATATTGTTATTTTTATCTTTCTTTTACATTTTTGTATTGGTTTATTTTTTTATGTATTTTAATCTTATAATGGGTTTTATTACCCATTAATGTACATTATAATTATCTTCTTGTTGTGGCTGAAAATTTCATTGGGGAAGCATTTGCTCACCCAAGTGTAGATTTATCCCCACTAAAGGACGTATGAGTGGAATACGTATCAGATAAATTGGTTGCAATAATTTGTTTTTCCTCTGGCTCTCTCTTAAAAAGATTTTCCAATCAACGCCCTATAACCAGGGCCGTTTTAAGGTCATTGTAGGCTCTAGGCACTTTCAAAGTTGTAGGCCCTCCCCAACTTTCTTTTAATTTATACCCGAATTTCTTTTGTTCTCAAGGATGTTTGCTGACAAGAAACTATGGCTGAAATGCTTACAGCACAAATCAGGGTTGATTGATTTAAATCACTTTGATTTAAATCATGATTTAAATCACGATTTAAATCACTTGATTTTTATTTAAAAAAATCAGGTGATTTAAATCAGATGCTTGATTTTTACAGAGTGAAGAAATTGAAGCTGTAAGTGTATAATTTTGAATTTTATTTCTTAATTAATACAATGAATCGACAGTTATCAGCACAATGGTGGCTCTTAAATAGAAATGATACTGTAGGAATGCATGTAACATGAAAATTTAAAAAAATGGCTTTGGTTAGAATACTAGTGTATCCGTTGAAAAAAAATTGTTTTCTGATTTAACTTCTAAGCGTAGGCACCATACAAAGTTGCAATTACAGAATTTTTCTAAACTTCATATGCTTTAGAACCGCATAATATAGCACATTTGATACTTCCAATGGCAATTTTATATTATGCTGGCGTAATTTTTAATTTGATACCATTGGCATTTCCATAGTTCTCTCCCCTGATTGACTAAATGTTGTATTGAGTTTAGAGTATGTTTCCTCTTGTTTTTTCTGCAAACCATCATTCTCCAATATGCTGCCCAAATAGTTAGTTTTGCAAATAACTGAATTTGTGATGAATGGAGAATCATAAAAATCTCATTTAAATCAATTAAATCAGATTTAAATCAATAAAATCTGATTTAAGTAAAAAAAATCAACAAAAATGATTTTTTTGAAAAAAATCATGATTTTTATCAACCCTGGCACAAATACAGAATAGGTTGGTGACAAGTTTTCCAAATGTAAATATTGCTGTCCGGATCTATATTTCAGTGTTTGGAACAATTGCTGAAGGGGAACGTTCCTTTTCTAAACTCAAATTGATAAAAACGTATCTTCGGTCAATGATGGGACAAACACGACTATCCTCCCTGGCATTACTTTCAATTGAAAAGGATTTGATGAGGGAAATGACATTTGAGGACGTCATATGTGACTTTGCTAAGACAAAGAGCCGAAAAGTTAACATACTGTAATTTACAGATCTACAGCACTGCAGCTTGACTTGCTCAGGTGATCATCTCACACGGTTATATATAGTTACTTTAATACAAAAGTTATTAAAATTTACTGGCATTCTGAACTTGTTTTCACATTGGTTTAAGTATACCGGGACTAGCCGCGGTGATAACTTTTACGGGAGTCACCCGCAATGCACAATCGTGCGAAAGATCCACAGAGGAAAAATCATTCGCCTTAACCGGGATTTGAACCCGGATCCCCCGATTTCTGGTTGAGTGCTTTGGCCAGTTAAGCTACCGAGGCGTCATTCTTCACTGTGGATCACTCGACCGGAAATCGGGGGATCGGGGTTCGAATCCCGGTCAAGGCGAATGATTTTTCCTCTGTGGATATTTCGCACGATTGTTTTCACATTATGTTCTCGCTTTCGTAGGCCCTTGAAAAGTCCGTAGGCCCTAGGTGCAGTGCCTGCTATGCCTAGTTGACGAAGCGGCCCTGCCTATAACAAGCATATCTCAGGGAATTATATACATCTGGATGACATTTATCATGTAAATTAAACTATCAGCCATTTACCTTGTGAGAAGGTTACTTCACTCCTATCCACCTTATTTCATTGACCTAATCCCATCAATGTACTGTTTCTTAATTGTTGTGTTGTATTGTCTGTATGGGAGGCTTTTAGGAGTAGCTGCATATTACTCTTTGTCAAGAATGCTTTCCTGGCCATAATAGGGTGCATCATTAGGGGTGAATAAAAACTGGAAGGTGGATGTCATTTATATACAGTGAGTCCTCGTTCTACGTCACCCCGTTTAACGTCATTTCGCGATAACGTCACGAAAATTTTACGACCGTGATTCGTTTATCGCCCCTTCGCTTCGCGATAACGTCACGTATTTTAAATTTCGCGCGAGAAAAACGGCGAAGTGGCAGGCGTTACAGGTTGTTTGTTTCGTGGGCGGTAATACAGTCAGTCTATTCAAAGTGTAAAACGGTGTGTATATTGTTAATTGCGATTACGGTTTTGGCAAATTTTGCATCAGAGACATTTCCACGACAATGTCCAAGAAAACAATGTTCACAATAATTTTGGTTCCTGTTACTGCGACGATGTTTCAGCGATGATGATGCCCAGGCGACGCCCGCCCGCCTCAATTCGCAATTAAAACCATCTCTTCGATTTCATAATCCCAGTTTGCCCGCCCTCACTCATTTGCGCCATTTTGATTTCGCTCCTGACTGGTCCGAAAAGAAATTCTCGTAGCGAGGGTAAGGCCTATGGACCGGAGCACCGGATCCCCGGTCTGTAGCATCTGGTAGCATTCATTGGACCGCGAAGCCGAAAAGCAGATGCAGGAAGATACAAAAATGGAGAAGGATTTACGTCACTGCCGCTATTGTCGTCGATGAAGACAGGAACTCGTATTTATGCCATAGTTTGGCATTCCCATCGTAAAAAATGCCCCAGATATGATACGCTAAAATTTTTTCGCATGGGAATTGTGAGGTCTAGGAACCGATATTCAATTTTTACATTGTTTTTATGGGATATTATGCTTCGATTAACGTCATTTCGTTTATCGTCACATTTTTCAGGAACGGTAGGTGACGTTAAACGAGGACTCACTGTACTTGTCAACCCTCCTCACTCCACTGCAGGTGGGGGCTAGAGTGTTGGCTTCCCACTTCGTAGGCTTGAGTTCAAATCCCAGCGGTCAGAGACTGCCTGTCCCCTGCTTGAATGTTGTGTGGAGGACATTTCAAGGACGACACTCAGTCCGTCGAATGGGACGTTGAGCCGTGGTCCCATTGGCGCCTTTCGTTAACAGCAGGCTAACGCCGATGCCGTGTTTCTCTCCACCCTTCCTTACCTACACTTCCCTCATGGCGTAGATGACCTAAGCTGTTGGTCGTTTCCTTCAAAATACCATCAACTACAATTGCAGATTAAGAGTCAAATTAGGGGGGGTTGTGGTGAGTTTGTAACACCCCCCAGGAGAGTGTGGCGTGTAAAATTTTTTGTAGGGAGTACAACACTCAGTGGCGTATTGAGGGGGGGGGGGGGCTCTGAGGGGCGGAACCACACCCGAAATATGGAAACACAATCACATACTTTCATAAAAGAAAATAAAATATTGTAATTAAAGTCTAACACCTTTTTTGCATTATATATGACATATATTCCTAGAATTATTTTATCATTTCCTTTTTATGTGTAAACAGCTGATGTCCTAGCACCCCCTTCCACACGCCTTTTAGGCGGCTTGCAGGGTAGTATATAGATGTGGATGAAAAGCCTACGTTTCATGTTCTATTGTCCTTCTAAACACACTTAATTTATCACAACTTTTCCTTCGTCTTGACTGTAGGTCAGTCTGGTGGATGGTTTCCCGCAATGCGTCTGTGCAGAGTGCCTGGACAAGTTAACTGACTTCAAAGTCTTCAAGGACAAGTGTCTTAAGTCACGCTCCACCTTCCAACAAATGCTTCAACGCAAGATCGAGCAAGCCGAACAGAAAGACCTTCAAGATGTACAAGTCGATGTATTACCTATGGTGAGTGAGCTATTCTTTGATGCAAATTCAATATTGGAAATGCCCGTCTTAATTTTTTTGGTATTTTATTAGGGTATAAGGACTGCTTTTTGATGAACTACTGTCTGGTTTAAACTTCTTGTCCCATGATGGGTGATACATAATTATATGTTCCTATCCCTTTCTTTCCTTACCTCTAGATTTATTTGTATGTTTACGCTTAAGGTGCTGTGTGAATGTGAATGAAGTAGTGTATCAGCCATATTGGCTTATTTCACTTGGGCTCAGCGTGCCCCGAAGCGCATGTTCCTGTCTCTTTCCTGCCATCGTGTGAGTGTGTATCTTTGCTTCCATCCTTGTTTCCTCGTCCATTTCTTCTGTTGGTGAGTGGCGAGCTGCCCCAGTGCCATCTATTGGTTACTCTCGTGGGCCACAGCAAAGGGATTTTCTGTTTATGAACCCCCGCCGAAATCATGGTAAATTTAAGCGTCCTGGTAGCGCAACTGGTAGAGCACCTGGCCGGCAACCAGGAGGTTCTGGGTTCGAGTCCCAGTCAGGCCGCATTTTTACCCTCTGATTTCTGGCTTTTTCCCATCTACCACAGCACCGTTGTCCTCGTCCTTTTTCCATTGTATGTTCCTATCCCTTTCTTTCCTTACCTCTGATTTTATTTGTATTTTACATAAAAGGATATATCTCTGTTTTTTACAATGATAAAATTGAAATAAATAGAATGCAGTTGTTAATTAATTTATAATTCTAGTCTTCTATTTAATAAATTAACAACTAAATTATTTTTCTTTTTTAATTTTACTAAAAAACTTTGTTTTAACCTTTTAAAAGTAGTAATGCTAAATAAATGCAGGTCAATTTGAACTACATACAGTACACTCCCGATTATCCGGGGTAATGATGGGGAGAGATGGCACGAATAATCGGAAAACACGGATAATCCAAACTTTCAGTTAAATGTCTTTAAATGTTCATAATTTACTTAAAACAAACAATATATTATTATTTATGCAGTTATTGTGTTGCTTTAGAGTGCTTCCAGGACTCCTTGAGAGCTTTCTTCGCCAGTTCGCGATCTTTTTTTAGCGACGATAGCGTGGATGTACTCGTATTATTAATGCTTTGTGTATGGCCTGGTTTCGAAAACCACACATCCGTGGCATGATCACGGATATAGAAAAGTGGTTTGCACGAATGCTTCAAAACCACTGCTTTTGTCGCAAACTACACTGTCAGGCACTACGCCACGTACTCGCGTCTCGCACAAGTTGCCCGGGTTGAAACTGCTGCGGGACTTGTATCCGTGATCAAGGAGCGCGGTCGCGCACTGCGAGGCTTGGAAAACAGGAACACGGTGCTCCCGTGAATGCAACTAGAGCGCGATCGCTTCCGTTTTACGAAGGGGATTCTAACGGAAATGATAAGCCCCGTATGTCCTAGCATTGATGCAGTAATTCTGGTGATTTTGCGTAGGATTTTTAAAAACAAAGATCGCGGAAAAAATTGAGCGAGAGTGAAAATCATGCACGGATAATCCGCAACCCGGATAAACCGCAGCCGGATAATCAGGAGTCTACTGTACATGTGAAAGTCGTGTGTTCTGGTGTATTGAATTAGAATGCTATTAATATAGGAGGGTTTATTCAATGGTTTTCCATCAAGTGTGTGTTTTAGTTATATTAATCCAAGTCTGATATGTTATGTTACTCCTTAACACGTTCCGTGCTGATGACGTAGCGTCTACGTCATGGCAGCCACTACCCAGTGACTGATGACGTAGACGCTACGTCATGATTCCCTTTTGCGTTATATTCCGCCCTGAGCGCCAGCCACCGCTGTTAGGGTATGGAAGAGGGTCAGTCACCACTCTTCGCCTGTTTGCCGTGCGGAAAGCTCCGAAAAAATTTTTTTTCGATTTTTTCTGTGTTTTTCTATTTTACCTGGTTTTTCTCTGCAAGGACGTCTTTGGGAGTGGCTTTTTACAATGTATTTTTTATTACTTTCATTTTATAATGCAGAAAACAGTTATATATTCTCACAATTGTTATTATACCTTAAAAAAAAACTTTTACAAATATTCAAAGCGAAATAATAAAAAGATACTTTTGCCTTTGACGAGGATAGGTAATTACTTTATTACAAGGTATTTTATCTTTCTTTATGACTTTTAACGCAATGATTAGATTGTGTTTATTTAATTGGTTTTTACAAGAAGGAATACAAATATTTTTCCCTTGTTGTTATTTTTATTTTTAACTTCAATTAACGCTATCGTGGTAAATTGCGTAGCTGGTTGCCTAATTTCGGACATACTCCAGGTATGTGTATTTTTATCCTTACGATATTAATAAATGCTTCCGTTCTTATACTTTTAAAGTTTCCGAGTGGATTTTATTTGCTATGATTTCATCATGGCAAGATTTGTTGTTATCCCTATGTTTATTTGCTGCTATGCATGAAATAATAAGTATATTTGCACAAATTTTACAATAACTTCAGTAAAGTCCTGGTTCCACATTGCAATTTATTTTTACTATTTACATTTCATGCACAATAGCTCGACTTCCCCATCCTTATGTTCACTAGCATTTGAATTAGAGACTCATTACTTGATTTTTTCCATAATATCCGAAATACTTACAAGCATTCTATTTGGCATCCTCCCCAACAAAAAAAGCCTAAGAGAACAATTTCCACTAACCCAGTTACATGCCGCCGAACTCGGAGAAACTGATCCGGCCCGAGGATATATACATCCGAGGATATAAAATGGGCTATACGTGTCCTGAAGGAAATTTACTAGATGGAAATATTTAGCCATAGAAGAATTTCCCCACTTTTTGGCTTTATTTTTCGTGCTAGAATTATCCAAATCTCCCGTATCTCCAATAATTGAAAGGCTTGATCTTTATATGACTTGCATTGCTTCAGGAGAGAGAAATCGCTTGATCAATTCATGTCGATTCTCCAAGCCCTTCAAATCAACAAGAACCTATCTACGTTCTCTGAATATAACACTCCTCTGGCCCACTGATTATTCAAAATTAGCCCCATATAGACGCATTCAAGGGATCAATGGAAAATGTAGTAACCCGCTCACGTGACCTAAGTTTGGAAGAGTCTATGGTTCCTTGGAGAGCTAGGCTGGGATATAGTGAATATTTGAGGGGAAAGATCTACAGGTACGCATAAATTGTATATGGTGACGGAAGCAAAGGGTTTGGCACTGCAGGTCCTCCAACTCAGAAGTGTCTGGAAAAGGGCATTCGGAGAAGATGGTAAAGAAACGATGGAGGATTATTTATACTGAGGCTAATCCTTTTATGTTGATAACTTTTATAACAGTGTAGCCAGTTCTAGACGCCATCCAAATGTGAAACCTAACTTGACGGGGACACTGAGGAGAGGCAAGAAAGTTGTTCCTCTTTTGGTGCTCTGCTGTGAATCAAAGAAAGGTGAGGTGGTGGAGGCCTTTCATGAGTATAAAATCGGTATCCTAAGGTGGACGGATAAGAGGGAAGTGCGGATGATCATCGCTGAATTCAGTGCAAAAAATGAACGAATCTACGAAAAAACGAGGGTGCACGCCAAGAAAGCCACATGCGGTGGTTGAATGCAGCAATTACAATTGTGGCCTCGATCATTGGGATCAAATGATGTCTGACTTTCCCATTGAAAGGCAATCCATCAAATGGTACTAAAAATTGGGAATCCACCAGCTGAAATCACTGCTGTTGTTAATTTTTATTCAAAGAAAATTTTTGAAAAATTCCTCTCATCGACTTTCTAATTCCAGTTATAGAATCTCTTATGACAATATCTGTACCTTCGATCCCTTTGAGGAGATAGTCATCCTAGCCTGCCTCAACCAAAACCAAGGGCTTATTAGGACATTTACCCGATTATATGAAAAACACGATAGACAGAAAAGACGAAAACAGAAGAGATGTAGGCAGTGCTTCAAGAAGAATGTCCACCAGGATACATCATATAATAGCCCCACCTGCCTATCTGATCCTCGATTGTGTCTTGACTGTTTCCAGAAGTATCACAAGACTTTGTGTTAAAATGCTGGTCAATTTTTGATTTGTAAAACAATATGTTTCGTTGCAACAATTCTTCGTTTATACAAATTTTCCCTTTCATTTATAAACCAATGTTTATCATTATAAAATCTTATCCAAAGGATATCATATTGTTCATAATAATTTTTCCACAATAGGGAGCAACACTTTTGCTGGAAATATTGGTAATACTCGCAATATTTTCTTTTGAGCAATAAAACATTTGAAATCGTATTTGAATGTATCATTTCCAGATTATAAAAATAATGTTTGCTGCATTACTATTTCCATTAGTTTTTCCAGAAAGTGATAAAGTCTGAACGGGTTTTCGCTACAGTACTGACAAAGAGCAAAGAAATGTGGGAAACATGTAGGTGTGTTGCGGGAAGGTATCAAAAGTTTGACAGGATACTTTGAAAATTTAAATTTCAAATTTTCAACAAATGAAGGGTTATTTTAAAAAAAAGTGCGAAAATATGTAGCAGGCATCACAAATCATAAGATAACGTCGTTAAAATAATAATAAAAAAATACAAATTTTTGCCAAAAAGTCAGCCACAGGGCAGTTTCTTCAAAAAACGGTCAGCACGGAATGTGTTAACCAATTTGTTAGCCTTTTGAATAGTCATATGAAAGTCATTTTAAATGTCTTATGTAAAGTAGAGTGTGTATTGTTTTTTAGCTTGAAACTCTCGTGCAGATGGAATTTTGAAGAAGTGCCCCATACCTTTCTGTTTTACATATCGTAGCCATGGCCTACTGGTGTTCAATATATATTTTACCTATTTATATTTTTATACAACTGGTTTTTACCATTAATAGTATACATATATTGATTCTTGCTTCTTTCTTTCTGGTAGCCCAGAATGTAATGTTAAGTTCCAGAGGAAATTTCATAATTTGATTCAAAGCCAGGATACCCTTTTGACAGTTGGAATTGGTGTGAACGCAACTGGCTCTTATTTAGACAGTGTTTTGTTTTTCCTTCTAATAGGTTTGCTCGATCAAGGAGGAGCCCCAAGAGTCGGAGATTGTTGAGATTCCTGTCGAGCCAGAAGTCTCCATCAACGAGGAGCCGAACGAGGTGATTATTATTAATCATCAATTTGGTATTTTGCAGCCCCCCATTTATTTTTATTGTAATGTATTCACTTTACGTTTTGCGTGTGAGCTTTTTTGTGGGAACGCAGACACTCCTGGAAGGCTACGCTAACGGGAAAGGGGAAGTACCCAGAGAGATGAGGAGGGAACTTAATGTACATACCAACCCTAGATTGTCGGTGCCAAGACAATATACAGTTGGGGACCTCAAATCCAGAAAGCTTGGGACCGAAGGGCTTCTGGATTTCTGGTTTCTCTGGACTTCATAGTATATTTAGTAAATTAATTAATTTAGACAAGTGCTCAGGCTCTTGTACTTGATATTTGATGTCCTTGTTTGTCCTTGACAAGGTTCTTAGCGTATGTCCATAGCATGTGCTAACTTCCTACTCATCATAGAACAAGGCTTGGAGAGTGGTGTCACGAGGTGGCAAGTCGAAGCACTATGCAGAGGAATTTTCAAATGTTCTGGATTTGTGGTTATCCAGGTTTCTTGATTCCGGATTTGAGGTCCTCAACTGTATAATATAATAATAATTTATTTACCTTGGAGGACATTTTGGTTTTACAGCTGAATACAAGGTAGCAAAGAAAAGTAGTCTTAGGTGGTCTCCAAGGTCATGGGACCAAAATTGAGCCACAATCAATTAAGAAAAATGTATGCCAGTGAAAGAAAATATTGATGCAGTAAATAATGCATGAGGGTTTTAGAGATACTACATCAAAGTAAATTGAGTGGTTTGGAAGCCTAAGGGTAAAAGTGATTTTTTTCTCAACAGAGTTAGGTAAGGTATTAATTGTTAGAATAAATACGCAAAAACTTAGTTGCCAAGGGAAACGAGTGAGTCTCTGCTCTGTGCTGACATCCAGTGGAAAATAAAATGCACTACTAAACATCTAATTGATCTTGTTTGTTTTCTGTACCTAATTTCTGTACCTGACTCTGTATGGAAAAGAGAAATCAGTTGTACCCTCTCAGCTCCCAACCCACTCAATTCAATTATTTCTTGCAAGAAAAGCCTGTCTTTGGCAAGTCTAAACATTTTATTTTTTTATTTAATTTTTTTAAATTTTACCCGGCAGCAAATGAAATAACTTTGGCCCCATGTGAAGAACACAACATTTATATAACGTTAACCTTGTCCTGTTTGTGCATGACTCACTCCTTAAATTATATTTAGATTTATTTAGATCCACTCGGCATATTTCCCCTTCTGGCTCAAAACAATTTTAAGACTTTGAATAAATACAAATGCCTTAGTGGCAACAATTTTAGGGCCACAAACAACGGAAGTGAGTGTTGACAAGAAGATTTGGACAACATTACCCAAAATATTATTTTTTTGCAAAACGAGAGCACGCTTGAATGTGTTCATGTATGCACTGCACCAGCAGATTATACTATAAGAAATTTTAGAATGAACAAGAGCATGATAAAGGTTTTTTTTTAACCAGAAGTGGACATTTGTTTTGCAAGTTGTAAAATTTGGACAAGGCACCTTTACGGCAATTTTTCACAGTTAGTACATGTTTATCCCAGCGTACATTACTGTCCAAAATTACTCCCAAGTATTTCATTTCATTCACTCTATCAATAGCTGGACAATTACAGAAACAATGGAAACAATTTGTAGTGCTACTCGTTTGGAAGATATTGAGGACAATCCTTTCACAAAAGCCCATCACATTGTCAGCTAGCACACTGAATGAGGCACATTTTGTGAAAGGCATACTAAGACATGTGCGAGGAAATTTCGTAAGATTTGGCAACTCTGCTGCATGATGTCCACTTGACGGAGGTGCTTAACAATTTACTTGCCATTACGCAACCCGCAAGTCGTTTCCTAGTACTGCATATTTTCTGGAGGAGTGTACACCTAGTAATTCATAACTTACTTTATTATTATCAGCCTTTGATCCTCTAGCATTCATCCCACAATCTCTCTTTCCACGCGCAAGTGTTGTGGGAGCAGACGATGCTTTGGATTTCCATGCGAGACTTAATGCAAAAATATCTGATCTCGGCACAAGAAATAGAAAGCAGACAACGTTGGACAAATGTTTTTAGAGAATTCCAACTGAAGAATATAAGAATTTGCTAATAATAATCTTTAAATGTCTTATTAATAGTCATATCAATATCGATATAATCATCAATATGGCATCATTCCGAGAGAGTGTATGGCTGTTGGCGGGATTTATGGTAAAGGAAATGTTGCCCAATTTTAGTGATTTTTTTAGAACAACGAATGGACATAGGTCAGGATTTCCGTCATTTTCTACAAGTAATCTGTGAGACAAAAGAAATGACTTAGGTGAACTTGTCCCCTTAATACATGTACGACAAATCACTGGAGAGTGATGACGTTTGTCTGTAATATCCTCTGGGAAATCCATGAGAACATTGTGATTTTTATTCACATGGTAGTGTTTTGGCGGTTTAGTGCTAATTTTCTTGATTGTTAAAGTGAAAAGAGTTTGGGAAGGCAATCCTAAAGGAACTTTGGACAGTAATTGTAATTATGATGACTTTTCCACAAACTACAATTACCCCAATTGCTATTACTGACTTCCCTGGTTAGCACGCATTCCTGGATAATACGTTCATTTTTTCTGGTCCCTTCGAAAAGGTACTGAAGAAGTTCTACTGTGTTTCGATAAAATTGTAAAATAAAAAAAGCTATTAGCTTAACTCCATAAGGTGGCAAGCATTTATTTCTAACAGAACGGGAGTTAATGCCCTCGGAGAATAACTCGCGTCGTCAATCGTCATGTAATCAATGAAGTCAAAATCAAGACGTGAGTGAACCTGTCCAGTGTTGTTATCAGATATGGGGAAGCAAAATATTGCGTGATGATGAGTCACACAGCTTGTAAGTCGTAGGTCCCGGCGCTGAACTCGTGGAAGAATGCCGACAGAGAATCTATTACCGGTAGATTCAATCTACTAATGCTAAAATTTCATGGGAAAAATGCTTTTTTAATGCGTAAAAATTATAAAGAGGGAAAATTGCTCCGGACTATTAATCATTTTTTTATTCATCACTGGCGGTTATTTAAATGGGTAGCTCACTTTAAAAAAGTGATCTAAACACCGGGAAAATCTAAATTTCCAAATATCCTGGGTCCTGTGTGCTTATTATTATATATGGTATGCTATTTGGAAGGAGGTAACCACCAGCTGGGGTCATTAGCGCCATGAATTAAGGGCTGGGGGGATAGGAACCCTATGTTGGCATTAGCCAGGTTGTAATGATAGGCTCCTATGAGAACAGGATTTAACGTCCCATCTGCTGAACAGAGTAGTGCACTGGAAGTGCCCTCCACATTACACTCAATTAGGGATAGGATCATCTCTGATAAGTTTCTGCTACTGCCAGGACTTGAACCCAGGCCCACAGGGTGTAAAGCCTTTGTGATGTATTATAGAAATTTTGCTCCCTGTTAATGGGGTTAATTTGGATGACTATCCTCAGATATCTCATTTCTTCAATCTCCAATCTTTGTCTGCAGGTGGTTTAACGGATTTCCTGAAAACTGCTTTTAACGAGAATATTTTCGAAAATTAGCTTCCCTGCGAGCATTTAGTATCACCATTCCGAAATTTCTCCTGGGTAACAGAAGTAATCTTAGTGCCAGAAATGCTAGCAATTCAACCATGGGAAACATTGTTCAGGAATGCAACGTTGCTTCTCTTAAGGTAACACGTCATCTGTGGAGTTGCTTGTGAGTAAATAAGATTATGAGGCTTCATTTTCTTGCCTCCAAATGAGTAATTGAATCTGGGAAACATATATGTGACGCGATTGAAAAGGATTTCATGCCCTTTTGCCATTAAACGTCACATATGAGACTTTTTCTGGTTGCGTTTCCGGCTTAAATCAGAACTATACAAAAGCGTATGACTAAACCTTCTTAAAATAATGAGCCAGTGTTATCCTGAAAACTATACTCCTCCTCAATACCAACTCTTGATTTTACACACTTTGATTTTACACAGTGCCCATATTTCGGTCCCTCCAACAGCGTAAAATCAAAGTTTCACTGTATGCCCGCAATTAACATGTGATGGAATCATTACCAGGTCAACCTCCCAACAGGGTAGTTTCCTTCATCAAAGAAAACAAAAGGCATTGATTGCGATTCGTTACCCACCATTAGTGCATTCATAATATACAAATTATTTCGTTTTAGAAATGCCGGTTTAGACGAATGGCAATGGTCAAATTTTATCCTCATTTGAAAAGGGCCAGATTGGCACCCATGCGATGCCACTCCACGTGACGTCACAGGGACCTAGTTCCTATATGAGTAGGTAGGAGTTATACGTCGTCTGAGGTTACCAATGCATGCAGGAGGCGCAGAGCTCAGGGAAACATGTCTTAATAATCACCTATTAAAACTGGCTAAGGTCGGAAAGTTTTCTTCGATTGATAAGGTATTAATAAACCTTATTTAAGCCAAGCGCTACCAGCCAGCAGGGTACTCAGCTACCCGCTAGCAACCTGCGACGTATCAGCGCTAAGCCTCGCCTCAAGGTCACCTCACCGGGCGGGAGGGGGAACCAGAAATACGACGTACGGAGAGATTTCCCGGCATTCCTACTTACGCATCGCGTTTTCGCGCGCTTGAAAATTTTCACTTTTCATTTAATCGCGAAAAATAGATATTGTCATTTGAAAAATCTAAATGCGTGAAATACGTACTCCAGGAGTAATAATCTTTCGATTTAGGCAATAAAAAAATAATAGGAAACCACCCTATTGTGATGATTTCAAACATTTTCAAAATGCTGTGAATCAAAGTTTAATTTGAAAGCTTTTGATAACGCTCTGAATATTGTTTCAAATACTGAGTTCATAAAATTCAAACATTTAGCCATTGATTTATCAAGGTAAAATATTTACAGCCTAAAGGCCGTATCACACTAGCGACTGCGACCGCCGCTGCGACCGCGATTTCGGCTGCGGCTGCACCCCATCACACATTGCGGCCGACGCCACGATCGCGCATGCGCACGTATGAACGTTTCTGCTTGTGGCTTGTTTGTTTACGAAAGCCCAAAGAATAGATAGAGAGCAGCAATTGTTGAAAATGTTCCTAAAATCTGTTAAAACGTACTTCATTTTCATTCACCTGTGTACTCGGGTGCAATATCCAATATACTGGGCTTCCATCTTCACTTTAAAAATCCGAAATTATCTCAGCGTTATCTTATAACCTTCTTGAACTTCCCTCGCTACGGTAACCAAAACAAACAAACACGTCTGCCGCAAGCGCGCGAGATTGAAATGGAGCTCTCTGATTGGCTGCGACTGCGACTCTGAAGAATAGCCGGTCGGCTATTCTTCGGAGTCACGTTTCGCAGCGTCGACTGCCTCGCTCTGATTGGTCAACGGGCCAGTTGCAGTTGCGGTCGCAGCCGCAGCGCCGGCCGCAGTCGCTAGTGTTATACAGCCTTAAGGCCTGTATTCGTAGTGGACCCTTTAGGGCCAACCAGCCCCCTTGAACTCCCTATCCCAGCCCATTGGAATCCATGTTCCTTTTTTGAAGCCATTTCATGAGTTCTCCGCTTTGGTTTGGGGGTGGCGCCACCAGTAGAAGAGCCCAACCTCGAGAGCCCTGAGGATATGATTCAGCGTTAATTGCGATCGAGAGCACACGTGTAAAAAACTTCAATTTGAAGATTGAGCGAGCTACGGAGGCTATTTACCACAGCAATATAGTGCGTATTGTGACGAACGGGTTTGCGTCCGTTATAAAATAGAGCAAGAAACACCTCAGAGCGGGGGCGACGTAAAAAACGAGTAATTTTGAGGATGCGAAACGTACGGGATAATTGGAAGGGGAGGTTGAGGGTGAAAGACCACACGTATTTCTGGGTTGCGAACACAAGAAATGCATTTATTGACAAAGATCGCAATAATTAAATTTAACATACAAAAATATGGGGAGTAGCACTTGAAAACATGTTAGTAGGGCCGGATTGTCAAGGATCAAATACAAAATACAAAGAAACCAAAAATCAACTTGATAACATAAAAGTAAACTTGAAATGAACTGCATTTAAATCTTTTCGCAGGGTTTAAAAAGTCCTCTGCTGCACTTTGAGATTGAAGATTCACTAATCGTTCCAGCGCTTTCTTGCAATGGGAAAAGAGGGGGGTAGGAGGGAGAAAGGTTCTCGACGCTGCTTCGAACGGGGACAGTGGTGGGGACACGGTTGATTACTGCACCTTATTCGGGAACACGAGGTGATGACGTGGCCGAGTAGACTTCTCATGCGCTCGTGATGGTTCCTCGTTGCATTTTCCAAGCCGACGACTGGGGAGTTGCCAAGGTGCTTTCTCTCTATCTCCAGTAGCCTGTGGCTCCAATGCTCCACCGTCTATCTCCGATGTTGAGTGGTTCAATGAATGCTCGACCGACTCCTCTCCACCGTCTCTCTCCGGTGTTGAGTGGTTCAATGCCTGGCTGTCTCTCTCCGATGTTGAGTGTCCCATCACTGACTGTCTAGTGAGAGGGGAAGGGAGGGGAGGGCAGTGGTTCCACTAGCGCGCTCTATCGGGTCGTGATTCACCTTGTTTGCGCGGTATTTAAAAAAAATGCTATTCACACGCACACATGAAACACTTACATTCATACCAAATACACTCAAATAGTAACAAAAAGGAAAGGGTAGGAATTGTGACAAGTGCTACTCTTAAATGATAATTAGCGCTGCCGTTACAGTATGTTATAGTGAACGTGGAAACAGTTTTCTTTTGAATTCCAATTGTTTATCTCTTTCGGATCCGTGGTCGTGTGTTGTGCCGAATTGTTGCCCCGGCTATGGCAGTTCCAAGACGGAATACTCTTTATTAAAAGTCCCGTCGAAGCCAGAAATAAGGAATTTATGGCAAAAAGCTATTCCTCGAAAGGATTTTACCCTGAATTTATTTAACACGAATTTATGTTTTGAAATTAGGCTGTTAAATAAATGTCTATGTTTGATTATGTTTTTCTTTGACAATCAAAATGTTTTGGATTTTTCGTATGGATTTTTTCCAAGGATTTGGATTGTGAACATTTAATAATTTATTCGAAAACATGGTGATTTATTAATTTTTCGGTAGTATTTGTGTTCAGCACTAACTTGTATTACAAGAGGCGGCAGCGCTCTTTTTTAGGGGCTTTGACAGTAGAAATGGAATCATATAAATTAAAGTGTTAAGGTATTTTTGTGTAGTGCCATTGAATAAATTAATTTAATATGGGGTTTGGTCAATATTTATATCCCAAAGGAGCAGTTCATGACAAGTTCAGTGGCGACGATTGAATTCGAATTATGTTCGGAGAAGAAATGACGATTTCATAGCAGCATGTTCAATCGATCTTCATTTCCAGATTAAGACTCAGAAAGTTAAAATTAATGCAATTTTTGAATTGCCAGACATTGTTTTCCGAGTAACATTTGAGTCAAATATGTTTGACTGAACACCTCATCGGCCGTTGTTAATTGTCTTCCTGCGGGTCACAACGGCTGTAATCCAGCATGGATTAATTTATTGGGCATGTACTATTTCATTTCATCGCAACGGTCGCGAAAAATGCCCAAAGTCGTTATTTTATGACTTATCAGAAATTGAACGTTGCCTCGTAAGACTGTGTTATAGCGGGTCCCGGTAACATGGCTAATGCGCAATTTGGCCACGCCCCCTTGGCTTCTCTCGTTGAATTTTACTGGTTTCCGGAGCAATTGTCCCATTTTGACCTCAATTAAAGGTGGCACGTTTTCCTTAATTTATGTTGACTCCTAATTCCTTTCTTTCCTTAATTTATGTTGACTCCTAATTCACCGCAGTGCTGAAGCGAACATAATAATTTCCTTCCCGGTTTCGTCACCCTTACAACTATCCCTTTTCTCCGCTTGGTTAGATAATTGCATTCCTTAAGATACACCTTAACTCGAGCATTTAATTTGGATGTTATTTGTATTACAAATCTATATTATATACAACCCGATGTGTGACAGATACCTCACTCACTCACTGACCACTCATTCACGTATACAAATTCCCGACCACTTCCGGACGTGCTGGGAAGACGAAATTTTTACAGGTCGTGGAGAAAAAATATTCATCGGGGGGAAAAGTCCGAAAACTCGAAAAAGTCGATCTGTTTTCGAGTTATATCGATCCGAATTAACATTGGAGCCTTATGGGACTAAAACTTTTTCCATTCATCGCCTACTTGCAAATGTCTCGGGAGCATGAAATTTCATTGACGGAAACTAGATTTTCGGCCGATTTTTTGATGCGTAACATTTTGCCATTTTTTGTTTATAAGTATTTTTTATATTTTTTTTAAATTTCCAATGCTTTTCTTATAGGCCTAACTTTGGATTTTTTTTAAACCAATTTTAAATAGTTGTAGGAATAAGTCCTTAACGTATGAGATACTAGATTTTTCGTTTGATTTTTTGGTGTGGTCGTCCTTGCAATATTTTGATTAAAAGTATTTTTTTTAACTTTTTAAAATTTCCAATGCTTTTCTTATGGGCCGAATTTCGGGATTTTTTTCACCAATTTGCAATAATCGTAGGTCTCTTTCCTTTCAATGCAAGTTACTAGATTTTTTACTCAATTTTTTGGCTTCCTTAAGTTTTCCATAAGTCGAACGAATTACGAGTAATTAACGACAATCGATTTTCCATTGAAATCGCGACTCCTACAACGTTTGGTAACTTACAACACATCCGCCGTGAAGTTTGCATTCCCTCAACACACGATTTTACATTTTTCGGCATTTTTTTTTGCCACTTCCTGACCACCTACGGACACCAAATTAACGTGAGTGACGTCTATCTCGTGCCCCTACGTGCCGCTACCCGATGAAGGCAGAATATTTAATTTTAACGGGTGACACCGTCGAAAAACCATGCTTGCAGTACAGCTAAAGAGCCGAAATTTTTATCGAAGGTAAATGATGCCGCGTTATACAGAAAAAGCACTTTAAGTCTCCCGAAAACCCTCTGTGACCCCCCTAAAAAAATAAAAATTACCTAATAAGTCGTATATTTCGTGTACCATTCATCCCAGTTGTATCGTTTTTATTGATTCGGAATGGGAATTGTGTCGGCTATATTTACCCGTAATGTTCAATTATCCATGCTCATTTACACCCCTGCAGTAAAACTTCCAATTTTTAAATGTACATTTCTTAACGAAATAGTAGTGGGATTTCGTTAGTCCTGGCGCATGGACACCTAAACGCGATTTTTTAAAACCACTTCCCCATAAGGTACGGCCACGAAATTCGCGTGAGTAATGCCTTATTACAGCGCCTATGCACCGCTATGTGGAGAACACAGAATTTGTAATCTATATGTGAGTAATAGGGCAAAATTCATTGTTCCCCTAAAGCTAGAGCGCTGGAATTTTTATTGTAGGTAGGCAAACAAATGTTATGCAGGAAAACCCATGTTTTTTTGTTGTTTTCGCATATTTTAGCAGAAATTCCGTTCTCCTATGACTCATCCCTAAGGAATTTCTTAGGATGATTGTGACCGTAGTCAGTACACTCATAAAAACCCCTGGAAACCCCCCGTACCGCCTTAAAAACATCGTCATAAGCTAAAATGCCACAATCACGGCTATCATGCGTCTACATTCTGCAACATTATCCCCCAGCAGCCTTTGTAAACGATAGGGGATAGCTGGTAGTACGCATTGCTTGGTGAGGAGTGAAAACCCTGGCGGCGAAGCTCCCCCGCTCCAGGAACGACGGATGCACTCCGAGGAGTCAGAGGCACGGAAAAACTCCGAGAACCCTCGGGCGCCGAATCCGCCCCAACACGTGGAGCAGCTGAACGGGTGTCTTACGAGGGGGGAGGGCGACAATAATCTTTGGGCGGCGAAGCCGGCCGGGAGGAGGAGTCGACGGCTCGGGGGGACACCGGTAACCCTTGGGCGGCGAAGCCGCCCTTACACGATGAACGGGGAAGCCGTTCCGAGGAACTAGCGGGTCTCTGTCAGAGGGCTGCCTCAATATCTGGGCGGCGAAGCCGACCCCCGACGAGGAACGGTGAAGCCATTCCGAGGAGTCCCAGGTGGGACGGCGTAGCCATCCGGTGGGGGCAGCCGGCGAAGCCGGACGTGGGGGGGTTGTAGGGGGCGCAGCCCCCTGGCGAGCGCGCGCAGCGCGGCGAGTAACGGGTTATATAGACGGTTTTCACCCTAAAGTCAGTAACTATTGCCAACAAAATCCAATGCTTCGCAATGCAACGTAATGCTCTCGGCGGGCTCTTTGCCTAGTGGCGCCTCTACTGGCCACTGCTCTGAACTGGCTTCAAAATAGGAACATGCCTAAAGCCCTAGTTCCAGGGGGCTGGGGCCAACCGACCCTGGATACATCATCAGCCCCTGCAAAACCGATCTCGCCCTGCATCCGCCACATCTATCCCTACAATGAGGCCATTTTGGGAACTAAACAGTAGGGTGGTGTGAAAAAACTCAAGTTACAAATTTTGTTTCGCTATAGGGCAGATAAGTTGCGATACGTTAGTACTAGAAAAACAAAAAAAATAATTATTAAAATCGGACGTCATCTTCCGATCCCGCAAAGCACCTGAAAAAATGAAAAAAATTGTTTTTTTTTTCATTGTAAAAAATGAAATAAAACTAATATCTTTTAACGCTATAGCAAGCAGTGATTACAAATAACTTATGTCATTGTTAATATATGCATATTTATGGTTTTAAACTTTTATTACCGATCGCACCAGATCAATGAAAATGTATAAATTTTGCAAATTGGCCGGTTTTTCAGAGTTGTGTAATAATTACTTAAGGTAATATTTTAGTCTCAAATACATGTTTGAATATGCAGCTCTTCCTTTGTTCAGATATGATTTTATTATATTTAAACAACCCCGAACTCACCGCGGAGAGGTGGCTGCACTTTGAGTTCTACCCACACCCTCCATCCACCCAGCTAATGAGGGTTAATGCTATTTACAATATTTACATTTTTTGTCCCTCTTTTAAATTTTAGCTTTTGAAAACTACTTTGTACTGCGATTTAGTGGTGAAGTCTGACATAATGGACCTTGATTTGAATATAGCCCTAATAAATCCATTTCTGGATGGATAGTCACAAAGCTTAAGGGATGCCTCCGTTACCAATTTCACAGAGGGCTCCATTGCTTGCGTGCGATATGGGAAGTTATAATATCCCAATCTTGTTTATCGCCTGATTCAATGAAGGAAGCTATTTCTTCAGTAGTAATTATTCTCCTAAGAAGAGGTAGAGTAGATAGTTTGACTACATTCCAGTCAATCAATTCTATATAGTCAGTTACTTCGTAGTTCATGGTAGGAGTAATGAAGTTTACGATAGGTTTGTCTTTTGGTGAAGTCTGTTTTGGCAGATGACACCGATTGCTTATTTACCTTGTGCCGTTTCCCTAACAATGCGCCCAAAAATTATCGGACGTTTTTTTCTTAGTTTCATGGTTAGATCTCACTACGCAACCAGAGTGGAAAACTGGCACTGTGCCATCATGTAAGTCACTCAGAGAAGTTGACGACGGAATTACCACTCACCACTTATGTAGGGTTGACTTTGAAATGCATGTAGGGGCCCCTCTTGTTATTGTTATGTAGGGACGGATATGTGGGGTCTTCTAAGAATACGGGCCTAAATGTTGATTTGAGAGAAAAAGCTGACATTATCATGGAAATTCCCTGCAATTTAATTTCAAAAGGGAACTATCATTTTTCTTGATAGTGTGCCAACGATCAAGTTTTGGGGAATCAATTACCTAGAAAGAAGAAAAAACCAGGTACCTACATGTACAAATCAAAGAAGAGGAAGCGCATATTCCACGGCTACAGGAATAAAGCTCCGGAGAAGAGGTAATGTTCGCTTGTTTAAAAATAATTTTATTGCTGATATTGATGACTCAATTTTTTAACCCATCGCATAACGAGCATTGTGGTAGTGTTTTGGTAATGAACAAATTGATATATTTTTTAGTGACCCCAAAGATGCTGCAGATTTGGGTCCTCAAGAAACTCTGCAGACCGTAAAAACAAGCGAAAAACCTGATGCACAAATAGCCCATGAAATGCTGGAAGAATCGACGCCACTCCCCATTCTAGCGTCATTACCAATGCCAGATTGCAGCCCCTCAGAAGACGAAATTGTAGTTGTAAGACAGTAATTGTAGTTATGATTACTTTTCCACGGATTCCAATTACCCCTATTTCTATTAAATATTTCCCTGGTTAGCATGTTCTCTTGGATAGAACCTTCATTTTTTGTGGTCCCTTCAAAAATGTACCGAAGAAGTTCTACTATAGTTCGATAAAATTGTAAAATAGAAAAAAATTGCAAAACTTCTAACATGATCAAAAAACACTAATGAAGGTGATGTTCATTTTCAGAAACAAATTAATTGTCTAAATGCCTTCTAAATATGCCCAGAATTAACATGTGACAGAATTACTCCCAGGTTAACCTCCTAACTGTAATGCTTTCAAAAATATTTAAAAACTATTTGAATGGAAGGATAATTAGAAAACTTTTAATAATGCTATTAGGGACGGATATGTAGGGTCGACTAAGAATACGGACCTAAATGTTGATTTGAGAGAAAAAGCTGACATTTTCAGGGAAATGCCCTGCTGTGTGGAATTTAATTTCAAAAGGGAACTAACATTTTTCTTGATAGTGTGCCAACGATCAAGTTTTGGAGAAGCAAATCCACAGAAAGAAGAAAAAACCAGGTACTTACATGTACAAATCGAAGAAGAGGAAGCACATATTCTACAGGAAAAAAGCTCTGGTGACAAGGTGATTGCTCGCTTGTTTCAAACTAATTTTATTGCTGATATTGATAATTCAATGTTTTAACCCATCTTCTTGCTAGCATCATGGTAGTGTTTTGGTAATGAATAAATTGATATATTTTTAGTGACCCCAAAGATGCTGCCGATTTGGGTCTTGAAGAAACTCTGCAGACCGTAAAAACAAGCGAAAAACCTGATGCACAGATAGCCCATGAAATGCTGGAAGAATCGACGCCACTCCCCATTCTGCCGTCATTACCAATGCCAGATTGCAGCCCCTCGGAAGACGAAATTGTTTCTCAATATACTCCACCGACATAGTAGTGTTGTGCACAGACCAGAATGCTGTCTCAGGTGAGATAATTATGTATGTACTCATTATTTATTCAATTAACCTTTTTACAGCCAACAGATACATCGGCCCTCGCTGGTTGAGCGAAAACTGCCTGGGGCCGATTTATCAGCCAGAATTATTTCACTTTTTTTTCGTGATTATGGCCTTTTCAGCGGCTTTAATTTATGTAAACCCCCATAATCTATCTATGGTTATAAGATCTATATGTATCTTAAGAATTGCAAAAAAATCTAGGCATATTAACCCTTTCGCGCCGGACCTTCGTTGAAGGAAATTCTTCCTCAATACGAGTCTCTTGAAAGTTTTCTTTACTCCTCTGTACGAAGCCTTTCCGCGTCGACTAAAGGCAGTGGGTCCCTCCTGAAACATTTTTGGACCCAACTCGGTGGGGCGCCGATCCTTTTCCTCGGCCTCTGTCCCAGACCCTAGAGGGATTAAAAGCCCCTTCCTAGCACGAGTCCGCGGTCAACTAGCTAAAATATTAACGCAGAATATATGCAAATATTTGTTGTTCGTATCGATTTTTTTAAATTCAAAATGAATTTCGTGTTTTTTTCTGAGCGTGCAGAAATTTTAAACGAAGTTCTAACGTTTATATAGACAGATTTAGTATATTTACTAGTTGTTCTATAACTCTGTTGATATTAACGTTAGAATTTCGTTTGAAATTTCCGTGTGGTCAGCTAAAAAAGATGAATTCATTTCTAGCATTGGATTTCAAAAGTAAGCAACAAATATTTTTTTGGAAAACACACTGCAAATAACAGTAGTTGACCGCGTGGAGAGGATAGGAAAGGGTCGACCTGAGCGGCCGAAGAAGGGGCTGGGCTCCCGCTAAGGCGGATCGCAAGGGGCGACCGCGTCCGTGGGTCTATTGTGTCCGCCACGGTCACTTTTTTCGACCTGTGCCGCACAGGCGCGGCATTCGTTGGTTAAGGTAAGAACATTCAAAACGCACTGGTGTGGCATTCGTAGTTGAGGAAAAAAAATCCTCGCCGCACAGGTGCGGGATTCGGCGCGAAAGGGTTAAATAAAATTAAGTAGCTGAAAATTTTAAAAAATCTGAAATGTTGCTAATTCCGGAAAATAGCATTGGCAGTCTTCGTAGATCCCATCCAAAATGGACTGGCAGTAATTGGGTTAAAACATACGTTTTGTCTTTATTGCATTTGAAAAAGTATCGGTCAGGTTGAGTGAAACTTTGGCTGCACTATTAAGTTCTTCATTGAGTGTATGTACATTTATTTACGCCCTTCAAAAAATTGTCCTAAGATAGCAAAATGCGTACAGTGAGTCCTTGTTCTACGTCACCCCGTTTACCGTCATTTCGCGATAACGTCACGAAAATTTTACGACCGTGATTCGTTTATCGCCCCTTCACTTCGCGATAACGTCACGTATTTTAAATTTCGCGCGAGAAAAAAGGCGAAGTGGCAGGCGTTACAGGTTGTTTGTTTCGTGGGCGGTAATACGGTCAGTCTATTCAAAGTGTAAAACGGTGTGTATATTGTTAATTGCGATTACGGTTTTGGCAAATTTTAGCATCAGAGACATTTCCACGACAATGTCCAAGAAAACAATGTTCACAATAATTTTGGTTCCTGTTACTGCGACGATGTTTCAGCGATGATGATGCCCAGGCGATGCCCGCCCGCCTCAATTCTCAATTAAAACCATCTCTTCGATTTCATAATCCCAGTTTGCCCGCCCTCGCTCATTTGCGCCATTTTGATTTCGCTCCTGACCGGTCCGAAAAGAAATTCTCGTAGCGAGGGTAGGGCCTATGGACCGGAGCACCGGATCCCCGGTCTGTAGCATCTGGTAACATTCATTGGACCGCACTATAGCGAAGCCGAAAAGCAAATGCGGGAAGATACAAAAATGGAGAAGGATTTATGTCACTGCTGCTATTGTCGTCGATGAAGACAGGAACTTGTATTTATGCCATAGTTTGGCATTCCCATCGTAAAAAAGGCCCCAGATATGATACGCTAAAATTTTTTCGCATAGGAATTGTGAGGTCTAGGAACCGATATTCAATTTTTACATTGTTTTTATGGGATATTATGCTTCGATTAACGTCACTTCGTTTATCGTCACATTTTTCAGGAACGGTAGGTGACGTTAAACGAGGACTCACTGTACTGATGAAATTGTGTCGTTGATAAAGAATACTGGCTTATGGACAAGTAAGCTAAATCATGGATGATGAGGCTGATAAGTTGTAAGTAAACATTCTTTGCAAGAAAAATCTGGTAACACCAATTTATTTAATCAATGATTATAATGTTTGAAAATTAAAACACTTTTGATTATGAATAACTATAAGGTTATCACGTACATCCCACCCGAAATGGGCTTTCAGTAAAAGGGTTATCAAGGGCGTATCCATGATGAAAACTACAGGAGGGCAATCCGAGGTCGTTCAAGTTGGGACACAGAAAAGGTTACGAAACCAAAATTTGCTATTAATTTTGCTATTTGGTGATTGTTTTTCGGGTTCATTCCGCGTTGACTCACGTTTTGCAGACGACAGTTTCGGGCGCGTTCCAGCAAATCCCGTCTTTGGGTCCAAATGATCTGCAAAGCTGCAATCCTTTATGTACAGGGTGTCCTCTTTATCTTGACCATCCGAAATAACTTTTGTCCAGATGAAAATTCATAAATGTGTCAAGCAAATGTTCATTAGCCGTCAGGGGGACATTAATCAGCAATTGATTGCCTTCCTAGCAGCTTTGATATTTACAAAGACATGAACCGCGGTATGTCTTTTTTAAATGGCACCATATATTTTTTATTCAGCAATAGGGTAGTTTCCTTCATCAAAGAAAACAAAAGGCATTGATGGCGATTCGTTACCCACCATTAGTGTATTCATAATACACAAATTATTTGTTTTTTGAAATACCGGTTTAGACGAATGGCAAGGGTCAAATTTTATCCTCATTTGAAAAAGGCCAGATTGGCGCCCATGCGATTCCACTCCACGTGACGTCACAGGGATCTAGTTTCTACACGAGAGGATAGGAGTTATGCATCGTCAGAGGCTACCAATACATGCATGAGTCACAGAGCTCAGGGAAACATGTCTTAATAATCACCTATTAAAACTGGCTAAGGTCGGAAAGTTTTCTTCGATTGATAAGGTATTAATAAACCTTTTTTAAGCCATGCGCTACCAGACAGGAAGGTACTCAGCTACCCGTTAGCATCCTGCGTCCTATCAGCGCTCAGAGCCTCGATCAAGGTCACCTACCAGGCGGGAGGGGGAACCAGAAATGCGTCGTACGGACTTTTTCCCTTCATTCCTACTTACGCGTCGCGTTTTCGCGCTCTTGAAATTTTTCACTTTTCATTTGATCGCGAAAAATAGATATCGTCATTTAAAAATCTAAAAGCATGAAATACGTACTCCAGGAGTAATAATCTTTCGATTTAGGCAATAAAAAAATAATAGGAAACCACCCTATTCCTTTCCTCTCCGAAAGACTTATTCAAAATTGTAGCACAGTGGACCATTAACATAAACAAAGCATTAAGGAGGATATGCTGGAACGTAACGTATGTGCTTGTAATTCTCTTCAACCGGCAACACTGGAAGAAGTAAATAAGTCTTTCATTCAACGAGTGAACCAATGTATTGTTGTACAGGGTCACCACTTTGAGTACCTTTGAATGATTGACTCCTGGGCAAGGTACATGTACTGTATTGTACAGTAGAGTGAGTCCTCGTTTAACGTCACCTACCGTTCCTGAAAAATGTGACGATAAACGAAATGATGTTAATCGAAGCATAATATCCCATAAAAACAATGTAAAAATTGAATATCGGTTCCTAGACCTCACAATTTCTATGCGAAAAAATTTTAGCGTATCATATCTGGGGCATTTTTTACGATGGGAATGCCAAACTATGGCATAAATACGAGTTCCTGTCTTCATCGACGACAATAGCAGCAGTGACATAAATCCTTCTCCATTTTTGTATCTTCCCGCATTTGCTTTTCGGCTTCGCTATAGTGCGGTCCAGTGAATGCTACCAGACGCTACAGACCGGGGATCCGGTCCATAGGCCCTACCCTCGCTACGAGAATTTCTTTTCGGACCGGTTAAGGAGCGAAATCAAAATGGCGCAGATGAGCGAGGGCGGGCAAACTGGGATTATGAAATCGAAGAGATGGTTTTAATTGAGAATTGAGGCGGGCGGGCGTCGCCTGGGCATCATCATCGCTGAAACATCGTCGCAGTAACAGGAGCCAAAATTATTGTGAACATTGTTCTCTTGGATATTGTCGTGGAAATGTCTCTGATGCTAAAATTTGCCAAAACCGTAATCGCAATCAACAATATACACACCGTTTTACACTTTGAATAGACTGACCGTATTACCGCCCACGAAACAAATAACCTGTAACGCCTGCCACTTCGCCTTTTTTCTCGCGCGAAATTTAAAATACGTGACGTTATCGCGAAGCGAAGGGGCGATAAACGAATCACGGTCGTAAAATTTTCGTGACGTTATCGTGAAATGACGTTAAACGGGGTGACGTAGAACGAGGATTCACTGTACTGTTGTACGGGAGAGTCCTCGTGACTTTTGTGCTATGTTTTGACTTGCTTGTCATTTGTTTACTGCTAACTCCAGTAAGTGGACGAGTTTCTTATGTTTTCATGACGTTGTTTTTATGTTAATGGTCCACTGTTCTACATTTTTTTATAAGTCCTTAGGAGAGCAAATGACTTGCCGAGTAAAAAAATATATGGTGCCATTTAAAAAAGACACTGCTGTTCACATCTTTGTAAATAACATAGCTACAAGGAAGGCAGTCACGCTGATTAATGTCCCCCTGACGGCTAATGGACATTTGCTTGACACATTTCTGAATTTGCGTCTGGACAAATAGTTATTTCGGGTGGTCAAGAGAAATGGGACACCCTGTATACGGCTATTCAGGCGACCGTTGATTTGAATTCCAATGTTGGAAGAGCCGTTTTTGAAGAAAACGGTCATCCGTAAAATATGAGTCAACGCGGAATGAACCCAAAAAACAATCGCCAATCAACTCACCGCGAAAGCCTCCGTAATAATTTCGCTATTTGTTTGACAAGGGTATCTTAATCAAAGTTGAGTAACATTGAAAAATGAAATTAAATCAAAAACCAACTCTTTGTTGGCAAATGTGTGCTTCCTTTTCAGTTTTATGAATTTTTGGTTTTTAAATTCAGTGTACCAAAAGAAAAAATGAATCTTTTTTTTTTTGTTTTTGCTCTCCTGAAAAGTTGCTATGTATTTGTTAGATACTATTGTTAGAACTGAGCCATCAATATACTTACTCTATGTAGTATATATATTAACTCACACTGTGGTAAAGGTGAGACGATTTTTGTCAAGTCCTTGAAGTTTTAAAATTGCTCCCCCGGTAAAATTTGGTTTCAATGACTTACCAAGTTTTTCCCCATGACCGTCGATATAGCCCTCGTTCCTGGCTGCTGTGCCTGGATTGGCTTGTTTCCCTCGTTGCTGCGCCGTGATTGGCGTATCTTAATGCTCTGAAGAGTATCCAGAGTTTTCCAACGAAATAATCCTTGGATTTTTCTCCTTACAGAAAAATCTTCCAATTTGGTTGGTAAATTAACGCATAAGAACGCAATGTTGCTTCCAAGTTACATCAAAAATGTATCTCTTTCTGCCCCGAACATATTTACTTGCTCCTCAAAGTACCGATGTTAGCATGGTCATGCCACCATCTGCAGGTCGCTGAGCAAAACGAAAAAAAGTGAGAAGCATGGACTGGAAATTGTACGAACTTGACACAATCATTGCAGTCTGGTGTGATACACAAAAGTAATATGAATTGACTGGGGAAATTTTGAAATGAACCAGGACGATCGTGTGGTGTCAGGTGGAAAGGGGCAGTGGTGCAGTGAGGGGGGGGTTTAAATAATATAAACTAAGAGTTGAATTATTTTTCTTTTGAGCAACGTTTACAATTTTTAAACAAAATTCTACGATAAATATTAACTTTTATCTCGATTTCAGAATAAACATCAATGTGGTCACTTTTGCTGCATTAAATATGTTAATATTGACCTTAGAACTTCATTTAAAACTGGCAATTCTCAGAGTAAATGAGGAATTCAATTCGAAGTCTCCAATTTACATGCAAGCAACAATTATCCAGATTGGCTGTTGTCAAAAAAAATCATGAGATAATAGGGTGGTTTCCTTTTCTTTTTTTATTGCCTAGATCGAAATATTATTACTCCTGGAGTGCGTATTTAATGCTTTTAGATTTTTAAATGACGATATCTATTATTCGCAATTAAATGAAAAGTTAAAAAATTTCAAGGGCGCGAAAACGCAGCAGCTAAGTATGAATGCTGGGAAAACACCGTGTGACGTCATTCTGGTTCCCACTGTTACCGTGTGAGGTGACCTTGGGGCGATGCTTTGAGCACTGATACGATGCAGGCTGCTGGCATGTAGCAGAATACCCTGCTAGCAGATAGCACTTCGCTCAAATAAGGATTATTAATACCCTATCAAACGAAGAAAACTTTCCGACCTTAGGCAATTTTAATTGGTGATTATTAAAGGCCTGTTTACACGGTACATTAGCACGTACGGGTTAATGTCTAAATGTATGAACGCGAGAATGAATGCCAAAATGCACCGTGTTAATCACCAAACTTGTGCGAATGCATGCACGGAAAATAGAACCTGTTCTAATTTGGTTCATGCATTCGTACATGTTCCGTTCCGGTCCACAAAAATCATTCACGCAAACGTACATTAACTCGTACGTGTTAATGTATCGTGTAAACAGGCCTTAAGAGATGTTTCCCTGAGCTCTGTGCCTCATGCATGCATTGGTAATCTCAGACGATGCATAATTTCTACCTGCTCCTATAGAATCTTGGTTCCTGTGACGTCACGTGGAGTGGCATCGCATGGGCACCAATCTGGCCTCTTTCAAATGTGGTTAAAATTGACCATTAACATTCGTCTAAATTGTGATTTCTAAAACCAAATCATTTATTTGTATATTATGAATACACTCATGGTGGATAACAAATCCCAATCAATGCCTTTTGTTTTCTATGATGTATGAAACTACCCTATTTGTGTTTTCTTTGAATAACTTTTTATTAGTGTTGTGCTAGCTTATTTCATGAACATTTGGACTTAAAGTTTTGTTTCTTTGAAGTATTGAAACCACTTTCCAACCTTAAATTTATCAGGTGGATTTTGTGGGAAAATGAACTGCTTAGGCCTTAATTATCAAAGACATTTCAAGATGTCATGTAATGACAGCTATGGTAATGGAATCGCTCAAGAAAATGACTAAGGCCCGTGTCATAAAAGTCCCTTCGAAGCCAGCCTCCACCTCATTGTCGTCAGGAGGAGGAGATGCGATATCATAAAACCGACCTCAGCCTCAAAAACGTCGAATTTTGAGGCCAGTCTCGGTTCAAACTTTGAGGTTAGATTATTGTCGGCTCAAAGCGTTTGAGGTGAAGATGATGATTATTCGTCCATGATTATTAAACTCTTCCGTTATTTTCTGCCAACATCTTGCCTTGCTTAAAACGGACTCCGAGTGCTTGCACTCAATTACGTCCTTGTACTTGACCACCAAATTGCACAAAATTTCCTGCTCCTGCCTGGCCATACGACTCCGACTTACAAGGGGAATACACGACCTTCGGGTGGCCAATTGAGCTCAAATTTTCTGATTCGGCAGATCACGGCTATCTATTAAATATGCAGAAGCAAGACGACGCACTTCTCAAAACTTTTCGAGGAAAAAGCAATTAAAAATCGTAAAAAATGGGTCTACGGTATATATCCGGTATTTCCTTACTTTTTCTTCAAGGCAGCGGCGGCCCAGTGGTATCGGTGGTTGACTGTGGATGTAAGGATGGCGAGCGCGATCCTCACTCACGGTACTTTTTTTTTTTAATTTTTCAAGGATTATATTGTTTGCATTTTTAAAGATTGATTTCTTATCTTCGTTAGCTCAATGAAAATATTTTTAATTTATTTTTTAAAGAATAGTAAGTGCTGAAATGGGTAGGAAATGATGCAAAGGCTATATAACAGTCTTTCCAAGGGCGATTTTGTATTCAATTGTTCTCTCTAGGTATATTAGGGTATTGCGAGTGTAAATTGTCTTCTGTAGGGGTGGGGACAGAATAATGACATTTAAATTACTAATTGGGAGGGAAATCCACCCTATCGACGGATTATGCTTTCATTGGGAAACGGAAGTGGATCAGCTTGGAATAAGTAACAGGATGAAAAGTGGACAGAAACGTGGCGTCGGCATTATGCAACTCTTAACAAATGGCACCAAGGGGACAACAGTTTAACGCCCCATCCGACGGACGATGTACTGCACTTCTGGTTTAATCCACATTACACGCAGGGATTCAATTTCGAAATGCTCTCAAATTATTTAACGAGATTTGGACGTGGAGGCCAGTACATTACCTGACCATTCCAGTAAATTCTTCGTTTGCAAGTTTCGGAATACTACTCGAACAAATGGAGAACGCGTTCTTTCCTCCACCGCATCGACTGCCCTGTATTTTTGACGGTATACACGCGTCATTCACGCTTACGAATAATTTTCTCAATGAAACTCAAAGTACCGTGAGTGAGGATCGCACTCGCCATCCTTACATCCACAGTCAACCACCGTTACCACTGGGCCACCGCTGCCTTGAAGAAAAGGTAAGGAAATACCGGATATATACCGTAGACCCGTTTTTTACGATTTGTAATTGCTTTTTTCTCAAAAAGTTATGAGAAGTGCGTCGCCTTGCTTCGGCATATTTAGTTGATAGCCGTGATCTACCGAATCAGAAAATTTGAGCTCAATCGGCCACCCGAAGGTCGTGTATTCCCCTTGTTAGCCATTTCTGTTTCTATTGTTGATATAGGCGGGTATATCCCTGGCCGCATTCGGTATATCGCTACTGCGCATGTCTGCGCAAATACGATTCGAAAAAATGAACATGGAACAATGCTGGAAGACTGTCAACTCTGAAACCAGAAACATCGTCCTCAACAATGCGTCATTTCCGCTGGCTCAAACCCCTCCTCCTATGAGCCGAGCTGGAGGAGACTTTTATGATATGACGCGGTCGAGGGATCTCCTCGTCGAGCTAGGCCGGCTTTAAACGAGGCCATCCTCAACTTCAACCTTGAGGGGACTTTTATGATACGGGCCTAATTATATGCAGCCAAGCTCATGTCTCGAACCCTTTTTTGTCATTTCGTGTGAAGTAATTTCTTGCCTTAGAGAAAGTCCAAATTTCTGGGCTCTTGCCTAGGTGGCAAGTGCAATACTGAAAGTGTTACAATTCTGTGATGAGCCGTTGTCTTATGCTGGTAATTTGCTTATAATGACAGGTGCAGTTCTAAGAAATTTCCCAGCCGCAACAAAGAAAGAAGTGGATTCAGCTATAAGGGATTGGCTGAGGCACGCTAATGATAGACGTAAATATAAGAAAAATGTAACTGGTGGTGTATTACATGGTGTTTAATTGTTGTTTCAATAAATTTTAAAAAATAAGGCTTTTACTCACTTATTGCCTTGCATCAGATTGTTTTGCACCCTTTAGATACCATTAGCCTGAAATAATTGCAAAATCCTGAAAATGACATCCTATGGATGTCCACAAGTGGGACATTTGGACGTCCATAGGACATCCAATGAATGTCCAAATGAGGAGGACTGTTGGGGTGTATGTAGCTTATTAGCCGAGGCGACCAGGCATGCAACTGTCGACTGAACATTGCCTGCACGGGCATGATACTGCCCTGACCATAACGCTCCAGGCAGACACGCAATCTCAGTTCACGGCCCATACTAGTGGTGAGTTGCTCCCTCTTGAAGTAACTTACTTCCACTAGCACGAATACTATCGTATAGTGTGTAATAAAGCCCGTAGGTAAGTCTAGACATCAACAGACGATGCTTCCAAAACCTTATAACCATTCACCATCTTTCCTAATTGTGGGAACAGCTAGCAATAGTACGTCCTCGCAAAACAAAAACATTTTAACTACTGCTGTGTGCTGGGAAATTTTTGAACCAATACTGTTGGCACCATTGGTGACCTGGGCGGAGTAAACCCGAGCAACCAGAAGACACTCCTCCATTGGAACGTGCGGTGGAGTGTCCAGGTTGCCTCGGCTAATAGAGGCCCAAGTCACACGTTTTCAGCGACAAACTAGGGCGACCATGTACACTTGGCAACGTTAACCCCTTTTGGACTCTGCATTATCTCGGAGTCTGAGGGTAGTTGTGCTCCCTCCTTTCGGGGTTTATAACGCTACCAGCGGTATTGGTTCGCTGTCAATCAAGCTTTGTTTATATGAATTGGCTATATGGATAATTGTTGCTTGAACGTAAATTGCACACTTCGAATTGAATTCCTCCTTTTATTCTGAGAATTGTCATTTTTTAACGAAGCTCTACCGTCAATATTAATTCATTTAATGCAGCAACAATTTCCATTTTGTGTATATACTGAAATCAAGGTGTAGCGAACCTAATTTTACACATTTTCAGTGACGAAGTAGGGTGGGTTGTACATTTGGCAACGTTAAGTTTACTCCAGCCCTCTCTCTCTCTGTACTTCCCTCCCCTATCAGCAAAGCACTTTAACCCTATTAGTGCTATACTTCTTCCCGGGGTGCAGTCGAAAAATGCGGAGGGTACTTTAATAAAATGTAGCAACTAGGAAAAATAAACATTATGTATATAGTTAATTTTTTTAGATATTTTCAAGCGGTTTTTTTTAAGTAATGAGATTAAATTGGACAATAATCACAACATTTTTATACTTTTACTGATGTATAAGTTTTTTCATTTCAATGTCCTCAAATTTAACAACAATAACGTAAAAGCTGATATATCGGCGTGCCGCACTAAAAGGGTTAAGAGTGTCCGGACATCCACAGAAGCTCACCCACAAACATGAGGGGAACAGACTAAAACAGGAATCAGTTCATGACCTTTGAGATCGAACACACAGTTGTAATGCAGTTTTGCTTTCTACAGGATAGCCCTCAATATACGATGTCTTGCTTAGGTTTTTCAATTTTCGAAGAAGTTCTCAGAATTCATCTAGTTGGCATGTTGAGGACTTACGTTACTTACTATGCATTGCTTCCTTATTTTCACACTTATATATTCAGCAGTATGATGATTTTGTGTATGTGATGTATTTTTGTTTGTGTATAAGAACTCTAAAATAACAGACAAACTGCATTAATAATAATATATTGTTTGTTTTAGGTAAATTATAAACATTGCAAGCAGGGTTGCCGACTTACAAAAGTATTGGGGGGCCCTAACCGGGGATCTTGCCTCGGGAAATATTATAAGTAGTGAGTCTTTAAGTTTTTTAAGCATTTTAGAAGAGCCAAATGATCAACGTTAGAGCCCTGATAACTCGAATCTCATATCTGAGAACTCCAGGGAAAATCAGCAAGCCTGACACATTTTTTCCTCAACCCATACCGAATTTATGAGGGGGCTCGGGCCCCCACAAATCCCATGGAGTCGGCGCCACTGATTGCAAGACATATAAGTGAAAGTTTGGATTATCCGTGTTTTTCGATTATCCGTGCATCCCTCCTTTACATTAGCCCGGATAATCCGGAGTGTAACTGTATGTTGATTTTGTGTATGTGACGTATTTTTTTTATTCTGAAGGTCCTGGATATTGGAGGTGAACATGGACCAGGGGTTGAGAGTCTACACTCTGGAGGAACGGTGGACAAGACTAACGGAAGCCGCAAGAGCGACGTCGGTGGCGGAAGGCAGCACGCGTGCGGCACGTGTTCGATGTCATTCGCTCGGAAAGACGACCTCAGCAGGCACGTGCGTTCGCATAGTGGAGAGAGGCCTTATTCGTGCAGCCTCTGCCACAAAACCTTCACTCAGAGCTTCAACCTGGACAGGCACGTGCGCGCGCACGGCTCGGAGAGGCCCCACGCGTGCGGCGAGTGTTCGAAAGCGTTCGTCGACAGCGGGGATCTCACGAAGCACATGCGTGTACATACGGGAGAGAAGCCGTACACATGCACCGTGTGCTGCAAGGCGTTCAGCAAGAGCTGCAACCTCAACAGACACGTCTTGACGCACACGGGACAGAAATTGTATTCGTGCGACGTCTGTTGCAAGGCTTTCTCCGGGAGCGATCACCTCCGCGTGCACATGCGAGTACATTCGGGAGAGAGGCCGTACTCGTGCAATGCGTGTCCCAAGGCGTTTGCGCAGAGTAGCGACCTGAAATCGCACGTCCGTACGCACACGGGGGAAAGACCGTACAAGTGCAGTGTTTGCGCAAAGGCATTCACGCAGAGTAGCAACCTCGACAGGCATATGCTCATTCATAAATCGGTTAAGGACGAAAAGTTGAATAAGGAGGAGGAGAAGGAGTCAACAACGTGATCACGATGAAAAGATACGTCTTATATGACTGACTCTCGATTATCCGGCTGCCGTTTATCCGTGAATGAGTTCACACAGTGACAGTGTAGTGTTCGATGTTCCGTAAAGGTTTGCCCCTTTGCATTGTTCGGTAATCAGCCTCAATGCTTGGCCTGAACTCAGTTTTATCAACATAACGTGCAGTCTTTTCAAAGCAAGGGGATTGCAAATGAGAGACCCAGTTCCATTCCATAGAAGGCTGATCTCTGTTGCCACGTCATATGGCATATGCTCATTCATAAATCTATCAGAGATGAAAAGTTTAAACAGGAGGAGGAGAAGGAGTCGATGACGTGATCACGATGAAAAGATAGAAAGTCTTATACGACCGACTCTCGATTATCCGGCTTCGGTTTATCCGTGTTGTTGATTATCCGCCCAGGAGTTCACACAGTGGCAATGGCAAACCGCATCGCAAGTTGACTTGTGACGACGTGTGTTGATGCATGGAAAGCACCCAGTGTAGTTTCCAATGTCGACTGGTGGATTGCCCCTTTGCATTGTTCAGGAATCAGCCTCAATGGTTGGCCTAGACTGCTGTTTTATCAACATAGTGTGCAGGGTCTTCAAAGCAAGGGGATTACATATAGGAGGCCCAATTCCATTCCATAGAAGGCTGATTTTTGTTGCCACTTTGGTCGCATTTTAATCAGTCTTTGTAAATGTCCTTGGCGTGGTCATGTGTGCAATGGGATCCCATTAATCTCCAATATTTTGCAGTGTAATGTTTATAATTGCAAGGAATGAGAAAAAGGCATTGAAAAGTAATGAATCTGATAATCTCTATAGTCTCTGGCTTAACTTTGTGGAAGTTCATTACAAACAAATGGAAAGAAAACTATTTGCTTATCGGGTTGGTGTGGTGGCTAGAGTGTTGGCTTCCCACCCCGTGGGCTCGGGTTCAAATCCTGAAGGTAGCACAGAATTTTTAGAGACTACCTGATCCCTGCTTTAATGCTGCGTGGAGGATATTTCAAGCATAACACTCTGTCCGTCGGATGGGACGTTAAACCGTGGTCCCCTTGGTGCCTTACGTTAACAGCAGGTTGATACCAGCGCCGGGTTTCTCGCCATCCTTCCCTACAAACCCATCCCTCATGGCGCAAATGACCTCAGCTGTCGGTCTCCTCCTCCAAATACCATACCACCAATTTACCGCATTTCTCCGAGTATAATCTCCATCTGAATATAGTACTGTTGATTTCTAAACAGCTTCTCCTGCCTCGGGAAGGTAATACAGGGATTGTTCGGGAACAACTCACAAATGAACGACGCGACACAAGGCGACTTCGTGTGAAAGGCCAAAAACAGATTGATTTTATTTCCGATAGAGGGCATTGCGGTACACATAAGAAAAGACAATAGAGAGACGAAAAAACTTAGGCGGCTTTTGTCAACTTAATATGAATTAACAGTACAGCACCTCTCCTCAAAATACACTAAGTTTTCTTTCTGATTTACTAGTCAAACAGGAGAGAAAAAAAATAATAATAAATAATATAAATAATAATAAAGCACTAAGATTAAGCGCTTAGCCCCATTCCTTTGGTGCAAGCAAGAGTATTGGATTGGGGTAGCAATTTTGTCAACAGATCAGCAATGTTCTCAGATGATGGAACGTAGCAAACACAAACTTGCGTATCACTAACACAGTCTCTCACAAAGTGATAGCGCATGCGGCTATGCTCGTTTCTCTCAGTCAGCTCATAGGAATCCGCTAAACTGTTAGCACCTTGATTATCTGCTAAGATGTTAGTGGGAATTTCTATGGGGTGCCCTAATGCTCTCATAAGATCCCTCAACCAAATCACTTCCTTACGGGCTTCAAATAGTGCATAATACTCAGCTAGCATGGTACTAGTAGCCACAATGTCCTGCTTCTTACTTCTCCAGCTGGTTGCAGTGCCTCCGAGCAAATCAATATATCCTCCTACAGACTTAGAATCCTCTCCGTCATTTGACCAGTCGGCATCACAATACACTTCTAAGTTTAAAATAGACACTTTGGAAAAGGCTAGCCTGTAATCTAGAGTATGCTTGAGATATGCTATCAGTCTCTTCACTGCAGTCCACTGTACAGTAGTAGGGTCATTACAAAACTTGCTGAGACACTCAACAATAAAATATATGTCTGGGCGGCTACAAGTACTCACATACAAGAGTTTTCCTATGGCAGTCTATACATTTCACAACAAACTGGTTCTCCACGTTCAGTGATCAGCACACCCATCGCACCTGGTGTCGGACTACCAATGCAGTCAGTCATCCCAAAGTCACTTAGAATCTCTTCGATGTAGCGCTTCTGCTCTAGCACTAAAGTACAATCATTTGGACGGTTGAAAGTAAGTCCTATGAAAAGGGAAATAGGACCTAATTCTTTTGTTTCCACATGTGCCTTTAAACCTTCCTTGGCAAAGGACAAAAATGAGTCTGTACCACACAGCAAGATGTCGTCGACATAAACACCATCGTGCCCATATGATGCACAAACAAACAAGGATCAGAGTAGCATCGACTTAAACCTCATCCCACCAGGATTCCTACCAATACACCATGCCACACTTTTCCTGATTGCTTGAGCCCATACAGGCTCTTCTTTAAGAGACACACACTATCACCATCTCCTACTTGGCACATCTCAGGTTGTTCCATGTAGACTACATCAGTTAGTACTCCGTTAAGGTAAGCTGCAACAACATCAACATGCTCTATGATCCAACCTTTCGACACAGCAAGAGACAATATTAATCTAAATGTGCTTTTATGGAGCACAGGACTGCAGGTATCCCAATAATCCAATCCAAACCTCTGTGTGAAACCCTGCGTAACAAGCCTTGCTTTGTAGATAAGTTCGCCATTTGGCCATTTCTTAGGGGGGGCAAACACCCACTTACACCCAACTACATTAACACCCTCCGGCCTCTCAGCAAGTGCCCAAGTGCCGTTCCTGTCATGGTTTTCCAACTCACGCTTCATGGCCTCACACCACTGCGGCCAGTCTCTACGGCGACGGGCCTCCTCGACGTTGGCTGGGGGCGCAAGGGGATCCCACACCACCCGGCTAGCGTAGTTACAGCAAGGCATCTTGCAGAGCACCCTTGGGACCTCCGGTCGTGCTGATCGTCGCGGACCCTCTTCGGCGACTGCGGGATGGCGACCTCTCCTGGAACGGCAGCCCTCGGACTTCGGGCGACCTCGGGTGGCGACTGCAGGACAGCGACCTCTCCTGGAACGGCGGGGACGTCGTCCGGGTTAGCGCCTTGGGTAGGCACCTCTCCTTGGTGAGCAGTCTCCTCCGGTATCACGTCGTCGAGCATATTGAAGTCGGCAACCTCCTCCCTGGTCGGCCTCTCCACAGCAAGGGACTCTCGCGTCTTGTAAGGAAATACAGCCTCGCAGTGGATGACATCACGGCTGTGAATCACCCTCCTCTCCTGGATGCTCCAGAGGCGGTAGCCCTTCGTGCCGTCAAGGTCTACACCGAGGTGCACACACTCTTGCGCGCGGGCACCAAGCTTGCCTTCTTGGCGTTCTGCTGGGACGTGGGCCCACGCCTGACACCCAAACACTCGGATGCCTTCCAGGTCACTCTTCTCCAGCTCTCTCCCCTCTAGCTTCTCCAAAAGGCGTAGAGTATTGACTTACACGTGATGGACATCTGTTCTTGAGATAACATGCAGCAAGGAGGGCCTCTGCCCAAAAATACATAGACATCCCGGATTCTAACAAGAGACATCTCACCATGTTCATCAACGACAAGTTCATTCTTTCAGCAAGGCCGTTTTGCTGAGGCGTGTATTCCACTGACCTCCTATGCTGAATACCTGCTTCTGCGAGATAGTCTTGAAAAGCTCTAGACAAGTACTCACTCCCTCTCGCTGTTTGAAGCTGCCTTATCCTTCTTCCATGCGCAAGTTCCATCTTCTCCCTGAACTTCCGGAACCCTCCCACGGCCTCGCTCTTGTTTCTCAACGGAATCGCCGTTACAAACCTCGAACACTCATCAATGAAGGTAATGACGAATTTCCTACGTCCAAGCGATTCTGGCATAATTGGTCCCATGATATCACTGTGGATACGGTGGAGTATTTCTGGGGCATGTTTATCTTCATTTCTGGGGAATGGCTTCCTCCTCATCTTTCATACAACACAAGACTCACAAAAAGTATCGTCACTAGTTTTCATCTTAACGTCAGGTAGCACCTTTAATCTTTTCATAGTTTCAAAGTTGGGGTGTCCGAGTCGACGATACCAAGTCGCATGCGACACTGTGGAGGCTTTCTTGGTGTTCACTCGATATTCTTCTTTCAGATCAGTCACAGAAACACCACCTCCTGTAGTGACGAAATATAGTCTCCCCACCCTGAATGCCTGGAACAGGAGTCTCTCTCCTTTTAACACCTTGTTCACTCCATCCTTGGATCTAAATTCATAGCCCTTCTCTTCTATCTGCCCCTGCGACAAAAGATTATCTTATTTTAGAATGAAAAAACTTTGTAAATTTCACATTAATTTTAATAACACGACCAGTTTCATCGCTGCGCGACATCATCAGGTGCATATACAGGAAATGACAGTCTTAAATACCCTGGGATACATGGGGGTGGGTGCTGGACAAGGGGGGGTGGTTGAGTGAGAGCGAGGGAAGGTGGGGGGAAAAAACCCAGGAAGAGGAAGGCTAGGAAAGGCGGTGCGGTGTGTCACACTAAGTCGTTAGGTGGGGGGTGGGGTAAGGGTTAGGATTGTGGTCAGTAATGACGGGTGTGAGAGGTAGGTTGAGTAATGGGGAGTGGGAAAGGAAAATGACATCGTTAAGTAGCAACTCTTTGTCATGACGTACCGTTTTTAAAATTTCCATGGACTCTAAGGCGTCCAGCTTGGGTCCTTTTCTCTCCACATGGAGGATTTCCGGCTCAAATGCACTGGCATGATTGGTCTCAAGTAAATGTTTGGCGAACAGCGAGGTGGGGTTGTTATTTTTGAAACATGCTTTATGTTCACTGATGCGTGTTTGGAATTTCCTCCCTGTTTGCCCAATGTAAAATTTTTGGCAATTATTGCAGGTGAGTTTATACACTCCGCTCTTGAGTAGTGGATTTGTCTTGTCTTTTGCGTGACTAATGAAGTGACTTAGTGAATTTTTGTTATAGAAGGCCGGATTTATTCTGTCTTTGGGAAATAAAGAGGTTATTTTATGGGAAATGTTTCCCAAAAATTGGATACTACGCCATTTTTTGCTATTTTCTTCTGGAAGGAGGGATGGGAAGATGTTTTTCATTGTTAATTTACGGCGTTTCTTTTTATAGAGGTTTTCAACTATATTAGTGGAGTATCCGTTGTTGGCGGCTATTAGTTTTATAGTGTTGAGTTCTTTTTGTATGTTGGCCTGTGACATAGGGATGTTGAGCAGTCTGTGTATGAGGGAGTGAAAAGCAGCCATCTTATGAGAAAAATGATGTCTGGATGATGAGGGAATGACTTGGTTCGTGTATGAGTGTTTTCTAAAGATGGAAAAATCAAGTTTTGATCGGCTTTCCGAATGGTGATGCCGAGGAAGTTGAGTGCTCCGTTGTCTTCCGTTTCCTTTGTGAATTGCAAACATTTGTCAATGCTGTTTATGAGGGTTGTGAACAAATCAAGTTGTCTCGTTGTGCCAGACCAAATGCAGAAAATATCGTCAACATACCTGTACCAGCAAACGCCGCAAACCATTCAAAGATTATCTTGTAATTCAGGAACGTACAAGACATCTGATATAGTGACGTCCTTACCACCACACTCTGTTGAAATTCTGATTGTAATCTTCCCAATACCAGCTATTTTTAATGGAGTCCCATCACCAATCTCTACTTCTCCTTTGCAATCTTTTAATTCAATGAAAAGGCTCTTCTTGCCCGTCATGTGGTCTGAAGCACCTCCGTCTGTGATCCAAACTCCACTCTCACCTGGCACGAATTTCCTGGCATACCACACTACATGCTCCCTTGTGACGACACTTGCTTTGCACATTGTTTCAGGTTGCCCTAGGTCACCCTCTTTCTTCCTTTTGTCATCTGAATCTTATACCTTGGGGCATGCGTTGGCCATATGACCTTCCTGGCCACAGGCATAGCAGAAGCATCTGTGCTGCTTACGTTTGGAGAATCTTCCACGACTCGAGTTACCACTAGTGCACTTCTTGTCTTGATTCTTCGTGGTCTTCAGAGCTTGGTGCTGGCTTTCTCCCCTTATATTCACTTCTGTCTCTTGCTGTAAAAGCACTTGCTTTATTATGCTCACTTGCATTTTGCTGGGTTGGGTCACTAAAGTCTTCACTGTGATTTCATACTCGGGTGGCAATCCAGACAGACATAGGTACGCTGCCTGTCCGTTAGATCTAGGTTGTTTACTCTCAGCATTCTATTTGAATCCACTATTGTGTTGAAATACTCTAGCATGGACGTGCTACCTTTAGTTATAGAGGTTAGTTCCTTCAACTTGAGCATCGCCCCATACTCGGTATTTTGAGGGCACTGTTTCTCCAATTTGGCCCAAGCCTCACTTGCTTGTTCGTAGTCCAGGATATCATTCATGAGGTCCTTGCCTGTTGATCTCTTGATAAGGGAGAGCGCCGTCAAGTTCTGCTTCCTCTGCCTCCTGATTTCTGCCGCAGATGGCTCATTACCAGGAGGATTGTCGTATCCAATTATAGCTTCGTAACACTACAAACAAACGAAGCATTTTGGTCTTGACCGTCGCTTTCCATGCTGGATAATTGTCCCTAGTCAGCTTGGGAATTGTGAAGGTATTTGCGTCTTCTCTCAAGTCCGCCATCTTGAACGCGTTTTGAATCTGCCGGCCGGCTCCACTTAAACACATGAAAATCTGCGAGTTACTCCCAAAACTCCACAAATCCACTGCTCAAATCGTTCCTGGACCCATAACCTGTTGATTTCTAAACAGCTCCTCCTGCCTCGGGGAAGGTAATACAGGGATTGTTCGGGAATAACTCAATGAACGACGCGACACAACATGACTTTGCGTGAAAGGCAAAAAACAGATTGATTTTATTTCCGATAGAGGGCAATGCAGTACACATAAGAAAAGACAATAGTGAGATGAAAAAACTTAGGTGGCTTTTGTCAACTTAATATGAATTAACATTTTGGTGTCGCAATCCATTTCTGGGCATGGAGTCTCCTAAAGTTTTCTCGGAAAGGGCCCCATCACGAGCCCCACCAAGGACCCCCATTCACCCCAGACTGCCCGTGAAATTGGCACAAAAAGTAAAAAAATCACAACCAAAACATCAAATGTATGCACAAATGAAAAATTCCCTGAATTGCTATTCTGACCTCAAAGAGGAAGGCAGGATAAATTTATTGACCAACAAAATATAGGCAACCAAGTTACTCTGCCTTTTCAATTAACCATAGGAAAATCTTCCGAAGAATGAACAAATTTACCAGCAAAAATTTGAGACATGATGGTCTCATGACATCATTCATCGGCAACCAAGAATTTTTGTCTACATGCCCAGACAAAAATGTTGATTTCATCCATTAAAGTTAATTATTACATTTTATTTCAATCAAAGTTGAATATACAACATGCTCCATCAAAATCAGCTCACAGAAAATAATTGATGCCTCTCAACAACCAACCTGGTTTTCCAACATCCAATACCTTCTCCAAAGATAGTATCACTTGCTCAGTGAGCAGAGGTGAGTGATCAGAGCAGCTGTATGCCTCAATTCTGTTCAGTGCAATGACCCAATCATTTTGAATGATTTCGTCAAGAGTGACACATTTCTTTGTTACTTAAAAAAACTTTTGGGCCTATGGGCCAAAACTTAAGGAACTGTGATTCCCTTAATCTTCCTTGAAAAAGCAGCCAAAATAGGTCAGGAACCATAGGGGCTAGCAAAAAATTAGCATGACAACATAGCGGAGAAGCTTTTCTTTAGCTCACAAGATGAGTAACCATGAATTTTCTAATGAAGACTTATGAAGCATCTCAAGTTTACTTATTCACATTTGATAAAGGAAGGGAAAAGGTATTGCTACTCTGGTAAATGATATTGGATTATTCCATAGAGGACTGAATTTGTGTAGTAGCAAAACAATGCTTAACAAGGCAAACATGAACTTATCATGTCGTCAGTTGCCAATGGGTCTAAAGCATCACTTGAAATTCCAGCTGGATCCAGAGTGTACATCACAGGATAATTACCTTCACTCGTCTTCGTTGTCCTCTTTCACAGTTACCTTGAAGATAATGCTGGGTGCCAATCAATTGGGGCAAAATAAAAATGTGAATAATTATAAAAAATAACAATAAAACCTCCTCTTTCACCTGTGACCTCTCAATCTGGCTGAAATCATGTTTGCACGAGATTTTTGGGACAACCTAGAATGAAATGGCTTACATGACCAGTTTACTCTGCACACATTGGTGTGGAATGCTTCTCAATGTGCTAGCCACAGTAGAAGTGGGTAAAACCTTCACCTTTCTACTCAGATATTACAGGTTCGAATCCCAAATGGGTGGCCTTCCCCCATCCAGGTCTTGGTATATGTATTTGCTTGTTCTCAACTTGATTGTAGGAGAGGACTGATACTTTATACCCAGATATTCGTGCTTCAAAGCAAGATCCAGATAATTTCCTTTCACTATTAAGGCCTCTGTTAATTTCATGTGATGGTCCTATCTGAAACCTGGCTCAGGAGTAAGTGGGCGACAGTCTGTGAAAAAGAGTCAATGACGTGATCACGATGAAAAGATAGAAAGTCTTATATGGTCGACTCCCGATAATCCAGCTGTGGTTTATCCGTTTTTCCTGATTATCCGTGCATGAGTTCACACAGTGACAGAGTAGTTTTTGATGTCACGTAGTGGTTTCGCTGCATCCGTGTGAAATCACTGTTCGATTCTCTTTTCAGAATCTCTGATCTTGCGGACAGGGATGTGTGGTTTTTCGGAAACTGGGTATTACATGGATCAGCAAGATTATGAGTGCAATCTCGCTATCCCCACTAAAAAGATCGCGTTTGGGAAAAGAAAGCTCCCACTGAGCCCAGGAATATATCTAGCAAACAGTGTGTGTAAATAATAATAATATATATATTTTGATTTACGTGAATTGTGAAAATTACGTGAAATTAAAGTGAAAGTGTGGATTATTTGCGTTTTCCAATTATTCCTTCTGCCTCTCCCAATCCATACCCATGATAATCGGGAGTTTTTTGTATATTGCAAGGCTCTGTAGCATTGTTTGGGAATCAGCCTCAATTATTGCCCCGTTTTCTGCAGTTTTATCATCGTAACGTGCAGGGTCTTCAAAGCAAGCTCCACATAATTTCCTTCCACTATTCGAACCTCTGTTTATTTGACATGATGGCCCTATATGGCCCTGGCTCAGTGATACATTGGGCGACAGTGAGTTCACACAAAGTCACGAGATATATTTACTAGACGGAACATCTGTTGAGGTGGAGGGGTGCTTTTGGCAATTAATTACTGTCAGGGGCAGTCAGGCCAGGTCGGTTGATAGGCAATCGCCAAGGGCCCCGACCTTAGGGAGTCCCCACAATGCCCGCATTTATTGTGAAGCATGTGTGGAAGTATTAGTAAAATTAAACATTGCAGTATTTCCACTGAGTTTTATTATGGCACAACTTGTTTTGTCGTTACAAACAACATTATCAAGATACAAAAAGCCATCACGTCAATTAGATAATTTAACAATGTTTTAAATTCCATCCACAACCAGATTAAATTTACGATTGATTATGGTGGGGGCAATATCCGTTTCCCATGAGCCCAAGCATTTTGCCAACCCAATTTTTGCCAATTTTTTTAGTGGTTGGTTATTGTTTTGTCATGCTTATATTTGGTTTAAAAACCAGAAATACTCTCTGATGAGAGAATGAACTATTTGAGTTCTGTAAAAGATTCCTGGTATTATACCAATAAGAAATACTTCAAGTGCTTTTTCTCTGACATTAATTATTTGTAATTTTAATCACTGGTACATCGATCGAGCATTACATTATAAGATATTGATTATTAATTTTATTTCTTGCCATCAAATACTAAATAATTTACTCAATATCAGGGCCCTGACCTTAGGAGGGGACCACAACGCTCGTGTTTATCGTGAAGCATGAGTGGAAGTATTAGTAAAATTACACATTGCATTATTCCACTGAGTTTTATTATGACTCAACTTGTTTCTTCGTTACAAACAACATTATCAAGATAAAAAAGGCATTACGTCGATTAGATAATTTTAACAATGTTTTAAATTCCATCCACGACAAGATTAAATTTAAGATTGAATATGGTGGGGACAATATCCATTTCTTAGATTTAAATGTTACAATTAAAGGTGGCAAACATGATCTGTCTATATACAGAAAAGAAACGTTCACTGATGTTATTATTCTGGTAGATTCGTCTCATCAATATTCGCTTAAGCTAGCTGCATTGAGGTGTATGACCCACCGGTTAATGAGTATTACCAAGACTGTCCACAACTTTGATAAAGAACTCAAAATTATAGAGTCCATAGCAGTAAGAAATGGCTTCAATGCCCTGTGCATAGGCAAGATGCTAAAACACTATCGCTCCAAAGGAATCACAAACTTGCTGACATCTCTGCGTATGGTACCGACAAAAATTACCTGCAGGGCCAAACTACCTTTCATTAGAAACATATCGTATTAACTCCAGAATGTCTTCCTTAAAATTAATTGCAATATTTCATTTCATAACCCATTGACGCTTGACAAGATTTTATTCAATTCCAAGGACAAATATGCTTGTATGGACAAAAGTGGAGTGTACAAACTAAAGTGTGAGAACTGTGGTTTGTGTTATGTTGGCCAGACTGGTAGAAAGTTAAAAGACGGAGTGGAGAACACAGAATAAGTTTTATATATAATGACGGAAAATCTTGTTTTCCTAATCATTTATGTCTGAATAAACAATTTAGCAATTTTGACGTAGATATTTTAGAATGTATTGACGTAGGGCTTAAATTAGCTTTCATGGTAAAATTCGAAATTGCCAATATCCTGGATGGACATTGTAATGATTTTGCACAGACTCACCTTTTAGTTAAAGTTAAGCTTCCACATGACCTCAAAACCCTGACATTCACTCACGCTTCTCTTGATTTATGTCCTCTGGTTTCGGCCTTCGCTCATTTGTTCACCTAAACTGTTTCCCCCTCCCACTCCCCTCACTTCGATTCCATATCCCCCCACCTCCTACCTTGGCCTGGGTATAAATACCGAGAGAGGTTTTTGTTGGATTACCTTGAAAGTGACACAAAGCGTCAAAACAATGGTCGGTCGTTAAGTGTTGAATTAAATATTGTGGAAATTACTGTTTGTGTTTTTATCATGGATATAGCAATATTCCACAAAATCAGGCCTGAAATGATTTTAAATGTTATCAAGTAACAAGTCTTAAGAGTTCCTCCTTTTATATGTCTTGGTGCTTGGGGTAAGGTGGAGAATGGGGTTTGGGTGACGAGAAGTGTGGATATTGAAGGTTGTGGGGGAGAAGGGTCGTTTTTTAGGGCCTCGGAAGAGGAATAGCGTGGGGGGGAAGAAAGGTTCCAGGGAGCAGGGGCGCAGCTAGGAATTAAGGCTAGGGGGGGTTTTAGGTGCAACTAGACCTGATGTGTGTGGTATACCCACCAGGATGAGCGGGAGGTACGGGGGCCCTCCTCTAGAAATTTTTTAAGATAAATGGATCAAAATGGTGAGTTTTATGGCTTTATGAGGAATATTTTATTAATCCGCACACTCTTCTATAAGTGTATTAATCAAATAAAGTAAAATGGATTAAACTTAAAAGTTTCTCTGAGCTCTGGGGGTGGTTTTATTCCCCAAAACCCCCCCTCGCTGCGCCGCTGCCAGGGTTGGTGAGGGTACCACGCACGCCATCACTGTCTTCTTTCACATTGTGGTCGTCTGGATGGAATCCTCGTCCAGATGATCTTCAAATATAGCAATGTCTAATTTTACTAATACAATTAAAAACTTCCACTATATCGTGCCCAACATCATACGAGATATTTCGTAAGTGGAAGGTTTAATATTGAAAAACTCGGATTATTTAACCAAAATTATTTTGCTATTGTGAAATTCTACGTTTGTTTACGTTGCTTTATTTACAATATACTAAGAGTAAAAAGATAGAATAAAGGTGTTAGGAGAAAAAATAGATCCTGATGATTTTTTGTAGAGGCTATTAGAAAAAGTTATTTTTTTAAGGTTTTTTTATTTCAGTGCGGTTTCAACGAACAAATTCACTAAATAGATGTTAGAACAATGATACGTTAATAAATTTCATAAGCTGTGGAATTCCCACTTTTCATAGTATTTTCTCGTAAGAAATTGCTACATATTTTTATTTGCATTTATCTTTTTTTTTAAGAGCCAGAATATGTCAAAATCCGTTTCTGGGCATGCATTTCCCTGAAAATTTCCGGGGGACGACCCCAAAAGGCCCTGGTTATGAGGGCTCCTTGAAAATCCCCAGCCGAGGACTCCCAAGCATTCCAGATCGCCCCTGATTACAGTCTGGGCATCGAGAGTTGTCTGATGACAACCCTGGCGTTGTTGTCACATGTAAATAAAAGGTTTCCGTGAAGAAAGGAGCCGTGAGGGACGACAAGCGTGAAGGACCCAAAGCAATAACTCCTTGTTAAGGCGATTTGAAAGAGAAAGGGCTTGTTTTGGTGGTTCATACGCATGTGGCAACGTTGTATGACTAGGCAATGGTGTCAGGTGTGTTTGGGGGACAGTGATTGGCTGCAATCGGTGCTTGCTCAGGGTTCTCTGACCCACCTCTTGCGCTGTCATCGGACAACTCTCGCTGGCCAGACTGTAGGCAGTGGCATAGCAGAAATTATGTTTGGGGGGGTCCAAACCAGGGGGGGAAATTTTTGAAAAACAGGATACCGAGTAAAGGAATTTGACATAATTTAAGTTTTATATATAATGACGGAAAATCTTGTTTTGCTAATCATTTATGTCTGAATAAACAATTTAGCAATTTTGACAAAGATATTTTATATTGCATTGACAAAGGGATTAAATTAGATTTCATGGTAAAATTCGAAATTGCCTTCGAATTTGTGCCTGAATAACCACTATTTCCCCCTCCCACTCCCCTCACTCCAATTCCATACGCCCCCCACCTCCTACCTTGGCCTGGGTATAAATACCGAGAGAGGTTTTTGTTGGATTACCTTGAAAATGGCACCAAGTGTCGAAACCATGGTCGGTTAAGTTTACATTAAGTAAAATGGATTAAACTTAACATTTTTCTGAGCTCTGGGGGGTTTTTATCCCCCCAAAAAACCCCCCTCGCTGCGCCACTGCTTAAGTGAATTAAAAATAAAAGTGGGAAAGTTGACGCTGACAACTCACGAGATAGTGAAGTCATTATTAATCTCATTTTCGGAGCTTTTGACAATTAATTACAGTCTGGCCACAGAGAGTTGTCCGATGACAGGTAAAAGGGTCTAGTTTGGTGTGGGGGGCAAGATTGCCAGGTAAGAAAGGCAAACGCCCACGTCACATGTAAACAAAAGGGTTCCGTGAAGATAGGAGCCAGAAGGGACGACAAGCGTGAAGGACTCAAAGGAGGAATTGCTTTGTTGATTCAAAGAAATGGCTTGTATTGGTGGATCAGTCTTATTTCAGTGCTTCATATGTGCGGGTCAATCTCCAAAAAAAACCTACATGTTCTACAGGCAAAATTAAAAATAATAAATTTTGTTTTTGTGAAACCAAGGTTGTGTAATTAAAGTTTGTTATTTATAAAAGCTAATGATGTGTCAGAGATAGTAATATTTACACTTTTTTTTAACTTTTGTGCTGTTTACGGACATGATATATGTGTCCACAGAAACTGAGGAATAGGAATATTGTGTTTACTCTCAAAAAAATGTTTGTTTTATTTGGCATTGGACATTCTGTAACTGGTGATAGTGTATCATCATGTCCGTTACCATCAAAGCCGTAGCCAGAAAATATTTTCGGGGTGTATGGAATAGTAAACAAACATGAAATTATTTTTATAAGATAAATAAAATAGCGTATGCAGTTAAACATACACAATACACAAACCCTTAAAAGAAAATATAAAAATATTATTATAAAATTGAATTTGCCTTTTAGCTATTTTTTGCAGCAACCAAATGAGTTAACTCCTCGGTGTCGATGTCAATTCTACGGTCCCAACAGGAGGCTCATAAGTCACTCACCTCTCTACTAATTCACAGCACTATTATTTCACAAACTGCACTACAACTACACACACTGCACCTACAAATTCGCTTAGATAATTGTTGACTTAATTCGCATTGGACTACTAGATGTCCCTGCGCCGCTATATAACATCGTCATGTGAGCAACAAGCGAGCATAAAATATCTATTTAATTTTTTTTCATTTCCGGGGGGTATCAATCCCCCTTGATCCCCCCCCTGGCTATGGCCTTGGTTACCGTCTGGCATGTCCATGGAATGCAGAGTTCACGAACATGATGTACACGGACATGACGATTTCCGCTAAATTAATTTATAGTTGGGACTGGCAGTAAGTTAGGATACTGTCTTTACTACATTGAACTCGCATCTTATAACTGAGAAAGATATATCAGTTGTAATTAGTAAAAGATTTTACTGTCATTAATTTTTACTTATCCACAGATATATATGACTGATGATCTTTCAAAAAACTGAACTAAAATTTTTACTTTCCGCATTAAAACATTCTCTAAACCAATTATAAACTCAAAAAATCCTATAAAGCTGACTAACCAAACCAAATCAAAATGGTGGTCTCAACCATTACGATGTAAAGAGGTTTCACTGTATCCTACGGATCCTAACCAAGTTTCCCGCATAACACGAGTGTATTCGAGTGTTGCGGGACTGCAAGGGGAGCAGGTTGGGAAACTGCCGCATCAACTCACATACATTTATGTATTTATATCACACCAAAAACAGCACTAAGGCTTTTAAATTGGGTTTATAAACAAAATAAATTATGTAAATATAAATAATAAACATGTGTAAAAATAATCTCATAAATAACAACCACTTACAATACATACAAAAGGTGGGTGTCAAAAAAGTAGTCTTTTCAATTGGATATTAAAATTGGTGCAGGAGGCAAAGATGTCAAGAAAGGAAGAAGTATTGGAGATTGAATTGTAAATAGAAGGTAAGTGGTAAAAGAGGCATCTATAGGATATTGCCAGATGGAAATTGGGCTGGTGTAGAGCTTCAGTATTGCGGGTTTAGCGAGCTGGAATGTGTAGCGAAAAGAATGTTGGGAGATCACTGGATCTGAAGGACCCATTCATGATGTGGTGAAGAAAATTGATTTCTGATGTCAATCGGCGTTGGTTGGGGTGTAATAATGATAGTAATTTTATTGGTCAATAGTATTCCGAAATACAGGTAACTCATCAGAAAAAAGTAGTAAAAAAATATACAAGAGAAATCACATCCAATCAAATAATAGGTTACATCAAAATACAATGTCATCGGTACAATGTGTTAAAAATTAATCGACAGAATATAAAGGATGAGAGACAAGCCAATTGTGAGCCACCCTCTTAGATGTAGACAAACTGGTGATTCCAATCCAATAATCCAAGTGAATGAAGTATTTCGGCACGTTAAGAGAATCTGAGGTGAGGTATGCGATCTTGACATTCTGAGCATATGACGCTCTTGAAGATAACCTGTACTCTTTCTTGCTGTCGAATTGTCAAAAATAGGTAGTTGGAGCTTACAATAACTCAATCCACTCTTCAGTTTAATTGTGAAGCCGGAAAAAATGAGTCCACTGATGAAAAGAGACGGATGCAAAAAGGAAACGCATTAAGGTGGTTTCCTATTATGTTTTTATTGCCCAAATGGAATGATTAAAACTTGAGTACACATTTCACGCTTTTAGATTTTTAAATAAAGACATCTATTTTTTGGGATTAAATGAAAGTGAAAATTTACAAACACACGAAAATGGGACGGCTAAGTATAAATGCTGGGAAAAGCACGTGTGATGTCAATCTGGTTCCCGCTCCTGCCGTGTGAGGTGACCTTGGGGCGAGGATGTGTGTGCTGCTGCAAGCAGGCTGCTAACAGGTAGTGCTTGGCTTGAATAAGGATTATTAATACCCTATCAAACTAAGGAAACTTTCCAACCATAGACATTTTTAATTGGTGATTACTAAGAGATGTTTCCCTGAGCTTAGTGCCTCCTGCATGCATTGCTAATCTCAGACGATGTAAAACTCCTATCCTCTCGTATAGAAACTGGGTCCCTGTGATGTCACGTGGAGTGGCATCGCATGGGTGCCAATCTGGCCTTTTTCAAATTCTGTTAAAATTAACCATAGCCTTTCCTCTAAACTGGGATTTGTGCAACCAAATGATTTGTATACATATTATGAATACACTAATGGTGGGTAATTAATCGCAATCAATGCCTTTCATTTTCTTTGATGAAGGAAACTACATACCCTATTGGACGCCTATTTTCTGGAAATTGGAAGCAAACAGGGGCGTACACGGGATCAAAACTAGAGGGGGCCAAACAGTGGTCTTTAAAGTGGTACATTACACTGAAAAGGTTGAGGAAACAAAAATTTCAAGGAAATTATAACATGGCTTTATTATAGTTTTTTAAATCACATGCTGAAACAAATATTTTTATATTAATAACACGTTTTATACTGATATCACTTTCCTTGAATGCAAAAAAATACTAAATTAACTTTTGCTTCTAGGGGGTGACAGCTGCCCCTCATGGGGTACGCACGTGGATGCAAAAACGATAAAAAGGAACAGGAAATGGCTATGCATAGATAATTTAAACTTTTCTTAATACAAAAATATCCTAGCCATGAAGATTAATACATTCATTATCTCCATCATCTCAGGCATAGTTGGATCTGGGGGGGAGGGGGTATGTGGGCACATGCCCCTCCTCCAGACCCTGCAAGACATTTAATACGGTCTCATTATCATTGCAATCGTTTTGTATTATGAGGTAGCCTTGTGCACCCTCTCAAGTTCAAAAATCCTTGATATGTCCTTACGTGTCCCCCCCCAAGAAAGAAATCCTGGATCCGCCCACGATCTCAGGCTTAACGTTGCCGAAGTTCATTTTAACGTCAATGAAATGAAAAACTATGTCGTATTACACCAATTTGAAAATTTTATGATCTAAATGAATTATTCACAAATCGGTGGAATACAACAACGTTTTTAATTACATTAATCCTATCTATCAAGGTTAGTCATACCATTTGAACAACTTTAGATTCTAAACTTATTACCACCCAATGTAACTGTATGGCTATGGGTCATTATGAAAGAACAAGTAAATGGATCACCAAAACATTTCACTAGACTACTAAAGACGATCATGGGATCAACGTACCAAAATATCTTGACAGTTGCAAGCAGGAAGTTTTCTGGGTGGAAAGGGGTTGAGTGGTCTGCAACTGTTGCGCTTTCTTTTAAACTACAAATTAATTTAAATGTGAAGGCCTTCAACATGTGGTGTTACAGAAGAATTATTATTATCAAATGGATCGACGAAGTTAGCAATGAGGAAGTTCTAAGAAGATTAGAAGAGAAGCCTCATGAAAACCTTAATAAGAAGACGGAACAACCGTATAGGCCACATCTTGAGACATGAAGGCCTGATAAAGACAATCGTCGAGGCATGGGCGTACCCAGCTAGGGGCAGGGGGGGCAGCTGCCCCCCCAGAAGCAAAATTGCAAAAGTCTTTAAGCGAAATCAGTACTGAATCGAAACGAAATTATTCAACAAATTTACTTTAATACCACGAAAAATTATATATATTAGTATAGGATATGTAACTAAAATAAAACTATTTTTTCATGGAAATAATGTTTAAATACCATGGCTCCCCCACCCCTAGACCAGTGGCGCAGCGAGGGGGGATTTTGGGGGATAAAATTAGACCTATACTCCCAAGAACTATTTGACCATTAATTAAAGAAGGTGAAGATATGAAGAAAAAAAATAATTAAAACAGGAGCTGGTTTCTTCTTTTCAGCAAGAAAAGAAGAACGAAATAAATTCAACAAAAACCGGGCTGAGTTAGCATGACTTGCGGATGAATGCCAATATTCAAAGTTGTACTGGCACTTTGTTCTTGGTTTGCTTGGCGTTTTGTTGATCTTTTGAAACGATGAAGAGAAAAGTACGTGGAGCTAAGATTTACCTTTCTATGGCTGAATCGGAGCGGTCAATTCCCAACCATGTCCACTAGATGTCCTCAGCGTTCTACCAGTTCTACTGTCTTATGTAGTGGTTCACGGTTCACACGATTGATCAATGCAACCTTTTTTAGAATTTAGAGAGTATAATGAAAGCCGTAAGAAAGAATAGTAATTCAACACGACGGATTATAATGCTATTATCTTTTTTTAGAGGACTCGAAAGAAAGCTCGTATGGTGTGTTTAGTTCCTAAGGCGTAGCAATCGGTAATGGTTCAAACAGACCTAAGAGCACCTAGTTGAAAGCGAGCTTTCGTTAGCGACATATTGTAGTTATTTACTACTCTTTTTGGATGAAATCATGGAAATACATTTGCTTTACGAAATGCGGGATTGCGGTTCTCATTCAATTGAGGCGGCTAGATGTTTTTTCCAGGGCGAAAAAGTAGAAAGCAGGTACTGTTGATAAATTGTTATTATCTTCCATGAATATTTATTTTAGATATCAAAAGTCGCGAGATTGAGCTAATTGTAATTCTTTCACTGAGTTTGAGTCCTAATATTTCTAGTTTCTGTTTTGTTTTCACATGGATTTAATCACGTTCTCTATATATTAATTTTTATAAAGATTTTCTCTTTGTAGTACAAAGTTTGTACTGTGGCACTTTATATCAATTTTAATGACGTAGAAACGGGAAAACGTTAAGTCGTTACGATATGCTATTCGGGAATGTGTTGGTAACTGTTATATAATGATATATATTTTCGATTTTGAACTCGTTAAGCTAGCACAGTTGACACTCTGACCCAATACTCGGCTATTCGCCCTCATGGAAATATGCTGAACGGATTTTTCGAAAAAATTCGTGTCTTTTACATTTTCTGTAGCTACACTCGGTTCTGGGAACACCGCCTATAATTCCTACACCTCTGAAAAAACGTTGGAATCGCCGTGCATCAATATAACAACTTGTTGAACAGCATATACCTATCGAAATTCGTGAGCCAAGGAGAAAAGTTGGTCGGAAAAATTGTTTTGAAAACTAGACCAACCGCTACAAATCCTGTCAAAAACCTCTTCATAGCTGTGGCGCCGATTCCATGGGGCTGGAGGGGGCACGAGCCCCCTCAAAAAAAATTTCTGGGTGTGAGGAAAAAATGTGTCAGGCTTTTTGAATATGAGAGCATACCTAACAGTAAATAAGAAAAAAAGGTATCCAACCATCCTAATCATTTTAAGTGATTATTGAATTAAGAGAGATCACATCATGAATTGAATCATGGTAAAAATCACGTGATAGCGCTCACTTTCTGTTATCATTAAATAGTAAATATATGTTCACTAGAGCATGTATGTTTGATTAAACACAGAAATATAATGGTTTAATAGACAGTGGTGCCTTTCATTTCCAAAGGATATGTAAAAATGGTGCTTATCACGAAAACCTCTCTATAGTGAACCTCCATACATCAAATTGGCCAAATTTTGGTCCCCTCCATTACGATGTGAAGAGGTTCTACTGTATTAGGTGAAGTTTTTTTTAGCGAGTTTTGACTTTTCCTTGTATTAATTAGGATCAAGCCTTGGGTGCAAGGTCCGAGTCAAGTGTCTTAAGTCAAAGCAGCAATGGGCAAAGCTGTTGCCCATTCAGCTGGGACAGGAGAGGGATGTGAATCGACACAAGACAGATGTGTGCTGTGCGCAGATGGCTACGACCGCAATGAACCAGACACACAGGCTGCAGGGAGCATGTTAGAGTTTGAAGAACCTTGGCATATCAAGTCACAGAGGGTGAGGAAAAGGATTACTTGGCTTGTGGGTGAAGAAGAGAATCACGAAGCTAATCTCAGGTTATTATTTAACAAGTTGTCCTCCGCATCGGTCATACAGTGACCAGCAGTGATACCAGCCATGGTGACTGGCCGCAAAGCAACCGAATCCCTTGGTATTTCTTACAACAAGATTTACCAGGAGAGATTGTTTTGGAATGGACCATGACTGAAGAGAATTTAACACTTTTCACAATCGAAAAAACTTCCTTTGTCAAAGAAATCTTTTGTAAATTCATGATTATTCAATCTTTTGTTTTCTTTTACGAAGGAAAGTAAATGTGTTTTTAATTTTCGTGGGGGGATCTGGACCCCCTGGACGTTCCCATTGCTATGCCACTGCATCTCTCCTGCAATAATTTGAATTAGATATGGAGGTGAAACTTTACGGACTTTCCTTGTCAGGAGAGGTCCAAAACCAGGGGGGAAATGTAAAAAGAACAGGGTACTAAGTAGAGGGTTTTAGGCCCGTATTCTTAGTTGACCCTGTAGGGCCAACTGACCCCACTGATACGTCCTTAGCCCCCTACATAAACCGATCTCACCCTACATATGGCCGTTTTTGGAACTAAACGAACCCTACATTATGTAGGGTACCTGAACCAGCCCTACAACCTGCAAAAACATGGCAGCCAAATTTCGTCTGATGATGACTTTGATTAAAGATTCTCCGTAACAATGGATATTTATCGAAACGAGCTCACACAAACTATTTTAAAATGTACAGTAACACACTGGAGAGGTAATAATACTACCACTTTATGGCCACCTAGTTAAATACATTATAAAATTGACTGAACTAATAAGAACAATATAGCGGTATACATGCACCTTTTTTCTACTAATATGTAATAATATTTTTTACACTTGGCACTTGGTATACTTTTGGGAAACCAATACTTCGTTTACGTACAACCATAGAAAAAATATTTTCATGCCACTATTTTCTGCATAATAAACTTAACTACGGAAGGTGAAAGCGAATGATGAACCTTGATGATGCAACGTCAAATCTCACCTCAATGATCACATTTGCTCCGTACTTATTAGTATCATGTACAGACCGCTTTTGAAGTAAATTAAAGACAATATGAGTCTACTTTTGGCTCGATATGAGGGTATTTGTAGAGATAACTAATGCACGGACACGACTTGGCAGGTGACACCGATCGTTTATTTACCTTAAGCCGTTGCCCTAACAATACGCTCGAAAAATACGCGTCTTTTCGTAGTTCCATAGTTAGTTCCCATTACGCCACCAGAGTGGAAAATGGTGCTGCACCATCATCTACGTCATCTCAGAGAACTTGATGACGGAATTACCCCCCACCACGTATACAAGGTTGACTGAGAAACGCATGTAGGGGCCTTTTGTTCTGCAGGGACGGATATGTAGGGTCGGCTAAGAATGCAGCCCTTAAACTAATTTTAACACTTTTTGTAATAAAAAAAACTTCCTCTGTCAAAGAAATCTTTTGTAAATTCATGTTTATTCAATCTTTTGTTTTATTTTACGAAGGAAAGTAAATGTGTTTTTAATTTTGTGGGGGGATCTGGACCCCTGGACCTCCCCATCGCTATGCTACTGCCTGTCTCCAAGAATAATTTGAATTATATATGGAGGTGAAACTTTACTGACTTTCCTTGTCAGGAGAGGTCAAAAACCAGGGGGAAATTAAAAAAAAGATGGTGCTAAGTAGAGGATTTTAAACTAATTTTAACACTTTTTGTAGTAAAAAAAACTTCATTCGTCAAAGAAATCTTTTGTAAATTCATGATTATTCAATATATTTTTTTCTTTTATGAAGGAAACCGAATGTGTATTTACATTTCGAGGAGGGGATCTTGACCCTCCCGCTATGCCATGCCTTTCAGCTAGAATATTTTGAATTAGATTTGGTGGTGAAACATGAGGGACACTCCATGTCAGGAGAGAAAGGAGTGGAGGAAGATGCATATCGATGGCTAAGTTCTAAGAACACTTATGTATCGCCAAAAATAGCAACTTTTCAGGAGAGCAAAAAAACATGAAGATACGTCTCTTTCGGGTAATACACCGCGTGGGTCCATTGTTCTCGGACGACTGTAACGCCGGCGTTACAGTCGTCCGAGAACAATGGACCCACGCGGTGTATTACCCGAAAGAGACGTATCTTCATACTCATTGACCCGCGGAAACCTGCATAAGGAGCAAAAAAACAATTTATTTTTAATTGTACATTGAAATTAAAAACCAAAAATTCATAAAACTGAAAAAGAAGCATTCATTTGCAAACAAATAGTTGTTTTTTGCTTGTATTTTATCTTTTTAATGTTATTGCACTGTTAAGTTCCCAGGCAGGCCACTTTTTGTAAGTTCCAGCATCCTAACTCTCCCCTCAATCTATATCCTTACCTGTGCCATGATTGTTCGAAATAATCCTCATCTTTCCCCTGTTAACGCCAACCTACACAATCACAACACACGCTCCAAAAACAACATACACTCCCTCCAATACTCCTTCAGAGTCTGTTTAAAAGGTCCATACCACTCCATTGCCACTGCCCAGTGAGAAATGGGTGGTGGAATCCACGTGGAACCCACGTGGAGATGTAACGTGGATACCACGTGTTTTTGGTCGTGGAATCAACGTGGAACCCACGTGGAAATTTGGTGGAAAAATTAAAACAGCAGTAGGTGCTGTCCTAAAACCATTAAAACCTCAACCACTCTATATCTAAACCTTCTATATATGTGTCTATGATTTTTCATGTGCTCTCATGGCTGCCTTTCCACGAATTATATAAAAATAGAATGTGCGATACATTTTCACATAACTAGCGTGGTTTCAGGATGATAAATTACGCAATGTCACCTGAGAGTTAAGTTCCACAAATTAGAAATTCTGTTTAACATTTAATGCTAATCACCACAAATCCACTTGAAATCAACGTGGATTCCACGTGGGTCCAACCACTCAATAACCACCACCACCAAATATCCACCACTCAACGTGGATTCCACGTGGGTTCCACGTGGATTCCACCACCCATTTCTCACTGGGTGTGTACAATAAGATTCCTATCACCATCCGTTCCATTTCCTCATCAATCCAATTCAAAGCCAAACTGAAAAATATGTTAATTGAAAAGAGCTACTACAATCTAAATGAGTTTTTAACTGGTGTTGTGTATTAACCTATGACCTCAATCCCACTGATAGCTGTGTGTTTGTATAGCTCGTCTGTATCGTATGTTATTATACGTTAGTATTTTATGCTGTATTATCTTGACGAAACTCATGGATGTATTATCCCAATTAAGTTAATGAATATTAATTAATAAAAAAAAATAATTAATAGATACCTGTCTCAAGCCGACCAAATTTTGAGATACGTGTTGATAGAACTTAACCATCGATATAGTACTCTCACCCTGATACATTTCTCTCCTTCTTTCGGTCTGGGGAGCCAAAAAAATTCCCCTTTCTCCCACAACCTTCAATATCCCCACTTTCCGACGCCCAAACCCCTTCTTTCTTTGAGCCATTATAACACTTTCCAATTTATTGGCCAATTAATCGGCACGCAATATTGTTTAAAATATTGGGCATTACGCACCGTATGATCATCATCATTAGTCAACAATCCTAAGATTGGTTTGACGCAGCTCTCCATTTCTCTCTCCTATCCGCTAATCTCTTCATAGCTACATATTTATTCTCTTTTACATCCTTTATAACCTGTCCAATATAACTCATTCGGGGCCGTCCCTTGCCCTTTTTCCCTTCCACTTGTCCTTCAACGATTGTCTTCATCAGACCATCGTGCCTCAAAATGTGGCCAACTAATTAGTTGTCCCTTCTTCTGCTTAATGTTCTTAGGAGGCTTCTCTTTTCTCCCACTCTCCTTAGCACTTCCTCGTTACTCACACGGTCAATCCATTTTATCTTCATCATTCTCCTGTATAGCACCACATTTCGAATGCTTCCACTCTTGACTTCTCTGCTGCTGTCAACGTCCAAGCCTCGCTTCCATAGAGAAACATACTCCATATGTAGCATCTGATGAATTGTTTCCTTACTTCTATGCTGGTATTTTCAGCTGTAACCGTATGATACGTATCAATATTTACACCAATTTTGGTCAAAATAGTGTTCTAATGTCCCCCTAGAGAATGCCATTGTATTTCAATGATTTTACGTTGCATATATAAGCATTTGTGTGATTTGTACGCTTCAATCAATGGTGAAACAACTTCTTTCGTACCCAGTTTAGAAATTTCAAGTGAATTCTCGGAGCGAAACCAATGTTTTTCGGCCAAAAGCGGATGTTTGGGAAAGAGCTTCTTGTTTTGGCCACTAGGAGTCACAACAAAACTGACTTCTGATTGGAGATTGGTCGCTAGAAAATAGAACCTGTAATAGAATGTACTAAATTCAAAATTTGGGGAGAAATTGTTTCCAATATTGTGAAAAGGATATTGTAATAGAAATTGGTGTGCGTCAGTTGGACCACAATCCAATATCCAATAGATTGGAAAGTGTCATGCAGGCTTTAGGAATAGCCCAACCGGAGTATGTAGGTTGGAGACAAAGTGTATCACAAAATTTTAACAATAGATAGCTGATGCCAATGGCGTAGTGAAGGGGGGCCTGGACTAGAAATTGTTCTGTGTCAGTTGGACCACATTCCAATATCCAATGGATTGGCCAATAAATTGGGAAGTGTCATACGAGATTTAGCCGGTAATATACTGCACAATATTTTACCAGTGGAGCGCTGCTTGCACACACACCAGATTTCAGAGTTCCCACTCAACAGTGAAAACTTTAAAACCGTGAATAAGCCATGAATTTCGTATGCCGTGAAAAAACCTGGAAATAGCCGTGAATTTCGTCACTAAACCTTAAAAACCTCTCACACTTGATTGTAGATCTACGATAGACAGATTAAAAGAAAAATCGATGTTTTGATCATGTTTCAAGGCTGAGTCACGTGCGGATACTGTCTGTACGCATTTTTCTGCACACGTGTATTCGAAGCGCAATTATTAATTGGTCCGTGTGCCATGACAGCACATTGACCTTAAGCCTGCGATTGGAAGATGTTAACCCTGGCAAAAAATCAGGCACTTCTTCACTTCCCTGCCACCCTGCTCTCTCCATTTTCCAACTCACACCCTTTTAGCCGAACCTGAATTTTGCTGTGACGTCATAAGAGTTAGCACTTTCATTGCTGCGCTTGCATTCAAGGCATCTGTCGCGTTTGTTACATTTTTAGTTAACATGCGGTCGATGATTGTTGAGTGATCAATATTTCTGCCTAAAATGGTGTATCTACAAACCGTGAACTTGATGACATTTAGACCGTGAAAACCTGGAAAAAACCGTGAATTTTATAATTTAGATTGAGTGGGAACCCTGGATTTTTACCGGTGATTCTTTCTTCTGCTTGGGTGTTGTGCCGGCACCAGTGATCCACAGTGGCTGTGGCCGGCTGCTTACCGGCTTTTTACTGGGGCCAGTGGGTGGTCCTTGCGTAGGCTTTTGCGGTGTGGTGAGGATTCAGCAGACAGGTTTTCGGGGTTACTACCACGTAGATTCATCTCTGCAGACGACAGTTTCGCTAGCATTGCAGCAGGCTTCTTCAGGTCAATGAAGTGGAGATCCGTGGTATCGCCCGTCTCTTATAGACCCTGTCGGTGTCTTCTCATTGGCTGGTTCAGGAGGCCCGGGTGGCTTCTCATTGGTTTGCATCTCCTGCCTCTGTCCTGTCTCTCTGGGTTTACTCTTGAGGACTCTTCTCCATGTGTTAGGAAGCCGGTATCCGTCTTCCCTATTGAGGTTATTCGGTGTCTTCATTATCTCTAAAGCTTCCCTAATGATCCGTGGGAAGCATCTCTTTTCATTGGCAATGACTTTCGCATTGTCATAGTCGGGATTGTGATTCGGCCCACTCCACGTGTGCTCAGCTATGGCCGAGAAGCGCAGTTGTTGGTTCCTCGTGGCTCTAAGAGATACTTCCCACGAATCATTAGGTATGCTATAGAGATAATGAAGACACCGAACAACCTCAATAAGGAGGACGGATACCAGCTCCCTAACACATGGAGAAGAGTCCTTAAGAGTAAACCTGGAGAGACAGGACAGAGCCGAGAGATGCGGACCAATGAGAAGCCACCCGGGCCTCCTGAACCAGCCAATTAGAAGACACCGACGGGGTGTATAAGAGACGGGCGATACCACGGATCTCCACTTCATTGACCTGAAGAAGCCTGCTGTAATGCCGGTGAAACTGACGTCTGCAGAGATGAATCTACGCGGTAGTAAACCCGAAAACCAGTCTGCTGAATCCGGTGGGTGGTCTGTCTGTGCGCAAGCTCCCTTGCCCCCTCATTGTTAACCATTGGAATGTGGATGGCCGATATTTTACCGGCCATCCAAAATTGGTGTGTATGCAAGGGGCCTCCTTAACCTCTCTCCTTTACCAATGGGAGATACTTGCAGTCCAGCCAGCGAGACTTGTCCGATGACAATGCAAAAGGAGGGGCACCCTTTTTCAGCACAGTTTGCAGACAATAGGGTGGTTTCCAAAATGATCGTAGTTTTTCCCGGCGAATCGAATAATATGAAATACGTCTCAAAGACAAAAGGCTTAACCGAGACTATGGGCAGAACATCAGCCAAATATGGAGACCGCTGATAAATAAAATACAACGGTTGCGGTCACAATTCAGACTCCAAAACCCTTGAGCCAAATTTGAATCGGCTGGTCAACAATGGGCCTCAACCGTCCGTTGGCTAGCTCGCTATAAATATCCGGCGTAGACCAAGCTCGGCATTCAGTCTCAGCCCTGAAGACGATGAGTGAGGTACTCATTGAAACGTTGGCCTCAAAAAGCCTGACCCGGTGCTTAACCCGAGAAGATTTTATTCATTCAGGGTGGTTTCCTATTATTTTTTATTGCCTAAATCGAAAGATTATTACTCCTGGAATACGCATTCCACGCTCTTAGATTTTCGAATGGCGATATCTATTTTTCACTATTAAACGAAAAGTGAAAATTTTCAAGTGCGCGAAAACGCGACGGCTAAGTAGGAATGCTGGGAAAAGTCCGTGTGACGTATTTCTGGTTCCAAATGTCGCCATGTGAGGTGAACTTGGGGCGAGGCTTTGAGTGCTGATACGATGCAGGCTGATAGCAGGTAGCACTTGGCTTAAATAAGGATTATTATTACCCTATCAAATGAAGGAAACTTTCTGAACTTAGGCAGTTTTAATAAGTGATTATTAAGAGATGTTTCCCTGAGCTCTGTGCCTCATGCATGCATTGGTAATCTCAGTCGATGTTAAACTCCTATCTACTCGTATAGAAACTAGGTCCCTGTGACGTCACGTGGAGTGGCATCGCATGGGTGCCAATCTGGCCTTATTCAAAATGAGGATAAAATATACCATTCCCATTTGTCTAAACCGGTATTTCTAAAACCAAATAATTTGTATATTATGAATACACTAATGGTGGGTAAGGAATCGCAATCAATGCCTTTCGCTTTCTTTGATAAAGGAAACTACCCTATTGGGCGAGAAATTGTGTCCAATATAGCTGTGAAATAGAAATTGTGTCCGTATAGCTGTCCCCCAAATGCACCTCAAGTGAATACTAGAGGTACATTTGGGGGACAGGAGGTACTTACAGTCCAGTCAGTGAGACTTGTCCTATGACAACGCAAGAGGAGGGGCATAGAACCATGCACCAGCACGGTTTGCAGCCAATCGCTGTCCCCCAAACGCACCTCACTCCCTTGCCTAGTCGTACAACGTTGCCACATGCGTATAAACCACCAAAACAAGCCCTTTCTCTTTCGAATCACCCCAACAATGGGTTATTGCTTTGGGTCCTCCACGCTTGTCGTCCCATACGGCTCTTTTCTTCACGGAAACCTTTCATTTACAAGTGACAACAACGCCGAGTTGTCATCAGACAACTCTCGGCACCCAGACTGTAATCAGGGGCGACCTGGGATGCTTGGGGATCATAAAGCAGCAAAATTATAACCGGGGTCTTATGAGGGTCTTCCCCTGGAAATTTTCAGGTATTTGCATGCCCGGAAATGGATTTTGACGCTATTCTGGCCCTTAAAAACGAGATAAAAGCAAATAAAAATAGCAATTTCTTAATAGAAAATACTATGAAAAGTGGGAATTCCACAGCTTATTAAATTTATTCATGCATCATTGTTCTAATATCTATATAGTGAATTTGTTCCTTGAAACCGCACTGAAATAAAAAAAACCTCAAAAAAATAACTTTTTCTAATAGCCCGTACAAAAAATCATCAGGATCTATTTTTTCTCCTAACACCTTTATTCTATCTTTTTACACTTAGTATATTGTAAATAAAGCAACTTAATGAAACGTAGAATTTTACCAAAGCAAAAAAATTTTGGTTAAAGTAATCCGAGTTTTTAAAATTAAACCTTCCACTTACGAATATCTTGTATGATGTTGGGCAGCGTGTCCCCCAAATACACGTCACACCCTCGCCCAGAATTAACTGCCAGTTTTATTTTTTATTTGTTTTTGGGTGCATCATAATAATTCAATGCAATAATTCACAGAACTGGCATGTGTGAAAACCAGTGATGCGACGTAACGAGGTAAAAGTAATTGGATTATTGCTAACAAATACATCTTTGGTAATATGTACTTGTTTTCGATACATTATTAACCCTTAACCAGTGACGTGCAATTCTTGTTACACTACCAGTGACGTGCAGTCTGGGAGACCACAATAAATCAAAAATTCATAAAATATTGCTACGCCATTTTCATTGTTTCGTTTAATTTTTCTTTATATGCTTAACTTTTCTAAAACTTATATTAAAATTTTTACACTCCCAATACGAACCAATTTGTCATTAAAAATTGTGATTTGAAGCAGGCTCAAAAAACTGATGCCCAAAACACTTGAGTAATAATTATTATATTTATGTATCAATATTTCGCCAGATTCAAAAAAGGCCTTAAATGTTAAAGTTGGAAGGCTAAGTAGTAAGTGGCCATGAAATTTATCCCGCTTATTCCTTTTCTTAATGCATTCTTAGTAAGTGACGTGCGGTCTCACAGACCGCTAATCGAGTTCAATTGCAAATTTACAGAAATTAATAAAAGGAACGTTAAATTTTAAGAGTGGGATGTCCTTGTTATGCAAAAATATGAAGCTAACGAGAATTATAGATATTTTGAAATATTAATTTTGAAAATATTCATAATTTTATAAATGCAGCGGTCTCTCAGACCGCACGTCACCGGTTAAGGGTTAAGAGAGTAATTTTTACTGGTGATGTTTTATTGATATGATGTGATGATGATTAGCTTTTACTTTACTTCACGGCCACAGTCTGGTCAGCTGGAGTTTTCCGATGACAGTTATAAAGTAGGGGAGGAGAACCCCTGCGCGAGCACGGTTTGCAGCCAATTGCTGTCCCCCAAACGCACCTCAAATCTAGTCAAACAATGTTGTCACATGCATATGGAACAACGAAACAAGCCTGTACCACCAAAACTAGTCCTGTCTTCCAATCACCTGAGCAAGGGATTCTGTTGACGAATATTTCTCAGGTTCTCAGCCAGGGTAATGCTTTTATATACAGTGGAACTTGGTTATAACGTCATCAAAGGGACCAGAAGATTTTTAACGTTATATCCGAGAGACGTTATAAAAAAAGCAGCCTTAAATGTGAGTGAATACAATACAATACAGTGTGCCCGTGTCAGTGACCTTGTAGAATCTAAGGGTGGGAAGGGATAACACCCAGGTATGCGGGACAGCCCCCGCTCCCTCCAGACACCAATTAAACAAAAGAGTTGCGTCCCATCACCAGCTCAGCGTCCTGCTTGTGACCTGTTTTTGCTTTTGATGTTTCTATATATGGTTTCTACGAACTTTGGGACATAATACATAAACACTACCACTTTTGCAACCTAGGAACCGCAAAATTTTTACGCTATACCCGTGCATCGCAATATTTGTTGACGATATAAACGGGTTTTCGTGCAACATAAAATGTTCAATTTTGGCTGGTCTGTATATAATGTGACGTTAAACCCGAGTTGACGTTACAGCCGATGCCGTTGTAACCAAGTTCCATTGTATTTTCATTGTTTTTGTGTGAAATTGGACTTCCATAAAGTAACACAGCCTTTGAGGATGGGAGACAATAAGTCATCTCCCGAAACGTCAGCTTATATAAAAGCGTTAACCTGGCTGAGAACCCGAGAAATATTCATCAGAAGTATTCACCAGGAAAAATTAAAATCGTTTATTAAGGGATTCTTTCTTAGGGTCCTTGACGCTCTTTGTCCCTTCCGGCTCCTTTCTTAAGGGAACCCTTTTGTTTACATGTTACGTGGGTGTTTCTCTTTCTTACCTGGCAGCCTTGCCCCATAACCCGAACTACAGTCCAGCCAGTGAGATTTGTCTGATGACAGTTAAAAAGGACGGGCAGGGAACCCTTTTTCAGTACGGTTTGCAGCCAACCGCTGTCCCCCAGGAAACATAATGAAGATACACTTTTGTATGTTCCACAAGAGTTTTTAATACCGACCCAGGTTTCGGCAATACACACTGTCATTATCAAGGTGTACTGTTGAAACCTGGGTCGGTATTAAAACTCTCGTGGAAAATACAAAAGTGTATCTTCATTATGTTTCCTGTCAACAAGTTCCACCAAATATCGCCTTCCAACCTTAAGCCGCTGTCCCCCAAATGCACCTCATACCCTTGCCTAGTCATACAACATTGTCACCTGCGTATAAAGCACTGAAACAAGCCAGTACCACCAATACAAACCCTTTCTTTGAATTTGTGGATTTCTCCATTTTCCGGGTTATCGCCGCGTTTCGTGGTCACAGGTGACGACAGTTTCGCCACGATTCCACCAGGCGTCTTCAGGTCAAAGTGGTGTTTTTGCCGCGTATATATAGTTCTCCCTCCTGGCGGCCGCTGTGTTGTTGGCCGGTTACCCTTGCTGCTGCGTCATGATTGGTTGGATTTCTAAACACTCTCTTCCAGGCGTTGCGTTGGTTATATTGTATCCGCCTTCTCCATTGCAATTTTTGGGTATTTTGATGATCTCTATTGCCTCCCTTATCAGCCTGGGGTAAGACCTCTTTTCTTTTGCGATGATTTTCGCTTCGTCAAATATTATATTATGCCCAGGATGCAGGCGGCCGCCAGGAGGGAGAGCTATATATATTCGCGGCAAAAACACCGAAAGCACCACTTAGACCTGAAGACGCCCCTGGTGGAATCCTGGCGAAACTGTCGTCACCTCTGACAACGAAATGTGGCGATAACCCGGAAAATGGAGAAATCCATAAATTCTGTACGCCACGGAAGACTCCGAGACAACCTTTCTTTGAATCACCGAAACAAGGGATTCTTGCTTTGGGTCCTTTACGCTGGTCGTCCCTTCCGGCTGCTTTCTTCACAGAACTCTTTTATTTACATACATTTACAGACGTGGACATTTCCCTTTCTTACCTGGAAACCACAGCCCCCTGCCCCAAACTAGACCCTTCTAACTGTCATTGGATGACTCTCGTTGGCCGGACTGTAAGGACACACTTGGCTTGGTTGTCCGTGGACATCATGTTCGTGAAATCTGAAGTCAATGGACATGCCTGATGGTAACGGACATGATGATACACTATCACTACTTACAGAATGTCCAATGAATGACAAATAAAACAAACATTTTCTTGAGAGTAAACACAATATTCCTATTCCGCAGTTTCTGTGGTCACATATATCATGTCCTTAGACAACACTAAAGTACAAAAAAAAAGTGTAAATATTACTAATGATCTCTGACACATCATTAGCTTGTATAATTAACTAACTGTAATTACTTAATTTTGGTTTAATAAAAAACAAAATTTATTATTTTTAATTTTGCCTGTAGAAAATGTAGGTTTTTTTGGAGATTGACCTGCATAGACCTGACACTGAAATAAGACTGATCCACCAAAACAAGCCCTTTCTGCAAATCGCCAAAACAAAAGGATTCTTCCTTTGGGTCCTTTACGCTCGTCGCCTCTTCCGGCTGCTTTCTTCGCGGAACCCTTTTGTTTACATGTGACGTGGACGTTTCCCTCTCTTACCTAGAAACCACAGCCCCCTGCCCCGAACTAGACCCTTCTAACTGTCATTGGATGACTCTCGTTGGCCGGACTGTAAAGACACACTTGTCTTGAACATGGTGCACTTGAGAATGTATTTGACACAAGAAAAAGTGTTGCACAAAATAAATTTGGCGGAAATATTGCGTTGTCTTACTTAACTTACTCTTCCAAATTGGTCGCGAAGTTGCTGACTAAATCCTTCAAACTGAACTCCATCAACATCTCATCTCACCTGGACGTAAAAATTTTTAAGAAACTTCTCAATCAAATTTAAAAAATTCCTTCATTCTGTGGGTTTAACAAAAATGTTTGTAATTTCTCGCAGGAAAATTTATGCTACTCAGTACGTGAACACATAACATTGGGGAACAATGTTTAACTTATTTTCTGTTTATAAACTCGAATGTTTCAGGCTTAACTTTGTGAAAATCCATAGTAAACAATAAAAGGTTATGGTACTTTTTCATGCAATTTATTTAAGACGACCAGTTTCGTCGCAGAGGTGACATCTTCTGGTAGAGAATTTCGTTATGTTTATAGTTACAGTAGATTCCGTTCAATGGGTCAACCAGTTACTTGGGGCAGCCGCTTAATTGGGGCATATCTTGAAGAACAGAACCCAATAGAGGAATATCTCAGAGAATTCTCCGCTTAACTGGAACAGCATGCCGCTTTATTGGGCCACGAGTCGGCAACGTAGACTATATCCTCGCGTTTTGTTTTCAAAATACTATTTTTTTATATTTTCCTCCTTTGATTTACTCTTATTTTTCACCAATTTTCCTACTCTTGCCCTATTTTGAAAGCTCTTGATGCTATACTATCTGCAAGAGGATAGGACTTTTCTTTAATAGGACTTAGCTAAAGACATTCACTCAGCATCGCCCGAGGCTGTGAAAATTTAAAAAAACTAAAATATTATTATTCTTATAAATGATAATAAATTAACCAGACTTGCTGATTTATTAATCAAATTAATAGCTTAGTAAACTTAGATTGCATTATAAACATTCTTTAGTCTTCTTTCTACAATTTAAAAGTTTTTTATGCCCATACACAAGGGAGTTCGCCTAATTGGGGCAGCCACTTAGTCGGGGCTAAGTTCACAAGTCCCAATATGTCCCAATTAACCGGAATCTACTGTATTTTGTTGTTTATTTGTTGCTATTACGGGTTGGTAGAGGAGGGTTGCGTTGGGGTTGGAGCGTTACGTGACTTCAGGGGGATTTTCAAGAGGGGGGGAATGGTTGACAAAAATATTCTCATTTGCTAAAATTCCATTCGTGATGTGTTTCCTAATCTCCAACTCCTCCAAGCAGTCCATCCTTCTTCCCTTTTCCTCAAGGTGGAGAATTTCCACAGCAAAATTCCTCCTGTGGTCACTCTCACATAGAATATTCCGGTCTTATATAAATTTTGTGAAAAAGTACCGTAACTTTTTATTGTTTATTTTCTGTTGATTTAACTATTTGAGCTGCTTTAGGGTAGAATAGGCATGCTGATTTCTAAAGTTTAGTTAGTTCTCTTCTACCAAATTAAGTTTATTCACCATTCCTATAGCTATTGTGACCTCCCTGAGCTAGATTGAGCATTGATCACAGGAAGCATCATTGCACTCCAACAGGGTAGTGACCTTCATCAAAGAGAACAAAAGGCATTGATTGTGATTCATTACCCACCATGAGTGCATACATAATATAAAAATTATGTACCTGGTTTTAGAAATTCCAGTTTAGACAAATGTTAATGGTCAATAATTTATCCTCATTTGAAAAAGGCCAGATTGGCGCCCATGCGATGCCACTCCACGTGACGTCACAGGGACCTAGTTTCTAGACGAGTAGATAGGAGTTTTACATCATCTGAGATTACCAATGCATGCATGAGGCGCAGAGCTCAGGGGAACATCTCTTAATAATCACCCATTAAAGCTGCCTATGGTCGGAAAGTTTCCTTCGTTTGATAGGGTGTTAAGAATCCTTATTTAAGGCAAGCACTACCTGCTAGCAGCCTGCGTCACCTGCCCCCAATTTCTCGTAATCTATATATAATCTCGTAAATAATATCCTCGTCCCAAGGTCACCTCACCCAGGAGAGCCGGGAACCACACGGGCTTTTCCCAGCATTCATACTTAGCCGTTGCTTTTCGTGCCCTTGAAAATTCTCACTTTTTATTTAACGGCGAAAAATAGATATAGTCATTTAAAAGTCTAATATAACATTATACCATTATCAGTTAACGTTGACAGTGGTTTTGAAGCATTTGCGCAAACCACTTTTCTGAATCTGTGATCACAAAGCCACGGATGTGTGGTTTTCAAAACCAGTCCTTATATGCAACATTAATAATTCGAGTACAACCATGTTATCGTCGCTAAAAAGATCGCGAACTGGCAAAGAAAGCTCTCAATGAGTTTGGGAAGCACTCTAGAATGACAGAATAACTGCATAAATAATAAAAATAATAATATATTGTTTGTTTTACGTAAATTATGAACATTAACAATAAAGTTTGGGTTATCCATGTTTTCCAATTATTTGTGCCGTCTCTCTCCGTCATTAGCCCGTATAATTAGAAGTGTACTGTATTAATAATGAAGAACACTTTGTTACTTCCACAAAATTCACCGAGTTTCTGTTTTATTACCGGTTTCGGCTGTTACACCATTTTCAAATACATCAATTCAACTTATTTCAACGTCTGTATTGTACTCTCGTGTGTCAGTGAGTCCCTTTGTACTTTGAAAAAAGAATAAAATGTCTTTCTATGGCCAAATGGCCTATGATGTCGGTACCCAACTCCAAGCAGAAATATCGCCTTAATGGGCGCTGAAGGCAAGGCAATGGGAAACTTCAGCTGTCGCCGATCATTTATGTTGGGGCCAGGACACAAGATCCTCCTGGATGAGGCCAAAGCCATTGCAAGAAAACCTGCATATTATCCACGGCTTATTAGAGAGGCGATAGAAATTTCTAAACGACCTATGAATTTTAACACTAGAAGGACGGCAGGGGTCATTTGACCCATTTTCAGAATTCAAATTTATTTTTCTCTTATTAAAATATTTTTTTAAATTTTGAAACTTATTGACTTTGTTCATTTTGGTCTATATTTTGATATATTAGTGAAAATTCAACAATAATGTTTTGTTTAAAATTTTTATGACGTGTTATACCTAGAAGGACGGCTAGGGGTCATTTGACCCACAACTGGTTTTCGCGCTATTTTCTTTCCCGTGGCCACTTTAGTGCCATGTATATCATATAATCAGCAAGAGGCTAGTGTGGTAGATGATTTGCTTCATTTTGAATATGGAAGTACCCGGTTCAATGCCAGTTTCGTCCCAAGGGCTCCTATCTGTATTCGAAAACCTAGGCATAGCGACTTGTTGTGCAAAATCTTTCGATATTTTTTGGGCAGCAAATGGAAATAAAATGTTTTCAATCCTTGAATTGCGTAAATTCATCTAACTATGATATTTTAGTTTTGTTTTATTTATTGTTCAATGATTATTGTATTACCCACACCGGAAAATCGTCACGTATCCCAAGAATTGTTTTCCGTCGTCCAAGATTCAGAGCTCTTTGAGACATTATTTTCAATATTGACTCATCAGGTTTGCGAATAACTTTCATTTTTCTGGACTGACGGCCCTGTCACTTGACCTAGCCCCTTTGCCGTGTGCCTGACCCCGTCGGGGTTTGGGGCTGGTTGACTGCACGCTGCGTCCTTGGGAAAAATCCTGTCTCTTTTTGAGAGAGCGGAGGAATGGGTGGACTGTAAAATTCTACTGTAAATCCTACCCTTGGAATCCGCACGTAGGTCGGAAAAGAAGCTTTACTGCAAGTTCCTGGAAGATACGAATCAGGATACGGTTGGCGGTTGAGTTCCTGCCTTTCGAACGGCAATTAGCGTTACTTCTGAAAATTTTGTCCTTTTGTATGAATTTCTAATGCTCTCCAGCTCTCTATACCTCCAATGCAACTAGAGAAGATTCTACCACAATGCGCTTTCGTTCGTAGATTTTTCGCATGCATATCAGTAGTGAGTTGAAGAGGAAATTAAGAAGTCGAGAAATATATCAAGAGAAGAGAATCATCGCGATTCAAATAGCTGTAGGGAATATTGAAGATCTGTCTGGAAGTGAATCGTAAACATCAGTTCAAGGACATTCTGACCAATCCATCAACATCTGCGTGTGATGGAAGCGACGAAGTCCAAGATAGTGAATCCGATGGCGACTTTGGCGTGATAGCAAATGTACAGCTCTATTCAACAAAATGCAGTTGTCCTTTTATGAGGTAAATTCCAAATAAACCAGAAAAATTTGGAATCGAGTACTGGGTTTTGACAGATGTGAAATGAAAATACAGCCTAAATGAATTTCCATATCGTGGAAAAGATGATGATTGGCCATAAAATCAAGCGTTAGGGAAATAAATAGTTACTAAAGTGACTGTAACATACAAGAATTCAGGGATAAATGTAACTTGTAACAATTATTTTCCATCCATCCAGCTGGCAGGAAGTCATAAAAAAATGGAAAACTTCTCTTGCATAGACGATCTGGAAAAAAAACAGGCGTGACGCACAAATATCCATTACCCCTAAAAAGCCATGTAATCCATTCAAAGCGAGTGTTCAAAAATACCTTAGGCCATACTCTTACGTAGAATCAGGCAAACTAGAACAATAATGTACTTTCACTCTGCAGCATGTTCTCAGACGACACTATTTCCGAAACGAATAAAAGAATACCAGACACCATTTCATAACAAAAACAAAGCGGGAGTACATATGATGAATAGCGCGTATCAATTTATGTACACGTCTCCAAATCCAACAGCCATATCTCCACGGGCACAAAAAAGAGAATAGTGCCAAAAATATTGCATCAATTTTATTTCCATTTTCAAAATTCCTTTTCATGTGCAAATGGCTGGTGTCGTAACACCCTCTGCCACACGCTTTTAAGCGGTTTGCGGGTTAGTGTGTAGATTAAGATGTAGATGAATAAATTGTCCAATGAACGCATTCAGCGCAAAAAAATATTTTTTGGAAACAGCCCTGAAAAAATACTGTCTGTCTGATATTTACAACAAAGTAATAAGTTTTAAAAATTTTAATACAAATTTTGTAAACCCAGTACCCCTATTAATTAAACATGTAGTGCAACTTTTGTATTGAGTGTATGTATTTTCATTATTTGATTTATAATCAACGACTACATACGGTTTTTATTCATGATTCTTTAAAAGTAATTGTTATTAACTTTTGACGATGGAAATAATATTTAATAACGGTAAATAGTGTTTTTAATGAATTGATTCAACAATTAATACCATTTAACTGAATATTGGTTGAAAATTAGGCGTTTTATTCCAAAATACATTTTAGGGGTCAAATGATCCCTAGCCATCCTTATAGGTAGCGCGAAACTCCCGTCCTCCTAGTGTTAACAGGGATGATGGATATAATTTAAGCCATGTGTGGAAGAGATATATTTCGAAAATTTAATAACAATATTCCACTTTTCATCTTCCTTTTTTATAGTAGATGTTTTAAAGAAGTTGGCTTTTATTTTATTTTTATTTACTTTTTTATATACCTTGACAACAATGGACCAGTTTTTCCAACGGTACGATAGATGTTTATATTTTCATTCTCCTGACGACGTTCCCAGTAAGTGGAATGAAATGTTGAGACAAATATTAAGCACGCAGACGTACACCCGAAAATGGATTATAATAGTGCATCTAATCGCTGCGAAAACCTTAAAACTAAAATCGTCTTAATTTATCGATACAACCATGAGTGTGTGAATGCTTGGCAATTTTTTCATGCCGAAAATTATAATCGCCGCAGGTTATGTAATTGAAAATGGTGTAAAAGCCGAAACCGGTAATAAAATAGAAACCCTGTGAATTTTGTGGAGGTAACAAAGTGTTTTTGATTATTAATACGGAGCCCTTCCACCACGTAAAGGCTTCAAGTTTCGATTTAAGGAGCGTACTGTACAAGTAAAAGTGAAGTATCCAAGAAACCAATAATGGAATACCACACAGTAAAGAATGAGTCATTGAATTTTCCACATTTATTGTTCAGCTGTTCATCAAATCCATCAGATTCACCGTCGCCAACACCTTATCACACGTGGTGGTAGCATGGCTCTTCAGCTGGCTCCGTCTCCTGAAACGTTTCCCGCACAGTTCGCAATGAAATTGTCCCACCCCCTTGTGAAGTGACACGTGTTTCTTCAAGTTCCCCTTGTCGTAAAACTTCACCCCACAATAATCGCACCCGTGCTGCTTGTCCCCGGTATGAATTATCTTGTGTTTCTTGAGGTTGCTCTTGTTGTTGTACGAGTTGCCGCAGATGTCGCACGTGAAGGGTTTAAGGCCCGAATGGAGGATCGAATGCGTCTTTAGAGAGCTCATGAGCTTGAATTCTTTGCCACACACCTCGCACATGAACCGTTTAACGTCGCTGTGTATGACCATGTGGGATCGGAGGTGCTGCCGTAGCACAAAGGCCTTGCCGCAAAATTCGCAGCAATGGGACCGCACGCCCGCGTGCAAGGCTCTGTGACACGCGAGCGTGCTGCCGTTGTTGAACCGCTTCCCGCACTCTTTACACTCGTAGGGGCGCGAATTCGTGTGTATCACCAAGTGCTTCTTCAAATTCCCCGAATTGTTGTACCCCTTCCCACAAATGTCGCATTTGTACGGCCTGAGGTCGGTGTGAGTTATCGAGTGTACCTTCAAATTGTTCTTGAGGCTGAAGCGCTTGTCGCATATGTCGCACTTGAAAGGCTTCACTCCCGTGTGGGTCGTCACGTGGTTGTTCAGGTGGTGCCTCAACGAGAACGTTTTGCCGCAGGTCGAACACTCGTAAGGTTTTCGCCCTTCGTGGAGATCCATGTGCTTCCTCAGTTCGCAGTTCCAAAAGAATTCCCTGCCGCAGACTTCGCATTTAAACTCTTTCGGGCGGGTGTGCAGTTTGACGTGGCGCCGCAGTCCGTCCTTGCTCGCGTAAACCTTGTCGCACAGGGTACAACGGTGTTCGGTCTCGTCTCTCCCGTCTGCGTTTGCGGTCGGGTGAAGCGTCCCGTCGCCTGCACCCTCACCGCTGCGCGACTTCTTCGCGCGACTCTTTGCGAACTCACTCGGTACGCCCTTCCCCGAAAGTTTTCCGACACCATCGCCACGTACTCTGGGCTTTCCGCCACCACGATCCTTCCCACTCTTCGTCGACGGTGATCTCCGGGATGGACCTTTCTTTGGCGAGCTCTGAGCTGGTAATTTTTTGTTCCACACATGTCCTCCAATGTGAAGTGCTAGAGAAATTTTATCCTTGCATCTATCGCTACAGTAATCGCACACGTATTCTGCACCATCGCTGTTTGACGTTTCTTCTTGATGACATGAGCCTGCAAGCACATCTCCACTACCTGAATCCACTTGATCAATGATTTTGCTCACCCTCTTGGTCAACTTGCCTGGATAAACTCTGATTTCCCTCTTTTCACTGACTGTTCTATCTTGATTATCGTTTTGAAGCGTTGATGAGGTTAGTTTTCTTCTAGCTGAGCTGACTTTGCAAACAAAACTGTAGGAATGATCCGTGTGTACCTTATCCTTAGTGACCCTTTCTTTTTCAGGGTTCAAACTTCTCCGTCTTCTCCTAGGAGCACCATCTGTCTTCACGCCGTCTTCAAGCTGTAACGAAAAATATTACATAATTACTTGGTGTCAGCTTAAATATATTTTAACAAGGGTAGCTACCCAAGTGCCTCTAAAACAGTGTTTCCCAAGCTTTTTTGAGCCACTTAGATCCATAAACCTATACTCAACGCCCTCCTAATCAGAATCTTTAACATAATAATCAGAATCATATACTAATTAACCAAATCAGGAACATTGTTATGATTAAGTTAAAAACAATGACTAATTAAATGACTAATAAATAATTAAGTTCTCTGTGTCGTGAAGTTGTACCAACGTTAGACAAAATGAAACTAAATCCCTTCAAACTTTTCCCTCGTGCAAGAAAGGCTTGGAAATATTTTTCAACCGTTCTTACTTCAGAATATAAGAAAACACAAGGTTTAAATTACTTCCATAGGTGGGAAACGAAGTAAACTTTAGAAGCAAAGCTTGAAAACAAAGGCAAAAGGAAGGTTACGGAACCTTCGCATTTGTCACATTGTCAGGGCCCTCCGGTGCCTCCCTGCCATCCCCTTGGCACTTTTCACCCCCATAGACTACAGCAACACCCCCCAGGGGCAGTAGCGCCCACTTTGGTAACCACTGCTCTAAAAGGTTTGTGCGATGCATGTGGCACGCTTTTAACCCTTTGCACTGAGCCCTGCGGGAAGAGGTGACTTTGCACGCAGTCACGCGCTCGGGTGCAAAGTTATTTACACCAACGGATGAAGCTTGCATGAAAAAATATTTGACTAATCCCAGCTAACGTGACTGCGTACAAAATCACCTGTTCCTGCAGTGCTTTGAAATACACTGTCGCCGACTAGCGACAAAATATGGGTTGTTCACCCCAAACAGTGGCTTAGTAAGCACGACCCTCGCCACATGTGCCACAGTGTGGACTTGTGACGTCAACATCTCGTTCGGTAAAACCCATCCCGGAGTTCGCTCTGAGAAGATGGCCTTAGTGGTGGAACTGGTTAACATCCCGGCTAAGTCAAATATTTTTTCACGGCGAACTTCATCCGTTGGTGTATGTATTTACCTTTGCACTGAAATGACGAGTATAGCTCATCATCAGATTTTTGAAATTTTAGCACCATTAAAGGTGAAAAATATGAATATTTTGAAAGTTTAAAAATGCTTAAAAATACAGGCGTCCCCCGAGTCACGTATGTCTTGAATTACATAAGTGATAACCGTATTTCAAATGATTACGTTAACTTTCGAATGAGAGCGCGAAGAAGTAGATATTCCCTCGTACAACCTATGGTAGAAAAAATATCGAATAGTTATCGAGTTTTTTACGCGTCAAACATAACAAAGTGACCCATTTTTGTCATTCCTCGCAGGAATTTTCATTAATTTCTGTAGAAAAATCGCTTATAAATCCCGAGTCAGCGATCAACGTGAAAATTTGCAGTTCTAGCGACGGAAGTGGTTGCGCTCACTCCTGTACTACCCCATTTACACTATGATTGTGTCGACGTTGATTGGAACTCGAAATAAAGAACTCACATTTCATGAAATATGATGTATTGGACAAAATAAAATGATTGCATACGAGTAGTGTTAGCTGTCGAGCGATATCTATTCACCACTCTTATGCGCGAATTTGATGCAGTTTGTCAACTTGCGTACAATAGCTAGAGTCCTCTACATTGTTACCAAGTCAACTACCAACGACGTGTGCGACAGTGTATGGCGTGAAATTGAAAGTACAGTACTCTCTTAATTCTCTGGGCTAATAATGGGGAGAGACGGCACGAATAATCAGAAAACACGGATAACCCAAACTTTCACTTTAACGCCTTGCAATGTTCATAATTTACCTAAAACAAACAATATATGAGCGGGCTTCCCCCGCTCTTTTCAATGCAGGTCCACAGATGGATAGGCGCGTTTCAAATTTTTAAATGCAGAAAAAAAGGCAGGGTCTAATGTACAAATTAAATTGGAATGTTCACGTTCGAATTGAGGTCAGAGGACATCTTTAAACACAACATTGGAAGTAATTACACTATCCTCTGTTAAACGCACACGATGACTCATACTTACGTATCAACAGGAGACTTGAATGTGGAATCAGCCGCATTTTGATAAAAGTTATTTAAAGAATGCGAGATATTGTTGTAAATGAACAAATGTATCAGTTTGTGCGCCGTTAACGTCAGGAATATTTACAGTTTTTTTTTAATTATTTAAAAACCAATTTTAGGAAACAATAGCAATATTTAAGAAGTAAGATATGCCGTTGCATGTTCTCTGATAAATTCCGCGCATTTTGGTACCTCATTTGTAGAGTTTTGTTGCGTATAAGTTGAGAAAAAGGTATCTATACAGTAGAAATAATATAGAAGATTATTATTTATTGTTATTTTAGAGTGCTTCCCGGACTCAATGAGAGCTTTCTTTGCCAGTTCGCAATCTTTTTAGCTTCGATAACATGGTTGTACTCGTATTATTAATGCTCCATGTAAGGCCTGGTTTCTGCAGCTGCTGCAAGATGTGTATCCGTGATCACGGAGTGTGGTAGCGCACTGCGAGGCTTGGAGAACAAGGACAAAGTGCTCCCGTGAAGGCAGCTAGCGTGTGATCCCTAACGTTTTACGAAGCGGATTCTGATGGAAATACAGTAGATTCCGGTTAATTGGGACATATCGGGACTTGTGCACTTTTCCCCAATAAAGCGGCTGCCCCAATTAGGCGAACTCTCTTGTATATGGACATAAACAAGCATTGAAATGATAGAAAGAAGACTAAAGAACGTTTATAATGCAACATAAGTTTATTAAACTATTGATTTGATCCATAAATCAGCGAGTTTTATTAATTTATTATCATTTTTAAGAATTATAACAATTTAGTTGAAAATATTTTTCACAGCCTCGGGCGACGCTGAATGAATGTCTTTTACTAAGTCCTATTGATGAAAAGTCCTATCCCCACACGGATACTATAACAACAAGAGCTTTCAAAATGGGGCAAGAATAGGAACATTTGTGAAAAATAAGAGTAAATCAAAGGAGGAAAATATAAAAAATAGTATTCTGAAAACAAAAAATTTTAATTTCGTCGCAAGTATAGAGTCTATGTCGCCGACTCATGGCCCAATAAAGCGGCATGCTGTCCCAAATAAGCGGAGAATACTCTGGGATATTCCTCTATTGGGTTCTGTTCTTCAAGATCTGCCCCAATTAAGCGGCTGCCCCAAGTAACCGGTGGACCTATTTAACGGAATCTACTGTATATTTTTAACTTACCGTATTTGCACGAATCTAAGACGAGGTTTTTTTCCCTCCTAACTCATGCAGAAAAGAGGGTTCGTCTTACAATCGGGTGCAAAATTCTCGACGTCAATCGGGTTGCATAATTTACGTCGGAAAAATCATGGTCACCTGAGTTTGCCACCTGATAGCTATACAACGAAAAATCAACGTCAAAATAGCTGAACAGTAATTTAGCATAATTAATTTTGCGTTCAAGTAAAAAAAATTCATTTTTGGGCAGCAGGCAAAGATTCGGTGTGTGTTCATCAGTCGCCGCGGCGCACCGGGTTCACTTAGGCCTTATTCGCGAGATTACCTGCTTTACCTTTGGTTCGGCTCCATTCAAGTTGTAGCTCGATCAACTCACAAAATGATCGCGTGATTGGTTACAATTTACCTAAATTGTTACGTTAAAGCCTCAATGTCGCGGAATAAACTGCTACAAAGTCATTGCATTTTTCTCAGAGCAACGGTAAGAAGGCAACATGATTTGCCGCTGATTAGAGAGTTCGATTCAGTTGTGATTAACCGTGCCTTTCAGAGTATTACGATGGCAGAGAATAATCATTGCAATGCCGCTTTCAAAAGAAAAGTTATACCTCGGAATCCCGATCCAATGTTCCCGCATTGATCATTTCCCGTCGCGTACGCCGAACGCAATAGCATCAGTTCCGAACTTCACCTCGTACAAGTGGTTCCCTACTTTCCAGGGTGGCTTGACTTCAAACTACGGGGTGTTTTCCGTGTGGGTTTAATAAAGTCAGGTTTCATTTTCACCAGTTTAATTTTATTCGTCTTCGGACCATGGCCCCTGCGAGGAAATATTCCTGTAAGAAATATTACGCGCTAAAATCTAATCATAATTACGCGCCAAAAAGCCTGCGTTTCCTGGGACATAGGCAACCTAGCCAAACATTCCCGCATTCATAGCTTATTCGTATCGTTATTAGGAAAACTTTTTTTTCCCAAGCGTAGTTCCAAAAAAGGGGGGGTCGTCTTAGAATCGTGTTCGTCTTAGATTCGTGCAAATACGGTAATTGTAATAATTCTTAAAACTGATAATAAATTAACTAAACTCGCTGATTTATTAATCAAATTAATAGTTTAATAAACTTATGTTGCATTATAAACATTCTTTAGTCTTCTTTCCATCATTTCAACGTTTGTTTCTGCCCGTATACAGGATAGTTCGCCTAATTGAGGCAGCCACTTAATTGGGGCAAAGCGCACAAGTCCCTATATGTCCCAATTAACCGGAATCTACTGTACCTCTTTCCACCCGTCTGCTCTAGCGTTGAAAAGGACAGTAAGCGGCAAGAAAAAATTCTTTATTAATTTTAAAAGGTAGTTCAACTGTTAACCAATCGTAAGTTAACAAAAATGTCATCCACGAAGTGATGGGGGAAGTCGAGGAAGAGACGAAGGAAGAACAGATTGTTTGAGCCACACCCAGACACTCGCCAGCGTGGATAGCCTCGAACCACAGCTGCATGATGGTGCGGTTGCACGCTAGTTGCATTCATGGGAGCTCTGTGCCTAGTTTTCCAAGCTTCGAGATCGCACTCGAGATAAAAAGATCGTGATCTAGCAAAGAAAGCTCTCAATGAGTCTGGGAAGCACTCTTAAATAGCAGAAAAGAGCATAAGTAATAATAAGAGATGTGCGAATAGTATCCGCGAATACCTCGAATACTAGAAACTATTTGAGATCTCGAATAGTAATGCTAAAGGTACCGTCTCAAATACGTCGAGTACTTTGAATTTTGCATCATACACTGTCGCACGCACGTCGTTGGTAGTTGACTCAGAAAAATGTAGAGAACTTTAGTCATTCAGTGCATGCAATGCCGTTTTTGGCAAGTTGACGAACTACATCAAATTTGTGGATTAGAGCTGCGGAAAAAGAGTTTGACGTGGGGAACCAAAAATGATCGGGTGAAAAAATCCGAAAATCCCCGATTCCCCCCATGAGGAGAACCTCTGTGCCATGGGATAGTAACTACGTAGCACAATTCCCAAAATCCGCTACCCCCTCCATTCATCAGCCCTCGGCCCCTCCTCCGACGCTTTCCTCCTCTCCGAAATCAAACGAAAGGCCCCAGCTCGTGCAGGGTTCGTATTACGAAGACCATAAATCAAAAGCTTCAAAAGAAAATATCAAGTCACAGGAGAGTAACAGAATCGTGTTTCACCCTTCCTTCTTTCTCCCCCACTGACCTTTTTCTGCCTACCTGCTTCGAAGTTCCCCATTTCTGGAGGTCAACCGCTGCATGAGTCATCTATTAGCACAAAATGTGTCCAACAATGACTTTCAATTGATATTACACCTTTATTGGATTAAAATATTAGTTATGTGCGTGTCATTTCAAAAAGAATAAGATCAAACATGACGTATTTCTGACTTTATTTAAGCATTTTACACTAGGAAATAAACGTCAAAATACGACGGAGACTTAGCATTCTGGCAAAACTCGATATCCTCGCCGCTGAGCTTCTCGGAAGTTGATGTGGTATTTTTTTTCAAAAATATAAATCAAGTTACAATTTATGAGTTATGCTATAAATCCCTATTGTCACAGTCACAGACGAAGGGATATTTTCTCAAGATATTGGATCGACCGAGTTAGTAACGAGGAAGTGCTAAGAAGGGTAGGTGAGAAGAGAAGCCTCATGAAAACCTTAATAAGAAGACGGAACAACCTTATAGGCCACATCTTGAGACATGATGGCCTGATGAAGACAATCGTCGAAGGGCAAGTGGAAGGCAAGAATGGAAAAGGAAGACCTCGAACAAAATATATGGAACAAGTAAAGAGAGATGTGTAAGAGAAGAAATACATAGGAGTGAAAAGATAAGCTGATAGGAGAACTGATTGGAGAGCTGCGTCAAACCAATCCTAGGATTGTTGACCAGTGATGATGATTTGGTTTCTACCTGCTAGCAATACGAATTCATCTGCTTATCTCGTGATAACTTCCAAAGATGGACTGAAAATAAATGAAGAAAATCCGGTGGAGAAGCGCGTGTATTTTGCAAAACGCCTCGGATTGTCTGCTAGCACTTGACAGTAGGAGTGAGGGTAAAGCGAGCTACCGGTTGAAAATAGGAAGTTGGATGAAGCCGAATATCAGATGGGCTTGCCGATGAAATGGCGTTTGGTAGATAAGAATATATACATTAGACAGAAATCCATCGTAGCAGCGTAAAAGTCGAGATGCCATGCAATCATTTTTTCGCGAGGTGGTGTGTCCCCTCAGGATATTTGAAAGAGATGGTAGTTGAATCTACTATATGCCCAAATTGTTTCCATAAAATTAAAATATTCCATCAATCAGCTAAATTCCTGTTTGAATCCTTTAAAGGAATTCACAAATAATCGCCAAAATATTGGGTTTCCTGCAGCATAGGCAACCCAGTCAAACATTCCTGCATTCATCATTTTTTCGTCCATCCCCTTGAAAAACGATAGATCGAGGTTCCACTGTATACCTTTTTATTTATACATTCATCAAGGGAAATAGAAGAAAAACGTACGTTTAATAGCTTTGCGCAATTCTAGTATTCGAGGTATTCGAATATTCGAGCAATGATTTAACATTCGAATTCGATATTCGAGTTTGAGAAATCTGCTATTCGACCCATCTCTAATAATAATACATTATTTGTTTTATGAAAATACTGGGCATTACAAGATATTATAGTGAAAGTTTGGGTAATCCGTGTTTTCCGGTAATTCTCCCTGCCGTCTTCCCCCATCATTAGCCCGGATAATCAGGTGTGTGCAATAATTATGTTTTAGTAAGAGAGGTTATAGAAATAATAAGCTTTGTGTAGCCTTGAATTAAAGTACGATAATCCTGGTGTTGTTACATAAGACGTCTATTATTATGTGTAATATTGCCATGGGAATTAAAGAACCTGGATAGCTAAGTGGTCTGTGCAGTGGCCCGGAAAGCCAAAGGTCTGTGGTCCGATTCCCGGCCCAGGGGATTTTTTTCTCATGGCAATTCTTGTATGTCTATTTTTATAATGATCCCGTAAAATATTTTATATTATTTGCTTTTTGAAAATTATGTTTCTTATAGTGATTTGAGAAGAGTGTTTGGTCTCCATACCCTGCAAAATAGAAGAACCATAAACGATCTGCTGTTTTGGCATGATGTCATCAATAAGGGCCTATGTTACGAGTTACTGAAGGAAATAAAAATAATAGTTCCAAATGTTAATAGCCGGTTGAAAAGAACATTTTACAGATCAAAGGTTAAAACAAATTATTGTTCCCATATGCCAATACGAAGGATTTGTGTAGTATATGACAAAAATTTCAACGATCTTCACTTGTATCAAAAGAAAGACTGCTTCATAAAAAAGGATCTAAGGTTTTCCCGGCGAATAGACTGGAGGAAGGGTTCTCGGTTTTCCAGCCGGGCCCAAGGGTTTTTCTGCACCGACGTTTCGAGGGCTAAGTCCGACATCGTCTTCAGGGTGAATGGAATAGCCAAGATGTGTCCGTCTTATAAAAAACTCAAAGGAAAACCACCAGGAAAACTCAAGGCCCTTCTCGGAACCACCAAGGACAAATTGGGATTGAAGGCATCGGGAGTCTATCGCATTCCGTGTGAATGCGGCCAAGTGTACATTGGGGAGACTGGACGCACCATTGAAAAACGGCTGAAGGAACACCAGAGATGCATCCGACTGTATTACCCCAAAAAGTCTGTGGTGGCCGAGCATAGTTTAGAAAATGATCACCAGATCAAATTTCAAGACACAGAAATAATATGCCATGCCAACAATTACTGGGACCGTGTCGTAAAGGAAGCAGTGGAAATCAGACTTGAGAAGAGAAAAATGAACAGAGACGCCGGCTTCCATCTGAGAAATGCGTGCAAAACCAGCCCTGAAAAAACTGAAGGGGGAGAGGACACGCATTGGCCCGACCGTCGACCAATCAGAGCCCACCTGAACCCAATGCGAAGGTATATAAGACGGACACTTCTTGGCTAATCCATTCACCCTGAAGACGATGGCAGACTTGGCCTTCGAAACGTCGGTGCAGAAAAACCCCTGGACCCAATTGGAAACCCAAGAACTCTTCCTCCTGCTTCGTAAAAGATGTTAAGAGTATGTTTCGCGACTGTGATAGTATTTAGTTAATATTTTTCAGCATTTATTATCATGATTGTTACTATTTTTGTGGCTGTGGCAAATTTATTTATTTTCAATTTTTTTTGTAGTTACTGTTCACCATATAACTATGTATATGTTGGGCGGACATAAAACATGATAAATAAATTAAACATTGAAGGACAGTGAAACTCATGCATGGATAATCTGCAATATGAAAAATTGGGTGATTATCGTGAAGAGATATAAATATATCTCACCGTATTCCCCGTAGGTGTAATAATACGAGTGAAAGCTTCAGTCCCTTTGACGTCATGTAGGGAGTCACATCCCACAATCTTCTCTTCTGCATACACCAACTTAGCTGATTCCTCTGGCTTGGCCTCAACAATCTGGAAAAAAAAGAATGTCGTATACTTCGCTATGAAGTACAGGAATCCGTAGCTTTAAAATTAATAAACTTATTGATTTTACAGCAAAAAAACAAGCTGCAAAAGCAATGGCAGGAATCTCAATAGGGTGGTTTCCTATTATTTTTTTATTGCCTAAATCGAAAGATTATTACTCCTGGAGTATGCATTTCTTGCTTTTAAATTTTTTAATTAAGATATCAATTTTTTGCGATTAAATGAAAAGTGAAAATTTTCAAGCTCGCGAAAACGCGACGGGTAAGTATGAATGCCGGGAAAACTCCCGTGTGACGTCGTTCTAGTTCCCGCTGCCGCAAGTGAGGTTACCTTGGGGCAAGGCTCTGAGCGCTGATACGACGCAGGATGCTAGCAGGTAGCTGAGTACCCAGCTAGCATGTAGCGATTGGCTTAAATAAGGATTATTATTCACCTAACAAACGAAGGAAACTTTCCGAACTTAGGTATTTTTAATGTGTGATTATTGAGAGATGTATCCCTGAGCTCTGTGCCTCATGCGTGCATTGGTAATCTCAGACGATGTAAAACTCCTATCTACTCGTATAGAAACTAGGTCCCTGTGACGTCACGTGGAGTGGCATCGCATGGGCGCCAATCTATGCCTTTTTAAAATGGGGATAAAAATGACCATTAACATTCGTCTATACTGGGATTTCTAAAACCAAATAATTTGTATATTATGAATACACTTATGTTGGGTATCGAATCGCAATCAATGCCTTTTGTTTTCTTTGATGAAGGAAAATACCCTATGAGAGAACATGACACACTATTTTTCAAATCCTTAGGTATTCTAATCCTACCCTGTCTATTCATTCTGCAATGTTGCTCATTGCTCTTTTTTTATGGAATTTTCTTTGATTTATTGCAGTCTCCCAGACTACACGCCACTGGTTGCACAACAAATATTTCATTTCACTGGTTAAGGGCTAAAAAAATGAAGGAATAAGCACATCCAAGAGGGTAAACTGGGTAAAATACAATCGGGTAGTTTTCTTCATCAAAGAAAACGAAAGGCATTGATTGCGATTCGTTACCCACCATTAGTGTATTCATAATATACAAATTACAGTAAAACCCCTTATTTACACTTTTCTAGGGACCCAAGAAAAAAAGTGTAAATTGCGGGAAAATGCAAATAGTGGGAAATAGAGAATTTTCACTTTTATTCATATACTGGCTTTGGAAATGTTAATTTTATAATTGTTCACTAAGCATTATTCCATAAAACTGTTTCCCTCTGAAGCACAGTGTTTTTGCTTGCAGCAAAAAGTTAAAAAATAATCCTGTTTTGTCTCCACTGAAAACATCTTTTGGGCTGTAACCTTCCAGAACTCTAATATATTCAGATTCCTTCCACTGAGTTGCTGTCTCTATGTTAACATCTTTGCTTTCACCACTCACCATCTTATATACAAGACTGTACCTATTTTTGAATCTGTCCAACCAACCATTATAGATTCCGTGGAATCTTCGATTCCCAATCTTGTGGGGAAATACTTTTTCTCAAGGGCCTTTGGGCCTGTTTACACGATACATTAACACTTACGAGTTAATTTCTGCTTGCATGAATGATTTTTGTGGACCAGAACGGGACATGTATGAATGTAGACAGGGGCAGATCCAGGATTTTTTTCTGGGAGGGGCACAGAGGGCCTGACAGGCAAAAGATATTGTCTTAATTGAGATTAAAAACAAGATTTAACAATGACTTTACAAAATTCTCTTTATTTTTATATCAAAGTTATTCTTATTGAATTAAATGATTGAGCCTCCTTGAGTAATACACAAAACAAAGTGAACATAATGATGACCATCAGGGGCGGATCCAGGATTTCTTTCTGGGGGGCACAAGGAATATGCCGTATCCAGGATTTTGATCTGGAGTGGGGGGGGGGCACAATGATACCACGTTATACAAAACGAACGCAATGATAACCGGACCGTATTAAAAATCTTGCATATTTTTAAGCGTATGGGAGGGCACTTGCCCCCCCCCCCCTCCCCCATAGATCTTCCTATGATAACCGTATTCAAATTTTGTCTTTTTTTTTAAGCATCTGGGGGGGCACGTCCCCTTCCCCTAAATCCGACTATGAATGCATGAACCAAATTTGAACAGGTTCTATTTTCTGTTCGTGCATATACGCACAAGTTGGGTGAATACACGGTGCATTTTCGTGTTCATAATTTAAACATTAACATGTACGGGTTAATGTACTATGCAAACAGGCCTTTAGATGACACCATTTGCAGGGACATTTGATGATCTTGCACCTAAAAACTACTCTTTTAGAATTCGTTCTATTTCTTCTCACCTGGAATTCTTCACATATAATCTCTTTTTTGATAAATGTCCGCACTGGTTTGCATATTTTACAATGGCATCGCGATTTTTCACCACGGTATTGTATGTTGCGACTGGGAATCCGAACGGAATGCCAGTCCCAACATTCGAGTCGCCAACGTTTGAATCGATGCGGGTTCCGGTGTGGGAATCAACTATCTCGTTTCATTTTCTCGTCAAATAAAAATGTCCGTTTATCTGACCTACTCCTCGGCGATCGAGTGCGTAGTACAAACTGTCATGGGACTTCATAATTTTTTAAAGTTACAATAGTTTGCGATACACTGCTATTTGAATGGGATAATTCAAGTTTAAATAAGATTTTTAAGTATTTAATTAACCCATAATTGCTACGCAACTGTTGAATGAAGCCAGCGCAAATGATCCCAGTTGTCGGTCAAGTTATATAGTTCCGGCATTTATCACGTCTGGTTTCCTTTCAAACTCTCGTATCAAATTATCGACTACATGATTATTGTCAACATTCCTTCAGGAGTTCTTGCGTTATAATTAATACATAGCTCGATTGCTCAATACACCATACTTTCATATCGTGAATCTTTTCGCCGCTGGCAGAAAACGAGATGACGTAGTTCAACTTTCCGACGTTAGTGGCGTTCTGTCCCGCCACATTCAAATTCTTCCCGAAAATAGTTCTCATTACGTCTTTTTCTCTTAGATTTTTAAATAAAAATGCGCGAAAGGAAGCCAAAAGACAGTTTTAAGGGCTGATATGCGCGATTAATTGTTTTACTACGCAAAAAATTTTTTTTAGTCGGCACGTCGTGATGCACATGGCGGGAAAACGAAAAAAACACGGCGTAAATACAGGGTTCTATTTACATTGGAGAGATAGGAAATATGACGGGACCCAGAAAAAAACTTGCAATTTGCGGGAAAACGTAAATTCCGATAACGTAAATACGGGGTTTTACTGTATTTGGTTTTAGAAATCCCGGTTTAGACGAATGGCAGTGGTCAATTTTATCCTCTTTTGAAAAAGGTCAGATTGGCACCCACGCTATACCACTCCACGTGACGTCACAGGGACCTAGTTTCTATACGAGAAGATAGGAGTTATACATCGTCCGAGATTACCAATGCATGCATGAGGCACAGAGCTCAGGGAAACATGTCTTAATAATCACCTATTAAAACTGCCTATGGTCGGAAAGTTTTCTTCGTTTGATAAGGTATTAACAATCCTTATTTAAGCCAAGCGCTACCAGCTAGCAGGGTACTCTGCTACCTGCTAGCATCCTGTGTTGTATCAGCGCTCAAAGCCTCACCCCAAGGTCACCTCACTTGCGGCAGCGGGAACCAGAACGATGTCACACAGAGTTTTCCCGGCATTCATACTTAGCTGTCGCGTTTTCGGGCTCTTGAAAATTTTCATTTTCATTTAATCGTGAAAAAGTAGTTATCATCATTTAAATATCTAAAAGCGTGAAATACGTACTCCAGGAGTAATAATCTTTCGATTTAGGCAATAAAAAAATAATAGGAAACCACCCCATTAAAAAAAAGTCGGTTTAATTTTATGAATATTTTTTGCCATGATTCGCTGAGAAAACCAATTGCAATGCAAAGAAGTACAGCAAACAGGAAATGAATTTCGCAAAGACATTTTTGGTTAGCCGATCAAATGTTTAGTGTAAAATTAAGCATTTCCCTGAACACAGTTTATTAGAACCAAAGTACATAGTATTTATCTTTTAGAACTACCTATACAAGTATTTAGCAGAATTATTATTACTTTCAGGGTGGTTCCTTATTAGGTAAATCATGACGGGCAATTAGATGGATATGCTGAAATGCTTGCTGAGAGGTAATGAGTCAATTAATGCATGGAAAAATCGACACTTTCTCATGGAAAAACAATATAGGTATTTATTTTTTCATATGAAAAACTCCCAACCAACCTGCAGTCCTTAATCTACCCTAAATGGGCTTAAAATGAAGCGCCTAGAAACCACTAATTTCTTGCAATACACCATAAGTGAGAACAATATGAATATTTTGAATTCTCAGAGTTCCGAGAATCTATCTTGGAGGGAACATATTGGTGATGTGCAAGGCTATGAGCCGCCGCTACGTTGCAAGCTGCTAGCAGGTATCAGAGTACCCTGCTAGCAGGCAGCGTTTGGCTTAAATAAGGACTATTAACCCTTTAAGTGCCACCGGGCCTACTGATGGCTTTCTCTACGTAGAGAAAGCCATCAACGAAATCAAGCAGAAAGCTTCGGGTGTCAATATCCACGGAGAAAAAATTAGTATGCTGCGATTTGCTGACGACATAGCAGTCATAGCCGAGACAGAGAAGGATTTGAAGAAGACGTTGACAAACATGGAAAGGACAATGGCCAGATATCAGCTGAAAATCAACAAAAAGAAGACTAAGATATTAGTTTGCAGTAAAAGAGAGGAGGCTAAAACAAACATCAACCTAGGAAAGCATAAGCTTGAAGAGGCGAACGAGTTCTCTTACCTGGGAAGCCGAATTACCAGCGATGGACGGAGCAAGAAAGAAATACACAGTAGAATAGCGCAGGCGAAGAGGGCTTTCTACAAAAAGAAGAATCTTCTTACAGCTGAAAATACCAGCATAGAAGTAAGGAAACAATTCATCAGATACTACATATGGAGTATGTTTCTCTATGGAGGCGAGGCTTGGACGTTGACAGCAGCAGAGAAGTCAAGAGTGGAAGCATTAGAAATGTGGTGCTACCAAAGAATGATGAAGATAAAATGGATTGACCGTGTGAGTAACCATGAAGTGCTAAGGAGAGTAGGAGAAAAGAGAAGCCTCCTAAAAACATTAAGCAGAAGAAGGGACAACTTAGTTGGCCACATTTTGAGGCACGATGGTCTGATGAAGACAATCGTTGAAGGACAAGTGGAAGGGAAAAAGGGCAAGGGACGGCCCCGAATGAGTTATATCGGACAGGTTATAAAGGATGTAAAAGAGAATAAATATGTAGCTATGAAGAGATTAGCGGATAGGAGAGAGAAATGGAGAGCTGCGTCAAACCAATCTTAGGATTGTTGACTAATGATGATAATGATGATGATGGGCCTACTAAATCGGCCCTTGCTCGTTGAGCGAAAACTGCCAGGGGAGGATTTATCGGCCCGACTTATTTTACTTTTTTTCGTGATTGTAGCCTTTACCACGGCTGTAAGTTAAGTAAACCCTCATAATCTATGTATGGTTATAAGATATAAATATATCTTAAGTATTGGGCAAAAATCTAGATGTTTTACATACAATTAAATAGCAGAAAAATTTTTAAATCTGAAATGTTGCAAATTCCGGTAAATAGCCTTGGAAGTCATCGTACATCCCACCTGAAATGGTCTGGCAGTAAAAGAGTTGATACCCTATCAAACGACGGACACTTTCCGACCATAGGCAATTTTAATAGGTGATTATCAAGATATGTTTCCCTGAGCTCTGTGCCTCATGCATGCATTGGAAATCTCAAACGATGTAAAACTCCTATCTACTTGTATAGAAACTAGGTCCGATGATATGTCACGTGGAGTGGCATCGCATGGGCGCCAATCTGGAATTTTTTCAAATGAAGTTAAAGTTGACCTTCGCCATTCGTCTACACTGGGATTCCTAAAACCAAATAATTTGTATATTATGAACACACTAATGGTGGGTAACGAATCGCAATCAATGCATTTCGTTTTCTTTGATGAAGGAAACTACCCTATTACCAACGTCACTTTGGGCGAAAGCCATGAGTGTTCCTGTTTATGTGACAAACTAATCTCTATCTGGGATTATAAAAAATCAGATATCTATGGTATTATCAAGAGGTGTAGAAATCACTTCTGAAACCTATGGTTGTTACAAAGTGTTTTATTGTAAAGGGTGTGTGGCTCTATGACCAAGGTGATTTATTTGATCAGAGCAAAAATATCAATGATGTTTTGAGTTTGAGCTTGAGCAGGCAAAAGATAGATCATGTGTATATTATGAATACACTAATGGTAGGGTAACAAATCGCAATCAATGCCTTCCCTTTTCTTTGACGAAGGAAACTACCCTATTGTATTGGTGAAGACAGACAAGGAAGTGGAAGTAGATAGAATGTAAATAGTTCTTGCATGAGTCATTACCTGGCTACCCCCTACGTCGACAGTTTTATTTTTTATTTTTAAGAAATAGAACCACATACAGCATGTACTTGCCATTTTATAGCGGCCAGGCCAGGGAAAACAGAAACACGGTGCCACTGTGAATGCAGCTAGCGTGCCATCGTATCCGTTTTACGAAGGGGATTCTAACGTAAGTAATAAGGTCGGTGTATCCCAGCATTAATGCCGTAATTCCGATGATTTTAGGTCCGATTTTGATGTTTTATAAAGATCACGGAAAATTGAGCGAGAGTGAAAATCATGTACGGATAATAATACACAACACGGATAAACCTCAGCTGAATAATCAGGAGTCTGCTCTATGTGGAATAAACATTAACCCCTTCCACTTCGATTAGTTTTCCGAATTTTGCGCTCCTATTCTCCGTTTATTTTTTCTGTGGTTGTCTTTTAAACGGTAGGTAATGAAAACATATTTTATAATTTGTAATAAATGTAGAACCGTGCGAAAAATCCACAAAGAAAAAATCATTCGCCTTGACCGGGATTCGAACCCGGATCCCTCGATTTCCGGCCGAGTGCTTTAGCCAGTTAAGCTACCGAGGCGTCATTCTTCCCTGTGGAAATTTGTGGACTATACCGGACATGGTGGTATGGACTGCCGAGCATATTATGCGACGAGCAGTCCAAATCGTGCGCATGGCGCCACAGCCGGAGAGTAAAGCCCGAACTTTGAACACAAGGGGTGTTCTCTCTTGACGAATTTAAGTATACCGGGACTAGCCACGGTGATAACTTTACGGGAGTCACCCGCAATGCACAATTGTGCGAAAAATCCACAGAGAAATCCACATTACTCTCCGGCTGTGGCGCCATGCACACGATTTGGACTGCTCGTCGCATAATATGCTCGGCAGTCCATACCACCATGTCCGGTATAGTCCACAAATTTCCACAGGGAAGAATGACGCCTCGGTAGCTTAACTGGCTAAAGCACTCGGCCGGAAATCGAGGGATCCGGGTTCGAATCCCGGTCAAGGCGAATTATTTTTTCTCTGTGGATTTTTCGCACAATTGTGCATTGCGGGTGACTCCCGTAAAGTTATCACCGTGGCTAGTCCCGGTATACTTAAAATGTAGAACCATGAAATAAAATGTGATTATTAAAAATGGAGAACACAGCTATCGCTACTCGAATAAAATCATTTCAATCCTTCCAATGCATCATGTTTCATGAAATATGAATTATTCATGTATGCTATGAATGTTTTAACATTTTTAAGCTTTCAAAATTACTATATACTGTTCCTCAAAATAGTGCTAAAATTATGTAAATCCGATGACGAGATACCTACACTCGTCATTGCATGGTTTGGCATCGCAAGTTCATGATGGGCTAGACTCGTAATAGGGTAGTTTCCTTCATCAAAGAAAACGATAGTCATTGATTGCGATTCGTTACCCACCATTAGTGTATTCATAATACACAAATTATTTGGTTTTTGAAATACCGGTTTAGACGAATGGCAAGGGTCAAATTTTATCCTCATTTGAAAAAGGCCAGATTGGCGCCCATGCGATTCCACTCCGCATGACGTCACAGGGACCTAGTTTCTACACGAGAGGATAGGAGTTATGCATCGTCAGAGGCTACCAATGCATGCATGAGGCACAGAGCTCAGGGAAACATGTCTTAATAATCACCTATTAAAACTGGCTAAGGTCGGAAAGTTTTCTTCGCTTGATAAGGTATTAATAAACCTTTTTTAAGCCATGCGCTACCAGCCAGGAAGGTACTCAGCTACCCATTAGCATCCTGCGTCCTATCAGCGCTCAGAGCCTCGATCAAGGTCACCTACCAGGCGGGAGGGGGAACCAGAAATGCGTCGCACAGACTTTTTCCCTTCATTCTTACTTACGCGTCGCGTTTTCGCGCGCTTGGAATTTTTCACTTTTCATTTGATCGCGAAAAATAGATATTGTCATTTAAAAATCTAAAAGCGTGAAATACGTACTCCAGGAGTAATAATCTTTCGATTTAGAAAATAAAAAAATAATAGGAAACCACCCTATTACAGCGAAAAGGGTTAAGATAATTATTATTAATATAGAATACACTCACCAACTTCTTGGCAGCTGGAGGCTCAGGCGGTTCACTTGATGTGCCAAGGAATGAATCGTCCACGAGGTCCTCCCTTTCATCACAAGAGCTACTAACCAGGTCAATTTCATCCTTCACATGCAACTGTAATATGGAGATAAATGAACAGGTTTAAGGCCATTAAAATAGAGATGAAACACTAACACTAAGATCTTAACCATACATCGTGTGCAATGGCTCTGACAGGCACAACGCGATATTTTTTTTGCTCCGTGCCACTTAACGGCATAGACCCTTGACGCTTATACAGTAAAACCTCTATACAGTGAGTCCTCGTTCTACGTCACCCCGTTTAACGTCATTTCGCGATAACGTCACGAAAATTTTACGACCGTGATTCGTTTATCGTCCCTTCGCTTCGCGATATCGTCGCGTCTTTTAAATTTCGCACGAGAAAAAAGGCAAAGTGGCAGGCGTCGCAGGTTGTTCGTTTTGTGGGCGGTAATACTGTCAGTTTATAAAACGTGTAAAACGGTGTGTATATTGTTAATTGCGATTACAGTTTTAGCAAATTTGAGCATCGGAGACATTTCCACGAAAATGTCCAAGAGAAGTGAATCTTCTGAACCAGCGGGAGAGAAAAAAAGGCGGAAAACTATAACTTTGGAGCAAAAACTTGATATTGTCAGACGAAGTGAGAATGGAGCCACTTCAATTGATATTGGAAGAATTTTAGGCTTTCCACCGTCAACAATTAGGTCAATTTTGAAAGAAAAGGAAAAGATCAAAGAGTTTGGAAGAGTTGCAACTCCCTTGGGCGCAAAACATTTATCACGAAATAGAAACACCGTTCTAGTGGAAATTGAACGTTTGTTAACGTTGTGGTTTGAGAGTGAAGTACAAAAAAATCAGCCAGTTGATTTGGCTAGATTCCATAGAAAGGCATTGGCCATATATGGTGACCTTACCAAAGATACACCTAATCCGGAACCTTTCACGGCTAGTCGAGGGTGGTTCGATCGCTATAAAAAGCGATCTAATTTGCGTGGTGTTGTGAAAACGAGTGGTGAGGCAGCCAGTGCTGATGGTGAAGCTGCCAGCGCATTCGTTGAAATGCTTCAAGAAATTGTTGAGGAAGGCGGTTACTTACCTCAGCAAATATTTAATTGCGATGAGACTGGTTTATTCTGGAAACGGATGCCTTCTAGAACATACATCTCCAAGGAGGAGAAGTCCATTCCAGGTTTTAAGATGGCGAAAGATCGTATGACGATACTTTTGGGGGGCAATGCATCTGGTGATATGAAACTGAAACCAATGCTTGTGTATCATTCGCAGAACCCTTAAAGGGATGGCAAAACATCACTTGCCTGTAGTTTGGAAGGCTAATAAAAAGGCTTGGGTGACACAGTCTATCTTCAGTGAATGGTTTAACGACCATTTTCTTCCCGCCGTAAAACAATACTGCGAGCGAATGAATCTTTCCCATAAGATATTGCTCCTGTTGGACAACTGCCCCGGTCATCCTACCAGTATCGGCAATGACTGTGAGAATGTAAAAGTTGTGTTCCTACCTCCGAACACCACATCCTTGCTGCAGCCCATGGATCAGGCCGTCATAAAGACTTTTAAAACACACTATCTTCGTCGGAACTTTGCGCAGGCAATGGGTGCAGTTGAAGGGGAGTCTTCTGTAACTCTTCGCGAGTTTTGGAAGTCATATAATGTGAAAGACGCAATAGAAAATATTTCTAACGCATGGAAAGATGTGAAGAGCTCTACAATGGAAAAGGCGTGGGGAAAAGTTCTTCCTGGCAACGCTACTGGTTTCGAAGGGTTTGAGGATGAGGAACACATTCATGAAGAAATTGTTGGAATCGCGAAGGACCTGGGCCTGGAAGTTTCTCTCGATGATGTGGAGGAGTTGATTTCATCCCACGGAGAGGAATTGTCGACAGAGGACCTTCAAAATCTTGAAGGACTGAAGGCTTTGGAAGAGGCCAAGGAAGATTCCGGGGAAGTGGAAGCGAAGCAGCTTAGTGCAAAAAACTTAAGTGAAGCCATAAAACTAATTGAGAGGGGAATAGGAATTTTCCGAGACTGTGACCCTGACTTTGAGAGGAGTTCACGCGTGTATAGGGCTATTGAGGGTGATATGGCCTGTTACAGGGAACTCTACTGCGAATAAAAGAAAGCCGCCACTCAGAAATCCCTCCACGCTTGTTTTTTCAGGGCTACCAGTGAGGTCGCTGATTCGCTTCCATCCACATCCACGCAAAATGTGTAATATAAATTTTCTAATGAAAACATCGAAGTAAGAATCCCCGAGCGCACTTTTTCACCTCAAACATGGTTTCTTCTCAATTTCAATTTTTGTCGAAAAAAATTTCAAAAGTGTAGCTTGTCCTTCAACTTCTATACAGTGCTAAAAATATTTATGTGTTACAACGGAATTAAAATGTTTGAAAAGGTTCGTTTTTTTTTATTCCATTCTCACTATGAATCTTTTATAGTTACGCTGTGCAAATCCCACCAGGTGGCATTCTTAGGTAGGTGCGCCGAGTTTACTTGACATGATGGTTTTCAGGAACCTAAAAAGTGATTTCAAGGCATTTTTCCGTGTAGAACTCGGAATTTTTGTCGTCACTTTTTCCACCGTGTTCACAATAATTTTGGTTCCTGTTACTGCGACGATGTTTCAGCAATGATATGATGCCCAGGCGACGCCCGCCCGCCTCAATTCGCAATTAAAACCATCTCTTCGATTTCATAATCCGAGTTTGCCCGGTCTCGTTCATTTCCGACATTTTGATTTCGATCCTGACCGGTCCGAAAAGAAATTCTCGTAGCGAACGTAGCGCATATGGACCGGTGCTCCGGAGCACCTTCTGTAGCGCCTGGATGCGGAAGTAGCATTCATTGGACCGCACCCCATAGCGAAGCCGAAAAGCAAATGCGGGAAGATACAAAAATGGAGAAGGATTTACGTCACTGCTGCCATTGTCGTCGATGAAGACAGGAACTCGTATTTATGCGATAGTTTGGCATTCCCATGGTAAAAAATGCCCCAGATATGATACGCTTAAATTTTTTCGCATAGGAATTGAGAGGTCTAGGAGCCGATATTCGCTTTTTACATTGTTTCTTATGGGATATTATGCTTCGATTAACGTCATTTCGTTAATCGTCACGTTTTTCAGGAACGGTAAGTGACATTAAACGAGGACTCACTGTATAGTGAACCTCTATACATTATAAACCTCCATACTTCATACCACCCCTATGGTCCCATCTGATTAACATGTAAATTTATTGGCAAACCTCTTTGTAGTGAACCTCTTTATCTCATAAAACCTCCACTTATCATACCAAGGAGACACCCCCAAGATGGCCTAACTACCTCCACAAATTGATCCGAGACAACTACAGACCATTAATGCAGCCGAAATTAAGTACATGGAATGACATTTTCAGCGATAAATGTTTCACGCTTATTTTTTTTCTTATACACTTTTAATTTGCTGTAATTTTCACATTAATCATTAGCTGTGTCCATTTTGTTCCACATGAGACCATACCTAACAGTTAATAAGAAAAAAGGTATCCAACTATCCTAATCATTTTAAGTGACTGTTGAATTAAGAGAGATCAAACATATCATGTGATAGTGCACGCTTTCTGTAATTATTTAATAACAAACACATGTTCACTAATGCATGCATGTTTGTATAAACATATAAATATAATGGTTTAATAGACAGTAGTGCCTTTCATTTCTGAAGGATATGAAAATATCGTGCCTATTACTGAAACCTCTCTATAGTGAACCTCCATACATCAAATTGGCCAAATTTTGGTCCCCTCCATTACAATGTAAAGAGGTTTCACTGCAGTAGCTTTAATAATAATAATAATAATATATTTTGTCTAGAGACCTTACAGCAAAAGATATAAGATACGTCATGAAAGGAAAAAAATGCATATATATATATATATATATATCATAAAAAACCCTAGGGTGGGCAGTATCAGAACACACAATAAAGAATAGAAACTAACACTCACTAAATAACTGAATTTTCGGTGGCATTACCACCTTCCTCGGAGTTAGGTTAAAGACTGTAGGTAGAGGGTAAAGGATATCCCTCAGCTATCCTTTACCCTCTACCTACAGTCTTTAACCTAACTCCGAGGAAGGTGGTAATGCCACCGAAAATTCAGTTATTTAGTGAGTGTTAGTTTCTATTCTTTATTGTGTGTTCTGATACTGCCCACCCTAGGGTTTTTTATGATATATATATATATATATATATATTCAATGTTTTGCAGAAATGCGATGCAACGTAGCACATAATATGAAAGTTTAAAAACACAGTCACCAAAAATAGACACAAAATAAAAAAGAAAACACTCACACGAAAATTAAACTGAGAGACTTTCGCGGTTGTAGCCGCTTCATCAGTCAAGGAGAGAATGAGGTGGGAAGGAGTGTTTTGGAAAAAGGAGTGTGTTGGCAAAAGGGGAAAAGGTGATGGGAGGAGGGAGGGGTGTATTGGGGCGGGGCTAACAGGATACATTCAAACCAGGCTGTTTATTGGCTTGCAGGCGCCAGATGCATGCCAATTCGAGGGTGTGGAGATTGAGGGGCGAGTCAGTGGGTGGCAGGGAGGCAATGATAGAAACTCTGAAACATAGATTAAACATGGAATCATGCGATAAACAATGTGTGGGGACCGGGAGAGATGCATGTGGGGATGACGGACAGCAGGAGGCGCGGTGATTATTTATTCTAAGGTTGAGAGGGGTGGTGCATTGGCCTATATAAAAAGCGGGGCAGAAGTTGCATTGAAGGAGGTATATGATGTTGGTGGAGGTACAGGTGGTGGAAGGAAATATCGGGAGGAATTTAAGTTTGGAGAGGAAAGAGGCTGGGGGTGGAGAGAAAATTTTGCAGGTTTTACATCTAGGACGGTTGCACGGCGAGGGTGGGGTAGTGGGGACTGAATTCAATTTTTGAAGGGGGCGGGTGGCTTTGAAGATGGTGCTGAGGTTAGGTGGTCTCTTATACGTGATCCGTGGAAGAGAGGGGAAAATTTGTGAGGTGGATTTGTGGTTGGAGAGAATGGGGTACAAGTCCTTCAGGATGTCCTGTAAGGCATGAGCACCGGGGAAGTAAGTAGTGAGAAGAGATGGAGAGCAATTCTTTTCGGCACGGGGTTTATTGGACCTGTAGGGTTTTTTTCTAATTTTGTTGATTAACAGTTTATCGGGATACCCGCGGCGTAGAAGAGAAGTGTGTAGATTGGAAAGGAACTTCTCTAGGTCTTCGGGGTTGTTGCAGATTTTGTGACCACGGACGGAGAGAGAGAAAGGGATTGAACGTTTGGTATGTGGTGGGTGGCAACTGTCATAGTGGAGGTATTGCTGTCTGTTGGTGGCTTTAATGTGGACAGATGTCTTGAATTTGTTATTTTCGGAGAGAAGAATGTCCACATCTAGGAAAGTGATGTTGGTGTTAGAGATGGAAGAAGTGAAAGAAACTGAGGCGGAAGAGTTAAGTGATGAGACAAAGGTGTTAAGGGAATTGACGTCATGCGGCCAGAGAATAAATATGTCGTCAATGTATCTGAGCCAGAGGAGAGGTTTTAGAGGGTAATTTGATAGGAAATTTTCTTCGAACAGGCCGAGGAAGAGATTTGCATAGGAAGGGCTAAACCTACTTCCCATAGCACAGCCGGAGATTTGGAGATAGTGGTTGTTATTAAAAGAGAAGGCATTGTGGGTGAGAATGAAATGGGAAAGATCAAGAAGAAATTCAGTGCTAGGGTTTTGAGGAGTGGGTCGTAATGAAAGATAGTGGCGGAGAGCAGCGAGTCCCTCAGAATGAGGGATTGAAGTGTAAAGTGAGGTTACATCAATAGTGGCCATGATAATGGGCTGATTGGGGGGGAGGGAAATGGAATTGAGTTTAGAAAGGAAGTCATGAGAATCTTTGATGTATGAAGGAAGGGACTGAACGAAGGGCTGGAGATAGAAATCAACAAAGGCCGAGATGCGTTCCGTAGGAGAGTTTCTAGAGGAAACTATGGGACGGCCTGGATTATTAGCTTTATGAATTTTTGGAAGGATGTAGAAAGATGGCGAGGTGGGGTGAGCTGGTAAGAGAAGGGAAATGTCAGATGGGCTTAAACCTTCGGGGGGACCTTTTGTTTTTAGAAGTTCGTTCAATTCTCCGGTGAACTCAGAGTTGGGATCTGATGGGAGAGGGGAGTAGGAGGAGGAATCTCCTAATAATCTATTGCACTCTGCGGTGTAGTCGTTGGTGTCAAGTACAACGACCGTGGACCCTTTGTCAGCCGAGGTAATGACTATATTTGGGTTTTTTCGTAGTTTCTTGAGAGCAGTGGACTCCGACGGGGTGAGGTTTGGGGGTGGGTTAAGAGAGCGTAGGAAGGATTCGTTCGCGACCCTAGAGAGGAGACAATTGATGAACGTTTCAAGAGGGTGGTGGGATGGAAGAGGTTTGGGCTGGTGAGAGGAAGGGGAACGGAATTTTAGGAGAGCATTGTGAATACTTTCCGGCGCCTGATGTCTTGTGTGGGAATTCCAAAAAACCTTCCAACGGAGATTACGGCAAAATTTCAAAATGTCCGTGAAAATGTCCGGACCTGGCCACCCTTTACAACCTACCCACTCCACCCCCACCTCCACTGCGACCAGCAGCAGCCCCCTTGCGCCCCACCCGCCTTTCCGTTCCCAAGCCAACTGACCCTAACAACCAGGACCCATTGGAATCTACCGACCAGCAGGTGGTAAACCTTTCTTCCTCTGACCTCAGCCCCGCCGAAATTTCTGTCCTCAACCGCGGGCTTTCTTTCTCTCCAACGCCCAGGATCAACCCCACCACTCTTCTCACGGACATTTTGAAATTTTGCCGTAATCTCCGTTGGAAGGTTTTTTGGAATTCCCACACAAGACATCAGGCGCCGGAAAGTATTCACAATGCTCTCCTAAAATTCCGTTCCCCTTCCTCTCACCAGCCCAAACCTCTTCCATCCCACCACCCTCTTGAAACGTTCATCAATTGTCTCCTCTCTAGGGTCGCGAACGAATCCTTCCTACGCTCTCTTAACCCACCCCCAAACCTCACCCCGTCGGAGTCCACTGCTCTCAAGAAACTACGAAAAAACCCAAATATAGTCATTACCTCGGCTGACAAAGGGTCCACGGTCGTTGTACTTGACACCAACGACTACACCGCAGAGTGCAATAGATTATTAGGAGATTCCTCCTCCTACTCCCCTCTCCCATCAGATCCCAACTCTGAGTTCACCGGAGAATTGAACGAACTTCTAAAAACAAAAGGTCCCCCCGAAGGTTTAAGCCCATCTGACATTTCCCTTCTCTTACCAGCTCACCCCACCTCGCCATCTTTCTACATCCTTCCAAAAATTCATAAAGCTAATAATCCAGGCCGTCCCATAGTTTCCTCTAGAAACTCTCCTACGGAACGCATCTCGGCCTTTGTTGATTTCTATCTCCAGCCCTTCGTTCAGTCCCTTCCTTCATACATCAAAGATTCTCATGACTTCCTTTCTAAACTCAATTCCATTTCCCTCCCCCCCAATCAGCCCATTATCATGGCCACTATTGATGTAACCTCACTTTACACTTCAATCCCTCATTCTGAGGGACTCGCTGCTCTCCGCCACTATCTTTCATTACGACCCACTCCTCAAAACCCTAGCACTGAATTTCTTCTTGATCTTTCCCATTTCATTCTCACCCACAATGCCTTCTCTTTTAATAACAACCACTATCTCCAAATCTCCGGCTGTGCTATGGGAAGTAGGTTTAGCCCTTCCTATGCAAATCTCTTCCTCGGCCTGTTCGAAGAAAATTTCCTATCAAATTACCCTCTAAAACCTCTCCTCTGGCTCAGATACATTGACGACATATTTATTCTCTGGCCGCATGACGTCAATTCCCTTAACACCTTTGTCTCATCACTTAACTCTTCCGCCTCAGTTTCTTTCACTTCTTCCATCTCTAACACCAGCATCACTTTCCTAGATGTGGACATTCTTCTCTCCGAAAATAACAAATTCAAGACATCTGTCCACATTAAAGCCACCAACAGACAGCAATACCTCCACTATGACAGTTGCCACCCACCACATACCAAACGTTCAATCCCTTTCTCTCTCTCCGTCCGTGGTCACAAAATCTGCAACAACCCCGAAGACCTAGAGAAGTTCCTTTCCAATCTACACACTTCTCTTCTACGCCGCGGGTATCCCGATAAACTGTTAATCAACAAAATTAGAAAAAAACCCTACAGGTCCAATAAACCCCGTGCCGAAAAGAATTGCTCTCCATCTCTTCTCACTACTTACTTCCCCGGTGCTCATGCCTTACAGGACATCCTGAAGGACTTGTACCCCATTCTCTCCAACCACAAATCCACCTCACAAATTTTCCCCTCTCTTCCACGGATCACGTATAAGAGACCACCTAACCTCAGCACCATCTTCAAAGCCACCCGCCCCCTTCAAAAATTGAATTCAGTCCCCACTACCCCACCCTCGCCGTGCAACCGGCCTAGATGTAAAACCTGCAAAATTTTCTCTCCACCCCCAGCCTCTTTCCTCTCCAAACTTAAATTCCTCCCGATATTTCCTTCCACCACCTGTACCTCCACCAACATCATATACCTCCTTCAATGCAACTTCTGCCCCGCTTTTTATATAGGCCAATGCACCACCCCTCTCAACCTTAGAATAAATAATCACCGCGCCTCCTGCTGTCCGTCATCCCCACATGCATCTCTCCCGGTCCCCACACATTGTTTATCGCATGATTCCATGTTTAATCTATGTTTCAGAGTTTCTATCATTGCCTCCCTGCCACCCACTGACTCGCCCCTCAATCTCCACACCCTCGAATTGGCATGCATCTGGCGCCTGCAAGCCAATAAACAGCCTGGTTTGAATGTATCCTGTTAGCCCCGCCCCAATACACCCCTCCCTCCTCCCATCACCTTTTCCCCTTTTGCCAACACACTCCTTTTTCCAAAACACTCCTTCCCACCTCATTCTCTCCTTGACTGATGAAGCGGCTACAACCGCGAAAGTCTCTCAGTTTAATTTTCGTGTGAGTGTTTTCTTTTTTATTTTGTGTCTATTTTTGGTGACTGTGTTTTTAAACTTTCATATATATATATATATATATATATATATATACACTTCGAAATGTTCCTCGGCGAGGTAAATATCATAAAAACCCTAGGATGGGCAGTATCAGAACACACAATAAAAAATAGAAACTCACTAGATAACTAAATTTTCGGTGGTATTACCACCTTCCTCGGAGTTAGGTAAGAGACTCTTACCTAACTCCGAGGAAGGTGGTAATACCACCGAAAATTTAGTTATCTAGTGAGTTTCTATTTTTTATTGTGTGTTCTGATACTGCCCATCCTAGGGTTTTTATGATATATATATATATATATATATATATAATAGATTATAAATAATTGTATGTTCACAGGATATTAATGCTTAATTGGAGGAATCAAATAGGTATTCGTTAACAGAATAATAATTCTTCTCATGAAGAAAAGATTTTAACTTCCTTTTGAATGACTCCATTGACTGAATTGATTTCAAATGCGCAGGAAGTTTATTATAAATTCTGAGGCCCAGCTCGCGTGGGCCCAGCTTTGATCTGTTAGTCCTAATGGAATGATAATGAAGGTTATTACAATTCCTAGTTTCATATTTGTGAACATCACAATTGAGCATAAACAAATCAAGATTATAACGTACAAATATTAAAATTGATAATAAATATACACACGGGAGTGGAAGAATGTTAAGTGCTTTAAAAATAGGCTTGGAGGGAGCATCAAAAGGTTTTTTTGCAATGATTCTAATTGCACGTTTTTGTAATGTGAACACCTTGGAGGCATGAGGGGATGAGCCCCATAAAATTATATTGTATGACATTCGAGAATAAAAGATACCGTAATACAATGTAAGAAGAATATTTAAATCAACAGAGTTCCTAAGGTGTCTTAATAGATAGCAGATTGAACTTAGTTTGTTGGCTAAGAAGTCAATATTCATCTCATAGGACATATTACTACATAAGTATGCACCAAGGAATTTTGTGTGGGACACATTCTCAATAGACTTTTTATCCAATCTAATTAGGATGCTCTCGAGAACATTGCTATTACCACAAAATTGAACAGTGTGTGTCTTTTGTGTGTTTAAAATCAATTTGTTAGCAGTACACCAGCTTAAAATACTATCATTTGCATTTTTAGAGCTCATAATAATGTCATTTTGAGTTGGAGAAGAAAGTAAAATATTCGTATCATCAGCATATAATATGACTTTAGAACCTGGAATATTACTGAGGGAATGAGCTAAATCATTTATGTAGATTAAAAATAAGATTGGGCCTAAGATTGAACCCTGAGGAACTCCTACGGTGGTAGAAGTACTTTTGGAAGAGTATATACTGCCATTTACAGACAGTGAGACAGCCTGTGTCCGATTGCTGAGGTATGACTGAAGCCATTTATTGGCAATGCCTCTCACTCCAAAATAATTAAGTTTACGAATTAGGCGAGAGTGATCCACAAAATCGAATGCCTTGGAGAAGTCATAAAAGATTCCTACAGTTTTTTGCTCGTTGTCAAGTGAGGACAAAATAAAGTCAGTGGCATGGAATAGAGCAGATGTAGTAGAGTGATTTTTACGGAAGCCGTGTTGATTTGAGGAGATTAAGGCATATTTATCCAGGAAAGACATTAATTGGTTGTAGAATACTTTTTCAAATACTTTAGATAAGACATTTTGTTTAGCAATTGGCCTATAGTTATCCAAATTATTGGGGCAGCCTTTATTTTTATATAAAGGGTTAATAATGGAATGCTTGAGAGAAGATGGGAAAATCCCTTGAGTAAGGGATTCATTAATCAGAAATAGAAGAGGTTCCTTTATGCATCTATAAGAGAAATATAATATTCTCCCTGGGATGTGATCAGGGCCCGAAAAGTTTTTGTTAGCTAGGGTTGAAATTATAGCTTGTAAATCCGATTCCGTACAAGGATGAATAAAAATTGAAAAAGCACTAGACTCTGGACTATGGAGCAAGTTTGCAGAAGAGGTAAGAGAGGTGGGTAACGGTGGTGTAATAGGGTGGTTTCCTATTATTTTTTTATTGCTTTAATCGAAAGATTATTACTCCTGGAGTACGTATTTCACGCTTTTAGATTTTTAAATGACAACATCTATTTTTCGCGATTAAATGAAAAGTGAAAATTTTCAAGCGCACGAAAACACGACGCTTAAGTATGAATGCTGGGAAATATCTCCGTACGTCATATTTCTGGTTCCCCCTCCCGCCCGGTGAGGTGACCTTGAGGCGAGGCTTAGCGCTGATACGTCGCAGGATGCTAGCGGATAGCTGAGTACCTTGCTGGATGGTAGCGCTTGGCTTAAAAAAGGTTTATTGATACCTTATCAAACGAAGAAAACTTTCCGAAATTAGCCAGTTTTAATAGGTGATTATTAAGATATGTTTTCCTGAGCTCTGTGCCTCATGCATGCATTGGTAACCTCAGACGATGTATAACTCCTATCCTCTCGTGTAGAAACTAGGTCCCTGTGATGTCATGTGGAGTGGAATCGCATGGGCGCCAATCTGGCCTTTTTCAAATGAGGATAAAATTTGACCCTTGCCATTCGTCTAAACCGGTATTTCAAAAACCAAATAATTTGTGTATTATGAATACACTAATGGTGGGTAACGAATCGCAATCAATGCCTTTCGTTTTCTTTGATGAAGGAAACTACCCTATTGTAAAAAGGTTACTGAATTCATTTGCTAAATTTGTGATATCAATGTGTGCATTATCACTGGATTGAGCTATTCTAGGGAGAATGTGCTGATGCAACTTTCCCGTTGACTCTCGAATAATATCCCAAGATGTTTTGGACTTATTACTAGATGAAATTACCCTCTCATTGTTATAGGATTTTTTGGAAAGTTCCAATAATCTCCGATAATTCTTTTTTTTGGCCCTGTATTCATCATGAAGGAGAGGACAATTTGAGCATTTAACTCTGGCAGAAAGATTTTTGAGCATGACAGAAAAGTGGCGAATTTGGTCAGTAACCCAAGGTTTTTTATGCGATAAAGCAGCTCTTCTCATAGGACGGAGGGGGAAGGCAACATCGAATGAGTGTTGAAGACAGTCATGAAAGTATTGAAAACTTGCTTCAAATGAATGGCTATTATATATAACAGACCAGTCAGAGGATTCCAATAGGGATATAAATGTGTCAATGTTTTCTTGCGAATAAACTCTGGTGAGATGTGAATGTTGACAATGTGTACGTGGGTCTACGTTTAAATAAGATAATACGGGAAAGTGATCAGATATGGTGGAGTTGAGAACTTTAGTATTTACATTATTTAAGTGTATATTAGAAACAATATTATCCAACAGTGATTGTGAATTTGGTGTAATTCTGGTGGGTGTAGCTGTAATCGTAGGCATTAAATTATAGGATTTAAGCAATCTCAAGAAATCTTTAGATGAATTATCATTAACTAGTAAATTGCAATTAAAATCACCGGTTAGAATGATGTGGACGTTGTTACCAACATTATAAAGTTCATCTAATAAATAGCCAAGTTTATCTAGAAACACTGTGAAGTTACCAAGTGGAGATCTGTACACACTTAATATATACAGCTTCTTATGATTATTTAAAGCTAAAGTAACACAGCACTCAAAAGTTCGCTCTTCATTTAGTTGCAGACTAGAAAATTGGTTTGACACAATTGTTAGATTAGTTTTGACGAATATGATGACGCCGCCGTTTTTATGATGAGTACGGGCATACGCATCTGCAACGATATACCCATGAAGTGAGATAGTAGGAAGTTCTTGTAAGGTCAGCCAATGTTCACAAAGACACAGCACATCAGGATGAAAGGTATCTAATAAGGCTTCAAGTTCGAGAAGTTTGTTTCGTAGGCACTGTATATTTAAATGCAGCACGGAAAGTGATGAATTTTTCTTATGACAAGCTCAATGCAGCTTTTCTCATTTATGCGGACAGATCAGTGGCGGATTATTCAGCATAATTAAGAAAAATAATAGCACAATAAGGTGAAATAAAAGCATCATTAGATTAGCAAGACAGCAAAATAAAAAAACACTGATCTCATAGAATTCACATGCTAAAAAAATATTACACAAAATAATTTTTAATAGCCTAAAGAGTACATTCAATAGCGCCTTGCTGGATCGGTCCGTGGCCTTCTGACAGCGTGGAAAGGGGTACATACATATCAAGAGTTCCCACTCACCCTTCAAAACCCTGAATAAGCCGTGAATTTCATATACAATGAAAAAACCAGGAAAAAGCAGTGAAATTCATCCTAAGACCTTAAAAATCTCTCAATATTGATTTTACAATGGTAGAACTACAATAGGGTGGTTTCCTATTATTTTTTTATTGCCTAAATCGAAAGATTATTACTCCTGGAGTACGTACTCCTGGAGTAGGTGGAATAAGCACCATAGAAAAAAGGCTGACGGAACACGAACGATGCATACGCTTGTTCCACCCACTGAAATCAGCGGTGGCAGAGCATTGCCTGGACCTCGGTCACCGAGTGGATTTTAAAAGTACCAAAGTGCTATGCCGCACAGACAACTACTGGGATCGAATTGTCAAAGAAGCCATACAAATCAACATACACCAAAAGAACCTAAACAGAGACAAAGGCTTCCAGTTAAGTAATACGTGGAAGTCAGTGATCAATCACTATAAATCACCCCAATTCAGAAAGGACCAATCAGGGCCCACTTGAACGGCCCTCATGTGTATAAATACCGGAGAAAAAACTTGGCTCAACATTAACCCCTGATGACGATGACGGACTTAGTCATGGAAACGTTGGGAACTACAACCCGATACGACACCCGGTGGGAAACCCGAGAAATATTCCTTTGACCCTTGCCATTCGTCTAAACCGGTATTTCAAAAACCAAAAAATTTGTGTATTATGAATACACTAATGGTGGGTAACGAATCGCAATCAATGCCTATCGTTTTTTTTGATGAAGGAAACTACCCTATTGATAGATTAAAAGAAAAATGGATTTTTCGATCATATTTCAAGGTCATTAAGACGAATTTTCATGCTATGCATATTAACCCTTTGCGGTCCAAAGTCGAGGCTGACTCGACAAGTTTAGCGCTACAAGCACTTGGCTTGTCGTAGCATCAGGTGTTACTTCGAGTTGAGCTCGACATCTAGGCGAAGCGGTTTATAAAAGGGCAATGTTTCAAGAGATTAGCGGATTTGCCGTCAACTTGAAGGTAGACCTGATGCTACGACAATAGGGCTGTGCGAGACTCTCGACCACCCGAGAGTCTTGACGGTCGAGACGAGAATTTCATTTCTCGGCATTGTCGGGACGAGATTCTCGCCGCGCCGAGAGTCTCGCCTGGGTCGAGAGTCTTGACAAGAGTCGAGAAGTCTCGCCCCTTCGAGATTTCTCGACACCCGTCGAGACTCCTGCTTCCTCGAAAAAATAACACTATTTCTATTTTAGACATTGAAAATAATTTAGCAAAAAGATTATTTTAAGACATCATATATATCTCCAAAACTAAAAATAGTTGTAATATAAGATCGACATTGACAATTTAAGCATATTTTATTATTTAATCAGGCAAAATTGACTGGTAACCATGAACATTAGTTACCATAAATAAACATTTCAAAAAATATATAAAATTCTATAGAAATAAACGATGATCTATTTTTTTTTTAATGATCAAGTGAATGTTTCTTTTCTATTATATTACTATAATATTTAACATTGATGTAACTCTTTAACATGCCTGTGTATCAAAATTATTTGCTCAATTTCATTACAAGCCCTGATAATGGATTGTAAATAAACGGAAACGTTGGCACAATTTACATTTCAATTTAAAGACCTACACTCCATGATTCAAATTTTATATTAAATATTTCCAAAACTAAAAATAGTTATAAAATAAGATTGACATTGACAATTTAAGCATATTTTATTTTTTCTATTGAATTCAATAGAATTTTATATATCTTTTTGAAATGTTTATTTATGGTAACTAAGGTTCATGGTTACCAGTCAATTTTGGTTGATTAAGTAATAAAATATGATTAAATTTTCAATTAAATAAAATATTTTTATATAAATAAAATATTTATATAAATCCATAAAAGTAGTAAGGGATACCCCAGTAATCTCTATTAACGACTGATTGCGGTATTCATCGGAATTTCTCGCCTTGCTCGGGAGTCTCGACGGATGTCGAGAAATCTCGAAGGGGCGAGACTTCTTGACTCTCGTCAAGACTCTCGACCCAGGCGAGACTCTCGCCGCACCGAGAGTCTCGTCCCGACAATGTCGAGAAATGAATTTCTCGTCTCGACCGTCGAGACGAGACTCTCGCACAGCTCTATACGACAAGCCTAGAGCTCGTAGAACTAGACTTGTCGAGACAGCCTCGACGTTGGACCGCAAAGGGTTAAAAGTGACTTTTGTAAAAATGTCCCTTTGAATGGAATTTGTAATTCCTTTAATAAACTATGTAACGACCTGAATTTATTTGAGCGTCGAAGGAAATTTTGCTCAGAGGTGATGGAAATTTTGCCACTCGCAGACATTGTCCACGCATCTATCTGCTCACAGAGATGGGCAGTATCGAAAATACTTGTATTTGAAATACGTATTTTCGATACATTTGTAGTTTGTAATTTTGTATCGGAAATACATTTTCTGAGAGTATTTTGTAATGAAAATACATCTAAAGAGTAATTTGTATTTTTAAAATACATTCAAAATCAAAATACATGTAATTTTTTTGTGTGTAATTTGTAAGAGCGCGCGACGATATGGCAGGGATACCGAATTAGTATTAGCCTGCCATCTATGGGACAATAAATTGCCCCTTAATTTACTTCTGTATAAACCTATTCAGATGACCCGGGACATTCCTCATTCAATGTTTTAAATAGGAATGAAATTGAAGTATTGCAATTTCTAGGTGACAAATCGAAATGTCTGTCAACGTTAAGTGCATATCCGGCTGTAAAAAAGTTGTTTTTACGTTATAACTCTGGCCTCACATCCAGTGCTCCAGTGGAAAGGTTATTTTCTTTTGCAGGATTTATTCGCAATTGCAAAAGAAGAAATTTAGCAGTCTCTATGTTTGAAACATTATTGCTTTTGAAGGGAAAGGAGCTTTAAGGAGGAGTAAGTGAGACTAGTGAAATAAACAAATTATTACCATATATTCCCCATATTATTTAAGAGATTTTGCCCTGGATAATGGTCTGATTGCCAATTACTTATAAATAAGTTGTAAGAATGTTTGAGCCTCTCATTCTAAAAATAGTTCATATTTGAATTGATTTTAATTTTTTACTAGATATGAACTTCGGTGAAGGCATGTATTTTGTATTTTAATAGAGTATTTTGAAATTACATTTGTATTTAGTATCGAAAATACAATTTTTAGAAGTAATTTGTATTTTGTATTTGAAATACAGATTTTAAAAGTAATTTGTATTTTGTATCTAAAATACATTTGACGTGTGTTTTGCCCATCTCTGTCTGCACACTTATATTCGAAGCGCAATTCCTGGTCCGTGTGCCGTGATGACACATTGATCTTAAGCCTGTACCAAAGCCGGAAGACAGGTAACCAAACTGTTCATGAACAGCTGCGAAAATTCAGACTCTTCTCAACTTCACCCTGGCACCCTGGTCCCTCCATTTATCCCGCTCGCAACCTTTCGCCGGAGCTGAATCTTGCAAACGATATGTGACGTCAGGAGAGAGATAGCACTTTGATTGCTGCGTTTGCTGCATTCACGGTGTCTGTCGCGTTTGTTCAATTTTTAGTTAACGTGAGCCAATGATTGTTGCGTGATCAATATTTCGGCCTAAAATGGCTTATCAACAGACCGTGAATAGGGTGGTTTCCTATTATTTTTTTATTGCCTAAATCGAAAAGATTATTACTCCTGGAGTACATATTTCACGCTTATAGATTTTTAAATGACGATATCTATTTTTCGCGATTAAATGAAAAGTGAAAAGTTTCAAGTGCGCGAAAACGTGATGGGTAAGTATGAATGCTGGGAAAACCCCGTGCGACGTCATTCTGGTTCCCACTGCCGCAAGTGAGGTGACCTTGGGGCGAGGCTTTGAGCGCTGATACGATGCAGGATGCTAGCAGGTAGCGCTTGGCTTAAATAAGGATTATTAATACAGTAGATTCCGTTTAATGGGTCCACCGGTTACTTGGGGCAGCCGCTTAATTGGGGCAGATCTTGAAGAACAGAACCCAATAGAGAGGAATATCCCAGAGTATTCTCCGCTTAATTGGGACAGCCTATGCCGCTTTATTGGGCCATGACTCGGCAACATAGACGCTACACTTGTGGTGAAATTAAAATTTTTTGTTTCCAGAACACTATTTTTTTATATTTTCCTCCTTTGATTTACTCTTATTTTTCACAAATGTTCCTATTCTTGCCCTATTTTGAAAGCTCTTGTTGTTATACTATCCGCAAGAGGATAGGACTTTTCTTTAATAGGACTAAGTAAAAGACATTCATTCAGCGTCGCCCGTGGCTGTGAAAATTATTTTTAACAAAAATGTTATAATTCTTAAAAATGATAAAAAATTATCTAAACTCGCTGATTTATTAAATAAATTATTAGTATAATTAACTTATGTTGCATTATAAACATTTTTCAGTCTTCTTTCTACCATTTCAAAGTTTTTTATGCCCATATACAGGATAGTTCGCCTAATTAGGGCAGCCGCTTAATTGGGGCAAAGTGCACAAGTCCTGATATGTCCCAATTAACAGGAATCTACTGTGCCTTATCAAACGAAAGAAACTTTCCGACCATAGGCAGTTTTAATAGGTGATTATTAAGACATGTTTCCCTGAGCTCTGCACCTCATGCATGCATTGGCAATCTCAGACGATGTAAAACTCCTATCTACTCCTATTGAAACTAGGTCCCTGTGACTTCACGTGGAGTGGCATCGCATGGGCGCCAATCTGGCCTTTTTCAAATGAGGATAAAATTGACCATTAACATTCGTCTAACTTGGGATAGCTAAAACCAAATAATTTGTATATTATGAATACACTAATGGTGTGTAACGAATTGAATCAATGCCTTTCTTTCCCTTTGATGAAGGAAAGTACCCTATTCCAACACTGGGCATCACAGAAGGTTAAGGGTCCATTGGTGTGATGCAGGTTGCATTACTTATGCATTTACATACTTGTTACTTTCCTACAGTCCGGCCGCCGAGAGTTGTCCGTTGACAGCTAGAAAGGGTAGGCGGCAAGGTTGCCAGGTAAGAAAGGGAAACGCCCACATCACATGTAAACAAAAGAGTTCCGTGAAGAAAGCAGTCGGAAGGGACGATGAGTGTGAAGGACCCAAAAAAAAAGAATCCTTAGTTTTGGCGATTTGCAGAAAGGGCTTGTTTGGTGGTTCAGGCTTGCTTAACCCTTTCACTGCTGTGGACGTACCTAGTACGTCCGCACGGCAGACTGCTGTGGACGTACTTTTTCTTCCTCCCTGCCATGCGGTCAGCACTTTCGCCGAAGCACTTTGAAGGGTCGCTAATCCGCGACCCTATCCTCGACCAGCTCACCCACGCAGGACCATCTCCTCGACCCTACGAGCAGGCAGCCTACCTGCCGAAAAGTGACCGCTCTGACTGCAATTTGAAAATCAATCACTCAATACGATCATCAAAAACTTATTGTTTTCATCGCACTCCTGCCGATCATGCAATCAAGTGCGTCTTTGAACCGTGTTTCTGCGATGAAAAATAACGGTATTGTTAACTTTGCTAAAATGGCCATTTTTCCGGTTGTCCGCAGCCACGTTTCTAGAAAAGTTAACAAAATCGTTATTTTTCATCGTAGAAACACGGTTAAAAGACATGTTTGATTGCTTGATTGGCAGGATTGCGATGAAAACAATCATTTTTTGATGATTGGATTGAGTGATTGATTTTCAAATTGCAGTCAGAGCGGTCATTTTTCGGGAGGTAGGCCCCCTGCTGGTAGGGTCGAAGAGACGGTCCTGCGTGGGTGAGCTCGTCAAGGATAGGGCCGCGGATTAGCGACCCTTCGGAGGGTGTACCACACCCATCCTGGAAGTACCTGCTCCATGGGCCCAGGAAACGCATTTTAACATTTTCGCCGCATGTGAGGAGTAGGTTTTCGGAGATTGAACAGCAGCGAAAGGGTTAAGTGCTGCATGCGCATATGACAACGTTGTACGACTAGGCAAGGGTGTAAGGTGGATTTTGGGGACAGCGATTGGTTGCAAACCATGTTGGCGCAGGGTTCTCGGGCCCTCATTTTAAAGTGCCATCAGACAGCTCTTGCCGGCCGGACTGTACGCTTGAATCTCGAGAAGTATTGAGCGTTGGCCACTGAAATAAAAGCTACACCTAATAGGTACCCATTCCCTTTCAGCTGGTAACATTTCGAACAAGACTTGGTGGGATACTTGAGGGTAATCCCTGCAATAATTGATTCCACAAAAACATACGCAAATGAACCCCGATCGGGGATACATATGTCCAAAAAATTGCGGATATTTTATCAGGGACTTTAATGTTTCTCCAGGACCAAATGTTACCGCAGAAAAGCTTGCATAATTTAACCCTTAAATACTGGCACGAGGTGATCTGAGACCAAGAGAGTTGAGGTTAGTTAGAGACCTAGTGACCTAGTAGTAGTATATATGTATGTTCTGTTTAATATGAAGTAATGTTTGAGGAAAATACTGACCATAGATAGTCAGTATGTGCATTATAATAATATCTTTATTTGCCCAACGATCTAGTACATTAGTAATGAACAAGATATAACGCACGTCAATAATACATGTAAATACAGATATAATCAATCAGGAATAATTACCAGTTCACATATTTACATAAAGAGTTCAAATGCATCGTCAAAGTATTCATCAACTGAATAATACATTTTAGACAGAAGTAGTTTTTTCAACTTGGCTTTAAACAAATTAGAATTATTCACATTTTTATTATCTGTTGGTAATTTTTTAAAAAGTTTGATACCCTTTTCTTTGGGCCCCATTTTAGCAACTCTGGTGCATACAAAATTGTGATGAATATCACTTTGTGACCTAGTGTAATGACTATGTACAATGTTATTCAAAGTGAAATTGATCCCCAGAAAATTACACTGTATATCGAGGTCAGACAGAAACGGATATTTTGGAGAGAGGTTTGGCCAAACGAAGGCATAGAAATTCGTTTTTCCCTCGACCACTTCTCATTGAAAGTCTTAGTCTTATCTGCGAAAGGAACTTCTAGATCTCGTGTCTAATTAAAAAAGAAAATAGTTCCGGAAGTGTAAAAAACGGATCGAGGAACGTAAAAAAAGTAAATATTTTTCAGCGTATCACGGACAAAAATAATGATGAACGAGACCATATTAAACAGTAATGAATGATGGCGACTGGTAAATATTTAATACAATAACGTTTAACAAAAGAGGATGATTATGTTGAATTTCTAGAGACCACCCCAATTTCTTCTTCATCGAGCCCGGCACAATAATGATATACCAGACAAAGTATATTACTTACACTGGCTAAAGATTTCTTCAGTTCTTCATCAGAACTTAAACATAGGTCTTTGAAATCCCTAAATTCCTTCAGCTTCCCCACGCATTGAAGACACACAGTGCATGGCAATCCATCGCCAAGGGCAACCTAAAGGTAAGGAAAAGATATGATCACTATAAAGGCAGGAGGCATAATTGCTCGTCCTACGGCAACTATTTGAAACCGAATTTCCCTGTTTCACGTACGGCAAAGAAGAATTGACGGCTATGACAAATATATGCCAATTTAAGGCCACAAATATTTAATAATTCAAATAAAGATTATTATTACTGGAAACATTCTCAATATCGAAGACGTTGCAAATGTAAACGATGCGTGGTACTCACTTTTAAAGTCAGTAGATCATGTATGGTCTTCTCGAAATTTACCTCAAATTCCTTATTTGGTATGAATATGTTAATATAGTATTCACTATACTTCATGCAAAGTCTGCACAAAGCACTAATTTCTGCTAAATCTGGGACAACAACTATTTGACTACTCATAATGATGATTCTCTGAAAGCACGCGATGAAAAATCGTCTCTCTAATGCACAAGATCAAATCATGACACCCATATGTATTCTTCGAAAACACGACTTGAGCAAAAAATCACTGCAATTCAAAGGAAAATACGACGAAACTGCTACAAAAATGTTATCATAACAAACCGAGGTTGTTTACACGAACTAGAGTACCGAGATTTCTCTAGAGTGGCTATGGGTAGTTCGATGATACCTTTGACCACTCAGCGCCGTAACTAAATTGGCCTCAACAACGACCGCCAATGAATTGAGAATAAGTTTTTAATTGTTCCCTACTATTAAAGATAAAGTTGAGCAATAAATATTTATATATTAAAATTATTTCCGAGTGTATAATATCCAATAGACATCATAAAACCGTATTTAAAGCAATGTTTTTAAATCCTACCAATGATGACGTCATAAGTACCGAAACAATTTTATGCACAGATAGAACTAATATTGTTGGATTTATGACTGAACTGCCCATGAACATTACAGCAAAGGAATTTTAAATCAGCATCTACATTTGGTAACCCTCCGCACATTTAAACGAGTTTACAAAAGTCGCCACTGGTATCGCTAAAGGGAAAAGCGATATGGTTTTCACCTAAAAATTTTATATAAACAAAATTTGTGTTCGCAATGATGTGATATATTTTAAAATTAACTTTTTTGTGATATTCCTTAATATTTAAAATACTAATCTTCAAAAAAATTGCATTGGAAAAAATGTGGATCGCTTTGCACTCACCGCTGTCTTGCGGGTGTTTTTAAAAACTGATTAAAAAGCGACCGAAGTGGCGACAGGAATCAGTCGTTTAAAGAAAAGAATGACACTACCTCTTTTTAGTCCACTTGGAACGGTCAGACAAGGAACATAAGAATTACAAAATGCAATATTTATGCAGGTCAATGGAAAGGGTCAGTTGCCTTTACTGTTGTTGTCAACGTTTTCGTGTTATCTTGGCTATAAACTGGAATAGATGTGTTGAAAATTGAAACTTATGTCGAATGTGCAATAAGTATAAATTTGAGAATGCCCCTATTGGCATTTTAATCCGAACATATAGTAGAGTAGCAGTTAGAACGTCCCTGCATTTTCTGTTGTGTGTACGGGTTCGTGCGTTGATTTAATAATCGTGTGTTAGTTCATTTTCATCATGGGAAGCCGCTCTACGGGTCGAAAAACCATGAAGGTTGAAAAAACTTGTAGGCTTTGCATGAGGGATCGTGAATATTATCTCAGCATCTTCCCTTCCAATGATGTATCCAAGATATCCATTGGCAAGGCTATACAGGAACTTCTAAATTTGGAGGTAAGTATTTTGCCTGACTACATAAAAAAATTTGCCGTTTTATGGTTGAGAGATTATAGCATGGAATCGATACATTCGCGTATCATGAGTAAAATCGGTACTGTCTTCAATTAGAGCATAGTGCATCTTATTTTCGTTGGGAGGAATGTCATTGGAATAACTTTCAATTTCTTATCTATCATCAATAATAATTGGTATTTTTTATATAAATTTACTTATTATGTATTAAATTATTTTTTATTTCCGGTGTTGATTACTTTAACAGATATCGGAGGATGATGGGCTGCCTGGAACAGTCTGTCGCACCTGCTTTGCGAAACTCGTTGACTTCCGAGCATTCAAAGACATGTGTACAAAATCTGCGAGGGAGCTGAGGAAACGTTTACGGGAGAAAACTGTCACGGTTAGTGGATCCTTTGCTGTGATGATCATTGAATGTCTATATTATTGTTTCATGGATGTAATCTTTGTTCAGGTAATTTTATTGGTGCCTTGGTAGGTGTTTATTGTTTGTTTATCGGGTGTTTATTGTTTATTATACAATGATCTACTCTTTGCTCATATTGATTTGGTCATTATCGATTTAACCTTTCATTATTGATGATATCCATTCAAAGACATCCTTCAAAAGGAAAAAAATATTTGGACTCGAGTATTATCGAATTACCAATTTTAGTCAGATTTTCGCCTACTTTAGGATTTTCACTTACTTTACATTTCAAACCATGTCTTTGAACAATGAACGAAAACGTTTGCGACCACAATTAAATAGGTAATAGATACATATGTAGGTTCTAATCTCCAGTAGCACAGCGAGGGGGGATTTTGGGGGATAAACCCCCCCCCCCCCCAGAGCTCAGAGAAATTTTTAAGTTTAATCCATTAATTACTTAATTGTATAGATATTACTAGAAGAATAGTGTGAAGATTAATAAAATTTCCTTTAGAAAGCCGTAAAAATAACCATTTTAAACCATTTATCTTACACTTCTGCAATTTATTAATTTTGCACCTGCTGCTTATCCTGGTAGGTATTCCATACCCCCACACACCCCGGTACTAGTTGCACCTAAACCTCCCCAGCCTTAATTCCTAGCTGCGCCCCTGCTAATCTCAGCTAAGGAATAGTGATTCGTTCACATCGGCTACCATAAAGGCGTGTTTACATGGTACATTAATACTTACAGATTAATTTCTAAATGTATGCACTCGAGATTGAATGCCAAAATGCATCATGTAGCCACCCAACGAGGTGCGCAGCTAGGAATTAAGGCTAGGGGGGGTTTTAGGCGCAACTACACCTGGGGTGTGTGGTATACCCGCCAGGATAAGTGCGTGGTGCGGGGGCCCTCCCCCAGAAATTTTTTTAAGATAAATGGTTCACAATGATGATTTTTATGGCTTTCTGTGGGGTAGTTTTGTTAATCCTTACCCTCTTCTATAAGTATATTAATCAAATTAAGTAAAATGGATTAATCTTTTAAAAATTTCTCTGAGCTCCCAAAAAATTTCCCAAATTATGTACAAGGTACCAAAGAGGCATTCGCTAAAACAGTACTGGTCGATGTTGATTTTGACGGGCTGCGTTTATATGCTTGGATTACATACTTCAATAGCATCAGAATCAACAATGAAACTCCCCCCCAACATCTGATGACATCATCCGTTAATTTGTTGTTACTTGTGGGTCAGTTCAAAATATATTCTGTATTCTGCAATGTGGCTAAAATTGTTACTTAAACTGACAACTATTTGCATGCTTCACTGTCACATGCCTTATAATCTCAACAATAAACTTGTCAACACGCCGGTACAGCGAAACTAAAAATAATCTGAATGGCCGTGAGCTAATGCAAAATTGTAGTGCAGCGTTGCATTCTGCTGGATAAATTTTCAATGCCTTGCATAGGTTTATCAACTTACGAACAACTTCTTGTCAACCTATCTTGCTCGTATGTTAGAGAATAGGTTAGTTTCCTTCATCAAAGAAAACGAAAGGCATTGATTGCGATTCATTACCCACCATTAGTGTATTCATAATGTACAAATTATTTGGTTTTAGGAATCCCAGTTTAGATGAATGTTAATGGTCAATTTTAACCGCATTTGAAAAAGGCCAGATTGGCGCCCATGCGATGCCACTCCACGTGACGTCACGGGGACCTAGTTTCTATACAAGTAGATAAGAGTTTTGCATTGTCTGAGATTACCAATGCATGCATGAGACAGAGAGCTCAGGGAAACATCTCTTAACAATCACCTATTAAAACTGCCAATGCTCGGAAAGTTTCCTTAGTTTGATAGGGGAATAATAATCCTTATTTAAGCCAAGCACTACCAGCTAACAGCCTGCATCGTATCAGCGCTCAAGCCTTGTCCCAAGGTCACCTCACACGCCGACAGCTGGAACCAGAAATACGTCACACCGACTTTTCCCATCATTCCTACTTAGCCGTCGCGTTTTTGAGAGCTTGAAATATTTCACTTTTCAATTAATTGCAAAAAATAGATATCGTCATTTGAAAATCTAAGAGCGTAAAATGCGCACTCCATTAGTAATAATGTTTTGATTTGGGCTTTAAAAAAATAATAGGAAACCGCTCTATAACTCTATATGTACATGATTCAATCCTAAGACCACTTTCACACAAAACAAAATTTCCCCATGCAGCCGTGAATGCGTGGTTTTCAAAACCAGTTCATATATGGAGCATTAATTGTTAGAATACGTTATTAACAAAATAAGCAGCGCCTGGGTGGAATTCGAATAGGCGTTGCCAACGTATTGTTTATGCATGATGTTTTTTGTGTTCCTTTCCATCATCCTCGAACGAGGGGAGGTGTTGTAATGTGAAAATTAATATTTGTAGGGTTTTGCATTTTTACGTTCAAGGTGATGATGAATGTTTGTTTTGTTATTTATTTACGTTGCCAATATAAAAGTGATTGTTGTTGCGGCCTTGGGATATAGAAGACGAATAAAATAGTTTAAAGACGTAAAGAAGACTTCTTCCGTTTTTTGACATTAATAATACGAGTACAACCATGTTATCGCCGCTAAAAAGATCACAAACTGGCGAAGAAAGGTCTCAATGAGTCCGGGAAGCACTATAAAATAATAACTGCGTAAATAATATAAAATTCTTTGTTTTATTGAATTATGAACATCACAAGACGTTAACCTTTTTCCCTACTATACACGCATATATACGTGTGGACCTTTCCTGACCTGGAAGACGACGGCCGTATATTTACGTGTGAGATTTTTCTAGCCAGAAGAACGAAAGCCGTATCTATACCTTTTCTAGTTCTTCCCCTTTTAGGACGGATGCGGGTTTACGTTCTCTTTGTCTCGGGACCCAACCCTGCGGGGTTTAGGATTTACCCTCGGAATCCGGGAGCAGGTATCCGGACCCCTCGTCTTTTATAACCCCTCTTAGCGGTAAGGGACAGCGGTCACACGATTGTTTATCCAGTCAGTTTTCCAAATAAATAATTGTTCATTTCTCAGGAAAAATAAACTAAGAATTGAATTATTTGTCTTTTGAGCAGCGTTTACAATTTTTAAACAAAATTCTACGATAAAAATTAACTTATATCTCGAGTTCTGTGTAAACATAAACATGGAAATTGTTGCTGCATTAAATGTGTTGATATTGACCTTAGAACTTTGTTTAAAATTTGACAATGCTCAGAAAAAAATGAGGAAATCAATTCAGCCTGCAATTTACGTGCAGGCAACAATTATCCATTTGCTAAAAACATTTAAGCAATACATAAGTTGACGGCGAACCAATGCTGCAGGTATGGTCGTAAATCCGGAAAGGAGGGAGCACAACTACTCTCGGAGTCCGAGATAATGCGAAATCCCTGAGTGGAGGGGTCGAAAAGGTTCAGCGAGACCCTTCTTAACGAATGCCCTCCAAAAATGCTCCGTACCACAAGAAAGAAGAGTCTCTTGGGGCTCCATACAGCAGTCAAGCTAAGACGAAAACTCCACCGTCTCGAAAAGGTTAAAGTGAAAGTTTGGGATATATGTGTTTCATGATTATTCGTGTGGTCTTTTCCCATCATTAGCCTGGATAATTTGGAGTGTACTGTATATCTAGTTTTATGATTCTGTCCCTTTTTCACCCGGGTGCATGCGTTTAGTTGGCCCATGAGAGGCACCCCTATGCACTGCTTTAAGCGATGCAATTTTGATTGCGCCTTTGTGCTTACGTTAGATTGCACTATGACTTGCCCAAGGCTGTAGCCAGAAAATATTTTCGGGAGGGGGGGGGGGTTATGGAATAGTAGACAAATATAAAATTATTTTTATAAGATAAATAAAATAGCTTGTACGGATAAATATACATACTTATTATAAACCCTTGAAGGAAAATATAAAAAATATTATTATAAAATTGAATTTAGACTTCTAGCTTTCTTTGTAGCGAACAAATGAATTAACTCCTCGGTGTCGATGTCAATTCTGCGGTCCCTCAGGAGGCTCATAAGTCACTCACCTCTCTACTAATTCACAGCACTATTATTTCACACACTGCACTATAACTACACACACTGCACCAACAAATTCGCTTGGATAATTATTGACGTAAGTCGCATTGGACTACTATATGTCCCTGTGCAGCTATATAATATCGTCGTGTGAGCACCAAGCGAGCATAAAGTATCTATTTGATTTTTTTCATTTGGGGGAGGGGGGGGGGGGAAATCCCCCTTGATCCCCCCCCCCCCCCCCCGGCTACGGCCTTGGACTTGCCCCGTGTGAAACGGCTTTAAGAAGGTTAAGTAATGGTTTGCATGTCGCTTTGTCTGTCTTGTAGTACCCCGTGGAGGCTGTGGCCGAGTCTGTTCCAGTGGCGGAGTATGAGGAGGAGGATGGTGGGGGTGACATTGCCAAGATGGAATCCAGAGTACCAGCAGAAACAGATGATGCGTCGGACCCTCTGGCTGAAGAGAATCAGGTAATTGACATTGTTTTGACTAATATATACGTTTATATATAACCACAATTGACCAATAAATACATCTATTCAGGGCAGCAGTGGCATAACTATAGAGGGGATGTATCCCCCGCAACATTAGTCATTAACATTCATCTAAATTGGGATTTCTAAAATCAAATATTTGTATAGTATGAATACACTAATGTTGGGTAATGAATTGGAATCAATGCCTTTCGTTTTCTTTGATGAAGGAAACTACCCTATTAGAGCAAAAATTGAAACATTTTTTTATGTACAGTTATGTACCATACATATCAGTTAATCGTTATGGATATGTTGCTTAAAGAAGGACAAATTGTGAAATATTTGCCGGAAATACTTTTATTTATAGAGCGAAATATTTCATTGTGGATGTAATGAAATCCTGATGCGAAGGCTTCCGCGGTGCGCTGGTACTGTAGGCTGCATTTTCCGGGTTTCACCGCATCGTGGTGTCGTTGGTGACAACAGTTTCTCCTGCATTCCAGCAGGCGTCTTTAGATCGAAGTGATTATGCCGTGTTTTGGCCACCGTTATATAGGCAGCCCAGTGGTGTAGGTTCGCCCTGATTGGTCGCCTTGCGGCCAATAGCGTGGGGGTATGGGGCGAAGAGTCTCTTCCATGTGCTGTGGACTGCGTAGCTATCCTCTCGATTGAAATTATGAGGATGTTTGGATATTTCAATCGCCTCTCGGATGATCCTCGGAAAATATCGGGATTCTCTGGCGATAACTTTTGTTTCTTCCCAGTTGATGTCGTGTCCAGGTTCACTGAGAGTGTGCTCGGCCACAGCCGACAGATGAAATTGTTTGTTTTTCACCGCTCTTCTATGTTCTTGCGAGACTCCTCAAAAAATTCGACGTAACAACACGCTTCAACTGTGTTAAGAAGACTGGAGAAATTCTTCCGACTCCTAAGGACCGTATCTCTTCTCACGCCTACGAGGGAGTTTATGAAATTGAATGCAGTTGAGGTATGTCATACATCGGACAGACTAAGAGAGCTGTGAAGTGCCACATTCAAGAACATAGAAGAGCGGTGAAAAACAAACAATTTCATCTGTCGGCTGTGGCCGAGCACACTCTCAGTGAACCTGGACACGACATTAACTGGGAAGAAACAAAAGTTATCGCCAGAGAATATCGATATTTTCCGAGGATCATCCAAGAGGCGATTGAAATATCCAAACATCCTCATAATTTCAATCGAGAGGATAGCTACGCAGTCCACAGCACATGGAAGAGACTCTTCGCCCCATACCCCTACGCTATTGGCCGCAAGGCGACCAATCAGGGCGAACCTACACCACTGGGCTGCCTATATAACGGCGGCCAAAACACGGCATAATCACTTCGGCCTAAAGACGCCTGCTGGAATGCAGGAGAAACTGTTGTCACCAACGCAACCACGACGCGGTGAAACCCGGAATATGCAGCCTACAGTAATGAAAGCCTGTTTATCACAAAATAGAACAAAGGTCCCCTGAGATTTGTTGTTAGCGTGTTTTACCTTATTTGGACAGCACATGTAAAAGCACTTAAGTCAGTGTTTGGTAGGCTTTAACAGAGTGGAACTTGAACCTTCGACCTTTGGTTTGACATGGGAGGAATTAAAATTGCCCGCACCAAGGCCGTCCACTGCAGTCTGGCCGCCGAGAGTTGTCCGTTGACAGCTAGAAAGGGTAGGGGGCAAGGTTGCCAGGTAAGAAAGGGAAACACCAACCTCACATTAGTAATAATAATAATAATAATAATAATAATTTCATTTCTGTTAGGTTACAAATGTAACATAGAAATTGTCATATAGTGGACAAACAACACATGAGATAAAAACATAAAAGACAGATGACATATATACATGTTATGGCTTGCAAGGTGTCGAGTTCTTTTTGTTAACTTTTTTTTTACACAAGTCGTAGTACTCATCTAGTGAATAAATTGAATTTTGATTAAAAGCGTTTTTAATTTGTGCTTGAATGAGTTGCTATTTTGGATTGCTTTAATATCTGGTGGTAGTAAGTTAAAAAGTTTGGCCCCTTTATGATATGGTCCTTCACTAGCAAGTTTAGATGACCTCGGTTCAATATGTATACAGTGGAACCTCGTTAAAGCGAGTACGGGCTATAGCGACACCCCCGCTATTACGAGAGATAGCCGATGCACCATCAATTGACCCTATAATAAGCGTGTTAAAAAATTCGTTTTTACGAGACCCTTTCGGTGTTGGCTCTCGCCATAGCGAGGGTTTCACCGCCGGAAGACTTTCATCAAGACTCCTTAACCTCTGTAATTGCTAGCGATCTGTTAGAAATGAAGTTAATTGAAGTTATGAAATTAATTAAAAAAAAAATTAATTAAAGAAATGAAGTGTGGGGTGCGTTTGAGGGACAGGGATTGGTTGCAAACCGTGCTGGCACAGGATTCTCCACCCATCCTTTCTAACTGTCATCAGACAAATCTCACTGGCTGGACTGTAGTTCGGAGTATGGGGCAAGGCTGCTCAGTCTTTAATTTATGTGGTGAACTGTCGTTCGATAAATATAATGATGGACGAAACAATGCTTTGCATGATTTTTATTCAGTGCGGCGCTTATAAATTGTTTGAATAGTTAGTCGTTATTTGAGTAAGGAAATTTAGTGATGAAAAAAAACATCGCCTTTCGTCTGGATTTATGCTTACGTTTATCGGATAGATGTTTATCTGTCGCCGCACCACTCCTGTTCCTGTATATCTGTTCGCAACAGGTATATTGGCTATTATTTGCTCCACCTCCGGTAAAGCGACAATTCGCTATAGCGAGTGTTTATTAGTGCACCGTGGGGTGTCGTTATATCGAGGTTGTACTGTATCATGTTTTTGTCGGGTGTTTATTTGGTGTATTTCACAGTTTAGATCAAATTCCTGTTATCAATGCTCAATCTAGCACAGGGAGGTCACAATAGCCATAGGAATGGTGAAAAAACTTAATGTGGTAGAAGAAAATAATGATAATAAAAATTTTTATTGTTCCTAGAGATCACATATGTTCCGGTGACATTGGAAGACGTCAAACTAAAGTAATAGTTACAAATAAATGAAGTGATATAATATTTACAATTTTTACAGTTAAAAGGAAAAGTTACAATTTTTGTGGCTCATGGGCAAAGATTACTCAGAGCCCAACATAAAATCCTTCAGGCTATAGTAGTTGTTTCCCATTAGAAAGTTCTTCAAAGCATTCTTGGAGGGTGTAGATGGAAGACATTTGATATCATACGATAATTTGTTGTTTATTTTTGATAGGGAGAATAAGGGTCCTTTTGGCAGAAAGTGCTGGGGTAGTCTTTGAGGTGAATGTCATTGGTGGTTCTGGTTGCGTGATTGTGAAGAGAACTATTTTTGGAAAGTATTCAGGGTTATTTTTAACAAAAGAGGCAAAGTTAATTATGTATAGTGATGGGAATGTTAGAATTTTCAGATCATCATAAAAAGGTAAGCCCTGGTGATTGCATGGAAACTCTGGGCATGGCTTTCACTGCACGTTTCTGCATAGAGAAGACTTTGTGGCTGCAGCTAGCATTACCCCAAAAGATTATGCCATAAGTTAGGTGAGGATATATTTTGGCATATTATATCATCTTCAGAGTATCAATGGTAGTTACTTCAGCCAGCTTTCTTATAATAAATATGCCAGTGGATAGTTTATTCATTATATAATCCAACCAGTCTAGGTTGTCAGTGAGGATAATTTTATTGAATGTGCCCAAGAAATCACATGAGAACCAACATTTAAGATCATACTTGAGGTACATTGAGACCGGTTGCCATGGAACAAACGAACTAAACTTTATAAATCAGCATGCCTATTCTACCCTAAAGCAGCTCAAATATTTAAATCAACAGAAAATAAGTTAAGCATTGTTCCCCAACGTTATTTATGTAGGTATTCATGTACTGAGTAGCATAAATTTTACTGCGAGAAATTACAAACATTTTTGTTAAACCCACAGAATGATGGAATTTTTTTTTTTATTGAGAAGTTTCTTAAAAATTTCTATGTCCAGGTGAGATGAGATGTTGATGGAGTTCAGTTTGATGGATTTAATCAGCAACTTCGCTACCAATTTGGAAGAGTAAGTTAAACACGAGGGCTGTTTTTTAAGAAAGGGCCGTTTTGCTGTACACTGTAGTAGTTCGCTCGCCGTCCATAACGAGTGTGAGCGCCACCTTCCGGCATTCCTTGCAGACAAGCATGTGTCAGTTGCACTTCTGTATCCAACCTTTACGCTTTACTGTGGATCTTTAAAATGTGTAAGATTATTGAATCGCCCGCCGCGTGTGAGATTCGGCCAGTGACACGATTTATGACTTCAATAAACATTTCGGCTGACAGACATTCACCCAAAGCTTTGTGAAGTGTATGCTGCTAATGCAATGAGCGAAGGTTAAGTGTAGAAATGGGTCGGAGAATTCAAAGATGGCTGCAGAAATGTTCACAATGACGATGATGATCGTCAGGACGGCCATCTTTGATCACCAACGTTGTCGCACTGCAAAATCAAGGCAACGGTGTTCTGGGACAGGCGCAGTGTTTTGCTAGCGGACTTTATGGCACGAGGAAGGACGATCAACCCATAAGGCTACTGTGCAACCCCGGCCATGCGCCATTGAGAGAAAAAGACGGCATCTTGCGTGAACTCCCGGTTGTCAGGGCAGGCGGCAAACTTCTTTAAAGAGAGGTTTCAAAACTTAGTTTTAAGGTATGATAAGTGCCTAAACAAACAAGGTAACTATGTGGAAATATAAAGAAAAGTATGAAAATTCCAAAAATTTAAGAATTTTGAAAAAAATAATTTTAGTTTACTTTATGTAAAAAACGGCCCTTACTTAAAAAACAACCCTCGTAAGACAACGCAATATTTCAGCCAAATTTATTTTTGTGCGACACTTTTTCTTGTGTCAAATACATTCTCAAGTGCACCATGTTCAAGCCAAGTGTGTCCTTACAGTCCGGCCACCGAGAGTCATCCAATGACAGAAGGGTCTAGTTTGGGGTAGGGGGCGTGGCTATCAGGTAAGAAAGGAAAATTCCCACGTCACATGTAAACAAAAGGGTTTTGTGAAGAAAGTAGCCGGAAGGGACAAAGATCATGAAGGACCCAAAGGAAGAATCCCTTAATAAACGATTTTAATTTTTTCTGGTGAATACTTCTGATGAATATTTCTCGGGTTCTCAGCCAGGTTAATGCTTTTATGCAAGCCGACGTTTTGGGAGACGACTTCTCTCCCATCCTCAAGGCTGTGTTACTTTATGGAAGTCCAATTTCACGCAAAAAAAAATGAAAATATATAAAAGCATTACCCTGGCTAAGAGCCCAAGAAATATTCGTCAACAGAACCCCTTGTTTTGGTGATTGGAAGAAAGGTTGTCTCAGAGTCTTCCGTGCCGTACAGAATTTGTGGATTTCTCCATTTTCTGGGTTATCGCCGCGTTTCCTTGTCATAGGTGACGACAGTTTCGCCAGGATTCCACCAGGCGTCTTCAGGTCGAAGTGGTGCGTCCGGTGTTTTTGCCGCGTATATATAGCTCTCCCTCCTGGCGGCCACCTGCATCCTGGGCATAATATAATATTTGACGAAGCGAAAATCATCGCAAAAGGAAAGAGGTATTACCCCAGGCTGATAAGGGAGGCAATAGAGATCATCAAAATACCCAAAAATTTCAATAGAGAAGACGGATGCAATATAACCAACGCCTGGAAGAGAGTGTTTAGAAATCCAACCAATCATGACGCAGCAGCAAGGGTAACCGGGCAACAACACCGCGGCCGCCAGGAGGGAGAGCTATACATACGTGGAAAAAACACGGAAAGCACCACTTCGACCTGAAGATGCCTGGTGGAATCCTGGCAAAACTGTCGTCACCTCTGACCACGAAACGCGACGATAACCCGGAAAATGGAGAAATCCATAAATTCAAAGAAAGGGTTTGTATTGGTGGTACTGGCTTGTTTCAGTGCGATATATGCGTGTGACCATGTTGTATGACTAGGCAAGGGTATGAGGTGCTTTTTGTGGAAAGGGATTCGCTGCAAACCATGTTAGCGGAGGGTACTACGCCCCTCTTTTCAAACTGTCATCGGACAAATCTCATCAGCTGGCCTGTAACTTCTGTGGCCACTTTCTCATTTCTTTTGTTGGATTCTTTTCAGAAGGAGCCTGTGCCGAGTGGAGCACAGGAAGAAGATAATGGCGGAGAGGACGAGGGCGCCACCGGCTCCAGGGAGTGCTACGGAGGAACGGCCGTGTACATTGAATGTACGCCCTTGGTGTTGCCCGACCAGGTATGTTCCACTGCGGTGAAATGGTTGACCAAGGTGACTTAAGTGGTAAAGTGATCGTGATAAATAGATAATATAATGCTAACTGAATCATTTTAATAAATAACTGAAAGAAGAAGAAGGTTAAATCATAATACATTATGCTGTGACGTATTTACCGTATAAGCGCGTGTAAGAGGCGCACCTTTTTTCCCAGAAATTGCAGCCGAAAATGAGGGTGCGCCTCTTACACAAACTTCTTATCTTCCCCCCTCCCCTTCACTGGTCGCAAGTCTAAGGGGAACTGAGCGGCCTTGGTTTCCAGTGTGAGTCAGTCATCTGAAACCCTAGGTCAAAAACAAGCGGCAGGCAGGGGAGTTTCTCCCTTAGTGACGTATTTTTAAAATGCTCCTGTTTGCTTTTCTTGTAAGCATCGCGCCGTCACGTCGGTACCCCAGAGGTGAACATGGAAGATCGCGCAGGGTTTTTTGCTCCGGAGGGCGCACTAAATTTACTGCCACGAGTGGGCATCCTGCGGCATTTATACTGCATATAGTAATCGCTTATCCAACGTAGAGATTGCATAGTTTTGAAGGACATACCTGGTTAATAGTCAACATCTGTCTTGCCGAGTAATTTCCATTATGCTGAGGACCTGATTTTCCAAAAATCATCTTCAGACGCTAATATGAGGATTATTGCAACTGAAAATTATATTGGTATCAAAACCTGCGCTTTCAAAAATTCAAACGAGTGTGTTCATTGTTGGACTAAATTGTGGATGGAAGAAATCAGAAATGCTTATAAGTGAAGAGCGCGTAAGGAGAGGTCCAGGGGAAGGAGCGCGATCCCTCCGTCTTCGAAGCAAGCTACGAAATACGGAGGGGAAGGAGCGCGCTCCCTCCCCTCCGTATTTCAAGCTGCGAGGCTATGAGTGAAGGAGCACGGGAAGAACACGTCCGATCTTGCATATGACGTCGTTGCCTTCAAAGCGAAGGGTCGAAGGCGCAGCAATGTGATACATGCAGTTTGCGTTGCCTAAAGTTTCCAGTCTGTCTCGTCTTGTTTGAATGTGCTTATGCTACGCTTGCTTCTTCCGAAATTGTCCTGTTTGGACTATTTTGTATATTATTAGCCTTGTTGTAACTATAAATCTTTGTGTCAAACAATTAGAGCTGAAAAAACTTAAATTCTGTCAGATATGCGTCGCGTTAGATCTCTTTCTTTTTTTGAACCTCGTGCGTGTCTTACAATTATTGAAAGCTTTCGAGATATCTTCGGGCTCAGTAGATGACTCGCCTAGCATTTGGCTTCCATAATCTGAGAGATCGATCAAGGTCAGTTGGTGAGACGGGGTAGGGATGAAACACGTTTCCATTGTTCCCCTGTAACTTGATGTTGTCCTATTTTCCTGTGGGGTCTTGGAAAGGAAAAAAACGGCAGAGGCATTGGCTAATGGAGGGCCGAATGTGGCTCCATTAAATCTACGACGTGGTTATTAACCTACGGCACTGAGATTGCCCCGATTGTTGTCCAAGCTCTTGGGAAGGTTCATGCTATGTGCCTGTGGTGTATTGCCTTAAGATTTTCCACGGCTGCAATTCTATTGCAATACTCCTGCGAGAGCAGTTAAACAAAATTGTTCGTGAATAGGACAAGCATTGTAGAGCAACGGCGTACGCGAAGAGAGGATCGGAACTCTTTCTGCTCCCTCTTATGCCGCTATTACCGCCACAGTTATCAAAATTTCCTCTTTCAATTAATATTGAAAGAGGAAAATTCGATAACTGCCGAAATTCTAGGCGTAATGGAATTTCGACAGTTATCGAATATGCGTCTGCAACGCTGCGCGATAGTATTAAAAAAATGCTGCAAAATTTTTTTCTTCGTAGCTTCGATGCTCAAAATAGGGGTGCGCCTCTTACACACGCTTATACGGTATATTAAGTATACTGGGAGCAGCCACAGTGATAACTTTTACGATAGAAAAACTAAGACAGAAGCAATCGCACACTAGCTGCATTCATGGGAGCACCGTGATCCTGTTACTAAGCCTCACAGTGCGTGACTGTGCTCCGTGATCACGGATACACGTCCTGCAGCAGTTGCATCCCGGGCTACTTGTGCGAGACGCGACTACGTACTGTGGTGCCTGACAGTGTAGTTTCTGACGTCGAGCAGTGATTTTGAAGCATTTGCGCAAACCACTTTTCTCTATCCGTGATCACACAGCCATGAATACGAGTACAACCCTGTTATCGCCGCTAAAATGATCGCAAACCGGCGAAGAAAGCTCTCATTGAGTCCGGGAAGCACTCTAAAATAACAGAATGACTGCATAAATAATAATATATTGTTTTCTTTACGGAAATTATGAACATTGCAAGACATGTAAGTGAAAGTTTGGGTTATCCATCCTTGTTTTCTGATTATTCGTGCCGTCTCTCCCCAAAATTAGCCATTACGATAATCAGGAGTGTACTGTATGTAAGGGTTCTCACTCGACGGTGAATAAGCCGTGACTTTTGTCTACCGTGAAAAAAAAAACCTGTAAATAGCCGTGAATTTTGTCATATGAACCTTAAAAATCTCTCAAACTTGATTGTAGAACTACGATAGACAGATTAAAAGAAAAGTCTGTATATCGGTCATGTTTCAAGGCCGAGTCACGTGCGGATACTGTCTGTACCCATTTTTCTGCACACGTGTATTCAAAAGCGCAACTATTAATTGGTCCGTGTGCCTTGACAGCACATTGACCTTAAGCCTGCGATTGGAAGACATTAACCCTGGCAAAAAAATCAGGCACTTCTTCACTTCCCTGCCACCCTGCTCTCTCCATTTTCCCACTCACACCCTTTAGCCGGACCTGAATTTTCCTAAAGATAGGATACTTTCATCGCTGCGTTTGCATTCTCAGAGTTAAATGCGTTTGTTACGTTTTTAGTTAACGTACGACCGATGATTGTTATGTGATCAATATTTCTACCTGAAATGCCTTATCTACAAAACCGTGAATTTGATGACATTTAGTTCGTGAAAACCTGGAAAAAATCATTAATTTTATAACGTAGTTAGACTGGGAACCCTTTATGAACAATAAGTTCTTTTAGCGTTACAAACATTCAAAATATTGAAGCGTACCTGAAATTCCACATATGGCACCTTTGAGGCTAGCCTATGCATTGAAGTAAGGCGAATGATTTTTTCTCTATTGATTTTTCGTACAATAGGGTAGTTTCCTTCATCAAATTAAATGAAAGGCATTGATTGCGATTCATTACCCACCATTTGTGTATTCATAATATACAAATTATTTGGTTTTTAGAAATCCCAGTTTAGACGAATGGCAATGGTCAATTTTAACCTCATTTGATAAAGGACAGATTGGCGCCCATGCGATGCCACTCCACGTGACGCCACAGGGACCTAGTTTCTATACGAGTAGATAGGAGTTTTACATCGTCTGAGATTAACAATGCATGCATGAGGCACAGAGCTCAGGGAAACGTGTCTTAATAATCACCTCTTAAAACTGGCTAAGGTCGGAAAGTTTCCTTCGTTTGATAAGGTATTAATAATCCTTATTTTAAGCCAAGTGCCACCAGCTAGCAGGGTACTCTGCTCCCTGCTAGCATCCTGCGTCGTATCAGCGCTCAGAGCCTCACCCCAAGGTCACCTCACTTGCAGCAGCGGGAACCAGAAGGACGTCACACAGAGTTTTCCCGGCATTCATACTTAGCTGTCGCGTTTATGCGCGCTTGAAATAATCACTTTTCATTTAATCGCAAAAAATAGGTATCGTCATTTAAAAATCTAAAAGCGTGATATACGTACTCCAGGAGTAATAATCTTTCGATTTAGGCAATAAGAAAATAATAGGAAACCACCCTATTTGTTCATTGCTCCTGTAAAGATATCACCATGCCTATTCCCAGTGTTCTTACTGTATTTGATGGCATATAAGAAGCACCCTTATTTAGATGGCTACACGCGAGGAAAAAAGTTTCAATAATCCGCACGACAGCAGTAGATACAGTTACACTCCCGATTATCCTAATGGCTAATGATGGGGAGAGACGGCACGAATAATCGGAGAACATGGAGAACCCAAACTTTCGCTTAAATGTCTTGCAATGTTCATTACTTACTTAAAACAAACAATATATTATTTATGCAGTTATTCTGTTATTTAAGAGTGCTTCCCAGACTCAATGAGAACTTTCTTTGCCAGTTCGCGATCTTTTAAGCGGCAATAACACGGTTGTACTCGTATTATTAATGCTCCATGAAAGGCCTGGTTTCGAAAACCACACATCCGTGGCCTTGTGATCATGGATACAGAAATGTAGGTTGCACCAATGCTTCAAAACCACTGCTCGACGTCGGAAACTACACTGTCAGGCACCACGCCACGTAGACGCGTCTCACACAAGTTGCCCAGGTTGCAACTGGTGCACGTGATCGTATCCGTGATCACGGAGTGCTGTCGCGCACTGCGAGGCTTGGAAAACAGGAACACGGTGCTCCCGTGAATGCAGCTAGCAAGCAATTACTTCTGTTTTACGAATGGGATTCTAACAGAAATAATAAGTCCGGTGCATCCTAGCATTAAGGCCTGGTTACACGGTACATTAGAATGTACAAGAATCTGTACATTTTTCTGAATGGTTTTCTGAACAGATTCTTGTACATTCTCATGGACAAGATCCAGGAGTAGGTGGTTACACGGTACATTTTTTCGGACATTTTTTCGTACATTTTAAATGCGCAACAAATTATTTCAACTTCAAATATAAACCAATGGGGAACATACAAACTTTTTTAAAAGTACTAGAACAATAAGATACTTACCTCAAATGTACTAGCCGAAAATTTCGTGGATGAATAATGTTTTATAGCTGAGATATGAGTCTTTAAAAATAATCTTCATCGACTGTTTGAAAACACGTGACGGAGCGTGCGCACGTTACATCACGGCACGGTATCCACTGATGACAGGCCTAGGAAGTGGATAGAAAAACTGTCTATGTGGGGCCTCAAACGCATATTTGGCGAATATAATTGCTGTTTTAACGTCAAACTTCGGATTGTGAATATTTTGGGTTGCCAAGGCGTTATTGAAATAAATAAAGGCGATTGTTTGGGGAGCTTTGGAAAGATTAAATTAAAATAAGTTGATTGCAGATTGTGATCTACGTTACACACCTACATCATTTGCTTAATGCAGTAAGTGTATTGCAACATGGACCTACAATAGAAAAACGTGTGAAAACCATATAAATCATGTATCCCATAAAACCATATGAAGTGCTCCGTCGTCTAGTACCTCTATTTACTCGCCGGAGAAGTTTTTTGCTTGTGTTCGAAAGGACAAAAATAAGAGGAATAAGTGGTTAATGATTCACAGAATGGAGTCAAATACATTATCTATATTGTCAACGGGATATCCTCAACGTAAGTACACTCTTAAATCATGGTTACCGCAGGATTTTATCAAGTTACTTATTTAACTTTGTAAACAACTCTATAAATGTATGTATCATTCTACCCATTGTAGGATCAAATCATAAGGAAATTGGCTGTTTACGATAATAAATACTGATTACGATTAAACCACGGAGAAAAATAAGGAATGTAATGGGCGGCCGGCCTCTCGTCACAAGGAGCCCCTAACAAGGAATATTCACAAAGTGTCTTTCGCCGATATCGTTCAAATTTTGTTGGATAGTAGTGTTCCATAATAAAAGCACATTTTAAAATTTTCTCGTGCCCTTAAGCCTTGTAATATAAAAAACAGGACATAATAAAGGCAGTTGAATTTTAGTCTTGAAAGCGAGTGTGTCGTTATTTCCTTCCAACCTTCTCCTGTGAATCGGCGCACGCTACAGGAATATACTAGAAATATGAGGCTTTTGGCAAGGTAAATTCAATATTTATTACTGCGATGCCCATAGCGTTCGCTGCATGTCAACGCAACACCTAAAATTTCGACTCGTTTTGCATTCGGTCTTGATTCAAAAACAGGAACTCGAGTAATTACAGCGTAAATAGTACTTGAAACTTATTTCTTTGCCTATCACATGCTTTTTTATGACCTTTTAACGATCATTTGGATCTCATTCATGGACAATTCTCGCGGTTCATACATTAATGGCCTTTCCATCTGATCCTTCCTTTTACCCATCCCCTTTTCTTGTGTTCCATTCTTTCGCTACCCATATCCAATCAGTGAGATATCCAAGTCAAGCAAGATCATATCAAATAACTATCGGGGCCGTACGTAAGCAAAGAAGTCGCCTATACAAGCCAGATGAAATGAATGTGTCGTTTTCGTAGTCTGCCACCAGGTGACTCTGAGTTCAAATTGTATGATTGTCTGAATGAAATTAGAGCAGGTGTTCAGAAATTCATACATTCTTACATTTTGCGTGGTTACACGATGCATTTTCGCGTTCATTCTGAGATTCAGACATTCTCACATTTTCTTGTACATTCTCATGTACCACGTAACCAGGCCTTTAATGCCGTAATTCTGATGATTTTGCATCCGATTTTTAAAAATAAATATCGCATAAAAAATTGAGCGACAGTGAAAATCATGCACGGATAATCCGCAACAAGGATATACCGTAGCCGTGTAATGAATGGATTCTTTGTGTTGCATTGTTGCATCATCGAGAGTCTGCTGTATATTAAAATGTGATTTCTTTTTGTTCTCACGTTTCGTAAAAGCCAAATAAACAATCATTGAATGAAATTTCCAAACACAATTATTAAGGAAAATTAACAAAAGGCAAGCTATTTTGTGCATGATATGTATATTTCAATAATGAATCAAGGGCAAGCAATCAAACAAAATACAAAATAAAGCAGAAAAAAACAAAAAACAGATTCAAGGAAAACGTTGCCTATCATGAAATTAGACTTAAATCACTTTCAAAATCATAAAAATCCTTTCCACTATCATCATCATCATTGAAAACAAAAATATTGTTATGTTTTTGTTTTTTTAGCAGTCTTCAGTTGGTCTTCCTGCAGTCGCCAAGTTCATATAATTTTTTCGGTGGGTGGTGGACCTTGCTGCAGCTCTGTTTCCATGCACTCTGGCATAGTTAAACCTAATTTATAGTTAACCTAGTTCACCTAGTTTATGCTGATTTGTGAAGTTTAACTTTTTCCCTACTAAAGACTTAAATGTACGTGTGGACGTTTCTCGACCAAGGTGATAAATTTGATCAGAGTAAAAGTATCAATGATGTTTTGAGTTTAAGCTTGAGCAGGCAAAAGATAGGTCATGTGTATGTTATGAGGACACTAATGGTGGGTAACGAATCGCAATCAATGCCTTTGGTTTTCTTTGATGAATGAAGCTACCCTGTTGTTTGTTGTAGGTCCACGTGAAGGAGGAACCGATGGAGGAAGACGAGGGAGAGGCTGGAGGGGAGTCGGAGATGGGTCAGGACCACAGCGAGTGGGGTGAGGGCTACAAGGATGAGGACTACGCAAGCGCTGCTGGCTCCCATGTTGACGCAGACCCACAGGACTATGGACAGATGGTATGTGCAGGACATCAGTCCCGTAAACTATCCTATGGGGTCACCCGTCTTAATAAAATGTCAGATCTTGCACTCACGTTTAGCCAATCATGAAAAAAGCAAGATCAGTTTGCGTTACAATATAAATACGATATGTTCAACCGAGAAAAAAATGACGTGTACAACTCTTAAGACTGCGGGAACGTTTTTGTTCGTGGGGGATCTGGTTGGTCTTGTGGCTATATTGTTGGCTTCCCACCCAGCGGTCTCGGGTTCAAATCCCGGCAGTGGCAGAGAATTTTCATAGACTGCCCGATCCCTGCTTGAATGCAATGCAGAGAACATTTCAAGCGTAACACTCCATCCATCGGATGGGACGTTAAGCCATGGTCCCCTTGGCACCTTTCGTTAAGAGCAGGCTAACGCCGAAGCCAGGTTTCTCTCCACCCTTCCCTCATGGCGCAAATGACCTCAGCTGTCGGTCGCCTCCTCCAAATACCATACCATACCAACGTTTTTGTTCATTTTGTACGCTGAGTGTGGAAAAAAACGTTTTTAAACGTTTGACCATTGCTCGACTATCTTCTTCTGTTTCCCAAAATGTTTCTTGTTATCTGGGTGGACCCCAAGTCCACTTTTCCACAGTGTAGGTATGCTATTTCAGCTTAAGGCCCAGCGCACACTGTATGACCGTTTTACAACTACCGTTGCGAACCAGTTGCATGCGCAACTGTTTTGTGACCTTGACAATGTATTTGAGAGGGGAGGCGCACGCACAGCCGTGCACACAACGCCGTATAGTGTCGATCTCAAAATGAATGATCAAGAAGTCAACATGAAGCTCGTTGGAGCAGTAGAGAAGCGTGACATCATGAACAAATACAAACTATCTAACGTCTTTGGTGTTGATAATAGTTCACAGTGTCTTCTTCGCCTGACTCAGTGATAGTAAGCCCTGACGGCCAAGCCAAGGACTAAAAAACAACATGTACCGCACTAAATAAACACTTCACTGATTGCACAATAGACGAAACTGATTTAGAACCAGCCCTTTGTCATTACACCCGTGTGCGGACAGAAGTTTTGTTTCAGTTGCAAACTGGTTGCAGACGCAACTGATTCCCAACTGAGGTTATAAAGTAGTCGCTCCGTGTGCGCTGGGCCTAACTCTCCCTGACATCCCAGAAAAACAAAACGTTTAAAAATGTTTCGGCAGCCTAAAGGTTGAACATGTACAAGGGTTGTCTTTAACCTTTTCCCTACTAAACACGTAAATATACGAGTGGAGGTTTCTTGACCCGGGAGACAAAAGCCGTATATTTTCGTCAGAGATTTTCTCACGCAAGTGAACAAAAGCCGAATATATACGTTTCCTAGTTCTCCCCCTTTTATGACAGTCACAGGTGTATAACGTCTTTGCTTCGGGACCCAACACTGTGGGGTTTAGGCTTTACCCTCGGAATCCGGGAGCAGATACTCTGACCCCTAGTCTGTTATTACCCCTCTTAGCGTAGGTCATGCAAGTGTTTATCCAGTCAGTTTTCGAAATTAATATTTGTTATTTTCTCAAGAAATATAAACTAAGAATTGAATTCTTTGTCTTTTGAGCAGCGTTTACAATTTTTAAATGGAATTCTACAATAAATATTAACTTATACTTTGAGTTCTGTATAAACATAAACATGGAAATTGTTGCTGCATTAAATGCGTTAATATTGACCTTAGAACTTTGTTTAAAATTTTACAATGCCCAGAAAAAAATGAGGAATCCAATTCAAAGTCTGCAATTTACTTGCAAGCAACAATTATCCATGTACCAAATACATATAAGCAATCCATATGTTGAGCGCGAACCAATGCTGCAGGTATGGTCGTAAACCTGGAAAGGAAACTACTCTCGGAGTCGGAAAGAATGCGGAGTCCCCGCTGGGAGGGGTCGAAAAAGGTTGGAGCTGAAAGCGTGTGATTATCCGCGAGACCCTTCTTTACGAATGTCCTCCAAAAATGCTCCGTACCACGAGAAAGAAGAGTCTCTTGGGGCTCAGTACAGGAGTCATGCTAAGACGTAAACTCTGCCGCCTAGAAATGGTTAAAGCAAGTTTCCCAAACATTTTTCACAATAAAGAACAAGTTTCTTTGGTTGGAAAATGCAATTTGGAAAAGCTTCCCTCAGGAAAGCACTTCACCCAGTTGAAAGCCACCACTGTTTCAGTTTCAGCGTTTGCATTGCAATTCACCTTTCCACGGTGTGCATTGGGGACCCCTTGAATCTCTGTTCCCCAACGCACACGATATCATCGTGTGTTGCATATGTCCAAGGATATATACAGATTTATAGAATTACACCCATGTCTCGTATAGCGCAAGGGATGCGTTCCTTGGGGTCTTTGCGCTATACGAATTTGCGTTATACGAGAGCGTTTTAACATTGGGAAGATAGGGATGCGTTCCTGGTAGCATAGGTCTTGAGTATTGAATTTACTCTAAAACATATATATTCCCATAAATAGCCTTAGAAAACATTATTTATATAATTTTTTATAGTTTAAAACATCTTTAAAGATAGTATGCACGCATTTGAAGACTTTTATTCACGTTAAAAAAAAATTCTTACGTGCTTTTGAAATTCGCTCCTGTCGTGCGAGTGGGCTAACATCTGCTATCTCAGGGGATCGTAATGCGTTGCCGGAAGTTCACGATTTTTCAAACTAGTCTAAAAACAACTCTTGTGTCACCCAGGCCCTTTTGTCGCTCATCGAAGTGACAGGCAAACGCTACTTTGAATGCCATTTCATAGCTAGCGGAGTTTATGAATGAAAAATCATTTTAATTTTATGTCCTCCGAGTCATTAGCGGCTACGTGAAACAGTCTTTAAATGTCTTGAAGCCTTCCCAGGTTTTCCTTCCCTGAAAATGAATGAACGAGAAAGCATTCTTTTCCAATAGAATATCGTCTCGTCAACACTAAAAACTAGTTGAGGGGGAAAGGAGCCACTTTCAATCACAGCTTGGAGTTCATCAGAAAATGTTGTGGTGACTGCGCTATCAACACTTGCAGATTCACCTGATATCGCCTCACTGAAAATACCTGCTTGCCTTTTAATTCTGGAACGAACCGGAGCTTTCACTAAATGTCTCAGAGCGATTACCACTCTCGTCTTTTTGTACTGATTCACTATGAACTTTCCGTATGTGTAGACTGCTTGGTTGAAGTTGGTGCGGCTGAGGTCACTGATGTTTTAACTTCGTCTTTATTCAGAATAAGGCTTCGTGCGTTTAACAAGTTCCCTGCCGGGCCCGAATTCTACTGTCATTCCGCGTGTGCCAGGCAAATATTTTCGAACCTATTACCAAACCGCAATAATGATATTGAGCCTATCTTCGGGTTTTACTTATATTTCTCGGTATATTTACACTCATTACGTGATGCGCTATCGCTTGTACCTTTAATCACGTGCAACGTCATAGGGCGTCTCCCCACTTTTGACAATGTCTAAAATTTGATGAGACGCCATTTGGTGGCTCAGGCAATTGGATGTGCGTTCCAACTTTTTAGTGCTCGCTGAAAAGCTATGATTGAAAATAATGTTAAAACAAATTTTAATTGTTGATTATGCTTTTAATAATATTTGCTACCGTATCCGGAGATGATTAGTGCAATGATTTAAATTTGGGAGACGTAGGTATGGCTGATCCGGACAGATCATAAGTTTTGTAGAAACTGAGGGCTACTTTGGCTTTACTGAGGGCAACTTTGCGGCTCATCGTCAGCAAGAATTCTTTTTAAAATCCGCGACAACCAACACGGGCTTTTCTAAAATGAAGAAACAGTGCTAAAATTAGTGTGAAAAATACTAATTCTCGATTTTATGTAATGATAATTTTATCCTATAAATTACCAGACTTCGAAGACTTCCTTCAGTCTTATTTATATTTACCAGGTAGTGCGTCGATTTTTTTAGACCCTATCAACGGAATCCCATATAATATGCATCCATTCTTCTATAATTTATCGTCTTAACTGCAGGAGAGAGATCATGTGGGCACCTGGATTCCGTGTTTCATTCCACAGCATAAAAGCATTAACAATACAAGTCCCAAAAAGAGCATCATCGGCCACCTTGTGGTACCACCTTACTGTTTTCCGATGGGTGCAAACGAAAGGGTGTCGGCAATGTCAATTCCTCCCTTTATTTTATTGTACTCAATCACCATCTTTGGCTTAGTAACCACTTCCCCTCTTCGATTTCTTTCCCCATTGGGATTATCTCCTATCTGATGGTGGTGGAGATCATGAATACGATCTTTCTGATCTTTCCATTTCTTTACCGTTGCTCCACAAGTTTTTCATAGCACTGAAATGCCTTTCTTTAACTTAGCAGTCGTTATTTCTCTTAACAGCCCTTCCCTATTTTTCCTAATGGTTCCCACAAAATGAGACTTATCTCCCAAGATTTCTTTCCATAAGCGTGGGATGAATCACCTCACTAGAAGTATCTAAACATTACAGGTGGAGCAGGGGTGCCAACTTACAAAAAATATTGGGGGGGGGGGCAAACCGGGGACCTTGTCTCTGTAAATTTTATAAGTAGCGAATTTTAAGTTTTTTAAGCATTTAAGAAGAGTCATATGATCGACGTTAGAACCCTGATCACTGGAATCTAGATATCTGGACACTCTGGGGAAAATGACAAGTATGACACATTTTTTCCTCACATCTGTAATGAATTTTTGGGGGGCTTGGGCCCCCTCAGGCCCACTGGAGTCGGTGCCACTGAGAAGGAGTTATTAGAATGTGAATAAAAAAATGGAATAAGGAATCATACTTGCATTAGAAGAAGAAAGATTACCTGACTCTGAGGATTCATACGACTCCTCAGACACCGTGAATTAGCGGTGTCTTCTTCAGAAAATCCTTCAAGGTCGTTGGTGGAAACCGAATTGTCAGAGTAATATGCCCGATTTCTTCTTCGTTAAAACGTTTCTTTCCCCCAATAATGCGTGACGGCGTACACATGATATATTCACTTAACTGGTTATCACTTCCGTATCGAAAGCACAGACACAGAGAATAAATTTGGTATACTGATGCGCTCCTCACTCGGTTAGGCATGAGCGACAACTGAGGGAAGGAAAGAAACGAAAGAAAGCTCTTCAAATGTAATTTGAAACATTGTGTGGAGATATAATACCTCAAGCTTCCACTTGAAACATAGATTGATATAGCCATTGAAATATACTACTCCCGAAAAAAACACAAGAAACCGAAGGCGAAAAAATAATGAAATTGGAGCTGAAATGTGTTACCAATACCCTCCTTTCACAGAGGATAACATTGTCTCATCAGTGCATAAGGAAATGTAGCTTAAATTTCAAGTTCTATACATCGCCTGATGATTCAACGAAAATGCTACTTTGACGCCCATTGGCGTCTCTCTAGTTGCATCCAGCAGCAATGCGAGATGCCAAATGGTGGCTCACTAACTCGGATTTGAAGTTATGTGAGACGCCCTATGGCGGCGCGTGGCAGGGAACGTGTTAAACTTCCGCGCAATATCGCTTTGACGTTCTCCATTTTCAAAGCAATTGACCTATATCAATTTCTCTTCAAGGTTTTTCTTGATAAATTCTTGATTTTTCTACCCGCATTCCTATTTTTTGTCATTTTCTCTTGGTTTTTACTCTGCATGGCTCTATCGAAATCACCTTCTACTGCTGAACTGTGAAACGCAGAGGGCCTACGACTGCGGGGAGGGAACGAAGCTATTGTGTTTGAGACTCTATAGGGGACCCTCTTATATGTTAGTGCTCTTCATGCGCAACTCGGCCACCGCTCCATTTCTCCCCCGTGAATACCGATGACCTTGAAGGCTTTAGCGTAGACCCTCTACCTGGAAGTCAATCGCCCGATAACCTATGACGGCAAAAATTACGTCTCAACCAGTATTGCTTAAAAAAAACTCATTTCCACTAGCCCCACGCTTAATTAATGATCTAAATTAACTCATTCTGTTAAGGAGACGAGATAAATTACTTCGGTAGGCCAGCTATCTGGACCCAATGACGAGTAATCCTTTTGGCCACTGCACAGCAATGGATTTCGATTAATGTATAAACATAAAAGAAGATTTGAGGCAAGCAATAATATTTGTATGCGTAAAATGATAGAAATTTCGTGTGTACTTAGCGCAAGTTCACGTTTTATCACGAGAGCGTTTAAGATTTTTGATTAGGCTACACTGCGTTGCAATGTTTCCCCGAGGAACGAATTTGCGCTTTATCGAAATTGCGCTATACGAGACTTGGGTGTAATCCATTACCAGCCAAGTAAAGAAATACTTGAAAGTATATAATTTTTTCTCTTCATTTTACCTAATAACATGCCAAATTAGATAAATTGGAAATATGGGCCTTCAAAAAAATTATCTTATGGTAAAAAATAAATGTTGCACTTTCGCAACTTTGGCCGAATCCGGTATCTTAAGGCAGTTATGCAACCCGCATTACCACATATTGCCGTCTCATAGGAATATGGTGTTTTTACTGTCAGATATTATCCTACTCCTTTTTATGCCACATATTTGACAGATGTCGTCATATTTGATAATTAAAATTCTTAGATATTATGTTTCCAATGAGTTGTTGCAATATTTGACCTAAACCCACTATGAAATAGGAACGCTTTATGGTTTGAAAGAAGTAAGTCAAAGCGAAAATTTTCTCAGAAGAGCATGTATTTCACATTTTTTCATTGACTTTAATTTTATCATTGCAGATTCAATTACAACAATTAATGACTATTTATGAAATACTCAAGCTTTTTTGGTGCAATGGAACATAAAATTTCGTACATTCATGCATGGTTTGACTTTTACACTGTTTTGGGAACTACTGGATTATTTTTCAACTCTATGGCCAAATTCGTCCTTTCATGCTTCACGAATCCGCGATGAATTACATGGCCTAACTATTTCTATGTTTATGGACGCGAATTGTATAGGGGTACGTCATCTACTGACTGATTCACTTCACTTTTTAGATGCGTCTCTTCTAGATACGATTTGAAGTCTACCAGTGAAATTTACTTGTGTTGCATAACCTGTACAATTTCCTGGCGTTAGTGCAAATGCTGTCCAGTAAGTTGATAAACTAGGACCTTTTTTCCTCCGAATTCTAGTGCGGTAATTTGCATTACCGAGTAGGTCCACACCTCCCATGTATTTACTATACTCCCCAATAACACGAATAGTATTTTCTTTTATTAACATAGAATAGTGTGTGAAATAGTATTTTCTTTTTTCTGCTGAAACTTTTCCCTGTGCCCAAAATTTGCACGTGCTGTCTACAGGGATAATCTAGTTATCATTTCATCGAGCAATACTAAGACCTTCGGCTTTATCTAATGTTTGTTTTCATGTTCCTCTTAGTTTCACGTCAATGGTTTCATTATATTCTATCAGGCACTCCTCCGTTATATTTACACGGATGGCTCCAGTGACAAATAATTCTTTTTCTTTCAAAACAATAAATACTCTTCAAGATGAAAAGAAGTTATCGAAAAACATACGATGATTCGAGGGATCAGGGATAACCTTGAGAAATTCCAGAATAACACTTGCTTCCAAGCCGAATCTTCGATGGAAGTAATTTTGTATTGCCTGGTTGAACCCTAAAGCCGTCTGAAAAGCATAACCACAAAAGTTAAGAGCAAAATCTAAAAGGCTTTTTTAAAAGAACATTTATGCACTGTAGTGACCAAAGTAAGGTACCATTTGCTCATCATTTGAACATTTATGCGCAAATATTCCGAGTTGTAATAATTTTTAATTCAAGTCGTCAAATTGAGGTCATAATTTAAAAATCTGTCATTTTTGTCCAGATAGGAACTGTCTGAAAAGTGTAGATCATTTTTTTTATAATCTAAATATGTTTTGGTTCAATGATTTCCGAACCAAATTCGTGTCTTATCGTCTTCTTTCGGCCAATATCTTGTTGAGGAAGTCGGTGATATCGCTGAATCGTGAAGTAAGGAAGGACTAATTCGGAATGAATGTACAAAGTTTTGTGTTCCATTGCACCCGAAATTATTTCATGTAATTCATAAATAGTCATTATTTGTTGTAATTTAATCTGCTTTGAAAAAATGTCACTTAAAAACTGGAAAATACGTTATATTCTGTAAAAATATTCACTTTTACTCATTTCTTTCAAACCGTAATGCATCTCTTTTTTATATTGGATTTAGGTAAAATAATGCAGCATCTCATTGGAAATATAATACCTAAGAATTTTAATTATCAAATATGACAATATCTGTCAAATACGTGGCATAAAAATGCGTAGGATTATATCTGACAGTAAAAACGGCATATTCCTACGAGACGGAAATATGTGGTATTGCGAGTTGCATAATTGCCTATAGATACCTGATTCTGCCGAAGTTGCGAAAACGCAACAATATCTTCCCGATCCGATTTTTGCTTAATGTTAACTCCCTAACGAAATATAAGCTTTAATACAGTAAAACCTCTTTACATCGTAATGGAGGGGACCAAAATTTCGGCAATTTGATGTATGGAGGTTCACTATAGAGAGGTTTTAGTGATAGGCACCATTTTATTAATAAACCATAATATTAATATATTTAACCATACATGCATGCATTAGTGAACATATATTTACAATTTAATGATTATACAAAGGTAAAAGTAACTTGTTTAAGAGGGCTTTTTAGGAAAGAAATTACCTAGTTATTGGGTTTACTTGAGGATATTACATAATTCCTTCCACGAAAGGCACAGCCTGTGCATGGTCTGAAGGATGTTCCATGAGCACTTTCAATGTCATTTTCACTATTCACTTTCCATAAAAAATAAATCACTAGCTGTTTTCGATAATGCCTTTTGACCAAAGAAATAATTCCCTGGTCTAAGGGTTGTAATTTACTAGTAGTGATTGGAGGGAAGTACACAAGTTTTATATTTCTTAACATAATTCCTTCATCCTCTTATTTCACTGCCCTGATTTTTTTATTTGTGCAGCATAGATATACAGTTTCTTCTGTTTTTCCTCGGTTGTTTAAAATAGATGTCAGGGTGAATGATGGTATTCCAAAGGTCACTGCTACGTCTTTCTTCTGCCTGCCCTCATCGATGGCTCGGAAAATTCCTCGGAATGTGGTTGTGTCAAGCGGCCGCCTTGTTTTATTTGTCGAATCCATCATCAGCTTATAATTAATTAAGTAATTTTCGTATGTTTTCATATTTTATGGCAAATAATTGAAAATACTCCTTATAATATATTTTAGAAAATTGATTTATCATTCTTATAACGTATGACTAATTACAGATTATAAAAAAATAAATACGTGACTATTGCAAAAAATAAACAAGAAATTGAGCGTAATTTTGTAAATTTCGTCGAATTCCCTTTCTCTAAAATACAATGCTCGTAGCATTCCGTAGAAAAACTGTCGAGGGCACAAAGGTCTGCGAAACGACGTAATTTTTTAGTGAGAATGCTGGGCGAACTACTTCAGAATGCGGCGGCGATGGTAAAAAATTTCATTGCTCTACCATGTATCAGCTAATTAGTTGTCTCCTTCACCTAACATTGTTGCGCATGGAGTGATGTTCGTTCAGTATTGCTAGAAATTGACATCCCGGACTCCCGATGGAAGAGTCAGATTTCGCGGCATAAATATGCACGCAGGACATATGACTGTCGCAATAAATTGTAAACTACGGTCGTTCACGAAAGCATCGAAAAAATTACCGAGGCGGCAGTAAGAAAGTGCTACACCGGGAAATATGGGAATAAAATAACTGCAAAACTGTATTTGATTTATTTCGAGTAGCACTAAATTCATGAAATATTTTTATTTTAGAAACGGAAGTAGCAATGCGGTTGAGTAATTCTGTCTCCATGAATGGGAGTGAAGTTAGCTGATATATTTCCGCCAGCAAGGGATTATAGCTGCGCTGGTCGCCTCTTTTATTAACTGAACATAGTATGTAAGCACTTACAGGAAAATAAAGCCATAAGTAACAGAAAGCGAGTGCTATCGCGCAATTTTTACCATGATTCGAGAGAAAACGATGTGTTCTGTCTTCATTTACTGTCACTTAAAATGATTAGGATAGTTTGTTGTCTTTTTCATATTTACTGTTAGGTATGCTCTCATATGGAACAAAATGGCCCAAGCTAATGGTTAACGTGAAAATTACAATATAGTAAAGGTGTAAAAGAAAAGAATAAGCGTGAAACATTTATTGCTGAAAATGTCATTCCATGTTCGTTATCGCGGCTGCATTAATGGTCTCTAGTTGTCTCGGTACGAAATGCGGAGGTAGTTAGGCTGTCTTGGGGGTGTCTTGTTGCTATAATACATAGAGGTTTTACGATATAAAGAGGTTCACTATAGAGAGGTTTGCCTATAAATTTACATGTAAATCTGACGGGACCAGAGGGTTGGTATGATGTATAGAGGTTTACGATGTAAAGAGGTTCACTGCATAGAGGTTTTACTGTATCTATTAAGTGAAATTTTGACGTCCATATGGACGAATAAAAAACTTAATAAGGGGAATAGTTACTCGTAGGAAAAATTATTTATCTTGCATAACAGGTGACTTGAAAATTGACACATTTTGAGTGTCTCTATAAATATCAAAATACTTACGAAATGTCATTATAATCTCACTAAAAATCAGATTAAACTTACTTTTATGGAAAAAAGCAAATTCCTTATGAATAACATTCAATTGAAACATTTTTTTGCATTTCTCAATAATGTTCTGTTTTCGCAACTTTGGCTGTAAATGGGTTAAAGCCAGTTATGATTTATCATTAATAAAATCCTTGAGCAATGAATTGCTATTCGAAGCAGCATTTGTCTGTCATTTGGATGAGCAACAAAAGGGTCTGGTTGACACAAGAATTGTTTTTATACTGGTTTGAAAATTTGTCAACGGCAGGAAATGCATTACAAAACCCTGATATAGCATGCATTTTTCCTGGATGTTAGGCTACCCGCTTGTAAGGCTACCTGCTTGGAATTTCTGAAGCACGTAAAAATTTATTTTAGTGAGAAAAAAGTCTTTTAATGCGTACGTACTATCTTTAACAATATTTTTAACTCTAAATCTTCATTTAAATAATGTCTTCGAAGGCTATTAATGGGAATATATATGTTTAACACGTTCGCGGCTATCGTGAAATTAGCCGTTTCCTCCCCGTGGGCGTCAATTTTCATAAAAATTAAATCGATCCAATCATGTTAAAATTAATGCACACTTCTTTGGTATAGTTGAAAATGATGAATTGCAATAAATTTTGGAAAACCTATGCACCGTTATTTAGTAATTAATTAATCCCCTTTTGTGTATGCAACCACGCATTACACGTTTTATTTTCTTCTGTATTTATTTATTGTCACCTAAAATACTTTCAAAATGTACAAAATGGAAACGATGAAATAATTTATCCACTTACTCTTATTATCAGCCCAGAATGCAATATTTAGCTATTAATTAATCCCCTTTTGCATATGCAACAACGTATTACATGTTTTATTTTCTTCGATATTTATTTACTGTCACGTAAATACCTTCAAAATGTACAAATAAGTCGTGATTTTAGATATGAAAACGATGAAATAATTTATTTACTCTTCTTATAAGCCCAGAATGAAAGTGTTTAGTTACAGGTATCGGAAAAAATTCGATATTTCATAGTTTTTTGCAACTGTTTCGAATTTATCTTCTGAGCCTTCATTACACTCTTTCTATTTCGCTATGATGCCTTGCTTCGGTTTTATTGCTTTGGGAACAAAATACATCGGGAGGAAATCATACATCTCGTTCCTACTGTCATTGTTAGAGGTTCTACGCTTTCAGAAAGTCGCGAAAATGATTATCCACAAAAGAACCGGGAAAACCTCTACCTTTGTGACGCTGGCGACCGACCGCTCAGTCAGTAGCACCCTATACGAAACAATAGCTTTCCCCTTCTCTCGCCTTTCGGGGTGGACGTTCCATGGGATTTTGTAGAGACTCAAGACGGGCCTAACCGCACTTGTCCGGCGCTTAGAAAAGGCTAGGGCTGAGGATATTCCGCACCCACCCTCATGCCTCCTAGGAGAGGGGTGGTGGTTGGGGCGGAACCTTTGAATCTATTATTTCCATAGTCTGCGGATAAGAAACCAAATTATTATTGGCATAGGTGAAGCTTTGCTTACAATTTTATTGCAGGCAGACCCATTCGTGGGTGCAGTTATTATCGTAAGCTTACCCACAATTGGGTGTTGCAAGTAACCCTTAGGAGGCTAATCCCCCGACAGTTTCATTTTTGACTAATCTTGTGCGGCATCGCTTCTCACATAGTGGCCTTGTCGCAACAATGCAATACACACGTCGAGTTTCAAATTAGTCGAGCTGAGCGGAGGGCCTTACATGTACAATGGTGACAAAATTTTCCTTGCAGTGAGAGAAGAATTTTCAGTCTTGGCTAATAAACGAGTGCCACTAGATATACGAGTCTAATTTCCTCGTCTTTTTGTGGAGCAGTGATTTTTGTGTTATTAGTGGCAAAGAAAAATTAGAGGAGATGGCTGACTCAGATGCATCTCAATTTAGTTCTGACTCCGATGATTCATACATTCCATCCGATTTCGAATAAGACAGTGAATCTTCATATTCAGAGGACGAAATTGGAGAAGATTTACCCGAAGAGGAAGAGCATGTAGCGTTATCAAGCTCCGATGAATGGGGAAACTGCACAAATGGTACAGATGGTACCTTAGAGAGGTCGGTTACATTTTAGGCAGTACCTGTCTGGAAAGGCTCATAAATATGGAATAAAATGCTACAAACTGTGTAGCCCTGACTCATTCACGCATAATTTGCAAGTGTACTCTGGGAAAAGTGAAGTGTCAAACACGAGGGGGAAGGTTGGACATGGACACAAAGTTGTACTGCAACTGATGGAGGGACTTTTGGATGCTGGGCGGACATTGTACATTGATAATTTTTATACTAGTGTGGGCCTAGCTGAAGACCTTTTGGGTAGGGAGACCTATGTTTGTGGCACACTGCGGGCGAATCGGAAAGGTAATCCACCAGAGTTTCGTCAAAAAAAGTTGAAAAGGGGGAAATTATTGCAAGGCAAAATGGAAAAGGTGTTAGAATGATGAAATGGCAGGACAAAAGACCAGTTATGATGATATCCTCTAACCCCGACCTTGGTGAGATTTTGCAACCAACCACGTCGAAATCTAAGCGAGGGGTAATAATGAAACCAAAAGCCATCATAGCTTACAATAGCGCGAAAAAGGGGGAAGACATTTCCGACCAAGTGTCTGCTTATTGTAGTTGCATCAGACGATCTCTCAAGTGGTATAAGAAACTGGCATTAGAACTGCTTCTTGGGACATGCATGGTGACTTCATGGGTTTTATATAATAATTATGGCCAAAATAAAAAAAATGGAAATGCTGAATTTTCGAGAGAAAGTTATTGATGGATTATCGTAAGAAGATGTCATCTTTAGCGATGTGGCTGGGGGAGGTGTTCCAGCATCGAAGAGGAAGTCCTTGCACAACCTAAGTAAATATGAAGGTACTGCAAGGATAAATAGGAAGAGATGCCTCAATTGTTACGAGAGAATACGTAAAAAAAAAGGGAACGAAAGAGGCAAGCAAGAGGGAAAAAAAGTGAACACATTTTGTGAGGAATGTGATGGACACCCTACAATGTGCTTGGATTGTTTCAACAAAATTCACCATTGACATTGTCAAAGAAAATAAGTGAATATATTGAAAATATGAGTGATTGTATTGAAAATAGTTTGAAATTATATTTGAGATTCGGCAAGTTTTCGTTGTGCTCATTTGTATTCTCCATTTAGAAAATTGTTTCCATTGACCCAATTAGGATATCCAAACTGAAAATGACATTTATTATAGTTTTGAAATGTTTTCTCCATTTTTGTTTTCGATCTAAATAATTTTTCCGGTGGGTGCTACCCTCTAAATATCTACGAAAGTGGAACATCTTCGATATGCGAAAGCCATGTAATTGAAACGGTGAGAGTAGTAGTATTGCGACGTGCAATCAAGGAAGGTAATCGTCCTTCTTGTAGGGCCATCTTACAGTCTTATTGAAAACGAAAAAAGCATTTCTAGCGATGCATAATGCCACGTAAATAGTAGGAATATTTTAGTTAACCTATCTTCGTCGTAAAATGTAATAAAGCCAAACTAACTTGATTTATATTTCGCTATACTTTTGATAGACGATGCAAAACATAAAATTTACGTCTAGAGATTGCCGTGTCATAGAAAATAATGGCTCAATAACGAATCAACTATATGTAGCTCTCGTCTACCTTCAATATGACTGCAATATTCTTTACTTTCTTTTATTACTGAATAAACTTCATAAAACTGCCTGCGGAATTGATATGATTGAGAACTTCGTACGCAACACAATTACATTTTTTTTTAAACCCCTGTAATCTACGGATAGGCAACCCGCAATGCAACAATTACGTATTTCATAAAATTATGGAAGTTGATTACCGATGATCGAGTTCATTTGAATATCTTTCCGATTAGTTAACCTAAAATTGAAAATATTTCACGCACAAATGCAAATACAACATCAAATACTGAATCTTTACATGATTGTTCGTCATTTCACTTGCTACCTTTCTCTAGGCAAAAAGTTCGGTTTGGCATCAGTAAAAAGTTAACTAAAAACACCTTCATGGGCGATGAAGAACGTAATAAGTCCGTCCTCATGGGCGCACGTGGCCCGAAGCTCCTTTAATTTGCATGGGAAACGTGACCACCGGTGGGTCATGCCGCCCATAGAGCTTAGAAACGCATGACCCACCGGTGGGTCATGCCGCCCACGGGGATAGACCAGCCATGACCCACCGGTGGGTCATGCCGCCCTGAACGTGTTAATAGGAAATTCAATATCCAAAACCTATGCTATCGGGAACACATCCCTATCAAATGGGTTTATACAGGTTCCTACAGCTTCGTTCCTACAGCCCATGGGCTGTAGAAATGTTTTTGAACAGTGTGTATGGATGAGTGCGGGAAAAACGTTTTTCTAAGTTTTTCTTACCATATTTTCTTACCACTGGCAGCCTTTCCTTAAGATTTTATTGCCATCCTTTTCGCGATTGCTTGAACTCGGACAAACCTAATGGCAGAGAGCACAAAGGCATCTTTCGAGGAGTGGGCACCCTCACCACGGGGAGCCCTGCCCAGATTATCCCTTCTCCCAGAGAGAAAGAGCTCCCTCCTCTCCACGGCGAATTCATCATGAAAACCATTCCAACTAATCCTTGCATTTCCTAGGAATTTATTTATCTTGCTGTTGTTCATTAGCCGGGGAAACTTATGTAGCGTCCGCCCCGGTCTCTCTTGTGAGATGGGGGGTCAAACTCGGCTTTGCCATGTGGGCGCTTGCCTTTGGGTGCAGGAAGTAATGAAGTGGCTCAAACTGTACTTTGTGAGGAAAGTGGAAAAGGCACTTTACCTTCAGGTCCCCTTGAGAAGCGGTGGCGATGTTCGCGAAGGTGGAGTGAAGGCTGACTTAATGGCGGGGCTGCGACTCTCGGACTGAGTATGACTCCTTGCCCTTGCCTATTCGGATTGTGCCCTTGGCAATAGGTACTTATACCGACAGAGTCGTGAAATATGGCACGGAGAATATGGGAGATTTCTGCTCGTCCAACGGACCACTGCTCGCGGTACACGCCCCGGTTGTCACTCCTCAACACCAACTGACTTCCTTCAGATTTTGAGGGTTTTTATACCCAAAGTCTTTGCCTCCCAGGTCTTATCCCCTCCCCCCTAAGTTGACGTATAGGAGTAACCTAGGAAGTGAAGTGTTTGTTGCAACAACTCCATGTTGTTGAGGTGTCCCTCTTCCCGTATTCTCCAAGTGTGTTTTTGTTGCCGTATTTCACTTTCGCTTTCCTTGCCTCAAGTCATCCTCCCCCTCCGCCTCTCTCACGCATTGGAGTGGGTGTAAACACTTCCGTGACCGAATTAGACAAAAATATTCCGCGTCCAAATTTGCGGTCTCCACACTTATTTGAACGCAAGTGTCTCTATTTCTTTTACTATTGGTGGTGGGTCTGCCGTCCCTACATAATTACCAAGGACATATCAACTCATGGGAACACACCACAACATTTTATTATTACTAAAAAAAGAAAAGAATTGAAAGAGAGAAGAAAAAAATTGACCAGAAAAACTAAGTTTAACAATGTAATATACATTGATCTTTTGAATAAATGACCGTTTGTTCTGGAGAGCGAATGTAGGGAAATATATTGCATAAACCGTATCCTCACTACAGGGGTGATGAAAATAACCAATAACCAAAACCTAATGGCAGAGAGCAAAAGGTTTCGGGAATTAATATCAACTATCCGAAAATCACCAACATTCTTCGCATACCAAAAAAACGAAGAAATTTGCCCACATCTTCTTATGGGTAAACGGGGTGCTGGGACTAACAATGGTGGACATGGTGATTCCCACAGTGGAAGCCTATGCGACGACTCGACATGATGAGAGAGTAGTGTTGAGAGAGTAATCTAGAGGACTCTGGTGTATGTAGGGCGAGATTGGTTTATGTAGGAGCAAATATGATCATTGACGTGGGATTTTAAATTGCATCATCAAGGTTCATCATTCGCTTTCACCTTCCGTAGTTAAGTTTATTATGTGAAAATATTGGCATGAAACTGCGTTTTCTATGGTTATATGTAAACGAAGTATTGGTTTCCCAAAAGTATACCAGGTGCCAAATGTGAAAAATATTATTGTATATTCGTAGAGACAAGGCGCATGTATACCGCTACATTGTTATTTTTAGTTCAGTCAATTTTATAATTTATTTAACTTGGTGGCTATAAAGTGGTAGTATTATTACCTCCCTGCTGTGTTCCTGTACATTTAAATATAGTTCGTGTGAGCTCGTCTCCATTAATATCCAATGTTACGTAGAATCTTTAATCGAAGTGATCAGCAGACGAAATTTGGCCGCCATGTTTTTAAAGGGTGTAGGGCTGGTTCGGGTACTCGACATCAAGTCGGGTCCGTTTAGTTCCAAAAACGGTCATATGTAGGCTCTCCTTAAGCCCTACTCTGTACCACACTAGAAATTTAAAGCTACTGGGCTTTGACCTTGATTGCAGACTAACATGGGATTGTCATACATCCTCTACAACTGCTAAGTTATCAAAAGCCATATTCCTCCTTAGAAAACTGAAAACACTCATTCCTGCCGAACATCTTCGAGCAGTTTACTTTGCCATTTTTCACTGCCACCTCTCCTATGGCATTGAGGTTTGGGGCCATTCTTCCTCATCTAAAGAGTTATTCATTCTACAGAAAAGAGCCATCAGGATTATTACCAATTCTGACGTAAGGGAACATTGCAAACCACTATTCAGGCAGCAAGGGATTATGACATTGTACGGTCTATATATATTTAAATGTTTAATAAATGTGAAAGTGAATATTGACAGCCATAAAACTGGTGCTGATGTCCACCATTACAACACAAGGCTCAAACATAATCTGTTACAGCCCCACTGTAGGCTGTCAACTACAAAAAATTCTTTTGACCATGTTAAACTTTGCATGTTCAACCACTTACCTCAAGAGGCAAGAAATTGTACTTTAAGAAAGTTTAAAGGTGTTCTTCACTCGTGGATAGTGACTCAAGCTTTTTATTCACTCAATGAATTTCTGGAGAGCAATACTCTAAATTGTATATTCTAGATTTAGTTTTTCTTTGACGAAGACTATTACATTGTATTATGTTTAATGTTGAATAAATTATGATTATGATTATGATGTGGCGTATGTGGGGCGAGATCGGTTTATGTAGGGGCTGATGACATATCTAGGGTCGGTTGGCCCTACAGGGTCAACTAAGAATCGGCCTGAGACGATGGCAGAGGATCTGGTTAAAACAGCTAAGTTTCCATGGTGTCAATCGAATGAAAACGTAAACGAATGCACTTGGTAAAATCCCACACACTTGCTATTGAAACCATTGCATATGGCATCAATTTGGTCCTGGGGAAGCTGAGGGGGATAAGATATGGCAATTTAATTGGACGTGGGAGGAATTGAAGGTTAAAATTTAACATCAATGGTTTTAACAAAGGAGGGGAATTTGACTAAGTGTCGTCGTTTACGTTATGTATATGTCATTCCACGAAGTCAAGCTTAGTAATTCTAAATTCCTATGGCTCTATCACCTCTCGCCAAATAGCGTTTGCTCAGGGACTGAAATCAGTCTTCCCTTTTAACCGTCTAAATCCAAAATGGTTAATTCACGGAGTTTGGAAGTTTATTTCAAATATCCGTGGCTTTGGATCACAGAAATAACTAATTGCTCCCCTAGATCTTCACCTGTCAACATAACTGTTTCTAGCTACCACACCACATTCAAGATTAGACTTAAGTGAAGTTGCTTAAGTTAAGTCTAGTGTAGACAAGGCTACTGGCAGCCTTTCCTTAAGATTTTATTGCCGTCCTTTCCGCGGTTGCTTGAACTCGGCCCAACCTAGAGGCAGAGCGCAATAAAGGCGTCTTTCGAGGACTGGACACCCTCACCACAGGGAGTGCTACCTGGAATATCCCTTCTCCTACAAAGAGAGAGCTCCCATCCCTCCGCGACATATTCACGATGAAAACAATTCCAACGAATCCTTACATTTCCTAGGAATTTATTTATCTTGCCATTGTCCATTTGCCGGGAAAACTTATTTGAATGCATTGGTCTCTCTTTCTTATACTTTTGGTGGTGGGTCGTCTGTCCCTGCGTAATTAGCAAGGACATATTACATTCATGGTCTGTTGTGAGAGGGTAGGGTGGGAGTCCCGGATTGTGAGGGTCCACCACCTGCTAGACACACGCCCGGGGTCGACGGAAAAATATCTTCCCCGCTCGTGTCCCGCACACAGCGGCAGAAAAATTTTGACGCTCCGGCAGCTAAAGCGTTAAGTTATCAAAGCAGAAACATAGTTTCTGCTTTGATAGAAACATACTAGTTTCTTTTACTTTTTGACGGGAACGCTCTTTTGAGCTGTATTTTTGTTGGGTAAAAATTTAGTTAACCCTTTGAGTGCCACGCAACGATATATCGTCGTTTGCAGAATATGCCAGAAGTGCCAACGACGATATATCGTTGTTGACAATGAACCCTGTTAAAACAATGTTTTTTTCATTCGATTGATACTTTTTATAGCATATAACACCAGAACAGTTTATTTTTTACCATGTTGCATTATAATTTGAATTTTTAATTGCAATTATCAACATATTTGTAAATTTTTGTGACTATATGACAGATGCAAATTTCTGAGCGCCATTTTTGGTTCTTACGAAACAGCTTCCTGGTATTACACTTCATAAGCCGCATTGTTTGTCGCCTAAAATCAACTGGCTTTCATTTAATATACCTTGTACTTTGTATATCTATCAGTGGTGTTATTTTTGGCTAGTTCTTATTTCCTTTTAACTTATTTGAAACATTTTATCCACTGCGAAGCGCGTCTTATTTTTTTCAGAGCGCGAGCGATATATGATCGTTACTGGAAGACATGAGGTTTTTATCTATGCTCTATTACTTCGAAAGATATAATTTGTTGCTGAATGTGCCATTTCAATCGTGTTTTTTATATTTAGCACCGAAAGAGAGAAGGTAAGGTACTAAGTATGTAATTGATACCGTGCAATCAATCACAGCTTGTGTACCGGTCAACTGGGGCACCGCGGAGGTTGGAAATCGGAGTCACATTGTCGACCCGGTGCACCGGGTCGTCAATTTGACTCCGATTTCCAACCTCGTTTTCATGGTATCAAAGGCAGTAGTAATTGAAATATGATGACGGTGAACATAAAAGAATTTGTTGTGTGCCGTCTTTAGCTGTCATTTACTCCATGAAATTACCCCACATATGTAAAGCTGAAAAGAATTCGTTGTGTGCCGTCTTTTGCTGTCATTTACTCAATGAAATTACCCCACGTATGTAAAGCTGACAGTTTTGTTTGCGTGGCCAGTTCCATCCTGCGACGAGAGGGATTGTAGTCGCAATTTACCTCTTCGAAATTGAAGTAGCCTTATGGTTTAGTAAATAGCGTCAACGTCGAGAACTGAGTTAGCGTCTGGTGTTGACGATGACAGATTAGTTGAATATATAAATTAGCTAAGTGATCATGACAACGGTTCTGTGCGAAGTGGGGACAGCGCCCATTCTCGTCGAAACAAGATTGAAGGGGAATGTTATCAGACTCAGATGAAAGTGTGATACTCTTTGCTAAGAAGACACCGGTAATAATTGACTTTAGTGATGATAGTAATAGTTCTGATGAACTTTACAATGGAAGTGGAAGCTGTGAACACACTCCAGAATTCGTTGAAGTTCAGGGCAATTGTGATTTACCCCAGACTCCAAATTTTGAATTCTTGAAAAACCGGGGCCCAAACGTCTACCGCCACCAAACTCTCCTCCAATTGTGTAATTCAACCTCTTCTTTGCCATCACATTCTGGAACATGGTTGTAAAGGAGGCCAACAGGTACTCTTTTAGGTCTAAACAGGTTTAGGCTTCACATAATAGACTCTCACCGAATTCGAGAATGCAAAAATTGTGTCCAGTTAGAGTGGAGGAAATGAGGTCTTTTATTACGGTGTTTATGGAAATCAAATCACTAGAAGACATACATTTTTTTCGGACTGGTCCGCTAATTCTCGCTCAATCCCTTGGTTTGGAAAGATGTTTTCAAGAAATACGATTCAATTACCCCTGAATTTTATGCAACTAACATTGGAAAAATAAAAAAGATATTTACTGAAAATTTGAGTAATTTTCTTTGCGATTATGTGACTATTTTATAGAAAAACAATGGTATTTCATATTTATTTTTGTTTGGTTCATATTAAAAGGATTTTGTTTGTCCATTTTTGGGTCAAAAGTGAAAAATTAAATAATTCAATCTCGTTAAATTTAAAATTTAACAACAACAATCGAGCATTACGAAACAAAACTGCCAATATTTTTTTATTTTGATTTAGATGAATGAATTCACTGCCAAATACAAAAAGAATTGTGCAAAAACAGTAATAAATAAGCAAATTATTAAGTTTTTAATAAAGGTCTACAAAATTAGCAAAATACCCATGGCACTTCTGGGAGTACCCATCAAAAAACCCATGGCACTCAAAGGGTTAAACCTGATTAATGGCAAATTAAATAATTAAATCTTGACCCCTTGAATCTCTGTTCCCCAAGGCACACCGAATCATCGTGTGTTGCATATGCCCAAGGATATCGACAGATTTGTAGAATAGGGTAGTTTCCTTTAGGGATGAGTCGATTCTCGATTCCACCGATTCTCGGGAACGGAATCGAGAATCGATCGCCGAAAGTCGATTCCGATTCCATCGATTCCAGGAAGATAAATGTTTTGAGCATAGACTATTAGTTTGGGGCATAAAGGCTGCCACACACCTAAGCGGCCGCGGTGTCAGCCTTGCCGGCGCGGAGGATACGCCCGGCACGCGGGTGCTGCGACGAACATGCCTAAGAGGCCTCGGAAACATGAAAATGTCGGCGAGAGTGGCATTATGAATCACATTCGAAGAATTCATCTGGACCACCAATTTTAAAGTATAATAGATTGAAATATATTTTTTTTAATTTTGAATGGTATTGGAAGTCTGATGATAAAAAAAACGTGCAGAGAGCGAGTTCTCCTGTGTAAAAAGTTTCTTATAAATACGCGCTGAGAGCGGGTTTTTTATATATGTAACTTTTTTTAGACTAACACGCATCTGCGTCAATAATAAAAAATTTAGACACATTCGCATTTGTAAAGCCCAGTTTTATCAATGCAACCCTTGAGAAAGTTGATATTTGCTTGGCATAAGCCGCCGCGGCCTCCGGGCGGACTCGACAGGTTGCCTTCGGCCGCCACCGGGCACCCGCCAGGCTGCTCTGGTATGTATGGACGCAATGAACGCTACATTATTGTTTTGCCACCTTTGTGGCTACTGTTATTTTTAGGGATGGTCGGATCGGATACCTCGGACCCAAATATCTGCGGATATTGCCCTTCATCGGATACATCGGATCCAAAGTCGCGGAAGACATCGGATCTGGATCCGAAATTTTAAATAATAGATTCAGTGAATGCAACACCCCATCAGGGTGGATAGAGTTCCGATTCCCTCTTCAAATGCGCCGTCGCATGCGATTCTTGTCCTACTCATGAACCGTTTTGTTTGAAAGCTCTCGCAGAGGTTATGAGTAGAATTTCAGCCGTGGCCAGGATTTTCAGCCAGAAAATAAAGGCAAAATACGACTGGCACATAGTGTGACTCTTCCCAAGAGATTGAACAATCATCGGGGGAATCTCAGCGCCGTAGGATAATAACGTAATAACCACGTCAAAAGTAACTACGTCGCGGATTTCAGAAAACCACCTTTGGCCGTCCATCAGCCCGTGCCTCTATTGTTGTTTTTTCGTATCCGAAATCAAACGGATCATAAATCATTGTCTTCTTAGGAAAATATCAAATCACATGAAAACAACTGAAGCGTGTTTCATCCCTACCTCGTCGCACCAACTGACCTTTTTTGGGCTACCTGCTTCAATTCTCCGTTTCTAGACAAAAAATGCTAGGAGAGTGACTTCTGGGCCCGAAGATCGTGGGAATCGTGCGCACAGCGCCACAGCCGGAGAGCAGGCCCGGACATAAAACACATGACTTGGACTGCTAGTGGCATCATATGCCCTGCAGTCCATCAACACCTTGTCCGGTAGTATCTGCAAATATCCACAGGGAAGAATGACGCCAAGAAGCCAAGAAGAAGAATGGTAGCTAAACTGGCTAACTGGTAGCACTCGACCGGAAATCGGGGGATCCGGGTTCGAATCCAGGTCAAGGCGAATGATTTTTTTCTCTGTGGATCTTTCGCCTCATCTGAGGTAGTTAGCAGTGGCGCCGACTCCATGGGGCCCGAGGGGGGCCGAGCCCCCTCAAAAATTCGTTATTGGGGGCAGGAAAAGATGCATTAGGCTTTCAAATTTTCCTCGGAGTGTCATGTTATTCAGAGTTGAGTTTTCAGGGTTCTAATGCCGATCATACGACTCTTCTAAAATGCTAAAAAAAAATTTAAAACTCACCATTTATAAATTTCCCGCGGCAAGACCCCCAGTGTGAGCCCCCCCAATATTTTTTATAAGTCCCTGGTCGTAAAAAATCCTAAAGCCTGTATGACACTTTCCAATTTATTGGCCAATTCATTGGATATTGGATTGTGGTCCAACTGACACACAACAATTTCTAGTCCCATATCCTATTCACAATATTGGAAACAATTTATTGCCCAATTTGTAATTTAGAAAAGGTTCTATTTTCTCGTGGCCAATCTCCAATCAGAAGTCAGTATTGTTGACACCTAGTGGCCAAAACAAGGAGGTCTTCGCAAAACATCAGGTTTGGCTGTGAATCATTGGATTTGTTCCGAAAATTCGCTTTAAGTTTCTAAAATGTGAACGAAAGAAGTTGTTTCACTATTGATTGAAGCGTACAAATCACGCGAATGCTTATATGCAACGTAAAATCGTCGAAATACAATGGCGTTCCCTATCGGGACATTTGAACACTACTTCGGCCAATATTGGTGCAAATATTGATACAGTGAGTCCTCGTTCTACGTCACCCCGTTTAACGTCATTTCGCGATAACGTCACAAAAATTTTGAGACCGTCATTCGTTTATCGCACCTTCGCTTTGCGATAACGTGAAGGCTTTTAAATTTCGCGCGAGAAAAAAATGCGAAGCGGCGGGCATTGAAGGTTGTTCGTTTTGTGGGCGGTAATACAGTCAGTCTAAACGAAGTGTAAAACGGTGTGTTTATTGTTAATCGCGATTACGGTTTTAGCATATTTTCTGCAAAATGAATTCTTAGGTAGGTGCGCAAGGTTTTACTTGACATAATGGTTTTCAGGAACCTAAAAAGTGATTTCAAGGAATTTTTCCGAGTAGAACTCGGAGTTTTTGTCGTCACTTTTTTCGCCGTGTTCACAATAATTTTGGTTCCTGTAACTGCGACGATGTTTCAGCGATGATGATGCCCAAGCAACGCTCGCCCGGGCGACCACCATAGCGAAGCCGAAAAGCAAATGCGGGAAGATACAATGGAGAAGGATTTACGTCAGTGCTGCTATTGTCGTCGATGAAGACAGGAACTCGTATTTATGCCCTAGCTTGGCATTCGCATCGTAAAAAATGCCCCAGATATGATACACTATATTTTTTTGCGTAGGAATTGTGAGGTTTAGGAGCCGATATTCACTTTTTACATTGTTTCTTATGGGATATTATGTTTCGATTAACGTCATTTCGTTTATCATCACATTTTTCAGGAACGGTAAGTGACGTTAAACGAGGACTCACTGTACGTGTCATATTGTACGTAACGCCCAATATTGCAAACGATATTGCCAGCCTACTTATTGGCCAAAAAATTGGAAAGTGTCTTAAAAAAATAACTATTATGTCATTGTATAGTAAAGTAATTAATAATTTAATAATCTTGAGATTGAAATTGGCGTACTCAAAGTCCTCCGTTAAGCTGTTACACAAGTAATAGATATACAGCTTAAGTGGCGTAGGTTTACCTACAATTTGAAAAATAACAAATTCGTCATTCTACTACTCGTTAGTGGCAGTATGACGTAGGGGAATCTTTCTTGGGTTATCTTTTGAGCTTAGAAATTTTACTATGAGCAGGATAATGATAGGATTCCAAGAAAGAGCTGTAAGTAAGTTCCCTGGTAGTTAAGGAGGCAATGTCGGAGAAGGGTTTGTTTTCTTTTAAGTGTGCAAAAAAGGAAGGTTTAGAAAGGAGGAGTGGGAAGGATACAGAATTTCATTCACAAAATACGTTCCTTAGTTTTGACACTAGGGTAGTTTCCTTCATCAAAGAAAACGAAAGGCATTGATTGCGATTTGTTAGCCACCATTAGTGTATTCATAATATACAAATCATTTGGTTTCAGAAATACAGGTGTAGACGAATGGCAAGGGTCAATTTTAACCTCATTTGAAAAAGGCCAGATTGGCGCCCATGCGATTACACTACACGTGACGTCACAGGGACCTAGTTTCTATATGAGTAGATAGGATTTTTATATCGTCTGAGGTAACCAATGCATGCATGAGGCACAGAGCTCAGGGAAACATGTCTTAATAATCACCTATTAAAACTGCCTATAGTCGGGAAGTTTCCTCCGTTTGATAGGGTATTAATAATCCTTATTTAAGCCAAGCGCTACCTGCTAGCAGGGTACTCTGCTATGATATCAGTCGTATCAGTGCTCAAGCCTCGCCCCAAGGTCACCTCACAGGGAGCCAGCGGGAACAAGAAATACGTCACACGGAGAGATTTCCCGGCATTCATACTTACCCCTCGCATTTTCGCGCGCTTGAAAATTTTCACTTTTCATTTAATCGCAAAAATAGATACTGTCATTTAAAAATCTAAAAGAGTGAAATACATACTCCAGGAGTAATAATTTTTCGATTTAGGCAATAGAAAAGTAATAGGAAATCACCCTTTTCTTAAAATTTCAACTTGGTCTTAGCTTATGACACTTGGATTGATTAATGTCAATGTATGGCCATTGTATGTCAACCAGATGTCGAGTGAGATGATGTTTGGTTCTTTTTGCCAGAATGAAATGGAGGAAAATGCCGACTTGGTCCATGATGAAGAGGCTGCCGGAGAGGAGTATGCTGAAGAAGGATATCAAGATGAAGGAGAGACTAGCTATGATTACAGCGCGTATGGATATGGAAGCCAGGTGAGTAATGATAATGCAGTAAAACCTCCATGTAGTGAACTTCTTTACATCATAAACCTCCATACTTCATACCACCCCTATGGTCCCGTCAGATTTACATGTAAATTTATAGGCAAGCCTCTTTATCTCGTAAAACTCCACTTATCATACCAAGGAGACACCCCCAAGATGGCCTTACTACCTCCACAAATCGTACCGAGACAACTTGAGAGCATTAATGCAGCCGTGATTACCTACATCGAATGACATTTTCAGCAATGAATGTTTCACCCGTATTTTTTTTTCTTTTACACCTGTAATATGCTGTAATTTTAATGCTAACCATTAGTTATGAACATTTTGTTCCATATGAGAGCATATCTAACATTAAATAAGAAAAAAGGTATCCAACTATCGTAATCATTTTAAGTGACTGTTGAATTAAGAGAGATCGCATCGTATTCTCTCAAATCATGATAAAAATTATGCGATAGCACTCGCTTTCTGTAATTATTAAATAATAAATGTATGTTCACTGATGCATGCATGTTTGTTTAAGCACATGAATATAATGGTTTAAAAGACAGTAGTGCCTTTTATTTCCAAAGGATATGAAAAAATGGTGCCTATCACTGAAACCTCTCTATAGTAAACCTCCATGCGTCAAATTGCCCAAATTTTGGTCCCCTCCATTACGATACAAAGAGGTTTTACTGTATATAGGTTAAAAGAATTGTCATTACAAATTTCAGGTATTTAAACCTTTTCATAAACTAAGGGAAAAAATCTGATGCTGATGTTTGTCATCTTACCCTATACAATGCAGAAGGTTCAAGGCAACTAAGGATTGAAAAAATATTTAATTTAAACTGCTAATATTTTCACAAAAAATTGTGTTCCAGTCCTCTCTTGTCTCCCCTACGTATTTTAGGAGGGGCATCACATATTGTATTGACGCATTCATCACTAGATAACTGTAGGTTAGGTAAATTGTATATTATTATTAACCACATTCTAGAATTTTACCCTCTTAGTACTGCGAATGGATATTTGGCTCGAGCGTAGACCATATTTAAAATCATAATAAATAATATGTTTTGTTCCATCCTTTATCCAATATATTAGAATATTATGAACAACGAATAAAATCTCTCTAAAACTTTTTCCCTTGTTAATTAATCAATACAAAACAACTCTTGGATCCATTAATCTACAAAAGATCCATTTTAGAGGTCAATATCTTTAATCGAACCTTTGACAAGGGCTTTGTTATGATGTCCGCAACGTGATTCTCGGTAGGAACTTGCTGAATACCCAGAATTCCATAAAAGAACGAAGCATTTTGCAATCAAACTTTTTTTTCGTTTGAGAAAAGGTTGCAGAGGGAGAGTACCATAAAAAACATCCATAATTCTATCCAAACATCTAATGTAACAGACTGTACTCATAATTTTGGGTAACTGGGTTACCCCACACAGTCATGTAAGGGTTGAGCGCCATAAGGAAACATCCATAATTCTATCCATTTCGCAGGCTCACTGCAGCAGCGACATCGGGAACGACCAGGAGAGAACTTCCACGAGGTTGAGCGATTTTGCTGCCGAAGGGGTCACGCCGGACAGCTCGCAGAGCAGCTCGTACTACGGCGGCTCGTCCTCAAAGTCGCAGCCTCCTGCAGACGCGGATCCTAGCTTGAAACCCTTCGTCTGTGGAATCTGCGGTAAAGGGTTCTCTCGGAAGAGCTATCTGAGGAACCACTCGGTGATCCACAGCGATACGAAGGCCTTCAAGTGTGAGGTTTGTGGGAAAGAGTTCAATCAGAAGGCGCATCTTAACACGCATGCGGTCGTGCATACCGGCTTGAAACCGTTCAAATGTGAAACTTGTGGGAAGGAGTACAATCGCATGGACTCGCTCAAGACGCACCAGTTGATACACAGCGGGTTGAAACCGTATAAATGCGAGACTTGCGGCAAGGCTTTCCACGACCGGAGCAACCTGCGTTCACACTCCGCTCTACACAGCAACAAGCGCGAGTTCAAATGTGAAGTTTGCGGGGTCGAGTTCAATCAGAGGGGGAACCTGAAGAAGCACGAGGCGATACACACGGGGATCAGGCCGTTCAAATGCGAGGTGTGTTTCAAAGAGTTTATGCTCAAGGACATTTTGCAGAAGCACATGGCCATCCACACGGGGCTCAGGCCTTTCAAATGCGAGATCTGCGGCAAGGAGTTCAACCGGAGGGACTCCCTCAAGACGCACGCCGTCATCCACACCGGCCTCAAGCCGTTCGTCTGCGACGTTTGCGGGAAAGACTTCAACGACAAGAGGAACCTGAAGACGCACAAGACGATACACTTGGAGAACAGGGCTTTCAAATGTGAAACGTGCGGGAAAACGTACAAAACGCCGGCCAGCTTGAAGAACCATGTTGCTCTGCATACTTAAGAGGTGAGGTTGCTTGGTTTGAAATGTGAAATGGATGTTATACATTGAATGTTTCATGAGGGCATCATGGTAACTATATTTTACGCTACTTTCATTGGTACATACTTAGTGACTATAGTGTCATGAAAGCGTGGGATTGAAAGACTAGGAGGAAATTTAAAGCTCACTAAATAAGACACATGTTAAACATGATGAAAGAAATTACTATATACTGTCAGTACTGCTTTTTAATTACTGCAATCAACTAGACCAAAAATGGGGTAATTTAAAAGAGTTGTGTGAAGTATGGGGTAGGTTTTTGTACTTGGTAATTACTTGTTGTTATTACTCTGTAAAAAGCAAAGGTAAAACTCTGAGGTTACATGGTTTAAATGTAAAAAGGAGACCAAAATTTAAAAGTTTCATGTGAACATCATGTTAGATGAAACTTAGGCTATTTCACACTACTTTCGTAAGATGATGGCTGTCTTGAAACGACGTGGCCTTGAACACTTAGAAGGTGAGGTTACTTGGTTTGAAATGTGAAATGAATGTTATGTATCGAATGTTTCATGAGGGCATCATGGTAACTATATTTTACGCTACTTTCATTGGTACATACCCAGTGACTATAGTGTCTTGAAAGCGTGAGATTGAAAGACTCGGAGGAAATTTAAGGCTCACTGAACAATACACATGTTGAAACATTGCGTACCGGGGTAAGCTAATGTTTAGAATATAACTATATCCAATCAAACGTTATGATGCATCAATTCATTATGAATAACGAACAGCAACTGAAAACGTACTAACAAATACGTATTGTACGATTTAAAATTGTTTAGGTTGACCCACCTAAATGACGAGGATTCTCACTATCCGTATGCAATGCGTTAAACATGATGAAAGAAATTACTATATACTTTGAGTACTGCTTTTTAATTACTGCAATCAACTAGACCAAAAATGGGGTAATTTTAAAGAGTTGTGTAAAGTACGGGGTAGTTTTTTTACTTGGTAATTACTTGTTGTTATTACTCTGTAAAAAGCGAAGGTAAAAACCCTGAGGTTACATGGTTTAAATGTAAAAAGGAGACAAAAATTTGAAAGTTTCATGTGAACATCATGTTGAATGGAATGTAGGCTATTTCACTCTACTTTCCTAAGATGATGGCTGTCTTAAAGAATGACGTGGCCCTGCATACTTAAAGAGGTAGGTTGCTTGGCTTGAAATGTGAAATGGATGTTATGTATCAAATGTTTCATGAGGGCATCATGGTAACTATATTATACGCTACTTTCATTGGTACATACCTAGTGACTATAGTGTCATGAAAGCGTGGGATTGAAAGGCTCGGAGGAAATTTAAAGCTCACTATACAATACACCTGCTAAACATGATGAAAGAAATTATCCTGTACATTCATTACTGCTTTTTAATTACTGCAATCAATTAGAACAACAATAGGGTAATTTAAAAGAGTTGTGTAAATAACGGGGTAGGTTTTTTGTACTTGGTAATTACATGATGTTATTACTCTGTAAAAAGCAAAGGTAAAACTCTGAGGTTACATGGTTTGAATGTAAAAAGGAGACCAAAATTTGAAAGTGTCATGGGAACATGGGCTATTTCATGCTACTTTCCTCGATACGTACTTTCTGACCGCAGTGCACTCCTCGATACAAAGTAAGAAGGTGAGGCAGGCTCCTTTGTTTATGGCAGCGCAGGATTTAAACAACAAAAGGAATTTTAAGACTAACTAAACGGTACACATATTTAACATGATGAAAGGAATTACTTTTTATTTTCAACACAGCCTTTTAATAACCATGATCAATTTCATTTACAATGTGGTAATTTAAAAGAGTTGAGTACGAAGTAGTTTCTTGTACTTGCCAGTTACATGTTGTTATTTTAAGCAGGAGGGAAGTAAAACATTGAGGTTGCGTGGTTTAAAATGTAGAAAAGACACCAAAATTTGAAAGTTTTTTGTGAACATCATGTTGAATGGATTGTAGGCTATTTCACCCTACTTTCCTAAGATGATGGTTGTCTTGAAGAACCACATAGCTCTACACAGTTAAAAGTGAGGTTACACAGTTTGAAATGTAAATAGGATATCATATTTTTTTCATGCTGGCCTCATGATAATAGAAACATGCTATGTCATGTCCTTGATGCATTCATTCTGACCACAGTGTACTCTTTGATGCTAAGTACTAAGGTGCACAGGTTCCATTATTGATGGCAGAGTGGGATTAAAACGACAAGAGAAAATTAAAGACTCACTGAACAATAAACATGTTGAACATGATGAAAGAAAATACTTTTTATTTTCAACACTACCTTTTAATAACCATGATCAATTTCATCTACAAAGTGGTAATTTAAAAGGGTTGTGTTGAGTACGAAGTACAGTGCAACCTCGATATAACGACACCCCACGGTGCACTAATAAACACTTGCTATAGCGAATTGTCGCTTTACCGGAGGTGGAGCAAATAATAGCCAACATACCTGTTGCGAACAGATATACAGGAACAGGAGTGGTGCGGTGACAGATAAACATCTATCCGATAAACGTAAGCATAAGTCCAGACGAAAGGCGATGTTTTTTTGCATCACTTAATTTCCTTACTCAAATAACGACTAACTATTCAAACAATTTATAAGCGCCGCACTGAATAAATATCATGCAAAGCATTGTTTCGTCAATCATTATATTTATCGAACGAGAGTTTACCACATGAATTTGAGACTGAGCACTCCATTAACTTCATTTCTAACAGATCGCTAGCAGTTACAGAGGTTAAGGAGTCTTGATGAAAGTCTTCCGGCGGTGAAACCCTCGCTATGGCAAGAGCCAACACCAAAAGGGTCTCGTAAAAACGAATTTTTTAACACGCTCATTATAGGGTCAATTGACGGTGCATCGGCTATCTCTCGTAATAACGGGGGTGTCGCTATAGCCCATACTCGCTTTAACGAGGTTCCACTGTAGTTTCTGGTGCTTGCCAGCTACATGTTGTTATTACATTGTAGAATTGCGAGTGTGGTGCCGGTCCACCCGCAGTTTACGGGGAATCCGGCTGTGTGAGGGGACGTATCGTCAGAACCTCTGAGGATATGCTCGCTCGGGTTCGCACGTAGGCCGCCTCAACCGCGACTGCCTTCCACAGCCTCGGGCACGGCCTTATATACCCCTCCTGGCCGCCTTCCGTCCAATGAGGGCGCTCCGCTAGGACACGTGGTGACGCGTTCGATGAGAAGGAGGTGGTGTGGGAAGGTTCGTGGCGTGAGGGCAGCGTTTAGGTGCGGGAGAGGGGGAAATCACGTGGTGGCGCGTGTGAGGGGGAGGCTCCTGGCTGGAGTGGGGAAGGTCGACGTGGTGACGCTTTCTTCACCGGGGGCGCGTGTTTTAAAGTGGGTTTTGCCCATGTTATATTGCAGCACAACACCCTGAAAAACGTTAAATCAGGATTCTACTGTATGTTTATTATTATTAAATGGGCGGTTTTTTTAAAAGGTTTAAAAATGTTTCATCGTCACCTTCTTTTATTCCTCAAAAAATCATTATTTTCTTCATTTTCATTCATTCAGTCATTATTTTTTTGTTTAATGTCCCTTTCACCGCCTTTGCACTCTTTGAGGGGGAGGGCCGCACACAGGGGAGGTCCGCCGAAGGGGCTGGTTACCGCAACCTTGGACCCCATCCCTCCGCGCATGTGGCCCCCCCCTCCGAGTGGTGATGCTCCCGTAAGGTTCCGCCCTTATTATTACATTCTTCTTTTTTTTTTATGGCTCTATCTTTATTTTTAAAATGGTGTCCCCTGATTCCGTCTCTTCCACTTCGGAAAGCACGCCGCCCTGACACCACATGTCGATGAAGGATTTTATGTCGCACTTGAATTTACGGTATAGGTACTCCCTCCTGATTCTTCTTTCAATTCTTTTTTTAAAGTATTCGGCGCATTTTGGAGCTGATCTTTCTCCTTTTTCCGTTGCAGTAAAACAATGATAGATACTGGCCTTTGCTTCGGCTATGATAAAGTTTGCCAGTAGGTCCCGATTTGCATAGCCGCCCCTCTGAGGAGGGATGCCCCTGTGTAGCTCCAGCTCTTGATATCCATTCTTTAGCCGCCCGCCATACCTCTCCGGTCTCTCTACAGTCATAATGGATGTGCCAGGCCATGGCCTGGCTTCCGGGGCATGTATCTGTATATATCCACAGGGCTCCCAGTCAACCGTGTAAACCTTAAAACTGTGAATTTTGTCTGCTGTGAAAAAACCTGGGAAAAGTTGAGAATTTCATCATATAAACTTAAAAAAAAATGCGACACTGTCTCAGGCAGTACTCTGTGGAAGTCAATCATACTGAGAGTAAAAGATTGAACACCAATGCAGCTTCCACTTAAATCTTTATTAGATACGACCATGGTTTCGTAGCGATGCTACATCATGAGGTGGACAAAAAGTAAACGACATGGGTATATATAGTTGAAAAAACCGTTGCCAACACGTGGGGGTGGTTAGGGTGGAGGAGGCTTAAGGAGGAAGGGATGGGGGAGGGGTGATGAGCCGTTGTTGGGTGAGGTGAATCAGTCTCCAGCTCTGCCCGGGCGTCTAACCTGCATCCTCTCGTGAAGGGAGTACCGCAACGGTTGTCTCAGTGGGTGGGTAATGGTACCTCTCCCTTACCTCACCCATTACCAACTATATATACCCATGTCGTTTACTTTTTGTCCACCTGATGATGTAGCATCGCTACGAAACCATGGTCGTATCTAATAAAGATTTAAGTGGAAGCTGCATTGGTGTTCAATCTTTTACTCTCATTAAAAAAAATCTCAAACTTGATTTTAGACCTACGGTTGACGGATCGAAAGAAAAAAACGATACGTTGATCACGTTTCAAGGTCAGTAACTCGCAGACACTGTCTACGCATTAATCGGCACACGTATATTCGAATCACAATCATTGGTCCGTGTCTCATGATGACTCATTAATCTTGAGCCTGTGATTGGAAGACCGACAACCAAAGTTTTCGTTAACCCTGGTGAGATATCAGACACCTCTTCACTTTACAAAATAAAAAGGTTATGGTACTTTTTCACCCAATTTATTTAAGACGACCGGTTTCGTCGCAGAGGCGACATCTTCAGGTACAGAAATCGTTATTTTTATAGCTATTTTGTTGTTTATTTGGTTTCTATTACGCGTTGGTAGGGGAGGGTTGCGATGGGGTTAGAGCGTTCCTCCCCTACCAATGCGTAATAGCAACCAAATAAACAACAAAATAGCTATAAAAATAACATATATATATTTTTATTTTTTTATATCACGAGATGTGGGTCAAATGTAAATATTATAACATGGCAATATTTAAAAAATAGGATCTCACAACATAAAGCATCAATTAAGACCAAAATTCAAATTTGTGCATTAGCAGATCATGCAATTACAAACAGTCACTCATTTCATTTCGAAGAGGCCAAAATTTTAGACACAGAACCAGTTTTATCAAAAAGATTATTCAAAGAAATGTACCACATATCCAGAAATAAAAAAAGCTGCAATAAAAGAACAGACATTACTTACCTTAGCAAAATTTATCATAATTTAATAAATGACATAACCAACAAAGAAAGAAATCCAAGCAACCAAATTGTAAATAAATAAAAACAACATCAGACTTAAAGGTAAATTTTGAATATGTATTTCCATGTATTTTAATGTATAACAACTGTAAAATTGCCTGTATTTAACTAATTTTGTATCATACATTATCATTTTTATAGCCCTGAGGATGGACAAATATAATGTCCGAAACGTAGGCAAAGTTTGAAAAAAATAAATAATATTTACATTTGACCCACATCTCGTGATATAAAAAAATAAATATATATATATATATATATATACAATGTTTTGGAAAATATGATATGCACGTGGCACGTAATATAAATAGTTCAAGTTAATATCGATAAACACAGAGACACAAAAAAGAAACACTCACATTGAATAAATAAACTCGTCGAATCTATCGAAGAAGCCTGTTTAGAAGAGATTTATTCAATGTGAGTGTTTCTTTTTTGTGTCTCTGTGTTTATCGATATTAACTTGAACTATTTATATATATATATATATATATATATATATATATATATATGTATATATAATAAGGGGTCGTGAAGTATAAAGTTAGAATATAAAAATAACGATTTCTGTACCTGAAGATGTCGCCTCTGCGACGAAACCGGTCGTCTTAAATAAATTGGGTGAAAAAGTACCATAACTTTTTATTGTGTACGATGGATTTTCACAAAGTTAAGCCTGAAACAATCGAGTTTACCTCTTCAATTCCCTGCCACGCTCCATTTTCCCACTCGCAACCTTTAGCCAGCCCTGAATTTTGCTAACGATAGGTGACATCATAAAAGATAGCACTTTGATTGCTGCGTTGACATTCACGGCGTCTGTCGTGTTCTTTAAATTATTAGTTAACGTGTGACTTGTGATTGTTACGTGACTGTGGCGCCGACTCCATGGCGCCTGAGCACCCTCAAAGATACGCTATGGGTGTGAGGGAAAAATGTGTCCAGATATCGAGATTCGAGTTATCAGGGTTCTAATGTTGATCTTATGACTCTTCTAAAATGCTTAAAAAAGGGGGGTTTGGGCCCCCCAATATTTTTTGTAAGTCAGCATCCCTGTTACTTGATCATTATTTGTGTCTAAAATGGCTCATCGACGGACCGTGAATTTGAAGACATTTAGACTGTGAAAACCTGAAAAAAAACGTTAATTTTATAATCTAAATACACCAAAGGATGAAGTTCGCCATGAAAAAATATTTGACATAGCCGGGATTCGAACCCGGACCTCCCGATTGCCGGTCAGGCGTGTTCACCAGTTCCACCACCAAGCCATTTTCTCCGAGCGAACTTTGGGATGGGTTTTACCGAACAAGATGTTGACGTCACAAGTCCACACTGTAGCACATGTGGCGAGGGTCGTGCTTACTAAGCCACTGTCGGGGTGAAAAACCCCGACTTTATAATTTAGTTCGAGTTTTAACCCTGATGCGGCATACAAGTTCTGGTGCACCAAGTCACGCATGGCCTGTCAATCCTTATTTCGAATTACAGTAGATTTCGTTTAATGGGTCCACCGGTTACTTGAGGCAGCCGCTTAATTGGGGCAGATCTTGAAGAACAGAACCCAATAGAGGAATATCCCAATAGAGTATTCTCCGCTTAATTGGGACAGCATGTCGCTTTATTGGGCCATGAGTCGGCGGCATAGACTCTATACTCGCGACGAAATTAAAATTATTTGTTTTCAGAGTACAATTTTTTATATTTTCCTCCTTTGAAATTACTCTTATTTTTCACAAATTCTCCTATTCTTGCCCTATTTTGAAATCTCTTGTTGTTATACTATACGCAAGATGATAGGACTTTTCTTTAATAGGACTTAGTAAAAGACATTCATTCAGCATCGCCTGAGGCTGTGAAAAATATTTTTAACTAAATTGTTATAATTTTAAAAAATTATAACAAATTGGCTAAACTCGCTGATTTATTAATCAAATTAATAGTTTAATAATCTTAGGTTGCATTATAAACATTCTTCAGTCTTCTTTTCATCATTTCAACGTTTGTTTATTCCCATATAAAGGATAGTTAGCCTAATTGGGGCAAAGTGCACAAGTCCCGACATGTCCCAACTAACCGGAATCTACTGTATATCCGACAAATGCAATATCATTCTAGCTGTATGTCGGCTAATTAATTTTTATAAAGCAACCTTTGGACTAGTTTAACGAGGTCCCAGGATGGGCTCATGGGATTACATACTTTGCCGAGGGCCACGTCTGAAAGTCTTCACTTTTCACCGCTTACCTCAGGAGAGAATGACAGTGGAAGGAAAAAGTATAGGAGGCGCCACTGCGATGAGAAGTAGTAGCTTGCATCAGCTATACATACGGAGTGCCCAGTGCGGACCTATATCGGGGCTAAAAATAGCATTTGGTATTGAAAGTTAACTTGTGTCCTTAACGTATAAGATGCAGGTAGGATTTTTGAGACCACATTCAGTAAAGAAAGTGCGTCTTATATGCCGTCAAATATGGTATTCAGTTGCTTGACTACTGTTGTTTGGTGCTCATCTTAGGAGGTTTCTTACTACAGTAAAACCTCTATGTAGTGAACCTCTTTACATCATAAACCTCCATACTTCATACCACCCCTACGGTCCCATCAGATTTACATGTAAATTTATAGGCAAACCTCTTTATAGTGAACCTCTTTATATCGTAAAACCTCCACTTATCATACCAAGGAGACACCCCCGAGATGGCAAAACTACCTCCACAAACCGTGCCGAGACAACAAGAGACCATTAATGCAGCTGCAATTACATGCATGAAATGACATTTTAAACGATAAATGTTTCACGGTTATTTTTTTCTTATACACCTTTAATATACTGTAATTTTCACGTTAACCATTTAAGTTAAAGCAATTTTGTTTCCATATGAGAGCATACCTAACAGTAGATAAGAAAAAAGGTATCCAACTATCCTAATCATTTTAAGTGACTGTTGAATTAAGAGAGATCACATCATTTTCTCTCGAATCATGGAAAAAATCATGCAATAGCGCTCGCTTTCTGTAATTATTAAATAATAAATATATGTTCACTGATGGTTTAAAAGACAGTAGTGCCTTTCATTTCCAAAGGATGTGAAAAAATGGTGCCTATCGCTAAAACCTCTCTATAGTGAACCTCCATACATGAAATTGCCCAAATTTTGGTCCCTTCCATTAAGATGTAAAGAGGTTTTACTGTATTTTCATTTTGAAAAGGTCTCATAGTTTTTAAGGCAATGGCAGTAGATGCTTAAAGTTTATTTTTCTTATTGAGAAGCAACCAACTCAAGTAGGGTAAATACCAAGGCATATTCCATTCATGTCTGTCTTCAGGGGGTGGGGTGGGCAGTCCTGGATTATGAGGGTCCACTACCTGCTGGACACACGCCCGGGGTCGACGGAAAAATATCTTCCCCACTCGTGTCCCGCACACAGTGACAGCAAAATTTTGACGCTCCCGTAGCTAAAGGGTTAACCAGGGTTACCACTCAACCGTGAAAACCTTAAAACGGGGAATAAGCCGTGAGTTACGTCCACCGTGAAAAAACCAGGAAATAGCCGTGAATTTCGTCATATAGCCTTAAAAACCTCTCAAACTTGATTGTAGATCTACGATTGACGGAAAAGAAAGAAAGATCGATATGTCCATCATATTTAACACGTTGCGTACCGTGGTATTTAAATTCCTAGGAACGCCGATTTGGAAATATGCGCCTATTCAGGCGTAATGCCTTTGGTTTAAACATGGTTAAAAAGGTAATGTTTAGAATATGACTTTACCCAATCAAACGTTATGATGCATCAATTCATTATGTATTACGAAAAACAACTGAAAACATACTGACGAATACGTATTGTATGTTTTAAAATTGTTTAGGTTGACGCGCCTAAATGACGAGAATCTTCGTCATCCATCCGGAACGTTCGGGAAAAAAATGACGAGAATTCTCGCCATTCGTACGCAATGTGTTAAGGTCAGTCACTCGCAGACAATGTCCACGCATTTATCCACACGCGTGTATTCAAAGCGCAAATATTGGTCCTTGTGCCATGACGACACATAGACGTTAAGGCTGTGATTGGAAGACCGTTAGCCGAAGTGGTCATTAACTCTAGCAAGAAATCTGACACCTCTTCACTTCCCTGTCACCCTCCATTTTCCCACTCACAACCTTTAGCCGGCCCTAAATTTTGCTAACAATAGGCGACGTCATAAGAGCACTTTCATTGCTGCGTTTGAATTCCTGGCGTTTATCGCGTTAGCTATATTTGTAGTTAACGTGCGGCCAGTGATTGTTATGTGATCAATAATTCTTCATAAAAATTTTTATCAACAGACCGTGAATTTCACGCAATTTAGACCTTGAAAACCTGGAAAAAAACGTGAATATTATAATTTAGTTAGAGTGGGAACCCTGGCTCGGCAACATTCAGCTAGAAGCCTTGCACTAGCACCAAGTTATACTCTGTTCATTTTATCTCTGTGTGTGAGCTGGTGTGGCCAAAGCTAGTGGAGATGAGGGGAGGGAAAGTTTCTCAACATGTGACTTTGCCTTTGCCAATCAGCGAACAGCAGGCGTGGCCTTAGTGAGTCGCTCTCAGACCTCCGCCGAGTGAACATCGTGAATCTGCTCGTGGAGCAGTGTTGCCAAACCTCACGCGTTCTCCTTGTATGTGACAAAGTATGCCTTTCAGCAATGGTGTTTCATTCGGCGCGGTAGCTGACAATGTCATGGGCTACTGTGAAAGTATTATCCTCAATGACTTTCAAATGAGTAGGTGTATTGCCTCGGCAGCGGGGCCAAAATACCTGTGGCCACGTATGATCCACACGTTTTCAGTGACAAAGTAGGGTGGCTTTGTACAATTGGCAATGTTATTGTCTCTCCTCCTCTGTCTCTCTCGGTACTACCCCTCCGCTATCAGCGAAGCCATCCGAGAGTCTCCGGGCTTTCACAAAAGCTCACCCGCAGACATAAATGGAACAGACTATAACGTCAGACCTGAAAGTATCAAGCTAAGCAAGTGTCTGGTATGTTCTCATACTAAAGTAGATTTAGTGTAAAACAAAGACTACCTCAAAGACTTAAAACTAGCATGAGGTATGTTGTATGCTTGTGACTGAAATGCTTTATGTTAATTTACATGTTCCTTGTAATACACATTTATTAGAGTTAGAATCTTGTGAAAGATATTGTGAATCTGATTTTGTACATATATATATATTATTCATTTCACCACCGTTATCCTAGTATTTTTTGTATTATTGAGGTTTCCTCTGTACATAATGATTCAAAGATAAGATAGTGTTTATCCCTGTAGTAGAATATGGTGGAATTGTATGCATTTATTCGTGTCAATCATGTACATACTTTTATCCCAGTAAGATAATAGATATTACTATCATATACTTCGGGAATAAATTGAATTTTTGTTGATTACACATGTTTTATAAGTTATTAACCCTTTCGAGATGGTGGAGTTATCGCCTAAGCATATGACTGCTGTACTGAGTCTCAAAAAGACTCTTCTGTCCCCTCTGTATGGAGCATTCTTGCAGGAAATTCCTTAAGAAGGGTCTCGCTGATAATAACGCACTCTCAGGACCTTTCCTTGCCTTTTTCGACCCTTCCTAGCGGAGACTCCGCATTATCTTGGACTCTGAGGGTAGTTGACCTCCCTCCTTTTGGAGTTTATAACCCTATCAGCAGCATTGGTTTGTTGTCAACTAATGCTTTGATTATATGAATTAGCTACATGGATAACTGTTGCTCGAACGTAAATTGCAGACTTTCAATTGAATTCCTTGTTTTACTCTGAGAATTATCGAATTTTGAACAAAGCTCTAACGTCAATATTAATGCAGCAAGAATTTCCATGTTGATATTTACACTAAAATCGAGGTATATGTTAATATTTACCATTGAATTTCATTAAAAAATTGTGAAAGCAGCTCAAAAGGCAAATAATTCAATTCTTAGTTTATATTTTTTGAGAAAGGAACAAATATTTATTTTGCGACAAAACTGGACAAACAATTGCATGACTGCAGTCCCTTACTGCTAAGAGGGGTGATATAAGACGAGGGGTCTGGGTACTTGCTCCTGGATTTCAAGGGTAAAGCCTATGCCATGCTGTGTTGGGTCCCGAAGCAAAAGACATCACAGACCCACGACCCTCATAAGTGGGGAAGAGCTAGGAAATGTATATATTCAGCATTCAATGCTAAAAGAATTCATTCAGAATGCTGCATTTCAATAAGCCATAAAGAAAATGTTCCTAGCCACTGATCCAAGTAAATAACCCTTTAAAGACGGTGGAGTTCTCTCCTCAGCATGACTGCTGTACTGAGCCCCAAGAGACTCTTCCGTCCCCTCCGTACGGAGCATTTCTGCAGGACATTCCTTAAGAGGGGTCTCGATGATAATCACGCATTCTCAGCACCAACCCTTTTCTACCCTCCCTAGTGGGGACTCTGCAATATCTCAGAATCTGAGTGTAGTTGTGCTCCCTCCTATTGGAGTTCATAATCCTACCAGCGGCATTGGTTTTCAGTCAATCATGCTCTGTTTATATTAATTAGCTACATGGACAACTGTTGCTCGAACGTAAATTGCAGACTTTGAATTGAATTCCTCGTTTTATTCTGAGAATTATCGAATTTTGAACGAAGCTCTAACATCAATATTAACATGTTAAAATATTTCTTGGAGTGTAGGTCAACGTATGTTATGCAAAAAAGTTATAGCCAACATTTCTGTCAGGGTTGATTGATTTAAATCATGATTTAAATCACGATTTAAATCACTTGATTTTTATTTTTTTAAATCAGGTGATTTAAATCAGATGTTTGATTTTTAAAGAGTCGAGAAAAAGGAAGCTGCAAGTGTGTAATTTTAATTTTTATTTCTTAATTAGTACAATGAATCGACAGTTATCAGCACAATGGTGGCTCTTAAATAGAAATGATACTGTAGGAATGCATGTGACATGAAAATTTAAAAAAATGGCTTTAGTTAGAATACTAGTGTATCCGTTGAAAAAAAATTGTTTTCTGATTTAACTTCTAAGCGTAGGCACCATACAAAGTTGCAATTACAGAATTTTTCTAAACTTCATATGCTTTAGAACCGCATAATATAGCACATTTGATACTTCCAATGGCAATTTTTTGTTATGCTGGTGTAATTTTTAATTTGATACCATTGGCATTTCCATAGTTCTCTCCCCTGATTGAATAAATGTTGTATCAAGTTTCTGGCATTGAGGCATGTAGTGAACCTTTCTTCGCATGTCCTCGACGCCAACGAGCGGACAGTCCTCAGCAAAGGATTATCTTTTTCACCCACGCCGAGAGTTAACCACGTGAGCCTTGTGACTGACGCCCTGAATTTTTGCCGGAACCTGCGATGGAAAGCATTCTGGCAGTCTCAACAAAATACATCTTCCAACCACGACACTCTTCACCCATTGGCTCAATTCGCCCCACCGTCTGTACGAGAGCCTAAACCACTCCATGCAAACCATCCCGTAGAAATATTCATCAAACTTTTTCTCAACAGAATCAGTGATCACAATTTCCTCCATTTTCTCACCCCACCTAAAAATCTCACACGCCTGGAATTTCAGGCCTTAAGAAATCTCTCCGCCAACAAAGACATCATCATAACCTCAGCAGATAAAGGCTCAACGGTAGTCGTTCTCGACAAAGATAAATATGTGGCGGAAGGTTTAAGGCAACTGAACGACCCGACTTCCTATTCTCCCCTCCCCAATGATCCCAATCCGAAATTTCAAAAAGAAATCTTCTCCTTTCTTAAAAATTTTGGCCCCGCAGAAGGACTAAGCCCCTCCGATATTAATCTTCTATCACCTGCCGATTTCAACACTCCACAATTCTATCTTCTCCCCAAAATACACAAAACCAATAACCCTGGCCGTCCCATTGTGTCTAGCCGCAATTCCCCTACCGAAAGAATATCAGCCCTTCTAGATCACTACTTGCAACCTCTTGTCACCACCCTCCCATCTTTCATAAAAGACTCCTATCATTTCCTAAGCATACTTAACTCAACCCCTATCCCTACCGGTACCAATCTCCTAATGGCGACAATTGACGTCGTTTCACTTTATACTTCCATTCCCCACCATGAAGGCCTCAATGCCCTCAACTACTTTCTTGCCCAACGCCCTCAGCCTCACTCTCCCTCCACCAACTTCATCACCCAATTAGCTGAACTAATTCTAAACAAAAACGCCTTCAACTTCAACGACGCCATCTACCTACAGAAGCGAGGAGTCCCGATGGGAACCAGAATGGCCCCAGCCTACGCAAACCTCTACATGGGTCACCTGGAAAACTCTTATTTAAATTCCCAAACCCTTAAGCCTCTCCTGTGGGTCCGATTCATCGATGATATTTTTTTACTATGGGCCCATGGGCGTGACTCGCTAGACACTTTCATTGCATCCCTCAACTCCACTTCATCCGTTTCTTTCACTTCATCAATTTCTGCTTCCTCCCTTACCTTCCTTGACATAAACATCCGCCTTGAAAACAATACCTTCAGCACCTCCATCCACAAAAAACCCACCAACCATGAACAATACCTGCACTACACCAGTTGCCATCCACCTCACACCAAACACGCAATCCCCTACTCCCTATCAGTCCGTGCCCATCGCATCTGCAACAATTCACCATCTCTTCAAAGAGCCACACAGAACCTCCATCATGCTCTCCTCAAACGAAAGTATCCAGAACCCCTGCTTAAAAAGAAAATACTCTCTCCCTCCGAACAGTACACCCCACGCACCAAAAAAGAACAAACCAGGAAACTGAATCTCACCACCACATTCTTCCCGGGCACTCAAAAAATTAAAAAAATATTAAAAGATCTGTACCCTATCATCAGCAAAAACAAAATCACGGCTGCTCTTCTTCCATCCTGCCCCTCCATTGCCTACAGAAGAGCACCTAACTTAGGTAATATTTTAAAATCCACCCGCCCCCTCCTACGGCACGCTCTGCCCCCACCTTCCTCCCTGACTCCATGCAACCGCCCCCGGTGCAAGTGCTGCCCCCTGTTACGCCCCACCACTTCACCTGTCATCAATAGATCCTCCTCCACACCGTCTTGCACTTCCTTCAACGTTGTATACAGGCTATTTTGTAATTTTTGCCCCGCGTACTACATAGGAGAATGTACCACACCCATATCCATCCGAATGAATAACCACAGGCACTCCTGCAAAACTCCCCCCTTTCATGAACCCATCCCCATTCACACATCCTCACACAACAGTACCTTCGACCAATGTTTTTCCCTAACCTTCATTGAAGTTTTGCCAGAGAGGGCAACTATCATCGAGGTGAGGACGAGGGAGATGGCCCACATCTGGGTTGAAAAGGCGTTTGAAACGCCCGGGCTAAACATCGCCCATTAAAAGCCAAAACAAACCCTACCCTCCCCTTCCCCCTTCCCCTTCTTCCACCCCCACTACCTCACCAAGGAGGGCGACTGGAGGAACTTACCCTGCCTGCAGCAGTTCACCTTCAGCACTGAAGATAGCGGATCAATCCGCTGAAACGTCTGAACGTTTTTTTGTGGGTGTCCCTTTTTTTACGTGTGTCTATGTTTTTAGTAGTACAATTTTTGTTTGTTCGCCTCGATCGGCCACATACTTATATTATCGCTTAGTGCGCTTTCATCAAGATTTTATGAATACACTAATGGTAGATACGAATCGCAATCTATGCCTTTTTTTTTCTTAGATGAAGGAAACTACCCTATTCCTACCTTGCCTAGGGAGTCTAAGTAGGTGTCAATAAGTCTCGAAAGGACAAGACTTCTCGAGTCTTATCAAGACTCTCGCCGTACTGCGACTTCTGTCCCGACATTTCCGAGAAATTGAAGTCCCTTCTCAACTGCCGAGACGAGACACACATGCAGCACTCCTGGCTAGCTCCTCAGCCGAAGGGATTAACACCTTCGCATCCCTTTCAATTCCTCGTATTCCTTCTTTTGACTCAATTCAAGGGCTTTTGAAGAGCAATGGTTGAATGCTACGCCGGTGACTCACAAATTTGTTCATATTTACCACTTCTGGCTTATGCAAAGGTAAGTCAGTTATTTTCCTCATTTTGGTTATATCTTTGTTTATTTTGGTAGTACTGTTGTCCAGTGGCGCCGAGCCCCCTCAAAAATTTTTTGTGGGTGTGAAGGAAAAATATGTCAGGCTTGCCGATTTTCCCTGTAGTGTCCAGATATCGAGATTCCAGTTATCAGTGTTCTTATGTTGATCATATGACTCTCCTAAAATACTTTTAAAAAACTTAAAACTCACTACTTGTAAAATTTCCCAGGGCAAGATCCCCAATTTGGGCCCCCCCAATATTTTTTTCAAGTCGGCGTCCCAGCTGTTGTTTAATGTTCAATGACGCAGCCTTTGGTCATTTGTTGTAATGTATTTGCAAGTTTCAAGGTGCTACGTTAGTTTCGTTATCACTGTCGTGCTGTTAATCATGACTGCTCCGCTTTCGCTTTTCACCAAAGAAGAGCTTCATTCAGCGATCCGTTTTTTTTGTGGTCAGAAGGTGTAACAGGGGCCGAAATTCTTGAAAAACTTTCGGTACAGTAGGGGAACAGTGTTTTAATAATAATAATGATAATGGTAGTGGTAATGATAATATTAATTCTTTATTAATTCCAGGACATGTGGTCAACATGTATAGAACGAGTCAAGTAGGTACGTACACAAAACAAAACATAAGCCATAAAAGTAAAAATTAGATATTCAGATACAATGGCATAAACTCGTCAATGGAATAGCAAGAATTGCTCACCAGATAAAGTTGTTTCTTAAAGTTACATAAAGAACATATTTCCCGTAATTCTTTAGGTAATTCATTGAAAAATCTCACACCAGCATAAACAGGGTTTTAACTATACATGGTGAGATTATTGGAGACAATCCTGAAGTCTTTAGAAGCTCTAGTATTGTAATCATATACATCACCATTTATTCCGATTTCTGCAGTGGCGCCGCCTCCATGGGGCCTGAGGGGGCCCGAGCCCCCCCAAAAATTCGTTACAGATGTGACGAAAATATGTGTCAGGCTAGTCAATTTTCCCCGGAATGTCCAGATATCGAGATTCGAGTGATCAGGGTTCTAATGTTGATCATATGACTCTTCTAAAATGCTTAAAAAAACTTAAAACTCACTACTTATAAAATTTACCGGGGCAAGGTCCCCGGTTTGGGCCCCCCCAATATTTTTTTAAGTCGGCACCCTTGGATTTCTGTATTTAAGGATAAAAACAATAGATGAAAAAATATGTAGACAAGGTAATGTAAGAATACGCGGAGATTTAATCCAGTGTTATCCTATGATATTAGTACTAGTTCACAAAGAAAGGAGATTTGCATATGCCTCAACTTGCAATTTTGCATATGATTTTGCAAGTGAAATGTTGCAATTTAAGTGTAAGAGATCTTCACAAGAGTAATGTATCGTTAAGATGGCCTCTCTTACCCAGGGATAGACCATACCACCTCTGAATGCACGACTGCTTATTCAACGAGTTAACTCATGTATGTTGTAGTTAACCTCTTTATCTAGAGGTTGATCCACCATCCACAACCCCGTGGATCCTCTCAGTGGCTTAAATTTTCTTTCGTGTTGGTCAGGGGTAAATGGAGGATTTTTTCTGTGGGGGGCACAAGGCACATTGGGCTGAAATCGAAAAAAGCTGGAAAAAACCTCGAAATCGATTTTTTTGAGTGCGGAAATTGAAGCTTTGCACAGTTGTTGCCAATACATTGGTGCATTTTTTTAACGCAAACCGTTCCTCATAGGTAAATTTTTTAAACAAATTCCTAGGCCTCAAAGTTGAACAAATTTTGCAAAAATTGCCCTCATTGAATTTTTCTCGAAATTCAGCATGTTAAAACTAATGCCACACCTTCTATATTGATTCAATAGAAACAAAAATTTACAGTATTATTATACGGTTTATTATTGTTAATTCTCGGCAACTTTCACGACTCAGTTGTATTATTTGTGGCCGATACCATACAAAATGGCGGACCCTGTTTTTCATCGAAATTTTGTGTTCATGTAGGATTATAAAAAAAGGATCACCAAGTTACCTCGAGATATTTACACCACATATACAACAAAACCTATAGGGTATAATTCCAAAAGGAGAAATGCGACCACCTGCGACGCCAAAATTAAGAACAATTTTTCGAACTGGCACTGTGCAAGGGTCCGAAAGGCGAACAATCTTTCATAGTAATCATAATATGTAACAATACATAATGGGTGCATAAGTAATGGGTGGTTTTAGGTGCAGGGAGAGGCACATGTCCAACACCAGATGCTTAAAAAAAATAGGCAAAATTTTTATGCCCTTATCATAACGTTCATTTTGTTTTGTTCATTACGGAGCCTCATCATTTAATTTCACATCAATAAATTTTATATTAAAATTAAGAGAATATTCCGTACATTAATTTCATATGTATCTTGTTTTTAATCTCAAGTATGAGTAGATCATTAGTCTGTCTGACCCTTGTGTCCACCCCAGAAAAAAATCCTGGATCCAGCCCTGCACGTAATTATACACTATTATAACTTTGATAGTGGCTGAGTACTTAGTGAAACTCCCTTCCTCCTGATATTTATTTGTGCATATTGGCCATTCAATCATTTAAATTGCATCCCAAGCAATAGGGTGGTTGCCTATTATTTTTTTATTGCCTAAATCGAAAGATTATCACTCCTGGAGTACGTATTTCACGCTTTTAGATTTTTAAATGACGATATCTATTTTTCGCGATCAAATGAAAAGTGAAAAATTTCAAGCGCGCGAAAACGCGACGCGTAAGTAGGAATGAAGGGAAAAAGTCCGTACGACGCATTTCTGGTTCCCCCTCCCGCCTGGTAGGTGACCTTGATCGAGGCTCTGAGCGCTGATAGGACGCAGGATGCTAACGGGTAGCTGAGTACCTTCCTGTCTGGTAGCGCATGGCTTAAAAAAGGTTTATTAATACCTTATCAAGCGAAGAAAACTTTCCGACCTTAGCCAGTTTTAATAGGTAATTATTAAGACATGTTTCCCTGAGCTCTGTGACTCATGCATGCATTGGTAGCCTCTGACGATGCATAACTCCTATCCTCTCGTGTAGAAACTAGGTCCCTGTGACGTCACGTGGAGTGGAATCGCATGGGCGCCAATCTGGCCTTTTTCAAATGAGGATAAAATTTGACCCTTGCCATTCGTCTAAACCGGTATTTCAAAAACCAAATAATTTGTGTATTATGAATACACTAATGGTGGGTAACGAATCGCCATCAATGCCTTTTGTTTTCTTTGATGAAGGAAACTACCCTATTATAGAAATAATAATTATGTTGGCAAAACATTGTGAGGAAAATGTGATATGTGAGGCAGGATGCGTAAAAATTTCAGTGAAAGGTAAAGAAAAGTCAGAATGTTAAGTAAGAAGATAAATATTATTAATTGCATAATTATAATAATAACAATACTAATAACAATAACAATATAATTAATAACAATGCATATTGAGAACCTCAAATCGGGAATCCAGAAATCCGAAACGTTTGAAAATTCCCGTTTAGTGTTTTGACTTGCCACCTCGAGGCACCACTCTCCTTTGTTTTGTTCTGTTGTTCTGGGACAAGTAGGAAGTTAGGTATGTACTAGGTTTTAGGCCCTCGCGGTCCATCAAGGATGGCAACGCGAGGGAGAAAGGACTTCCAAGAAGCCACAACCGGTTGAGAGCCTCAAACCTGCGCTAAAGCCGCGCAAAGCGGTATGTGTAATATTTCTAAACCTGCCGAATGAACGGCGGTGAAATATACAAGAATTGCCATGAGATAAAATTTCCCTGGACCGGGAATCGAACCACGGACCTTTAGCTTTCCGGGGCCACTGCGCAGACCACTACGCTATCCAGGTTCTTTTGGAAAGCCAAAGGTCTGTTGATCGATTCCCGGTTGAGGGGAATTTTTCTCGTAGCAATTCTAGTATATTTCACCAAAGTTCACGCGGCAGGGTTAGAAATATGACACAATAATACGCTTTTTCAAGAAGTAAATTCTTCACGCTGTTTTTGAACAGTGGAAGAGAGGTAAGTAGATTAATGTCAGATGGTACAGTAAAACCTCTTTGTATCGTAATGGATGGAACCAAAATTTGGGAAATTTGATGTATGGAGGTTCACTATAGAGAGGTTTTAGTGATAGGCACCATTTTTTCACATCCTTCAGAAATTAAGGTCAGAACTGTCTTTTAAACCATTACATTTATGTGTTTAAACAAACATATATTTATTAATAAAAGAAAGCAAGTGCTATCGCATGATTTTTACCATGATTCGAAAGAAAACGATGTGATCTTTCTTAAATCAACAGTTACTTAAAATGATTAGGATTGTTGGATACCTTTTTCTCTTATTTACTGTTGGGTATGCCCTTTATGGAACAAAATTACAGCATAATAAAGGTGTAGAAGAAAAAAAATAAGCGTGAAACATCGCTGAAAATGTCATTCCATGAACATAATCGCAGCTGCATTAATGGTCTCTAGTTGTCTCGGTACGATTTGCAGAGGTAGTTTGGCCATCTTGGGGGTGTCTCCTTGGTATGATAAGTGGAGGTTTTATGAGATACAGAGGTTTGCCTATAAATTCACCTCAGATATAAACCTCAGATATAATAGGATTATTGGTGGGATCCAACGGCGTTAACTGTATTCTTGGGATGAGGACAATCTTGCCGGAATCGATTTTTTTTAAAAAAACCACTTTTAGGAAACAATAGCAATATTTATGAAGTAAGATATGCCGTCATATGTTCTCTGATAAATTCTGTGCATTTTGGTACCTCATTTGTAGAGTTTGGTTGCGTATAAGCTGAGAAAAAGGTAGGTATCTATACAGTATAAATAATATAAGTGGAGGTTTTATGAGATAAAGAGGTTTGCCTATAAATTCACATGTAAATCTGATGGGACTGTAGGGGTGGTATGAAGTAAGGAGGTTTTATAATGTAAAGTGGTTCACTACGAAGTGGTTTTACCATAATTTTTTATAGATTATACAGGCTGCATGATGAGGACTATGCAGGGAAAGGGAAGTAGAGTCCTGGGATAGGTGGATGTCAGTACTATTTCATTTGTGGTAAGGGTGCACATCATGGTGATAGGAGAATATTTGGAGTTTTTTTTTACAAATAAGGCACAATTAAGTATGTAAAGGTATAAACTTACTGTGGACGAGTTTCTTATGACTGGTGTGCATTTTACTATGTTTTCATTTGGTCAACGTCAGCAAGTGGAGTAGTTCCAATACCCGCGTACCTGCACTAAGCGCTAGATGGTCAGTCATTTTTCATAAGATCGTGTTTATGTTAATGGTCCACTGTGCTACATTTTTGATTAAATCTTTAGGAGAGGTAATGAATTGCCAAATAATAAATATTGGTTGCTCTTTAAAAAAGACACACCACTGTTCATATCTTTGTAAATAACAAAGCTACAAGGAAGGCAATCATGCTGATTAATGTCACCCTGTCGGCTAATGAACATTTTTTGAATTTGCATCTGGACAAAAAGTTATTTTGGGTGGTCAAGATAAATGGGACACCCTGTATAAAGGGAGGGAAGTGTGAGGATGGTTCTTGAACAAAGATCTGCCAGGGGTACGAATATGGAGGCGAAGCATTGCCTTAATGGCCTGCTTTTGAAGGGAGAAAATCTTTTGGGAATGGTTGTCATTTCCCCACGTTCAGTTATAGTTCATGCTATAATAATGAGCATTATGTCATTTTAAAGAAAACGAGAGTGATGAGCCCCCTCCCAGCGGGCTTCCCCCGCTCTTTTCAATGCAGGTCCACAGAGGGATAGGCGCGTTTCTAATTTTAAAATGGAGAAAAAAAAGGCAGGGTCTTATGTACAAATTTAATTGGAATGTTCATGTACAAATTGAGGTCAGAGGACCTCTTTAAACACAGCATTGGAAGTAATTACACTATCCTCTGTTAATACTTGTTTAGCGTTTTCCTTAATATTTACAAAAATATTTTGAAAAGATCTTACCCTAGAGAATGCTACATAAAGTTTGGCCATGAGAGAATACAGGGTCAGGCAGGAATAAGCCAGCTCTTTGCAAAGTCTGACCCTGAGCCTTGTTAATAGTCATCGCGTAGGAAACCTTAATGGGAAATTGTCTGTGAATTAAAAGGCATGGTGGGATCCGACGGCGTTAACTGTATTCTTGGGATGAGGACAATCTTGCCGGAATCGATTTTTTTAAAACCAATTTTAGGAAACAATAGCAATATTTATGAAGTAAGATATGCCGTCACATGTTCTCTGATAAATTCTGTGCATTTTGGTACCTCATTTGTAGAGTTTGGTTGCGAAGAAGTTGAGAAAAGGTATCTATACAGTAGAAATAATATAGAGGATGTTATAATTTATTTTTTGTTTTACGAAAAATTCAAAAATGTGGACACTCCAGAGCTATAAATGACTCCGCGCACCGTAAAATTAGCCATTTCGTCAAGTTCATAAACTCTGTGACTCATCCTCGGGAAAACTACTGCATGTACTGCATTCATCTTGCACAATAAGTTGCAGACTTTAATGCAGATCAGTGGCAAACTATGGTGGGGTTGGGGGGATAGAACAAACTATACAATAGTTTATATAAAAAATTATATAAACTATTGTATAGTTTTAACATATAATAACTGCATCTGCTTAAAGTTTTATTTTAAGTGACAAAATGGTGTAAAATTTATTTCCAGTCCAAAAGTTTGACCCAAAAGAAAAAATAAAACTGATAGAAACACTTTTTAATTAATTATTATTATTATAGCCTGCATTGAAGTCGGGACATAAATTTGCAACGTACAGCGGCACATTATTTTGATGCCGACGGTAACGCATCAGATCTTTTATCTAGTGATAAATAGATTCTCCTACTCCGGCTGCTCCAAAGGTGTCAGGTGAGTATTTTTTAAGGCATTTTATATACATAATATGTCATGAATATAAGAATGAACCATTTCCATCAAAATTAAACTTAAATTGCAGTCTCATGTTTGAGGTTATTTTAAAACATTAATAACTTAAAAATGCAACATATTTGAGGTCAAAATTAACAAGCATAATAACAATACATACAAAAATCCAGAGAAAAATATATGTCAACATTTAATAAATTACGGGTCAAAATCCAACAAATTAGACGTCAAAATTCAATAAATATGAAGTCAAAAATTTGATATATATGAAGTCAAAATTCAATAAATATAAAGTAAAAATTCAATAAATATAAAGTAAAAATTCAATAAATATGAAGTCACAATACAATAACTATTAATTGCAGCTTGAATAATTTTTTTTACTCTTCACACATAAGAATAACTATGATTTCGCAGTCATCATGAACATTGCCGTACAAACCTATGCAAGAATTTTAGTATACTTTTCAAGGAGGAGATTCTCAGGAAGTCCATGGGATTTGAGAAATTACTGAAGGAGGGGAAGTTGCATTACCCCCTTGCCTTCCACACCTGAACACCCATCCAACAAGAAAATACTTTGCCGCACTATCAAATTACTCTTGAGGATAGAAGTCTACCATAAGAGACTGGAGCTTGACTGATTATCAGAGGAACTCTACCGTAATTTACTTGGAACAGCTCCAACTGTTCGTGATTACCCAAGGTAGATCAGGGAAGCTTTGGAAATCCACAAGACCCATTATGTAAACACAGATTACGGCTATCCAATCAGCAAAAATCCAAGCGGAGGGACGGCCAGTGCTATATAAAGTGGCAAAAATCAGGACTTCCCACCTTTGAGATGGAGACAAAATCAGGATGGCTTTCAAAACTATTGCCTATCACAGAAGTGGCTGGAGAACACGGAATTTGGCGGTCTTCTTCACACGCCCTCACATTTAACTGGTTCTTTGAGGTGATGTTTCCTAAAATGAGGCTCAAGATCTCTCACCCTTTTCATTACTTTCCCACAAATTGTACACTCTAGTCTATTCGTACCATAGTGGTTGTGCATGTGGCTCACGAGGTATCCCTTGATCTTGTAAGCTTTCCCGCAGAGGTCGCACTGGAAACGCCTCCGCTCGTTGTGTTTTTCCACATGTTTGGCCAAGCTGTCCCCCTGCGCAAAACGCCTCCCACAGATCCCGCAACCGAAAGGCTTGACGTTCTCGTGCACTCGAATTTTGTGGTTGGCAAGGTGATCCTTTCTGTAGAATGACTTCCCGCACAAGTTACACGGGAATTCACGCAAGCCCGAGTGGATTTTGAGGTGAAGACAGAGATTGTCTTTCGTCTTGAAACTCTTCTCGCAAGTCCCGCACTTGTACGGTCTCAGACCGTCGTGGCGCGTCACGTGGCACGCAAGGTTGTGCTTCAGCCGGAACTGTTTCCCGCAGTGGCCGCACTGAAATGGCCTGTTGGTCGTGTGGACTCCCGAGTGTTGCCTCAAGTTTGCGATCGACACGAAACTCTTACCGCAAGTTCTGCACAGAAATCTGTTTTCTCCCGTGTGTACGCTCATGTGACGCTCCAAACTCTTGCGGCGCAAGTATTTCTTATCGCACACTCTGCACCTGTACGGCTCCGCGCCATGGGTCGCGGCGTGCTGAAGCAAACCGGCTTTGAACTTGAACTCGCGACCGCACTCTTTGCAACTGAATTGCTTCTCGCTGCTGTGAGCGAACAAGTGTTGCGTCAGAACACTTTTGTACTTGAATTCCTTCGAACAAACTTCGCACTTGAACATATTTGCGCAACCAACTTTAATTCGTCTTCGCTTCCTCTGTTTCTCTTTCGACTCCTCACCGAACTCGCAAGATCTAGTCCAAGAACTTTCATCAAATCTCACCGAAGAATATGCAGAAGTCTCCGCTGATATACCATTCCGAGCATTCGGTTGTGTTGATGAGTCATAATTTCCTTGAAAACATTCAACACGCAATCCATTCGGTACATTTTTGTCGGATAATGACGTGTTTTGGGCAAATTCTTTTCTAATATCCTCCTCCGGTGCAATATTTGATACATTTCCTTGAGATAATGATATATTTTGGCCACAATTTCCACTCATACGCTCTACATAGTAACTATTTGTTACATTTTCATGGAAGAACGACATATTTTGGCAAAAATTTCCCCTCACACGCTCCGCAGATAAATGATTTGGCGTATTTGCCCACGGCAAAAACGTTTTTCGGTCAAAACTTCCTTTAAGTTGCTCCATAGACATCTCAGCTAGATGCTCAGATGACGAGGGCACATAATGAGCAACATGCCCCCTAATGTGTTCACTGAGAGTATTTTTATCGACAAATCTGATGCCGCACTGGTCACAAACATATTCCGTGGAATTTTCACTTTGCTCCTGGTTAATCAAGCTCTCACCATTGCCACAACTCCTATCGTCAGGCTGTGATGCATTCTCAGAGTAATAACAAGTACCAACTCTTTCCTTCTTGTTTGAATCCAATTTTTCTTCCAGCGTACGTTCTGGATTTTCCGATGATAAAATTAAATTGTCCCTCGGTGATAAAATCCGGTCCACTGTTAGAAATGTAGGTTTCATTTCATCATCACATTGCAGGATTTGCCGCCAAGGAAGTGAAGGGTTATCCAACATCTCTCCATGCCTGTCCGATAAATATTCTCTCTCTAACCCGTCTTGCATCTGCAATGGAAATATAAAAAAATATGTATCACTTCTTTTTGGATTTAAAGGAAATTTGTTCAAAAAATTTGCTTCAAACTAAATTTACATGTGCTTTTGGGGAGGGGCAACTGCCCCCCTCCTGCCCCCATCTGGGTATGCACCCATGTATTCCATTTTTCAGCATTTTTTTATAATACTCTGGAGTTTAAGGATAATAACCCTTAACCTGCTCCCATCGTCTATGAACGATCGCCTTAGCAGACTGCGCCCATCGTCCATTCAAGCTTGGGATTATGACTCTCTACAGCTTGTACATATATAAATGCCTTTGCAATGTCAAAGATAATCTTTGCTCCTTGGAAAAAAGGTCTAATTTTCATAATCATTACACAAGGAGTGACACACTAGACGTCCCTTATTGCAGGTTAAGCAAAAACAGCAATTCATTTGATGTACTAAAAATTTGCTTTTTTAACAGATTGCTCCCAGAAGTTAAAGTTGTGAGTGTGTCAAAGTTTAAAAAAGTTATTCATGACTGGCTATTAAAAAAAAGCCTTTTACTCCATAAATGAGTTTTTCGAATGTGAAATTGTGTTGTACTTTGCAGATGCATAAACCTATCGATTTTGCCATATGTATTTTGTGTATTTGTTAATTCCTATGTGTATGACGAAGACTATTGCAAATTCAAATTTGTTTAATGTCCAATAAAACTATTATTATTATTATTATTGACGATTGGAACTATGCTTCTACTCTCCAAGTCCAAAGGTGCTTAGAAGTTCTTCCTTTGAGTATACAGATGTCATGTGGACATCTTTTACTCCTCTTTTTATTTTTTTGCCATTCAACAGCCACCAGTAATCCTCAGTTGCCTATTTCAGCTTATTTGCACAGGTAAAGGGTTAAATAATTGAGGTTGGATGTAAACTTGCGATTATAATAGACTGAAAAAATTTCAAAAGGGCAAGATTGCACTATCCTACTGTTGAGTCTCTCAAAGCTCTCATTCAATTCAGCTCCAAGCTGTGGGGTAGCCAGGAATTTCGTGGGGGGTCCAAAACCAGGGGGGATAATTTTTTAAAAATAGAGTACTAAGTAGAGGGTTTTAACCCTTTCGCGCCAGACCTTCGTTGAGGGAAATTCTTCCTCATTACGAGTCTCTTGAAAGTTTTCTTTACTCCCCTGTACGAAGCTTTTTCGCGTCGACTGAAGGCAGTGGTTCCCTCCCTAACAATTTTTGGACCCAACTCAGTGGGGGCGCCGATCCCTTTCCTCGGCCTCTGTCCCAGACCCTAGACGGATTAAAAGCCCCTTCCTACCACGAGTCCACAGGCAAATGGCTAAAATATTAATGCAAAATATATGCAAATATTTGTTGTTCGCATCGATTTTTTTACCTTCAAAATGAATTTCGTGTTTTTTTATGAGCGTGCAGAAATTTTAAACGAAGTTCTAACGTTTATATAGACGGATTTAGTATATTTACTAGTTGTTCTATCACTCCGTTGATATTAACGTTAGAATTTTGTTTGAAATTTCCATGCGGTCCGCAATAAAAGATGAATTCATTTCTAGCATTGGATTTCAAAAGTTAGCAACAAACATTTTTTTTGGAAAACACACTGCAAATAACAGTAGTTGACCGCGTGGAGAGGATAAGAAAGGGTCGACCTTAGCATCCGAAGAAGGGACTGGGCTCACGCTAAGGCGGACCTAGAGGGGCGACCACGTCCGTGGGTCTATTGTGTCCGCCATGGTCATTTTTTTCGACCTGTGCTGCACAGGCGTTGGTTAGGGTAGGAAAATTCACGACGCACAGGTGTGGCATTTGTTGTTTAGGGAAGAAAATACTCGCCGCACAGGTGCGGCATTCGGCGCGAAAGGGTTAAACTAATTTTAACACTTTTCATGACCTAAAAATCTTCATTTGTTGAAGGAATATTTTGTGAATTCATGATTTTTTACTATTTTGTTTTGTTTTCTGAAGAAATTTAATTGTGTTTTTATATTTTGGGGGGGTCCAGACCCCCCAGACTTCCCCCTCACTACGCCACTGGTCGATGGCTTATCTGAAGGTTTTTCCTATATTCATTTCAAAACCCAAGCATAACAGTTAAGGCCCTGGGAGTGTAAAATTATTTTTAAAAAACAACTTGAAAGCCTATAAAAATGATTTTCAAATTATAAAAATACGAGGCGTGTTTTTAAAGTAAGTACCGTTTTGACATAAAAAACAACAAGTAAATTTTTTTCAAAAATAATTTATTCACTTGAAAGGCCATACTTTACTCTACTTTTCTACATAATTCCCATTACTATTGAGGCATTTATCGTATCTTGGGACCAGATTTTGTATGCCATCGTCAAAGAACCTTTAAAGATGGCCGCACAAACATTCATCTACATCTACATCTACATAATACCCCGCAAGCCGCCTAAAAGGCGTGTGGCAGGGGGTGTTAGGACACCAGCCGTTTACAGCTATTAAAAAAAAAAGAAGTGCTCTTACGAGGTTGGGACAAGCGTTTATTAAAGTCCTTTATGGTTCGGGGGAAAAACGAGTGCCCATATCTATCCGTTCGGCAAAACATTTCTCTTAATTTATCACTTCTATCGGACCTGGAAATATAGTATGGCTCTAATATTTTGTTCTCTGTGTCGCTCTTAAAGATATCCATTCTCAATTGTTCAAGCAATCTAAGCCTAGCGCGCAGCCTCCGTGTCTCCAACGGCTCCCAGCCTAATTCGCTTAACGTCTGGGTAACGCTGTCTGTACGCCCGTAGCGGTTTTTGACGAAACGCGCAGCCTTCCTTTGTATCTTATTCAGTTTGTGGATTAAGTCTTTCTGCACTGGATCCCATACACTCGCTGCATATTCAAGGTGGGGTCGGACGAGAGTGAAATAGCACCTTTCTTTTACTTACTCATCCGAAAATCTTCCCACAATACGCTTGACGAATCCTAATTTCTTCAGGGCTATGCCGCAAATATTCATGACGAGGAACGAAGTGGGAGACCTTCAGTCATTACCGATGAACTGAATCAAAAAGTGGACTGTAAAGTGAAAGAGAACGGACGATTCACCATTTCATCCTTAGCTGAAAAGTTTCCTGCTGTCTCAAGAAGTGCTCTTTACGAAATTGTGTCCGAACGTTTAAATTATCGGAAATTGTGTTCACGCTGGGTGCCAAAAATGACAAAGTGAAAACGACCGTGAAGCAGTGGTTGTCTAATCAGGCGGCAAGCTTCTGTGACTATGGCATACAAAAACTGGTCCCAAGATACGATAAATGCCTCAATAGTAATGGGAATTATGTAGAAAAATAAAGTATGGCCTTTCAAGTGAATAAATTATTTTTGGAAAAAATTTACTTGTTGTTTTTTTATGTCAAAACGGTACTTACTTTAAAAAAATGCCTCGTATTATAATGTGTATGAAAATCTTAAAAGCACTCCTTTGATTGTTGTACCCAGAAAAACTTGAATAACGTCTTCATTTTAAAGCAGGAATTTGAAAATGCATTAGGATCCGAAAATATCTGAATATCTGGCTCCAAAAATCAAGAATTCGATTCGAATCCATATCCAAAAAAATCCTGGATCCGTCCATCCCCAAATATTTTTATTCATTTTCTTTTTCTTTCTAAGCAAGGTGCTTGTTGGAATGTGTTGAAACACTGATAAATAGGATATTACAGACAGGGGCGCAGCTATAAGGAATTAAGGCTGGGGGGGATTTAGGTGCAACTAATACCGTGGTGTCTGGGGGTATGAAATACCCACCAGGATAAGAGGTAGGTGCGAGATTAATAAATTGCGGAATTTTAAGATAAATGGTTCAAAATGGTGAGTTTTACGGCTTTCCGAGGGATATTTTAATCAATCCTTACGCTATTGTATTAGTAATATCAATCGATTTAAGTAAAATGGATTAAACTTAAAAATTTCTCTGAGTTCTGGGGGGGGTTTTATCCCCCAAAACACCCCTTGCTGCACCACTGAAAACAGAAACACCAGTGGCGCAGATCAGTGTCGGAACAGAGTATTGCTCAATATTTTCCATTAGAACCTGGTCAACTCATATCGGAATTTTACGGGACTAAAATCTCAGACGTGAGAAATATTTTGCCCCAGAGATCGGGTGTGGAAAAACAGCTGGACGTCCAAGTGAACAAATGGCGAAAATTCTAACGGAACAAACGAACGAAACTATACTTTCGAGTAATAGAAGCGCAACGGAACGCAGAAGGTATGGAGGAGTTCCCTCCATACCTTAAACCCCCCCCCAGATAAACCCCCCCCCCCCCCAGAGGTCAGAGAAATTTTTAAGTCGTTTAATCCATTTTACTTAATTGGATTGATAATACCAATAGCATAGTGTAAGGATTGATTAAAAAATCCCTCAGAAAGCCGTAAAACTCACCATTTTGAACCATTTATCGTAAAATTCCGCAATTTATTAATATCACACCTACTGCTTATCCTGGTGGGTATTCCATACCCCAACACACCCCGGAATTAGTTGCACCTAAACCCCCCCCCCCCAGCCTTAATTCCTAGCTGCGCCCGTGGTGAGTTGGGCATGTGGGCTTTGAACATTTTTCCATCCCAGAAGATTTTACAGACTTTAACGAAATATATATTTTTCGTAATGGACAAAGTGGACAAATATTCCATACCACCGCATACCCCGGTATTAGTTGCACCTAAACCCCCCTCCCCCCCCCAGCCTCAATTCTTAGCTACGCCCCTGTTGGGGGGATCCCCCCCATAGTTACGCCACTGTGAGCCTATATTGTCAAGCGGAAAGTTTATCCCGAAATTGTTCCTAACATATTTTATTATATCTCATAATGACTTTTGCCTTGCAGATGTGTAATTTGCCAATGGTGAATAATATAATAATAATAATTTTATTGGTCCCAGGACTTTACATTGTAAAATATAGGACATGTCATACACAAAAATAAATACATACACAATCAAAGTCAGAATCAGACACTTCTGTGGTAGGCAGATTCCTCTAGAAACTGAGTTGTGCTATAATAGCCTTTGTTGACTAGAAAGAGTTTAAGATTAGATTTGAAAATTGCCCTTGTAGAAGCTTTTTTTAAGGTTGACGGCAGAGCATTATAAACCTTGATAGCCATGTGAAAAGGGCTCTTATTGTACATTGCCGTGGCGTGGCAGTACATATGTACATCTCCACTATGGCGAGTGGAGTGTCCGTGCACTTGAGCATTGGTAGTGAGATCTTTTATATTATCTTTGACATGCATACACAAGTGGTATATATACATAGATGGTAACGTTAGGAGTTTTAATTCCCTGAAATAGGGTTATTGTGTGAGTTAAAATGTGTGAGTTAAAGTGAAATAAATTTATTATTATTATCATTATTATTTTTATACAAATTTCTTTCTGCTAAGCAAGGAGCTTGTTGGAATGTGTTGAAACACTGATAAATAGGATATTATAGAAACCCAAATAATAACAAACCTTTTTCGTTGGCCGGATAATTCTGATGGTTTCAGCACTTGGATCAACTTCCTCACGGTTATCACAGATTATTATCTCCTCTTCAGTACTCATCTCCACTTTTATCACCGAAGAATCACTCCCCTTCACAACCATCTGGGGAAAAGAGCAGAAATTAAAATTCATGACATTACACCATTTACTACATTTGTGTATTACCGCTGACATAAATTCAAAATTGATTTTATCATTTTTAGTTTGCGCTAAACCATTAAGTGGGCACTTTAAATTTTGTAACGCGGTTGTGCGCACAGGCATCACTGGTGGTCCAAATTCGATTTTTTTATTTATTTAAGTTTTCAGCATTTTGTAAAAATATTTTTTTAAATCAATACATTTGGACTTAGGTTTAATGTTGAAGCCTGAATCACACGATCATTTTCTTTCGTCATGATAAGTGATCACTAGAGCGATAGCTTTTCGCGACCGGAAAAATGATCGCTCGAGTGATCGTTTTTCTGAATCACACAGTCACTCCCGCCGTCGCTTTTCGCATCATTTCCGATATCACAGCTCGTTGTCATAGCACCCGCAACACGAAAATATATACAGCGTGATTGTTTATCTATGTCGTCCCCAAGATTGTCAAACGCTGCGCTGCAATCGCTCCACACGGGAATGCGTTCCGATTGGCTGATATGGGGTTATAGTGACGGTTTTAGCGACGGAAAAAGCGAACGGACGAGTGATGAAAAATAGCGATGGGAATCCTCATCGCGATCGCGAACGCAAAAAACAATTGCCAGCAGCGATAATTTCGCCTAATGATCGCGATAGTAATCACTTCCGCGACGAAAAAAAATGATCGTGTGATTCAGGCTTTAGTAAACTTTTTTATCACTAGGTAACACATTTATGATTAATAGCCCAGTGAGAAATAGGTAGTGGAATCGATGTGGAACTGACATTGACTCGTGGATATACAGCACACACCTGATTAAACATAAACATGGGCTTCCAACTTCTAAGTAACTAAGCTATGGCAACACAAACATATTTTTTTTGGATGCACTTACGATCATGGAATGACATTTTCAGCGATAAATGTTTCACGCTTATTTTTTTTCTTATACACCTTTAATATGCTGTAATTTTCACGTTAACCATTAGTTATGGCCATTTTGTTCCATATGAGAACATACCTAACAGTAAATAAGAAAAAAAAAGGTATCCAACTATCCTAATTATTTTAAGTGAATTAAGAGAGATCACATCGTTTTCTCTTGAATCGTGGTAGAAATCTTGCAATAGCACTCACATTGTGTCATCATTAAATAATGAATGCATGTTCGGTAATGCATGCATGTTTGTTTAAACGCATAAATACAATGGTTTTAAAGACAGTAGTGCCTTTCATTTCCAAAGGATATGAAAAAATTGTGCATATAACTGAAACCTCTCTATAGTGAACCTCCATACATCAAATTGCCCAAATTTTGGTCCCCTCCATTACGATGTGAAGAGGTTTTACTGCATCTATATTTTGGGAGAAATTAAACAATATAATTTTTATCTATTTTTACTCTTACATACCATGTTTCCAGTGTAAAGAGGATCTACTTCTGCACTAGCGATAGAAAAATCTTCCACTTCTGAATTCTCTTGTCTGCTCCTATCATTTTCTGCCAAAGATTCCCTGGCCGTTTCTTGCTCTACCAACACCTGCCAATTAAAAATACAACCACACATTACATTGGATAGGAATTGCATCAAAAAAATGAAGGCAAAACCATTATTCTCTTTTGAGATAATAGTAATGATGATAAAACTGCTTTATTTTATTAGATTTACAGGCAAACCTCAATATAGTGAACCTCTTTATATCATAAAACCTCCACTTATCATACCAAGGAGACACCCCCGAAATGGCCAAACTACCACCGCGAATTGTTCCGAGACAACTAGAGACCATTAATGCAGCCATGATTACGTACGTGAAATGACATTTCCAGCAATATATGTTTCACGTTTATGTTTTTTTCTTATACACCTTAAATATGCTGTAATTTTCACGTTAATCATTACTTGTGGCCATTTTGTCCCATATGAGAGCATACCTAACAGTAAATAAGAAAGAAAAGGAATCCAACCATCCTAATCATTTTAAGTGACTGTTGGATTAAGAGAGATCTTATCGTTTTCTCTTGAATCATGGTTAAAAATCATGCGATAGCACTCGCTTTCTGCTATCATTAAATGATAAATATACAGGGTGTCCCATTTATCTTGACCACTCGAAATAACTTTTTGTCCAGATGCAAATTCAAAAATGTGTCAAGCAAATGTTCATTAGCCGTCAGGGGGACATTGATCAGCATGATTGCCTTCCTTGTAGCTTTGTTATTTACACAGATATTAACAGCGGTATGTCTTTTTTAAATGCCACCCTAAAGTTTTTACTCGGCAATTCATTTCCTCTCCTAAAGAATTATTCATAAATGTAGCACAGTGGACCATTAACATAAACACAGTGTTATGAAAAATGGCTGACTCACTACTGCTTAGTGCAGGTACGTGGGTTTTGGAACTACTCCACTTACTTATGTTGACAGTGAACAAATGAAAACACAGTAAAATGCGCAACAGTCAACCATCGTCCGTTGAATTGCCGAATAAAAACTATAGAGTGCCATTTTTTATTCGGCAATTCATTTCCTCTCCTAAGGACTTATTCAAAAATGTAGCACAGTGGACCATTAGCATAAACACAACGTCATGAAAACATAAGAAACTCGTCCACTTACTGGAGTTAGTAGTAAACAAATGACAAGCAAGTCAAAACATAACACAAAAGTCACTTTGACCCCGGGACCACAACCACGTCCACGTCTAGGGTGCCATTTAAAGAAGACATACCGCTGTTCATATCTTTGTAAATAACAAAGCTACAAGGAAGGCAATCATGCTGATTAATGTCCCCCTGATGGCTAATGAACATTTGCTCGACAATTTCTTGAATTTGCATCTGGGCAAAAAGTTATTTAGGGTGGTCATGATAAATGGGACACCCTGTATTAGATACATAAAAAATATATTAGTGATGGGTCGGTTCTGGTTCTTCGTTCTCGGTACTGCCGGTTCCTGGCCTGTGGAACTGGTATCGAGGACTGATCGCAAAAAGTCGGTACTTTGAAGCCGAATTGGAACGGTGGCGAGGATTTGAATTTGGCACCCGAAATGGTCTGCAGCGTATTCAAGGCCAAAAAGTGAAAAAAAGAGATTAAAAAACTCATTTATCACTTTACAATTGCATACTGTGCACGTTTTTTTTCTTTTGAGAGTTGCTCACTAACACGCGCATTTAACCCACGCACATTTATACTGCCACCGGGCCGATATATCTGCCCTTGCTGGTTGAGCAAAAACTGCCACGGGCCGATTTATCGGCCCGAATTATTTCACCTTTTCGTGATTGTGCCCTCTTCAACAGCTGTAATTTACGTAAACCCCCATAATCTATCAATGGTCATAACATATAAATATATCTCAACCCTTTCGAGACGGCGGAGTTTTCGTCTTAGCATGACTGCTGTACTGAGCCCCAAGAGACTCTTCTTTCTAGTGCTATGGAGCATTTTTGGAGGCTATTCGTAAAGAAGGGTCTCATGGATAATGACACACTTTCAGTTCCAACCTTTTTCAACCCCTCCCAGCGAGGACTCTGCATTATCGCAGGCTCCGAGAGTAGTTGTGCTCCCTCCTTTCCGGGTTTACGGCCATACCTGTGGCATTGGTTTGCGCTCAACTTATGGATTGCTTATATGTATTTGGCACATGGATAATAATTGTTGCTTGCACGTAAATTGCAGACTTAGAATTGAAATCATCATTTTTGTCTGAGTATTGTCAAATTTTAAACATTCTTTAAACGTTCTAAGGTCAATATTAACGTATTTAATGTAGCAACAATTTCCATGTTGATTTTTACGCAGAACTCGAGATATAAGTTGATATTTATCGTAGAATTTTGTTTAAAAATTTTAAACGCTGCTCAAAAGACAAATAATTGAATTCTTCGTTTATTTTTTATGTGAAATGAACAAATATTTATTTCAAAAACTGACTAGATAAACAATTGTACGACCACTGTCCCTTACCACTAAGAGGGGTTATAAAAGATGAGGGGTCTGGGTACTTATTCCCTGATTCCGAGGGTAAAACCTAAACCCCGCAGCGTTGGGTCCTGAAACAAAGACAACGTAAACCCACGACTGTCATAAAAGGGGGAGAGTTAGGAAATATTTATATATATATGGCTCTCGTTCACGTGCGTAGGAAAATCTTAGACGGAAATATACGGCTTTCATCTCCCGGGTCAAGAAACGTCCACACTTATATTTCCGTCTTTAGTGGGGAAAAGGTTAAGAATTGGGAAAAAATCTAGATGTATTAAATAAAATTAAGTAGCTGAAAAATTTTTAAATCTGAAATGTTACAAATTCTGGATGATAGCCCTGGTAGTCTTCGTACATCCCGCACAAAATAGGCTGGCAGTGAAAGGGTTAAAAGAAAAAATATTGAAAAATCAGAATATAAGAAAGATTACTTCGACAGATGAAGTTTTTTTGATCACGAAGAGTGTTAAAATTAAAAACCCTCCACTAAGTATCTTGTTTTTCAAAAATTTTCCCCCTGGTTTTGGACCCCCCCGAACAAAATTCCTAGCTATGCCACTGCAGGTCGAAAAATGAAAATTGAGGTACATATAACGTGACAAAAAATGTTACCAACATTTTTGCAACCATGTCATGTCATTTTCGTAACCGAGACTTGTCAGCAGTTTTTGGAAAGATCATGTTCATAAAAAATCGCTTTTTATTTTAGATTGATTTGTACGCATGTACATACCATGTTGCCAGTGTAAAGAGGATCAACTTCAGCACTAGCGATAGAAAAATCTTCCACTTCTGAATTCTCTTCTCTGCTGCCATCATCTTCTGTCAAAGATTTCCTCGCTGTCTCTGGCCCTTCATTCCCCTGAAAATTAAATATACAACCAAACATTACATTAGAAAAGAACTGCAAACAAAAAATATAGGAAATTCTGGATTTCTTGCAGTGTGTGTGATGATAGAGTTTTTTTTTTTACACACATACCGTATTTCCAGTGTAAAGAGGATCTACTTCAGCATTTGAAATGGGGAAATCTTCCACTTCTGAATTATCTTGTCTGCATTTCTCATTTTCTGTCAAAGATTCCCTGGCTGTTTCTGGCACATCACCCTCCTAAAATTAAATATACAACTGTAAGCACTAAGCTTATAGGAAGGGCCAGGTTCGTAGAGGGCAGAATGAGATGACAAGTCTGGTTCCACACGTTTAATTGTTACTAGCACATGTACAAACTCCCCCTCCGAGCTACAGCGTAAGACTTCCCAGTCTATTCCCTCCAAGAGGCTTCCTCCCGTGTCGCGTCCGTCCCGTGACCCTCTCAGCGTCCTCCTATTGGCCGGAAAAAGGCCGCATGATTGTGCACATCATACGCCTTCCCACGCCAAGATACTGCAACGTGTTACGGCATTAAGTGTTGGAGGAATACGCAGAGACCAATTCCCACGCGAGAGCCAGTTGCAAGTTGTTAATCGGAGTAAAGTGTCAGAGTCATGCACGAGGATGGATCCCACGCGAGAGGTTGCAACGTGTTATGAGGTTCAGATACTGGACCCATCACTCGAACGTGACTCTGCGATTCTTCCATTACACCGAGAGCGGAACCGAGCTGGCACGAGACGGCGAGCGACACCCTTACACAACCACAATTTATATTTACAGATCACTCCTGATTATTATTATCTCCCACTCCAGCTGCTCCTAAGGTTTCATGCGAGTATTTTTTAAGGCATTTTACGTACGTAATATGTCGTGCATATAAGAATGAACCATTTCCATTGAAAATAAACTTAAATTGCAGTCTCATGTTTGAGGTTATTTTAAAACAGGAGTAACTTAAAAATGCAATAGATTTGAGGTCATAATTAACAAGCATAATAACAATGCATAGAATCCAGAGAAAAATATATATGTCAACATTCAATGAATTACGGGTCAAAATTTGATAAATATGAAGTAAAAATTCAATAAATATGAAGTCAAAAATTCGATAAATATGAAGTAAAAATTCAATATATATCAAGTTAAAATTCAATAAATATGAAGTCACAATACCGTAAATATGTATGAATTGCAGCTTTTCTAATTCTTTTTCCTCTTCACACATAATAATAACCAGAATTTGGTAGTCATCATGAGCATTGCCACACAAACCTATGCATATACAGTACACTCCCGATTATCCAGGATAATGATGGGGAGGGAAGGCACACGAATGATCGGAAAACACAGATAACCAGGGGCGCATCCAGGATTTCTTTCTGGGGGGGGGAGGGCACAAGCAAGGCCGTATCCAGGATTTTGTTCTGGGAGGGGCACTAGGATACCTCGTAATACAAAACGAATGCAGTGATAATGGGACCGTATTAAAAATCTTGCATATTTTTGAGGGTCTGGGGGGGGCACGTGCCCCTGTGACCCCCCCCCCCTAGATATGCCTATGCGGATAACCCAAACTTTCACTTGAATGCATTGCAATGCTCATAATTTAACTAAAACATACAATATTGTAAACAAGCCGCCATGTTGTTTATTTAAATGAAATAACATTAACAATAGTAGTGAGGAGGCAATAATGGTAGGGAGAGACGACCATGATATTATTTGAATGGGGAGCAGTGGCGGATACAGATGGGGGGCGCAGGGGGCGCGCGCCCCCCCCTTGCGGGTCCGCCTGTATTGCCGAACATTGAAAAACCACAATTGTAACTTTTTATATCATAAGATGGCATTGTCTTTTACATGTTTATGATCACTTTAAATAAAATTTTCATACACTTTGCCTGTGACTTGATCATCTCTTACTACAATAAAAGTAAAGACAACTCAAAATATGTTGGGCCCCCCCCCTTGAGTTTTTTCTGTATCCGCCACTGATGGGGAGTCGTGTATGGAGAGAAGGAAGAGATAGACGTGTTATAAAAAAAAGATCGAGAGAAAAGCTAAAATTGTGGTGTATTGAGAGACCAGGGGAGGAGATACGGCAGAATTCAAGATCGGCAGGGAGAAGAAAAGGACGCAGAGGAAAAGGAGGTGCCTACGAGAGGGAAAGAGACCAAAGGAAAGGAATACGGCAGAACTCAAGATCCCCACTGGTGCAGTTCATGGCAATGGCTCAGTGAGTGGCAGTACGGGTAGTGCAAATGGGATTGTAATGGTCATGGCGGCTTGTTGATGTTGATTTTTCTCGCGAGTTTTAAAATTATAAAATTTCTTTACAAAGTGTAACAAAATTATTTGTCAAGTTAAAAGTGGATAGTTAAAACGTTACAATATATTATTATTTACGCAGTCATTCTGTTACTTTAGAGTGCTTCCTGGAATCAATGAGAGCTTTCTTTGTCAGTTTGCGATCTTTTTTAGAGACAGAATTTTAGAAACAGACAGATTCAGACAATAAAGGAGAACTCTTCGGTTCAACCGTTCTACATGTCGACCAAAAGCTGACTGCCTAACCACGGCACCGGAACACGTGGGGCAGTTCCACATATACATATTAAGGCCGTTTTACACGGTACACGGAATTACGCAGGTTAGAGCTGCATTAATTTATAAAATGGTGTGGAATTGCGCGAATGCATGAACGAAATTAGAACAGGGGCTATTTTGCCGTCTCGCATCCACGCATTCTCGCATGTGTTCTAGCAATTCACCGCTTTACACGACGCAATTTTGATTGCGCTTTCGCACGTACGTCAGACTGCGCAATTCCGTGTACCGTGTAAAACGGCCTATATGCCTCATTCACATTACAATTGTTCCAGCGATTGTCGGAACTGTCGTGCATTCACACGACGATTGTTAAAACCTGTGCTGCCCTCTAGTGCTGACATCTTAAAGTGAACAAGAAATTGACGGTTAGCAGAGCTGTTGAGGTATGCAGTGACCAGATATTATTGTGTCCAACGTGTACTATTCAATGAATAATTTTTCTTCCGCCCATAATCTTCCTTCCTAGGACCAATCCATGAAAAAAATAGAGCTTCACGAGCTAATCGTCGTTCTCTTGTCGCTTCCTTTTCCGGTCTCCCAGCGCCTAACCATCGTAAAGTGGCAACGTTCGGAACTACGTCAACTATCGTCAGGACATGCATTCACACTGCTAGTTCGGCCAACTATCGTTCGGACGATGGCTCGGAAAATCATAATGTGAATGAGGCATAAGTAACCAATTAATTGAATGGTCAATCGACTTTGACAAAATTAATCGAAACAATCTAGAATCGGAATGAATGAAGAATTATTTACTTTTTATTTAACCCATTAATCCCCGTCACCGCTTAAATAAACTTAAGCGGTGACATAATAAACTTTTTCGACCCCTTGGAAACGGGTTTAAATTTCGAATGGGTTCATCACCGTTGCCGGTGTTACCATTAAATTGAAAAACTGTTACTTGATCATGAATTAGTAATTGAAATCACAAACATTCGTAGCGTAGCGTCAATTTAAAAAACACGTAGTGCTTTTTCGTGACGTAATTGACTTTTCTATCCTTGAGAAACTATTTGAAAATTGGAAATAGTGCATAAATATGGCATGAGTGTCCTCGAAAAAAAATCAACAACAAATTAATGCCAGTTTACATGAAAAAGTCTTCCAACTAATTTGCATTCAGTAGTATAGAACCAGGGGCACACCCAGGAATTAAGGCAGGGGGGGTTTAGGTGCAACTAATAGGTGTGTGGGGTATGGTATACCCACCAGGATAAGTGGTAGGTGCGAGAATTTTAATTGCAGAATTTTAAGATAATTTAATAAGTTCAAAATGGTGATTTTTACGGCTTTCTGAGGTATATTTTATGAACCGATTAATTCCCAGCGTTTCGTTAACGCAACATTATACAATCCAAATTCTAAGAGCAATTTTCTACTTCAGGAAAATAATTTCTTCTATTTACTGACTTTTTTTAAAGTATCCCTGGTTCTAATTTCTAGTGGCAACATTCGGAACTACTTGAACCATTATAATTCACAGTGTCCAGCGATATCTGGTGGAAACGTTTTATATCCGTGAGAATAAAATAAAATGGTAAATTTCCACACAATTTTATTTTATTCTCATGGATACTTGAACTATTGTCAGGACATGCATTCGCACGGCTATTTTGGCCAACTATCGTTAGGACGATGGCTCGAAAAATCATAATGTGAATGAGGCATCATGGGGAAATCACCGCTTATCGAAGCCTTCGATCAATCACAATGCGTATTAGAATCGAATGGAAAAGAATTTCGATTGTTCAGTCGGAAAAAAATCGCAACATATGCCGTGATGAAAATTTCATATTTTCATTGTTACTTACAACGTATTTTGAGGTTGGTGGGTGATGAAGAGTAACTAATTATGTTAGTTAATTAAAACAATTGAAGGAGGAATTTATGTCACATGCATCGTAACAAATGCCATCATGAAAATCAACTCCTTAGCAAAGCCTCTGATCAATCTCAATTTGTATATGTAAGAATCGAATGGAAAGGATATCGATTGATCATTGGGAGAAAAATCGCGACAGATGCCACCATGAAAATTCACCACTTATCGATGTCTTCGATCAATCGAATGGAAAGAATGTCAATTGATCAGTCAGGAAAAAATATCACAACAAAAGTCATAAGGAAAATTAACCTTTATTCAAAGGCAATGTCCATACGAATTGAACGGACATAATATCGATTTATCTGTCGGGAAAAAATAGCAACAAATACCATTGTAAAAATTCATCACTTATCGAAGGCTAAGATCAATCGCAATGTCTATACGAATGGAGTGGATATAATATCGATTCATCAGTCGGTAAAAAACGTAACAAATATCATAATGAAAATATTACTTTTCCTCTTCATTTCTTGACCTTGTTTAATAACTTTTTATGATATTACTTGGAGTTTAGGTCAATAAAAACCAAGTTATAGAAAACGTTTCGATTTATTTAAAATCATCCTCCAGGGCTATGAAAGAGAAAACATGAACAATATAAAATACAAAGATCATAATGTGAATGAGGCTTTACTTAGTCAACCAAAAGAATAATGAATTGAAATTGGTGGGATTCAAAAACGATGACAAAGACTTCAATCATGCTTAATCGCCATTTTTCCCATAAACAGGCTTAAGAGAGCTAAAAATAGTATCCACCAACCGTGACAGTGGCGCCATCCAGGACGCGCTTCCTCCCCAGCTCAGTTGCGGATTTCACGCACATCTCCTTGAACTCGCGCAGTTCCGTCAGCTTCGCAACGCATGGGTGACAAGCAGCCCCAGGCAGCCCATCATCCTCAGTGACCTTAAGATTGAGAGATTGAAATAGTATCCTTTACTTCCACAAGTTAGGAATTCTTATGATAATAGGGTAGTTTCCTTCATCAAAGAAAACGAAAGGCATTGATTGCGATTCGTTACCCACCATTACTGTATTCATAATACACAAATTATTTGGTTTTAGAAATACAGGTTTAGACGAATGGCAAGGGTCAAATCTTATCCTCATTTGAAAAAGGCCAGATTGGCGCCCATGCGATTCCACTCCACATGACGTCACAGGGACCTACTTTCTACACGAGAGGATAGGAGTTATACATCGTTTGAGGTTACCAATGCATGCATGAGTCACAGAGCTCAGGGAAACGTGTCTTAATAATCACCTACTAAAACTGGCTAAGGTCGGAAAGTTTTCTTTGTTTGATAAGGTATTAATAAACCTTTTTTAAGCCAAGCGCTACCATTCAGCAAGGTACTCAGCTACCCGCTGGCAGCCTGCGACGTATCAGCGCTAAGCCTCGCCTCAAGGTCACCTCACCGGGCGGGAGGGGGAACCAGAAATACGACGTACGGAGATATTTCCCGGCATTCATACTTGAGCGTCGCGTTTTCGCGCGCTTGAAAATTTTCACTTTTCATTTAATCGCGAAAAATAGATATCGTCATTCAAAGAACTTAAAGCGTGAAATACGTACTCCAGGAGTAATAATCTTTCGATTAAGGCAATAAAAAAGTAATAGGAAACCACCCTATTAATAATAATAATAATAATAATATTTATTTGCCCAAGGATACAATATGTCATGATAAAATCATTAAACAAGTATATAGGGCACGTCAAAATTAACAAATTCACATAAGAAAATGCTACATTTCAGATTGAAGATATTCTTTTATACTATAAAAACTCTTCTCTATTAAGTAAGCTAAGACCCTCTTTTTAAAAACATCAATATTTTCTATACTTTTAATATTTACAGGTAGGTTATTATACACTTTTGTACACATGAGCTCAGGCCCTCTAGATACCAGAGCTAGGTTCGATTGTTTGACATGTACTTCATGTAAATTCATAGAATATTGCTGCGGGAACGTTCTTAACCCTTAACCAGTGACGTGAAATGTTTGTTACACTGCCAGTGACGTGTCTTGGAGACCGCAATAAATAAAAAATTCATAGAATATTGCTATGCCATTTTATAATTATTTAGGTGACCTTGGGGCGAGGCTATGAGCGCCGCTACGATGCATTGGTTTAACACATATGCCTTACCCCCTTTTCCTATTAATTCCAGTTTTCCAAATTTGCTCGCAATAGGGTGTCTTCCTATTATTTTTTTACTGCCTAAATCGAAAGATTATCACTCCTGGAGTGCGCATTTCACGCTTTTAGATTTTTAAATGACGATATCTATTTTTCGCGATTAAATGAAAAGTGAAAATTTTCAAGCTCTCGAAAACGTGATGGTTAAGTGTGAATGCTGGGAAAATCCCGTGTGACGTCATTCTGGTTCCGGCTCCCGCCATGTGAGGTGACCTTGGGGCGAGGCTATGAGTGCCGCTGCGATGCAGGCTGCTAGCAGGTGGCAGAGTACCATGCTAGCAGGTAGCGCTTGCCTTAAATAAGGATTATTAATACCTCTGAAAATGACCTCTGCGGGAAAGCTTACAAGATCAAGGGATACCTCGTGAGCCACATGCACAATCAATATGGTGCGAATAGACTGGAGTGCACGATGTGTGGGAAAGTAATGAAAAGGGTGAGGGATCTTGAGCCTCATTTTAGGAAACATCACCTCAAAGAATCAGTTAAATGTGAGAGCGTGTGAAGATGACCACCAAATTCCTGACAACAGTTTCGAAAGCCATCCTTATTCCACGTCTCATAGTACAGTGGAAATTGGTTTGTACTTTCCTCTTAACCCTTAACCAGTGACGTGAAATATTTGTTACACTACCAGTGACGTTCGGTCTTGGAGACCGCAATAAATCAAAAATTCATAAAATGTTGCAACGCCATTGTTATTGTTTTGTTTAATTTTTGTTTGAATGCTTAACTAGGTATTCTTAAACTTATTTTAAAATTTTTACACTCCCAATACGAACCAATTTGTCATTAAAAATTGTGATTTGAAGCAGGCTCAAAAAACTGATGCCCAAAACACTCGAGTTATAATTATTCTATTTATGCATCAATATGTCATATTTATTTATTTATTTATTTATTTATTATGTTTAATGTTCGCCCAACATGTACATAATTATAGGGCGAACAATACATGATTATAACTACAAAAAATAGAAAATAAATTGGTCACAGCCACAAAAAAAGTAACAATCATGATAACAAATGGTAAAAATATTAACTAAATACTATCACAGTCGCGAAACATATTCTTAACATCTTTTAAAAAGCAGTTTTTCTTTTGATACAGGTCTAAATCATTGAAGGTTTTGTTATATAGTACACAGATCCTTCGTATTGGCGTATTGGAACAATAATTTGTTTTAACCTTAGATATGTAAAATGTTCTTTTGAACCGGCTATTAACATTTGGTACTATTATTTTTATTTCCTTAAGCAATTCATAACATTGACCCTTATTAATGACATCATGCAGAAATAGCAGGTCGTTTATGGTTCTTCTATTTTGCAGGGTATGGAGACCAAATACTCTTAACAAATCACTATAACAGACATAATTCTCGAAAAGCGGATACACATGATATAATACAAAATATAGAAATCTTAAAAATCTCTTTTGAACTTGCTCTAGCAGTACAATATGTTTCTTTAAATAGGGATTCCAAATAACTGACCCATATTCCAACTTACTTCTTACATAAGAGTAATACAATGTCTTAAGTACCATCTCAGAGTCAAAATATTTTGACATACGGTGTATAAAGCCCAAAAGTTTACATGCAGTTATGCTAATATTCAATATATGTGTGGTGAAATACATTTTGCTATCAAAGGTGACCCCTAGATCCTTCCATTCGTTAGTCCTATTCAATTTGGATTCTTCCATATGGTAATTGCATTTGATTACATTTTTTCTCCGTGAAAAAGATAAAACAAAACACTTATCAACATTAAAAAATAGACCATTTTCATGAGACCAGGTGACTAGACTGTTTAAATCTGACTGTATCTGGAGACAATGTTGTAAGTTGTTCACCTTTCTATATATTTTAACATCATCTGCAAACATTAGGCATCTTGAATGATGGATACATTGTGGCAAGTCATTAACAAATATCAAAAACAGAAGTGGACCCAGGTTCGAGCCTTGAGGCACACCAGATACAACAGAGTATTTGTCAGACACCACGTTTCGATACACTACGTATTGTTTTCTTTCATTTAGAAATGAACTCAAAAGAGTTAACAAAGAGCCTGCAATGCCAATACTTTTCAGTTTGCTTAGCAATATGTTATGTTGTACAGTATCAAAGGCTTTTTTAAAGTCTAGGTAGACTGCATCCACCTGAGAACCGCTATCCATGGAATTCATAACATAATCAGTTAAGATAGCTAGGTTGGTCGTTACTGACCTATTAGCTATAAAGCCGTGTTATGTATCACTTATCCGATTTTTTAATAGAAAGTTAATACGCTTACATAAAATACCCTCAAATATTTTTGAAAAAACAGACAATATACTTATAGGCCTATAATTTTTTATGTCGTTTCGTTCTCCCTTTTTAAAAATAGGACACACCTTGGCAGTTTTCCATTTTGTGGGAAATACCCCACTTTTTAAAGAGTTATTAAACAACTGACATAAAGGTTGAGCTAAGATCTCTTTACAGCCTTTCACAATATACGTAGGGATATTGTCAGGACCAATAGATTTTTTGGTATCTAAACTTTGGATTGCTTCAAGCACTTCATCCATGCTAATACTAATAATGATTATATTATCATTGTTTTGGGCAAGGGTTTCATTAGCATACTTTATCTTAGAGGGATCTACTTGAGTAACATAAACAGACATAAAATATTCTTTAAATGCATTAACTATTTCTCTTGGTGAGGCAAATTCACAACCATTTAGTGTAAGCACTTCAGGGATATGACCACTAGCCTTATTTTTTCTCACAAATTTCCAAAAACTACTATAGTTCCCGTTGACAACTTCATATTTGATATTTTCCAAGTGAACACTTAGAGCTTTATTAATATCTTCTCTAACTTCTATTCTCAAAGTATTGTATTTTGATTTGTGATAACTTGACCCAGTTTTCTTGAACAGTAGTCTATGTCTATCTTTCTTCTTTATTTTTTTAATTACCTCGTAATTGTACCACGAAGGATACTTGTACTTTAATATTTTACATTTTGGAATAGATATATCAATCGCTTCATTTAGGTAACTGTAAAACATTTCCAAACCAATATCGACATCACTAGTAGATGAAATTGCGTTCCAATCTTTACTCCGCAGCTCCTCATATAATTTCAAGTAGTTACCTCTTTTAAAGTTATATGAATTGGCAAAATCATCTTTTGTTTTTTTTTTAATACCACAGACATAATGAGCGGTTACTGCTGGGTGATAGTGATCTTCTTTAATCACTGGCAACGTACAGCGAATCACCTCAATATTACTCTCGGCCACATTAGTAAGAACAAGATCAAGAAATTTTCCGTAACTGTTTTCCACATTGTTCTTCTGTTTCAGACCCAATAAGTTCATGAACATCAACAACTCAATACATAATGGCGTTTTCGTCTCAATAGATGACATGAATGAGGGGCAATTAAAGTCACCAAGGATAAATATTTCATTATTAATAATTTCACTATAGGTCAATTTGTCAAAAAAATTAGTATATATGTATAGTATAAGGGGGGGGGTTTATGGAATAGTAGACAAACATAAATTTATTTTTATAAGATAAATAAAATAGGGTATACGGTTAAATATACATATTTATTATAAACCCTTAAAGGAAAATATAAAAATATTATTATAAAATTGAATTTAGCCTTCTAGCTTTTTTTTTCTGCGACCAAATGAATTAACTCCTCGGTGTCGATGTCAATTCTGCGGTCACTCAGGAGGCTCATAAGTCACTCACCTCTCTACTAATTCACAGCACTATTATTTCACGCACTGCACTACAACTACACACACTGCACCTACAAATTCGCTTGGATAATTATTGACTTGAGTCGCATTGGACTACTAGATGTCCCTGCGCCACTGTATAATATCGTCGTGTGAGCACCAAGCGAGCATAAAGTATCTATTTAGTTTTTTTCATTTCGGGGGGGATATCAATCCCCCTTCATCCCCCCCTGGCTACGGCCTTGGCTACTAATGACGAAAATATGCAGCAGGAAGTTTCTTGACCCTGGAGACGGAAGCCGCAATTTTTGCTGGAGATTTTTCTATGCAGGAGAACTTATGCCGAATAAATACTAATTTAAACTGTAAGAACTCAATGACAGAAGAGATCAACAAGAGGATAATGGCAGGAAATAGGGCTTACTTAGCTAATATTAAGCTCCTGAAGTCAACTCTTCTATCTAGGGAGATGAAATTCAAGATTTATAAGACACTTATCAGACCGGTCGTGCCATATGGAGCAGAAACGTGGAGCATCTCCGCTGGAAACGAGCAAGCTCTGCGGATATTTGAACGGAAGGTTTTGCGAAAGATATATGGTCCCGTGACAGATGGGGTAACTTGGAGGATAAGAACAAAGAAGGAAATAGAAAATATTATCCGAGGCGAAGACATAGTGAGGTTTGTGAAGACCCAACGGCTAGCTTGGCTAGGTCATGTAAAAAGAATGAGTGAAGAAAGGATGCCTACGAGGATCCTACATGGAAATATGGATGGAAAGAGAAAAAGAGGAAGACCGAGGAAAAGATGGATGCAGGATGTGGAAGAAGACATAAAGGCTATGAGGATTGTCAGATAGTGGGAGAAAGTGCAGAACAGGAGAGAATGGACAGGCGTCTTGTGGGAGGCCAAAGCCCATACCGGGCTGTAGTGCCAAGGAAGTAAGTAAGTAAGTATTTTTCTATGCAGGAGAACTAATGCCGAAAACATATGTTTCCTTGCTCACCCCTTTTATGACGGTCGCAGGTTCACGAAGTCTTAGTTTCGGGACCAAAAAAAGAGGGTCTTAGGGTCGTACCCTATTTTGGTGAATTTTACCTCCATGTAATCTATAGTATTCTTTTCTGGGGTTCTTCACCAAAGGCTAATGTTATATTTAAAATACAAAAAAGAGTTGTTTGACTTATGTGTAACGCACCCTTCAATGTACCATGTCGCCCTCTTTTTAAAAAACTTTACATCCTGCCTCTTCCTTGTGTCTATATATATGCTGCAATCACCTGTGCTAAACTGAATCTCTCCAGTTATAGCCGAAATGACTTCTATCACAGTTATAACACGAGATCAAAGTGCTACAAACCTACACCAAACCTATGTCAGGACTAGACATACTGCACTAGGACCGAAAAATATGGGCCTTATGCTATTTAACAAGTTACCCACTGAAATAAAAAACTGTGAATCGAAAAGTTCATTCAAGTGCATATGCACTTAATCAATATTTAATAAATAAATATCTTCTACTCATTCGACGAATTTATGCAGCACACATAACTTGCATTAATTATATCTTGACCTGGTACGTATTTGTTTGCAATTACAAATTGCTGAACAGTTTACTAAAGTACTTGTATTAAAATGTGTTTATGCGTATATATTTCATTTTTTGTATTGGGTTAATATTTTCTGTATTTGTAAATGACGAATCCTATACCTACACATGTTTGTACAGTCTTTGGAGAATAAATTCTATTCTATTCTATTCTACCCTCGAATCCGGGAGCAGGTACCCGGACCCCAAGTCCTATACTGCCCCTCAATCCTCATATCCAAATTTTCACATGACAAAGTCTCAAAGCCGAAATCCCAAACTGAATATTCCTCATCTCGACGATGGAAAATCGAAAATCGTTCATTCCTCAGAATTCTTTCGACTTCTGAATATTTCAAGATATCCAAAAAATCAAGCAAAAAATCTAGTATCTTCCTTTTCAAGGAATTTGTCCTACTATTATTGCAAGTTGGTCAAATAAATTCCAAAGTTAGGCCCATAAGAAAAGCATTGGGAATTTTTAAAAAATGATAAAAAAATACAAAACATCAATACATCGTAATTACAACCACGCCAAAAAATTGACCAAAAAATCTCGTTTTCGTCACAGAAATTTCATCTTCCTGAAACATTTACAAATACGCAATAATTGGGAAAAAGTTTTAGTCCCGTAAGGCTCCCATGTTAATTCAAGTCAATATATCTCGAAAATTAATCGACTTTTTCGAGTTTTCAGATTTTTCCTCCGAATCATTTCTGATCCCCTTTTTCGTGATCTGATTTGTGGTTAAGGGGCCGTGGCAATTTAGTTGTTCATTCAGTCAGTTTTCGGCATACTAAATATTTGTTCCTTTCTCAAAAAATATAATCTGAGAATTTGATCGTTTGCCTTTAGTGCAGCGTTTTGAATTTTTAAACGAAATCTACTATAAATATAAACTTTTATCTCCATTTCAGTATAAACAAGAAAATGGAAATTGTTGCTGCATTAAATGCGTTACTAATGATGGTAGAGCTTCGTTCAAAATTTGACAATTCTCACAATAAAACAAGGAATTCAATTGAAAGTCTGCAATTTACGTTCGAGCAACAGTTGTCCATGTAGCTAATTAATATAAACAGAGCATGATTGACTGGAAACCAATGCCGCTGGTAGGGTTATAAAGCCCTAAAGGAGGGAGGTCAACTACCCTCAGATTCCAAGATATTGCGGAGTCCCCAGTAGGAAGGGTTGAAAAAGGTTGGTGCTGAGAGTGTGTGATTATCCACGACACCCTTCCGAACGAATGTCCTGCAAAAATGCTCCATATGGAGGGGACGGAAGAGTTTCTTTGGGCTCAGTAAAGCAGTCATGTTAAGGCAAGAACTCTACCCTCTTGTAAGGGTTAAATTCTGCAACCGGTTTTGACATGTTCCACCTCATTTTCAAGTTATACTGCCATCTCCAAACAAGCCTAAGTTCATTGTAAACTGCAAGGTGGGGGAGGAGGGGGAAGTAGGTAATGTGGAATTAGGAGGTTGGTGGTTTGATTGGTGAATGCCACATACTATTGGGATCCGGGTCTGGAATTGGGAGGTATTGATGGGGGGGAAATATTCCACTATTTCTAACTAATGTGAGGTAAAATGATATTTTTAATCACTTTGACCTGAAGACGCTTGCTGGAATGCAGGAGAAACTGTTGTCCCCAACGCAACGACGACGCGGTGAAACCCGGAAATACAGCCTACATTATTTTTAATCATTACCACTGGTCAACAATCCTAGGATTGGTTTGACGCAGCTCTCCATTCAATTCTCCTATCAGCTAATCTTTTCACACCTGCGTATTTCCTCTCTTTCACACCCTTCTTTACCTGTTCCATATATTTAATTCGAGGTCTTCCTTGTCCGTTCTTGCCTTCTACTTATCCCATGACGACTGTCTTCATCAGGTCATCATGTCTCAAGATGTGGCCTATAAGGTTGTGCCGTCTTCTTAATAAGGTTTTCACCGTATAGTATGGCATAAATATATAAAATAATGTAATAATATGGAGCTTTAATATTTACTTCAATCTTTCTCAAAACCTTCTCTGTTTAGAGTACAGAGAGTACCGTATAAGCGCGTGTAAGAGGCGCACCTTTTTTCCCAGATATTGCAGCCGAAAATGGGGGTGCGCCTCTTACACAAACTTCTTATCTTCCTCCCCTCCCCTTCACCGGTTGCAAGTTCAAGGGGAACTGAGGGGTTTTCAGCGTGAGTAAGTCATCTGAAACCTTGGGTCAAAATCAAGCGGCAGGCAGGGGAGTTTCTCCCTTAGTGACGTATTTTTAAAATGCTCCTGTTTGAATTTCTTGCAAGCATCGCGCCGTCAAGTCGGTACCCCAGAGGTGAACATTGAAAAGATCGCGCGGGGTGATTCGCTCCGGAGCGCGCGCTAAATTTATTGCCACGAGTGGGCATCCCGCGGCATTTATACTGCATATAGTAATATTGGTGTCAAAACCTGCGGTTGAAAAAAATCGAACGAGTGTGCTCATTGTTGGACTTAATGGTTGATAGAAGAAATCGGAAATGCTTATAAGTGAAGAGTGCTGAAGGAGAGGTCGAGGGGAAGAGGGCTCCCTCCCCTCCGTATTTAAAGCTACGAGCGAAGGAGCAAGGGAAGAACACGTCCGATCTTGCATGTGACGTCGTTGCCTTTAAAGCGAAGGGGCGAAGGCGCAGCAATGTGATATACGCAGTTTGCGTTGCCTGAGTTTCCAGTCCGTCTCGTCTTGTTTGAATGCGCTTATGCTACGCTTGTTTCTTCCGAAATTGTGCTGTTTGGACTATGTTGAATATTAGTAGCCTTATTTTAGCTATAAATCTTTGTGTCAATCAATTAGAGCTCAAAAAACTTAAATGCTGTAAGATATACGTCGCGTTAGGTCTAATTCTTTTTAGAACCTCGTGCGTGTCATACAATTGCTGAAAGATATCGGGATATCTTCGAGCTCAGAAGGTGACTCACGTAGCATTTGACCTCCAGAAACTCGGGGAATTGAACCTGGTAGACCGAAAAAGGTCAGTTGGTGGAATGGGGTAGGGATGAAACACGTTTCCATTGTTCCCCTGTAACTTGATATTTTCCTGTGGAGTCTCGGACAGGAAAAAAACGGCAGAGGCATTAGCTGATGGAGAGCCGAGTGTAGTTCCGTTAGGCCCCTTGCACACACACCGATTTTGGACGGCCGGTAAAATATTGGCCGATATTTTACCGGCGAAGCGATGCTTGCACACACGCCGGATTTTTACCGGTCAAACGATACGTTGCGAAGTTTTTGAGCCGGCATCTGCGATCCACAGTGACAATAGCCGGCAGCTAACCGGCATTTTGCCGGTGCCGGCGTGTGGTCGGTGCGTGTGCAAGCTCCAATGCTCGCTCATTGTTCACTATTGGAATGTGGACGGCCAATATTTTACCGGCCGTCCAAAATCGGTGCGTGTGCAAGGGGCCTTAAATCTACGACGTGGTTATTATCCTACGGCGCTGAGATTGCCCCGATTGTTGTTCAATCTCTTGGGAAAGCTCATGCCATTTGCCTGTCGTGTTTTGCCTTAAAAATTTCCACGGCTGCAATTCTATTGCAATACTCCTGCGAGAGCTTTTAAATAAAATTGTTCGTGAGTAGGACAAGCAACGTAGAGCGATGGCGTATGCAAAGAGAGGATCGGAACTCTTTCTACTCCCTCTTATGCCGCTATTACCGCCGCAGTTATCAAAATTTCCTCTTTCAAATAGTACTGAAAGAGGACATTTCGATAACTGTCGAAATTCCAGGCATACGTGTGCAACACCGCACGATAGGATAAAAAAATTTTTTTTTCTTTATAGCTTCGATCCTCAAAATAGGGGTGCGCCTCTTACACGTGTGCGCCTCTTACACAAGCTTATACGGTTTAATGGTCTTATTCTTTATATGGTTTTCATGAGAATAATCAAACTGCATCTTTTCTCGAGGCTTCTCTTCTCTCCTACTCTTCTTAGGACTTCCTCATTACTAACTCGGTCGATCCACTTGATTTTCATCATTCTTCTGTAGCACCATATTTCGAAGGCCTCTATCCTTGCTTTCTCCGCTGCTGTCATTGTTCATGCCTAACTTCCGTAGAGGATATGATTTTTTATTTTTATATTATTCAAAATATAGCTAAATATTTTCTAGCTTTTCTTTAATTCTAGCTTTAAATTAATATTTGCTATTATCACCTACAGCATTTCATATGCCACTGAAAAATTGACATTTATAACCTGAATATCCCAGATATTTTCATAGTTCACAACTAAATTTACCCTCATGCTTACAGTTGTAATAATAGGGTGGTTTCCTTCATCAAAGAAAACGAAAGGCATTGATTGTGATTCGTTACCCATCATTAGTGTATTCATAATATACAAATTATTTGGTTGTAGAAATACCAGTTTAGACGAATGGCAATGGTCAATTTTATCCTCATTTGAAAAAGGCCAGATCGGTGCCCATGCGATGCCACTCCATGTGACATCACAGGGACCTAGTTTCTATACGAGTAGTCACGAAGAGTTTTACATCGTCTGAGATTACCAATGCATACATGAGGCACAGAGCTCAGGGAAACATGTCTTAATAATCACTTATTAAAACTGGCTAAGGTCGGAAAGTTTTCTTCGTTGATATGGTATTAATAATCCTTATTTAAGCCAAGTGCTAGCAGCTAGCAGGGTGCTCTTGCTACCTGCTAGCATCCTGCGTTGTATCAGCGCTCAAAGCCTCACCTCAAGGTCACCTCACTTGCTGCAGCGGGAACCAGAACGACGTCACATGGAGTTTACCCGGCATTCATACTTAGCCATCGCGTTTTCGCGCGCTTGAAAATTTTCACTTTTCGTTTAATCGCAAAAAATAGATATCGTGATTTAAAAATCTAAATGCGTGAAATACGTACTCCAGGAGTAATAATATTTCGATTTAGGCATTAAAAAAATTATAGGAAACCACCCCATTATAATATTATTGAGTGTTTTCTTCATAAAGATATTTTTAATCAGAGAATTTACATGGTAAATTGATTAGATATGGAATACTCCGCACATTCGGAAGTGCTGTGGCCTGGAGGGTGGAGTGCTTGGCTGCTAATTGAGAGGTCCCAGGTTCAAATCCTGCGTGAAGCAAACAAAATCTGCAGAGCGCTAGATGGCCCAGGGAAAAGAACTGCCCTGCCCTGTAATTCACCTAGCTGTAGCTTTATTCGTGGAGAGCTCTACTCTCATCTATATCCTAACCAACCATCTGGTTAAATCATTGATGGGGAGAAGTACAATTATCATGGACATGTCGGTTATTTTTTGTTACGGTTCGGTTATGTTCCCAGTTCCATTCATGGGCGTACCCAGCGAGGGGCAGGAGGGGGCAGCCCCCCCCCCCCACCCTCAAGAAACGAAAATCGCAAATGTTTTTAAGGAAGATAATATTTTTTCAAGCAAATATCTTTAATAACTAATAAAGAGCTGTTACTGTTTCCTTTTCATGTTGATTTCATACCTTTTCCATGGTTAAATCTTAACTGCAACTTGAACAACCATGGCTAGCCCCCCCTTTTGAACCATTTACCTTAAACATACTTTATCTAGTTTTCATCCTAGGTATGCCCTAGATTCCATTATATATTTAATAAATAATTTTGTGAACTTGCAATTACTTACTTAATTTATGATTAATATACAGTAAAAGTATGATATATATCATACTTTTCCCTGTAAAATTTGTACTTAACACAAGAATTATGTTACATAACAAAAAAAATGTAAATGCCCTATATTACCCGTGGATAGAATTAAAAGGAAATAAATTTAGCATGCATTTATCAAAGAAAAATAGAAAAAATATTACAGACACCATAGTATACCTAACTATCGGTACACAATAATTTACATTCATTGTTAGGATTTGATACCGTGTTCTCTCAACCCTTCAGTTCACTTATTCGGTTATTTATTCAGGGTAAATTGAGTATGTAGTAGTGATATTAAGACTGCGACGGTATTATCTGTTGATTGGGAATAGGTTTTGAAATGTTGGTTAGTCGGTAACAAGAAAAAATATGTGCTGAAATATGTGCTATTGGATTGTGTACAAGTTTCATGCATATTTCATAAATGTGGTTTTTTTCTAATGGCCAAGCTGCGAACTATTTTTCACACAGTGGAGAGTTAACAGACATATAGTTCAGCGTTAAGGAAACAACAGCTGATTAGATCTTACCTCTAAATTAAGTAAATCCTCAATGGTCTTTCCAATAGATACACTGCTTGCTTCAGTAGAAACAAAAATGCTTAAATAATATTCGCCTCTCTTCATACAAAGTCTACAGGTAGAAAATTTATCTATTTTAACTTCGCTGAATTCTAATGTAATTCTTTCCATGATTCAGTCACTGGCAACAAAATGGGACTCAAAACGTAGGATCCACTTGGTTCAACGCTTCACTTGAAGTTCAATTATTAATGGCAGGAAGAAAGTTCAGTCGCAAGATACATGCATTCATGGAAATAGTTTCCCATGAAATAGTGGCATTAACAAACTCTTTTCCATTGTTAGACTGAGGCTCACATAAAGTTAAAATAAGGAAAAGACATTCATTTCAACAAAATTCAAGCGGGGAGGTAAGAGAATCACTACGATTGGCGTGTAACCTACATATTCATACAAAATACAGTTGTCAGTCTGTGACACTTTGTTTACAGACATTCTCTTTTATTTTTGTTCCGCAACTCGCACTCTAGCTCGTTAAGTCAGGTGGCAATGGCGGGAATTAATTGACCTCCAGTGTAACTTAAAGTATAGGAGTGTTATAATTAACTTTTATTAATTTTCGCATAACAACGTAATCGTTGTTAATCAATGTTTACTTCCTCAAAGACGAGCCCACATTCGCGAGAATATCCGTGTTTACAAGGCTCACTGCGCTAGCGCGCTAGAGATAAAACAATTGAAATATGAAATTAAAATTTTCGTGTTTGGGAACCACTTTTTGAACTTGGTTTTAAAGAGCATCAGTCCTTTCATCATTGTCAGTATTCCTCACCGTTGAAAACCATTAGATATTCTTTCAATGATACGCAGGTACTAAATACCTGATCAAGGTCGTTAAAATATGCAGTCCAAATATGACTTTAATATTTTAATTCTGAAAATATTTCCATTGGTGGATTAACTGCTGCGTCAACGCATGTGTGCCATCTCAAAGGCATTTTAATAAAAGTGTAACTCATTGCTAGAATTTCACGAAAAAATATCGATTTCTAGGTCTAAACAGTGAATTTAAAGAGTTTCATTCGAAGTGTACCGGGATTTTTAGCCCCCATCTGATTGCTGAGGAAATGTTTAAGTAGCTTCTCCAGTTTTGCAGTGCAGCGTTCGTATACGAGAGCCGACGTTTCTACAATCAATCCGGCGTCGTCTTACGGGAGGGGGTGAGGGCAATGATTGGCTGGATTGCCGTTACATAACCGAGGAATAGTGTCGTATTTGGTGCCATCTCAAGGTAAGAATTTTTTTCATTTATCGGCGTTGCAGTTACTAAAAATTGATCGAATTTTCTTTGATAACTAGCTTTCAAAATGTAGCAGCCGGCGGCGGCAACGGTATAGTTTTATCGAATCGCCAAGTTATTAACATATGCTGTGTACGAATGACGAAAATTCTTGTCATTATTCCCCGAGCATTCCAGATGGATGATGAAGATTCTTGTCGTTCATACGTTTCAACTTAAAAAATTTTAATGCATACTAAAGGTGTTTGGTCGTACGTTTTTGTGTCGTCGCTCGTAACTTATTATGAACATATGTATAGAAATGTTTGATTGGGGTTAAGTTATATTTAAACATTAGCTTTTTAGCCATGTTTAAACCAAAAGTAATTCGCCCCAATCGGCACATATTTTCATTCTCAACACCTTTACCCAGTTATGTCATTCCACTGCATGTTAATACCCCGGTACGCAACATCCCACATAGCAACGAACCTCTCCGAGACGTGTCACTATGGTCTCAAATATCACGTATGTCTCAGAGATGTAATTGTGAGACGTTCAGGAATTTAAAAAAAAAAACATTTAAACGCCATCAATGCCTTCCATATATATATTTTCGGTGCAAATCTGCAGTTTTGATCATTAAAATCACGACATTTAATATGAGTTTCTTATTTTCAAAAGGTAATCCATTGCAAAATTTGTCACTAAAAATGATCGGGATAAGTAGGCCATAACTGTATAATTTGCATTTAATTATTTTTTTGCCTAAATTTAAAGCATACCACAATACAAAGTCTCATGAGACATCTCAGAGACTTGTGCGAGACTTCTCATGAGACATCTCAGTGACCATTTTTTTGGACATATAGTGACATCTAAGAGAAGTCTGAGAGATGTCTCTGAAGCTCTCAGAATGTCTCTGAGACTTAACATGTAATATTCGAGACATCTCAGAGACGTATTTCTGCTATGTGGGATGTTAATATTAAATTAAATGATTGTGGCTCCGTAATATACAAAATAAAATGAAAGTAATGATAACTGTATTAAAAACATTGTCTATTTTTTAAGCGTCTGAGAGGGGGGGGAAGTGTACCCTCCCCCCCAAAATCTGCCTATGAAGGAATGTAATATGTCACTACAAGATCGATGCTTTCCCTCAAGAGTTATTCCATTAAAAAATATTTCATTACCAAAGAAAACAAATATCAAACATGGTTATAGTTGGATGAACTCTGCAAGAAGGTATATGTATATATTTAGACACTCTGAAATACCATTTTACTCTGGCAAACTTTTAACTGCTTTCTGGTAGCGAGATTCCAATGTTAATTAAAAATTTAACCAGGAAAATGTCTTCAGAGATAAATTAAAACGACTGGTAATTCACAAGAGATACTACAGCAGCTGAATACTTACGAGTTTTCTGATGTTTCTTTAACAGAATTTTACTTCCTCCTTTCTTTTTTATGCATTCTAATATTTTACGCTGACCATGACCTTTGTTGTATGCTTATCATAAGGTGAAAGTGATGGCTAAGATTACGATTGAAACTAACATGATTAATGCCGTCCACATTAAGGAGAGAAATGTCAATATTCTGGCCGCAGTCAAAATATTCTTCATCATACATGCTTCTAAATTATGTGGGCCACGTCTTGCAATATATCGTTTGCATGGATATTTGAGAGTTGGCTCCAATGAATTTCTCAGACCATATCATGTAAATAAAAGTGAGAAGTTTATCACCATGTAAAAGTGAGAAGTTAATAACAGTGTAGACAGGGCTGGGAAATGTTAAAATATAAATTTAAATAAATGCCTATATTTTTGACAGAAGTATGTAGTTGCTGCGCTTAAAATGCTATCATGACAGTCACATGTTTATGTTTAGCATAATCTACGTATGTTATTACTGTTGGTTTTTTTTTGCTTCGAATTGATTTGGTTTACAAGGTCGTTCGCTGCTGATGCACCAGGATATGAAGGAGAGAGGAGTTTCAATAAAACATCGTAAATACATATTTCTAAGGAGAAAGAGAGGGCAAGGAGTATTTGAAATAAAAAATACCGCTCCATATATATTTGAAACACAAGATAACGCTCCAAATATATTTGAAATGCAAAATACAAAATACCTTTGACTTTGGTACTTGAAAATCAAACTATGTACAAAATAGCATTTTGAACACCTTTTAAAATACAAATAATACATTTGCATGGAAGCATAAGAAGTCTTAAAAAAATGTCAAAATCTGTATTTGAAATACAAAATACATTCAGGTTGTTTATTTGAAAAATATAGATATATATTGTAATAATACATTATATAAATGTATTATATATATGTAACAGCCCACATATGTGTGAATCTTTGCCTAAAGCAGTAGTTTGAAAATTGTAAGTATAGTACTAAAATATTTCTTCAGTCTCTATTCATCCTTTCGCTGCGGCCCACTCTCGGGAAACCTACCCGTCACATGCGAGAAAGCGCTGACCACATGGCAGTGAGTATTTATATGCACGTTCAAAGCAGCCTACTGTGCGAACGTACCTGGTAGGTATGTTCACAGCAGCGAAAGGATTAAAGCTTGCCACTACGAGCAGTACACAATTTTAGGGCCAGATTAGTCTTTATTTCACTTGAGCTATTTGCCATAATAATATGGATCACTCAACTTAATCATATTCAAAAATAATGAAAAAAAATATGAAGGTCAGGTTACTTTCAAATTCAGTTGATCCATCACGTCCTAAGCGTCAGTTGATCCACTACATCCTATGTGAGTGGATCAACTGAGTTGGAAAGTTACCCCAGACACTTCCACTGGGAAAGCATGAAATGCTTGAATAAAAATTATTTTTAAGGAGCCCATCGTATGATTGATCATATATCTCAAAATATGAGCTTAACACAATCAATGCAGGCCTGATTTTCATTGAAGTCATCAAAATTGGCCGTTAACATAAGAAAGAAAAATACATGGAGGTTTTTGTGCCATAACTTCCGTTCAAACACTGCTTTTCACGAGTGGCATACACGGTTTAAAAGAGGGAAGCTTGCTGAAGTCCATACACACAATTGGAAGACTCAGTGGTGGATATTAGTGACGTACGGAGGCAGAGAAAGGGCTCCCAGCCAGGCTCAATTGACGTGCTCCGCACTTACGGTGTTAATAGGCTGAAGACAATTTGAACATACAATGATTTTTCTAAAATTAGGATTTCAAATGAATGTGAACATCCATGAGAGAGCATCTTGATTTTTTCCAAATTTGACTCATTTCACTTTTTTTTCGTGTTTGTGGCCTTTTCAACGGCTGTAATTTAAGTAAAACCCGATAATCTATCAAAGGTTACAAGACTTAAATATATCTAAAGTATTGGGAAAAAATCTATATGTATTAAATAAATTAAATAGGTGAAAAATTTTAAAATCCGAAATGTTGCAAATTCCGGAAAATAGCCTTGGCAGTCTTCGCACACCCCACAAGAAATGGGCTGGCTATAAAAAGGTTCAGGAGTCCATTGTATAGGCCGTTTTACACGGTAAACGAAATTGCGCAGTCTGACTTACGTGTGAAGGCGCAATGAAAATTGCGCCTTCACACGTACAGCATTTTCGCAAATATCAAAGTGAACTCTACCACAGAAAAAATAGGCAGGTATCTGGGAGAGAAATATTCTTCCAGAAGTCCCTCCATAGGGAGCTGCGACCTGTAAATAAGCAGATAAAATGGGAATCAGAACACATGCAATACTTATCCAATAATACAATAGCAGCTACACATGTATGCGGCAATAATGCCAGGGATAGCTTCATCAGATAGACTTTGATTTTACGGCAAATTCTGCAAAAATTTCAATCGAAATCTAAATTTTTCACAATATTTTCAGACGTTGACTATTCAGATCAACTACACTAGTCTGCATTACGTTGGTTGGTTGGTAGGGCATATAGTAGGCTGAGGAACCCAAGGTGCAGCCACCTCCCTCTGGTGGGCTCTGGGTCGCATGGCTAGTGTAATGGGTGCGGCCCGCCACCTCGAAAGTCGCGGGTCACAACGCTTCGTATTGCGTGTGGGTTCTTGCCCTTGGTGTCGGGAAGCGAATAATCACACACAAGTCGTTAAAGTTTTTATCCCAAAGGTTATTTCCATTTAAAATCCCAGTTACCCAATCAATTCAATGAATATACAGTAGATTCCGGTTAATTGGGACATATTGGGACTTGTGCACTTTGCCCCAATGAAGCGGCTACCCCAATTAGGTGAACTCTCTTGTATATGGGCATAAAAATCTTTGAAATGGTAGAAAGAAGACTAAAGAATGTTTCTAATGCAACATAAGTTTATTAAACTATTAATTTGATTAATAAATCAGCGAGTTTAGTTAATTTATTATCATTTTTAAGAATTATAACATTTTTGTTGAAATTTTTCACAGCCTTGGGCGACGCTGAATGAATGTCTTTCCCTAAGTCCTATTAAAGAAAAGTCCTATCCTCTTACAGATACTATAACAACAAGAGCTTTCAAAATAGGGCAAAAATAGGAACATTTGTGAAAAATAAGAGTAAATCAAAGGAGGAAAAAAAATAGTATTCTGAAAACAAAAAAATTTAATTTCCTCGCGAGTATAGAGTCTATGTATAGGCCGACTCATGGCCCAATAAAGCGGCATGCTGTCCCAATTAAGCGGAGAATACTCTGGGATATTCCTCTATTGGGTTCTGTTCTGCAAGATCTGCCCCAATAAAGCAGCTGCCCCAAGTAACCGGTGGACCCATTAAACGGAACCTACTGTACATAAAGTATTGACGAATTTGTGCATGTAGAGTAGCCAAAATTTAGAATATTACCAAAAAGTCTCGGGAAGGAGAGGAGCTGCTGGTGATGGCACAGGCAGGGTTACCACCCTGACTAAATTATAAAATTCACGGTTTTTTCCCGGTTTTCACGGTCTAAATTGGGTCAAATTCACGGTCTGTTTGATAAGCCATTTTAGAAAGAAATATTGGTCAAATAACAATCACTGGCAGCACTTTAACTAAAATTATAGCAAGCGCGATGAATGCCGGGAATGCAAAACGCAGCAATGAAAGTGCTCCTACGACGTCGCCTATCGTTAGCAAAATTTAGGGCCGGCTAATGGTTGTGAGTGAGAAAATGGGGTGTGACAGGGAAGTGAAGAGGTGTCTGATTTCTCGCCAGGGTTAATGATCACTTTGGTTGAAGGTCGTCCAATCACAGCCTTAAGGTCTGAGTGTCATCATGATACACGGAGCAATATTTGCGCTTCTAATATGTGTATGCAGATAAATGCAAGGGCAGTGTCTGCGAGTGACTGACCTATTTTTTTTTGGTCCATCAATCGTAGATCTAGAAATCAAGTTTGAGAGGTTTTTAAGGTTTTATGACGAATTTCACGGCTATTTCCAGTTTTTTTCATGGTAGACTAAATTCACGTCTTATTCACGGTTTTAAGGTTTCCACGGTTGAGTGGGAACCCTGATGGGTGGATAACGAGGCGCTTAGGTCGCACGGGCCATAACTTATAAAAACATAAACATAAATTTTATAATCTAGTCAGGGTTATCACCCTGACTAGATTATAAAATTCACGGTTTTTTCCAGGTTTTCACGGAATAGATTGCATTACCGAGAAACTCGACAGGGGACTTAGAGCCTGGCAGAGAAGTGGAGAGTCGCTCTCTCTATTGGGAAGAGTAAAGGTCGCTAATAAATTCCTGGCACCTAGAGCGTGGCACATTTTGCAATCTGTAGCAATCCCCAGTGCATCCGTCAAGAGATTCCAAAGCTCTTGGATTTCCTTTGTTTGGGGAAAACAGAGACATTGGGCGGCAGGAGAGGTTTTGAGCGCACCAATATCAGAGGGAGGGATGGGCCTTGTCAACGTGGAGGATAAAATTCCGACTTTTCACCTTCGTTATTACCAAAGGCTTTTGTCGCCACCCCACACCGACCCATGGAAACTTCTGGCTCACAGCCAAGCAACCGCTGGTAGAAAGCCGATTTCCCGATTCCACACTGAAGTTGTAGAGGCGTGGAAGTTCTTGAAGCCGAAGCTAGCTGGAGAAATAGCACCCTTCCCGGAACCATGGCCACCACCCTTCCTGCTACAAGACATGGGCTATGAAAGTCGGAAGCAAAAGAGGACACTTATCCTACCAATAGCCAAACAGACTATTTATTATGAGCTTCTCTACAACCGCTATGGGAGTAAATGGCCGATGGTGGGAGCTAACGGAGGAGAGAAAGTTTATTGGAGGCAACTTCAAGGGAAGCCCTGTTTTGGAAGAGAGGGATAAGTGGCCTGGAGACTCGCCCTAGGCCGTCTTGCGGACTGCATCTTCCTTCATAAGACTGGCATGGCCAACGACCGCCAATGCATAGTCTGCGGAGATGGAGAAGGAAACAGCGAACACCTGATTCTGTCCTGTACTGCAGCCCAAGACCTGTGGACACCATTGACTAAAGTACTAAAGACTCTACTGAAGAAGGACACCATTAAGCGAGTCGATATATACAGTGGTTTCCCTGAAGGCAGATTCCTCAACAACGGAGTAAAGCTGTCCAATTACCTGGTGACACTAGCGAAGAGCTCAATTCATAAGCAGTTCACCCTTTCCTAAAAAAAAAAGTACGTAAAGTTGAATATTTAGCAACTTTTACGGCAGAGCTTAAAAAATGCTTGATTAGAGAGCATGCATACCACCGGGCGAGAAACACTCTGTTCTTCTTTAAAGGGCTATGGTGTTACAATGACGTTATCTGCGCTTTAGAAAATGACGAACTGGTTTTAAAAGGAATCTGCGAGAAAAAAGAAATTGGTGTGGAGGAAATGATATAGGGTGGATAGTTTTCTGTCGGAGGGACGGGACATGAGCGTTGGGGAAAGGGGGGCCAAGGTTGCGGTAACCAGCCCCTTCGGGGGCCCCCTCCTTGCACTCCTCGCATCCTCCGACTTGCAAATGAATGAAAATTATGAGAATTGAAATGATGAACAATTGATGAAATAAAGAAGGTGACGATGAGAGAATAAAACCCCCTTACCGCACCATAATAATAATAATAAGCACACATTCATACAAAATGACATAAGCCTTCCCTACCTCGTAAACGCCGATTTAAACACCCATGAACCGCACCAAACGGCAACGGTTACAGTATGGTCACTAAGAATACGAGCCTAAGCCTTGATAAGCTGGAGTTTAATGTACCTCAAGCTATGAAAGCCAATGTGTCACAGCAAAAAAAACAAAATCAACCTCATTGGCTAGCAGTTCATTAAAAAGCATCCTTACCTATGCCTGAGCCAGCAACTTTGGGATCAGATGGTCTTCATACAGCTTCAGGAGTAGCGGCACTTGTTCACGGAGAAGAGGTATTCCTGCTGTCGAACCTTTGAATGCCACATATGATGGAACAATTGGAGCAAATTCAATCATCCTCTCCCTCTCAGTCATTGCTACTACAATGTTTATATCTAATTTACCGCTACTCATTCTCTTATCCTCTGCTTCTTGAAATGCTGCCATGAACTTTTCTTGGTTGAAGATATCATTGCTCTCATATGGCATCCCATTGTTTTTGAATGCCATACGCAAAGCCATCTGCGTCAGCGTTCTAGCAAAAATTGAAGCTACATTTTTAACCCTACGATTCTTATCTGTCTTTCCTCCCAAGTAAACTTTTGATGTTGGAAAGTCAGCAAACGATGACCAATCTTGAGTACTCAACTCACGCCCATTATAAGTGTCATAATTACTCCATGATTTGTGTTTGAACTCTGGCCTTATCCTACTGATATGACTGTCAACACAGTCTACAATAGCTTTGAAATGTGGTTTTCTAGCAAGAAACAGAAGAAGGCTGGCAGTAAAATTGCCCTGGTCGTAGAGGTATTCATAAATGCGTCGGAAGGATAAAACCTTCCCCTTGTCTCCCTCAAAGATATCAGTTTTAGCCATCATGGCCTCAATGCACTCCCTTCGCTGATTGTTTATTGGGGGAGGTGGATTTGCAGCGGCCCCCGATGCAAGTAAAGGCTCCACATGTTCGTTCAGAGATGTCAACTTCTCTGAGGACGATGTTACAGCTCTTTCTAAGCACTCTAAAAGGGTATTGTGCCCCCTGACTGCCGTCTTCAACTCGTCCACCTGTGTCTTCAATGACGTAATCTCCTCTTTAAGGCTGTCGACAGATCCTTTGAGAGCTGTCAAGGCTGAAGCATCCTCCGTGGGGTCAGTATGGATGGCGGTAGGGGAAGACCCCTCTACAAGTGACGTGGGATGTGACTCAGGAGATAGATGGTCCTCCCTAAGCTGACTCTGCGTTCCTGGATTATAAAAATCAGACATATTTGATATAAAAATTTTGCTTTTAACCGTGACTGTGCAGCGTAACTCAGCAAAAGAATAAACACAACTGAAAAAGGAATTTCCTGGTTCATGAATAATGATACAATGGATTCATATGTGAGTGCCCTTAGTAGAAGTAAATCAAGAATAGAAATAGAAATTAGACAATTAGAAAACAAAAATAGAAATTTGGATGAATATATTTACTTTTTGACTAAAATTTTAACGTCGAGATATCCCTATATTGGGTAATACATTCTCTACTGTATGTTACAAGTGATAGGTGAAAAAACTCTTTTTACCAGGATATGTAATAGATGCTACATATATGTTTTTATAGGAGGTAGGACATATTTGGTCCTAGATCATCTACATATATATGCTGCCCTGCAAGTTGCCTCAATAGATGCGTGGAAGGGGGTGTTAAGATACAAGCAAAAGTTTACGAATAAAAAGGAAATTGATTAACAAAGTTCTGGCTGGCATTTATTAAATTTCTCAATTGTTTGAGGGGAGGGGGAAATGAATTCCTCTACTACATCAAGTGTAGAGATGCAATGGACTTAAGTAAAAAAATATTAATTCAAAACTGAAAAATTGTCTCTCAACTTATTTTAAGAGCATAAGACATTAACCCTTCCGTGACTGTGGAGTTCTCTCCTCAGCATGACTGCTGTACTGAGAGCCCTCCGTATGGAGCATTTTTGCTGGACATTCGTTAAGAAGTGTGTCATGGATAATCACACACTCTCAGCACCAACCTTTTTCGACCCTTCCTATGATTATCTCGGACTCTGAGGGTAGTTGGGCTCCCTCGTAGGATCCTTTTGGGGTGTATTACCCTACAAGCGGGGTTGGTTAGTGGTTAATCATGCTTTGTTAATATGAATTAGCTGTATGGACAACTGTTGCTTGAATGTAAATTTCACTCTTAGAATAGGATAGTTTCCTTCATCAAAGAAAACGAAAGGCATTGATTGCGATTCGTTACCCACCATTAGTGTATTCATAATACACAAATTATTTGGTTTTTGAAATACCGGTTTAGACGAATGGCAAGGGTCAAATTTTATCCTCAGTTGAAAAAGGCCAGATTGGCGCTCATGCGATTCCACTCCGCGTGACGTCACAGGGACCTAGTTTCTACACGAGAGGATAGGAGTTATACATCGTCTGAGGTTACCAATGCATGCATGAGGCACAGAGCTCAGGGAAACGTCTTAATAATCACCTATTAAAACTGGCTAAGTTCGGAAAGTTTTCTTCGTTTGATAAGGTATTAATAAACCTTTTTTAAGCCAAGCGCTACCATTCAGCAAGGTAATCAGCTATCCGCTAGCATCCTGCGACGTATCAGCACTAAGCCTCGCCTCAAGGTCACCTCACCGGGCGGGAGGGGAATCAGAAATACGACGTACGGAGATATTTCCCGGCATTCATACTTAAGCGTCGCGTTTTCGCGCGCTTGAAAATTTTCACTTTTCATTTAATCGCGAAAAATAGATGTTGTCATTTAAAAATCTGAAAGCGTGAAATACGTACTCCAGGAGTAATAATCTTTCGATTAAAGCAATAAAAAAATAATAGGAAACCACCCTATTGAATTCCACATTTCATTCTGAGAACTGTCAAATTTTAAAGTGATAATAATAAATAAGCAAATATATTTATCCAAATTTGTTGATGATTGATATTTTGAATTACACACTTCGAATTGAATTCAACGTTTCATTCTGAGAACTGTCAAATTTTAAAGTGATAATAATAAATAAGCAAATATATTTATCCAAATTTCTTGATTTACTTATACAAACATCACTCGGATAATTTTAGATAATTTTTTTATTTTTCCCCTTTGAAATTTTTTTGTATTTGAGCACAACCACTTTGTCGCTATTCAGGCAATGAATGATATTTTTAGACTTAAATTGTTTTTGAAAACTTCAAACTTTTATTGGTGGGACAAATGAGTTACCCAACAGCTGCTGTCGGGAAGCAATAAAAAACTTGTTTGCTATATGAGTGCAGGGATAAAAGTTGAATGCAATAAATTTAATCTCACCATAACTTCAATAACGCCAATATTCTACATGATGGCACCTTATGTACTTGTTTTTTCATTGCATGTCGGACAATGCACTGTTACAATAGCGAAATATGAAAGATTCCATCCATTTCGAACAAAATCTATGTAAAAACCTTTGGATAGCAGACAATGTATTTATAAATTATGCAAAACAAGATATTATATCCTTATAATAGAGAGCCATGGTGTTGAATTACAAGTTGCAAGACTACAATACAACATGTAATCTATTAATTATAAATGGGTTCCTGAGATACTCCACACAGTCGTTCGTGTAAGTTTTCTAAGCACAGTCAAGGAAAAGTTGAAGGAGTTGGGATAAAGTGACACAAATTAAGTTTGGTCCACAAATTGAAGAATATAATACAAATTTTCAAGCCGTTGCATCCATGATCACTTTCTTTGAGTGGATCCGACACCTGGGTGGAAAACGTATTCAAAATATTTTTAATTTAAGAAGAATTAATCAAAGGTCCCTTAAATTAAAGAGTAAAATTATATAGAAAATATAAAAGAGTCCCTAAAATTAACCCTTTCACTGCTCTTCAATCTCCGAAAACCTTCTCCTCACATGCGGCGAAAATGTTAAAATGCGTTTCCTGGGCCCATGGAGCAGGTACTTCCAGGATGGGTGTGGTACACCCTCCGAAGGGTCACTAATCCCCGACCCTATCCTCGACGAACTCACCCTCGCAGGACCGTCTCATCGGCCCTACCAGCGGGGACCCTACCTCCGGAAAAGTGACCGCTCTGACTGCAATTTGAAAATCAATCAATCAATCCGATCATCACAATATGATTGTTTTCATCGCACTCCTGCCAATCAAGCAATCAAGTACGTCTTTGAACCGTGTCTCTGCGATAAAAAATAACGATTTTGTTAACTTTGCAACAAAACGTGGCTGCGGACCACCGGAAAACGGCCATTATATCAAAGTTAACAAAATCGTTATTTTTCATCGCAGAAACACGGTTCATAGACGTATTTGATTGCTTGATTGGCAGGAGTGCGATGAAAACAATCATATTGTGATGATCGGATTGATTGATTGATTTTCAAATTGCAGTCAGAGAGGTCACTTTTCCGGAGGTAGGGCCCCCGCTGGTAGGGCCGATGAGACGGTCCCGCGTGGGTGAGTTCGTCGAGGAAAGGGTCCTTGATTAGTGGGTCCCTTCCAAGTGCTTCGGCGAAAGTGCTGACTGCATGGCAAGGAGGAAGAAAAAGTACGTCCACAGCAGTCTACCGTGCGGACGTACTAGGTACGTCCGCAGCAGTGAAAGGGTTAAAGAAGTTAAAGTAAAAAAATGCAAACATCTGCAAACTTAAAAACCAAAGTTAATTCCATTTAATATCGATTGAAAGAGTTCTGCCCTGTATACTATTAGTCATAATGGTACTTGCGGTGTAAATGAGGTTAGAGGTGTGGTCAGGGCAGATTGAGGATTTATTCTGCGGGAGCGCAAGTGTCTGACAGGTATTCCCATATTACAGATTAAAATCAAAGCGCAACGATTACTGTAGAAAATATTCTCTTCATTTCGAAGTGTAAGTCATAAATATTAAATTAAATGATTGAGGCTCCGTAATACACAAAATAAAACCAACGTAATGACTTACCTGTATTAAAAATCTTGTCTAGTTTCCAAGTGTCTTGGGGGTGGGGCACATGCCCCGTGCCCCCAACCCCCCTAAATCTGCAAATGGGTATGCAGTTAACCAAAATTTTACCTTATCTACGGTTAATATTTCTGCTGACAAAGTAAAAAAGAGACACCAATTGCTGGATTTATTATTTTTGGCATCACCAGTGAAAGACGTATCCCCATTTACTTTGAAGTTGACTGGATATGCACCGCTTTGAAGAGGTAAACTTCTTAATACTGAATGCATACAGTGGGAGGGACTCCTTGGGTCAGCTACCCAAAAACATATGTACGTTTCGCCCAAATGTCTGAGGATGACCAATGTGGGTCACTTGCAAAAATGTCAACTTTTTCTCACAAATTAAAATCTAGGCTAGACATATTTAATCTTGATAAATCAACAGCCAAATGATTGAATTTTATGAAATCAGTATATGAAAGGTTATTCAGAGCCTAATTAAAGTTTTCAAATTATACTTCGATTCACAGAGTTTTGAAGATGTTTAAAGTCGTCAAACTTAAGGCCGTATCACACTAGCGACTGCAGCCGGCGCTGCGGCTGCGACCGCGACTGCGACTGGCCCGTCGACCAATCAGAGCGAGGCAGTCGACGCTGCGACTGCGACTCCGAAGAATAGCCGACCGGCTATTCTTCTGAGTCGCAGTCGCAGCTAATCAGAGAGCTCCATTTCAATCTCGCGCGCTTGTGGCAGACGTGTTTGTTTGTTTTGGTAACCATAGCGAGGGAAGTTCAAGAAGGTTATAAGATAACGCTGAGATAATTTCGGATTTTTAAAGTGAAAATGGAAGCCCAGTTTATTGGATATTGCACCCGAGTACACAGGTGAATGAAAATGAAGTACGTTTTAACATATTTTATTAGGAACATTTTCAACAATTGCTGCTCTCTATCTCTGGGCTTTCGTAAACAAACAAGCCACAAGCAGAAACGTTCATACGTGCGTATGCGCGATCGTGGCGTCGGCCGCAATGTGTGATGGGGTGCAGTCGCAGCCGCAGCCGAAATCGCGGTCGCAGCGGCGGTCGCAGTCGCTAGTGTGATACGGCCTTTAGGAGGCTGACTTGGCAGTAATTCCGTCACATGTTAATTTCAATCATACATATTTAGAAAGTATTTCGATGATTAATTTTGCTTTTGTTTGTAAACATCAGCTTCATACATGTTTTTTATCATAATCAGATAGAAGTTTGCATTTTTTTTGTTTTCTACAATTTTATTGAAATATCGTACAGCATAGTTTTCTCTATAAAGGTAATTCCGTCACAAATGGAATTGCCCATTCTGACATTGGTTTTGACGTGTTTTATGTCATTCTCAAGCAAAACTGCCACACTGGCCACCAAATAAAGACTAGGGCCCGTGAACATTTAAATTCATCTTTGAGCCGTGACAATATAACTGTTTTTGCTAAACATCTATGTGAAATGTTACACGAGGCAAATTTTGATCCATATATGTATTTTACACACTTGTGACAAAGGAAAAAAACTGGACTTCCTGGAAAACTTTGAAAATGTGTCATATTCAAAACAATGTGGTAAGGAATTGCTTAATGACATTGTGCTAACCCGCTTGTCACCCCTCCTTCGTGTTAACCTCCCATTCCCCATCAATACCTCCATCAATTCCACACCCGGATCCGAATAGGTACGTGACCTTCACCACTCATACCACCAACCTTCACCCGACCTCCTTATTCACCTCACCTACTTCCCCTCCCCCACCTTGTTGTAGTATAAAATGAACTCTGGCTTGTTTGGAGACAGCAGATTCGATTGAAAATGATGTAGAATACATCAAAACCGGTTGCAGAATATTAAAATAAGTGTGGAAAGCACAAGATGGTCTTATTTTATTTATACCCCTAAACTTGTGAATCCTTACTCCTAGATAACACGCATGAAATCCAGTCACTTGTACTCACCTGCACTTTTTTTCGCCTCACCCCAGCTAACAAGAAGCTCCAACAACCTCAGAACCTCGCGACGATCACTGCGGTCAGGGTGTTTGGATGCCATCTCTTTGGCATACTCCAGGGCAGTCATCTGGAGAGAAAAGTGTTTCGTTAAGTGGTGTGTGGCACTTGGTAGGAATAGGCCTGCAGTTGGGCGCAGGTCATAGGCAGATTAACATGCTGGAGCGAGGAGGAAAAAACATGAAATGGCAGTACGATAGGAGAGTCGGGAAGGCCATCCCTGCTTTGAGGGATGGCAAGAGAAAGTTAAGCACAAGCAATTAGGAGGGAATATCAGGACATGAAGTGGGATTATCATCAATATTGTTTCAACAAGTAGATATGCAATGTTGACCAATTAGTATGAAGACATATTTCATATTAATCTTTAGTCGTTAAACTCCCGTTGTGATGTCCACGTATCGCATTGACAATTTTTCCCCCCATTGGTTTTTGGTCCAACTTTGTTCATTTTATCTTTGAGGGTGAGCTGTTGTGTCTGAAGCAAGGAGGGTCGAGGGTACGGAAAGTTTCTCGACACCTGACTTTCCCTTTGCCAATCAGAAGACAATGCCCCGGCGCTTCCGAAATTCAGTCGCTCTCAGACCTCCGTCGAGTTAACATCGTGAATTTGCTCAAGGAGCAGTGTTGCCAAACGTCACTCTTTCTCCTTGTATGTGCTATAAGTATGCCATTCAACAATGGTGCCACATTCAGCGTGGTAGCTGACAATGTCATGGGCTTCTGTGCCTTCCAAATGATTAGGTAAATCGCCTCGACATAGGGTTCAAAATACCAGCAGCCACCCATGACTCATGCCTTTTCATTGACAAAGTAGGGCGACTATGTAAATTTGGCAACATTGACTTCGCTCCTGTCCTCTCTCTGAACTACCCATACAAAAAAATCTGTGCTGCTACTGTACAAAAGCTACACTGTAACTTTGCTAAAGGGACTGTACTATGACTCTACTTAGACTGCACTTAAATTGAAACATCACGGTACAGTTATAGCACAGTCACAGCGCAGTTGCCATAGCACAGTCACAGCGCAGTTGCCATAGCACAGTCACAGCGCAGTTGCCATAGCACAGTCACAGTGGAGTTGCCATAGCACAGTCACAGTGCAGTTGCCTTAGCACAGTCATAGTGTAGTTGCCATAGCACAGTCATAGTGCAGTTGCCATAGCACAGCCACAGTGCAGCTGCCATAGCAGAGTCACAGTGCAGTTGCCACAGCACAGTCACAGTGCAGTTTCCTTAGCACAGTCATAGTGTAGTTGCCATAGTACAGTCATAGTGCAGTTGCCATAGCACAGCCACAGTGCAGCTGCCATAGCAGAGTCACAGTGCAGTTGCCATAGCACAGTTTTTACTGTAATACTCTTTCCGAATCAATAATTGACAGCCTAGATGTGGCTATTGCATTCCCTGTAGATCTTATGGAAAACAAAAAGCAGAATTAAATCAAGATAGGCCAATTAGCAAAGATATATAGTTCCCTTTTTAAATGTTTGTGAAGATTTGTTGACTGATCCAACCTGAAAACGGCAGAGATATAACAGTGGCCAAAACGATTACACTCATTCGAATGTTGACTAGTCTAAGGAAAGATAGACCGTATTCCTAAGAGTATACTCTTGGCCATCAGCGAAGCTCTCCGAGACTGTCTGGACTCACACGAAAGCTCACACGCAAGCATAAAGTGAACAGATTATAGCAGTGCTGAGTCCCACCACCTGATAGACCCGTCAGTGATACCAGCCGTTCACAAATTATAAAGAAAAAGAAATGCAGGTACTGAATTCCACCTAGTATTTACTAATGCATGAGACGGCGGGGACGTTTTTCAACATGTTGTACACTGACTGCAGGAAAAACGTTTTCAAACATTAGACCATTGCTTGACTATGCCTAATACAGTTTCCCTAAATTTTTGGTGCTACCCAGGTAGCAAGACTTTCCCTCACTATAGAATAGAATTTTATTGTTCGAGGACTAGTGTCCTATGGAACAGGATTACAATTTAACCTTTTTTAGTTTTGGTGCTGCAAATGGACAATATACCAATTATTTGAATTTCATACCTGCGCATTACATGCCAATAGAAACATTCATAGATATTCATAAAGGAGTATACATAGGTATGTTAACATAGACAAAATTCCAATTACATGACAGTGAAAACATGCTTAGGTATTCATACAAGATTATACACAGGGGAAAAAAATACAAAGTATAAATTATGCATCTCTTCTGAAGCTAAATACACACACATGTGTGAAATATACCAACATAATATGTATACACTTAATATTATGCATTGGACAATGAACCAGATCGTTTTTCATTTAGGTTTGCATGGAAAGTTTGATATAAGTGAGCTGTCATAACCCTTTTAAACTGGTAAATGTTATTAACATTAACAATGTAATCAGGGATATCATTCCATATTCTCATTGATGTATTTAGAGGGGATTGCAGGAACGAGTTTGTTCTGCATTTTGGTATTTTAAAACGTCTCCGCGCCCTAACAACCCTGTCACAATTGCAAATTGCAAATATAAATATAAATAATCAGGAGTTTTGCTTGACAATAAATTAAACATAAAAATAGAATACTGTAGCTTTTTTCTTTCTTCAAGTTTTAGCCACTCGATCTTTAAGTAATAAGGAGTAATGTGTTAATGCAATGCCACATTAAATATAAATCTTACACCAGCGTTTAACAATATTTGCATTTTATTGGACAATTCATTAGTTAGATCAGACATTACCAGCAAGCAATACTGAATATGAGGAAGGTACAACGATTGAATCAACTTTTTGCGCAATTCAAGAGGTATTAAATGCTTAAGCTGTGCCAACCTTTTATAACACTTATTTGAAATATGTGCTACTTGTTCCTCCCAAGTGAGTACATTGTTAAGAGTAACTAAGTTTTTAACAGACTGACAGTATTGAATTTCAAAGCAAACAAACTATAGAGACTGCTTAAGCGGCTTATCTCTCCCCAGCCGTTCATCATGGTAGGGGTTGCCTCCTGGCGTTTCCAATCGTACTGCCCATTTCGTGATGATGTTGGATTTGGAAATCCCGTGGAAATATTGCAATGTCTAATTTTACTGATACATATTAATAACCTCCACCACATCATGTCTCATATGATACAATATGTTTGCGATGATGACGTTACCTTGCTCTCATCCTTGAGGTAAATGTCTGCACCCAATCGTAGAAGTCCTTCCACCCAATCTACTTTCCCCAGTCTGGTTGCCACGTGCAGAAGGGAGCGCTGATTTAAAATCCGTGTGTCTATGGGCCATGCATCTGTAATTAGGCCTTGGTACTCCATAAATGTTCCCATAAACAATCCCTGCAACAGTCTCTCTTCTTTACACTCCTCTGGGATGATGGGAACATCTTCACCAGTTGCCATTGGAAGTTCCCTTATGTTTAAAGACAGGAATAAGTTTTTTATCAGGGAACCAAGGGTACACCCATGATCAAAATCGGTCATGGTTGTTCAAGTTATAACATTTTATCACAGAATAGGTTAATGAAACCAAAATGTGAAGAAAATTTTGACAGTGCTTTATTAGTTTATAAAATTAGGTGTTTGGTTTGATAGCCAGCTCTCATTTACTGTGCATCTTGACCAAATTGTCTGTGATGCCTTAAAGAATCTAGATTTCCTGAAGAGAATGTCAAAAATTTAACAATGTTCATGCTTTAAATACTATTTATATAGCTCTGTAACAGTGGTGCAGCGAGGGGGGTCCGGAACCCCCTAAAAAACTCTCTTTTTTGCCATTTTTATGTAAAATGGACATAGCAATATTTTGGTATGGTGCATCCAAAAAAAATGTTTGTGTTGCCATAGCCCAGAAACTAAGGAAATAGTTCCAACCCCATGTTTATGGATAAAAAATGCTTTCACCCTTTCACACTGTACACCCTCAGCATCCTTTGTGTGTAAAGTACATAGGATAGTATTTTCCTTGGCTACCTATTCAACGTTGAATAGGTTGCCAAGAGGATTAGGGCCGGTTCTAGACATTTTTCTAGAATAAGCTTATATGCTAATACCTCTAATGTACTCTATTATCTCAATGCGGAGTTATGTAACTATAAGGTACCAAGCTTGATGGAATTCTTAGTTCATATTGAATAATGAATGAGTGATTGTTATAACTTGAAGCTTTCATCATGAACCGCATTTGAAAAAAAGCTATCTCAATGCTCCTGGGAAAAATATACTTCTGCATAGTTCCAGTACAATTTTGATTGCAAGGCTGTGAAACTGCAAGGAGTTTCCAGATTATGGGTGTTCAATTGCGTATTAATAATGTTACATAAAAATTCATTCTTTCCTGTTAATCGGCCATTGTTTTGTAGCTTCCAAATTCACTTCATTTGGGGATATTAGTTTAAAGGTATTGTACACAAATTGTGTACATTTAACGTAATTTTTACAGTTTTGTAAAAAATGGACAATTTACACGTTTTTTTACAAAATTTGTACAGTGGGGAATCCTCTGTACACATTGCATGCAATTGCACGAAAAATTTCTGTTGGGGAGCGAAGAACATTCCGTCCCCCTCAAAATTAATAACCTGACAGGTAGTAGGGATTCTCTCTGCATACATTTTAAAATAAAAACAAATAATTTAGGAATATGGGTCGAGACTTAATTACCAGCGTGAACATATAACGTACTTACTATTATATTTTGAATGTGATATTTTTTGTGCTTAACCGGCCCTTGTGGAGACGGAAACAAAATATCGGCGAAAAATGGACTACTATAACCCAGCATTTGGTGTTATCTGCCTGATACTGGCATTATCAGTGGCTCGCATTAAGATAAGTAAGGCCAAGATTGATTCAAGGATAGATTAGGGAAAATCGATGAGCATAGAACTTGCAATGATTGAGCAGGGAAAAAAACACAAAATACGAGTTATTATAATATATTGTTGTGTTACCTGAATGAATCTATGTATCAGAAGTTCATCTGAGGACATATTTTTGTCATTCAACGTTATGCTCAGTATTCCAATCGTTTTTCTGAGGGTGATAGCCTCCGGAGTCACCAAAAGCTCCAAAGATTGTTTTGAGAAATTTCAATGCGTTAAAATTATTTAAGGAGCAATAAATATTATCATTACAGGACAGGAACATTTTAATACGGTAAAGTGAAATCGACACAGCCATTTCACGCGCTAAATTTAGCCGCAGAAGATTGGCTTATCTTATTCTGAAAAACAAAATTACAAAATATTTGGTCGACGCGTTAACCATTACTGAAAACGATCTCTTGGGCGGTCCCTAAAGAAACTAATAACCAAGGTGGCTTAAATTCACGCACCTTGCCCATATTCACGAGAATATCCATGTTTACGATCATGAACATACGTGCATGTTATATGCTCATGGTTCATGATTACGAGATGTTTAGTGATGTTTAAAAGGCTCACTGTGCTCGAGATAAAACAATTGAAAGACGAAATGAAAATTTTTGTTTATTTTGGGGATTTTGGGAACCACTTTTTGAACTTAGTTTTAAAGAGGTTCAGTCCTTTCATCATTAACAGTACTCCTCACCATTGAAAACCATAAGATATTTTTTCAATTATACGCAGGTACTGAATACTTGATTAAGGTCTATAAAATATGCAGTTCAAATATGACTTCAATATTTTAATTCTGAAAAGAGTTCCATTGACGGGTTAATTGCTGGGTCAAAGCATGTGTGCCATTTCAGAGGCATTTTAATAAAAGTGTAACTCATTGCTAGAATTTCATGAAAAAATATTGATTACTAGGTTTACACAGTGAATTTAAAGAGTTTCCTTCGAAGTGTACCGGGATTTTTAGCCCCCATCTGATTGCTGAGGAAATGTTTAAGTAGCTTCTCCAGTTTTGCAGTGCAGCGTTTGTTTACGAGAGGCGACGTTTCTACAATCAATCCGGCGTCCTTTTACGGGAAGGGGTGAGGGCAATGATTGGCTGGATTGCCGTTACATAACCGAGGAATAGTTTCGTCTTTGGTACCATCTCAAGGTAAGAATTTTTCTTCAGTTATTGAAGTTGTGGTTGCTAAAAATTGACCGAACCTTCTTTGATCGCCAACTTTCAAAATCTAGCAGCCGGCGTCTACATTAATGACAAAAATTTCGAATCAGAAGCCTATTGAATCATATATGATTTATAACAGCTGTTGTTCTGTTACAAGATGTCATTAGTATAACATATGTTATTGTGAAGGAATCCAGGATTTTTTTATGGGTGGGGGCACCAATATCTGACAGGTCTTTTCATATATTTCAGATTATAAGCAAAGTACAACAATTACTGTAGAATATATATTTTCTTTATTTAGGTATGGAAGTTATTAAAATTAAATTGAATGATAGTGGCTCTGAAATACACAAAATAAAACGAACGTAATGATAAAAATATAATGAACGTATAAAAAATATTGTCTATTTTTTAAGCGTATAGGGGGGGCACGTGTCCTCCCCTACTAAATCCACCTATGAAGGAATATTATATGTCATTATAAGATCAACGCTTTCCCTCGACAGTTATTCCATTAAAAAATTATATTTCATTACCAAAAAATAAACAAAAGAAATCTCAATTATACACTTAATGATAGTCCCAACATGAATACAAATCCCTCTGTCTTCTTAAGTAAAAATTTTTCCCTTGAAACAGAGCTGACTCTGGGCTGAAACTCCACTGAATGTGTGAAAACTGCCTTGAAACAACCTTGTGACTGCACTGCACTGCCTTGTCCTCAACAAGAAAAAGAGCACTCAACTGAAACTCTGATGCCATTCTCCCTTGCAAGTCCATGGCATTTGAACTGCTTCTCCCTTGCTGCATGTGTGCTCCACTGATACTGAACTGGACAATAGCCTCAGGCCAGGCCGAATTTATGACACCACTGCATCTCTCTTGCCGCATGTCTTTACTGCCTTGCCACAGAGCTGCTGCAGCATTTGGGTATCCCCTCTCCCTCATGGATTTGAACTACTTCTCCCTTGCTGCACGTGTGCTACCCATCGTAAGTTTTGCCAACATACGGAACCCATCTACTGGACATATACGCAATCCCTGTTTTCAGCGGCAATGTATTTTTTAAATTTAGCTTTTGGCAACAGGTATATCTTTTCCCGCGCGCAAACTGTCGGTTACCGTTATTTCTCTCAAGTTGCTAGGAGCGAAAGACGAGTGGTGAGTGTGGGTTTTGGCATGAAAAGATTGATGGCATAAATATTTTCCCGGTACTTCGACGGTTGTTAACGGCAAGAATTAATCGAAATTAAGGTGAAGGGGAGAACGAGGTCATTGGTGGTGACTGCAGTCAAAATTGGAGGTAAGCATTTTAACTTCTCTGATAGCATGTTTATTCCTTCCATGTTTAGCCATGAGAACGTTGACATTGAATTTGTGTTTTATTCCAGGCACATGTGAGCTCAAGCGGGCTTTCGAAGAAATAAGGAATGCGGGTGAGTATCACTATAGTGCAATGTATATTTACTGCTTATACTCATTAGTTACTGCAGATCGTTTCGGAAGCTTGCGTGGTTTTCGTTTGGAGTTCACACATAGCCTAAGTAATGAGTCATCGCTTCGTTTTTCATTTAACTATGCTGAAAATTGCATGCTTCCTCAGTGATAATTTAAGTTTTGCTTTCTATAATTTGAATGCTTCACATTAATGCACCATATAACTAATAAGCCAAGTAAATTTAATTTAATTTAATTTAATTTAATTGCTTTAACAGGCAAAATGCCCATATTACCATATAAACACATTATCAAGATAATAAACAAATCAGTACCATAGCATCAACAGATGTTACAAGACACAGTAGAACATCACATAAACACATTATAAAATACAATTATCTAAACATTCTCAATATAAAATAGAGTATGTATATCACAATAAAATACAATATAAAATACAACATGTATATCACAATAAAATGCATAGAAACAAAAAAATCATTCACAGATGTCACATTCTTTATAGCAAACAATCTTTAAATTCCTAATTTGGGTAATTGAAGAGTTAAATACATCCAGTGAACTTCCAAAGAGATTAAAATTCCTCAATATTCTTTCAATTGGGGCACCATGACCATAAGAAGTCCTGTGGTAGTTGTTCGAAAACACTAGGTTAGTCCTTGTATTGTGAGATGGAACTCTTAGATTAACAGCACCAAGAAGATCTGGAGACACAGTTCTATTATTTAAAAGTTTATACAAAAATATTAAATCTGCCTTAACTCTTCTATGGCATAAAGTGTCTAATTGAAGCATAGAAAGTATTACCCCATAATTAACGTCAAAAGAGAATCCCTTGATTTTGAAATGAACATACCTAAGTAATTTGTGCTGAATTCTCTCAATACGTTTGAGTTGTGTACTCTTGTATGGCCACCACACAATAGAAGCATATTCAGTTATCGGACGTATTAAAGTAGTGTACAAATGCCCTATAATGTCAATGTGAAAATTCCTTGAATTCCTAATCACAAAACCAAGGCTTTTCATTGATTTCTTTATGACATAGTCAAGATGAAAGTTAAAACTAAGCTTATTATCAAATAATACTCCAAGGTCTTTAATTTTTTCTACATTAGTTAATACCATATTATCAAGAGTATAATAATTGATATTAGGTGACATCGATTTGCTAAATGAAATACAATTGCACTTAGAAACATTGATGCACAAACCATTTTGTTGACACCAAAGTGAGAATCTGTCCAAATTTTCTTGTAGATTATTGACATCATTCTTGCTATCAGCAACAGAAAAAATCTTTAAGTCATCGGCAAACATTAAAAATTTAACACCGGAAAAAATAAATGACACATCGTTCACAAAAAGCAAAAATAGCAATGGACCCAAGTGAGAGCCTTGAGGAACCCCAGATAAGGCAATAATTTCATTGGATATCTGGTGATTGATTTTCACAGAGAGCCTTCGATTTGAAAGATAATTTTCCAACCAGGATAATAAACTGCCAGAAAATCCAATACCCTTCAGTTTTAATAATAGTAATGGAATGTTGACTGAGTCAAAAGCCTTACTTAGGTCAGTATATATTGCATCTACTTGATGCCCATATTCAAGATTCACTTCAATAAACTTACGATATTCTAGTAAATTAGTAATAGTTGATCGACCCCTCATAAATCCATGCTGTGAATCACTGATTAAGTTTTTAAAAAGAGGGGTCAGCTTGCTTACCACCAATTTTTCGAACACCTTGGGTATGGATGACTGAATGACCACTGGCCTGTAGTTTTTAACATCTCCTATGTCACCAGACTTATAAATAGGAACAATGTAGCTTAGCTTCCACATGTGATGATAAATACCAGAGCCGAGTGACTTATTGAAAATCATAGTCAATGGGTAAGCCAAAATCATGTGGCACTCTTTCAGTATAGATGCTGGAATTCCATCAGGGCCAACACTTTTGTTGCAATCAAGAGACTTAAGAGCAGAATCAACTTCCATAACATGGATTGACAACTCTGGTAAATTCATTTGGTTGAAATACTTATCGTCATAAGAGTATACATTACCTGAAGAATACACACTTGAGAAATGTTTAGCAAACAAGTTAGAAATATCAAAAGGATTATCTGCTTGCAGGTTATCAAGACCCATTGTTTTCGGCCAACCATTTGAAGATCTAAGAGTTTTAATGTAATTCCAGAAATACTTAGGATTTCGTGACAGACTTAGTTCAATATTTTTAATATGACCCATGTAGCAGTCTCTGAGTAAATTCTTGACACTGGCCCTAAGTTTTGAAAAATTGTTATAGTGTGTTAACAAACCAGTCTCCTTATAATGCTTATGCGCAATCTTCTTTTCAGTTATAAGATTCCGGACCTCCTCGGAATACCAAACAGGAAATCTCCTTTTTCTAACATTTACAATGGGTACATATAATTTGATGGAGTTTAATAAATACTCGTAAAATTTATCCACCAAGCAGTTGAAAGGTAATACCATAAGCGAAGGCCAGTCAATATTCGAAAGATGAGCAGATAGACCCTTAAAATCACACTTCTTAAAATTAAGCACTTGATGAGTAAATTCCACCTGTTCATTGGGGGATTGGATGAATGTAGTTAGTAAAGGTGGGTGGTGTAAATCCGGTTCAACCAAATGGTCCTCACATTTATCCACAGTGATTTTATCAAATGAGCTAAAACATAAGTCAAGCAGTCTATTATTCTTGTTGCACACGTGGTTAATTTGTCTTAAATTTAAAGATAAGAAAGTATCATAGACTAGCTCACATGCACTTGAGTTATGTACCTTAGAAGATTCAGCACCGTTTACCATGGATATGTAGTCGGGCAAATTAAAATCACCAATAAATAAAAATTGACAATTAGGATACATGTACACTACATTCTCCACTGTTTCACAATATTGTCTATATGTATCCAACGTAGATCCAGGGGGAATATAGGCATTGCACAAAATCACTTGACTAAAGCCAAAAGTAACACTCAAAATAACTATCTCCAAGTTGTTCACAGGTAAAATTATTTGTTTGACACAAAAGGTATTCTTTACCGCTAGGAGCACACCACCACCTCTTCCTTTACCCGTTGCACTCACAGACCTATCACAGCGAAATATCACATAATCTTGCAAACCCAGCTCCTTGTCAGATATACTATCCACTAACCACGTCTCAGTTAAAACAAGAATATCATAACTGTTAAACAAAGGAACACTGCAGCGAAAATCATCTAGTTTACTACGTAATCCCCGGCAATTTTGATAATACATCATACATGTGTGCACTTTTGGTTTCAATAGTTTTTTGACGAGACCGGAACGATTTTTGGGTTTCCAGAGACATACCTAATAGTGACATCCTCACCATTGGCCTTCCGAGTTTCCAGTTCCAATCTAAGTTTATCCAAAAATTTACGTTGCGCCGGAGTCTTATCAGAGCTAATAGACAACTTCGATCCTGCTGTTACCTTGCTCTTTAATTTCAAAATTTGTGCAACTTCCCTCACTGAATTCAAAATCACTTTCACCGGCCTGGGTTTATCACCATTTGAATTTCTACCCAGCCTCACAACCTTAATGTCATTGACACAAACTTCACCAGCCTTTGTCAGGAGTTGACCAACACTACTTTTATCCTCCGTGATCCTTCTGTCAATGTTGTCGCGTAAAGGAGAGTTAACTTTTTTATGTGCAATTTTGCTAATTTGATTTTGAGTTAAGTCGTTTGTGACTCTAATCAGTCATGTTTCTTCTCTATTGCAGGCGCATCTAACTTCCATGACCTATTTAATTTAGAATATATTTGTATTTGCTTTTAACAGTTATTAATTTATTGATGTATTTTCATGTTCTAATAAATTGTGTCTTGAAAAATGTTGTGGTCATTGCAGTTATAACTATTGTTGATCGCAATAACCTGTCCACCCTTTATCTCTTATCATGCATGCAAAATTGTGGGGGAAACCTGTTATGTGATCATCCACTGTTGGCTGGGTTGCGCAAGTTGTTAATTTACTGTGTTTCATATGATTTGACAAGGGAATTTTAATGGATTGGGTAGGGTAAATGTATTCAGCAAAACAAGGGAGTTTCAGTCTAGCTACCCAATGGAGTTTCAGTCTAGATGGCCAAGGGAGTTTCAGTCTAGCTGGTAACCAAGGGAGTTTGATTCTAGTTAGTGGCCAAGGGAGTTTCAGTTTAGTCGGCCAAGGGAGTTTCATTGGAGTAGCTGGAGTTCTTAATTGCACTGCCATCCCTCTCCCAAACTCCACTGGTTTTGTTTCAATTTCAATGCAGTTTCAGCATAGAAGCAAGGCAGCGAGTTTCAAGGTAGCTTCAGCCCAGTTTCAAGGGAGAAATTTTTACTTGAGTTAGATGAAGGATTTGGTGCTATCCCGGTGAATCTTGTTGATGAAGTCTTTACTCTTAGGTCCGTTCAACACTTTTATAAAGAAATCTGCAATATTTCGTGAAGATGGTGCATGTTTAAATTGAGTTTCCCCTTTTATTTACACGATCTTGTGGAGACCAAACTTTATATCTATCCGCCATGTCATTGTATCTCTCAGAGTCCAAACCATTCTTACTCAAACAAGATATGCGAAAAATCCACAGAGAAAAAATCATTCGCCTTGACCGGGATCCCGGTCAAGGCGAATGATTTTTTCTCTGTGGATTTTTCGCACAATTGTGCATTGCGGGTGACTCCCGTAAAAGTTATCACTGTGGCTAGTCCCGGTATACTTAAATTCGTCAAACAAGATATGGTAAGATTTTTTTGTTAACTTTATTTTTTTGCAGCTGAATTACTTCATGGACTACTTAGCTCTAGGAAAAAACTCATGACTTTTTATCGCACAGGAATGGAGTTATGGATGAAAATAAAAATCACCAAGCGGTGCACGTTGCGGCATTTTAGGGGTCATGCAAAAATTTCAATTGCTCATATTTCATAAACTATTGACAATTGGAGGCTAAAATTATGCACAATCTCTAAACATTACAGAATGTATGACTGTGGAAAGTTTCATGAAAATCGAGTGGGTGGGTTTCATTTGGTCAAAATATTGGTTGATTAATCAAATTTGGCGTGGAATATTGATTATCACCTTGAATCACTAATGGCTTAGGGATTTAATGACTTTGTTCCACATCTTCTAAATTCACTATAATCACAGTACCACTATAGTTGCGTCACACATATTTTACTGCAGTACCTAGCAATTACACTCTTCTTCTTCATTTTCCAAGTATGTACTTAATAAGACCATTACCCAAGGATATAACATATCCAGAATATAACTCTCTTACACTTTTGATAGGTACTATTATAATCTGAATCACAATATTCTATAATAGACTATTTAAAATTTTCACTCTTGGTGTATTTAACTTAATGCAAAACATAAATGTGATCTAGTACAACCAGGCAAATACAACCATTTTCCTACACCATGCTGATATTTGGTAATTACTATCAAGCCTTTCATTTTTCCCTTCTTTCATGTTTCTGTTTTGTCACTATCATTTACTTACAGTGGAGCTGACAAAACTTTTGCCTGCTCCAGCTCAAACTCAAAACAACATTGATATTTTTCCTTTAATCAAATTTATCACCGTCATCATCAAGCCACTCTTTACAGTCAAACACTCAGTTTCATTCATAAGTTTTTTCAGAAGTGATTTCTACACTTCTCGATAATACCATATAGATATCCGAATCTTTACAATCCTAGATAGAGATTAGTTCCTCACATAAACAGGAACACTCATGGCTTCTGCCCCAAGTGACTTTGCTAATTCCGACCTAATCAACATTCACCTCACTGCATTGCCTGATGCCCTATAGGCAGTGGCGGCGCGTGCGTATACGCATGTTAGCAAGTGCACACCCAAAGATGAATAAATTATAAAAGAAAACTATTCCTTTGCAACGCGAAGGATAAAAGTACTGTCTGCATATGCAAGAAACATGAGCCTCCGAACGCTACAGCTATCTCCTTTTCAAATTCACCGCTCTACAAGTGTGCGATCCCGTGGCATCATGCCGGGCGCATTTTCGGTCTGTGCGATCGCTTGAGGGTGCTCTGGCGGGACGAGGTAAGCGGGGGGTATGTGCTGTTCAAAGGGGCGATAGGAGCAGACTCAAAACCATGCGAATGCGCACGCACATGTTTTTGGTGACTGACTAGCAGGTAGTGTAGTGGTGTTACCACCACCTACACTACCTGCGCCCAGGATCCTAGTCCGTATACAGAGCCATCTGTATAGCCGTTTTCTACACTACTTCCTCATAGGGTGTAAGGAAAAGAGAATGAATTTCAACTACCGTCACTTGTAAAGGTGTGTTGAGAATAATTATTTTCATACATGCTAATATTATTTCTGTTCATGCAATTTTAAGGGTAGAGTGTACCAGTGATATGTTTTGCTTGCTATGTATTCTATTACGACGAAATATGACGCTCATGGATTAGGATTAACATAATATAATTAAATCATCCTATATCTGCTCTAATGCACACCCTAGATAAATTACCACCAGCCGCCACTGCCTATAGGTGCAGGGGAATCTGCATCTACATAATACCCTGCAAACCACCTAAAAGGCGTGTGCCGGGGGGTATCAGGACACCAGCCGTTTACACATAAAAATGAAGTGCTCTGAGGAAATGATGACTAGTATTCATTTAAGTCCTCTGTGGTTCGCGAGAAAAAAGAATTCCCATATCTATCCATTCGGCAAAACATCTCTCGTAATTTGTTGCTTCTCTTAGACCTGGAAATATAGTGTGGCTCTAATATTATGTTCTCCGTGTTGCTCTTAATGATACCCATTCTCAATTGGTCAAGCAATCTAAGCCTAGTGCGCAACCTCCGAGTCTCCAGCAGCTCCTAGCATAATTTGCTTAACCAGTAATGCAATGAGGGGGGGTTTTTGGGGATAAAACCCCCCCCAGAGCTCAGAGAAATTTTTTTGTATGCCCGTAGCAGTTTTTGACTAACCTTGCTACATTCCTTTTTTATTCAGTTCGCGGATTAAGTCTTTCTGCACCGGATCCCATACGCTCACTGCATATTCAAGGTGGGGTCGGATAAATGCAAAATATCACCTTTCTTTCACTTTCTCATCCGAAATTCTTCCCACAATACGCTTGACGAATCCTGATTTCTTCAGGGCTATGCCGCAAATATTCTTTATATATGTGTTCCCCAAGAGAGGTTTGAAAAAAATATTTCATTACCAAAAAAAACGAATAAAGCAAATATCACACATGGTTATAGTTGGATGAACTCTGCAAGAAAGTTTATGTATACATTTAGACACTCTGAAATACCTTTTTACTCTGGCAAACTTTTAACTGCTTTCTGGTAACGAGATTCCAATGTTAATTAAAAATATAACTAGGAAAATGTCTTCAGAGATAAATTAAAACGACTGGTAATTCACAAGAGATACTACAGCAGCTGAATACTTATGAGTTTTCTGGTTTCTTTAACGGAATTTTACTTCCTCCTTTCTTTTTTATGCACTCTAATATTTTACGCTGACCATGGCCTTTGTTGTAAGCTTATCATAAGGTGAAAGTGATGGTTAAGATTACAATTGAAACTAACATGATTAATGCCGTCCACATTAAGGAGAGAAATGTCAATATTCTGGCCGCAGTCAAAATATTCTTCATCATACATGCTTCTAAATTATGTGGGCCACGTCTTGCAATATATCGTTTGCATGGATATTTGAGAGTTGGCTCCACTGAATTTCTCAGACCATATCAATAAAAGTGAGAAGTTTATCACTGTATAAAAGTGTAGCCCTGTCTACAGTGTTTCCCAGCCCTGTCTACACTGTTAATAACAGTGTAGACAGGGCTGGGAAATGTTGAAGTATAAATTTAAATAAATGCCTATATTTTTGACAGAAGTATGTAGTTGTTGTGCTTAAAATGCTATCATGACAGTCACATGTTTATGTTTAGCATAATCTACATATGGTATTACTGTTGGTTTTTTTTTGCTTTGAATTGATTTGGTTTACATAGGTCGTTCGCTGCTGATGCACCGGGATATGAAGGAGAGAGGAGTTTCAATAAAACATTGTAAATACATATTTCTAAGGAAAAATACAGGGCAAGGAGTATACGAAATAAAAAATACTGCTCCAAATATATTTAAAAATGTAAAATACAAAATACCTTTGACTTTGGTACTCGAAAATCAAACTACAAAATAGCATTTTGAACACCTTTTAAAATACAAAATACATTTTCATGGAAACTAAGAGGTCTTAAAAAAATGTCAAAATCTGTATTTGAAATGAAAATACATTCAGGTTGTTTATTTGAAAAATATAGATATATATTGTAATAATACATTATATAAATATATTATATATGTATATTTAACAGCCCAGATATGTGTGAACCTTTGCCCAAAACAGTAGTTTGAAAATTGTAAATATTGTACTAAAATATTTCTTCAGTCTCCATTAATCCTTTCGCTGCGGCCCACTCTCGGGAAACCTACCCGTCACATGCGAGAAAGCGCTGACCACACGGCAGTGAGTATTTAAATGCACGTTCAAAGCAGCCTACTGTGCGAACGTACCTGGTAGGTATGTTCACAGCAGCGAAAGGATTAAAGCTTGCCACTACGAGCAGTACACAATTTTAGGGCCAGATTAGTCTTTATTTTACTTAAGCTATTTGCCATAATAATATGGATCACTCAACTTAATCATATTCAAAAATAATGAAAAAAATTATGAAGGTCAGGTAACTTTCAAATTCAGTTAATCCATCACATCCTAGGCATCAGTTGATCCACTACTTCCTATGTGAGTGGATCAACTGACTTGGAAAGTTACCCCAGACACTTCCACTGGGAAAGCATGAAATGCTTGAATAAAAATTATTTTTAAGGAGCCCATCGTATGATTGATCATATATCTCAAAATATGAGCTTAACACAATCAATGCAGGCCTGATTTTCATTAAAGTCATCAAAATTGGCCGCTAACATAAGAAAGAAAAATACATGGAGGTTTTTGTGCCATAACTTCCGTTCAAACACTGCTTTTCACGAGTGGTATACACGGTTTAAAAGAGGAAAGCTTGCCGAAGTCCATACACACAATTGGAAGACTCAGAAGTGGATATTAGTCACGTGCGGAGGCTGAGAAAGGGCTTCCGCCCTGGCTCAATTGACGTGCTCCGCACTTAATGTGTTAATAGGCTGAAGACAATAGGGTGGTTTCCTTCATCAAAGAAAACGAAAGGCATTGATTGCGATTCGTTACCCACCATTAGTGTATTCATAATATACAAATTATTTTGTTTTAGAAATACCGGGTTAGACGAATGGCAATGGTCCATTTTTATCCTCATTTGAAAAAGGCCAGATTGGCGCCCATGCGATTCCACTCCACGTGACGTCACAGGGACCTAGTTTCTATACGAGAAGATAGGAGTTATACGTCGTCTGAGGTTACCATTGCATGCATGAGGCGCAGAGCTCAGGGAAACATGTCTTAACAATCACTTATTAAAACTGGCTAAGGTCGGAAAGTTTTCCTCGTTTGATAAGTTATTAATAATCCTTATTTAAGCCAAGCGCTACCAGTCAGCAGGGTACTAGGCTAGTCGCTAGCAGCCTGCGTCGTATCACCGCTAAGCCTCGCCTCAAGGTCACCTCGCAGGGCGGGAGGGGGAACCAGAAATACGTCACGCGGAGAGACTTCCCGACATTCATACTTAAGCGTCGCGTTTTCACGCGCTTGAAAATTTTCACTTTTCATTTAATCGCGAAAAATAGATATTGTCATTTAAAAATCTAAAAGCGTGAAATACGTACTCCAGGAGTAATAATCTTTCGATTTAGGCAATAAAAAAATAATAGGAAACCACCATATTTAAATATACATTGAATTTTTTTTAAATTAGGATTTCAAATGAATGTGAACATTCATGAGAGAGCATCATGATTTTTTTCAGATTCGACTCATATAACTTTTTTTTGTGATTGTGGCCTTTTCAACGGCTGTAATTTAAGTAAAACCCGATAATCTATCAAAGGTTACAAGACTTAAATATATCTAAAGTATTGGGAAAAAATCTATATGTATTAAATAAATTAAATAGGTGAAAAATTTTAAAATCTGAAATGTTGCAAATTCCGGAAAATAGCCTTGGCAGTCTTTGTACATCCCACAAGAAATGTGCTAGCAATAAAAAGGTTCAGGAGTCCATCGTAAGATTGATCATAGATCTCAAAATATGAGCTTAATAGGCTAAAGACAATATAAAATATGCAATGAATTAAAAAAAAATTAGGATGGCAAATGAGTGTTAACATTCATGAGAGAGAATCAGCATTTTCGCAAATATCAAAGTGAACTCTACCACAGAAATCATAGGCAGGAATCTGGGAGAGAAACATTCTTCAAGAAGTGCCTCCATAGGGAGCTGCGACCTGTAAATAAGCAGATAAAATGGGAATCAGAACACATGCAATACTTATCCAATAATGCAATAGCGGCTACACATGTATGCGGCAATAATGCCAGGGATGGCTTCATCAGATAGACTTTGATTTCACGGCAAGTTACGCAAAAATTTCAATCGAAATCTAAATTTTTCACAATATTTTCAGACGTTGACTATTCAGATCAACTACACTAGTCTGCATTACGTTGGTTGGTTGGTAGCGCATATACCCAAGTAGCAAAAGAATATTGAAAAATGATTTTTAAATTATTTCAAGTAATTATAAATATCAAAATATCGTAAGATGGCTGAATTCATGACGTTTTTCAAGATTTTCAAATAATTTAAAAAAAATGTATTACGTGTTGCTCTTTTTGAGTCTTGTACCATTCGATCTCATTTTGTTGATAGTATATATATATAGGGATATGTAGGAAGTAATGGCTTATTTTTTGCATAAAATGTCCCTTTTTTAATTTCTCAGAAAAATAATTATGTGAATATTTCTTTAAAACAATTTCAAAATTATTTTACGCACATTTTAAAATAATTTTGAAATCATTTTCAACATAATTTTTAAATCATTTTAACATGATTTTGAAATAATTAGCTAATTATTTTGGAATCATTTTAAAACACTCATATAAATTTTCATTGGTATAATCTTAGTCATACTAATGTGACAAAATAAACCAGTATAAAAATTATCATTCCTTTGAAGTGAATATGAGATAACTACAAGTAGCTGTACATAAAACAAGTAACACAGATGATTTTGGAGGCATCTTCTACCAAAAATGAATCCCTTTTTTCAAAAGTGGTTTGAATTTTGCAGTTTTCAGGACTTCTTGAAATCCACAAGTGTATTTTTTTTGCAGTTTTCCATAAGATTTCTAGAAATTTAAAATAATGAATAAGATAAGGGATTGTTGGTTGGTTGGTAGGGCATAGAGGAAGCAGAGGAACCCAAGGTGCAGCCACCTCCCCCTGGTGGGCTCTCTGGGTCACTTGGCTAGTGTAATGGGTGCGGCCCGCCACCACGAAAGTCGCGGGTCACACGCTTTGATTAGGGTAGTTTCCTTCGTCAAAGAAAACGAAAGGCAGTGATTGCGATTCGTTATCCACCATTAGTGTATTCATAATATACAAATTATTTCGTTTTAAAAATACCGGTTCAGACGAATGGCAAGGGTCAATTTTATCCTCATTTGAAAAAGGCCAGATTGGCGCCCATGCAATGCCACTCCACGTGACGTCACAGAGACCTAGTTTCTATACAAGTACATAGGAGTTTTACATTGTCTGAGGTTACCAATGCATGCATGAGGCACAGAGCTCAGGGAAACATCTCTTAATAATCACCTATTAAAACTGCCTAAAGTCGGAAAGTTTCCTTCGTTTGATACAGTATTAATAATCCTTATTTAAGTCAAGCACTACATACCTGCTAGCAGCCTGCATCATAGCGGCGCTCAAAGCCTAGCTTTAGTTTCGTTCCCGCACAAAATTAAAATCACCATGGAGTTTAGTTTCAACCCGGGAGGAAACTTTACTCCCAGGAATAAAACTAAATTAATCGAAACTTTGTTTATGTATAAACATATAAAACCATATTTTCATGCCACTATTTGCCACACAATAAACTTATCTAGGGAAGGTAAAAGTGAATGACGAATCTTGGTGATGCAACATAAGTTCCCTAATCAATGATCATACTTGCTCCGTACTTATCTCTATCTTGGACAGACCGCTTTCAAAGTAATTCAACCCTTAAACACGTTGCGTACGGATTGCGAGAATACACGTCATTTTTTTTTCCTGAACGTTCCAGACGGATGATGAAGATTCTCGTCATTTAGGCACGTCAACCTAAACAATTTTAAAGCGTACAATATGTATTCGTTAGTACGTTTTCAGTTGTTGTTCGTTATTCATAATGAATTGATGCATCATAACGTTTGATTGCATAAAGTTATATTCTAAACATTAGCTTTTTAACCATGTTTAAACCAAAGGCATTACGTCCTAATAGGCACACATTTCCAATCTCGGCATTCCTAGGAATTTAAATACCCCAGTACGTAACATGTTAACGTCAGGTGTGCCATATTCGGCACATACAAGGGTTGTACCATATGTAAGGTTCCCTGATTATTTACAAATAGAAAAATTTGTTAATTACTATTAATTTTCACATCGTTAAAAAGCTCACACTTTTGGCTATTTTTCAATGTAGTCTCCATTTTTTTTACACGCTTTTGAAGACTGTGCTCCAGCTTTTGTATCCCCAAGTTGAAGAAGTCTCCCGCCAACCCGTTGAGAAAGCGTGTGACCTCTGCTCAGACTTCATTGTCGCTCTTGAAGCGTTTGCCACCAGAGTGTTTTGTTTTGGGGGTGTAATGGAACACCCACATTTCATCTCCCGTGACGTTTGACTCCAGCAACTTCTCCTTGTTGCCTCCCCCTCACATTGTTGAAGAAATTTGCGAAGATGGTCAAGGCTTTACTCCTTGTATCCGTCAGTCAGCATCCGAGGGACCCAGCGAGCACACATCTTGCGATAACCCAACGTTTCTGTTAAAGTTATTTCAATTGTGCCGTTGGAAGCTTCAGGAATGTGTTCAACAAGTTCACGGACAGCGACCCTCCGATCTTTGAGCAGCTCAACGTTGATCTTCTGGACAATCGCATCCGAATACGGCATTATTCCACTCCATTCTTCATTGTGAACTTCTGTGCGGCCCTCAGGAAAAGCCCTGCACCATTCGCAGACGTGCTGAATGGACATGCACTCTTCACCATAAACTTCTGTCAGTTGCTGATGAATCTCCACGGGCGGTATCATCCTTGCGTGGAGAAATCGGATTACTGCTCGATCCTCACACTTGGCGGGAACCGGGATCATCACTTTCATTGTTGACATTTGTAAGCCAATAATCAGCGACACAGTGAATAGCGGACTGGCGGACTCCAGAGTAGGGGAACCACTGCACATGGCACAGTTGTGGGATTAGCCTAACTTCTTCTCTCAACATTGTAGCTCATTGGGAACCTTACTTTTGGTACAACCCTTGTACCTCCAGAATCATTTTGCCTCAGTAGTCAAGTAAGTTTTTTCACTACTCCCCATTGTGACGTTTTTGGCACGTTCTTATCTGCCAGCAGTGATGAGTTTTGACACCATTTATAGCCAGTCCATTTCATGTAGGATGTACGAAGACTGCCAAGGCTATTTTCCGGAATTTGCAACATTTCAGATTTTTAAATTTGATCCATTTATCACACCTATATTAAACAGTCTAATGAATTGACATCGTATTTTATTTTATTATTATTTTTTAAATATATATTTTTATTTAACTAAATTTATTACAACAATGGGACTTAGCAACCAAACATTAAATAAATCAATATTCAGCCCTGATGATGAGTGCCGAGACGGTACTTGAAACGTTGGCCGTTATAAAAACATTAACCCAGTGGGAATCCCGAGAGAAGTTTACCCACATTATTCGCCGGGAAAGCATAAAATCATATTTCATACTTCATTATGTTGTCGTATTTATGTAAATGAGAGTAATATGTAGCTATATGAAGAATGATCGTAGGCTTTCCCGGCGTATTGAATTGTGGAAGGCTACACGGGATTTGGGCCACAGCGTTTATGGGAAGCCGACGCACACGGACCTATACCTAAACGGACTAAGCCATCATCACCCTTCACAGAAAGCGGCGATCTTGTCAACCCTACTACATCGTGCCAAATCCATTTCCGACGTGGAGAGCCTTCCCAATGAGCTTCGTCATCTTAAGAAGACATTCCTGCAGAACGGTTATAGCGGCAAAGAAATATCTAAGGCCCTAAAAAGGACCTTTACATCACAAGACGTAATGACGGGGGAAGAACGCCAGAAGCTGATTGCCAGGCATTCCGTTCATATCCACCGTCTCAGGAAAAATCGCCAGAATTCTCAAGAGGCATGGAATTGAAGCCTATTTTCGCCCGCCGCCTAAACTTCGAGGCCAACTTGTGACAGCCAAGGACCCTTGTGGACTCCAGTCTCCGGGCATCTACCAGATACCATGCACATGCGGCCTGGTGTGCGTGGGAGAGACAGGGAGGACCATAGAAACGAGGTTGAAAGAACACCAAAGACATTTCAGACTCGGGCAGCCTGAAAAATCGGCCGTGGCCGAACACAGCATTTCCTCCGACCACGCCATCTGTTGGGAGAAGACCAAGGTCCTTTGTCGCATAGAGAAATTTTGGGAAAGACTGACAAGGGAGGCCATTGAAATTCGTCTTAACACCACCATTAATCGTGACACTGGCTACATTCTGAGCGCCTCATGGAAACCAGTGCTGAGGAGCATCCGTGAAGAACGAGGAAAGAGGCGGGAAGCTCTCGACCAATCACAGAACACCTGCCCTGGTTGATACCGCCGTCTTCCATATATAAGGAGGACGATTTTCAAGACTCGACATGCCCATTCACTTACACTGGAAAGGTTACACTGGTCCCTATACACTTGTTGAGTCAAAATTCCCTTTTTACGCACTTGCGTAAATTCACCACAGCCGGAGAGGTGGTTTATATACGCACCGGAGGTTGGACGAATCAGGGGTATATAAGCCCGCTTAAATTGAGGATCGTCGTCGTCGACTCGACATGCCATGAAGACGATGGACAACTCGACCATCGAAACGTCGGCCGAGATGGAGTTGGAGAACCTGACCCGGTGGAAATCCCGTGTAGCCTTCCACAATGTAGCTATATGGATAAGTTCTAACATTTATACATGGCATTACCAGATGTTTTTTACTATGCTGGCATTTCAAAAAATGTATCCCGTTTCTTTTTATGGGAAAAGGAGGAGGGATGTAGTTCAAAATGCGATTGTTCCACCAGAGGATACCAATGGTACTCATGATGGTGAAAGCTCGATCAATCAAGATTTGGAATCAGAGTCACCTGATGACTCCACGAGTGCTTCAGAAAGTTTTTCAAAAGTGTGCAAAATTCAATGCACACACCTGTTTGAGCAAGAATTCCAGTGGTTTCATTAAATTTCATGAAAAATAACTCGGTTTACTTCTATATATACCAAACACCCATTGCAAGGCTTCCCCATTCATTTTTATGTTTTGCTGAAATAATGACAGCACATAGGGCACCCATTTTATAGTAACTGTTTGATTTTGATATGTAACTCTCTCCAAATTTATTTCACTAAACAACCTTAATTCATCAGACACGTTATTATGGGTACATTGTTGTTTGCTGTTTGGAAAAAATTAACTTTTTCCTCGTAGCATATACGTATTCTTCTTATGCTGCCTGCTGATGTTTGATTGTATTTCCACATTGAACATTGAGATAGGTGTATTTTGGAAGGCAACATTTGAGCAGGGATGATCCAATGTTTTACTAGTAAGACTGAATTTTGTAAATAGGCAGTTAGTATTAGCATTTACTGTATTTCTCCGAATATAGTCCCCCCCCATCCTAATTTTGAGGCTTCAGCAATCCCTTCGAGACTCAATCCCTCCGAGACTCAATCCCTCCGAGACTCAATCCCTCCGAGACTTAATCCCTCCGAGACGCGAGTCCAAATCTCGCGAAGCGCTCGAGTCTGTCGCGCCAGCTAGATTCCGCGCGACGCAGATTCTCGCGTGTAGTGAAGTTCTCCTCAATTTACAGTGAATTTATCAACGGTGTCGGCCTCTTTATGCCATGCGTGAACTTTCATTACCCTCCGCCACCACCTCTCCAATTGTAAGGTGAAACGTCGGAGTGAAACCTGTCTCCCCTCTTCTGCCTTCACCTCCCCTCTCACGCCTGCTTCGAGCGCGGTGGCTATGCTGTAAGCCAGCCGGCTAGCTCTCTCTGCTCCAGACCTCGGACAAGGAAGGAACCCCTAGTGCCTGGCATTTTCCCAACTTCAAGAGTACATTTACCTCAGGCAATTTAGCATTATATGTATTGTGTACCTATAGCTTACTTTGCATATTAAATGTATTTATACTGTTGGAAATCAACCCAATTGTTTTGTTATTTTTCACTCCTAACCGCCTATTTCTCGTCAATTCATTTCTCGCGACGTGTGTGCGTTACAAGTTTCGGGAAAAGTTAAAAAAATGTGTTTGAATATTGTCCACTAAACCCTTTACTTTTACCACAGGCATTTTTGGAAAAAAAGGGAGGACTATATTCAGACATATCCGGTGTTTATATCTAACAATCGTACGGCAAGCTGCCTATTTTCCAGTGGAGCCTAACTGTGACGGGAATGCACAATGTACCGAATTAGGCACATGCCTGAATTTTTAATCTACTTTGAGAAAAAATTTAAAAAATGAGTGGGTGCGCCTTCTATGAACTCAAACTTAATTGAAATTTGGAAGGAAAAAATTTTTTCCAAAGGTAAAAAGAATAGGGTGGTTTCCTATTATTTTTTTATTGCTTTAATCGAAAGATAATTACTCCTGGAGTACGTATTTCACGCTTTTAGATTTTTAAATGACAACATCTATTTTTCGCGATTAAATGAAAAGTGAAAATTTTCAAGCGTGCGAAAACGCGACGCTTAAGTATGAATGCCGGGAAATATCTCCGTACGTCGTATTTCTGGTTCCCCCTCCCGCCCGGTGAGGTGACCTTGAGGCGAGGCTTAGCGCTGATACGTCGCAGGATGCTAGCGGATAGCTGAGTACCTTGCTGGATGGTAGCTCTTGGCTTAAAAAAGGTTTATTAATACCTTATCAAACGAAGAAAACTTTCCGAACTTAGCCAGTTTTAATAGGTGATTATTAAGACATGTTTCCCTGAGCTCTGTGCCTCATGCATGCATTGGTAATCTCAGACGATGTATAACTCCTATCTTCTCATATAGAAACTAGGTCCCTGTGACGTCACGTGGAGTGGCTTCGCATGGGCACCAATCTGGCCCTTTTCAAATGAGGATAAAAATGGACCATTGCCATTCGTCTAAACCGGTATTTCTAAAATGAAATAATTTGTATATTATGAATACACTAATGGTGGGCAACGAATCACAATCAATGCCTTTAGTTTTCTTTGATGAAGGAAACTACCCTATTGTTTATCCCGTCAGGTTTCGAAATAAATATTTGTTCATTTCTCAAGAAAAATAAACTAAGAATTGAATTATTTGTCTTTTGAGCAGCGTTTACAATTTTTAAACGAAATTCTACGATAAATATTAATTTATATAAAAAAAGAATTGCTGTCCAGAAAGGGTTAAAGAATTTAAAATTCAAAAACGTTTGGTACGACTTATTGTAGGTGCTCACCATGATGCACCCTGTCTTCCGATATTTAAGAAACTGTGTATATTGCCTATACCTTGTGCGTATATTTATGTTGTATCTGTGTATATAAAGAATAATTTCTGTCAGTTTGTGACTAATGACAGCTACCATAGTCACTTTACAAGGGCATGTAAAGATCTTCACAAACATTACATTAGAACTTGTAACACTGCCCATGGACCAACTCAATGGGTTTAGAGATATTTAACAGGTTACCACACGAGATTAAGCTTGAAAAAAAGACATCAATTTTCTAGGAAAAACTGAAAACGTTTCTGAAGGTTCACCTGTTTTACTCCATAAAAGAATTTTTGTTGTCCAAACATTGACATGCCCTCTGCTTATATTATGTATGTATGTTTAATAATTTAGCATTGTATTTTCTTCTTTATTTCCTCTACAATTATGACATGTCTTATATTTGTACATTTGCAACAAATCCTTGGACAAATAAAAAATTATTATTATTATTGTTATTAAAGACAATACGGTTCTACTTTCGGCTCGATATGAGAGTATTCGTATTGATAATTAATGTAAAGACATGACCTGGCAGACGAAACTGATTGTTTACTTACCTTGAGTCGTAGCCCCAACAATACGCCCGAAAATTATCGGACGTCTTTCCATATTTTCACTGTTAGGTCTCATTACGCAACCAGAGTGGAAAACTACCGCTGTGCCATCAGGACTAGCATCATCTCAGAGAACGTGATGATGGAATCACCCCCCACCACTTATGTAGGGTCGACTGAGGAATGCATGTATGGGCCTCTTGTTATGTAGGGATGGTTACGTAGGGTCACTAAGAATACGAGCCTGAGCCTTGATAAGCTGGCGTTTACTGTACCTCAAGCTATGAAAAGACAATGCATCAAAATAAAAAGACAAAATCAACCTCATTGGCTTGTGAATTATTAAAAAGCATCCTTACCTATGCCTGAGCCAGCAATTTTGGGATCACATGGTCTTCATACAGCTTCAGGAGTAGCGGCACTTGCTCACGGAGGAGAGGTATTCCTGCTGTCGAACCTTTGAATGCAATCATTGATGGAACAATGGGAATAAATTCAATCATCCTCTCCCTCTCAGTCATTGCTACTACAATGTTTATATCTAATTCACCACAACTCATTCTCTTAACCTCTGCTTCTTGAAATGCTGCATTGAACTTTTCTCGGTAGTAGATATCATTGCTCTTGTACGGCATCCCTTTATTTTTGAATATCATATACAAAACCATCTGCGTCAGCGTTCTAGCAAAAATTGAAGCTACATTTTCAACCTTACGACTCTCATCTATCTTTCCTCCCAAGTAAACTTTTGATGTTGGAAAGTCAGCAAACGATGACCAATCTTGAGTACTCAACTCACGCCCATTATAAGTGTCATAATTACTCCATGATTTGTGTTTGAACTCTGGCCTTATCCTACTGATATGACTGTCATCACAGTCTACAATAGCTTTGAAATGTGGTTTCCTAGCAAGAAACAGAAGAAGGCTGGCAGTAAAATTGCCCTGGTCGTAGAGGTATTCATAAATGCGTCGGAAGGATAAAACCTTATCTTCGATTCCCTCAAAGACATCAGTTTTGGCCATCATGGCCTCAATGCACTCCATTCGCTGATTGTTTATTGGGGGAGGTGGATTTGCGGCGGCCCCCGTCGGAAGTAAAGCCTCCACATGTTCGTTCAGAGATGTCAGCTTCTCTGAGGACAATGTGACGGCTCTTTCTAAGCACTCTAAAAGGGTATTGTGCCCCCTGACTGCCATCTTCAACTCGTCCACCTGTGTCTTCAATGACGTAATCTCCTCTTTAAGGCTGTCGACAGATCCTTTGAGAGCTGTCAAGGCTGAAGCATCCTCCGTGGGGTGTGTATGGATGGCGGTAGGGGAAGACCCATCAACAAGTGACATGGGATGAGACTCAGGAGATAGATGGTCCTCCCTAAGCTGACTCTGCGTTCCTAGACACCAAAGGGACAAAAAAAACAGCATTAAAACATTCACTAAACCAAGTACACATAAACTCAAACAACCAAATACACCAGACTCCCTATTATCGCAGTTCCGTATGCTCGTGAAAATCTTGAATACAGTGAATAATTATAATAATAATAATTCTTATATTTTGTAATAATTAATGCGAGGATTTTCAGATTTTATAATGTTAAATACTCAGGCGTATAATATCCGACTTGTTACATTCCTTCGTTTCCAATTACGTACCTCTATATATTCTATTTGTTTATCCATTTACCAATATGTCATAAATAACTATATACTGGTTGTAGTTTCACCTTTATGAGTATTATTTAGCATTAAACCACATCATGAAAAAGATGGCATATATAGGCTCACCTAGCAAAGGATGGCAAAATGATATTTGGTACCTAGCGCATACTGTCACCCATTGCATCCACTTCACATATACAGGGTGTCCCATTTATCATGACCACCCAAAATAACTTTTTGTCCAGATGCAAATTCAAAAATGTGTCAAGCAAATGTTCATTAGCCGTCAGGGGGACATTGATCAGCACGATTGCCTTGCTTGTAGCTTTGTTATTTACAAAGACATGAACCACGGTATGTCTTTTTTAAATGGCACCCTATATTTTTTATTCGTCAATTCATTTCCTCTCCGAAAGACTTATTCAAAAATGTAGCACAGTGGACCATTAACATAAACACAATGTAATGAAAAATGACTCACTCTCTAGCGCTTAGTGCAGGTACGCGGGTATTGGAACTACTCCACTTGCTGACGTTGACAGTGAACAAATGAAAACATGATAGAATGCACACCGGTCATAAAAAAACTCATCCACAGTAAGTGGATGAGTTTATTATGTTTTCATAACGCTGAGTTTATGTTATTGGTCCACTGTGCAACTGGCTTGTTGCCTCCTGATCAAAAGCGGCACTTTGTGTTGCTGATTGCCGCGACTTGAGTGTTTGGTGAAAAATTGCATGGCACTGCTTTCTCACCCACCCTACTCCCAATATATCTCACCTCGTGATTTCTTTGGATGTAAATTGGAGACGAAAGGGATGTGTTTTTGGTCATACTACGGAAGTGAAAAGAAAATCAAAGTCGCTGAAAGGCATCGGAAATGACGAGTACCAAAGGTGTTTCGCGTAGTGGAAAAACGTTTTAACTAGGGATGGGTCGAATAGCAGATTTCTCGAATTCGAATATCAAATTCGAATATCAAATCATTGCTCGAATATTCGAATACCTTGAATTTCGAATACCTTGAATACTAAACGATGAATGCAGGAATGTTCGACTAGGTCGCCTATGCAGCAGGAAACCCAAGATTTTGGCGAGTAATTGTGATTTCCTTTAAAGGATTCAAACAGGAATTTAGCTGATTGATGGAATATTTTATTTTTATGTAAACAATAGGGGAGTTTCCTTCATTAAAGAAAACGAAAGGCATTGATTGTGATTCGATACCCACCATTAGTGTATTAATAATATACAAATTATTTCGTTTTAGAAATACCGGTTTATACGAATGGCAATGGTCAATTTTATCCTCATTTGAAAAAGGCCATATTGGCACCCATGCGATGCCACTCCACCTGACGTCACAGGGACCTAGTTTCTATATGAGTAGATAAGAGTTTTACACTGTCTGATATTAGCAATGCATGCATGAGGCACAGAGCTCAGGGAAACATGGTCTTAATAATCACCTATTATCACTGCCTAAGGTTGGAAAGTTTTCTTCGTTTGATGAGGTATCAATAATCCTTATTTAAGCCAGCTAGCATGGTACTCAGCTACCTGCTAGCATCCTGCGTCGTATCAGTGCTCAGAACCTCGCCCCAAGATCACCTCACTCGCGGCAACGGGAAGCAGAACAACGTCACGCAGAGTTTTTCCCGGCATTCATACTTACCCGTCGCGTTTTCGCTCGCTTGAAATTTTTCACTTTTCATTTAATCGTCAAAAATAGATATCGTCTAATAAAAATCTAAAAGCGTGAAATACGTACTCCAGGAGTAATAATCTTTCGATCTAGACAATAAAAAAATAATAGGAAACAACCCTATTTGAGCATTACGCCAAAATGCTAAGCCTCCGTCATATTTCTTTGTCTTTCTGGCATTTATTTTCCTGCGTAAAATGCTTAAATAAACTCAGAAATATGTCGTGTTTGGTCTTATTCTTTTTTAAATTATGCGCACATTACTAATATTTCAATCCAATAAAAGTGTAATATCAATTGCCGAAAGTCATTGTTAGACAACTTTTGGGCTAGTAGATGACTCATGCAGCAGTTGACCTCCAGAAATGGGGAACTTCGAAGCAGGTAAGCAAAAAAAGGCCAGTGGGTGAGTAGAGGGGGGAGGGCGTGAGGCACGTTTTTATTGTTCTCGTGTAACTTGATATTTTTTTCGACGCTTCGGTCTTCGTAATACGATCTCTGCGCGAGCTGGGACATTTTGTTTGATTTCGGAGAAGAGGAAATCGTCGAAGGGGGTGGGGCGAATGCTGAATGGAGGGGGATTGCAGATCGTGGGAAATGCGCCAAAGTCACTATCCCATGGCCCTGAGTTTCTCCCTATGGTAGTTTCATCTCCTGGGGAAGATTCAAAAGTGCCTGTTGTTATTAGCCACAAAGTGCACATGGTAAACACCTCGTCTCATTTTTATCAAAAGATGGATGCAGGAGAATGGTCAGTGGGGGAGAAAGAGTGAAGGGTGAAACGCGATTCTATTATTTTCTGGTAACTTGATATTTTTTCAAAGCTAAGGTCTTCGTAATACGATCCCTGCATGAGCTGGGACCTTTTGTTTGATTTCGGAGAAGAGGAAATCGTCAGATTGGGTGGGGTGAATGCTGAATGGAGGGGGATAGCGGATCGTGGGAAATGCGCCAATGTTGCTTTTCCACGGCATTGAGGTTCTCCTAATGGGGGACACCTGGGATTTTCGGATTTTTTTCACCCGATCAATTTCAGTTCTCCACGTCGAACTCTTTTCACTGCTCTAACCGCTCTAACCCTTGAATTTGATGTAGTTCATGAGCTTGCCTAAAACGGCGCTGCATGCACTAAACGACTAGAGTTCTCTTAATTTTTCCGAGTCAACTACCAATGACGTGCGAGCGACAGTGTATGACGCGAAATTCAAAGTATTCGAGGTATTCGAGACGGTATCTTTGGCATAACTATTCGAGATCTCGAATATCGAATACTTTCTAGTATTCGAGGTATTCGAGTATTCGCGGATACTATTCGCATATCTCTAGTTTTAACCAATGTATCAGTTAGGGATGGTCAGATCAGATACCTCGGATCCAAATATCCACGGATATTGCCCTTCATCGGATACATCGGATCCAAAGTTGCGGAAGACATCATATCTGGATCCGAAATTTTAAATAATAGCTTCAGTGAATGCAATCCAATTTCCATAAGGGTGGAAAGAGTTCCGATTCTATCTTCAAATGTGCCGTCGCATGCGATTCTTGTCCTACTCATGAACCGTTTTGTTTGAAAGCTCTCGCAGAGATTACGTAGGAGAATTTCAGCCGTGAAAAATAAAAAAGGCAAAATACGACTGGCACAGAGTGTGACTCTTCCCAAGAGATTGAATAATCATCAGGGGAATCTCAGCAACACGGATTTGAAAATGAATATGGATTTGAAAATATCTGATCCGAAAGATCCGGCTCCGAAAATCTAGGATCCGACCCAAATCCGGATCCGAAAAAAATCCTGGATCTGTCCATCCCTAGCAGGGGTACAGCCAGGAATTAAGGCTAGGGGGGGTTTCAGGCACAACTAATACATACTGAGGTGCTTAGGGTATTGCATACCCGCCAGGGAAAGCAGGAGGTGCGAAGGCCTCCCGCCGGAAAAAAAATTAAATAAATGGTTCAAAATGGTGATTTTTACGGCCTTTTTAGGGATATTTTATTAATCCTCACACCTTCTACGAGTAATATTAATCCAATTAAGTAAAATAGGAAGAATGATGAAAATCAAATGGATCGACCGAGTTAGTAACGAGGAAGTGCTAAGAAGGGTAGGAGAAAAGAGAAGCCTCATGAAAACCTTAATAAGAAGACGGAACAACCTTATAGGCCACATCTTGAGACATGATGGCCTGATGAAGACAATCGTTGAGGGACAAGTGGAAGGCAAGAATGGAAAAGGAAGACCCCGAACAAAATATGTGGAACAAGTAAAGAGAGATGTGAAAGAGAAGAAATACGTAGGAGTGAAAAGATTAGCTGATAGGAGAATAGAGTGGAGAGCTGCGTCAAACCAATCCTAGGATTGTTGACCAGTGATGATGATGATGATAAGTAAAATAGATTTAACTTAAAAATTTCTGTGGGCTCTGGGGGGGTTTTCATCCCCCAAAACCCCCCCCCCCCCCCCTCGCTGTGCCAGTGATCCCTATTATAGTCTAAATGGAGAGTATTTCAAAGGTGGCTAACATTTGTAAGACAAAAAATTAAATTTTTGGATTTTTCAAAAATTGTAGGGGAAAGTGGGGCAAAACCGACCAGATAACCTTTTTTCATTCAAAACTTGGTCATTCTGTAGCTGATATTCTTTTAAATGTGGTTAATAGTAACATTTATACATATAGGGTGTAGAACATTTGTTCGCGCAATCCGGCTCAAAGGACCATGTTGGGTATTTCCCCCCCTCCCCCGCGGCGAGTGTCGTCGCCCTCGGGATTTCCCAAGGCCCAGCGAAGTCCCTTTCGGCCCCCTTTCTCTTGGTCTCCGCCAAGGTGACTCGACTCACACCCTTTTGGAGTGAGAGAGTGCCGTTACTTGAGGGTCAGTAACCCTCATATCCTAGCATCCATGCCTATGCCGACGGCGTGGGTTTTTGTCAGTGTTTAACCAAAGCCGGGAGCGTGTGGACGCGGAGTTTCGGCGTGCGCTTATTCGCGAGTTGCACGCGAAATAAACCAAATTCGATTGAAGGTGTCCTCGCCTTTCATTTTCATCATAACCCGGGGCACACGTCCCCGCGCGCATTTCTTCTGTGCCACCTTCGGGCCGGATTGCGCCAACAATAATAATGTAAATACATTTTATTATAGTGATTACATATATTTATGATTTTTTTTTCAAACATTGACAAAATGACGATTTCGCCCCGTAGGTGGGGCAAAACAGACACCCATTGAATTTGCATTTACAAAACATTTATTGTACAATTTTGAAAGATATATTTTACAAATACTCTTTTAACACGTGTGTGTGGTATTTCTCAACATGGAATAGTAAATTAACAATATGTGAGGTTGGATACGAACTTACGTACATAAATCGCAAATGACATTGTCATCTTCTTCATTACAATTTGAACACGCCTCGTGAGCCCATCTTTTGCAGTTCAAACATTGTATCCAATCCACTTTATTCTTGGAACTGGAATACAACTAAATGCAAAATTTGCAAGCCTCCTCGTCTCCTCCTTCGTTACAATCATCCCTATCTTTAAGAGTATCCAATCTCTGTCTGTCCTGCCCCACTCTCCCCGGTGACGTTTTTGCCCCTCGACACACAACATCAGAAATATGGCAATACAAGCGTATCCATAATCAACTACTCGGCTACACGGGCTTAAAACACAACTAAAAACACTAAATTATCATATCAACTTACCGTTGGTAAATCAGATCGGCATAATAGCTGTCAGATCCAAAACAAAGGTAATAAAAATCCTTATGAAAACTGTAAAACATTTTGAAAATTTACAGAAACTAAACGGCGGCCACTACGCAAACGGAAACAGGCTCTATCTGCTGGTATTGGCGGCCACTTCAACTAATTTATAATGTTGCTGCTTGAAAGCAAAAACTACTGGGTGATTTTAAAGGGGTCAGTTTGAACCTCCCACTCGGTTTTTCCCCACTCTCCCCTATCCGTATATTTTTGGGTCCCCCCTTGTATCACAGATGAAATCCAGTCACTTGTACTCACCTGCACTTTTTTTTGCCTCACCCCAGCTAACAAGCAGCTCCAATAACCTGAGGACCTCGCGACGGTCGCTGCGGTCAGGGTGCTTGGATGCCATCTCTTTGGCATACTCTAGCGCAGTCATCTGAAGAGAAAAGATTTTCATTAAATCACCGTAGTGAGTGTCACGTGATGGAAATCCTTCACAGTCGGAGTTGAAGGCATTAAAACTTTGCTGTTTAACCCTTTCACTGCTGTGAACATACCTAGTACGTTCGCACGGCAGACTGCTGTGGACGTACTTTTTCTTTCTCCATGCACTTTCACAAAAGCACTTCGAAGGGTCCCTAATCCAGGGCCCTTTCCTGGACCAGCTCACCCACGCAGGACCGTCTCATCAACCCTACCAGGGGGGCCTACCTCCCGAAAAGTGACTGCTCTGACTGCATTTTGAAAATCAATCCGATCATCAAAAAATGATTGTTTTCATTGCACTCCTGCGGATAAAGCAATCAAGTACGTCTTTTAACCGTGTTTCTGCGATAAAAAATAACGATTTTGTTAACTTTGCAACAAAACGTGGCTGCGGACCACCGGAAAATGGCCATTATATCAAAGTTAACAAAATCATTATTTTTCATCGCAGAAACACGGTTCAAAGATGTACTTGATTGCTTGATTGGCAGGAGTGCGATGAAAACAATCATTTTTTGACGATTGGATTGATTGATTGATTTTCAAATCGCAGTCAGAGCGGTCACTTTTTGACCCCCGCTGGTAGGGTCGAAGAAGAGAGGGCTTCTGTGTGGGTTAGCTCGTCGAGGAAAGGGTCCCGGATTAGTTACCCTTTAGAGGGTGTACCATGCCCATTATTGAAGTACCTGCTCCATGGGCCCAAGAAACACATTTCAACCTTTTCGCCGCATGTGAGGAGAAGGTTTTCGGAGATTGAACAGCAGCGACAGGGTTAATTCTTCCCGACCATGTTTCGTTACAGAGCAGCATTATCTGCATCTGCATGTGCATAATACCCTGCAAGCCACCTAAAAGGTGTGTGGCAAAAATTTACATGTAGGAAACTTTTCTGTGAAACCATCAAATAAAAAGTCCAGCCAGGATAAATAATAAATATTAAGAAATGATACATGCAAGAAAAGAAAGGATGGGCTATGGGTATAAGTTTTTACATGATACAATGAAGTATGGAAAAGACAGAGCAATACTCCACAAATTAAATTTTTATGTTCCACAATAGGGTGATTTCCGATTATTATTTTAAATTGTTCAACGATTTTTTTTTATTTCTCTTTGGTCGTTATAACTTGGTCCTTTCATTGTTCAACAATTCTTTTTTGATGCTATAATAAATTGTTATTTCTGTATTGTAAGGTGGCTCACCGTCATTTCCATCCCAATCATCAGCGTATTTTACTCGTGGGCGAACCCCAACACCCATCTGGGATTTCAAAATTTTCCAATGTTTTTAAATTTCTTGCAAATAACCACTTCCTTGGGACGTAGGCATCAGGGGAAGGGAGGACCCATTGAACGGGCTGGTTACAATATATACGTTTCCTAGCTATCCCTCTTTAATGACGGTCGCGGGTGTGCGATGTCTTTGTTTAGGGACCCAACACTGCGGGGCTTAGGCTTTACCCTCAAAATCCAGGAGCAGTTACCGGGACCCCTCGTCTTATATCACCCCTCTTTGTGGTAAGGGACTGCGGTCAAAAAATTGTGCATTCAGTCAGTTTTCGAAATAAATATTTGTTCCTTACTCAAAAATAAAAACTAAGAATTGAATTATTTGTCTTCTGAGCAGCGTAGCGTCTTCGGGCGCTTGAAAATTTTCACTTTTCATTTAATCGCGAAAAATAGATGTTGTCATTTAAAAATCTAAAAGCATGAAATACGTACTCCAGGAGTAATAATCTTTTGATTAAAGCAATAAAAAAATAATAGGAAACCACCCTATTGGGGCAGCCGCTTAATTGGGGCAATGTGCACAAGTCCCTATATGTCCCAATTTACCGGAATCTACTGTATTTGTGATGATGACGTTACCTTGCTCTCATCCTTGAGGTAAATGTCTGCACCCAATCGTAGAAGTCCTTCCACCCAATCTACTTTCCCCAGTCTGGTTGCCACGTGCAGAAGGGAGCGCTGATTTAAAATCCGTGTGTCTATGGGCCATGCATCTGTAATTAGGCCTTGGTACTCCGTAAATGTTCCCGTAAACAATCCCTGCAACAGTCTCTCTTCCTAACACTCCTCTGGGATGATGGGAACATCTTCACCAGTTGCCATTGGAACTTCCCTTCTGATTAAAAACAGAAATAATTGTTTTAACACCAAACCATGGGCATAACCATTATCAAAATTGGTCATGGTCATTCAAGTTGTAACATTTTAGCACAGAAAAGGTTAACGAAAACAAAATTTGAAGAATATTACGACAGAGCTTTATTAGTTTGTGAAATTATTTGCTTGAAAAAATAAATATTTTTATTTTAGTTACATGCCTTATATTAGTATAATTTTTCTTCAAAAGAAATTTATTTCAAACTGTCGTTTTGAACTTAATGGTTAATGAAACCAAAATTTGAAGAAATTTATGACAGAGCTTTGTTAATTTATAAAATTATTTGCTTGAAAAAATAAAGACTTTCATTTTAGTTCCATGCCTTAAATTAACATCATTTCCCTTCAGAAGAAAATTTGTACAAAACTTTCGTTTTGCACTAAATTTATTTCTGCTTCTAGGGGGAGGGGGGGGGGGGCACCATGCAACGAACCCATCTTCGTCCATTTTTTATGCTCGCCATTGGATTTCTAAAAGTAGTACTTGTAAGTATTCTTAGAAATACAGTGAAACCTCGATATAACGACACCCCACGGTGCACTATTAAACACTCGATATAGCGAATTGTCGCTTTACCGGAGGTGGAGCAAATAATAGCCAATATACCTGTTGCGAACAGATATACAGGAACAGGAGTGTTGCTGCGACAGATAAACATCTATCCGATAAACGTAAGCATAAATCCAGGCGAAAGGCGATGTTTTTTTGCATCACTAAATTTCCTTACTCAAATAACGACTAACTATTCAAACAATTTATAAGCGCCGCACTGAATAAAAATCATGCAAAGCATTGTTTCGTCATCATTATATTTATCGAACGACAGTTTACCACATAAATTTGAGACTGAGCACTCCATTAACTTCATTTCTAACAGATCGCTAGCAATTACAGAGGTTAAGGAGTCTTGATGAAAGTCTTCCGGCGGTGAAACCCTCGCTATGGCGAGAGCCAACACCGAAAGGGTCTCGTAAAAACGAATTTTTTAATACGCTTATTATAGGGCCAATTGACGGTGCATCGGCTATCTCTCGTAATAGCGGGGGTGTCGCTATAGCCCGTACTCGCTTTAACGAGGTTCCACTGTAGTTTGAAAATTTGGAAGTGCATACTTCCTGGAAAAGGTTTTAGGCCGTTTTCCAATTCGCAATTATTCACCCTCCGTGCACTTTTCGATCGTCAACTTACGGATGTGACGACAGCAAGGGTGGATCCAATCGGCGAGGGCGCAAGGGAACGAAGGGTAAGTGAGCAAGGGAGCGCGGATGCTCCCTCACTACCTTCCCCTCGTAGGAAGTGGACGTCAAAATGGCGGGAATGGAAAACTCGGAAATCTTGAACTGGAGTTGTAAGTAATTTTGTGTTTATTATGTGCAGAGAGAGCATCCAATCGGTGCCAGAAAAGTCAAAATACTATGCAGTCTAAATTAAAAACGTAAACAAACCGAGTAGCAGGGTGAAATGGATTCTTAAAACAACTACTAGATGTCTTAACACTAACCTGCGCTTCAAATTTCGTTACTTTCAATAGTTCGCCTTATTTATGTTCACAATTTATGGCGCCAGTAGAGCATTAGTAAGGGAGCAGGGTGCAAGGGAGAAAGGGAACGAGGGAATAAGAGTGTATACTACGTGGATTGGAAAACAGCCTTAAAGTTAAAACATTTTCTCATTGTTGAATATCATTTTTGAAAGGGGATTTTAAATGATGCTTAATCATACCCATCCCATCACACTATCCAGTAGCGGATACCGAACAAACTCAAGGGGGGACTTTAAAGGAATCTTGAGCTACTTTCACTTTTGTCGTAATCAAAAATAATTAAGTCACACACAATGTTTAACAAAGTTTTATTTAAACTGATAACATGCATGTACAAGACAATGCCATCATATGGTATGAAAAAGTTATTATTGTGGTTCTGCAATGTTAGGCAATGCAGATAGGCCCACATTTGTAACCGCCATCCGCCACTGACTCTATCTCAATTAGAATAGCTAATAGAATGATTTGAAAAATTTCCCTTCAAGCTTATCTTGACCATTTTAATGTAAAATGGTTGGTATGTGGGTGTACTTGAAAATTTGAGCCGAGTCATTTGTACTGGTCTTGAGCGCTTCAACGTCTTACTAATGTTGAGTCATGTCGTTTCGGTTATGGAGATGTTGAGGCCAGTAAAATCAGAAATCTGCAACAGGAGGTGCTATCATGAAACTCATTCAAGATCCAAAAAATTCGTTGATATAACTTTTAATAAAAATTCCCAAGGTTCTTAAATCTTACAACTTTGGCAAGAAAGTATGTAATATGTTTATTATGAATACAATTATGGTGGGTAACGAATCGCAATCAATGCCTTTCGTTTTCATTGATGATGGAAACTACCCTATATTGTTTTAACTTGAAGCTTTCATCATTAATTACATTTAAAAAATTATTTTTATGCTCTTGGGAAAGTATAGTTTGCCTAATTCCAGAACAATTGTGATTACAAGGCTATGAAACTGCAAGGAGTTTCCAGATTATGGGTGTTCAACTGTAGGTATTAATAATGTTATATAAAAATTCATTCTTTCTGATTAATCGGAAATTTTTTTCTAGCATCCAAATTCACTACATTTGAGAATACTAGTTAACAATTATCCTAAATTATTTTCTCAGCTTCTATTCATAAAAATAAAGAAAAAATGGGCCAAAAATTCAGACTTGGTAAATTAGCTGGCCTCAGTGACGGCGGGCTTGAGTCCTACTCACCTGCCAAGCTGAATGATTGGTAACCAGGCCATGGATGTCAGCAGGGGCGGGTCGAGGATTTCTTTCTGGAGGGGGCACAAGCAAGGCCGTATCCAGGATTTTGTTCTGGGAGGGGCACAAGGATACCTCATAATACAAAAAGAATGCAATGATAATGGGACCGTATTTAAAATCTTACAAATTTTTGATGGTCTGGATCCGCCTATGGATGTCAGTTATCATCTTTTGTCTTTATGTTCTATCCCACTGATGCAAAGGCCAATTAGTGCTGCTTTCGGGGTTAGGAAAATAAATACTGTACACAAATTGTGTTAAGTCAAATTTGTGTACAATACAAAGTGTTTTATACAATTTGTACACGGGAAATCCTGTGTACGTTGCACACAGAATTTAAATTGAGGGGTGAACAACATTCCGCCTCCCTCAAAAACAACCGGAAAGGTAGTAGGGACTCTCTCTGGATACATTTTAAAATAAATACAAATACTTTAGGAATAAGGGTCGATACTTAATTAAATACCATCGTGAACTTCTTTTGCTTGGCGCCCTACAATAATTGAGCAGGTAGAAAAAAAACCCATAGAGGTTTGAACTTCTATAGAGAAGCCTCACGAAATACGAGTTATTATTGTTGTGTTATCTAAAGGTTCATTTGTTACGTTATGTATCAAAAGTTCATTTGGAAGACTTTTTAGTTGTTCAACAATATGCACAGTGTTACGATCGTCTTTCTGAAGGTGATTGCCTCTGGGGTCACCAATACATATTATTAATACAGGACAGGCACATTTGAAAACAGTTAAGTGAAATTAACACAGCCATTTCAACCGCTATACTTTGCCATAGAAGATTGGCTCATCTTATGAAGAAAAACAAAGTTGCGAAAAATTGTATCGCCACGTTCACAATTACCGAATATTTTCTCTCGGGTGTTCCAAAAGAAACTCACAACTTTCAAAACAATAATAAAAAACGGCAACGCGACCGTTGGAAATATAAACCAAGGTGCCACAAGCATGAGAAGATCGATAAATTAGTCTCTTACTCTAATACCCACAAGCTTCACCAGTCAAATTTAAATAGCTTACCCTTCCTAGCTTTCAACGTGACCGTGAATAAAATAAATATTCTGATATCCGTGAACCTGACCCAAGTCCCAACTCAAGTCCCCAACTCGACAACTACCCTGAACAACAACATCAACTTTGGCAACACCGGCCCATCGTTTTCGCTTGATGAAGCTCATCTGTTTCTCTTTCACTACGCATGGCACTGTCGTGCTTGTCGTGCACCCTCTCATCAATATTTGTAATGGCTGCTTGAGGCAGTCGATGTTATTTTGATAACGGAATATATCTCCTTTATCGCTTGTTGTTGGATACATTTTGAACATGAATACATCACATACGCTGACATCCATTCCATGGCGTTATCTGCTGTCGCATCGGACTTATCTCCCGAGGAAAACGAGAAATAGTTTACTGTTCCTTTCACGCTATTGTACGTGATATCTGGCAATTTGTTTGTTCATCAAAATATTTGGAATGGAAAAAGAGGATTTCAGAGTCTATCCTTATTGCAGGTATGTGCGATGATCGCGTCAGAAGATTGATTCATACGTTGCGGCGGTCTAGGGGTTTGGAATATGGTACTGATGCCGGGACGACACCACCACTGACAAAAACTCATGCTCAGGATTTGGTTTTAAAGCTCACGGATGAAGAAAGATCATCACTTTTGGCCGCTCTCCAAGAATACGAATCCGAGAAAGTGCGAATGGAATATCAAGGTATGAGGAAATTCTATACAATTTTGAGAAAATGTTTTGCTAATGCTATTTTCATCTCTTTTGTGACAGAGAATATGAAAGAAACACATCCCTGCGATACTTTATCTTTGTGTGTGTGTATGTGTTCAAAGAATTTGTGTTGTATTTAATACTTCTGATATTTATTAGTATATGCCATATTTGAAACTCAACGTTAAAACGAGAGAATTAAAATGTAGGATGGAAATGATTAATTTTTTGGTAATGAGTAGAACACAATTTTTCTTTCTTTGAATTCATACGAAGGTGTTGTGTGTGTGTGGGAACGGTAGTCACAGAGGCGGGCAAAATTTCTAACGAGGAAGGAAATTTCTACGATTTTCCGTGTATCCTACCTTATGCCAGTGTGAACGGAAATAACTAATGATGTTTAGGTTGAAAACTCGCCATTTTTAAGTCATAGAAACTTTCAGCCGAGAACTCCAATTGGCCGCATGTTTGTCCTATTGCCAGATGCTCTGAACAACTGATGTCAGTGGGAGAGTCAGGAATTTTATTCGGAAGGGTAAAAAACCAGGGTGGAAAATTGTTGAAAAATGGGTTACTGCCGATAGGGTTTTAAACTTATTTCAACACTTGTCATTTTCAAAATAACTTCATTTGCCAAAGGAAACTTGGCAACTGTATAGTTTTATCGAATCCCCGATTTTCGTCGGATATTCACCAACATTAGTGTATGCACTGAATTGTTGAGGCCTTTACTTTGTAGAATTCCATTTTATGGTTGGAAGGAAATTACTTAGCTTTTCTACAAAAACACACACTTTATTGCCGACTAGCTTCGGTTATACTGTACCATTTTCAAGACTAGTCTAAAACTGTCGTAAAAACACACACTTTATTGCCGACTAGTTTCGGTTACACTGTACCATTTTCAAGACTAGTCTAAAACTGTCGTAAAAACGAAAGAAGACTAGTCTTGAAAATGGTACAGTGTAACCGAAACTAGTCTGCAATAAAGTGTGTGTTTTTTAGAAAAGCTAAGTAATTTCCTTCCAACCATAACATTAGTATACATAACTTATTTCACATGCTAAACAATCCTAGGGGAGGGCGAAAGCGCTTCGAGTACAAATAAAAATTTACTAATACGGTACTTATCTTGGTGTTGGATGGGTAATTTTTATGCAGCAGCAGCCATCATAGTCGAGAAAAGACGATCGAAAACAATGCCAGATTTTGGCGAGGTCCGTTGGGTTTGGGTGTAGATGGGGCATGATGTGTCTTGTAAAGGATGCTAATTTTCCCTTCTAAATTTTGTAAAATCCGAGCGAATGAATGGCTTATTCCTAGTGTACGGTCGTAGGACCTGGGGGGTGGGTTGGGTAGCGCACTTATCTTCTTTATTATTCTTATTTATGTGTAAACTGACTCCGACAGACGGCGTATGACGGCATTAGCGAAATTATGTGGTTGGGTGGGTTGCAGGGTTGATTGATTTAAATCACTTGATTTTTATTTTAAAAAATCAGGTGATTTAAATCATAATGTGATCTATATGTTTGATTTTTAAAGAGTCAAGAAAAGTAAGCTGTAAGCGTATAATTTTGATTTTTATTTCTTAATTAATACAATGAATCGACAGTTATCAGCACAATGGTGGCTCTTAAATAGAAATGATACTGTAGGAATGCATGTAACATGAAAATGTAAAAAAATGGCTTTGGTTAGAATACTAGTGTATCCGTTGAAAATAAATTGTTTTCTGATTTAACTTCTAAGCGTAGGCACCATACAAAGTTGCAATTACAGAATTTTTCTAAACTTCATATGCTTTAGAAACGCATAATATTGCACATTTGATACTTCCAATGGCAATGTTATATTATGCTGGTGTAATTTTTAATTTGATACCATTGGCATTTCCATAGTTCTCTCCCCTGATTGACTAAATGTTGTATTAAGTTTAGAGTATGTTGCCTCTTGTTGTTTCTGCAAACGACCATTCTCCAATATATGCTGCCCAAATAGTTAGTTTTGCAAATAACTGAATTTTTGATGAGTGGAGAATCATAAAAATCTCATTTAAATCAATAAAATACGATTTAAATCAATAAAATCCAATTTAAATCAAAAAAATCAACAAAAATGTTTTTTTTGAAAAAAATCATGATTTTTTATCAACCCTGTTGTGTAGACTGACTCAGACGGACGGCATATAACGGCATTAGCGAAATTATGTGGTTGGGTGGGTTGAGACATGGTTTTCGTATTAAAGTCATTAATTCGTCCCTCGAAATTATATCAAATCCCTCCTGATCACCCGAATTGATACAAACTAATTTGTTCACTCTAGCAACAGTTTGTTTTCGATCGTCTTTTCTCATCTATGATGGCTCCTGCAATGTATAAGGTACCCATCCGACACCAAGATAAGTACCGTATTAGTAAATTTTTATTTGTGCTCGAAGCGCTTTCGCCCTCCCCTAGGATTGTTTAGCATGTGAAATAAGTTATGTATACCAATTTTGGTGAATATCCGACGAAAATTGGCGATTCGATAAAACTATACTGTCACCGAAATCTTTTGTAAACTCATGACTTTTCAATATTTCATTTTATGAAGGAAAGAAATTGTGTTTTTATATTTTGGGTGGGGGTCTGAATCCCCAGGACCTCCCCTCGCTACTCCACTGACTCATGGTTTTGTTTGCTTTGCCTGCTGGATATGTGGCGATATATCCATGGCATCCGGCAACAGGGCGAACTCGCTGCAGCCAATCACCAGGGAGCACTCGGCTCACATTTCCGTAGTTCAAAAATAGTGCACTTTTGATCTAAATCAGGAATGGAATGCGAAACGAAACGAAAATGCTTCATTTTGATCCTCAGGGAAACGAAACCACAAGGCCTAGGTGTAATTTCGTTCCCGCTCAAAATTAAAGTCATCAAGGAGTTTTGTTTTGACCCGGTACGAAACTTTACTCCCAGGAACAAAACTAAGGCCCGTATCGTCAGTCGCTTCTTTAGCCATCCTTCATCTTCCTCGGCTCCTAAAGGATAGATTTCAGTTCGAGAGACGTCCGAAGGTCTTCTTCAGCGCACTTTGCTGGTGAAAGACTCCTCGCCAGCGTAGGTTGGTCTGACCCAACCTTCACATCCACTTCACAACCATTTCATCACTTTAAAGATTTTTAAACAGGCCTTACATAAAAGATAGGTTGGTAGAAATGATTTTGTTTTTATTATTTGTGATGGCGATAACGTTTTAATTTAGTTTACGGTCATTTTTCTGTTTATTTCTGCTTTACATTGCAATGATATGCGTAAGCCGGTGCATCAAAGACAATGAGTGAACAGCGTATTATCATGGATATTAAAGCTGTTAGGATATGTTTGTGTATTTCGACACATAAAAACCTCAATAAGAGGTATTCCTGAGGTATAATCATTTGCGATCATGTTGAATGACGTGATAAAAGTCGTCATACTAGACTCAATCCATGCTAAGGATATCACTCAGCACGTTAAAATCATCTCTACATCGATGTAAAAAGCCTACAAATAAAGTTTTCTTGCGCATCTGCACTAGAAATGGATATGGAGTAACTACGTAATGCAATTGTGTGCATCAAGTATTCCTCTTAAGCTTAGAAAGGGAAAGTTTAGTCACATCTTATTCACATTTCAACGCAAAGGTTGATTATTTACATTAATAAAATATTATTCCCTTTGTGGATAACAATTTTACTGTAACCGATTTAGCCCAGTCGTTAGCGCCCGTCGCTACTACGCGGAGGACCCACGTTCGATGCTGCATGCAGGTGAATTTTTTTTAGTTTTTTTTTTGTATTTCTTTAGCATAAACTTACGTTAAACTATTAATTTTATGATTTTTAATCAGAATAGTGTTTTCTGGATTGAAAATCTTTCATGTGCACTGTGCACGCTACGTCGGTTTTATTATCTTTTGATTTTGATAGTTTTTATCGAACTGCTGTGGCCATTTCGGTATCAATTACCAAACCAGTTTGATATAATTTATCAAATTGGTTTGGTAATTGTTACTAAATTTTTCAATGAGCCATATGACGACCGCAAAGTTTGATAAATTTCATCAGAATTCGATAGTTGTAACTAAACCTTTTTTCCGCGTACGATTACTTATCTCGCCAATACTTGAGGAATTGCCAAAATCCAGTGGAATTTTATTCGGAAAGGAAATGATGGCTTTAAAATAAAACAACACGTTGGCAAACAATTTTTTGCATTATATTACCTACACCCCAGGAATTATTTAATCATCATGTTGGCTTACGTTAATGCTGGATTGTTTAGGTGTACGTTTCGATTACTAAAGACTATAGTTGATATTTACTAATCATCTAACTGAGGAAATTTGTTGCTTTTTTCCCACGCTTCGGTCTGTTGTATATTTGAAGTATGAATTATCTATGAATTTTCTGTGAATTTAATTTCTGATTCCAATGCAAACTGTCACTGCGTCCGTTTTCTCATTTTCTTGAATATCCCTATGTTTGATTACCAAATTAAACAGAAAAACTCTTTCCGCGTTACCCATTCGCTCCATTTCGGCATATTTTGTGACCCATGTGACGCTAGGTGAGTTATACTTTGTCTTTGTTTGACTGGATGAACGGATCTCAGAACCGGACATTCCATGAGCGACGAAAATGATCCAAAAGACCAGCTTAAGTCGGAAGATAAAGAAGAGCTTCACTGAGGATCGTCTCTTGAACGTAATCGCGTCCTTTGCGAAGGAGGCCGCCGAAGGAATCCTAAGTGAAGACGAGATCTGAAGGAGCGACTGACGATATGGGCCTATATTAATCTTAAACTCTGCTGCGCATAGTTGCGTTATTATCTCAGAAGTTAGGTTGAGGGGGATAAGAGGGAATAGTTTCGACTCATTCCACGACAGAATATGGAGAGGTGAAAGCATTGAGCTTAAAAATCGAATAATAAAGAGGGAATAGTTTCCACCCATTATGTTTGACGTACGTGTAGCGAGGTTAAAACATTGAGCCTAAACATTGAATAGGGTAGTTTGTGTTCACCGTTCTCCTGTTAGCGGTTAAAATATGAGTGCCCCATGCATTCAATGGCGATAGGCCGAGCCTCCCCACATAGCAACGAACCTCTCAGAGACGTCTCACTATGATCTCGAATGTCTCGAATATCGCAAATGTCTCAGAGATGTAATCGTGAGCCGTTCAGGAAATTAAAAAAAAAAACGTATTTAAACGCCATCAATGCCTTCCATATTATTTTTCGGTGTAATTGCGCAGTTTTGATTATTAAAATCACGACATTTAATATGGGTTTCTTATTTTCAAAAGGTCATCCATCACAAAATTCGTCGCTAAAAATGATCGAGATAAGTAGGTCACAACTGTATAATTTGCATTTGATTATTTTTTGCCTACATTTTTAAGCATACCAGAGTACAAACTCTTATGAGACATCTCAGAGACTTATCTGAGACGTCTCATGAGACATCTCATAGACCATTTTTTTGGACATAGTGACATCTCAGAGAAGTCTCAGAGATGTCTCTGAAGCTCTCAGAATGTCTCTGAGTCGTAACATGCGATATTCGAGACGTCTCAGAGACGTATTTCTGCTGTGTGGGTCTGCTTCATTCAACCATACAAAATTCAAGGAGTCAACAAAAATATTAGCAGGGCGGTGAAGACAGACATCCATTTGGACTTTATATAGGCCGTTTTCCAATAGGGTGGTTTCCTATTATTTTTTTATTGCCTAAATCGAAAGATTATTACTCCTGGAGTACGTATTTCGCGCTTTTAGATTTTTAAATGACGATATCTATTTTTCGCGATTAAATGAAAAGTGAAAAATTTCAAGCGCGCAAAAACGCGACGCGTAAGTAGGAAAGTCCGTGCGCCGCATTTCTGGTTCCCCCTCTCTCCTTGTGAAGTGACCTTGATCGAGGCTCTGAGCGCTGATAGGACGCAGGATGCTAGCGGATAGCTGAGTACCTTCCTGTCTGGTAGCGCATGGCTTAAAAAAGGTTTATTAATACCTTATCAAGCGAAGAAAACTTTCCGACCTTAGCCAGTTTTAATAGGTGATTATTAAGACATGTTTCCCTGAGCCCTGTGCCTCATGCATGCATTGGTAACCTCAGACGATGTATAACTCCTATCTTCTCGTATAGAAACTAGGTCCCTGTGACGTCACGCGGAGCGGAATCGCATGGGCGCCAATCTGGCCTTTTTCAAATGAGGATAAAATTTGACCCTTGCCATTCGTCTAAACCGGTATTTCAAAAACCAAATAATTTGTGTATTATGAATACACTAATGGTGGGCAACGAATCGCAATCAATGCCTATCGTTTTCTTTGATGAAGGAAACTACCCTATTCGCAATAATCACCCTCCGTGCACTTTTCGATCGTCAACTTACCGATGTGACGACAGCAAGGGTGGATCCAATCGGCGAGGGCGCAAGGGAACGAAGGGTAAGTGAGCAAGGGAGCGCGGATGCTCCCTCACTACCTTCCCCTCGTAGGAAGTGGACGTAAAAATGGCGGGAATGGAAAACTCAGAAATCTTGAACTGGAGTTGTAAGTAAATTTTTGTTTATTGTGTGAAGAGAGAGCGTCCAATCGGTGCCAGAAAAGTCAAAATACTATGCAGTCTAAATTAAAAACGTAAACAAACCGAGTAGCAGGGTGAAATTAATTCTTAAATCAACCACAAGATGTCCTAACCCGATCCTGCGCTTCACATTTCGTTACTGTCAATAGTTCGCATTATTTCCGTTCACACTCTATGGCGCCAGTGGAGCATTAGTAAGGGAGCAGGGTGCAAGGGAGAAAGGGAACGAGGGAATGAGTGCACACTACGTGGATTGGAAAACGGCCATAGCATCCAAATGTAGCGCAAGTCAATTAGAGCCCAGAAAAAAAATTAAATACGCGCACCCTATATATCGGACGCTGTGCACTTATGGGTTAATATCAGAGATGGCAAGTGAAACGAAACGAAAACGTTTTGTTTCGATCCGGAGGGAAACGAAAATGCAAAGCCTAGAGTTAAGTTTCGACCCGAGACGAAACTTTTTTTGTTGCACTGCACCCAATATGGACAGAGGTTTTTCAGCCAGTGCAATCTAGTTTGACTGATAGACGCAACCGTTTTGAGGAAGAAAGTTTTGAAACTTGTTCAATGTTGATGTTCAACAAGCGTAAATGATATTCAGGCTACTATTGTCAATTTTAATTGTTTACTTTGCCTTATTCTTTAATTTATTATTGTTATACCCCAAAGTTATTTAATAAAAACTTTATTTATTGAAAATAAGAAGCCTAGCTTTAGTTTCGTTCCCGAACGGAATTAAAATCATCAAGAAAGTTAGTTTCGACCCGGGATGAAACTTTACTCCCAGGAACGAAACTAAATTAATCGAGACTCCGCTTCTCATATTTATGTTTCGATCCCATAAGTTGAGTGGAGGGGGATGAGAGGGAATAGTTTTGACACATTACGTTTGACGTACGTGTGAAGGGACTAAAACATTGAGCTTAAAAATCAAACGGCCGGTTTGCGGTCACCGTTCTCCTGTTAGTGATAAAAATATGAGTGCCCCACAGGGTTGATGAAAATCATGATTTTTTTCAAAAAAATCATTCTTGCTGATTTTTTTTTATTTAGATCGGATTTTATTGATTTAAATGAGATTTTTATGATTCTCCATTCATCAAAAATTCAGTTATTTGCAAAACCAACTATTTGGGCAGCATATTGGAGAATGATCGTTTGAGGAAACAACAAGAGGCAACATACTCTAAACTTAATACAACATTTAGTCAATCAGGGGAGAGAACTATGGAAATGCCAATGGTATCAAATTAAAAATTACACCAGCATAATATAAAATTGCCATTGGAAGTATCGAATGTGCTATATTATGCGGTTCTAAAGCATATGAAGTTTAGAAAAATACTGTAATGGTGCCTACGCTTAGAAGTTAAATCAGAAAACAATTTATTTTCAACGGATACACTAGTATTCTAACCAAAGCCATTTTTTTTAAATTTTCATGTTACATGCATTCCTACAGTATCATTTCTATTTAAGAGCCACCATTGTGCTGATAACTGTCGATTCATTGTATCAATTAAGAAATAAAAATCAAAATTATACGCTTACGGCTTCCTTTTCTTGACTCTTTAAAAATCAAACATATAGATCACATTATGATTTAAATCACCTGATTTTTTAAAATAAAAATCAAGTGATTTTAATCGTGATTTAAATCAAAGTGATTTAAATCAATCAACCCTGGTGCCCCATGTAGGCCATAATGACGGTAGGCCGAGCCTTTACTTCATTCAATTCTACTTCTTACTCGGTAAATATTCCTTGCCATCTATCTAAAAACACAGAGTTCGGCAATGATGCACTCCACCCAATATGGACAGAGGTTTTTCAGCCAGTACAATCTAGTTTGACTGATAGACGCAACCGTTTTGAGGAAGAAAGTTTTGAAACTTGTTCAATGTTGATGTTCAACTAGCGTAAATGATATTCAGGCTACTATTGTCAATTTTAATTGTTTACTTTGCCTTATTCTTTAATTTATTATTATTATACCCCAAAGTTATTTAAACTGTTTCCTTCCCGAATAATGGAAATGTTTCGTTTTGATCCAGAGGGAAACGAAAAACGAGGCCTGGGTTTAGTTTCGTTCCCGAACGAAACTCATCAAGAAGTTTAGTTTCGATCCGGGACGAAACTTTACTCCCGCGAACGAAACTAAATTAAGCGAGACTCCGTTTATAATATTTATGTTTCGATCCCATAAGTTGAGTGGAGGAGGATAAGAGGGAATAGTTTCGACACATTACGTTTTAAATACGTGTGGAGAGGTTTAAACATTGAGCTTAAAAATCGAATGGCCAGTTCGTGCTCACCGTTCTCCTCAAAGTGGTAAAAATATGAGAGCCCCATGCATCTAATGGCGGTAGGCCGAACCTCTACTTCATTCAATTATACTTCGTACTCGGTGTGCGTGGGTCGAAACTAAACCGTTCGAAGGTGAAGCATGTGGTCCCTGCGGTGCGAAACATTATCTACATTTCGTTTCGTCTCAGAGTTTTAGTTTAGTTTCGACCCGAAGTAGTTTAGACTCCGATTGCATTTCGACCCCGGGTTTAAATAGGGTGGTTTCCTATTAAATTTTTACTGCCTAAATCGAAAGATTATTACTCCTGGAGTGCGCATTTGACGCTCTTAGATTTTCCAATGACGATATCTATTTTTCGCGATTAAATGAAAGGTGAAACATTTCAAGCGCGCGAAAACGGGACGGCTAAGTAGGAATGATGGGAGAAGCCCGTGTGACGTATTTCTGGTTCCAGCTGTCGCCGTGTGAGGTGACCTCGGGGCGAGGCTTTGAGCGCCGATACGATGCAAGCTGACTGCAGGTATCAGAGTACCCTACTAGCAGGTAGCACTGGGCTTAAATAAGGATTTTTATCCCCCTATCAAACGAAGGAAACTTTCCAAACTTAGATGTTTTTAATGTGTGCTTTATTATGAGATGTTCCCCGGGTATAAATCCATTTCGTTTCATTTGTACATTTCGCACCTGGGAACAAAACTATTGAAATTTTACTGGATTTGACTTTCGTTCAGTTTCTATTGCCATCCCTGATCTAAATATCATCAGTAATTTTGTTCATGCCGGCATCAGCTATCCAGGATTTAAATTTCGTGGAAGATTTTTTTCTCCACCCTGGATAGAATGGAAGCAGCACAGTGGGAAATAATTAACCGGTGCGTTAACCTGAATAGAGGTTGACGTAATACTTAAATTACACCATGCAAATACAAAATAAATATATGAATTCAAAGATGGAAAAAAAAGTTGAGAAAAACTTGTAAGTATAATCCCTTAGCGAAAAAACTGTTAAAAAAACTGTTGAAAATTTCAACAGTTAATTCGGACAACTGTTGAATCCAACAGTAACTGTTAAAATCCAACAGTAACTGATGAAACCCAACAGTAACTGTTGAAATCCAACAGTAACTGTAGAAGATCCAACAGTAACTGTAGAAAATCCAACAGTAACTGTAGAAAATTCAACAGTAACTGATGAAACCAATAGTAACTGTTGAAATCCAACATTAACTGTTAAAATCCAACAGTAACTGTAAAAGATCCAACAGTAACTGTAGAAGATCCAACAGTAACTGTTAAAATCCAACAGTTTTTTTGCTAAGGGATAACTTCTAACATTGAGAATGCAAAAGGTATTTCCAACATTCTAGTCTTATTTTTTTCTAATAAGTAAATGTTTCAAAATTGACTGATTAATTGAATTATTCGTCAACTTTTTGCCTTCATTTTTCATTGGTTAAGGTTACTGTTCAATTTTGTTTTGATTTATTGGTTACTTAGTCTCCAAAACATTAGAGCAAAAAGTGACAGATACTTACAATTTTTTCAAGGATTAATTTATCACACTATTTCTTTTATTTTTATGTTGTTGTACTCAGCCCTGATGATGCTAAAAAAAGTGGAAGGCTTAAAAAATAATTTGGCCTTTATATAATAATCTTTTTGGTTTTAAGTTTACCTTTGCTGTTGGTAATGATCATAATGTCCAAGGTTCATATTGGCTCACTATTTGCTTCGCAAGGATACCTAATAATGTTACCATGAATATTGGTGGCTTGGAGAGTTTTCCTGCATCTGATGTTTTGTGTTATAAAACTATTCAAATGAATAATTTTCAATCCTATCAAAAGGAGCATTGTACTACTGTTTCTTCTAATGTATTAACTTCTAAGAGGTGTATGAAATTTAAACCTGAAGATCGTTTAATTGTATTTTGTAAAAGTAATTTGACCCCAGACTCTGCTTCCATTGGAGTTTTCGGTGATGTACAATTTTATGTTAAAGGAAAAAATGGAAGGCAAAAACTCAATGACTCATTCCCATCTTTTCATACAATCTCAGTCAGTACCTCACATAAGCATTTACACTACTCTCAAGGTCATTCAACCTTAATCCCTTATAACCCATCGTTGCTTCCAAGTAACATCAAATACGTGTACATTTTCAGCTCTCTTTTGGAAATACAGTAGATTGCGGTTAATTGGGACATTTCTGGACTTGCGCACTTTGCCCCAATGAAGCGACTGCCCCATTTAGGCAAATTCTCTAGTATATGGGCATAAAAAAACTTTGAAATGATAGAAAGAAGACTAAAGAATATTTATAATGCAACATACGTGTATTAAACTATTAATTTGATTAATAAATCAGCAAGTTTAGTTAATTTATTATCATTTTTAAGAATTATAACAATTTAGTTAAAAATATTTTTCACAGCCTCAGGCGACGCTGAATGAATGTATTTTACTAAGTCCTATTAAAGAAAAGTCCTATCCTCTTGCGGATAGTATAACAACAAGAGCTTCCAAAATAGGGCAAGAATAGGAACATTTGTGAAAAATAAGAGTAAATCAAAGGAGGAAAATATAAAAAATAGTATTCTGAAAACAAAAAATTTTAATTTCGTTGCAAGTATAGAGTCTATGTCGCCGACTCATGGCCCAATAAAGCGGCATTATGTCCCAATTAAGCGGAGAATATTGTGGTTTATTCCTCTATTGGGTTCTGTTCTTCAAGATCTGCCCCAATCAAGCCGCTGCCCCAAGTAACCGGTGGACCCATTAAATGAAATCTACTGTATTCTACTACGTGTTCTTTAGTGCTGTAAAGTTTTATGGCGAAGTATGAAGTATGTAGCTGTCACAATAATTATAATTGAGTAGAAAATTTTCTAATTTTCGAAAAGAGAAGTCCTGAAAGCAACTCTGGGTTACAATGGGTAAAGTTAGCAGACTTGCATTTTGTCACTTAAGTAGGTGCCAGGGGTTTTGGTAAAGCCCCAAAATTTGCATGTAATTATGTATGAATGAATTTGAAAATTTTCACCAAACTACTCCCTGTGTACCTCATTTCTAAGCATAATTTATATTTGTTTGAGAATATCTAATACTTGATTCCTGATAAACTTGGTTTTCTTGAATGTTTGCACTTTTGCGTAATCTTTGGTGGTATTCTATAGTAATAGGTGCAATAATACTATGTATTATAAAATATTTTTATTCTTAATCAATCAGTATCTATTACTTAAAAAATTTTTTGCTTGTTATGACTGAACACGAAGTTTCTGGAAGTTACTGAATATATCAATGATACTCATCTATCAGTGAAAAAGTTATTACACAAAATAGATGTGTGGGGGTCCGGGAGATCCCGCGCACCTACTCAAGGGTTATGTCGCACACTTGTCTAATGTAATCCATCATATCTATATAGGAAACGCCGCCACCCATCACGCTGCAGTTCTAGGAAACCAGGGCTTAAAAGAGTTTCCATGAAACAAAGTGTCTCTAATGTCTATTAATGTGGAGCCCAACCACCACGCATGTGCTTTAAGTTTTGATCTAATTGTGAACAGGGATTTAAGGCCTGGTTACACGATACATTAACACGTACGGGTTAATGTGCGTTTGCGTGAATGATGAAAGATCGATGTGTGAAAATTTTGTGTATAAAAAGACTACTATCTGTGGGGAAAAAAATGAGAATATGGGTGTAGTATTCTTCAGCGAACAAACCCACAGCAGGAAAACACCCACACAAGAAAGGGGACGTGAAAAACCTGCGAAAACTCACAGAGTGAAAGCTAATGTCATGTTACATGTAAAATACAACATATTTCACTAACTTATGATTAACTTCTTGGTATTCCATTATAAGTTTTCTTGAATTTTACAATATTGCTCATACCACTTATTTTTACAGAGGGCGACCCGGGTTTCGATGAATTATCATCATCTTTAGGCGTAAATTATGATTTGTTTATTCTTTTAAAGATAGTTACGCTTTGTTTTTCCACATAATTATATATTCCATCGTGACCGGGGTTTCTACGCTCTGCGTCATCCTCAGGCATTTGTTTATCTTATTATTGTTACCTAGTTACTTGATGATTTTTAAAACGGACGCCAGAACAACATAATTAATGAGTTACAAAGTACAGGGGCGCAGCTAAGAATTAAGGCTAGGGGGGGGTTTTAGGCGCAACTAATACTTTGGGGTGTGGGGGTATTGCATACCCGCCAAGGTAAACAGGAGATGCGGGGGCCCTCCTCCAGAAAAGTTTTGATAATAATAGTTCAAAATGGTGAGTTTTACGGCTTTCTGAGGGATATTTGATACGATATTTGATGTATGATATTTGACACGATACATTAACACGTATGGGTTAATGTCTAAATGTATGAACGCGTGAATGAACACGAAAATGTACCGTGTAACGACCCAACTTGTGCGAATGCATGAACGGAAAATAGAACCTGTTCTAATTTGGTTCATGCATTCGTACATGTTCCGTTCCGGTCCGCCAAAATCACTCACGCAAACGTACATTAACTTGTACGTGTTAATGTACCGTGTAACCAGGCCTTTATAAAGCGATAAAATGTCAAGAACTTAAACATAGTGTGGCATTTATGTGAATTTGTTTTTCAGAGTTATCACCTGGGATCCTTTCTCACAAAATCCTCAAGAGTGGTCATAGTCTTTCTTTTGGTTAATAACATGACAACTTCTAATTTTTCACAGGATTAGTGGAAAAGAAGTTAACTCTCATTCCCTCCATTGTCCATGTATCTTTATTACATATGTACTGTAGAAACCGCTTATAATGCGCCCCTCTAAACTGCGGTTACTGTATTACTGCGGGCCTCACATCATACCCCAGGGGTATGACATTATGATTTTGCACCAAGTATGATAGACAAATTGAATAAAGTGTGTTAGTGGTTCATAAAGTAGGAAAAATTGTTGTTTACATTGTTGAAGAGAAGAAATGGCTTGAGAAATAAAGTGATTATGATCTACTTCTTCATTTCCATAATATGAAAACTGATGTGACTGAAAATACAAAGAAATTATTTTAGTAACTCTCTCTTAAGTGGATCGCGATTGATAACTTAGACCATATAATATTTTTTAATCATGTTATGCAAACAAATTTTTACAAGAATTTAGTTGTAGTGGTTTCTTCTTTGTTTCTCAAAAATTTTTCCATAATTACAGGGGTTGCCTGGTCTGCTAGTATATATTCCGTCCCCAGAGACTCGCATTATAATTGGATAATAGTATACTATATATGTAATGCTGATGTGTGTAGTATATGCATAGTAGTAATAAGTAATACCATGTGTATAGTAATAAGGCTGTTGAATTTTACCAAGAAGTTATTCTTAAAGCCATATTCCTGAATGTAATTTTAAGTCTGAATCACACGATCATTATTTTGTCATTTTCGAGTCTCACTCCATTGATCATTCTAGTGATCACTCGGAATTGATCGTAGCATGCAATTGTTCTTCCCGATGGCTACAGTGATGAGGATTCCCATCACTTCGTCATCACTCGGCACTTCGCTTTTTGCGTTGCTGAAACCGTCACCGAAACCAGCCGACCAGCCAATCTGATTGCTTGGCCGTATATGGAGATTGCAGAGTAACGTTTGACAATTGTCGGAACGGTGTGGGTAAACATACACAGCTAGCTGTGAGAAATCTGAAAAGTGACAGATGTAGCGATGGAAAGAGTGACGGAAACAATGACCGTGTGGATGATTGTTTTCCGGGCTAATTCTTCGACTAGTCAATTTTGTTGGACGACAGTTTTGGGTGCATTCCAGCTCCCGCCTTCGGGTCCAAATCTACATCTACATACTACCCCTTAAGTCGCCTAATAGGCGTGTGGCAGGGGGTGTTAGGACACCAGCCATTTGCACATAAAAAGGAAACGCTCCAATGAAATTATGACTTGCATTTATTAAAGTCCTTTACAGTTTGGGGAAAAAACGAATTCCCATATCTATCCGTTAGGGAAAAGATCTCTCTTAATTTATCGCTTCTATCAGACTTGGAAATATAGTGGGGCTCTAATATTATGTTCTCCGTGTCGCTCTTAGAGATATCCATTCTCAATTGTTCAAGCAATCTAGCAAGCAAGTCTATTGCGTAGCCTCCCAGTCTCCAGTGGCTCCCAGCCTAATTCGTTTAACATCTGGGTAATGCTGTCTGTACGCCCGTACCTGTTTTTGACGAAGAATGATCTGCAGACCTGCAATAGGGTGGTTTCCTATTATTTTTTATTGCCTAATCGAAAGATTATTACTCCTGGAGTATGTACTTCACGCTTTTAGATTTTTAAATGATGACATCTATTTTTCGCGATTAAATGAAACGTGAAGATTTTCAAGCGCGCGAAAACGCGGCGACTAAGTATGAATGCTGGGAAAACTCCGTGTGACCTTGTTCTGGTTCCTGCTGCCGCAAGTGAGGTGACCTTGGGGCGAGGCTCTGAGAGCTGATACGATGCAGGATGCTAGCAGGTAGCAGAGTACCATGCTAGCTGGTAGCGCTTGGATAAAATAAGGATTATTAATACCTTATCAAACAAAGAAAACTTTCCGACCGTAGCCAGTTTTAATACCTATTATACCTAGGTGATTATTAAGAAATGTTTCCCTGAGCTCTGTGCCTCATGCATGCATTGGTAATCTCAGAAGATGTAAAACTCCTATCTACTCGTATAGAAACTAGGTCCCTGTGACGTCACGTGGAGTGGCATCGCATGCGTGCCAATCTGGCCTTTTTCAAATGAGGATAAAATTGACCATTGCCATTGGTCTAAACTGGGATTTCTAAAACCAAATAATTTGTGTATTTTGAATACTCTAATGGTGGGTAACGAATTGCAATCAAAGCCTTTCGTTTTTTTTGATGAAGGAAACTACCCTATTGTTTATATATAAAGTTAGTCAGGCGCACACTGATTTGTTCGGTTTGATTTCCATTGTTGGAAGAGCTGTTTGGATGATGAAGCTTAAGGATAGTCGTCCTCCCTAATGGAATTCTGTTCATGACTCGCTATTTCTATCGCCTCCCTTATCAGCCGAGGGTAATATTTATTTTCTCTGGCGGTGATTTTTGATTTTTGTGTATAATTCTTATGCATAAAAAATTGCAGATCTGCAGATCATTTGGACCCAAAGGTGGGAGCTGTAACGTGCCCGAAACTGTTCACCAAAAAATGAGTTGTCTTGGAATTGACCTGCAAACCAATCATCAATTTAATCACCGAGGAAGCCTCCGTGATAATAATGACTGTGTATTTCAAAAAAGTGATGCAATCGAGCAATCAGTTTTCCGACCCAAGAAAGCGATCGCTTGAGTGAGCACTAAGAGGGAGTGAACAGATGATCGTGTGATTCGTGCTTTAATCTCTAGTTTAACCAACTTCCACACAATTGAGCTATATTTCCTTTGGTAAAATTGACAAATCTTCTTCGATACTAAATGCGCATCTTTAAAATGATTTGTCCAAGGGTGGGTACTTATATGAAATGAAAAACACTTAAAGATGGGTAGTGGAGTGTATTATAAAATTAAAGGTTCACTTCACACGATAGATGTTTATCAGCTGGTAAAAGTGACAAATCTCATTGTTTGATACTAAATGCGCGTCTTCAAAACGATTTTTCCAAGGGTAGGTACTTCAATGAAAGGAAAACACGTAAAGATGTGTAGTGTAGCGGGTAGTGTAGTGTATAATAAAATTAAAGGTTCGCATCACAAGATAGATGTGTATGGGCTGGCAAAATTGGCAAATCTCCTTGTTTGATATTAAATGAGCGTCTTCAAAACGATTTTTCCAAGGGTAGGTACTTCAATGCAATCACAAAGAAAAGCGATCGCAGATACTAAACAAATGATTGTGTGATTCGTGCTTTAAAGTTTACTCCGCAAGTGTACATGTGTGGTTCAGATCTCAGATTCAAGTTAATTCTGAGATGGAGTTCATACTTTATAAACCAACTCCAACTCAACTCAATTGAGATTGATGTGCGTCTTTAAAATGGTTTGTCCAAGGGTGGTTACTTCAATGAACTGAAAACACGTAACAATGGGTTGTGGACTATATTATAAAATTAAATGTTCACATCAGAGGATAGACCATGGTCTAGTGGGATGCGTTATAGATGATTTATACTGTACATATTTACAATGGTATCTTCCATCTAATTTTCCATGACGAGGAAAATTCAGGAGACCTCTAATAGGGTGGTTTCCTATTATTTTTTTATTGGCTAAATCGAAAGGTTATTACTCCTGGAGTACGTATTTCATGCTTTTAGATTTTTAAATGATGATAACTATTTTTCGCGATTAAATGAAACGTGAAAATTTTCAAGCACACGAAAACTCGACGGCTAAGTATGAATGCTGGGAAAACCCCATGTGACGTCGTTCTGGTTCCCGCTGCCGCAAGTGAGGTGACCTTGGGGCGAGGCTTTGAGCACTGATATGACGCAGGCTGCTACCAGGTAGCGGAGTACCCTGCTAGCAGGTAGTGCTTGGCTTAAATAAGGATTATTAATACCTTATCAAACGAAGGAAACTTCCCGACCATAGGCAGTTTTAATAGGTGATTGTTAAGACATGTTTCCCTGAGCTCTGTGCCTCATGCATGCATTGGTAATCTCAGACGATGCACAACTCCTATCTACTTGTATAGAAACTAGGTCCCTGTGACGTCACGTGGAGTGGCATCGCATGGGCTGCCATCTGGCCTTTTTCCAATGCAGTTAAAGCTGACCATTGCCATTCGTCTAAACTGGTATTTCTAAAACCAAATGATTTGTATATTATGAATACACTAATGGTGGGTAACGAATCGCAATCAATGCCTTTCGTTTTCTCTGATGAAGGAAACTACCCTATTTCGTGATCAAGTATTTTTGTCCAAATATGGCGAAGTTAAAAATTATGTTGGAAATTTAAGGCGACAGAAATTGACTGAGGAGGACAAAAAGATAAGACTAAACCTCAAATGAGTGCCACTGAAAGTTTTTTTTTTAAATTACCGTCGTAATTGTGACCTATTTCAGGTTTTTTTTTCCATCTTTCCCGTTCACACGTCTCAACGGCCACTGAAACCTCAGTTTATCGAACTCGATTGCAACTACTAAAGAATATTATATTGCAGTTACACCTGAAATAATTTTCCTTGTTTTTGTACTTGATATGCACTTAGTGAAGGAGCATGTAGGTAATTTTTTTACCATGCTGCTCATTACATTTGGTGTATTGCTCAAGGACCCTGCTGCAATTTGTAATTTGTAAATTCAAATTATATGTTCTATTACAAATTCCAAGAGAGGCCATAAAATGAACACTCGCATGTTTAGTTTCAAATTTGACCATTTCTCAGTCTTCTTTGAGTAAGTAGGAAGGACTTACCCCTTTCTACTTTTCTTCAAAATATGGAACTACACCTGCAAGTGTTTATTTGTGCCTTCATTATTGTGGCATCTCTCGGCATTTATTTATATTTATCACCTATGGTGTGCTTCCTAAGTCATTGAAAATCAAGCTCCTTCTCCTGACGCAGATATTCAAGCACATATAAAACACAGAAAGAAGTTGTGTTCTGAAAATATCGGGAATCTTAGTTTTTCGAAAAAGATATTAATTTATCAAGTCAGATATATGAAACATATTTGTCATCTATGAGAAGTGTATATGTACAGAAAATAATGGGAATTTTAAATTTCGCTGGTTTGGACAGTATGTTCAATTTTCAGCTGTTTTCAGTGTTTACTTTGCTCCTGTCAACTACTAAGGTTAAAAGTGTTTTTGTGATCTAGCAATTTTTGGCTCACACTTCTTTGCTTGTTCATCGATTCTTGGCCAAAAACAATTCCGTAACCAATCCCCAGCCTCCATATTCACCAGGCAGCGATCTGTGTTACAAGCATCTTTTATATTATTTCTACTGTATAGATATCTTGTTTGCAACTTACACGCAACCGAACTTTACAAATGAGGTACCAAAATGCAAAGAATTTATGAGAGAACATGCGACGGCATATCTTACTTCCTAAATATTGCTATTGTTTCCTAAAATTGGTTTTTAAATAATTAAAAAAAAACTGTAAATATTCCTGACGTTAAAGGCGCACAAACTGATACATTTGTTCGTTTGCAACAATATCTCGCATTCTTTAAATAACGTTTTATCAAAAATGCGGCTGATTCCACATTCAAGTCTCCTGTTGATGCGTAAGTATGAGTCATCATGTGCGTTTAACAGAGGATGGTGTAATTACTTCCTATTTTGTGTTTAAAGAGGTCCTCTGACCTCAATTTGTACATGAAAATTCCAATTAAATTTGTACATAAGACCCTGCCTTTTCTTTCTACATTTTAAAATTAGAAACGCGCCTATCCCTCTGTGGACCTGCATTGAAAAGAGCGGGGGAAGCCCGCTGGGAGCAGGTGCATCACGCTCGTAGATAATATTGAAAGAAATTGCGGACAGAGCTAAAGGCTATCACAAAGTTTCAAGGTTTGGAAGAAGCATTGGTGCAAGTGCATAATATCTGATGGGGATTATTTTGGAAGCAAAAACGTTTTGCAGTCGATAAATTAATATCTTTTTCAAAAAACTAAATTTCCCGATATTTTCAGAACACACCTCCTTTATGTGTGTTATGTGTGCTTGAATAACTGTGTCAAGAGGAGCTTGATTTTCAACTAAAGCTTTTTTGATGTCACACTGATAGTTGGTAAACTCTTTTCGGCGCATGGTATGACTGTTCTCTCTTCTCTCTCTCTCTCTCTCTTTATTTGCAGTCACCGAAGATGATACCCACGAAGTCGCCATCTATAGGAAAGCATATCCACCCTACATGAGTAAATAGTCTGATTTTCATTTCATTCATCCTCAAAACATGCACAGTTGACCCTCCCAGTGCAATTCCCTTTCATCCAAAAGTATTAAGCCATGTGTCACCTGGAGACTAAAAGTTTCAATATTGAGTCTCAAGACTTTCAGTTTCACTACTCAATCTTTAGTCCTTAAGTTTAGTCAAGACCTACAAGATTGAGTCTTGAGACTACAATTATTGAGATAGAGTCTCAAGAATTTCAGTCTCGTGACTCAATATGAAGACTTTTAGTTTAGTCGAGACTTAAAAGATTAAGTCTCGAGACTTTTAGTTTCCAGGTCTTGCATACCTCCCAAATCTTCAAACAAAGTATTCAAAACAAATTCATTCGCCTGAGACTTTTCTCAAGTCTCAGGATACTAGTATACGCTTAATTTTCAGTCATTTTCCCTCAGTGGACTCATATTTTAAATAAATCTGTGAAACTAGTGTCTATGAGATCTCACGAATGGACACAGTTCTGAGATAAATCTCAAGATCAACTCTTGAGCTTGATCATCAATAAACACACAGCTTTACAGTAAATTCTTCAATCACTCACTTGACCAGCTATCAGCAAGTACATACAGGTTTGAGTCCTTGCTAAGCTAAATGGTTTTTATGATGATTTATGAAGTTTAATGAAGAAAAATATTGTGCTTTCAAGCTGATTTTTCTGTTTAGTTTTCCTAATGAAACTAAACAAGAAAATACATCCGTACTTGCAACTTTTGGAAGAAATTTTCTGTTGGATGGCCTAAACCTCCTCCATTTAGTCTGCTTGCATTTGTCATTCATTTGCACTTTTTTGCCCTCATGCGTTGATTTTCTTGTGGCAGTATTCAGTTCAGAGATATTTTAGCACTTATTCCAGTTTACTTCCTGCAGGAAGCCTCTTTACATCTGGAAAGTCTTGTGAAAATATTTTTTGCATTTTTGTAGCTATTGAGTCATTTTATTCCCTATATCCATCTATCACAAGGCATTGACAGGTTTCCATCAGGGAAATGAAAGTGAATCATCTTCATATTTGCGCTACCCTGAAACTCTGAAAAAAAGTGTCAAAAGGTTTGTGGCAGGGGATGCTTGGAAACCATTGAAAAAAAAGGGAAGAAAATACGGTCACGTTTAACCCTTTTACTGCTACCGGGGCGATAGATATCGCCTCTCGCTGGTTGAGCGAAAACTGCCAGAAGGCCGATTTATCGGCCCGAATTATTTCATTTTTTTTTCGTGATTGTGGCCTTTTCAACGGCTGTAATTTATGTAAACCCCCATAATCTATCTATGGTTATAAGAGGTAAATATATCTAAAGAATAGGGAAAAAAGTCTAGACGTATTAAATATAATTAAGTTAGTGAAAAATTTTAAAAACTGAAATATCGCTAATTCCGGAAAAAAAAGCCTTGGCAGTCTTCGTACATCCCACATGAAATGGGCTGCCATTAAAATGGTTAAAGAACTGATTTCCACCGAATGTATTGAAGTCCTTTAACCAGGGTTCCTATCAACCGTGGAAACCTTAAAACCGTGAATGAGCCGTGAATTTTTTCTACTGTGAGAAAACCTGGAAAAATCCGTTTTGTAAAACTTGATTAATGTGATTGGAAGACCGGCATACAAAGTTTTCGTTAACCCTGGTGAAAATTCAGACACTTCTTCACTTCTATTCTTCTTCTCTAGAATAAATTTTAAAATAAGTAGAGGGTACAATCAATATCTTGTATCTTTCGATACATGTCTTTTTCAGACTTATTTACTTAGTTACGGGGATAAGATTTTTAATAATTTCCTTAGACAGCAACGTTCTATACTCACATGTGAAATATCTTATCTTGTGTATCTTTCGAACCAGAAAAATGACCATACCAACCCATTGTATCTTCGTTAATTTATGATTAGTCATTTTTAGATGTTTTTTGAAATTTTTTGGTGCTTTTGTATGCTTTTTCTTTTATGTTGAGCCCGTCGCACACATGTGTAATGTCTTCTGATACTCTTAATGCACTTTCATAACAAGCCTTTGTATTCCCTCGTGGCACTTAGAGGTTGCAATCTGGGCTTCAATATATAGTCTTACATAAAGCATCTATCGCAGTAGTAATTTCAAATGATAATAATAATAATAATAATAATAATTTTTGTCTCATAACACTTACATTCTATGTGGCTCAAGCTGCAGTAAATTGGTAACTCGTCACAAAATAGCAATAGAAAATTCTCTGTACAAAATATCAAAATGTCTAAATATCTCATTAGGATTACGTACATTAAAAATACATTTTCATCAGGATATAATGATTGAGCTTACTTTGGTATCGAAAACCGATTGGCTTTCCCAATATTTATGTGGTTGCCAACATAAGGATGTTCTTTTGACAATGCAGGAAATACCAGGTGTTTCAAAATGAATAGCAGAGTTTTAAAAGTTCATAATGTATGTTATCTCATAGCGTTCGATGGTGATTAGATGATCTGTCCATCTTTGTAAATACGTATTTGAATGTACAAAAAAAACCATTATGTATTCATTTTATAATACCCATGACCTTCATCCTTAGACAAATGTAGATGAAAAGCAAAGGAATGAAGACAATTGAACAAGGAAATTTCTGGTTCATGCATAAATTATACAATGAATTCATATCCTAGTGCCCTTAGTAGAAGTAAATCAAGAAATTTGGATAAATGTATTTCCTTTTAGACTAAAATCATATTGTCGATATCCCTATATTGGGTAATACATTCTCTACTGTTTGTTACAAGTAATACGTATGTGAAAAAACTCCTCTTACCAGGATATGCAATAGGGGGTATATGTTTTTTATAGGAGGTAGGACATATTTGGTCCTAGATCATCTACATCTATATGCTGCCCTGCAAGTTGCCTCAACAGATGCGTGGCTGGGGGTGTTAGGACACAAGCCATTTACAAATGAAAAGGAAATTCATTTACAAAGTTCTGGCTGGCATTTATTACGAGGGTGGATCGATAAGTAATGCACAACTTTTTTTTAAACAGAAAGTTTAATCAGTAAGGCAATATAAATTTTATAGCGTTAAATATAGACATTTTACCTATTTTTCAACACAAAATCCAAGTTCCTCGACACATTTCTCTCATCGTGACACTAGTTTGGAAATATCCTGTTCGTAGAAGTCCGTTTTTTGAGAATACAACCATCTCTGAACAGTCGATTTGATTTCTTCATAAGCGTCGAAACATTGCCCCCCCAGGAATTTCTTCAAATGACCAAACAAATGAAAGTCTGAAGGTGAGAGGTGTGGACTGTAGGAGTATCACATTTGGCCTGTTGCGTTTGTCGCGAACGGCACGATGCAACTTTGGCAATGTCTTTCCATATTTTTCAGCAGCGTATGTCACTCGCGTTTAGTCCTCCAACCCCTCAATAAACGAACTACACTTCGTTGCTCTTTGCGGGTGGGCGGTGCAAACATGCGTGCCATCTTAGCACAGTAGTTCACGCTCCTGCAGCAAGAGCTATACCTTATCTAAAAATGGATGCTTTCGGGCAGACCTTCAAACTAAATGTATGCAAAATTCCAACTCGCCGGTCATAATAACATGGCGGAAAAAATATGTCGTGCGTTACTTATCGATCCATCCTCGTACAATAAAATGCACCAATAAAATATTTTGCTCATGACGAGATGAAGAATATGACCGCTTCGTCATTCTCATAGTTTTTTGTGTGTTCCCCTTCACTCTTTCGTCCGTTGAAGCAAACATTTAATTTCACTGAAACGTTACAAAGAGAGACATTTCTTTAGACTTGATGGATTGTATGTGCGGAGAAAAATTTAATTTATCGTCAGTGATAATATTGATTGTTTGAGGCGTAACTTGGTGAAATCGATTCATTATTAAAGTTAAAAAGAAGTACATTGTGCTTTGACTTTAATTTATATTCACAAATTTACGACCACGGTTTCAACGTTAGACGTCATCATCAGGTGAACTCTACAGAGGTCCATTATATCCTTTTATCATCCTTTCATCCCCCTCCTAGGCTGGTGTAAAAGGATGTGATGGATGTCTGTAGAGTTCACCTGATGATGACGTCTAACGTTGAAACCATGGTCGTAAATTAGTGAATAAATATTAACACCAGAACCGCGGTCGGGACTTTTTTGTCCCATCGCCCTTTGCAAATGTCTGCCATTCATGTACTAGTGGTTTGATCCCTTTGAAATTTACTGACTTTCACTCATTTTTATGCTCTTTCGAATGGTCATATCGAAAATATTGTACTATGTTTGGTTCGCGAGAAAAACGACCATTTACCTAGAACCGCAGGATGGAACTTTTTTGTCCCATATGGGGAAAACATACAATTTCAGTTTTTTTTGTACACTTATTTTGTATTTAGCATAATAACAGTTTATTACGAAGGGGATTGATGCACAGATACCGTTGTTCTGCCAGCTAGAAGCTTTTGAATGATTTTGACCATCCTCGTAAAATCCTTAATTATTTGAGGGGAGTAGGAAATGAATTCCTCCACCACATCAAGCGTAGAGATGCAATGGATGTATGCAATAAATTATTAATTCAGAACTGAAAAATAGTCTCTCAACTGATTTTAAGCGCATCTGACGTTAGCAATATTTTTGAGTTTGAAGTTGTAAATTATCATACGCCCGGGTGATATGGCAGGACAGTGGGGTAGACAGGAAATTTGTTTGAGGGAGGGAATAACAATAATAAAGTGTATTTATTCGGGCGAGGTTGAGACTAAAAAGTCCCCTCTTCCACCTCACCCCTCGATGACGTCAATGCAAACATATGAAAAAATAATAGACAAACGTTTACAAAATATAACTAATGACTTCAGGCTTGACTTTGTGAAACCTCTCCATATTGGAATTAAGGAAATAAAACTTTGAAAGGTTCACTGTTGTTTAATTAAGGGCACGACCCGGGTTTCGTAACTTAGTTACATCGTCAGGTGACTGAACCTGCATGCATCATACATTTATACACAAAGTGCACAAGTGACTGTGAGGACATCTGTCGGAAAGGAAAAGGACTAGTGGGAAGGCGGGGGTGAGGATTAAACACGGACTGAAATACGGAGAGGGGGGGGGGAGAAGGGGCAGCCTTGGTTTGGGACAAGGGATTTTCCTGTGAGGATAGGTATCTGACCAGCCAGGGGAGGGCGGGGTTAAAGTGGGTGAGGAGACGAGAGCCTTCACACTAGTCCTTTTCCTTTCCGACAGATGTCCTCACAGTCACTTGTGCACTTTGTGTATAAATGTATGATGCATGCAGGTTCAGTCACCGGACGATGTAACTAAGTTACGAAACCCGGGTCGTGCCCTTAATTAAACAACAGTGAACCTTTCAAAGTTTTATTTCCTTAATTCCAAACGTTTAAAAGACAAAGAATATACAATATACACTGTTTGTGAAATGTAAAAAATATAAACAACTATATGTGAAAAGTTTGTGTAAAAAAAGATATCTGTGTGCGGGAAGAAACATGAGGATAATGGTGTAATATCCTTCAGCGAAAAAACCCACTGCAGGAAAATGCCCCCACAAGAAGGGGGGCGTGAAAAACCTGCGAAAACCTACTGAGTGAAAGCTAATGTGATGTTACATGCATAATACAACATATTTCATGAGGTACATAGAATACACAAATATTACTTCGAAGGGGAGGGGTTTGTAATGAGGGGGAAAATGTTTGAAAAAAACGGGGTACTAAGTAGAGGGTTTTTAACTAACTGTAACACTTTTCATTTTATTTCTTAGAAAACTTCATTTTTTGACCATGAAAAGTGTTACGTGGCTGTTAAATTTGTCAGTTTGGGAATAGGAGGGTACCAAAGATTTCCAGGCTGGAAGGCGCAGGGGCGCAGCTAAGAATTAAGGCTAGTGTCTAAGGGGTTTAGGCGCAACTAATACTTAGTGGTGTGGGGTATTGTATACCCTACAGGGTAAGCGGGAGGTGTAGGTGCCCTCTTCCAGAAATGTTTTTAAGATAAATGGTTCAAAATGGTGAGTTTTACGGCTTTCGGAGGGATATTTCGTTAATTCTAACACTATTCTATAAGCAATACTAATCCAATTAAGTAAAACGGAGTAAACTTTAAAAAAAATTTCTGAGCTTTGGGGGAGGGGAGGTTTTATCCCCCAAAACCCCCCCCTTGCTGTGCCACTTGGAGGGCGCACCTGGATAAGTCCTGGTGTCCCGCCGGCCCAGTACAGGCCCTGCGCTATGCCACTGTTGCATGGTATCATGTACCGTAGCATTGAAGCCTAGATTGTTTAGGAATCACAGCTGAATTCATAGTCGCTTTAACTGTTGGGATTCCTCTCAATAAATTTCCAACTGCTTCTTAAAAGCAACTCAACCCATTCGTATCCATCTGCGGGGATTTAAGTCGACCCCAAACACCGCTGACTTTTAAAGAAATTGAACTTATTTGTAGTGTTGGTTTAAATGAGGCATTTAATAAGAGTATTCAAGTTCAACTGATTCAGGCCTTATATTGTGGAAAAGTGCTGTACCATCTTTTATTTAAATAGAGTATTTGTTGAATGATTTTGACCAAATTTTGATATGTTGTTAAAAGAGTTAGCTGCTCTTACATTTGGTTTAAAATATAAATCTTTCTAAATGGAAAAAATATTCTAAATAGCCAAAAGATGGCTCATGGGCGTACCCAGGGAGGTGCAGGTGCTAAGATGTCACAACTTGGCTTGCCCTCCCCTCTAGATCAAGGCTTGCCCCCCCTAGACCATGGCTTGCCCCCCCCCCCCCCAGCCAGAAAATATTTTGGGGGGGGGGGAGAGGGGGAGTTCATGGAATAGTAGGAAAACATAAAATTATTTTTATAAGATAAATAGAATTGCGTATACAGTTAAATATACACATTTATTATAAACCCTTAAAGGAAAATGCAAATATATGATTATAAAATTAACTTTAGCCTTCTAGCTTTCTTTGTGGCGAACAAATTAATTAACTCCTCGGTGTCGATGTCAATTCTGCGGTGGATTGACATCAAAGCGAAACCGATTAGTCTTTCTTGGCCTGTAGAGTTTCTTAAATAAGTTTTAAGGCGTTTTAGAGGAGAGAAAGTCCTCTCAGGAGTGCATGTGGAAATAGGCAGTGTTGCGAAGATCTTTAGAAGTTTGTGAATATTTGGAATCTCTAAGCCTATCGACTATTCCTTAATTCAATTCGAACATGACGACGAAGTTTCGTTGCTTGCATAGTACGTGCTATCTAGTGACATTTAGTAGTGAGTAGTGATACTACATACTATCACCACTCACTGCTAGATGTCACTTCGCCGCTATATAAGATCAGTTTAAAGTATACCGGGACTAGCCGCGGTGATAACTTTTACGGGAGTCACCCGCAATGCACAATCGTGCGTAAGATCCACAGAGAAAAAATCATTCGCCTTGACCGGGATCGTCGTGTGAGCATCAAGCGAGCATAAAGTAGGTAATATCTAAATTTTTTTTCATTTCGGGGGGGGATCAATCCCCCTTGATCCCTCCCTAGATCATGGCTTGCTCCCCCTAGTTATGATCCTGGGTACGCCCTTGAGATGGCAGCTGCCATCAGGTACACCTTCTGGTCGAAAACTTGCCAAAAAACTCGTAAGGTAGCAGGAGGATCAACTAATAGATATCACTATTGCATATTCTGCGTTGCGGTATGCTTGTGGTGTTTGTGGCCAGCTTGCATGCCATGTACCAGTGCGCTTGCGGCTGCGAACGGGTTAAAAGAGAACAAAATTGTTCAGCTCATGAAGAAAGATCTGGTGCTGACTGAAATGTTGAGAAAGATTTTCTCATTTTCCAGCTGAGTGAGTGTGTCTGTTTGCTTCAACGATTTGAGGTCTGACACATTCCTCGTCACCATGAAATTATGATGGTGACATGACCGTGGCCTATATTTGTGTATGGTCCACAGTTTTGGTCTCTTTTCATTGGTTGGTGCTAATTTTCGTGGTATCATATATAATTCCATTTTTATAAAATAGCTCATACTGAGTATTTGAATCTTCTTCAACTTTCATGATGATGAGTTATAGCCTTGAGAAAGAGAAGTACACCTTGGAAATGCTATTTTATAGGTACAAGAACAACATTACGATGTTATACCGCATGACTGTAATGCTGACTAGATCCCAAGATACATAACTCATCAGGTCAACAAAAAAGGAAAACAATAGCCGAACAAATAAAATAACTACTTGGGATTCAACTATGAGCACAATGTGTTCTACCATGAATATAGTCAAATAACAGGAAATGTTGGTGGACTGAAGTGTTCTATTTATAGACGTACAACTCAGGAAATCGTCTTCTAATTAATTTTATGGAAGTGAAGAAGACTTGGACAAATAAATTTTATTTCATGACGTAGCCTGCTGCATTATTCTACCTACTCCCCATGTACAAGTGTGTTGACATTGATATTAAGTCAGGGAAATTGAAAATAGGGTGTTTACGTGGAGCCTAGAAAGGAGAGGAACTATGAATTTGGCTGTAATAATGGGAATACAAAGTGTTTCTATCAAGGTGACTGCTTGGTTCCACCAAGTCCCCCAAGGAACTTTTCTGTGCCTTATTGTTTTTTATGTTTTTGCTGCGATTAGATGCGCTAGCATAAACCATTTTTGGGTGTACTGCTGAGTGGAATACTTTAATAGGGTGGTTTCCTCTTTCTTTATTGCCTCCTGGAGTACACATTTCACGCTTTTAAATTTTCAATCGACGATATCAATTTTTCTCGATTGAAAGAAAAGTGAAAAATTTCAAGCGCGCGAAAACGCAGCGGCTAAGTATGAATCCTGGGGAAAGCCCGTGTGACGTCATTCTAGTTCCGGCTGACACCGATTGAGGCCACCTTGGTGCGACGCTATGAGCGACCATACGATGCAGGCTGCTAGCAGGTAGCAGATTACCCTGCTAGCAGGTAGCGCTTGCCTTAAATAAAGATTATTAACACCCTATCAAACGAAGGAAACTTTCCGACCTTGGGTAATTTTAATAGATGATTATTAAGAGATGTTTCCCTGAGCTCTGTGCCTCATGCATGCATTGGTAACCTCATACCATGTAAAAATCCTATCTACTTGTATAGAATCTAGGTCCCTGTGACTTCACGTGGAGTGGCATCACATGGGTGCCAATCTGGCCTTTTTCAATTACGGTTAAAATTGACCATTGCCATTCGTCTAAACTGAGAATTCTAAAACCAAATAATTTGTATGGTATGAATACACTAATGGTGGGTACCGAATCGTGCCTTTCGTTTTCTTTGATGAAGGAAAATACCCTATTGCTCAACATTTCATTCCTTCTGCTGGGAACGTCATCAGAATACACTACGAGACCAGGTGGAAAAGGACCCTGGATGGGCTTGCAGGATTACTCTCTAGAGGGCAGGGTCTATAAGCAGGGATAACTAGTGAAACGAAGCGAAACTTTCGTTTTGATCCGGAGGGAAATGAAAATACGAGGTTTAGTTTTGTTCCAGCACCAAACTGTTCACTAGTAATCATCAATACAGAAAATGTATTGCTATACAATTTTGGTTGTGCATTGAAGGCAAAGCATACATAATTGTTTTTATACATAAATTACCAACTCTTTTGTTTGGTGAATTGTTTCCAAATTTGTTGCTAGGGGTTAAGTTTGTATTTGTTTTTATTATGAAATAGGATGGTCTCTGGTATTCTTTTATTAGTTTCGGAAATAGTGCCGTCTGAGAATATGTTCCTGAGTAAAAGTATATTATTGTTCTAGTTTGCCTGATGCTACGTAAGAGTATTGCCTTAGTTATTTTTAAACACTCGCGTTGAATGGATTACATGAATATTTTAGGGGTCATGGATAATCGTGCCTCACGTCTGTTTTTTTTCAGATCGTCCCTGCAAGAAAAGTTTTCCATTTTTTTTTTAATTTTCTGCTTGCTGGATGGATGGAAAATAATTGTTACAAGTTACATTTATTCCTGAAATATTGTATGATACGGTCACTTTAGTTACTATTTATTTCCCAAACGCTTGATTTCATGGCTAATCTTTATCTTTGCCACAACATGGATATTCATTTAGGCTGTATATTCATTTCACAAAAAAATTGCACGCAAATCAAGGATTGAGAACGTTTTATTTCCCTTTGCTGCCCGTAAAATATCGAAAGATTGAGCACAACAAGTCACTATGCGTAGGTTTTAGAATTCTGGTAGGAGCCCTTGGGACGAAACTGGCATTGAACCGGGTACTTGCTGGTTCAAAATGAAGCAAATCAATTACCACAATAACCTCTTGCTGATTATATAGCGCAAAAGAGCACACGGCAAGAAAAAAAGTTGAAAATAGCGCCGAAACAAGTTGTGGGTCAAATGACCCCCAGCCGTCCTTCTAGGTATAACATGTCATAAAAATTTAAAACAAAACATTATATGTAGTTGAATTTATCAAAATATAGACCAAAATGAATATAGTGAAAAAGTTTCAAAATTTAAAAAAATATTTTAATAAGAGAAAAATAAATTTGAATTCTGAAAATGGGTCAAATGACCCCTGCCATCCTTCTAGTGTTAAAAAAGCTGGGAAAATGTTATTGTAGCATACTCAAAGAAATCTGTCATTTTGATAGGGTTGGTGAAATCTTACATTGGTATAAGAGGTATAAAAATAAATACTATCCTATTTTAATCGGGAATTTTAGCTACAAAACAAGTTTTAGCGTGGCATTCAATGAAGATTTTTGTAGACAATATTGATGGAAAGAATATTGCCTTGTGAATGTTACCAATGAAGTAAGAAAAAAGGTTTACGTTGTGCATTCCATAATTTATTTGAATGTTTTAATGAGTTATGACCAGAATTTTCACCGAATAGTAAGCTTTTGACCCTTATGGGATTGCCAATGTTTGGCTATCCTAACGAAGCACTCCCATTTCTGCCACACTTGAAACCAGTGGTGCCCCCTCTAGATATTTACAACCTTCTATCAGTCCTCCCAGATAAAAACCGTCACATCTCATGACGTTCCCACCAGGATGAACGAAACGGTGAAGTATAACTAACTAATAACTTCAGGCTTTACTTTGTGAAACCTCTCCATATTGGAAATAAAGAAATAAAAACTTTGTAAGGTTCACTGTTGTTTAATTGTGGGCACGACCCGGGTTTCGTAACTTGGTTACATCGTCAGGTGACTGATCCTGCATGCATCTTATATTTATACACAAAGTACGCAAATATGACGGTGAGGACATCTATCGGAAAGGAAAAGGACTGGTTGTGATGGCAGGGGTGAGGGTTAAACACGGAATGGAATAGGGAGGGGGGTAAGGGGGAAAGGGGCAGCCTTGATTTGGGACGAGGGTTTTTCCTTTGAGGATAGGTATCTGACCAGTGAGGGGAGGGTGGGGTTAAAGTGGGTGAGGAGTCTTTAGCTCTCGCCATCTCAACCAGTCCTTTTCCTTTCCGATAGATGTCCTCACCGTCATATTTGTGTACTTTGTGTATAAATATAAGATGCATGCAGGATCAGTCACTTGATGATGTAACCAAGTTACAAAACCCAGGTTGTGCCCATAATTAAATAACAGTGAACCTTACAAAGTTTTTATTTCTTTATTTCTGAAACGGTGAAGGTCAAAAGTTTACTCCACGCTGCAGTACACCCAATAATGGTTTACACTAGTTACTTTGTGCCTTGCCAATTTTTTTGTTTCTTCTCTCCTGTGTTTGAACGATGCTTTTTGATTTGACCCCCTTCCTTTCGTTTGTCGTCCAGGGCAGTTAGCGAGGGTTCGGTGGAGGTCCAAATTTGGCCGGCCTAGCAAGCTGCCGAGGGTCGGAGATGTCGATCCGACGGGATCTTACTGTCCTGTTCCTGAGGACTGGCTGAAGAGAAAATTCGGTATGGACGAGACGAGGCAGCCGACTAACCAGTCATCCCTACTAACCCACTCTAACCCTCTCTTGGAATGTGCATGCTGTTCGCTTTAGACTAACACAAACTGTTCCCATTTCCAGCTGGAGATAACGTTGCTAACTTGCTTTCTCATGTATTCAGTGGCGTGTGTGGCAAGATGTTGCGGAAGATGTTTGGGGTGATGATGCTACAATTACAACGAATTGCATGGTCATGCAAAGTTTTGGTACTAGACATCACAGTACATGAGAGCATCACATTTATACAGTGGAGACGAGACTCCAGGGCGGGCTCGCATGGTTACACTCCTGGGGCAGGGACTGTAAGCGTGAGCTTTTCTCCTCTGCACCCAGAAGGGGGGAGGACGGGAAGGAGGCGCCGCCGCGATAGGAGCCCGACGACGCCTCCTGGGGCGAGATAGGGAAGGAAGGGAAGGGACGAGGAATCCCGCACCGTCACAAAGGCGGGCGGATCCTACTACTATTAGCGAAACCAAGCTTACGCAGTTAATGTGCCAGCGATTTCAGTGGATTTTCCGATGAGGAAGAAAAATCCATCGATCAAATCGCTAGAAATCACATTTATACATTTTGTGGGAGAGGTTTGGAGGATTTGATAATTTTTAGGAAGGGTGACAAACGAGAGACAGTTTACCCCTTATACTGCCACAGGGCCAATTGGAGAGAGTTCAAAGAAAAGCGGCTCGATACGTTTTGGGTAGGCATCGGAGGATAGAGAGCGTATCAGGCATGTTAAAAATACTGAGGTGGGAATCTTTGGAAAGTAGGAGAAAAAGAAACCGACTCTGCGGTATGTATAAAATATACTAAGGGGATAAAGCATGGAGGGAATTAAGCAATGAAGTGGGAAAACCTAATTTCATTGGTAGGAACGATCATAAGGTCAAAATCAAATGCTTAGTGCAGAGGACCAGTGTTAAAAAAATTTCATACCTGAATAAAACAATTGAAGATTGGAACAGATTGCCTGCAGAGTTATATGAGCCCTTTCCTAGTAATGTAAAAATATTTAAGAAAAAGCTGAAAAAGTATTTAATTTTTTAGAAATTTTAATTAAATTTTAAAATTTGTACAACTGTCTCGTTGATATGTGACTTTGTGGGGATGTTGTGTTTTTTCTTTTTTGTATATACATGTTACCACCTGGCCAGTTGCCAAATTGTAACTTATGCAATAATAATTAATATATATCGGCCCTTGCTGGTTGAGAGGAAGCTGCCAGGGGCCGATCTATCGGCACGACTTATTTGACCGTATTTTCGTGATCGTGGCCTTTTCAATGGCTGTAATTTAGGTAAACCCTCATTATCTATGTATAGTTATAAGAAAGATATAAATATATCTTAAGTATTGGGAAAAAAATCTAGATGTATTATACAGTGTGTCCCATTTATCTTTACCACCCGAAATAACTTTTTGTCCAGGTCCAAATTCAAAAATGTGTCAAGCAAATGTTCGTTAGCCGTCAGGGGGACATTAATCAGCATGGTTGCCTTCCTTGTAGCTTTGTTATTTACAAAGATATGAACAGCGGTACGTCTTTTTTAAGAGGCACCCTATATTTATTATTTGGCAATTCATTTCCTCTCCGAAAGACTTATTCAAAAATGTAGCACAGTGGACCATTAACATAAACACGGTGTTAGGAGAAATGACGGACTCTCTAGCGCTTAGAGCAGGTACGAGGGTATTGGAACTACTCCACTTGCTGACGTTGACAGTGAACAAATGAAAACATAGTAAAATGTGCACCAGTCATAAGAAACTCGTCCACAGTAAGTGGACGAGTTTCTTATGTTTTCATAACGTTGTGTTTGTGTTAATGGTCCGCTGTGCTATGGTTTTGAATAAGTCTTTCGGAAAGGAAATGAACTGCCGAATAAAATATATAGACTGCCATTAAAAAAAGACATACCGCTGTTCATATCTTTGTAAATAACAAAGCTACAAGGAAGGCAGTCATGCTGATCAATGTCCCCTTGACGGCTAATGAACACTTGCGTGACACATTTTTGAATTTGCATCTGGACAAAAAGTTATTTCGGGTGCTCAAGATAAATGGGACACCCTGTACAAAATTAAATAGGTGAAAAATTGTAAAATCTGAAATGTTACAAATTCCGGAGCATAGCCTTGGCAGTCTTCACACGTCCCACCTGAAATGGGCTGCCAATTAAAGGGTTGAAAAATGGAAAACTGAGGAGACATGGAAAAAACCAGGGGAAGGAGGAGGAACGTTTCTTCCTTGCAGCATTTTTCCTAAAATGGTTCATGGAATATTTCGAAGAACCAATTTGATGAATCAGGCATGACTTCGTGGAATCGACTTAGCATAATGTAAAGTAAAATTTTTTTATCCGTATAAATTTATTAATGGACGACATTGGTTTCAAAGTGGCACGCTATCATCTGGTACATTTGAATGGAATACAGGAGATGATGGCATGCCACGTGGTGAACTATGTCATCCATTAATAAATTTATGTGGGATAACAGAAGTTTACTTTCCATTATATTGTGAAGAACCTTTTTCAAGTCGACTAATGTTATGAACTTATCACATCTATTTGAGTGTTATGATATGATCTATTGATCCCAGGATTTTGCATTTTAAAATGTAACACAAGTCAAATATAACACATACGTGCAACAAAAAATACAATAATTTCATTTTGTAATAAGCTCCTTGAAAAACTCGTGAACGTTGCGGTAACTTTTATCCAATGGAAAAAGTTTCAGATTTTCTCTGAAGCAAAAGGTTATACACTTTTGCACCTATACAAAAGGGACTCCTGCCATACATTTCTCAAGTGTTCCCCCAATATGTACCTCTCCCCAATTTATCCGATTGGCATCTAAGGTCTTCACCGAAAGGCTGTTTTTTTAAATGGCCAAATGATCTAATCTCGTGGCAGCAAATGTAATAATATATTACAGCAGACTCGCGATTATTCGGCTGCGGCATATCCGTGTTGCGAATGGCTACTAGGTTTGGTAGCCAGCGACAGTACATAGCTGGTGACGTCGCCTGGCTATCTTGTCTAATAAGGGCCTAAGGCCTGTTTCACATGAATGTGGACGCACTACTTGTGCGTATAAGGTTCCATTGACTCTAAAGAAATCTTACACATGAGTGCGTACCATCCGCAAGCGGAGTAGCCATCCATGTGGCTCCTCCGCCCCACGGATCACCTACGCACGTACGTACAGGCCACAGAAACAGGTTTGTGCTTGCACATGAACGCAGACAGATGATGCGGACAAAGCAGATTTGTCAATGGTAATAGAGCGAGCTTTGTGATTACAGTGCGAGTGTGTCTTTTCACCATATACAGCAGACTCGCGATTATCCGGCTACGGCATATTCATGTCACGGATTATCCACGCATAATTTTCGCTCTCGTTCAATGTTTTCCACTATCTTCATAAACAAAATCGGTTGCAAAATCACCGGAATGACTGCATTTCAATGTTAGGATACATGGGGCTTATTATTTCCTTTAGAATCCCCTTCGTAAAACGGATGCGATCCTGTGCTAGCTGCATTCACGGAAGCTCCAGTGTTCCTTTTTCCAAGCCTCGTATTTCCAGGTCTTGTGTGGAGCAGTAGGAATACGGGTACACTCATGTTATCATCGCTAAAAAGATCGTGGTCTTGCAAGGAAAGCTTTTAGTGAACCCGGAAAGCAATCTAAAATAACAGAAAAGTGCATAAATAATAGTAAATTGTTTGATTTACCTTAATTATGAATATTTAAAAAAATAACAGCCAAAGTTTGGATTATCCGTGTTTTCCGATATATATTTGTACATATATATTTTTTACTTGGCGGTCCCTGGCTTTTGCACACAATGCGTTCCCGAAAACTTGTACAAAAGTCGAATGAACGAAAGTCAAACCATTGACTTCCATACTAATGATAATGGGGAGTCCCAGCGTGGAGGGGTCGAAAAAGGTTCCGCGAGACCCTTCTTAACGAAAGTCCTCCAAAAATGCTCCGTACCACGAGAAAGAAGAGTCTCTTGGGGCTCAGTACAGCAGTCATGCTAACAAGGAGAGGTCGCCAAAGTGATGTCCAGGATCTGGATGCGGATGTTATTTTCTTAAACTATATAGGTAAGGTAGAAAAAGTGTCACGGCTTTCTACCACATAGGCCCGGGTTCGAGAGATATGCGCATGTAAATATTTCGCGCAGCATCAGGTCCCTTGAGTAAGCGCTTCCTTTAAACTACGGCCGTGGCGGTGCGGTCTAGGGTGCTAGTCCTGTGAGCTTTAGTATATAAGTAAGTTGGTGACCCGGGTTCGAGACCCAGCGCCGGCAATATTTTTTCTCTCTTCCAATTTTTGAAATCACTGTTACATTTTACCCTAATTCGTTTTAATTAGTTACTTTGCGGTTTTTTAAATATAACATCAATTTATGGATTTTAAACGAAACTCCGAATTGTGCCTTACTACGCGAATAAGAGGACGTATATAAATACTTACGCGTAAATTTCCGGGGAATTTAATCATCCTCGCCCTAGCCATTGCTCCCATAGCCTCTTCGTATATTCGTAATCTCAAGTCTTTCTTATCAACAAATAAACACCATTGCCTATCCTCACATTCAGTTACTGACCCTAGCTAGTTTCCTCTTCCACCCATCCAGCACAATGATCCTGCTCTCCAGCAGCCTACCCAAGCCGTTTTCGAGGCCTTCTTTGTTTACCTTTCGCACCCGCTTTCACACAATTGGGCCTCGGCGCCTCATTCAGGGATTATCGAGGGTCAGTTGTGGACGCAGGGTTGTTGGGACGGAATGTCTTTGAAGGACGCTAGAAGGCAGGTCATAAGGGACGTATGGTGAGTTGAAGGACATTTTGTTGTAAAGATCGAGATTCGTTGGGAAGACAGTGCGTGGGCGGTTAGAAATCTAATGGAGGGAATGCCTGGTGGAAATGAAATTTTGAATAAAAAACGTTTAAGCTGGAAAATACTGGTGCTTCAGGAATGTAAAAAAGGCATTGAAAGTGGAGGCACACGCGTCAAAAACCGGGGTACGATTCACGAATGGATGTACAATCGGTTAATTGATGCGAGGCAGAGGTGTGCATCGGTGCACATGATGAGCACATTACACGGAAATTCACGTGTAAGTATTTATATACGTCCTCCAATTCGCGTGGTAAGGCACAATTCGGAGTTTCGTTTAAAATCCATAAATTGATATTATAATTAAAAAACCGCGAAGTAACTAATTAAAACGAATTAGGGTAAAATGTAACAGTGATTTCAAAAATTGGAAGAGAGAAAAAATATTGCCGGCGCTAGGTCTCGAACCCGGGACACCAACTTCCTTTCATATTAAAGCTCACAGAACTAACGCCCTAGACCGCACCGCCACGGCCGTAGTTTGAAGGAAGCGCTTACTCAAGGGACCTGATGCTGCGCGAAATATTTACATGCGCATATCTCTCGAACCCGGGCCTATGTGGAAGAAAGCCGTGACACTTTTTCTACCTTACCTATATAGTTTAAGAAAATAACATCCACATCCAGATCCTGGACATCACTTTGGCGACCTCTCCTTGTAAGACGAAAACTCCGCCGTCTCGAAAGGGTTAAAACTTGTGTGTTTGGGCATCCTGCCAGGTAGGCACACCTCTTTACTCGATTTACGGGAAAACATACCTCAAAGGATATCATACTTACCAATATTACCACTAATACCTTCAGCCCTAAGGTAAAATTTCAACTTTGCTGTGATCCGAATTTTTTTTTCCGTCATGCGGAAAGTTTTAAGCCTGAATCACACGTTCATTTTTTTTCGTCGCGAAAGTGATCACTATCGCGATCTCTAGGCAAAATGATCCTCGCCGGCAATTGTTTTTCGCGATTACTCAAATATTAAGGACTCCCATCGCTATTTTTCATCACTCGTCCGGTCGCTTTTTCCGTCACTAAAACCATTCCTAAAACCCCATATCAGCCAATCGGAACGCATGACCGTATGGTGTGATTGCAGCACAAGGTTTGACAATTGTGGGAACGACATAGGTAAACAAACACGCTGTATATATTTTCGTGATGCGGGTGCTATGACAACGAGCTGTGATATAGGAAGTGGTGCGAAAAGCGACAGCGGGAGTGACCATGTGATTCAGAAAAATGATCACTGGAGCGATCGCTGTTCGCGACGGGAAAAGTGATTGCTATAGTGATTACTGTCGCGACGAAAAAAAATGATCGTGTGATTCAGGCTTTACATTTTGTCAAAAATGATTGAAATAAGTCGCAATGCAAAAACATATTGATATTATTGAATATTTTTTTGCCGTCATCTATAGATGGCAATATTTTAATGCAGTACGATAATACAAAGAAATTATTCTCTCTAAGAAAACATTTTTTTATCATCCATTATTTTCAATTTATATAATGTGCGTAATAGGCGTACCCAGGGGGGGCAGCACGGGGCAGCTGATCCCCCACCCCTTGAAGCAAAAGTAAATTTAGTTTAAAACGAAAGTTTTGAACAAATTTTTCCTGAAATCCAAGAAAAGTTATATTACTATAAAGCATGTAATTCGAATATAAATATATTTTTCCGAGCAAATAATTATAAAAGCAGATGAAGCGCTGTTATAATTTTCGTGAAATTTTGGTTTCCTTAACCTTTTTTGTGGCACAACTTGAACGACCACGGCTTGGACCCCTCTAGTTTAGATCCTGGGCATGCCCGTGAACTGAATGCATAACAGTTGACGAAGCGCACTCATCTTGCTTGCCGTTGCATCGTCCATCTTGTTTTACGAATCAAAAACAAAACACATGTGACATGTAGTGGCAGAATCGTGTACTGCAAGGTACAAGGGAGCAGGGGCGCAGCTAGGAATTAAGGCTAGGGGGGGTTTTAGGGTAACTAATACATATGGGTGTGGGGGTATTGCATACCTACCAGGGTAAGCAGGAGTTGCGGGGGCCCTCCTCCAGAAAAATTCTAAGAATAATGGTTCAAAATGGCGAGTTTTACGGCTTTCTGAGGGGTATTTGATAAATTCTATCTCTATTCTATGAGTAATACTGATCCAAATATGTAAAACGGATTAAACTTAAAAATTTCTCTGAGCTCTGGGGGGGGTTTTATCCCCCAAAACCCCCCCCTCGCTGCGCCACTGCAAGGGAGTGCAGCGCGGAGAGAATAATTCACAATTGAAGGATTATAATAATATTAATTATCATGTAGGTTCTTGTGTGTGTACCTTGTGTCCGAAGAGGTCACGAACACTGAAAAGTTCATAAAATCACCCCTAGGATTTTGTTTTGTATAATTTTAATTGATATATTAAGTATTTGTAGTTTACTGCAAGTGAATTTTTTTATTTATTGATGTGTCCATCAATTGAAGTGCTTTGTAAACAATTGCTAAACAAGTCTGTCTATGAAACCAATATTGACTGCTTATTTTTATTCCCAGGTTTTTTTTATACTTAAGAGTTTTTCTGTATTGCTTAAAACGGCACGTTTCATCTAAATGAAGGATGGTTTTTAATTTCAGGGGAAAAGTGAGTGGTGAAATTCATTTCATGATTCGACCCTATCGTTTGAGTACGTACCGCAGTGTGCAGTGGAAAAGAATTGGTTTTCTTTGTTTGAAAGTTTGGAGTGTTGAATTAACCTTTTGATTTTTTTCTCTCAGGATTGTGTCTTAGGTCTAACTGCAAATGATGTTTGCTTGTATTTTTTTAGCTAATAGTGCGAGGGTTGTTTTTTAACACGTTGCGTACAGATGGCGAGAATTCTCGTCATTTTTTTTCCCGAACGTTCCGGACGGATGACGAAGATTCTCGTCATTTAGGCGCGTCAACCTAAACAATTTTAAAGCGTACAATACGTTCAGTTGTTGTTCGTTATTCATAATGAATTGATGCATCATAACGTTTGATTGGGTAAAGTTATATTCTAAACATTAGCTTTTTAACCATGTTTAAACCAAAGGCATTACGCCCTAATAGGCACATATTTCCAATCTCAACACATCCACCCAGAATTCCTAGGAATTTCAATACCCCGGTACGCAACGTGTTAAGTAAGGTCCGTTTTTTTTATATAAAATAAACCAAAATTATTTTTTTTCAAAATTCTTTTATTTTTAGAATTTTCATACTTTTCTTTATATTTCCGCGTAGTTCCCGTGTTTGTTTAGGCACCGTTAAAACTAAGTTTTGAAACCACTCTTTAAAGAAGTTTGCCGCCTGCCTTGACAACCAGGAGTTCACGCGAGATACCACGTCTTTTGCTCTGAATGGCACATCGGAGCCTGGCCAGGGTTGCACAGTGGGCTTCTGAGTTGATCGTCATTCCTCGTGTCATAAAGTCCACTAGCAAAACGACGCGCCTGTCCCAGAACACAGTCACCATGATTTTGTGGCGCAACAACTTTTGTGATCAAAGATGGCCGTCCTGAGGGATCATCATCGCCATCGTGAACATTTTCGTGGCCATCTTTGTATTCTCCCACCCATTTCCACACTTTACCTTCGCTCATTGCATTAGCAGCATAAACTTTACAAAGCTGACGGTGAATGTCTGCAGCCGACATGTTTCTCACAAGGGGAGACCACGAAACTTGCTCCGCCTTTTTCAATGCCGTATTTTTTATGGCCTTCGGAATGGTGAACACATCCCTAAACTAGTAGTGGTTCCGTTGAAGATGTATAAATTGTAATTAAAGGCCATGATAGAATTTACGACATGAAATTGACGAGATTTGAACCCGCGACCATCAGCATAGTCGGTGAGATACCAAAATCGGAAAAAAATACTCACACTTATTCATTTTTGGCCTCCGTGTACTTGATAGGTCTCATTAGATGAAATAAAATGATTGTTATTATACTCTGTTCATTTTATCTTAGCGGGTGAGCTGGTGTGGCCAAAGCAAGTGGAGATGAGGGGAAGGGAAAGTTAGGGAAATGTGACTTTGCCTTTGCCAATCACCAAACAGCAGGGGTGGCCTCAGTGAGTCACTCTCAGACCTCCATCGAGTGAACATCGTGAATCTGTTCGTGGAGCAGTGTTGCCAAACCTCACGCGTTCTACTTGTATGTTTTTTTAAGCATTCCTTTTCACCAAACGGTGCCTCATTTAGCGCGGTAGCTGACAATGTCATGTGCTTCTGTGAAAGGATTATCCCCAATGTCTTCCAAATGAGTAGGTATATTGTCTCGACGTCGGGACCAAAATACCTGTGACCACCCATGACTCACGTTTTCAGTGACAAAGTAGGGCGGCTATGTAAATTTGGCAACGCTGAGTTCGCTCCTCCTCTCTCTCTTGTTAGTACCCCTCCCCTATCACCGAAGCCATCCGAGAGTGTCCGGGATCTCACAAAAGCTCACCCGCAGACATGAAGTGAAGAGATAACAATTAGCAATGATTTCAACCATCTTCAATGTTCTGTAATCACTGTTTTCATCCAACCATTAGCATTACCCTCCAATTGTCCCTTATCTTCATCGTACTTTTTTTAATACATTTGTGTTCCTGTGTCAGTGTTTTCTCTTCTTCTGGTGGAGTTTTTAAGTGTGAGTGCTGTTTGTTGCATTTTATGTGTGCCGTGTGTTTCCATGCAGAGCTGACTATAATACCATTGTTCTATGTCTCCATGTTGTGTTGATTTGTTGCCTTGTGAAGCCTTTAATCTTTGATTGTTGCATATTTTAATACATATATACTTTAATATTTATAATTATTACCAATGGCTACGTTACTGAAATGGGAGATATAAGTTATCTTCTACATCATAAGAATTTTATATATAGAATATTAATCGGACGCAAAATCATTGTAATCACTGCATTAATGCTAGGATACACGGCACTTATCATTTCCGTCAGAATCCCCTTCGTAAAACGGAAGCGATAGCGTGCTAGCTGCATTCATGGGAGCACCGTGTTCATGTTTTACAAGCCTTGGTGTGCACGACTGAGTTCCTTGATCATGGATACACGTCCCGCAGCAGTTGCAACTGGGCAACTAGTGCGAGACGCGACTACGCGGCGTGGTGCCTGACAGCGTAGTTTCCAAAGTCGAGCGGTGGTTTTGAAGCATTCGTGCAAACCACTTTTCTGTATCCATGATCACACTGCCACGGATGTGTGGTTTTTGAAACCAGTCCTTACATGGAACATTAATAATACAAGTACATCCATGTTATTGCCGCTAAAAAGATCACGAACTGGCGAAGAAAGCTGTCATTGAGTCCCGGAAGCACTCTTAAATAACAGAATAACTGCAAAAATAATAACAATAATAATATATTGTTTGTTTTACGTAAATTATGACCATCATAAGACATTGAAGTGAAAGTTTGGGTTATCTGTTTTTTCGAATTATTCGTGCCGTCCCTCCCCATCATTATCCCTGATAATCAGGATGAACGTCAATTGTTAAAGAAATATATTGTAAATTATTGATTTTTCAATATTTTGTTTTCTTTTATGAAGGAAAATAAATGCATTTTTATATTTTGGGGGATGTGGGAGGTCTGAACCCCCCCGATCCCTCTGTTGGCTTCGCCACCGACTCTGACAGTGGCTTAGTAAGCACGACCTCCGACGAGTGTGCCACAGTGAGGACTTGTGATGTCAACACCTTGTTTGGTAAAACTCATACCAAAGCTACCTCTGAGAAAATGTGGTGTAATTGGCTTACAGGTCTGAGCGACAATTGGTATATCCTGGTTTATATACTGGTAAAGCCAAATATTTTTTCATGGCAAACTTCATCCTTGGTGTATTTAATTATATAGAGGTCATGGAGGCTTAAACATTCATAACCTATTATGTTTTTCCCTTCAAGTTCTCCAGTTGTGCCAGCAGACCTGTTCCAAAGGAAATATGAAAGTAATGTAGCTCTTGCAATGTTAACTAAATTGCCATCTTGTCTTCTCTCTCTCTCCCCCTCATTTATTTCCCACAATGCACTCTGGCCGGCCTACCGTCGTTGCGGGCACGTCCGTTGTCAACCGTCCGAACAAAACTTCCCACGTCGGTGCCGTTGACGTCGTGTGCTGGCCTGGTTGATGAAATTGCCTCTCATAATCCTGTCCCAATACCACTCTAAACCCATTTTAATCCCATCATCTTCTCTAATCACGTTTCTATTCTCACGACAACAATGCTTTGCACTAATTTCCCAACTCTTCCTCTCTACATTGTATAAAAAAAATCCTGCTGACATCTCTCTCTGGTTGTTGATAATTATTTCATTCTCCGTGAAACGTATTCTAACTTGGCCTCTTCTTAAAAATATTTTTGTCTAATGAATGTGTTTCTATGGTGTTGATCCTTGCGAAATAATTTGCATTGGTCTGTGATGAATCTTGTGTCATATCGAAATTTCCTCTTTGGCTTTTCTGATTGTGCTTATTCGCTGTCTAATCTTCATCTTTCTCTATACTCTTACGTACTCGAATTGAATTTACTCTTCGATGTGACTACTTTTTTTAAATGTAATGTTGGTCTCAAAATTGCGTCGCAATGCTGCTATTCAATTTTAAAATGCTATAAATGTATTCCTTGCTGAAATGATGTGTCACATCAAACATGCCTTGCTGTGATGAAAACATATTCATTGTTAACTCGTTAACTGTTTTTCTGCTCTCTGACTGCATTTTCTAATTCATCGCCGAAACTCTTATTCCATCATGTTTATCATTTGGGTTTGTTCGCGTCGCAATTAATAACGTCTTTTGCATTTGAATAATATTTATTTTTTTTGCTTTTAAAAAAATGCTTACTGGTTCGATTTCGGGTTTTTCTCTTGCCTGAAACTTCAATGTTGCCGTAAAATCATTCAATCCTTCCTGTATTTATATTTTCAATTCCATTTCGAATGTGATGTTTTGCAATACATGATCCAATGCTATCATTTTGCTCTATGTGAATATTTTTCCTTGAATCGGCGACTTAACTTGATTGTGCCTAATTGAACTGTGATCCACTTTCTTCTCTGCTTTGCCACAATGTGCTCTTCATGTGTCTCTTGTTTCCTCGGCATAATTTATTTCAAAATCATTTTTACCACTGCTTCTGGTTATTTGAATCATATTCAATCATTCAATTGTAATGCAATGGATGCAATATATGACTTCATGCCATGATTTTTTTCTTTGAAAACATTTTTTTAATCGGTGAAAACTCAAATGATTTCCATTTTGACTTCATTGCAACTATGTCAATTACATGTGCTTTGTGTGTGACGTATAATTTTATCTAATAATGGATAACAAAATCGATCTAAAAATGAATTTTGGTAATGGATACCTAATTACTGATCTATCTGATATAATAATGGTGTTAATATATATTTATAATTACTTCATATAACCTGATTCCTATTAACTGACCCAAAACGTCATCTTTTTGTAACTTTATGGACATTTTTTTTACATGATTTACTGATGCAATTGAATATTTCCTGACTCTTGGTATTTTTTTTTTAATGGGTTTATCTGCGATTACTCGCAAAAACGCTGAAAAATATTTTTCTTCTCCCCATATGAACATTATGAATGTGAAATTAATGAAATGGTATCAATTTCATCAAATTGTAATTTTCTGGGGTCTAATTTTATTTTGCCCTCCAAAAAAATATAACAAATCCCTCAAATTTTTTGTTCACTTTGTGATTTTTTTTTTGGGTGTTGTCATGACAACCGTCAACTATCCATCCATGACCTGTTTTGAAAAAAAAATGCCTTCAATGACATTTTCTTTAATGCTTACTAATAATTTGTGGTGGATGTCCATTTTTTTTGCTGCCCTATATCGCATTTAATTTTTATTTTAATTCCTTATCCGGTGTTTTACAATGAAACAATAATTTAAAAAATTAATAATATTTTTTGCTAACAATTCATTGTGTCTTTCGATAAAAAACCAAATTCTAATTTTGCTAAACGTGGTTTAATATATTTCAACTGACTGAAAAATTGTTCTCACCTCTTTTCTGATGAATCTGTCTTCTCGTTTCTGGAATTTTCTCATTACTCCTCTCATTTTTTTGTACTCTCTCTGTCATTTTTCTCGAATGGAATGAAAAAAAATTGTAAAAAAATCAAATTTTTGCAATATTTTTATTGCAATAATCATTATTGTGTGTCTAAATGCCTCAAAATGATATCAAATATTGCCGCCTGTGTTCTTTTTTCTCGTTCTATGTTCCTCTCATTCATTGTTCTTCGATGTTTTTTATCTCTGTAATTGGCTTTGGTTTTGTAATTTCTCTTTCCTCCTCCATTATTCATTTCTCCTAAATTATGCATCTTTATTCTCCATATTGTTTTGGTGATGTTAATGTTGCTTTGTTTTCCGTTGCTATCACAACCACCACTTTTGTCCCATCTTTACTTATTTCCCGTCCGTTCCCGGCAACCCCTGACAAATTCCCTTTCCCTTCATCATGACAACTCAACGATATTGTCTCAAGACAATTGTCATGCCATAGTCGGCCACAGTAAGAAAATTCTTCCATTATAACTGAATTCTTCTAATCTTCCTCTCTTGCTATCAAATGTTTTTAGATATTGTTTTTTGCTGGGGTTTATTGCATACGGAACTGCCATCTGTTTTTAAAATTATCCTCTCAATGATTATGCTGGAGAGTAGATTTTTCTTGTGTTATGGTGATAATGGGTTGGATTGCTGTAGAAAATTGTATTTTCAAGTATCTGTCTAGCATGGCATTAACTTTCCCCGAGAACGTTCCCCTTTGACTTTATTAACCGCTATATAATGCCACATCTTAAATTTCCTACGTCAAAACATAAAAATTAGAAGATTCATTGAAAAAATCCGCAATGTGCATGACTTGGCCTATGTCCCCGGTGAAGTTTAAATGCAGGAAATATCTTTCTAACAAGCCATTGTTATACTTATTTTTGTATTCTTAATGATTTTTTAATTATTTTATTACTATACCTTAAAAATGATTAAGATCGCAATACAGACGCTCCTCATTAATAAATGGTGTTACTAAACTGTTCAGTGATTATTAGGCGGTACAAAGTTTGCCGGGTGAGCTAATCGTAAGCTATAAGGTTATTATTTTCAGCCAGGTGAGTTATAAGGTTTTTTAATATGCACACCATTCAGTCTGTTGATATTTTAACGGAGCATTTATGGTGTTGTTTAAGAGATGTACGTACAGTAAAACCTCTATGTAGTGGACCTCTTTACATCATAAACCTCCATACTTCATACCACCACTATGGTCCCGTCAGATTTAAATTTATATTTATAGGCAAACCTTTATGTAGTGAACCTCTTTAGCTCGTTAAACCTTCACTTATCATACAAAGGAGATACCCCCAAGACATCATAACTACCTCTGCAAATTGTACCGAGACAACTAGAGACCATTAATGCAGCTGCAGTTGAGAACATGGAATGACATTTTCAGCTATAAATGTTTCACCCTTATTTTTTCATCTTATACACCTTTAATATGCTGTAATTTTCACGTTAACCATTAGTTATGGCCATTTTGTTCCATATGAGAGCATACCTAACAGTAAATAAGAAAAAAGATAGCCAACTATTCTAATCGTTTTAAGAGACTGTTGAATTAAGAAAGATCACATTGTTTTCTCTCGAATCATGGTAAAAATCACGGGATAGTGCTCAATTTCTGCTATCATTAAATAATAAATGCATGTTCATTAATGCATGCATGTTTGTTTAAACATATAAATATAATGGTTTAAAAGACGGTAGTACCTTTCATTTCCAAAGGATATGAAAAAATGGTGCCTATCACTAAAACCTCTCTATAGTGAACCTCCATTGATAAAAATTGACCAAACTTTGTTCCCCTCCATTACGATGTAAAGAGGTTTAACTGTATAAAGTTTTGATCCTACAGAGTATAGTTTCCATTATTCGTTGGAGCAGTTGTAGTGTGCGTTTGCTGTCAACGCCCATTTTCTGAGGGATGATTTTTGAGCGATTTTTTTGTATCGATTTGGAGTGGCCTCTCAACTTGGTGACTTTTTATCTATGGGGTTTTGTGAAACCCGTGTTTATGTGAACCATCCGAGGACTCTACTAGCTTTCAGCACCAATTTCCACAAACAAATTGCCAGCGTTGGGTATTTCCCCCCCTCCCCACACAAGATTCAAATTTTATATTAAATAATGAGGCCAGGATAGGAAATAATTTTTTTACCAAATCCCTCGTCGGGAACTCTATTAGCATCGTGCACACTCTTCCAAAAATTGGATGCAGAGGGTAAATCATTAAATAAAATATTTTTGTTACGTGAATAAATCCATAAAAGTCGTAAGGGTAAACTCTATCATCTACCGATTGCGGTATTCATAGGAAATTCTCGCCTTGCACGGGAGTTTTGTCCCGACAATGAAATTCTCTTCTCGACCGCCGAGACGAGACTCTCGCACAGCGCTAGTCAGTAACCCTCTGACCCTATCATCCATGCCCTTGCAGATGGCATGGGTGTCATTCAGTGTTTAACGAAAGCCGGGAGGGTGTGGACGCGGAATTTTGGCGTGCGCTTCTCTGTAAGTCGGGTCATTTTTGGTCCTTCGGGCCGGATTGCGCGAACAGCCAGCATAACGCCTTTTTTTTGCTGGCAAGAGTCATGACGAATGCCAGAAATCGGTTTACCCATGTGTGGAGAATAGGGGACATACCGTACCTGATTTGATCAATCAAAACTTTTTGAAGAGAAATTTAGATATGTGCCGACATTATCAAAAATTAAGGAAAAATTTCTGATTCATTAACCCCTTGCGCTGAAATGACGAGTATATCTCGTCATGAACTTCTGATGACACAATGACGAGTGTATCTCGTTATCAGACTTTAACAATTTAGGACTATTTAGGGCAACGAATAAATATTTTGAAAAATTAACAGTGTTAAAAACATCCATAGTATACATTAAGAACTAATATTTCATGAAATATTACGCATTGGAAGGAATAAAATGATTTTATACGAGTAGCAATGGATTAGTTCTCGAGGTCCTTAAGGGAAGACGATTCGTTGGTGAACATTATGATTTAATAACCACTTTTTATTTCACTGTTCCAGGTTGATCACAAACTACGAAATGTTATTTCATTAGCTACAACTCCATTTAAAAAGAACCACAGACATATAAATAGAGGGTAGGAGCACGGTATACAGAAAATTAATTGAAGTGGAAGGGGTTAAATGGGTTTTATCAAGTTTTGAAAAAAGGAAGTTATGTTGCCGCAAGCTGTATATATGAGGATTTCTGTTTGTTTGTCCGCTATATGTTTACATACGGCTGCACGGATTGCGACCAAAGTTAGTACATAGGTGCATGTCGTGCCCCCAAACCCCATAGTACTACTTTCGGTTCCGTCCGATATGTCCTTTGCATCGTTTTCTCATTATAACTGTACTTGACGGCATGTACGACGCACCCTTATTTAGAAGGCCACTCATAAGGAGGAAATGTTTCAGTAGTTCACGCAACAGTGCGGTACCACAATAACTTTAAATGTGCTGAAAAGTTTCTCTGGTTTTCCGCCGGTTGATGTCGTCCATGTGTCCCGACGTTTCGACCAGCGACTTGCTGATCATCCTCAGGGGATGTTCCGAAGATCCGCTGAGGACAATCAGCAAGTCGCTGTTTACAACTTTGGGAAACCTGAGAAACTTTTCTGCAACTGATACGCTGGGAAAACCTAAGATCATACAACTTAAAATGTGGTTTCTTTTGGTTGTCATGTTTCGTAAAAGCCAAATGAACAATCATTGAATGCAACAACCAAACATTTTTAATAAGGAAAATTAACAAACGGCAAGCTATTTTGAGCATGATATGTAAACTTCGATAATGAATAAATGAATGAACTGCTAGCAATCGAACATAATACAAAATACAGGAGAAACTACAAAAAAACACAGATTCTTTTAGTTCTCAAGTTTCCTAAAAGCCAAATAAGCAAAGCAGAAACATCATCACGTCCGTCACGCCAAAGTAGCTGTGGCCAACAGCGTGCTATTAATGGCCAAAAAAGTCACTCATTCATTGGTCATTATGACCGAAACGGTGTGAAGATGAAGTATGCGTTTCGGTCATTACGACCGAAGCAGCTGCGTACGTGTTGAATGAGACATTGCAATATTTCCTTTGGTTTTGTACAAGATATTCGTGCTTACTGTTACTATTATCTTACTTTCTCATGGTGTTTTTTTCTTTCTTTACTTTCACGTGGTGTTCAATGTGGACAAATGAAGGATGATGAAACACTCGGAAAATAAATAAATGGGTATGAAATTGTAATTCTGGCATTCTCATTGAGAAAAGTCAATATTATGGAAAATTGTAAGTCACCCTCTGCACAATTTGGCTGCTGGGGGTGCAAAAGTACCCTCACAAATGTTTTCAACATGCGATCTTCCGTTATGAGTGTGCTACAATAGTAAATAGGTATTTCAAATGAATATCATGGGCTTTAATAATAATAATAATAATTTTATTGGTCAGTAGTATTCAGAAATACAGAGACCTCGTCAGAAAAAGTAGTACAAAAATATATAAGAGAAATCACATACAATCAAATATATAGGTTACATCAAAATACAGTGCAACCTCGATATAACGACACCCCACGGTGCACTAATAAACACTCGCTATAGCGAATTGTCACTTTACCGGAGGTGGAGCAAATAATAGCCAATATACCTGTTGCGAACAGATATACAGGAACACGAGTGGTGCAGCGACAGATAAACATCTATCCGATAAACGTAAGCATAAATCCAGACGAAAGGCGATGTTTTTTTGCATCACTAAATTTCCTTACTCAAATAACGACTAACTATTCAAACAATTTATAAGCGCCGCACTGAATAAAAATCATGCAGAGCATTGTTTCGTCAATCATTATATTTATCGAACGACAGTTTACCACATAAATTTGAGACTGAGCACTCCATTAACTTCATTTCTAACAGATCGCTAGAGGTTACAGAGGTTAAGGAGTCTTGATGAAAGTCTTCCGGCGGTGAAACCCTCGCTATGGCGAGAGCCAACGCCGAAAGGGTCTCGTAAAAACGAATTTTTTAACACGCTTATTTATAGGGTCAATTGACGGTGCATCGGCTATCTCTCGTAATAGCGGGGGTGTCGCTATAGCCCGTACTCGCTTTAACGAGGTTCCACTGTACAATGTCATCAGTACTATGTGTAAAAAATTCATCTACAGAATATAAAGGATGTGAGACAATCCAATTGTGAGTCACCCTCTTAAATGTAGACAAACTGGTCATTCTGGCTGTAATGGGTAGGTGGTTAAATACCCTAATGCCTAACCTAATTAGGAAGGGAAGATTTGGTTTTTGCTAATCGACACTGGTTTAAAGGATAAGAGGTTCTTATTTCTTGTGCTATAATTGTGAGTTTCACATCTTTTAGGGAAGATATCAAGATTTTCTTTCACGTATATCAGAGCTTTATATACATACATGCTATAAACAGTTAAAATTTTCAATTTCACGAAAAGTGGACGACAGTGTTCCCTTCAATTTGGGACTTGTAAAATAAAAACTTCTTGGAGGGGAAACTTATTATCTGGATGCTTCTTTATGTGTGTGGGGAGTAAACGTAAGATTTAATTATTCATTCATTTTATTTGCCAAGAGATCAATTACATCAATGTGCATTAGGCCGGCCCTTATTTTTCAGAATTGAGAAAAGTTATGTTTTCCTAGTCTCAAAATGATCCAAATGAGGTTAATATTCACGTGTTAAAATTTGGTTACTTTAAAATGACGGCAACCCGTGCCCCAAGGGCCCTAAGTACTGAGGACCCTCAAATGCAATGTTTGGGGCCGAAAAAGTGCTATTTCTATGTAAAACATAAAAGTAAAGACCTCCAGGGCCGATTTTTTGTTTGTTTTGACCTATCTCAAAGCGTTTACAAGATATCGTCCGTCGTAATGCAATCCACCCCCAAGGGCGCTACCCCGCACCGCGGCGCCGCTGAGGTATGGCCCGCACCACTTACTAGAGACTTCCCCTCCACCCCCTCCCCTCCCTCGGCACAGACTTTGCTCCTGATGGCAAGATTTTGTCTTTGAAGAAATGTGCTTACGTTAAAAAGAATTTAATTGCGATGACAATGCTTCCAATCAAAGTGATCAATTCACTCGTATTTTCACTTGTCCATGAATTTCAGTACATATTGACCAAAACAAAATACATTTTCGTATTTCTAATCTTTCATATTTGGCATTTAAAGTGTATTTGCGCACGTTAGGGGCTGTGCTTAATGTGCATTGATATAAGGCACGTCAAGAAAATTGCACATGTCCAATAATTACATAATATAAAAATACCTTAATTATATATACAATGAGATAATACATTCATTAAAACTCCCAAGTACTCATTTACGGAATAAAATAGGTTTTTAAGTAGAAAATCCCTTAGTTTTCCTCTAAAAACACTGATAGTTTAAATTTCCTTCAATCCAGAGGGCAATTTGTTGTACAATTTTAAACCCATATATTCCCATTTTATACCCATTATATATATCAGATGGCAGTTCTGTAATTTATGCGACTGTGTAATTTTTCTCCTAAAGTTTTCCCCTTTGTGTACACTACCATAAATGTATCAATCATTTCTGTGTTCTTTTACGTGTGTGTGTGTGTTTGTAAATAACGATGTTCAATATGTGTCCTTTGTCTGTTTAAATGCCTCTGAAAATTCTTCACATTTTTCTCTCTCGTTTTCCTCCCACAGGTCGTTAGGTCTGTGTTTGTAAGTCCCTTGTTGTTTGTTGATTGTCTGTTTATTCACTTTGTCGTATGTGGATTTTGTCTTTCTGTCTCTTAAGTGTTGTTTGTCGTTTACCTGTTGTTCATCTCTATCTCATTCCATTACAATTGTAAGCTATGGATGCATAGAGAAGGCAAGATAGTGGTTCCAAAAATCACACCTGAAGTTACGCGGCCTACTTGAGTATAGGGTGGTTTCCTATTATTTTTTTACTGCCTAAATCGAAAGATTTTTATTCCTGGAGTACGTATTTCACGCATTTAGATTTTTAAATGACGATATCTATTTTTCGAGATTAAATGAAAGGTGAAAATTTTCAAGCATGCGAAAATGGAACCGCTAAGTATGAATGCCAGGAAAACTCCGTGTGACGTAGTTCTGCTTCCCGCTGCCGCAAGTGAGGTGACCTTGGGGCAAGGCTTTGAGCGCTGATACGACGCAGGATGCTAGCAGGTAGCAGAGTACTCTGCTAGCTGGTAGCGCTTGGCTTAAATAAGGATTATTAATACCTTATCAAACGAGGGAAACTTTCCGACCTTAGCCAGTTTTAATGGGTGATTATTAAGACATGTTTCCCTGAGCTCTGTGCCTCATGCATGCATTGGTAATCTCAGACGATGTATAACTCCTCGTATAGAATCTAGGTCCCTGTGACATCATGTGGAGTGGCATCGCATGGGTGCCAATCTGGACTATTTTAAAAGGAGCAATAACCCTACATAAGTGTAGGGTTCTTGAAAATGAGGATAAAATTGACCATTGCCATTCATCTAATCTGGTATTCTTAAAACCAAATCATTTGTATATTATGAATACACTAATGGTGGGTAACGAATCGCAATCAATGCCTTTCGTTTTCTTTGATGAAGGAAACTACCCTTTTGGTGCTTCTGAAAGCAGCATGAATTTCTAGTTCAGTGCCTCAGATTCTCATCTATAAAGAATAGTATGAAGGCTGAGTAGTCCTGAGTTTCTTGTGTCAAGGAAGGTAGGGAAAAATTACCCGATGGTGGATGCCTTGATTTGGCGTATGTAGGGGGAGATCGGTTTATGTAGGGGCTGATGACGTATCCAGGGTCGGTTGGCCCTACAGGGTCCACTAAGACTGCAGGCCTGAGTGTACGACCCTCCCTATTATGTATTCAATTTTTTAAATGTTTTTTTTTTCCCTAAATTCCATATAATCTTGTTTTTTTTCCGTAGCATTTGAGAAAAGGAGCATATCTGCTAATGAATACCCATCGTTCATTGCAGTGATAGTTGTTCCTTGTGAGGCATGTGTGATTTTTGGTGTGTTATTGGAGCCAATATAATGCCATTGCCGAAATCTCTACTTAAGTGATCTAAGTCTATCTTCAGTGTTTATATGTCTTTCTTTTCCGATGTCCTCTCTATATATGTTGTTTCCACGAAGCATGTGCACACTACATAGAGTGCACCGTCTTTTTATCTTCCTTTTGAAGTCAAAGTTAGCTTATGATATTGGTGTATTGCATGATACATCTACACACTACCCTACAAGCTGCCTCAGTAAGTGTGTGGCACACAAGTGGTTAACAAATGAAAGGATTGCTCTGAAAGAGTTTTGCCTAGCATTTATTGAAATCCATTTTTGTTTGGGGGAAATCCATCGGTAATGTGGATGGTCTGTTGAGCAAACCCTAGAAGAACATTCATCGCCTAGGATGGATTCAAGTACACTACATTGAAGTATCGAAAAACTTGCCGAATAAGTCATCAAATCACGACTGTAGCTTCCACAGCATAAACTATAAGTGCTTAATACTGGATGAGAACGAGAAATAATTACATCTTTTTCTTCATGCTCAATAGCTTTTGTTGATAGCATTCGCTAGCGGACGTTGCGATACATATTGATACATTCCTTAGTCGGAAAGTAAATCTGTGCAGATACTTCCACATTTTGTTAATTAATTACATAATTCATAAATGTGTTCAGGCCATGGGTGTAATCAGCAGGGGGCCAGGGAGATTTCTTTCGTTACGAAAGAAAAAGAAAGAGTATTATTCCACCACTTTATTCTTGTATAAAGCATAATTTGGAATGAAGTTACTGATAGTTAAGATCTTCAACTTGACTCTTCATCTTTTGAGCGTTTGTTCTGAAGCATTATTTTCATTTTTGTGAAATGTAGTGTCGACAAGATCAGGACTATTCTAATGCACGTGAACAACTGCTGCGCCAGTTATTCGCTTTGTGAGTTCAAAGTATATTTAAAGGAAAACCTTGAAAGTAAAACTAACCCATTCGACAATGAAAAATGATCTGTTTTATAGCTTTGCCATTTCACTCTTGGGATAAGGGCATATTTGTGTTTCTCTCCAGTGGGATTAATAATCATGTGCCCTTGTATGTGTGCGGTAACTCCTCTTCATGGACTACGACTTCTACGATAAAATTGCTCTTTATGTTTTTTTATCCTAAATTTTCTTACAGAGTCGTTAACCATTAATTTTTTGCATATTAAACTATGAATTTCTTTCATTCCATGATGAATCAATATCGATGCGGTATTCAAAAGAATTTTTCCACGGAAAAACTAACCGAATTTTTTTTTGCCCGGCAATTGCCCCCCCTAGAAGCGAAAATGAATTTAGTTCAAAACAAAAGTTATGGACAAATTTTTATTTTGAAGAAAATTGATATTAGTGTGAGAAATGGAACATTAATAAAAATCGTTATCTTTCTAAGCAAATAATTATAAAAAAGTAAGTAATTGCTGTCATAATTTCCTTAAAATTTTGGTCTCATTAACCTAACTAGCAGCTAGTTTTGCCGTAGTTTTGATTCTGGGTACGCCCATGGTTGAGGCTCTTGTGCTTGACATAAGAGATCCCTACGTGTCCTTGCCTGGGTTGTTAGCGCATGTTCACAGCGTGTCCTAACTTCCTACTCGTCCCAGAACAAGTGTCGTGATCGACACGTTCAAGGAGGGAGACTCGATTGGCTGCGTCTCCTGGAATCGGGTTTAGGGCACCAAAGAATTGAAATCCACGCGAATCACATCTCGGAGAAGTTTAATTACTGAGGTTGGTGATGAATTTACAAATGTAACTGCGATGGGCAGGCACACCCTGTTGCTCTCGTGTCTACCTACAGACTGCCCAAATTCCCACGCTCATGTTTTCAGGGCACAGGTCAACACCTCCAAGACAGGGGAAGGGTGGCATGACACAACCCATCGTTGGAGTCTGCGATCTTTATAGAAAAATAAAATCTGACTCAAAATCACCGGAATGACTGCATGTTAATGTTAGGATACACCGAGCTCATTATTTCCATTAAAATCGCCTTCGTAAAATGGATGCGATCGCCCGCTAGCTGCATTCACGGAAGCTCCGTGTTCCTCTTTTCCAAGCCTCGCAGCGAGCGACCGTGCTCCATGATCACGTCCCGCAGCGGTTGCAACCCAGGCAACTTGTGCGAGAGGCGTCTACGTGGCGTGGTGCCTGACAGTGTAGTTCCCAATGTCTAGCAATGGTTTTGAAGCATTAGTGCAAACCACTTGTCTGTATCCGTTATAACACAGCCACCAATGTGATTTTCGAAACCAGGCCTTACATGGACCATTAATAATACGAGTACAACCATGTTATTGCCACTAAATCGATCGCAGACTGGTGAAGAAAGCTCTCAATGAGTTCAGGAAGCACTATAAAATAACAGAATGACTGCATAAATAATAATATATTGTTTGTTTTAGGTAAATTATAAACATTGCCTGGTGTTAAAGTGAAAGTTTGCGTTATCCGTGTTTTCTGATTATTCGTGCGGTCTCCCCCCATCATTAGCCAAGATACTCCGGTGTGTGCTGTACTCCCTCATGAGCTGCATTAAGAAGTAAGCTGAAAATTTATCTTTCGGAATATGTTACTGTAATGTTTATAAGTTTTTCGCGGAGTGTTCATTTTAAAATGGATAGTTTGAGGTGTAAATATGTGGAATTGCTTAATTTTGTTTCAAAAGGCGTTGGAAATTTCACGTAAATAGTTTTAATATCGACCAGTTTCATTGCTCCCCTTTCATATTTCCGCGAAAGTGTATAATGTTTTACCCTTGACACTTCCATTTATCATTTCAACATTAATTAGTTTCAATCCAAGGTCACGACCTTTCGACCATTCTCTACGATATAGCAAATATGACTGCAGCATCTCCCGGCGAGCATTAGCATAATGGATTACGTTATCACACATCGAAAAGTGATACTACACTTTCCCCACAACTTTACCATATTACGTGTACTTTATCATAATATTACCTATTGGCGAAGCAAAGTACTTAGCCTTGAACTGTTATGTTTTCGTTGTTTGTTATTGTAATTTCAAAGACTCGTCAGGCAACGCATTCTCAGACAAGGATGTGTCGAAGAATTTCATTGGCTCTTCAGATTTCTCAATGATACCAACCTCGTGCGCTCGTACCTATAGGATACGCGCGATGACGGTGGTTTACATGATCGCATGATACAGCGGAACGTGATAGGAGAACGTGATGGTCATCTATCGCCGTCGTCGCTGTCACATTTACATAATCGAGGTGCAGGAATAGAAAGACCTTATATACATGAGTTAGTAGAGGTGGAAGACTGGCTAAGGTGGGAAGAAGGATATGGTGGTTCTCGGTCGTACAATGTTAACATTGTATAACTAAATACCCTCATACATCACTGACTCAGCGTATATGAGGTCATGCTCTTCCTGAATTTGCACCTGATGAGTGTTCGTATCACAAATTGACCTGATTGTTATTTTTTTATAATATATACATATTACATTTTATGTTTTGTATTTCACTTATCTCATATTTTACTATGTAAAATCCTGGGACCAATAAATCATATCATAATACAGCAATGGATAAAAGGCTATCATAAGAATCGGTGAATAACATTTCATTTGTTGTCCCTCATTATTTCAACCTGGGCGCCTGATGTAAACCAGTTTAAATGCAGGAAAGCCGTCAACTGTTAGTAAGCAGACGATATCTGCATAGAATCACCTTATTATTTCCGCCTGGTGGTAGGAATTGGATACGACACATTCATCTGTCCTCGTGCTTGTGTTGGGGGTTTGCGTAATTACGTGTGCTTGTAGTGTTTTTTTTATTTTGACCTCTTGCTTGTCTTGCATTTTTCTCCACTGGGGCAGTATTCTGTATTTCGTCGGTACCGCACCGATCAGTTTCCCTTTCAAGCCCACCAACTGAACATCATTCCGTACTGACAACGGTTTCCGTAATGACAACGGTTTCCATACCGACAGCGGCACTTTCAGTGATTCTGTAAGGTCGTCGGTGGCCACCGACGATCTCCCATCCTCACGTCGGTGCCGCACCGATAGGATTCGTACAGAATCGCACCACTGCTTGCCGGGAGTCGGTGTGACGTCCCACCTGACGAATCCGAGCCGACCGATCGGTTTGGAGATACAGAATAAGGACGATCTATCAAAACCAGGGTGAGGGAACTTGAACAGGGTTACCACTCAATCTAAATTTTAAAATTCACGGTTATTTCCAGGTTGTCACGGTCTAAATGTCTCCAAAATCACGGTTTGTGGATACACCATTTTAGGAAGAAACATTGATCACGTAACAATCATTGGCTCATGTTAACTAAAAATTGAACAAAATGAACACGTAATGAGGAAAGAAATGAAGAAAAAAATCCCTCAAGTAAGGCCAAGACCTAATGTGGCAGATCAAGAATTACAAGAAGAAGAAGAATCTACCCCTCGTATTTCTTGATTAAAAGAACCTTCCTCTTGTATTTCTTGATCTGCTGAAGAAAAAGAAGAAGTAGAAATTTTCTCGGGCAAAAAAAGAAAATGACTTGGGGTAGGGAATATGGTAGATATACCAAAATACGGCTATACGTCTTGCATTTACGGCTGGTTTGATCTTTCCTTTGTTTGGCCCTTAACTCTCTTGATTTCACCCCTGTGCCTCATTTGACCACCCGAATGGAACTGTACTAAAACAACAAAGATTGGACTTTCTCTCCCCTGTCGTTCCGCATTCCTAGTCCAAAATCTCCTATTTCTATTTCCATCCCTCCCTTCCCTGACTGAAGCGATCTGGTCCCACTTCACTACTAGATTTTTCTTACGTGAAGTTTCTCTAATTATTTACTCGAGCTGTTCATACACCTTGTCTGCCTCTTCCTCCCTATGATTGCTAGTGGGCAGGTAAACTTGAAACACCACGAGGTTGGTGGGTCGTACCTCAATTTCTACCACCAGAATCCTATCGCTTAGTTGCCATCACGAGCCGGATGAACTGAATGTGTCGATTGCAAAGTCAGCCGTTTGGTGACTCTGTTATGGGTTCAACTTGTACGATTGTCTGAACAAAAATGGAATTTTCTGCTAAAAAATTCATGCATTTGTACATTTGGGTGTGGTTACATGGCGTATTTTCACATGAAATCAATCGATTTGGCTTTAACTTTTTGTGAAAATCCATGTTTGAATAAAATTAAACAACCTTGGTAACTTTTCGCTGGAAATTTTTATTGGTATGATGCGTTCCTTGAAAATGATGCCTTAGCGTGGAAACTTTTTTTGTATGCATTTCTCTTCTTTCAAGTACAGTAAGTCCTCGTTCTACGTCACCCCGTTTAACGTCATTTCGCGATAATGTCACGAAAATTTTACGACCGTGATTCGTTTATCGCCCTTTCGCTTCGCGATAACATCACGTATTTTAAATTTCGCGCGAGAAAAAAGGCGAAGTGGCAGGCGTTACAGGTTGTTTGTTTCGTGGGCGGTAATACGGTCAGTCTATTCAAAGTGTAAACGGTGTGTATATTGTTAATTGTGATTACGGTTTTGGCAAATTTTAGCATCAGAGACATTTCCACGACAATGTCCAAGAAAACAATGTTCACAATAATTTTGGTTCCTGTTACTGCGACGATGTTTCAGCGATGATGATGCCCAGGCGACGCCCACCCGCCTCAATTCGCTATTAAAACCATCTCTTTGATTTCATAATCCCAGTTTGCCCGCCCTCGCTCATTTGCGCCATTTTGATTTCGCTCCTGACCGGTCCGAAAAGAAATTCTCGTAGCGAGGGTATGGACCGGAGCACCGGATCCCCGGTCTGTAGCGTCTGGTAGCATTCATTGGACCGCACTATAGCGAAGCCGAAAAGCAAATGCGGGAAGATACAAAAATGGAGAAGGATTTATGTAACTGCTGCTATTGTCGTCGATGAAGACAGGAACTCGTATTTATGCCATAGTTTGGCATTCCCATTGTAAAAAATGCCCTAGATATGATACGCTAAAATTTTTTCGCATAGGAATTGTGAGGTCTAGGAACCGATATTCAATTTTTACATTGTTTTAATGGGATATTATGCTTCGATTAACGTCATTTCGTTTATCGTCACATTTTTCAGGAATGGTAGGTGACGTTAAACGAGGACTCACTGTAATTGAAAATGATGCCTCAGCATTGGAACGTGTCGTACCGATAAAAATTTCCGGTGAAAAGTTACCAAGGTTGCTTATTTTTAGTGAATTTTCACGTTCATTCCGAGATTCGGACGTTCTCACATTATCTTGTACATTCTAATGTGCCGTGTAACCAGGCCATGAGATTCTTTTTCTTTCTTTTATAATCACAGGGTTCCTACTCAACCGTGAAAACCTTAAAACCGTGAATAAGCCGTGAATTTCGTGTACTGTGAAAAAACCTGGAAAAAGCCGTGAATTTCGTCCGAAAGCCTTAAAAATCTCTCAATCTTGATTTTATGATCGTAGAACTACGATAGACGGATTAAAAGAAAAATGGATATTTCGATCATATTTCACGGTCAGTCCGCTACCTTGGTTTGACAAGGCTCTAACTGACATTTTTGCAAAATTTGGTGTTTTCACTCAAGATAACTAAGTTTATGTTTCTCTATGTGTTGCACCGGTTTTTATTCCTCTATGTAAAATAATAACAGATTTAGAACAGTGACAAAGTTCCAACTGCAAGAAGAAAAAACTAATATTTGGTGTGACAAGGTTCTAACTGCATTTAACTTATTTTATTACTCATATAAACTTGTATAAAAATAAAATGAATAACGTATTTTCTTCAAGTAATAATTACTAGTGTATCTAGTGGATCACTAGTGTATTGCCAAAAATCAAAAATAAATTCCTATTAATAATAGAAATAGAGCAGTTTAACACTTTGACAAGGTTTTTCTCAAAACTAGCGGATGGTCAGTTAGAACCTTGTCAAACCAAGGTAGCGACTCGCAGACACTGTCCACGCATTTCTCTACACACGTAGGTATATTAGTCCTTGTGCCATGATGACACATTGACCTTAAGCCTGTACCAAAGCCGGAAGACTGGTAACCAAAGTGTTCATTAACAGTTGTGAAAATTCAGACTCTTCTCAACTTCCGTGGCACCCTGGTCCCTCCGTTTTCCCGCTCGCAACCTTTCGCCGGAGCTGAATTTTGCAAACGATATGTGACGTCAGGAGAGAGAGCACTTTGATTGCTGTGTTTGCATTCACAGTGACTGTCACATTTGTTAAATTTTTAGTTAACGTGAGCCAATGATTGCTACATGATCAATATTTCACTTAAAATGGTTTATCGACAAACCGTGAATTTGAAGACATTTAGACCGTGACAACCTGGAAATAACCGTGAATTTTTATAATGTAGTTGTAGTGGGAACCCGGTAAATATCAACAAAGAATTTGGAAAGCTGCTTCGTCCTTAAGATGAAAAACATTCAAAGATAAATACTAAGGGGCCCATATGGCATCCTTGAGGTACTCATCAAGTAAAAGAAAAAAATTAGCTTTTCAGCTTAACTCGGACAATAAAGCATGGGAGCTTATATGGTTTATTAGAGCTTGATTTAAATGAGTTGAAACAGATGACGTTCTTGGGTGAAGGAAAATAATTTTTAAAATCTTTTGAATATGATATCTTTATCGTTATGAGCAGGGGCGGATCCAGGATTTCTTTCTGGGAGGGGCACAAGCAAGGCCGTATCCAGGATTTTGTTCAGGGGGGGGCACAAGGATACCTTGTTATACAAAACGAACCAAATTATAATGGGACCGTATTAAAAATCTATCATATTTTTAAGGGTCTGGGGGGGGCACGTGCCCCCGTGCCCCCCCCCCTGGATCCGCCTATGGTTATGAGTAAATAACATTCGAACTTAAAACTAATGGACCCAGATTTAGTGGGCAACCTTGAGATACTCATCAAAATTATTCCTATAAAATAAAAATTATACTCCTAGGATATCATTATCTTTATGAATAAATAAAATTCAATTGAATTTTATAATTTAGATTGAGCAGGACCACTGAATCAGTGAATGGTGCGAAATGGCCTTAGTCGCCAACGCATTCTCTAAGCCAGGGCCGCAGCTAGGAATTAAGTCTAGGGGGGGTTTCAGGCGCGACTAATACTGGGGGGCTTGGGGTATTGCATACCCACCAGGGTTAGCGGGAGGTGCGGAGGCCTTCCGCCGGAAAAAAATTAAGATAAATGGTTCAAAATGGTGATTTTTAGGGCCTTCTGAGGGATATTTTATTGATCGGTACACTATTCTATAAGCAATATTAATCCAGTTAGGTAAAATAGATTTAACTTAAAAATTTCTGTGAGCTCTGGGAGGGGGTTTTATCCCCCAAAACCCCCCCATCGCTGCGTCACTGCTCTAAGCTAAATGTGTACTACAACTACCATAAGTCTACAGAAAAGGTGTGAGATTTGATGAATTTCCAAAATGCTTGGCCACGCCCACTGCCGTCTGATTGGCCGAAGGAAAGCCACATGCTGAGAAACTTTTCCTCTTTTGCTTTAGCCACACCCCCTCGGCTGAAAAGATGAATTGAACAGGGTATAGTTTGCAACATTGCTTGCTCTTTCAACATGTTTCTCTCTCTCTCTACCTCTCTGGATTTTCCTTCTGTAAGTTTGGAATCCCGTGCTTGGGTATGTGTTTGAAGAATCTCTCACTAAATAGTATGTGAATGTGAATGATTTGATTCCTTGAAAAAATTTTCCACTGTAAGTAAACACGAGATCATCTCTTTGGGATCGTACGTGAACTACGTTGCCACTTTTGGTGAGTTTTTTCAATACCCTCCCCACTTTTTCCACGAGCAAAAATCTTCCTTACACAAAAATTTCCACGTGTACGTGTTTGTTTTGTATTGTTTGACATTTTGCTGATGTCGTAAATTGTAATTGTATATTTTTCTATTGTAAATTTCTATTTACCCTTACACAATGATGCAGACAGGGGCGTAACCAGGAATTTCGTTTGGGAGAGAGGGGGGTCTGAAATTAGGGGGAAAATTTTCGAAAAACATAGTACACAGTAGAGGGTTTTAAATTTATTTTAACGCTTTACATAATCAAAAAAAAACTTCATTTGTTAAAGAAATATTTTGTTAATTCATGATTTTTTTCAATACCTTTTTGTTTTCTTTTATTAAGCAAAGTAATTCTGTTTCTATATTTCTGGGGGGGGCTGGGGAGTGTGGAGTCCCTCCTGGCTACGCCACTGGATGTAAAAAAAATTATGTATGTTCTAACAACAAGTATCTCAGAATTTTAATATAAGACACGGTCTCAGGCGTTATTTTGTGGAATTGCTTCATTACTGAATAAAATAAAATAACTTTGTTTTATTCCACACTTTAATAAAGTGCGGATAATCTCAGAATTTGGTTGGTCTGAGTTAAGACTGTTTATAAAAAATAAAAATTCAAGCAAAAAACAAATCTTTTTTTTTTTTGCAAATAAATGCTTCTCTTCAATACTCTCCCTGTCATTTTGGTAGAGTGCGTTGCTGCGGGGCATTTATCATCTTTTTGGTTTATTTTAAGTTAGAGGAACAATATTTTTATTTATTTTAGAAATCGAGGAATTTTAAAATTCGCCATTCTGGAAAAGGCCATTTAAAAAATCAAGGAATGGGTGAAATTTAATTTTAATGAGGTCTTTGTAATGTGAAGATGTCGTTCTCTCCGTAACAAATACGAGGGTGGATCGATAAGTCACGCACACATTTTTTTTAAACAGAAAATTTAATCAATTCTTTTTCAATTTTATATGGCTATATAATGGCTACAGTTACAATATAGGAACATTTAAATTACATTCTCCCTTTTTTAACATGCTTTGTTCATGTGTTAAATGAACATTCTCTCTATCAACACTCTCCCTGTCGGTTTATAAAGCGACAGCTTTCCACCAAAGTGCCCAACGTAGTCCTCGTATGTACCCTTTGCTGTGTAACATTTGCCCACCAGTTTCTTAATTGCATGATTTGAGTGTCCCCTGTAGTATATGCATGCCTTTCTACTGATAGATATTGAACGGTTTTCTCTTAAAACATACATTTTGTCTTTATTGCATTTGAAAAATTATCATTCAGGTTGAGTGAAACTTTGGCTGCACAATTAAGTTATTCATCGAGTACATGTATAATTATTTATGCCCTTCAAAAAATTGTCCAAAGATAGCAAAGTGCGTACTGATGAAATTGTGTAGTTGATAAACAATAATGGCTTATAGAAAAGTAAGCTAAATCATGGATGATGAGGTTGATAAATTGTAAGTATGCACTCTTTACAAGAAAAGGCTGTTAAAGCCAATTTATTTAATCAATGATTATAATGTTTCAAAATTAATACACTATTGATTATGAATAATTATAAAGTCATGATATTACTGAAAATTTTATCAATGAGAAAATAACAGTTTTCAGTGAGAATGATGTTGTAAAGATAAAAATTCTCTCCATTTGTTTTGAGGATTGGAAAAAGCACTGTAACAAGTGCATAATACCAAATGGGGACAGTTTTGAAGGCAAAAACATAAATGTTTATTTTCAAAAACTTTAAGTTTCATTATTTTTTTTATACACCTCGTAGATTTTATTATGCCTTTAGTGCTTTATAAATAAAATTTTTCCTCACAAATTTACATCTCATGTTTAAGATTTTGTGAACCATTTTTATTGTGCGTTTGTTCAGTGTGAAAGATATAATAGTCGGTCTGGCAAAAGAAATAATAATTAATCATAACAGACAATTATTATAAATTTTGTTGCCTCAAAATTTCTAATGCATACATTCACAGCCAAAACAAAAAATTCTGTAATGAAATGTAAATAATAATCTGTAATTAAAAATATACAGAGTAATACAGTAAAACCTCTATGTAGTGAACCTCTTTACATCATAAACCTCCATACATCATACCACCCCTACGGTCCCGTCAGATTTACATGTAAATTTATAGGCAAATCTCTTTGTAGTGAACCTCTTTATATCATAAAACCTCCACTTATCATACCAAGGAGATACTCCTGAGATGGCCTAACTACCTCCGCAACTCGTGCTGTGACAACTAGAGACCATTAATGCAGCCACGATTATAGACATGGGATGACATTTTCAGCGATAAATGTTTCACGTTTATTTTTTTTCTTATACACCTTAAATATGCTGAAATTTTCACGTTAATCAGTAGTAGTGGCCATTTTGTCCCATATGAGAGCATACCTAACAGCAAATAAGAAAAAAGGTATCTAACCTTCCTAATCATTTTAAGTTACTGTTGAATTTAGAGAGATCACATTGTTTTCTCTCGAATCATGGTAAAAATCATGTGATAGCACTACATAGCTTTCTGTTATTATTAAATAATAAATATAGGTTCATTAATGCATGCATGTTTGTTTAAACACTCAAATATAATGGTTTAAAAGACAGTAGTGCGTTTCATTTATGAAGGATATGAAAAAATGGTGCCTATCACCAAAACCTCTCTATAGTGAACCTCCATACATCAAATGCCCAAATTTTGGTCCCCTCCATTACGATGTAAAGAGGTTTAACTGTATTTCAGAAAAAAGTGAAGGAAAATGGGTTCCAGCACTGCTAATTTTGCAATGACGTCACTGCTTATGTTAAACTTATTTTTGGATAATTTGAATCAATTATCTGGCCTCCTCAGGTCACGATCATCTGCGTTCCACTTCGTTTCTATGTGGATACATTAATTTTGAACGGCTTTACTGTGTGCAGGTACAAGTTTCACTTAATATGACTGATGTGTGATTAACTTTATCAATATTATAAGTAATATGCAACTCCCATTGCGTCAAGTTCACGTATTATTAAATTAAAATTATAATGTGCTTGTTATTTATTGTTCACAGTGATTTTTGAGACTCAATCTTCAATATAATTTTTCATACATTGTATTTTATTGCATAAAAATAATAATTGTTTTAATTAATAAATGTAAAATAATTTGTAACAAATTTTTGGTGGCATTTATTTAGAACATGATCGCTAGTGATAGAGGTGTTTGAAAATTAAAAGTTACAGTCATCAATATTTCATATTATTGATATTACAAATCCATAGCAAACGAACATGTGTAATTCATTCATTTATGTTTTTTTCTGACCAAACTACATCTTGTGATTATTTAGAAATTAAAGTAAGAAATAGTCATTTATGTATTGCCACATATGCTATTTCAGTATTCTCGTGCATTGGTAATTTCTTGAATATTATGTGCAGTAAATCAACAATATTGAAGCAATCAGAAACATTTTTGATCATAAAGGTCATGTTTCAGCATTTTCAAAATCCTTATGTAAAGGTCAATTAAGTTTCATTAGCAAAAAGGAAGTTAATTTACCACCAAAAATGACACTTCTAATGTGTTTCTTTGCTTTGTGGAAGTTGTGTCTAATAATAAAGTTCTTTGTCTAGTCCTTCACTTATCATGTAATAAGTTATTACTAGCGATGTAAGAAAAGAATAGATTTACTATTTAAGTCGATGGGAGTTGCATGTAGGGATTAATTGATTGAGAATTTTTTTTCTAGCAGTCGATGCTAATTATCCATTTTAATACGTGTTAACGCTCTTTTGTGTTCACAGCCGAGAAAGTGGTGCCGCCAACTGCCAAGGAATTATGGGGAGGTAAGTGGATGCATATCCTCATGTGTTGTACGGTATTGTGTGTCATGTATAGTGTTACTCATTGTTTATTCGGCTGAAACAATGAGTCATTAAACATTGTTTGGTATTATTTTACAAGAGGTACAATCCGGATTTTGCCATCAAACCTTCACTTTCCTGTAGTATTTTTGCCTCCTGATTAACGTGGTGACATTCATTCCTGGCGGAAATTAATAGTTTTCGAGATATTTTAACTTTTATGGAGAGCGATTTTCGGGTTCTGCGCATGCGCCGCCATTTACGATCTTCACTTACTCACCCTTTACTTTACGCACTTCACCTTCTGCGCATGCGCAAACATTACCATGCCGCCAAATTTAAAGTTTACCCACTGAGGAAGACCTGCCTGGGACATCTGGGCAACCATAAGCACTGGAAGGTAAGCACATTTTACCCACTTCTACCTCCCACCCTACCAACTGGACCAGCTCGAAGGATATTTTTTTCTAGTTGACCAACTTGTACATGTGCCCGGAAAGTGATTTACCCACTTTACCAACTGGACCAGCTCGAAGGATATTTTTTTCTAGTTGACCAGCCCCTACATGTGCCCAGAAAGTGATTTATCCACTTCTACCTCCCACTTTGTTATGTATTGGACCATCACTAGGGATATTTTTCTCTTGTTTACAATTCCAAACATGTTCCGTGAAACTCATTTACCGCCATTCCAATATGGCCGCGCATGCGCAGAACCCGAAAATCGCTATCCATAAAAGTTAAAATATCTCGAAAACTATTAATTTCCACCAGGAATGAATGTCACCACGTTAATCAGAAGGCAAAAATACTATAGGAAAGTGAAGGTTTGAAGGTGAAATCCGGATTGTACCTCTTGTAAAAATTTACCCATTGTTTAAACGTAAATGTTTACCTTCTACGGCAGGGTTTCCACTCAACCATGAAAACCTTAAAACCGTGAATAGGCCGTGAATTTTGTGTACCGTGAATAAACCTGGAAATAGCCGTGAATTTCGTCGTAAAACCTTAAAAATCTTGATTTTACGATGGTAGAACTACGTTATTATTAAAATGAAACATTGCAATATTTCCACTTATAGTTTCATTCTTGCACAACGCGTTTTGTCGTTACAAACGACATTATACGAACTTTCACCACATCGTGCCTAACATTAGCTTTTTAACCATGTTTAAACCAAAGGCATTATGCCCTGATAGGCACATATTTCTAATCTCAACGCCTCCACCCAGAATTGGCATTCCTAGGAATTTAAATATCCCGGTACGCAACATGTTAACATAATATAAAGGTAGCTGAACTCAGTCCAAAGTTGTAATGTGGAATTTATGTGTGTGCTTCATTTAGCAGATGAATATTTTAAATGAGAGTGGACAAGAGCAGAGTATAAATATTCCAATACCGTTATACTAATGAAGGTAATATCTCATAATCTAGCATTCACATGAATGATCCTTTTAACAATGTAGTTGTTCATGATTCACCTATGTCCTTCATTATCACCATGTTTACCAACCGATCTCAGATCGGTCTGAGCTCAGACCGAGCTGAAATTAGAAAGTGAGCTGACTCGGCGCGTTGCGTTTACCAACATGGATTTGACGTATGGATTGTTTCATAGAATCGATCAGAATCGATCTTCACCCATCGATTCTGTTTGGAAAGTGGTCGTCTCCTGCTCGCTCCATACGTTCCTCTTCCTTTCCAAACTCATTTCTAAAATCTTATTTCTCACCACGCCAACTCAATGAATCACAACAACCAAACGTGCTCTTGAAGAGTTAAGATTGCATTTTGTCTGTTATCTACATCTACATAATACCCTGCAAGCCACCTAAAAGGCGTGTGGCAGGGGGTGTTAGGACACCAGCCAGTTATGGGATGACAAAGAAGGAACGAAATGCGCAACGGAGCTGATCAGCTCGAATCGTTTACCACTCAGGCCGAGCTCTACGGCTCGATCTGAGATTTCAGACTGGTTTCGAAAGTGGACTGAGCCAGCCCGCTTACAGGCTGGCCTGGTCGGGCCGCTGCGTTTACTAACCCAGACCGAGCCGGCTAGACCGATCTGAGATCGGCTGGTAAACGTGGTGTATGTCAGTTGGTTTATCAAGCAATAAACCCATGTCTTTCATTATTATTACTCTTAGAACCATAATATCAATTCAGGGTTCCCACTCAACCGTGAAAACCTCAAAACCGTGAATTAGCCGTGACTTTCGTGTACTGTGAAAAAACCTGGAAAAAGCAGTGAACTTCATCCTAAAGCCTTAGAAATCTCTCAATCTTGATTTTACGATGGTAGAACTACAATAGGGTGGTTTCCTATTATTTTTTTATTGCTTTAATCGAAAGATTATTACTCCTGGAGTACGTATTTCACGCTTTTAGATTTTTAAATGACAACATCTATTTTTCACGATTAAATGAAAAGTGAAAATTTTCAAGCGCGCGAAAACGCGACGCTTAAGTATGAATGCTGGGAAATATCTCCGTACGTCGCATTTCTGGTTCCCCCTCCCGCCCGGTGAGGTGACCTTGAGGCGAGGCTTAGCGCTGATACCTCGCAGGATGCTAGCGGATAGCTGAGTACCTTGCTGGATGGTAGCGCTTGGTTTAAAAAAGGTTTATTAATACCTTATCAAACGAAGAAAACTTTCCGAACTTAGGTATTTTTAACGTGTGATTATTATGAGATGTTTCCCTGATCTCTGTGCCACATGTATGCATTGCTAATCTCAGACGATGTAAAACTCCTATCTACTCGTATAGAAACTAGGTCCCTGTGACGTCACGTGGAGTGGAATCGCATGGGCGCCAATCTGGCCTTTTACAAATGAGGATAAAATTTGACCCTTGCCATTCGTCTAAACCGGTATTTCAAAAACCAAATAATTTGTTTATTATGAATACACTATATATAAGAAAAATGGATATTTCGATCATATTTGGAGGTCATCCACTCGCAGACATTGTCCACGCATTTATCTACACACGTATATTCGCAGCGCAATTATTTGTCCGTGTGCCATGATGACACATTGAACTTAAGCCTGTACCAAAGCCGGAAGACTGGTGACCAAAGTGTTCATTAACACGTTGCGTACCGGGGTATTTGAATTCCTAGGAACGTCGAGATTGGAAATATGTGCCTGTTAGTGCGTAATGCCTTTGGTTTAAACATGGTTAAAAAGCTAATGTTTAGAATATAACTTTACCCAATCAAACGTTATGATGCATCAATTCATTATGGATAACGAACAACAACTGAAAACGTACTAACGAATACGTATTGTACGCTTTAAAATTGTTTAGGCTGACGCGCCTAAATGACGAGAATCTTCATCATCCGTCCGGAACGTTCAGGAAAAAAAAATGACGAGAATTCTCGCCATCCGTATGCAACGTGTTAACACTTGCGAAAATTCAGACTCTTCTTCACTTCTGTGGCACCCTGATGGTCACTCCATTTTCCCGCTCACAACCTTTCGCCAGAGCTGAATCTTGCAAACAATATGTGACGTCAGGAGAGATAGCACTTTCATAGCTGCATTTGCGTTCACGGTGTCTGTCGCGTTTGTTAAATTTTTAATTAACGCAAGCCAATGATTGTTACGTGATCCAAATTTCTGTCTAAAATGGCTTATCCACAAACCGTGAATTTGAAGACATTTAGACCGTGACAACCTGGAAATAACCGTGAATTTTTATAATGTAGTTGTAGTGGGAACCCTGTTAATATCAACAAAGAATTGGAAAGTTGCTTCGTCCTTAAGATGAAAAACATTCATAGATAGACTAACGGGCCCATATGGCATCCTTGAGGTACTCATCACGTAAAAGAAAAAAATTAGCTTTTCAGCTTAACTCGGACAATAAAGCATGGGAGCCTATATGGTTTATTAGAGCTTGATTTAAATGAGTTGAAACAGATGACGTTCTTGGGTGAATTTTTATAATTTAGATACAGTGGGAATCCTGTACGGTCAAAAGAGTGAAGAATAACACATGAAAAAGACGACCGTTCTGCCGTTCTCATAGTTTTTCACGTGTTCCCCTTCACTCTTTCAACCGTGGAAGCTAAACATTTACGTTAAAGTGTTTGATGATTCATTGTTGTAGTTGAATAAACAATGAGTGAAACGATACATGACGCGACCCTACATAGCTTCGGCAGAATTTCGTACATTTGCTTAAATTTCAGCATTTTACCTTTTTTGTAGCGATAGTAGGCTTTAAACTGACGTTCATGTAATTCAGCAAAACTTCAAGGTCTCTTCCTCAGGTCCTAGAGTCTATGTACTATCAAGCCCACTTCTGACAACTCACTGACATGATTGTTACATTGAATGAATTGTGATCAAATTGTTAACACTTTGAGTGCCATGGACGTAATATTACGTCTCGCTAATCTTTCTGAAGATTGCCATGGACGTAATATTACGTCTTTCCATTTAATTGGCTTTGTATGCGTGAAGCCGTAATATTTCGCCCATGGTACTTTTCCAGTTTACTGCTTAGGGGTTCTGTTATTTCAAAAATCAACTGCTCGATGGAAAAGGAGTTCACTTTATGTCTTGAGGACGAAAAGTCCTCTGTAGCTACCGGCATCCTCATCTTAGGCCACTTTGTGTGAAAATTCTTTGTGCCAATTCTTTGGACCGTTCGTTGAGGGTGCATTGACCCTTTTTGTCATCCAGGATTTATAATTCTTCGCTTGGAACAATGCTTTTTTATGATTTCCTTGCTTTAAATAGTTCAAATTGAGCGTGATAAAAAAATTATTATGCATGTTATGGCGATACATCATATGTTGCAACTTTTTTATTTAAAAAAAACTGTAGGTTTTCATTGTTAAATTATAAATTTAAAAATTAGCAATAAATGTTATTCAACTCATTCATAAAGAAGAGCAAAGTCCATTTTTATTGAAATGCACATCGATATAATTATATTTTTGATGCTAATGTTTAAAAAAATGTAAGAATCTAGTAAAAATGGCTGGATTTTTCCGTAGGGCTTTAAATTTAGCAGCCGGCACTCAAAGAGTTAAATAAACCTTTGATTATAGTTATCAATATCCCAAAAGTTCACTCATAACTGTCCATACTGATAACATGTCTCTGATTTAATGGTCGTGTCAATTTCTTTCTTTCACAGTGTCTACACATCAGGCGCTTCCCTTCATCGGATTCGGTTTCCTGGACAACCTCATAATGATAGTCGCGGTATGTGAGATTATGCCTATTTTATATTTTCCTGATTATAAATTAATATTATTATATTAAACAATTAAAAAGGTGTGGTACTTTTTCGCACAATTTCATCTACATCTACATAATACCCCGCAAGCCGCCTAAAGGCGTGTGGCAGGGGGTGTTAGGACACCAGCCGTTTACAGCTAAAAAAAATAATAAAAAAATGAAGTGCTCTAACGAAATTGGGACTAGCGTTTATTAAAGTCCTTTATGGTTCGGGGGAAAAATGAATTCCCATATCTATCCGTTCGGCAAAACATCCATCTTAATTTATCCCTTCTGTCGGACCTGGAAATATAGTGTGGCTCCAATATTATGTTCTCTGTGTCGCTCTTAAAGATATCCATTCTCAATTGTTCAAGCAATCTAAGCCCTAGCGAGCAGCCCCCGAGTCTCCAGCGGCTCCCAGCCTAATTCGCTTAACATCTGGGTAACACTGTCTGTACGCCCATAGCAGTTTTTGACGAAACGCGCAGCCTTCCTTTGTACTTTATTCAGTTCGCGGATTAAGTCTTTCTGCACTGGATCCCATACGCTCGCTGCATATTCAAGGTGCGGTCGGACGAGAGTGAATTTATTTTAGACAACCGGTATTGTCGCAGAGGCGACATCTTCAGGTATAGAAATTGGTATGTTTATAGTTATTTTGTAGGGATGGACGGATCCAGGATTTTTTTCGGATCCGGATTCGGATCGGATCCTTGATTTTCGGAGCCGGATCTTTCGGATCGGATATTTTCGGATCCAAATGCATTTTCAAATTCCTGCTATTAAACGAAATAATTATTCAATTTTATTCTGGGTACATGCAATCAAAGGAATGCTCTTTAGATTTTCATGCACATTTTAATATTTTTATAAATTAAAAATCATTTTTATAGACTTTCAAGTTGTTTTTTTTTTTAAACACCTTTACATGCTCGGGACCTAAACGGTTACGCTTGGGTTTGGAAAAATCTTTGGATGAACCACTGACCAGTGGGGTAGGACAAGAATCTAATGTGACGGCACATTCGAAGAGAGAATCAGAACTTTTTCCACCCTTATGGAGCATTGCATTCACTGAACCTATTATTCAAAATTTCAGATCCAGATACGATGTCATCCGCGAGTTTGGATCCGATGTATCTGATGAAGGGCAATACCCGCGCATATTTTGATCCGAGGTATCCGATCCGACCATCCCTATTATTTTGTAGTTTATTTGGTTGCTATTACGCGTTGGTAAGGGAGGGTTCCGTAGGGGTTAGAGCGTTACTCAGCTTCAGGGGAATTTCCAAGAGGGGGGTTTTAGACGAATGTTAATGGTCAATTTCAACCTCATTTGAAAAAGGCCAGATTGGCGCCCATGCGATGCCACTCCACGAGACGTCACAGGGACCTATATTCTATACGAGTAATCAGAAGTTTAGCATCATCTGAGATTACTAATGAATGCACGAGGCACAGATCTCAGGGAAGCATCACTTAATAATCATCTATTAAAATTGCCTATTGTCGGAAAGTTTCCTTCATTTGATAGGGTATTAAAAATCCTTATTTAAGCCAAGCGCTACCTGCTAGCAGCCTGCATCGTAGCGGCGCTCATAGTGTCGCACCAAGGAGGACCTCACACGGCGGCAGCTGGAACCAGAATGGCATCACACGGGCTTTTCCGAGCATTCAAACTTAGCCGGCGCGTTTTCGCGCGCTTGAAAATTTTCACAATACATTTAATAGGGAAGTGCACTAATTTTTTTTTATTGCTGAATTTGAAAGTTTAGCCTAAAAAAGAAACATTAGTACAGTCACTTTTATTTTCTGCATCTGGGGTATGCACTTTAAAACGTTTTGAAAGTCGGAATATTTCATGTTGCGCTGAAACACAGTGCCTCCATCTTGATTGAGATGTGACGTCACAAGGCAGTAGTCACCAGTGGAGTATCGCTGTATTCCGTCGCCTTCTTTAGCGCGGCGAGAGTTTCCGGGAATCGGTGGAGTTTGCTTCCTAAAAATGTCGTCTAGTACCGAAAACATGAATTCAAAATAGAATTATAAATGATTTTTTGTTCCAAATTTCATCTCGACGTCGAAACAAAAGCCTGGAGAAGATATTCATTCCCGTGCCTTAAGCACAAGCTATACGGAATAAATGTTTCAAGGCTGCTCCTGACTCTTACCTATCGATGATATTCTGTTTTGAAGATCATTTGAAGGTATTGTAAGATCAAATTGATATTTATATTATAAAATTTACTTAATAGGTACCTCAGTCACATCAGAAAGTGTGTTGAGTCAAAATATAGCATCTTCCGCGTAGACGTACGTAATTTATAAACTGAAAGTAGTTTGGTTAAAGAATTATGGCGCGACTGTTTTTTTACACGACCGGGCAAAATGCGTACTTTGCCCATGATACGTGCATATATGATAACAAACGATTTTTGTTAAAGTTAATCTTTATTTGTTGAAATTAGTACATTTATAGGTGATACAGATATAAAGGTACACGGCAGTTCGCGCGGCGTAATTTGTACTCCACTGGTGACGGGTTTATCTTGCTGATCTATAAAATTAGCTACAATACCTCGAACTTTGAAAACTCGCAATATAGGCAGTCAAAGTACATTGTAAGAATACACGAGACCATTATAGCCCAGAATGTACGTACAATGTCGAAATCCTTGGTTTTCAAATATTGACGTATTTTATACGCCAGCGCGCCCGGTCCAGGGTTATCAACTTTTATTTCATCCTATTTGTTAGTTGAAATTATATTTCAGAATGGTTCTTTTAGCACTGCTACTGAGGTAAACTGGTAGGTACTGAGTACAAGGTACTGAGGTATGTACTGAGTAAGTAAACTCCCTTTGGAGTAATGTGAATTACAAGTGTTCGAGATATATGGCATTTTATATTCGCTTTGTGTTCTTATTAATTATGCCTGTACGCATATTGTTGCTTGCCGCGAGCCTTTAATGGTATGTGCTCTTGCAAGAGTGGTTTTCATTTTTAATGTGGAAGTTGGTCAGTATAAGTAAAGAAAAAATTAACATTTTAGCGCACACCAACCCTTGTAGTCATCGTATCTCGGCGTTTGTAATGACACTGCTAAAATACCTAAACGCCATAATGACGATAAAAATATTGTCTCATGTCAATGATTGCTGCAATTATAATTAATGATAAACTAGACGCCGTATGATCACAATGAAGGCAACAAAAAATAATGCCATGAAGTAAACTTGAACCACGGTCCTTCGGGTAACATCTTTCCTTTGACTCGTGCACGCTACCACTACCCCAACCGACCCATTGGAAAATTATGGATACTTTGGATTTATATATATAACTTGTAAAAAGTAACGCATGAAAATTAATTAATTACAGCCTAACTAACGCCCTAATTGAAAAAGATGCAGCAAGGTACGCGGTCTCCCCTTGTTAGCCTTAACGCCTCGCATTTCTATGGAGCGTTGAACCTGTCCTCCTTATTCAAAAATTCAGTAACCATAAATACATCAAAGTTTGGTATACCATTTATAAATCGTTGGAATTTTCCTTCTCCCAACCAAGATTATCTTTTCCTGGACAGCGAACCATTGCAACAACCAGCCAGCTCGGAAATAAGGCTAACATCCCATGATTCTAGTAGCGAAGGGCGAACGTTCCGGCCGGCGTGAATACATACGCAACGAATAAGTCTTGCAGCAAACGTCTGAAATATGTTTATTAGTTTGACTCGGTTCTTACAAAAAAAGTTTTGGCATGATAATCGGCATTGTGCCAAAATATACCCAGCGAAAAATAAATGCCATCATGCATTTATCAAAGATTCAATGTGCTATTCATACTACTCTTTCCAAACTTGAAGTTGACACGTAAATGAATATTAATATATTACGCAATGATGAAGTCGTTTACTCAAAAGAGAAGCAGCCACATATATAATCTGAAGATATTTTATGACAGCAAAAAACGGATACTCTCAAATTCTGTAATTTTTCTATGCAATAATAGTGGTAGAACTAAACGGTGTAGAAGCTGCCTTCTGCTACTGCCTTGTGACGTCACGGCCAATATTCAACATGGACACCCGTTTTCGCGGCCTTTGAATTTTTCCATATTTCAGACGGTCATCTCGAATCAAGTATTCACTATTAGGATTTAAACTGTGGTTTTACGACATTATGTTATTCTGAACTCTAATTTTAAAAATGTGTTTGGTGTATTTGAAACACTAGTGCACTTCCCTATTGCGAAAAATAGATATTGTCATTTAAAAATCTATTAGCGTGAAATACCTACTCCAGGAGTAATAATCTTTCGATTCAGGCATTGGAAAAAAATAGGAAACCAACATATTAGCGTAGGAATTTTGGGGTTGGAACTGATTAATGGCATTTCAGTGAGCAAAACTGCTTTGAAATGTGAGCCAATTGACATATGAGCAAGGTTACAGAATGATTTATAGTTGTATCTAGAGGTAACACTGTATTGGCAAATTACGTCAGCACCTCAAATAATCGCATTACATCACTGAAATTTTGACCTCGGCTAAAACTTGGACTCTAAGGAAGGAGGACTAGAGAAGACTGGAGGCATTCGAGATGTGGGTATGGAGAAGAATGAAGAAGGTAAAGTGTACGGAGAGGAGGAAGAACAAGGAAGTGCTGTACATGGTGGGTGAGGAGAGGCAGCTTCTAATAAAAGATACAAAGGAGACAGAAAGTATGGGTGGAGCGAATACTCAGCGGGGAGGGGATGTTGAAAAGAGTGTTACAGAGGGTAGAATGTTAGGAGGAACGACGAAGTGCTGGACATGGTGGGTGAGGAGAGGCAGCTTCTAATAAAAGATACAAAGGAGACAGAAAGTATGGGTGGAGCAAATACTCAGCGGGGAGGGGATGTTGAAAAGAGTGTTACAGAGGGTAGAATGTTAGGAGGAACGACGAAGTGCTGGACATGGTGGGTGAGGAGAGGCAGCTTCTAATAAAAGATACAAAGGAGACAGAAAGTATGGGTGGAGCAAATACTCAGCGGGGAGGGGATGTTGAAAAGAGTGTTACAGAGGGTAGAATGTTAGGAGGAACGACGAAGTGCTGGACATGGTGGGTGAGGAGAGGCAGCTTCTAATAAAAGATACAAAGGAGACAGAAAGTATGGGTGGAGCGAATACTCAGCGGGGAGGGGATGTTGAAAAGAGTGTTACAGAGGGTAGAATGTTAGGAGGAACGACGAAGTGCAGGACATGGTGGGTGGGGAGAGGCAGCTTCTAATAAGAGAGACGAAGGAGACAGAAGGTATGGATGGAGCGAGTACTTAGCGGTGAGGGGATGTTGAAAACAATGTTAGAGGGTAGAACTTTGGGTAAACAAGGGAGAGGAAGGAAAAGAATAGGATTTTTAGATAGAATGCAAGGGAATAGGGCTTATTGTGAATTGAACAGGGAAGTGCTTGTAGAAAGGGGATTTTCCCAGAATGCTCGTTAAGTACTCTGAGGAAACCTACCTGAATTGGTTGAACACTATAATATTAATGATAATAATAAAAAAGCATTAAGTGCGACAAAGCTAAAATTTCTGTCACAGCGCACCTCTAATGAATGGATGTTTTTTTTTCTCTCTCCTTTTTCCTTTCAGGGCGATTACATTGACCTCACTCTGGGCACATACCTTGGCATCACGACGCTGGCGGCGGCTGCTCTCGGGAACACGATATCGGACGTGGCGGGCATTGGCTCTGCGTGGTACGTGGAGAGCGTGGCGATCAAGGTTGGAGTGCGTCCCCCTCAGCTCACGCCACAGCAGCTCGAGATGAGGTCGTCGCGGTGGGCCGCCAACTTGGTGCGTGATCAACAGCCTCCTCACCACCCTTATCATCAGCAGTGAACTTATCGTCTCTTTAGAAAAGTGATACAGTGGATTCCGGTTAATTGGGACACATCGGGACTTGTGAACTTTGCGCCAATAGGGTAGTTTCCTTCATCAAAGAAAACGAAAGGCATTGATTGCGATTTGTTACCCACCATTAGTGTATTCATAATATACAAATTATTTGGTTTTAGAAATACCGGTTTAGATGAATGGCAAGGGTCAATTTTTATCCTCATTTGAAAAAGGCCATGCGATTCCACTCCACGTGACGTCACAGGGACCTACTTTCTACACGAGTAGGTAGGAGTTTCACATCGTCTTAGATTACCAATGCATGCATGAGGCAAAGAGCTCAGGGAAACATGTCTTAATAATCACTTATTAAAACTGGCTGAGGACGGAAAGTTTTCTTCGTTTGATAGGGTAATAATAATCCTTATTTAAGCCAAGCGCTATCTGCTAGCAGGGTACCCTGCTACCTGCAAGCAGCCTGCGTCGTATCAGTGCTCAAAGCCTCGCCCCAAGGTCACCTCACTTGCAGTAGTGGGAACCAGAAAAATGTCACATGGAGTTTTCCTGGCATTCATACTTAGTCCTCATGTTTTCGCGCGCTTGAAATTTTTCACTTTTCGTTTAATTGATGAAAAAATAGATATTGTCATTTAAAAATCTGAAAGCGGGAAATATGTACTCCAGGAGTAATAATCTTTCGATTAGGCAATAAAAAAATAATGGGAAACCACCCTATCAGGCGAACTATCCTGTATATGGGCATAAACAAACGTTGAAATGATAGAAAGAAGAAAAGCATGTTTATAATGCAACATAAGTTTATTAATCTATTAATTTGATTAATAAATCAGCGAGTTTAGTTAAATTATTATCATTTTTAAGAATTATAACAATTAAGTTTAAATTATTTTTCACAGCCTCTGGCGATGCTGAATGAATATCTTTATAAGTCCTATTAAAGAAAAGTCCTATCCTCTTGCGGATAGTTCAACAACAAGAGCTTTCAAAATAGGGCAAAAATAGGAACATTAGATAAAAATAAGAGTAAATCAAAGGAGGAAAATATAAAACAATAGAATTCTGAAAACAAAAAATTTTAATTTCGTCGCGAGTATAGAGTCTATGTTGCCGACTCATGGCCCAATGAAGCGGCATAGGCTGTCCCAATTAAGCGGAGAATACTCTGGGATATTCCTCTATTGGGTTCTGTTCTTCCAGATCTTCCCCAATTAAGCGGCTGCCCCAAGTAACTGGTGGACCCATTAAACGGAATCTACTGTAATTGTGAAAAATCTAATCCCAGGATTTTCGATTTTTATTTTTCTTGCTGGATGATAGATGAAGCGGAATGTCCATCGTTGCTAAATGTGACGTCTGTCATAATAATTATATGCTAAAATTTTCGTTCATCTCGCAAATGAGGAATCTTATGTGAAATGATTTGAGTATATCCCCATTTACTTTACATTGAAATTAATTATCGATATGAAGTGAAAACCATGGTTGCCATGGAGCTTTTAATATAACTGGAAATATATACATATCACCAGTCAGCTACTACCCAGAAAATTTCGGACTGGTACGGTCAATAGCAAAGGAGAAAATGAGACCTATCAGTATAATTTCATTTCGATATATCATCATAAAGAATGGTTTCTCATCAAAATAATTTATGTGTGTGCATGTGGGTTTGCTGTCCTACAAAGGAATACACGACCTTCGGGTGGCCGATTGAGCTCAAATTTTCTGATTCGGTAGATCATGGCTATCAATTCAAGATTCCGAAGCAAGGCGACGCACCTCTCGTAATTTTTCGAGAAAAAAGCAATTATAAATCATAAATAATGGATTTGTGTAATATATACGGTATTTCCTGTCATCTTCAAGACAGCAGTGGCCCATTGGTTATGGACTACTGAAGTAAGGATGGTGAAGTCGCTCCTCACCCGCGGAACTTTGTTTATTTTATTTTTCAATGATTTTATTGTTTATATTTTTAACGCTAGACGCCACGTTTCTGTCCACTTTTCATCCTGTTACTTATCTCAAGCTGATCCATTTCCGTTCCCAATGAAAGCATAATCTGTATATAGGGTGGATTTCCCTCTCAATTACAGTGGAACCTCGTTAAAGCGAGTACGGGCTATAGCGACACCCCCGCTATTACGAGAGATAGCTGATGCACAGTCATTTGACCCTATAATAGGCGTGTTAAAAAATTCGTTTTTACGAGACCCTTTCGGTGTGGGCTCTCGCCATAGCGAGGGTTTCACCGCCAGAAGACTTTCATCAAGACTCCTTAACCTCTGTAATTGCTAGCGATCTGTTAGAAATGAAGTTAATGGAGTGCTCAGTCTCAAATGTATGTGGTAAACTGTCGTTCGATAAATATAATGATTGACGAAACAATGCTTTGCATGATTTTTATTCAGTGCGGCGCTTATAAATTGTTTGAACAGTTAGTCGTTATTTGAGTAAGGAAATTTAGTGATGCAAAAAAACATCGCCTTTCGTCTGGATTTATGCTTACGTTTATCGGATAGATGTTTATCTGTCGCCACACCACTCCTGTTCCTGTATATCTGTTCGCAACAGGTATATTGGCTATTATTTGCTCCACCTCCGGTAAAGCGACAATTTGCTATAGCGAGTGTTTATTAGTGCACCGTGGGGTGTCGTTATATCGAGGTTGCACTGTAGTTATTTAAATGCCATTATTCTGTCCCCAACCCTACAGAAGACAATTTACACTTGCAAAACCCTAATATACCTAGAGAGAACAAATAAATGCAAAACCGCCCTTGGAAAGGTTATTATATAGCTCTTGCTTCATTTCCCACCCCTTTCAGCACTTATTATTATTGAAAAAATGTAATAAAAATATTTTCATTGAGGCAACGAAGATAAGAAAACAATCTTTAAAAATGTAAACAATAAAATCCTCACACTAATAAATGTACATGCAATGTGCATCTTTTAGTGTGAGGATGTACATTTATTAGTAGACAATACAAATGTAATTACATTTATAAACATTCTCAGTTGGATTGTGATAGTTGTGGCGTACGGTTGTCTCTTTGCTCACGAGTTTGTTTATAAAGTGCAATAAAAATATTTGTAAGTGCGTTCAAGAGAGAATAAAAAGCGTTACACTATGTACGTTTTAAAATGTGCAAGTTTTCAAAATAATTATATTTTTCCTCTAAATAGTGCTGAAATCATGAAAATCCGATGACAAGATACACTCGTCATTGCACGGTTTTGCCTCGAAAGTTCTTGACGAGATAGAATCGTCATTACGGGGCAAGGGGTTAATCTTTGTCCTCTCTTTGTCTACAGGGTCGTGCGTACGGCGTGACACTGGGGTGTCTCCTGGGCATGGTCCCACTCTGGTTCCTGCCGACGCCGGACAAGGAAGTGCCGAAGCCGCTGACGACAAAAGAGGCGGAAGAATCACCAGTAGGGACCGGGATCCAGGTGGCAGTGCTACCAACATAGGCGTGGTGCGGTCAGCCTTCCTTTCCCCAGTCAGCAGCTAAAGAAAACATAGAGGAGTCTATTGAGTAGTTGGCAGGCTTGTTGTCTTAACTTTTTCCCGCTCCGACAAGCCTGCGAAGGAGGTTAGAGGATAATAAATTCTGCCATTAATGGATTTTTTATTATTTTTTTAAATCGTTGACATGGTTGAATGATTGTGTATAGTTGATTAATATTATTATTATTATTATTATTATATTTTTTGTGTCCAGTTTACTCCTGTTTTGAGGATGAAATGTTGTTTGTTATCGGAGGTGGCGATAGCTCCCTTCTTTATAAGGCCTCTTCTCATTGGCAGGTGCCAATTGCCTTTGACACTTTCACTGTCGTCATTTGTAATATTTTTCCGACAATGCTCCAATTAGCAAATTTTCCGAAGGCCACTCAAATAGATACTCTTTAAAGACAGCTAACGACCACTTTTGGACTTTTTCTGTAATTTATTTTGGAGGTAAGCAATTAAGACGCTCCTATTATTTTGAAGATTTTATTCAAGGCTTGTTTTTTTTTTTAAGAAATAAAGTACCATTTTGATGTACACGTCAGACACTGGTTTTGTGATTTTGAAGTTTTATAAACACTAAAGCATTACTCATATTGTGACTGAGTGACCCATCCAGCTCGGGGTAACTTCTCTCTGTGCTCCATCCCCACCCCCCTCATAGTATGAGTCCCGATAAGGACCCACTCTCTTGATATTTTACACTAACTACATACTGAGATACACCTCACTCAAAGACGCGCCAAATCGGTTGTATGGCGAAGATTTCAAACGACATATTACGTAGAATTCGGTTAACCTTTCTAGTTTCTTAATTTTAGGAATCCACATGAATTCAACTCTAGGACCATTATGTTCTGTATACTTATAAAACTAGTGGGTAGATCTCTTGGCCACTAACCAAGAGGTCTCATGTCTAAAGCCTGGGTTAATCCAACATCTTAAAAATCTACACTAACCACTACAGTGCATAAAGTTATTTTTGTCAAATATTCATTTAGAAAGTAATTATTCTGGCTGATAAGGTTTATTTTAATATATTTCCGCAATTCTTAAATTTTTACAATCAATGGTGAAAATAATACAGCCCGTTCGATATATCGGACGGTCATTTGTCAGTGCTTTTTACAGATTCAAAATAGTACAGAAAAACTTGATAATATTGGAAATTAAAAGATCAACCTTTAGAAGAAAAATGAGATAAAAGTTATCAACATATTGAGCAAAATACTATAATAAAAAATAATTTACAGTGAGTCCTCGTTTAACGTCACTTACCGTTCCTGAAAAATGTGACGATAAACGAAATGACGTTAATCGAAGCATAATATCCCATAAAAACAATGTAAAAAGTGAATATCAGCTCCTAAACTTCACAATTCCCAAGCGAAAAAAATGTTAGCGTAGCGTATCATATCTGGGGCATTTTTTACGGTGGGAATGCCAAACTATGGCATAAATATGAGTTCCTGTCTTCATCGACGACAATAGCAGCAGTGACGTAAATCCTCCATTTTTGTATCTTCCAGCATTTGCTTTTCGGCTTCGCTATGGTGGTCGCCCGGGCGAGCGTCGCCTGGGCATCATCATCGCTTAAACATCGTCGCAGTTACAGGAACCAAAATTATTGTGAACTCTGCAAAAAAAGTGACGATAAAATCTCCGAGTTCTACACAGAAAAATGCCTTGAAATCACTTTTTTGGTTCCTGAAAACCATTATGTCAAGTAAAACCTTGCGCACCTACGTAAGAATTCATTTTGCAGAAATTTTTGCTAAAACCGTAATCGCAATTAAGAGTAAAAACACACCGTTTTACACTTCGTTTAGACTGACTATATTACCGCCCGCAAAACGAACAACCTGTAACATCCGCCGCACAAATTTGAAAGACTTGACGTTATCGCAAAGCGTAGGTGCGATGAACGAATGACGGTCTCAAAATTTTCGTGACGTTATCGCGAAATGACGTTAAACGGGGTGACGTAGAACGAGGACTCACTGTACTCACCCCATGCGGGTGACTGAAAACTCTTTCAATACCGTGTCTCACATAAATGCTTCTCAAGTCGATAAATTCAGGGAATAAACAAAAATATTAGCAGGGCGGTGAATACAGGCATCCATTTGAACTTTATGCAGTATCAAAATGTAGCACAAGTCAACTGGAACCCAGAAAAAAAATTAAATACGCGCCTCCGATATATCGGACGCTATTCGCTAATGGGTCAATCCAATGTGGAGGACTGACTGTTAAGGGAATCCCATTTTGTGTTGTTCTGACATTTTTTGCTGATGAAAAATAAATTTGAACTTATTTAGTGTATAAAAAAATTTTTTTGTTAAGAAACAAGGCTTGGAATCACATATTAATGGCAGTAAACTCCTAATTATCCAGGCTAATATAGACAGGGTAAGGTGGCACGAATAATTGTGAAATACGAATAATCCTAACTTTCACTTCTATTTCTTATATTGTTCATAATTTACACAAATCAAACAATATACAAGGCAATACAAAAGGAATACCACAACTTTAAAAATTCATATTTAATCAAAGAAACACCATAGAAACTTGTGTTGTGCCAGCATTGTAAAGAGCATCAAAAAAAGTTTTTTTCACTTGAAAACAAGGTCACGAATGTGTAATACAGTAGAACTTGGTTAGTACGTTTCTTGAAGGACCGCAAAAATTAAACGTACTATCCAGGAAAACGTGTTAACTAGGCAAGTAGATAAAAGCAATAGGGGTATTTGCACTGTGTTGAAAAATCGTCATAATTACAATTACTTTCGGAAGTTCACGTAGGATCGTCTTCGTGAACACTTATCACATCAAGAAAATGAGCTCTGCATTTCAAAAAACAGTGCCATTTGAATGAAAATCAACGTTTTACGGATTTCCCTGTGAGAATTACTTAAAAATGGCGTCATTCTCCCGTGATTTGTCATTTTTATGTTTTAAATAGGACAAGTTAAGCCAAGTGATTTCTTCTTTATCACAGCTTTCTCGGAGAATATGACGATAGCTCTTAATATACCATTTGGTTGTATTAAAACATTGTAATTGTTGGCAAAACTTTATTTACCATAACTCACGGCAACCGCCTTATGCATTCTTTCTTGGAACGAAACCCTATTGATTTTTGTAGTGATTGATATATCCATATTGATATGACGATTAACCCTTCGGCGCCCAAAAATAAGTGAGAGAGAATAAAAAAAAACAAGTGGTATAAGTAATTGTGTAATATCCAAGAAAAAATATAATGGAATACCACAAAGTTAACTATGAGTTAGTGGATTTTTATTTTTTTTACAGTACATATTGGAACGGAAGTTATTGCACGGAAACCTCCACCTATTTGTATGGTGCTTTAGGCTCACAGTGCAACGTGTGCAAATGCAGGGTATCTCATTAAATTTAAAGCTCCGGCCAAAATTGTAGATACGACCCATCCCTAGTTTCTGGAACTCTATAATGATCCATGCCATTGCTTAAGCTTTGATTACAAGTAATGTAAATGTAAACGCATGAAATAGTTAACAGGTTGTACATACTGTTTAGTGGGTGTCTAAATAAGCACTAAATTGATATGTTTAAATTCATTTTTTTTAACATCGACAAACTTTTTATCACAACTCTGGCCGATTGATATTTTCATTCAGTCAATTTTTTACTGGCAATGTCGTAAGCTATGGAAATTAATAGTCTATAGCAGTTAGTTCAATGTGAAGATGAAACCAAGTTGAACAAATCGTAAATGTCTTATCGATAATTATCACCAAAAACATCACACAACTTACGTAGTGGAGTATATATAAAATTATAGAGTAGCAGAGGAAACGGAAATGGGAGAGAATTAACAGAATATTCTGTATCACTAACATTGTTGTTTTGAGCAAAGCCTTTGTATAAAATACCTATTTAAAAATAGAATTCTTGCATATTTTTACATGAAGCAACGGCGATTTCTAACTGAGAACCAATTATTGTTAACAGAAATAGTTTTTCTATGGAGTACCATTGTAGTATCTTGTTGTTTGTGGATTTCTTGGAATAGGCCAGACTTTATCAAGATGAAGGAATTTTGTCTTTACCGAAAGCAATACATAATTTCTTACGACTTGTAATAATGTACATAATAGGTAATTGAATTGGCAGATTTCTGGTTGTCTTTTAACAATAATATTATTTATTTCAAAGTTTAGGTCCTTATCAAAAATGAAAAAAGAAAAGCTATTTGTCCGATGTTTTTGAAATAGTAATTTCCTCCATCAGGGCTAAAAGAGGGATGAATACACCAGTTGTCATAGGTAGAAAAGGTTCACCAATAATAATCAAAATAGAAAATGTATTTCGATATAATTTTGCTTAATGGATTAAAGGCAACACATATCTAATTGTTTTTGTACACAAATTATCAGCTCTTTTTTTGTTGAATTGTTTACAAATTTGTTGCTAGGGGTTTATCATTTAGTATTATTAGTTTTTGTGTTTTAAATTATGATATATATTTTACGTAAATTACATGTCTTTTCTATTGTTGTACGAAATTTTATCTCTATCAACATGAATCATTTTTTTTTAAACAATCTTTTTGACGATTTTTATGCATCTTTTTTTTAAATGCAACATGATGATGGAAAAACTACAAAACAATGCCCAATGTTTTTATTCAGTTTTAGTAAGGACCTAAACTTATGATAAAATGATATTAATGATTGTGGAAGTAGGCTTGTTGTAGTAATAAATTCATTATCTCACGATTAAGCCTGAATCACACGATCATTTTTTTTCGTCGCGGAAGTGATCACAATCGAGATCACTTTTCCCGTCGCGAAAAGCAATCGCTCTAGTGATCATTTTTCTGAAACACACGGTCACTCCCGCCGTCGCCTTTCCAATCATTTCCGATATCACAGCTCGTTGTCATAGGACCCGCATCACGAAAATATACAGCGTGTTTGTTTGTTTATGTCATTCCCACAATTGTCAAACGTTGCGCTGCAATCGCTACTTAGGGGAATGCGTTCCGATTGGCTGATATGGGGTTTAAGTGACGGTTTTTGCAACGGAAAAAGCGACCGGACGAGTGATGAAAAATAGCGATGGGAATCCTCATCGCGATCGCAAAAAACAATTGCCGGCGACGATCATTTTGCGCAGTAATCGCGATAGTGATCACTTTCGCTACGAAACAAAATGATCGTGTGTTTCAGACTTCATCACTCTTAAATCTGGGCTAAATGAACATGACTGATGCTATTCATCTGCATAATATTCCAATGAACAACATATGATCATCTTTTATTCATGAGGTACCTCAAGGTAACACGTTTGCAATTTTTTTATATTCATCAGGGATGGCTATTGAAACGAAAATAAAATGTTTCGTTTTGACCAGGAGGGGAACGATACGAGGCCTAGGTGTAGTTTCGTTCCCGCACAAAATTAAAATCATCAAGGAGTTTAGATGTGACCTAGGACGAAACTTTACTCCACGGAACAAAACTATCTTAATCGAAACTCCGCAGCTAATAATTTAGTTTTGATCCCAAAAGTTGAGTGGAGGGGAATAAAAGGGGATATTTTCGACCCATTACTTTTGATGTACGCGTAGAGAGTTTAAAAACATTGAGCTTAAAAATCAAATCGCCAGTTAGCGTTCACTCTTCTCCTGTTGGTGCTAACAATAAATGTCCCCCATGCATCTAATGGCAGTGAGAAGTATGTACCTCTACTTCATTCAACCACACTTCGTGATCGCTTCGTAGTCGAAACTAAACCGTTCGAAGGTGAAGCACGTGGTCCCTCCGGTGCGAAATATTATCTGCATTTTGTTTCGTCCGAGAGTTTTAGTTTAGTTTCGACCCAAAGTACTGTATTTCTCCAAATATAGTCCCCCCCCCCCCCCTAATGTTGAGGCCTCAGTTTTGGGGAAACATTAAAAAAAATATGCTTGAATACAATCCCCCCCCTTTACTTTTACGATGGGAATTTTTGGAAAAAAAGGATGGACTGTCTTCGGATAAGTATGGTAGTTTAGACTCCACATTCGTTTGGACCCTGAGTTAAGCCTCCCGTTTTCAATTATGTTTTGTTTCTACATTTCTCTCCCGGGAACGAAACTATTTAAATTTCACTGGTTTTGACTTTCGTTCAGCTTCAACTAGCGTGCCGGTACAGTGTACAGTGACCCTTCTGATAATCAAAACCGTATTTAACCCGTCAGCACCCAAAGCTTTTTTTAAATCACACATATTTCACATTTAAAAAGATGATACATACGAGCCCAACACAATGAAAACAATTCAAACTGACTGAATAATAGAGGAAAACTTCTACTAAGTATGTGCACCGAAATGTACGCTAAAATTCACATATTAAATGCATTGCAGGAGTATTGGCTCGGCACTGCACTGGGTGCCATATGGCACCCGCGGGCGTTGACGGGTTAATGTCCTACCTATGCACCCTTTTTTCATTTGCATTATTTTAATGTTCAAAATTCTGCAGAAATATTGAAATACCTGGTCATACACAGCCACCCAGTATGCCTATTCCATTTATCCAATTCCATTTAATCCAATTCAAATCTGTTTCGCTTCTGAATTTCACTCCCGGGAACGAAACTATTGAAATTTTACTGCTTTTACTGACTTTTTTTTAGTTACAATTGCCATTCCTGATTTTCATGTTTACTAAAAAACCTTTTGGGTCCTACAGACTTAGCTACTCACTGGTTAATTATCCTATCTTCAGGAATTTCCTTAGCACCCTGTTTCCGTGACAGCTGACTCGCATCGAATGAATAATAATAATACAGTAGATTCTGTATAATGGGTCCACCGGTTACTTGGGGCAGCCGCTTAATTGGGGCAGATCTTGAAGAACGGAACCCAATAGAGGAATATCTCAGAGTATTCTCCGCATAATTGGGACAGCATGCCACTTTATTGGGCCATGAGTCGGCGACATAAACTCTATACTCGCGACGAAATTATAATTTTTTGTTTTCAGAATACTATTTTTTTATATTCTCCTCCTTTGATTTACTCTTATTTTTCACAAATTCTCCTATACTTGCCCTATTTTGAAAGCTCTTGTTGTTATACTATCCGCAAGAGGATAGGACTTTTCTTTAACATGACTTATTGTTAGTAAAAGACATTCATTCAGCGTCATCCGAGGCTGTGAAAAATATTTTAACTAAATTGTTATAAATTTTAAAAATGATAATAAATTAACTAAACTCGCTGATTTATTAATAAAATTAATAGTTTAATAAACTTAGATTGCATTATAAACGTTCTTTAGTCTTCTTTCTACAATTTAAAAGTTTTTTTATGCCCATGTACAAGAGAGTTCGCCTAATTGGGGCGGCCGCTTAATTGGGGCAAAGTGCACAAGTCCCGATATGTCCCAATTAAACGGAATCTACTGTAATAATAATGCTTCATTTGCCATGATAGATCGGATACATAAAAAGCATAACCGATAAATGGCACGTCAGAAAAAAGAGGAATTTAGATACATATTACATGGATTAAAAAAAATAAATGTTAAAAACACAGACAACTTTACACATGTGGTATAAACTGTACATGGAAATAGAAATACTTTAAGACTCGAGAGAGTCATCACTCATGAATTCATTTACAGAGTAATACATTTTTTCCAGTAAAAAGTCTTTTTTAAGTTTTACCTTGAGGAGACTGGCACTTTGCATATTTTTCAATTTCTTAGGTAATTTATTGTAAATTCCGATTCCCATTTCATTTGGGCTACACTTCAACCTTTCGGTTCTTGTACAGAAACAATGCAGGTCAATAGTTTGCATATAATTATTATCGATTTTTCAGACTTTCTCTGTCAATTTTGTCTTCCCTTGTGTCTCTCTTGCCGAAGATCTCTTGAAGATTCTTTTGTATCGTGATGAATGCGCCTCAAAACTTATCAAATGTTGCACTTGTACACAAACTAATGGTGGTAGTGCAACCAATGCTCTCAAATCTAATACCACATGCAGAATTATTGATTGATATTATTATTATAAGTAGTTATGTGAGATAAGTTTGCGTAACTACCCGTATTGGGTCACACTGACCCAGAATTTAAACCTTAAAAGTAATAACAGTCGCATGATTGGAAATAAAAATGGGTGTTAATGAATAAGATACAGGCTATTTAAAGCATTTCATATTGCTTTTTCCATGAGATTCAGCGGTCTAAACATAGTTTTACAGATAATTTGCAAGTACTGTCTTCTTATATCAAATTTTTGCTAAATATCGCTCATGACGAGTCGTAGTTTCCATTATAGGGCTAAAAATGGGAGGAAAACACCAATTATCGTAAGTAGTTAAGATTCACATGACATAACCGATTCAGGAAATGTTCTTCAATATAATTTTAGACGTGGATTGAAGGCAAAATGTTCAAAATTGTTTTTACACAACTTATTATCTTTTTTTCTTTGGTGAATTGTTTACAAATTTGTTGCTTGTGCTTATCAGGACACGAATAATAGCATAGAAAGCAAGGGATAAGTGCAATAGAGATTACATGGGACACGAATTGCTTAACACTAGAACCGCTGAACTTTCCAGCCCCTCCAAAACCGCGGCATGGGACTTTTTTGTCCCATTGACAAAATACGTTGATCCTGTCATGTTTAAGTATAAATGACGGTTTTTTTTGTGGCTTGTGTGAACAAAACACGTGTTTAAGTAATATTTAATGTTTAAATGTGCTGCAAGGCGAAGGGTGTTGGTTGCAAGCTCAGACCTGCGCCGGGCAGAGGTGATGCGGCCGGCGCTGCATGAGTAGGCGGCCGGCGCAGTGCACAGATTATTCCCTTCTGCGCTTCTAGCTGGCAGAATAACGGTATCTGTGCATCGATCCCCTTCGTAATAAACTGTTATTATGCTAAATACAAAATAAGGGTACAAAAAAAACTGAAATTTTATGTTTTCCCCATATGGGACAAAAAAGTCCCATCCCACGGTTCTGGGTAAATCGTCGTTTTTCTCGCGAACCAAACATCGGACAATATTTTCGATACGACCATCCAAAAGAGCATAAAAAATGAGTAAAAGTCGGTAAATTTCAAAGGGATCAAACCACTAGTACATGAATGGCAAACATTTGCAAAGAGGGATGGGACAAAAATAGTCCCGTCCGCTGTTCTAGTGTTAAATATTTAACTGAATGCAAGTTTTATTTATTGAAACCTTTTAAGTCATATAGACCTAACTACTTGCTGGTTAAGTATCCTATCTTCAGGAATTTCCTTAGCTTCTTGTTTCGATGACAGCTGACTCGCAGGAAATGAATAATTAAGCTTCCAGAAGCAAGGCAGCACTTTTATTGGTAACAGCAGATTTTATTGTTATATCCTCCCATGAATTGTGCTGAATTTGTAAGTTTATCATTTTGATCTAAATGTGTGTTGTGCCATTAAATATTATTTCTGCTTTTGCCAAATATCCTCACACTTTTAAACATATTTTCGATACATTTCTCTTGAAGAATTATTACTGCACCTCTTGCCAAATTGGTTGTTTGCTTATAGTGATATTGAATTCCTATAATGGAAAACTTTGGAATGAAATTTGAGTGACTGTTGTGGTTTTCAGTGAAAGTAATCGAGTTTTATGCCTTAAACTTCTGCCAACTTACTAGATTTTGACATTACCAGGCCTTGTAATTTTTTTTATATCGTCGTTGAAATCACTGCAATTTACCAGTGCTTTAACGATGATAATAGAAGGGATTTGATGGGAGCAGTATGCCCATCGGAAAGAATTTGAAAATTATGCTAACATCGGTGACATCTCAATGCATCAGTAGTGAAATGTAGCCAGATATTCGTACAATTTCATCTACCTGTCAAAATTCACCACGTAACTTAAGTTTTACTGTGAGAGCACTAGAGTAATTACTGTGTGTTTTAAACAATGCCCTAATAAGGTAAATATGTTTACTTTTTGCAAGCTCATATGAGAGGTAGCTACATAAAATAGTCCAAGAAAGTAATAAGTTTTTTACGGAACAACTTTTAACGCAACTTTTTGTACTTCAGGGAATATTTTGAAGTTGATTTGAAATTGAAGTTTATCTAGACAGTTGTAGTCGTAAATTTAAAATCAATGAATTTATTTTTTTTAAACTATGGACCTAGTGATTTACACTCGCCTAATTATGCTAGCTGTGAATATTACGTATTAAGCCTAACTGATGTTTGTATAAAATTCTCATGTTTTCACCCCCAGGATGTAATGAATAATGATTTGTTGACATCACTTAAAACTCAAGTGTTTTTAAAATGTATCATCGGCATAAATTATTGCACCACCGAGGAAAATATTTTATGCTTAACAAGATGGAGACAGTTTACTGATAAACAGGAAGCTAACAGTATATTTTGAGAGAGGGCCTTCATTTGTTTGTTTATCATGGTTACCTCTCCCTAACTGCTGACATCTGGCTGTGGTTTTAAGCAAAACATCACTTTGATAGACAATTTTATTTTTTCAGAATTTAGGAGCAAATCATGATTACTGTGATAACGAAAATTGATTTTTTTTCTGTCATTCACCAAACACTCTGTAATGTATACCGTATTTGACAGCATATATAAGACGCACTGGCTTATAAGATGCACCCTTATTTAGAATGCCACTCACAAGGAAAAAAGTACAATAGTCCATGCGACGGCGCAGTACCACAATAACTTAAAAGGTGTTTTTTTTTTAGTTCTCACGTTACGTAAAAGCCAAGTGAAAAAATCATTGAATGCAATTACCAAACATATTTTTATTGAGGAAAATTAACTAGCGGCAAGCTGTTTTGAACATGATACGTAAATTTCAACAATGAATAAATGAATGAATAAGCGCAAGCAATCGAATATAATACAAAATAAAGCAGAAACAACAAAAAACAGATTCTATGAAAACGTTGCCTATCATGAAATTTAACTTTTATCACTTTCAAAGTCTTAAAAATCCTTTCCACCATCATCATCATCATCGAAAACGAGAATATCGTCATCCTGACTGTTTCCGTCATCGCTAGTAGCACCTTCTTGGAATAGTGCATCGTCTTCTGTTCGAGCGCTACTGGTTTCGTTAACTTTTCGACGGGAACGGTTCGATGTGGGAAGGAAACCATCCCAGTTCTCTCATTTGAGCGATATTCGGCTCACAGAGCCATTATCTGGTGCAAGCCATTATTAAATATTTGCGGAAAAGTGCAACTATCTTTTATTTGAACATGCATCGTGAAAACCATACCTCAACTGGTAGAATACCTTTAACGATGCAACTTCATAAGAAATTCATTCAGTGTAGTAATCGCTGCAGACAGTATATGAGCAGGAGTGGTCTGGCCTGGTTGGCAATGTTCAAGGGCCCCAAGCTTAGGGAGACCCCACTTTGCTACCATCTATCGTTTAGGGTGTACGAAAGGTCTAGTAAGAAAAGACTCTGATTACTTGAACCAATTTTTTTTCTATGTAAAATTCTAAGTTTTATTCCGAGTTCTCTCATTTGAGCTATATTTTTGACGTCAAAAATTTAGTTAAACCTGATAAAACAATTATGGCAGATGTAGAAAAAGTTGTCTCTCTCTACACCTTTATCTGGGCAAAAAATAGCATTCGGTATTGAAAGTTTACCTGTGTCCTTCCAGTTTAAGATGCAGGTAACTTTTTTGAGAGACCAGATTTAGGGAAAAAAAGTGCGTCTTAAATGCCATCAAATACTGTATATTCTTGATGTGTACCTTTCAAATTGGACAAATAGCTGCATTTACTGTTTTTTAAAGGCCAAATTTGGGGATAGTTAAGTGTTTGAGAGGTCTTGAATGTAAAATGTATGTTTGTAGCATTTCTCTGTAGTGTATGCATCATGATTTGTGTGTAAATATTGTAAGAGTTTGAAGAGAAAACTTCTCTTGTACACTATATTTTTCTCGCTATGCCTTGTGAACATGCCTTTGTCGAACAATTTATCCTGTACGTTCCGATTGAGCAGAGAGAAAAAGAAGCTGTTGTTTTTTACTCTTCACGTGTGAATCGAGAACTAGATTATTGTGGCTTGTACATTATTCTCTGTCTATATCAAGGAACGTAATTGACGACATGTGGCTTATCTTGTTAACTGTTTCATTTCCAAATTGTATCCCTCCTGATGGGGGTATGAATTCTATTGCATCTTGAAATATATTATATATGAATAAATATATATTATACATTCAATAAAAGTGCTCATGCAGGATGGTGTTCTACTTATTTACGTGTCGATACTTTTTTAAAGATTTTCTTGTGATTTCTTCAAGCTTTTACCTATCAGTGCAGACCAAGGAGGTCATAAATATGTAGAGGTGCTATTTCCAAGTTTTTGATGTGGTCAAAGTTGCACCATCTTAGCTTGCTAATTTTTGGACTTTGAATATTTAGAGGAGGCCAAGTTTTGTTTTGAAAATGCACTACTATAAGTGAAAATTGCTACCATATTCATTATTATTTAGCCGGTGCAAGGGCGTACCTAGGATCATATCTAGGGGGGGGGGGGGGGGGGGCAAGCCAAGTTGTGACATTTTAGCATGGAAAAGGTGAATGAAACCAGCATTTTAAGAATTTTATAACCTCTTTATTAGTTTTTTTTTTTTAAGTATACCGGGACTAGACACAGGGATAACTTTTACGGGAGTCACCCGCAATGCGCAATCGTGCGAAATATCCACAGAGAAAAAATCATCCGCCTTGACCGGGATTCAAACCCGGGAACATTTCGAAATTTTTGAACACGAACAATTCGAACACGATTGTGCATTGCGGGTGACTCCTGTATAAATTATCACTGTGGCTAGTTCCGGTATACTTAAAAAAAAAAAAAAACTAGTCAAGAGCAAACACCTCTATGTGTTCTATGTCTGGGCCTGCTCTCCGGCTGTGGCGCTGTGTGCACGATTTGGACTGCTTGTGGCATCATATGCTCAGCAGTCCTGCAACACCTTGTCCGGTAGTGTCCTAAAATATCCACAGCCTCGGTAGCTTAATTGGCTAAAGCACTCGACTGGAAATAGGGGGATCCGGGTTCGAATCCCGGTCAAGGCGAATGATTTTTCCTCTGTGGATTTTTCGCACGAGCACTTTATTAGTTTATGAGATTATTTATTTGAACAAATAGTTTTATGCAGGAATATTTCTCGGGTTTTCCACCGGGTGTCGTATCGGGTTGTAGTTCCCAACGTTTCCATGACTAAGTCTGTCATCGTTAACCCCTGATGACGATGACGGACTTAGTCATGGAAACATTGGGAACTACAACCCGGTGGGAGACCCGAGAAATATTCCTGCAGAACAAACGCCGGGAAAAACTCAGATTCTAAATAGTTTTATCTTAGTTACATATCTTATACTAATACATATCTTTTTTGGTGGGTTTAAGGAAAATGTTTTGAATACTTTCGTTTCAATTCAGTACTGATTTTTCTTAAACACTTGCGATTTTTGCTCAAAGGGGGGGGGGGGAGGAGGGCAGCTACCCTTCGCTTGGTACACCCATGAGCTGGTGATTGTCATCTGAGTTTTCCCATCATTCACGATACTTAGAAGAACTATTAACCCTAACACGGGCAAGGTGAGTCTCTTGGACTCATCGCATCACATTTTTGAGAATTTTATTATGTTATTGAAATGTCAGCACGTTGTAATTTTTTTACTTCTTATAAATTTATATTTCCTACAAATTAGAGTAATTCAAACTTCTTTCGGAATCAAAGTAACTTGGAAATAATTTTTTTTCCCTGAATTCCCACAAATCCGGGCAAGGTCAGTCTGTTTGCACGAAATGTAAAAAGTAATGTGCATTTTACAAATATTTGGTTTGAATTGTCAAAATTATCACTATATACATGTGACGATAAATATTTTGTATTTTTATGCAGTGAAAACAGAAACAATTAGTCAAAAGAGTCCACTGTACTCGCTGTTTCACTATGTATGAAATTAATAAGTAGTGTAAAACTATTATTAAACAAATAATAATCAATTTTATGTTAAATGATTCTAAGGTGCACAATATGTACAAATTGATGTGAAAAGTAATATTTTTTCACTGTTTAATAGTTTAAATTAAAAGCAAAAGTTAAAAGAGACCATTGGACTCACCTTGTCCGATTACGTCAGAAAAATATGTTGCCCGTATTAGGATTATTGGATAAACTGTGTTCTGTTACTGGTGAGGATATCTTTCAATATATATATATATCCATTACCTATAATAAATTAAGTACCGGTATAAGTGCAGGGAAATGATTATTTCACACTTGTCAAATTTTATTTTCAGCTGAGCTGGTTGTAGAACGTAACCGTGGTGATCGATAATAATATATTTCCCTGGGAAAAGATGTTCGAGTCATAACTTTGCAAAGCCAACCAATGAAGTAAGCAAAAAAGGGTTTACATTGTGTGTTCCATATTTTATTTGGTACCCGACCGTTTTCCCGAATCGTTTTTTTCCGACGACCTTTTTCCCGAAAGAATTTTTTCCGAAACGTAACGCGTCCTTTCCCGAAAGCTTTTTACCCGAAACCCTTTTCTCCGAAACATTTTTTACCGAACACCTTATTTCCCGATTGTATAAAAATGAGTTCATATTCTATGAGTTCTGTGTCAGCTTGTTCTTTCTGCAGCTCTTTTACAGCTGAGTATAAATCCGGGTGGTTTTTCCCGACTATTAACCTAAAGCGGTTATTCCAACCTTCAGATGCATTATTTGTTGTTGCATAACCTGCTTTTGTAGCTTCATGTTGATTCCATAGACTAGGAGGATATCGAGTAGGAACAGCGCGTCGTCTGCCAACAGCTTTTACACCAATAACGTATGTTTCTTGAAAATATTTCATAATTGGCTCAAGTCTGGGAATATTTTTATCCGCGTACTTTCTTAGAAGCTCGAAAGTTGTTTCAACATTTTCAACTGGAACAAACGCTAAAGCTGCCATCATATGAACTGTCGTTTTGAGGGTTCTATCTGTTGGGTCATTGTAAGGGACTCGGAGTCCCACTTGTTGAATTTTACGATAAATAGCTTGTTTTTTATACAATCGGGAAATAAGGTGTTCGGGAAAAAGGTTATTCGGGAAAAATGGATTTGGAAAAAAAATCGGGAAAACGGTCGTCGGAAAAATGGTGGGGAATCAATTAATTCAGAATATCAATGAGGCACTCAGCATTTCACGGTTTGATGTCCTAAGACGCTAACATGAATGGAGCAATTCTATCCACTTTGTACAAGTGGTAAATCATTTTCCAAACAACCATCGCAGCATTCTACATGCAAGCACACCACTTAAAATTAGTATTTCAGAAATTGACACCATGTGCTCAACACAATTTGTCTTAAGTAGCGATTAAAATAAAATCACTAAATACCCACAAATATTGTACAATAAACTTACCGTATTTGTATATCGTTAACCGAGAAGAGAGCAAGTAGAAGGTCGTTGGAAAATTTGATTCAGGATAAAGGCAGGGAGTCTTTTATTTTTATGTATTACTGAGCTGTGACCAAAAATTTCACCAAATAGTGAGCATTGACCCTTATGGGATTGTCGACGTTTTGGTCAAAGTGATTAATCCTACCCAAGCAGCCCCATTCTGGCCACACTACGCTCCACGCTCCCAACCAGTGGTGTCCCCTCCAGATATTAACAATCTCCATGGCATTTTCATAACGCACTGTAGCCTGAGCTACGACAACCTTACATTGATCTTCCCAGTAATAGGTTAGTTTCCTTCATCAAAGAAAATGAAAGGCACTGATTGCGATTCGTTACCCACCATTAGTGTATTCATAATATACAAATTATTTTGTTTTAGAATTCCCAGTTCAGACGAATGACAATGGCCAATTTTTATCCTCATTTGAAAAAGGCCAGATTGGCGCTCATGCGATGCCACTCCACGTGACGTCACAGGGACCTAGTTTCTATACGAGTCGATAGGAGTTTTACATCGTCTGAGATTACCAATGCATGCATGAGGCACAGAGCTCAGGGAAACATCTCTTAACAATCACCTATTAAAACTGGCTACGGTCGGAAAGTTTTCTTCGTTTGATAAGGTATTAATAATCCTTATTTAAGCCAAGCGCTACCAGCTGGCAGGGTACCCTGCTACTTGCTAGCATCCTGCGTCGTATCAGCACTCAAAGCCTCGCCCCAAGGTCACCTCACTTGTGGCAGCGGGAAGCAGAACGACGTCACACGGAGTTTTCCTAGCATTCATACTTAGCCATCGTGTTTTCGCGCGCTTGAAAATTTTCACTTTTCATTTAATAGCGAAAAATAGATGTCATATAAAAATCTAAAAGTGTGAAATACTACTCCAGGAGTACTAATCTTTCGATTTAGGCAATAAAAAAATAATAGGAAACCACCCTATTGCTGGTATTCTTCTTCGTTATCTTATTATATATTATAGAGAGAGATATATATATGTATACATATAAATTCAGAGGTAAGGAAAGAAAGGGATAGGAACATGGAATAGAAAAAGGCTTATTGGCTTATTTCACTTGGGCTCTGCGTGCCCCGAAACGCATGTTCCTGTCTCTTTCCTACTATCGCGTGAGTGTGTACCTTTCCTTTCATCCTTGTGTCCTCGTCCATTCCTTCTGTTGGTGAGTGGTGAGCTGCCCCAGTGCCCTCTATTGGTTACTCTCGTGGGCCACAGCAAAGGGAGTTTTCTGTGTATAAACCCCCGCCGAAATCATGGTAAATCTAAGCGTCCTGGTAGCACAACTGGTAGAGTACCTGGCCGGCAACCATGAGGTTCTGGGTTCGTGTCCCAGTCAGGCCGCATTTTTACCCTCTGATTTCTGGCTTTTTTCCACCTACCACAGCACCGTTGTCCTCGTCCTTTTTCTATTCCATGTTCCTATCCCTTTCTTTCCTTACCTCTGAATTTATATGTATGTTTGCGCTTAAGGCGCTGTGTGAATGAATGAAATATGAATGAAATGTTAAATACCAATACTCAGGATTCGAGTAAACTATCACAATTAGTTATTGGAGTATGGTGGTAATCAACAGATCCACAGCTTTGATGATGCTGCAGGAATATCAACCAGACAAATTCACTAGTTTTGGCATTTAGGTTAGTCAAATGTAGTTCGTAAATGATATAGAGCTCGCTGCATATTTTAGGGGCACTAAGAAATGCCACTTTAAATAGTAAAATTACACTGCTCTGCAAAAAAAAGTTAAAAAAAAGCCCGGCCACAATATGTTTCAATTAGCTACCATATCATATGCAATAAATAGCGAATAAAAATGGTTACTTCAAGTTTTGTGTTTTGTTAGTTTTCTTTCAATTTTCACCCCCTAAATCTTTTCTACCCCAGTCAAGTTTGTCTCTCTCGTGACCCTGACAGCCTTAAAACGTCAGTTTTTTCAATCAGAGCAGAGCATTTGCAAAAGTCCCTTCAAAAGCGACAAGTTTCGATACGGGGTTGTTTTCACATAATTAGGGGTTGCTCGTAAAATAGAAAAAAAACCGAGGTCATTTTCGGATTCAGCGACCCAAAATTAGCCAGAAACACCCTAAATTGTAGTCGGGAATTTTTTGAACTTTTTTTTGCAGAAAAGTGTAATATCAGTACACAAGCTGTGGGAATTTTCGCGATACGATTTTCAAAACCGGTCCATAAAACCGTTTCCGAGATTATAGAGTTAGTACACGTTGTTCAAGAATACGATACGCGTCAGATATAAACTATACGTTGTGACTTCTCCTCTCTTACATCTCAGAAAGAAAAAAAAGTACTGCACGGCATTATGGTATTTACATGGCCCGTATATACGAGGTGTGTTCAAAAAATATCGCGACTTTTGTGTTTTTTCAAAAATTATTTATTTATTCATGAATATCTATTTTGTCCCCTTCAAAGTAATCCCCATGAGATATTATACACTTGTGCCAACGGTTTTTCCAATCTTCGAAGCACTTCAAAAAAATCATTTTTAAAAATCTTGTTCAGCTCCTCCTTCGATGCCGTCTTTATCTCGTCAATCGTAGCGTAACGTCGTCCTTTCATGGGTCTCTTCAGTATAGGGAACAAGAAAAAGTCACAGGGGGCCAGATCTGGGGAATACGGTGGCTGCGGCATCATTAATGTGTTGTTTTTGGCCAAAAAGTCGCGCACAAGCAACGATGTGTGAGCAGGGGCGTTATCGTGGTGCAAAAGCCAATTTTTCTTCTTCCACAAATTCGGGCGTTTCTGGCGGATTGCTTCGCGCAAATTGCGCATAACTTACAGGTAATATTCCTTATTGACCGTTCTACCCTGTGGCAAGAACTCATAGATATTCATGAATAAATAAATAATTTTTGAAAAAACACAAAAGTCGCGATATTTTTTGAACACACCTCGTAAGGGCCATCCGGTATTTATGTCAAGCGATCGCAAGCCGCAATTCAATTTGAATCTACCGCGGGAATAGTGTGCGGGGAAAAATATCGTTACTCATTTACTCGGCACATGTGAAAATTCTTTTCCTCATGGTTTTTAGGCCGGTATGTTATTTTCTCTTGAAATAGTTAATAAGTATTGAGACTGATGATATATGAATACTGCATTTAAATCTGAAGGAATCGAGGATATTATAAACGTTATTGGCGATAGCTGTCAGTGGTTAAATTGTGAGTTATGGAACGTGAAAACGCGAATGGTTTCAAGTTGATATTAGGTCGATCATGGTGTTTTAAGCGATCAGTAATTACCGCTACATCGGAGCGAAATAGTTGAAATGGAATTCTGGACTTTTGATCATCACCAATTTTCAGGATCAACGAAGAAAACTTCGCCCAGCCTCGATGTTTTGAATTCAACCGCTGTCATCAAGGTAAGAAACACAACTTTGTTTATTGATTCTTTCTCAATGGCTTAATGTCATACTGGATGCTTTCGTATGCGAAATCCTCTCGGGGCAACGGGAGTTTAGGATATTAAACTCAAACAACTAAATGCTCTGCTATCTATATTAGGAAATGCTATCCCCAGAAGATTTCATGAACTCTGTCCGTCGGGAAGCTATATATTTTGGCTTTAATAGTTCATTACAACTCACAATGCTGTTTTTAAGAAATTGCAGTGGAGCGGTGCAGAGAAAATGCTTCTGCCATGTTTTCAGGTGATTTTGCAGACCCTCGTGTTTCATCTAATGTCCGTCATGCTTTCATGTAAGATGTGCGCGATATTATAGCCGGAATAGTACTTAAGTGGCTGTCACAAAAGTCTAGTTTCATTAACGTTAAAAAAGGGTATTTTAGCGCAATTTTAAGGAATAAGTATTAAATACACAATGAGTACTCACGATGAATCTTTCATGATGGGGAATACTAGAATAGCACTTTTTGAAATAATTAATACGAGCGATAATGTTTGTGAACGACAATGAAAAAATAACCAGGGAAATGTTGTTGTGGACGCTTGGGTCGGTGCAAATATTGACACATTCAAAGTAAATAAAGAAACGTTGGGGGATGGCTAAGGAACTGCATACGCTGACTTATTGAAGTTCTAAACCCTTCATTGCTTACATATGGCATAGATTAACATGCATATAAAATTATCAGCAATTTTTTTTACCTTGAGTGTTATTTTAGGGACTGTGTCAGGATTCGTCATCCCCTTCCATAAACTACGACACTGTTGATAACGTTCACATTGATCATATGCTTGTAAAAATTGTTGCATCTTCCTCACATTTTTAAAAAGTGCCTGGTATAAAAATTTATATGAATCAGTAAAATGGACCTTCAAAATGACACGTGAAGTAATTTTATTCCTACCATGTGCGTTGTGGAGATATTTGTACGAATTATTGCCAACAACTGACGAAGCACTCTCGCTAACGCTGCAGTAGTTCCACATTTCGGCTAAAAATTTTGCGTACCGGGGGAAATATTCATCTTGGGGCCTGCTAAATATCCTCGCGGACAAAAGTAGCTTTGTTGCGGTTCCTTTGAGTCGTAAATTGTCTCGCTCTCGGCCAGATTTCTCCGTTTTCCCGCAGTAGTCGTCACTCAAAGCGGCCATCTTGGTCGGCGGCGACAATTGACGCACGAAAAATACGAAATGTTGTGTTTGGAGGGGGAGTGAGGAAGAGGGTGTGGGGTGGGGGATAAAAGAGAGAGAGAGAGCACACCACAATGGACTCAACAGCCGCCGCGTCACCATGGCAACCACGGAATAAACGCCTTTCCGATATTTACGGTCACGCTGTAGGTAGAGGGGTTGGAATGCTGCAGGCTCCTGCCTTGCTTAGTTCGGTAATTACCCTTCCCTCTCTCTCTCTTCTTCCCCTCCCCGTCTCTCTCTCCTCTTCGTGGGGCTTATTACATCCGCAGCAAGGTCCTTTTTTTTCCGTCGTCCGCTGTGCCGACTTTGTTGATGTTTCCTTTATAGAATTATCATCTCCAAGACGATTGGTTTTTTTCGCTTTTGTTGTTATTCTGTCACGGGTCGTTGTGATTTGGCCGTCATCTTGGTCCCCTATATTGGAAAAATCTGCCGATTCAATTGAAAACTTCTATTGAATGTGCCAATGTTCAATTGAATTTCCATGTATTCGATATAAATTTGTCACTTTCCAATTGAACGCAATTGAACATTTCCAGTAGGGGTATTTCGCGTAAAATTTGTGTCGTAAAATCAAAGGAATGACATCTTTTTATAATCTATTCTGAGTGATATCATATAAGATTTTGGGTTTAATTGTAGTTAGGGCTAGGGGTAAGGGCATATTTAGGATATCGGTGTTAGGGATTTAGAGGTGGTCTGTAGTCCCGCAGGCAGTGGCGGATACAGAAAAATCTCAATCCCAGGGAGAACTCCGAGGTCATGAAAACGTCTTTAAGATGTCTTCCCACGCAGCACAAAGATATCCATTGGATATCCATGTTGGTAACCATGGCACCCATTGGATATCCAAATGTCCTCTATCTGGACATACCATGGATATACATTAGACATCCATTGGATATCCTTCGAGATTTCTGTGGACATTTATGACTCCCATTGTTTACGTCGTCAGGAAGAAATGTTGTCCACCATTACTTGACTCATTGATAAAATCTTTTTTCGGGTAAGGCCTTACGCAACCTAACCCAGTGCCGAACCCGAGAAGATCATCAAAAGTATTCGTCAGAAAAGCCTTAGATCTCTCACGTTGTCCAGCCATAGATATCCATTGGATATTTTGCCATGGATATCCATTGGATGTTCATTGTTGTACTCTTGATGGCTATCCAGCCATAGATATCCATTGGATATTTTGCCATGGATATCCATTGGATGTTCATTGTTGTACTCTTGATGGATATCCAGCCATGGATATCCATTGTATATGTATTAGACATCTCCCATGGATATGGATATGTGGTGGACATTATGGATATCCATTGGATATTTTGTGCTGTGTATGTGAGGTCATCAAATGGTCAACGGTTTTACTTCGGCCTTGAAAAGAAAAAAAAATGACTTGCAAAAATGGTGAGAAAAGGCTATTAAAATTGTTCGCTTGGCAGTTCCATGACATTCTGGAATCCATTTTCATAAAGATTACTCGTTAATTCAAAACATATTTACTTCACCATTGTCGTGGTCTACTGTCGGCGTCGAAATGATGTGCCGGTTTACTTTATGAATTTATATCTGGACTTCAATGCATGCGATAATAATGAATAATGCGTCATTTTAAAGGAAATTTTATTCTCAATTCTGATTTATTTTTTGTTTTATGAAAAATTCAAAAATGTAGACACGCGGGTGCAATAAATGACCCAGCGCATTATAAAATTAGCCGTTTTGTCAACATCATTTTTAGGTAGTATAGATTATATATGGGCATTATAAAACTACGCCGGAGCGAACGAAAGCTGCGTTTCCATGTCTTGCGCACGAAATTTTGCTTCCTGGTAACCGGCGCTGACCCGGCGCGGACCCGTTTAGCAACATGACATTCACAAATATCAATATTTTTCTTGATTATGGATCACAGAAAAATTGCAAATAGATTAAAAAGTGTTTCCATCAATTTTTATATTTTTCTTTCGGTGTAAACTGTAGGACTAGATAGTGTTTAAACATTTTCGTTATTTTACAACAAAATATGCGTTCTAAAAATACGATAAAGCCATTTTATTTATATTCATTAATGTTTGCAACTTATTGTGGAAGATGAATACTGTAGACGTAGTAGTTTTCTCTGGGTTGAGTTACAAAGTTCGTGAAGTTGACAAAGCGGCTTATTTTATGGTGCGCGGAGTCATTAATAGCGCTCGCGTGTCTTGACTTTTGAAATTTTCATAAAACAAAAAGTAAATTTAGAATTGGGAATAAAATTTCCTTTAAAATGACGTATTATTTTTTGTTATGGTATGCACTAAAGCCTAGATATAAATTTGCAAAGTACAGCGTCACATCATTTTGACGCCGACAGTAAAGTGTGCCTGAGGGGTGGGGGACCCTTCTACTTAGCCGACAAGGCGGACCCCCTAACAACCGCATTGTTGAGGCTACAGCGAAGCAGTCCCGATGCTTATTGAACGGACCCTGTAAATCACTAAATACTCGAAATCACTACCACTATGAATACGGTAAAGATATATCTATATCTAAGCTATAGCTTCGCCTGCTACCACTGCTACCAACTGCAGCGATGTTACGTATAATAAAGGATGTCTTATTCATCTTCTGTGGTATATAAGACATCCTTTATGATGTATACAGCTAACGGTTTGGATATAAAAGTTGTTAAAAATTCCGACGGGATTTCAATGATTGCCACTTATCAATTCCTTTACAACACCAAATTTTCTAAAAGGGTGGTTTCCTATTATCTTTTTATTGCCTAAATGGAATGATTATTACTCCTGGAGTAAGTATTTCACGTTTTTAGATTTTTAAATGACGATATCTATTTTTCGCGATTAAATGAAAAGTGAAAATTTTCAAGCGCGCGAAAACGCGACGGGTAAGTATGAATGCCGGGAAAACTCCGTGTGACGTCGTTCTGGTTCCCGCTGCCGCAAGAAAGGTGACCTTGGGGCGAGGCTTTGAGTGCTGATACAATGCAGGTAGCAGAGTACCCTGATAGCAGTTAGCGCTTGGCTTAAATAAGTATTATTAATATCCTATCAAACGAAGGAAACTTTCCGACCTTAGCCAATGTTAATAGGTGATTATTAAGACATGTTTCCCTGAGCTTTGTGCCCCATGCATGCATTGGTAATCTCAAGACGATGTAAAACTCCTATCTACTCGTATAGAAACTAGGTCCCTGTGACGTCACGTGGAGTGGCATCGCATGGGCGCCAATGTGGCCTTTTTCAAATGAGGATAAAAATTGACAATTGCCATTCGTCTAAACTGGGATTTCTAAAACCAAATAATTTGTATATTATGAATACACTAATGGTGGGTAACGAATCGCAATCAATGCCTTTCGTTTTCTTTGATGAAGGAAACTACCCTATTATCGTAATATAAATTCAGAATCAGAACTATTCGCTCAAAAAAATATTTCGTCTTATTTTCCAATTTTCAATAAATTTATTCGTTCGTTTTGCGGAGAACTCATTGGACGACATAACAGGAATAGCAGCGTCACAAATCACTGCTCAATTTTATGAGTGATTCTCGTGTGTGATCGCGATCACAGTTAAAGCCTGAATCGCACGGTCATTTTTTGTCGTCGCGGAAAGTGGTCACTAGATTGCTTTTCGCGAACGGAAAAGTGATCGCTCTTGTGATCATGTTTATGAATAACACCGTTCCTACCGCCGTCGCACTGTGGGACCAAACCCCACTTTAGACGGACAAAAGTCTTAAAATTCTACTCATCATCATCATCATCACTGGTCAACAATCCTAGGATTGGTTTGACGCAGCTCTCCACTTAGTTCTCCTATCAGCTAATCTTTTCACACCTACGTATTTCTTCTCTTTCACATCTCTCTTTACTTGTTCCATATATTTTGTTCGAGGTCTTCCTTTTCCATTCTTGCCTTCCACCTGTCCTTCGACGATTGTCTTCATCAGGCCATCATGTCTCAAGATGTGGCCTATAAGGTTGTTCCGGCTTCTTATTAAGGTTTTCATGAGGCTTCTCTTCTCTCCTACCCTTCTTAGGACTTCCTCGTTACTAACTCGGATCAACTCAAAAATATGCAAAAACATGTTTTAAAGTCCGCTTAAATCAAATGTGGCATCAATTTTTCAATATTTATGATATTTCGTGTTTTATTTTTCAGATTTAGTTATTTTCACAATTTAGGAAAAAATATATTTTTCAAAACAAATTTTAATGGAATCAAATTTAAAAAATTTCAGGTCAATACTTATCGTCGTTGGAAACAAATCTGTTACAAAATGAACTAAATTATTTTAGCAAACACCTTAGCGAAACACTTTCACGTTTCATGCAAAAAATATGTTTTGTACTGAAGTTTCTGCGTACAATTTTTCAACTCGCATAGAAACGAAACACTAGAATTTAATACATATTGTACTAATACATACAATACAATGTAATACATACTCTAAAAAAAATGATATTACAACCAAATACGGCGCATAAGGCCGGAAGCAGCGCTTAGAGAGTAAAACAGTACTAAATTTGCATGCTGTGCGCTAGAGAAGAAGGGTGGGTAAAGGGCGCCTCTACAAAGTTAATATATGCGGGTCCAGAATTCAAGAAAAGTGATAAGAAACATTAAAGTATTGGTCGTTAATGACAATGATAAAAATTAGGAAGCAATAAATGCATCATCATCATCATTTGTAAAAAAAAAAAAAAAAAAAAAAAACAATCCTGAGATTGGTTTGACGCAGCTCTCCATTTCTCTCTCCTATCCGCTAATCTCTTCATAGCTACATATTTATTCTCTTTTACGTTCTTTATAACCCTTTGTCCTATATAACTCATTCGGGGCCGTCCCTTGCCCTTTTTCCCTTCCACTTGTCCTTCAACGATTGTCTTCATCAGACCATCGTGCCTCAAAATGTGGCCAACTAAGTTGTCCCTTCTTCTGCTTAATGTTTTTAGGAGGCTTCTCTTTTCTCCCACTCTTCTCAGCACTTCCTGGTTACTCACACGGTCAATCCATTTTATCTTCATCATTCTTATGTATAGCACCACTTTTCGAATGCTTCCACTCTTGACTTCTCTGCTGCTGTCTACGTCCAAGCCTCGCTTCCATAGAGAAACATACTCCATATGTAGCATCTGATGAATTGTTTCCTTATTTCTATGCTGGTACTTTCAGCTGTAAGAAGATTCTTCTTTTTGTAGAAAGCGCTCTTCGCCTGCGCTATTCTACTGTGTATTTCTTTCTTGCTCCGTCCATCGCTGGTAATTCGGCTTCACAGGTAAGAGAACTCGTTCACCTCTTCAAGCTTATGCTGGCCTAGGTTGATGTTTGTTTTAGCCTCCTCTCTTTTGCTGCAAACTAATATCTTAGTCTTCTTTTTGTTGTTTTTCAGCTGATATCTAGCCATTGTCCTTTCCATGTTTGTCAACGTCTTCTTCAAATCCTCCTGTCTCGGCTATGACTGCTATGTCGTCAGCAAATCGCAGCATACTAATTTTTTCTCCGTGGATATTGACAAAACAAATAAATTAGAATTCTTCGTCGCTGGACGAATCGCTTGACTGCAAGCTCGATGTAGAGTCCTCCATGTCGCGGCCATTGGATGCAATCGGAGGTGGACTTATCAGCATGTTTAAGGCATCGCTGCTCAATGATCTAAGCTTCTTCTTCGGGAGTGGCCGTTCACTAGAAATGATTGGGTCCGAATGCACCAACAGCCTCATGAAAACATCGTGCATTGTTTCGAGTCTTGAGCACTTCCTGGAGTAATCCCGTCAAAATAGCTTTACTAACTTATTGGTTGATTCCTGCGCTTCCTCAGACATCAACCCAATAGGTAACAGGCATTCGGATATAACTTGTTTTCCGTGCATTAGAATTTTATACACGCTGGTCGGCATGTAATACCACGGATATAAGTTAGCGAAGAGCCGAGCTGTCTCTATAGCGTATTCTTCGCATATATCTGGCTCAATATCGTGCCCACAAGACAGCTCTTGCAGAATACTATGGAATCGTTTAAGGAGGTCTAATTCAGCCCAGTAATCATTGCTGCTGTAGCAGCATTTTCAAAAAACCGGCTAGCCGTGTTACCGTCATTACTGCTCCCATGCACCTGCTTTGGCTGATCGACTATTATCAGTCCTAGTGCGGACTTGAAGCCGTGCTGAGTGTTTTTTTTCTTTCTTCGACTCGCTTTTTTACTTGAGCTTCCCGGATCTGCCAGACCTTCACATCTAGCCTGTAAGCGACGTGCAAGCAGCATTATAAAATACGTATTATCCAGGCATGTAGCGTTGAAAGTCCTAGCTGCAATTGTTTCGTTTGTATAGGTCGAGCCATTATTTTGTCAATATCATTGAATTCTTTCGAGGTCGCCGTACAAATATGACATTTTTGCGTTGATGTGTTTGTGATGGCATTACACACTTTACCATCAATCATAGTTAACGCGAGATTATAGGTGACGCACACCTTTTTGCCGTTGATCACTGCATCATTCATTCATTTATTCATAAACGGGCAGTTACCCTTTGACAAGAATTATACATTACAAATATAAAATCAGTTGTAATAAGTTCAATAACATAAAAATATCATCCCTATATTCAGTTTATGCTGGTAGCCAAACCAAGGTACTTAAACTACACTGTACATACACTGTACCAAGGTACATACACTAACAGTATAAAATGTGAATTTTAACGAGGATGAATTGATAAGTATGTTTCCTGGTTGGAGTTAGCCAAGCGCATCATTCTGAATATTGGGTGGTTATACATATAGTTAGTTCTGGCAAAAGGAACATTGAACAGCAGGGGATGACGTTGATTAAAAGTTTGTGTATTAAAGGAAACTATATTAAACAAATCTTCTGAAAAAATGTTACGATTTACCAATTTCTTTAAAAATTCGAGGTGATATAATTGTCGTCTTTGACTCAAGTATGGACGGTTGGAAGCACTTCTAATTTCCTCATATGGTGTATCCAGGTATGAATAACCCAACTAGTACCCTATCATTCTGATTACCTTTTTTTGTACTTTTCAAGTCTATTGATATGACTATCATAGAATGGGGACCAGATAACAGCACAGTATTCTAATATTGAACGAACTAAAGATTTAAATAAGATAGCCATAATATTAGGGTCCGTAAAATCTTTGGTAACTCTATGTATAAAGCCTAAGAGTTGGGATGCTTTGTTACAAATAATCAACTAGCTTCAACTCCTGCTGCTTAATTTCGCTTATCTGCGCGTGGATTGACTCCACTGTTTCCTTCATCAACTCAATCTTGATAGGGCGAAAAAATCGCGGGAAAGATGGGCTCGGATTTTGCCATATTACGGTATTTCCTTGCAAAGTGCAAAGCCGCAGCGGAACTAGCGTTGTTATAATTACACTCGAATCATCCAAAGACTCTTCATTGCTATCCACAAACCTCTGATTGTAGTTACTGTGACCAGCACCTCGATTATGTAAATGTGACAGCGACGACGGCGAGAGATGACCATCACGTTCTCCTATCACGTTCCGCTGTATCACGCGATCATGTAAGCCACTGTCATCGCGCGTATCATACAGGTACGAGCGCGTGAGGTTGGTATCATTGAGAAATCTGAAGAGCCAATGAAATCCTTCGACACATCTCTGTCCGAGAATACGTCGTCTGCAGAGAGTTTGAAATAACAATAACAAACAACTAAAACATAAAATGGAGGCAGTTCAAAGCTAAGTACTTCGCTTCGCCAATAGATAATATTATAATTAAGTACTCGTATTATGGTAAAGTTATGGGGAAAGTGTAGTATTACTTTTAGATGTGTGATAACGTAATCTATTATGCTAATGCTCGCCGGGAGATGCTGCAAATTATTTGCTACATCGTAGAGAATGGTCGAAAAGTCGTGACCTTGGATTGAAACTAATTAATGTTGAAATGATAATGGAAGTGTAATCGCGCTAGCGATTTGAATAGTTAGTTAATAGTTGATTTATGATGATTAAAAATTGAAAAGGAGTTTAACGATGTTGATATGTTGGAGAACGTACTTGGCAAATGTTGATAATTTAACTTCGATATAAAGTAATCGACGTTTGAATCACGGATGTACTTCAATTAGCAGTACTTTCCAATTTGCTGTGTGAAAATAATGCTGCTCAATCGAATTCACCACAATGCGTGTATAACAATTGAACAACGAGGGCAATTATAAAGTCAACAGAGCACTCCAGTTGAAATAATTAAGAATTATATTGGTTTTTAATCGATTATAGGGCATTTTTAAATTAAATAAACAATAATTTTTTGCTAATATATGTATTTAGTGCTCGTTTTTATGTCAGCATATGCTTGTCACCATGAGTTTCGAACGTGATAGGCCGATGACGCTCGCAGCGTGATAAAGGGAGCGATCACGGTTTCATAATCGCTGCTATCACCTTCCGTCGTGGGAATCGCGTTGCCCCTGGCAACGACATCGCTCTCACCCTTCTCACAGTTACATAATCAGGGCGCAGAACTCCCCTCACAGCCCCATTTGCAGATGAGCAGCAAATGACGGATATTTGCAGCAGATAAAGTAGACAGCACCTCTCGCAGGAGCAGCAAAATCCTGTCTATTGTGTAGTCCAGCAAGGCTTGCAGGGTAACCTCTCCGCAGGAAGGAGTTATCACAATAGAATCCTTTCACGGGCAGCAAGTAACTTTTACTGAGTTGAGGATCTTGTACGGCGGCAAGGCCTTTACATTTATTTTCATAAGGGCGTTGCGAAAACTCTGGTACCCCTTTCTTGTAACGCCCGAGTCGATGTAAACACCCAATGCGTGCTCTGGCGTCAAGGTCTGCGCTTCTGCCTCTATCCACTCTGCCGAGCGACTGCCTACTGCATTGTTTCCCTTGCGATGGCGTTAGAGTGACATCCCTCGCTACCGCTGCAGCATCAAAATTTTTCTCGGCTCGGAAGCCCATCTGTGCTGCGTAGGCCAACTCTTCCGGGCTTGATCTCAATCTCAGAGAAGTTGCCCGCCTGCGCATCGTCCTCTCACGGAAATCCACGATTGGGCGCCCTTTTACAAGACTTGGTGTCGATTTCATTGGAGCTTCGTCATCTGAGAGGTTTAATTTGACCTGAAGCCATCCCTCGTTGTTCCGCAAGAAGCTCTTGTCCGTCCGTCCTAATCGCTGCCACCTTCGCTGAAACTCGTGCAACAGAGTTCTAATCTTCTGCTTGCAGTGATCCGGGATCGAATAAGTACGCCTCAGTTGCGTGGAAATTACTTTTTCGAGCACTTCATAAACTTCACTTTCACTTTTTTTTTTTAGATGAAATGCCGGCCGCAAAGGACTAACGTAAAGAAATTCTCGTACCTCCACAGGACGATTACAGAATGGAATAGACTCCCTGCAGAACTGTTTAAGCCCTACCCTAACAACGTAAGGATTTTCAAGAAGAGATGTAGAGGATTTATATTGGAAAATTAATATCATTGAATTTTAAATATTCACTTTCTCGTTTCATTTTGGTAATGTATTTCTCATTTGCAATATTTTTGTTTTTCTTTTTATTTTGTATAAACTGTTACCACCTGGCAAATAGCCAACTTGTAACTTGTACAATATAATAATAATAATAAGAAACGGAAGGCGCTGAGTCTCGGAAATAGTCTCTCACCATTGCAAAAATCTCCTCCCTTGTATAGAAAACTTCACCACTTGAACCTAATAGTGGACATAAAACATATAGCATACAAATTCTATTTATAACAAAATCATAATATATATAATAAAAATTCATAAACGGATGCGTTAGTTGCGTACTTACGTATGCTTTCCATGATTGACATTGTTTACTCAATAGTTTAGCCGTTGCCATGCGGCCATAGCGGCCGGATGAATTACCTTTTCGCCTGTTATGCATAATAATTCTATTATCGTAACACCTCTTTTGCACCTCGATGGCAGTTGATTTCTTTTACAATCTTTAGCTCATACTTTAATGAATAATATATGTAAAAATCACGATACGATTCCGTCCGATTATATAACTTTTCTCTGATTGATTAAAAAAATTAGTGAGAAAAATCAACTAATTTCCATTCTTTATAATTAATTACTCCACGGTTATTTTCTACAAAATATGAATTTAAAAAAACATAATTATATATTTCTCTCGCTTCTTTCAATCGGATGAAATTTAAAAAAATGAAATCGAGATGACCAGTGTGCTACACTCTTAGTTTCCGTCCATTTCGGCGCCTGTGTCTGCGCGACAAGTGCTCCGCTCTCCTCTCACTGTGGCACTAATTTCTACGTGCAGATGCATACTTACCGACCTGCGAATAACACTGTTATGCAGTTCAAACATCTAGTTACCTAACCTTATATATTGGAAAACCCAAGTCACAATTTCATTTTTTGACTTTTGTCCGCCTAAAGTGGGGTTTGGCCCCAATGTGCGTCGCCTTTCGCATCACTTCCGGTATCACAGCTCGTTGTCATGGGAACCGCATCACAAAAATATATATAGCGTGTTTGCGTTTACTTATGTCGTTCCCACGATTGTCAAACGTTGCGCTGCAATCGCTCCACACGGGCATGCGTTCTGATTGGCTGATGTGGGGTTTTAGTAACTATTTTAGCGGCGGAAAAAGCGACGGGATAAATGATGAAAAATGTGATGGGAATCTTTATCATTGGAGTGATCGCGGAAAACAATAGGGTAGTTTCCTTAATCAAAGAAAACGAAAGGCATTGATTGCGATTCGTTACCCACCATTAGTGTATTCATAATATACAAATTATTTGGTTTTAGAAATCCCAGTTTAGACGAATGGCAATGGTGAATTTTAACCTCATTTGAAAAAGGCCAGATTGGCGCCCATGCGATGCCACTCCACGTGACTTCACAGTGACCTAGTTTCTATATGAGTAGATAGGAGTTTTACACCGTCTGAGATTAGCAATGCATGCATGAGGCACAGAGCTGAGGGAAACATGTCGTAATAATCACCCATTAAAATTGCCTATGGTCGGAAAGTTTCCTTCGTTTGATAGGGTATTAATAATCCTTATTTAAGCCAAGCGCTACCTGCTAGCAGGGTACTGTGCTACCTGCTAGCAGCCTGCATCGCAGTGGCGCACATATCCTCGCCCCAAGGTCACCTCACTTGCGGCACTTGGAACCAGAATGACGTCACACGGGCTTTTCCTTGATTTCACATTCAGCCGTCGCGTTTTCGCGCGCTTGAAAATTTTTACTTTTGATGTAATCGCGAAAAATAGATATTATTATTATTATTATAGTATTCTACCAATTAAGACAGGTTTCCTTGTATGTAGTACTAAAGAAGTGATCTGGGAGCCTCCCTTTCCTTCCAGCGCTACCTTCTTCAATTTACTATGAGGCCTACTCTCTTTCAATCTATCTAAAAATCCTATTCTCTTCCTTCCCCTCCCTCGTTTCCCTAACATTCTACCCTCTAACACCATTTTCAACATCCCCTCCCCGCTAAGCACTAACTCCATCCATACATTCTGTCTCCTCCGTATCTCATCTTAAAACTGCCTCTGCTCGCCAACCATATCCAGCACTTCGTCGTTCCTTTTCCTCTCCGTCCATTTCACCCTCTCCATTCTTCTCCATACCCACATCTCGAACGCCTCCAATCTTCTCTCGTCTTCTTTCCTCAGAGTCCACTTTTCCGCACCGTAGAGAGCTACACTCCAAACCAAATTCTTCGCCAGCCTTTTCTTTAAACTCTTACACAACGATCCTCTCAGAAGCTCCTTCCTGTTCATGAACGCCTCCTTCGCTAATGCTATTCTCTTCCTGATGTCCTTACTACTGTATCCGTTTTCCTCTAACGTACTGCCTAAATAGTTGAATTGCTCAACCTGCTCAAGTTTTTCACCACCCACCTTTATCTTGAGTCTCACATTCCTCGCTCGTGATGCTTTACAAAACCGCATAACCTTAGTTTTCCTGTGATTAATCCTCATCCCATACTCCTCGCAACGTTCGTATAACGCATCCACTAGAGCCTGAAGCCCCCTCGCTGACTGGGTAATCAACGCTTGGTCATCCGTGAATCTCACTGATTTGAACATCATTCCTCCCACTTTTATCCCAGCTTCCAACTCATCCCACGCTTCCCTTACCATCTCTTCAGCGTACACGTTAAAGAGCAGCGGCGATAGAGGACAGCCTTGCCTCACACCTCGGCCAATGCTTGCCCACCCAGATTCTCCGTCCGCCACCCTCACTTGCGCAGTCTGGGCCATATACAGATTACGTATCAGTCGTCTATCCCTCCAATCTACACCTATTCTCTTCAGAATATGCATCAACTTTACCCAGTTCACCCTATCAAATGCTTTCTCAAAATCCACGAAACACGCATATACGTCCTGGTCATATTCTAGGTTCCTCTCCACGACGGACCTCATTATTGCTATAGCATCACGAGTTGACTTCCCTTTTCTGAAACCAAACTGATCTTCGCCCAAATACTCGTTTGCCCTCGCCTCCATTCGTCTGTTCAATATCCTCAGCACTACTTTAGCCGCATGGGATATTAGGCTGATAGTCCTATAATCTCCGCATTCCACAGCTTTCTTCTTTTTCGGAAGCAGAATTAAAACCGTCTTCACGAAATCCTCCGGCCAACATCCCTCCTCATAGATCTTGCCCACTAGTTCGAAAAACCTTTTCTTACCTTCCTTCCCTAGATTCTTCAGAAGCTCACACGGGATGTTGTCCACGCCTACTGCTTTCCTAGCCTTCATATCACGAAGTGATCTCTCTATTTCCGAATCTAATATCTCCGGCCCAAGATTATCCTCCTCCACCGCACTTTCCTCCTCTAAACTCAATATCTCCGGCCTGTTTCTTCCGTCATACAGGTCCTCCACGTATTCCTTCCATCTACTCTGTACCTCTTCCCGCTCGGTCAGCATCCTCCCATCTTTAGCCTTAATTTTAGACATGGTTTGTCCTCTTTTGCCGCCCGATAGCGACTTAACTTTGGCGTACAACGCGCCTACTTCTCCATCCTTCTGGAACTTTTCCATTTCCTCACACTGTCTTTTCCACCAAGCCTCCCTTGCCCTCTTAGTTTCACGTCGCAATCGATTATTCAGTTCCCTATACATTCTTTTGCCCTGTTCTGTGTCCACGTTCTTCCACTTCCTCCTCTCCTCCATTTCCCTTATCATGTTCTCCGTTATCCACGGCTTCTTTATCCTTCTACTGTCAACGTAACCAATTGACTTCTTTTTAATATTATCCCATCTTTCCTCAACATTCTTAGTACTTTCAATCTCCCGTATACTAATGCCCACTAGCTCCTGATATTCTCTCCTCATACTCCCCTTCAGAGCTTCTACGTTCCATTTCTTCGCCTTCCTAACTTTCATAAGTCTTTTGAATCTTACGTTGCATTTCATGAGCACTAGATTGTGGTCCGAATCCGCATCCGATGCGGGGAAGCTGCGCGAGTTTTTCACACTATTCCTAAACCTCTGTCTTACCATAATGTAGTCTCTTTGATATCTCCCCACATCCCCTGGACTTTTCCACGTGTACCTTCGCCCTTTATGATGATTGAACCACGTGTTTGTGATGAATAATTTGTTTCTCCTACAAAATTCTGCTGCTTTCTCTCCCCTGTCGTTTCGTATTCCTAGACCAAAATCTCCAATTTCGTGTCCATCCTTCCCTTCCCCGACTGAGGCGTTCCAGTCCCCCATCACTACCAGATTTTTCCTACCCGGTGTGTCTCTAATTATTTCCTTGAGCTGTTCATACACCTCATCAACTTCTTCCTCCCTATAATTGCTAGTGAGCATGTAAACTTGGACCAGCACAAGGTTGGTGGGCCGCGCCTCAATTTCTACCACCAGAATCCTATCGCTTACCTGGTCTATACCTTCCACACGCTTACCCATCTTCCCGTTTAATACTAAAGCTACCCCTCGCTGGCTTTCTTCCCCTCCACTATATATAACCCTATACCTATCACTCCAATAGTCCATCCCTCCACCTCACCTCGCATAATCCTAAGATATCTATCCTCCCTTTATCCATTTCCCTTTTGATATTTTCTAACTTCCCCGCCCTCATCATAGTCCTCACATTCCACGTCCCTACATTTATAGCCGACTTCTTCTTCTCCATCTTCTTGGTCTTCTTTTCTTCCTTCTTCATTGATGGTCATTTAAAAATCTGAAAGCGTGAAATACGTACTGCAGGAGTAATAATCTTTCGACTTAAAGAAAAAATAGGAAACCACCCTATCGCCGGCGACGTTCATTTCCGAGTGATCACTCAAAAATGACGAAAAAAATGACCGTGTGATTCAGGCTTAAGAATCACCGTTACTGATAAGTAGCGGTCACAAGTAACGAAGTGATTGGAGTATCGCAGTTATGCTCATCACTAATCCGTAGTCATCAAGTTTGCGGCCCTCTGGATTGATACAGGGGTGTTGGGGTGGTGATGTACTATTCGCGGCCTCAATGTGGGCAATTTTGATCGGGAAATATACTGTTTTTAGCGTAAATGTAGGAACAGCGTGCGTGTAAAACGCGTTTTTTTCTAGAAAATCAAGGAACAGAATTTTTGTATCGGGAAAGGAAGATTTCATATGATTGGCTGCTTTCGGGTTCTCCCCCGCGTCTGTTCATCTCAGGCGACGACAAGTTTCGCAAACGTTGCAGTTTGCTTCTTCGGGTCCGAAGCGTAGGATGCAGTTGGTGATTTCCTTACATGCCTTTCCTTCAGCCGGGGGCCGGTTCGTTTAGGTTCGCTTTCTTGTTTTCGCTGAAAACTCGTTTCCACCAGCTGGGCAGTGTGGAGACATCTTCTCTATTGAAATTATTTGGGTTTCTCTTTATTTCGATTGCTTCTCTGATGAGTCTCGGATGATAGCGTCTTTCTTTTGTGATCAATCATGCTTATTTACATTTCCATTCCACTATTCCACATTTACATTGTGTTTCGGTCCAAGGGCGTGACCAGGATCATAACTATGGGGGTGGGGGGGCAAGCCATGGTCTAGGAGGATGAGGCAAACGAAATTGTGACATTAGTTTCATCATCATTGGTCAACAATACTAGGATTGTTTTGACGCAGCTCTCCACTCAGTTCTCCTATCAGCTAATCTTTTCACACCTACGTATTTCTTCTCTTTCACATCTCTCTTTACTTGTTCCATATATTTTGTTCGAGGTCTTCCTTTTCCGTTCTTGCCTTCCACCTGTCCCTCGACGATTGTCTTCATCAGGCCATCATGTCTCAAGATGTGGCCTATAGGGTCGTTCCGTCTTCTTATTAAGGTTTTCATGAGGCTTCTCTTCTCTCCTACTCTTCTTAGGACTTCCTCGTTACTAACTCGGTCGATCCATTTGATTTTCATCATTCTTAGTTTATGAGATTATTTCCTTGGGAAAAAAATAGTTTTATTTTAGTTATATACCTACCTTATACTAATACAAATCATTTTTCGTGGGTTTAAAGAAAATTAGTTACATGCTTTCTATCCCTTGCTATTCAGCGTAATTTCTTTCTTATTGACCCATTGTATAAATTTTAAAAATATGAAATATAGAGACCAATGAAAAAATACTCATTAATTTTTTTAGTTAAATACACCAAAGGATGAAGTTCGCCTTGAAAACGTATTCAATTTAGCCGGGATACGAATCCGAATCTCCCGATTGTCGGTCAGGCGTGTTAACCAGTTCCACCACCAAGCCATTTTCTCAGAGCGAACTTCGGGATGGGTTTTACCGAACAAGATATTGACGTCACAAGTCCACACTGTTGCACATGTGGCAAAGGGTCGTGCTTGCTAAGCCACTGTCGGGGTGAAAAAACCTTATTTTGTCGCTGGTCTGCGACGACGAATTTCAACGCATTGCAGGAACAAGTGAGTTTGTACGCAGTCACGTGCGTTATTTTTTTTAGTGCTTGACGATGGGATTTTGTCGTTAAAACATGATTTTTATTTCCTGGGTTAATTTCTTTGATGATGACTGAGTGAAATTGACCGAATAGTGTATTTGAAAAAAGTCGTCGGAATTAACAGCTATAATTTCCCTGTTTTCATTCCATGTTTTCTATGGACTTGCTGGACATAACTGATGAACTTGTGGAAAGATCGGCAATGTAACATTTTTTGGCATTTGTGAAAGAAATTAATAAAGAATTCTCCATTATAAGCAGAATAATACTCTTCATTACCCTTCCTATTGTGTCATCAACGTCGCCTTAGTGACGCAATCTCATACCAATTTAAAATATTTAATGAATTTTAAGTACGACCTAAAATGAGGCCTCCTCCAAGGTATGTATAATTTTAAAACTTTTCTGAAGTCTGCCACAAGAATACAATTGGTAGTACGTTTAACATTATGAATTGTTTTCTAAAGACAATTCTCGAAACTTGTTACTTATTAAACAGGTACCAAAGCCATGTTATCTCTGAAATCGATGAAAAATACTACTAATGGAATAATCAGTTTACCCTGGTAGAATGTTTAAAGTGATCACCATAATAAGGTAGTTTCCTTCATCAAAGAAAACGAATAGCATTGATTGCGATTCGTTACCAACCAGTATTGTATTCATAATGTACAAATTATTTGGTTCTAGAAATCCCAGTTTAGACGAATGTTAATGGTCAATTTGAACCTCAATTGGAAAAGTACAGATTGGCGCCCATGCGATGCCACTCCACGTGACGTCACAGGATCCTAGATGCTATACGAGTAGATAGGAGTTTTACATCGTCTGAGATTACCAATGCACGCATGAGACACACAGCTCGGAGAAACATGTCTTAATAATCACCTATTAAAACTGGCTGAGGTCGGAAAGTTTTCTTCGTTTGATAGGGCATTAATAATCCTTATTTAAGCCAAGCGCTACCAGCTAGCAGAGTACTCTGCTACCTGCTAGCATCCTGCGTCGTATCAGCGCTCATAGCCTCGTCCCAAGGTCACCTCACTTGCGGCAGCGGGAGCCAGAACGACGTCACACTGGAGTTTTCCCGGCATTCATACTTACCCGTCGCATTTTCGCGTGCTTGAATATTTTCACTTTTCATTTAATCGCGAAAAATAGATATCGTCATATAAAAATCTAAAAGCGTGAAATACGTACTCCAGGAGTAATAATCTTTCGATTTAGGCAATAAAAAAATAATAGGAAACCATCCTATTCCTTGTACCGTGTAAAACGGCCTTTAAGACATGTTTCCCTGAGCTCTGTGCCTCATGAATGCATTGGTAATCTCAGACGATGTAAAACTCCTATCTACTCGTATAGAAACTAGGTCCCTGTGACGTCACGTGGAGTGGCATCGCATGGGCGCCAATCTGGCCTTTTTCAAATGAGGATAAAATTGACCATTGCCATTCGTCTAAACTTGTATTTCTAAAACCAAATAATTCGTATATTATGATTACACTAATGGTGGGTAACGAATCGCAATCAATGCCTTTCGTTTTCTTTGATGAAGGAAACTACCCTATTGCGCAATCTAACGGACGTGCGAAGGCGCAATCAAAATTGCGTCGTGTAAAGCGGTGAATTGCTAGAACACATGCGAGAATGCGTGAATGCGAGACGGTAAAATAGCCCCTGTTCAAATTTCGTTCATTCATTCGCGAAATTCCACGCCATTTTAGAAATTAATGCAGCTCTAACCTGCGCAATTCCGTGCCCCGTGTGAAACGGCCCTAATAATCAACTATTTATATTGCCAATGGTCGGAAAGTTTCCTTCGTTTGGTAAGGTATTATTAACCCATTAGTGCATAAAGTTAATTTTTTAAAAATATTCTCCTTTTTCCACTCACACATGTTACATTTGAGGGTAAGCTTGCAATATCAGTTACCTCATGAGGTGCCATTGGGTGTTTATATTTCTTTTTTTCTGTCAAGGCCTATAATTCTTTTCGTGTATAAGTGCTTACAATATGCTTGTATTATGTCACTAAATCAAATAAATTTACATTTAAAATTAAATATATAATACTAAAATAGAAATTTATTGATAAAACATAACAGCAGCCATCGTTAAATTAGCTATGGGAACTGACTCGTGCCGATATATCGGAAGGTCAATTTTTATTGTTCATTACGGATACAAAATAAGACAGAAAAAACTGAAAAAGTAGAAAATAAAATATCAATTTTTAAGAACAAATATGAGATAGAAGTTATGAACAAATTGAGAAAAATACTTCAGTAAAAAATTATTTCCTTACCCCGCGTAGGTGACTGAAAATTCTTTCAATGCCATGTCTCAAAAATGCTTCTTAACCCGAAAAATTCAAGGATGCAACTGAAATATTAGCGCAGCGGTGAAGACAGACTACCATTTGAACGTAATGCAGTATCACAATGTAGCTCATGGCTGCTGGAGCCGAGAAAAAAATAAAATACGCGCGACGCTATGCACTTATGGGTTAATAGTTATTCAAGCCAAGCGCTACCTGCTAGCAGGGTATTCTGCTACCTGCTAGCAGCCTGCATCGTATCGCGCTCATAGCCTCGCACCAAGGTGGCCTCACGATCAACTACTGTACTCTAATTACGCTTGTATGCGAGCTCAACCACTGGTGGTTTAGGTTGCACCGGCACGCAGTTCGGTGTCAGTGTCAAATCGTTTCATAGCGAGCCACATCTTCATCGCAGGGAACATGTGGCCGTCCCTGATATTCTCTCATATCTAATATATCCAGTGGCGTAGCCAGGAATTCAGTTCGGGGGCACGCCGTGGTGCGTTTACTCATCCAGCACGTTTAAGCAGTGCATTTTTTCCAAACAGAGATACTATAACTGGCGCGCCTAAAGTCGTTTGATACGAATGCTGCTTCATAGGGGCTTTTCTTACACGATTTTGAGCATCGGTCTAGCGGTGCGTCAACCTGCCCCGTGAAAGGGCCAAGTTTACGCAACAGACTTAGACCTAAAAACATTTTTTTTTACGGTTAATAACACAAATAGCCAACAAATTAATGCGTATAATTTTTATTTCATTAACTGCTTTATAAAACCACAGTGCCCAAAATTTCTTAAGTCAAAACGTAAGAAAATTCAATGAAAAAAATCCGCGTGAACGTGCTCCGATCCACCCTAGGTAGATTCAATAAAGAAAATGTCTTTCTGACAAGCAATTTTGATAATTACTTAGGTAGTTTTATTGAATTTGTGTCCTTATTTTATTATAATAAACCAAATACGATTAAAAACAGCACAGTCGCTCTTGATTTACAAAAGGTGTCACTAAACTGTAAGTTCATTGATTGTTAGGCGGTACGAAGTTCGCCGGGTCAGCTAGTTCCACTATAAAAGTGAATCATCAAAAATCGTTGAGACGTAAACTTTTAGCTTCTACGGTCGAAAGAGTGAAGGAGAACAGGAGAAAAACTATGAGAACGGCGGAACGGTCGTCTTATTCATCTAGTCACGGGCAAAAGATTTAATCTGTACATTTAATTGCATTTTATTATAGAGAGATTTACATCTTCGCATTAAAAATAGCTTTTTTAAAATTGGATTTTACCCATACTTTGATATTTTGAATGGCTGAAAAAGGTAGATTTCAATTCCCAAGGTGCAGAAAAGTAAATAAATGAATATCGAAGTTACGCATGCTACCACAGTGACGGAGCCAGGAATTTCGTTCCGGGGGGGGGGCCCAAAACCAGGGGGGAAAATTTTTGAAAAATAGGGTTATAAGTACTATGGATTTTAAACTAATTTTAACACTTTTCACAATCGAAAAAAACTTCATTTGTTAAAAAAATACTTTGTAAATTCATGATTTTTCAATAATTTGTTTTCTATTATTAACACTTTGAGTGCCGGCCGCTAATTTCAAAGTCCTACTGATAAATCCAGCCATTATTTACTAAAGTCGCAAATTTTTTTAAAACATTAGCATCAAAAATATATTTATATCGATGTGCATTTCAATAAAAATGGACTTTGTGTTCTTTATGAATGAGTTGAATAACATTTATTGCTTATTTAAGTAAATGAAAGGTCGTAGCACTTTTCCACAAGAATTTTTAATGCGTACAACGCGTTTCGGCTCACTGAGCCATCATCTGGTACAAGACGCTTGAACACATGTGAAGATCCCTTTTATACCCTTGAGAGAGGAGAGTATTGGAGAAGGAGAGGATTTGACATCTTTGAGGATGGGGGCGGGGGGGGGGGGGGGTGGGAACGGGTGTACAGAGTAGAGACAATGGGGAAAGATACAACTACGGGATGTGGAGAACCCACGTTGGAGGGAGGGTTCTGGTCATAACTGTAAAATGACGACACGTGCGGAAGACCATAGCAAAACAGGAGGAGGGGGTGTTGAGAAGAGTGAAAAAAAAGGGTGGGTTGGTAAAAAGAGGCCGCGTGTCTTTTGAAAGTGAGAGGAGTAAGTAGCGACGCAGGAAAAAAAGGCGGGTGTGGGTGAGGAGTCCCTTTGGGTTAGCTGAGAAGGAGTGAAAGTTAGCGGGGGTACAAGGGGGGGGAAATTGCCAGCAATAGAAAATGGTCAAATGCGTAGAGAGGATGGGCGGACGGGAAACACCCCGTGGATGTAGGGGTCACTTACGGCGTGGGTGAGGAAAGAATTTCACCATTTGTTTTGGTGAAGGGTATCTTTAGGAGAGGGGAGTGGGTGAAAAACACTTGCTCATTCATAAGCGTATTCAAATCACTTTGTACAATTTCGAATTGCTCAAAAACATCCAGTCTTGTACCCTTACTTTCTAAATGTAGAAATTCAGGTTTAAAATTACAACAATGCAAAGTCTGTAGAAGGAGTTTGGCGAGAAGTGACGTTTCATCCCCATTTTTCCAGCACCTTCTATGTTCTTTCATTCTGGTAATGAAACTTCTGCCTGTTTGACCATTGTAACACATGTTGCATGACTCACAATTAACCTTGTAAATGCCAGATTGATTGATTGAATCTATTTTGTCTTTGTTGCGACACAAAACTTTACCAAGAGTGTGGGGGTTATAAAAAGAGACATTGAATTTATTTTTGGGGAATTTGCGAGCAAGCCTATTTGAAAGATCCCCTACAAACAATAGCCGGCACCATTTTTTGGATTTCTCAGTGATGAGGGGAAGGGAGCAAAGCTGTGAAATAGCTCGCGTTGTACGCATTAAAAATTCTTGTGGAAAAGTGCTACGATCTTTCATTTACTTAAATATGTATAACTTCCACCAATTGAAGCCTGAATCTGTTGAACTTATTTATTGCTTACTTTGAAATGTATATTTTAATAATGAAAACCTACTGATATTGAAAAATAAAAAAGTTGCAACAAATGATGTACCGCCATAAAATGCATCATATTTTTATTACGCTCAATTTGAACTATTTAAACCATGGAAATCATACAAAATCATTGTTCCAAGCAAATCATTCAAAATTCTGGATGACAAAAAGGGTCACTGCACGCTCAACGAAAGGTTCTTTCCTCCAAAGAATTTTCACACAAAGTAGGCTGAGATAAGGGTGCCGGTAGCTACAGAGGACCTTTCGTCCTCAAGACATTGAAAGAACTCTTTTTCCATCGAGCAGTTGATTTTTGAAAAAAACAACCACTAAGCAGTAAATTGGAACAGTAATATGGGCGAAATATTACAGCGTCACGCATACAAAGCCAATAAAATAGAAGGACGTAACATTACGTCCATGACAATCTTCAGAAAGATCAACAGGACGTAATATTACGCCTATGGCGCGCAAAGTGCTAAGGAAAATTATTGTGATTTTATGTTTCGGGGGGGTCCGGACTCCCCCTAATACACTACTGTAGTGGCTACGCTGTATCCTGTATTATCCTATTCGAGACTCAAATCACCGATGGCGGCGCTGAAAGCAGTGACGTAATCTGCCAATATGGCCGACGCATCGAGGACATTGTTGTGATGATAACATAGGTGCAATTGGATGAGTCGTCGAGCCACTGCGAAGATCTTCTTGGATTTGAGGAGGTGTTTCAATGCCCACGGGCAACGACAAATAGCAGTTAAGATTAAGGAATTTATAAATTTCAGTTGAAATATCCTCTGCTATCTCGCGGACATTACTCAAAGGGTTCCAAATGATCATAAATGAGTAACTTCGATAAAAAAACATTATTCTTATTAGGCTAGAAAAGAAAAATTGCAACGCGTCGGTTACCCCAAGTGCATTAAACAAACAAACCACCGTCCCAGTAAATGATGCATTGTGGCAAAAAAATGGCTACTGGAAAGGCATTTTACATGAACATGAATGCTTAAAATATATTACTTGCGACGTTATGATGGCTTGATACCAAAAATATAATTAGGAAAATCAGTAAATTCCCAGAAATACCAACGATTTGTCAAACTGGTTTCCTTAGGTCTCCTCGGAGCTCTACTTCCTAATTCGGCCAATAGTTGGCGTATTGCTCGTCTGGATTCTCGAATATAATCGCCTTTTTAATTTATTGATCTATCCGGGCCGTAAGGCGGGCTATTGAAAACTTCCAGTCTAAGAGCGATTGATTTCGATCGGCTACGTGTTGAGGAGCGTTCTTGTGAAGAAACAAAACACTCTTGCGCAGTTCTTCCCGATGCGATGTTTTGTTTTGTGTCTCGCGTGTTAATTTTTTCAGGGATCTAGACCGTTCACATTATAAATATGGAAAAATAAAAGATACATTGTTGTATGTCCCGCAGAAGTTTTCTTCACCGATAAGGTTTCAACCATGCACTATGTCATTTTACAAAGGTGTGATTTTGACATAGTGTAATGTCGAAAGACTGGTCGCTCTAGTGATCTTCTGTGGAACGTATAAAAGTGTATGTTTATTTATGTTTCCTGCCACTAAGTTCCACCAAGTATCGCCATTGAGCATCAAGTTACAAATCTGGCAATAAATTTCAATTGGAATGTGTTATTTTTCATCAGCAAAACCGTATCACAGCATTGACAACTGGCGGAATTTTTAATAGGTTGGTTTCCTGTTATTTTTTAAATTGCATAAATCGAAAGATTATTACTCTTGGAGTACGCATTTCACGCTTTTAGATTTTTAAATGACGATATCTATTTTTTGAGATTAGATGAAAAGTGAAAATTTTCAAGCGCGCGAAAACGCGACGGGTAAGTATGAATGCCGGGAAATCTCCGTGTGACGTCATTCTGGTTCCCCCAGTCGCCGTGTGAGGTGACCTTGGGGCGAGGCTTGAGCGCTGATACAATGCAGGCTGCTAGCTGGTAGCTGAGTACCCTGCTAGCTGGTAGCGGTTGGCTTAAATAAGGATTATTATTCCCCTATCAAACGAAGGAAACTTTCTGACCATTGGCAGTTTTAATGAGTGATTATTTAGAGATGTTTCCCCGAGCTCTGTGCCACATGCATGCATTGATAATCTCAGACGATTTAAAACTCCTGAGTATTCGTATAGCATCTATGTCCCTGTGACGTCACGTGGAGTGGTATTGCATGGGCGCCAATCTGGCCTTTTTCAAAATGAGGTTTAAGTTTACCATTGCCATTTGTCTGAACTGGGATTTCTAAAACCAAATTATTTGTATATTAGGAATACACTAATGGTGGGTACGAATCGCGATCGATGCCTTTCGTTTTATTTAATGAAGGAAACTACCCTATTTGGGTTTTAAGGGGAAATAAACTTTGGGCTAAAACTTTGGGGTAGTGATGTTTTATTTTTAACACTCCTTTGTTTACAAAGTATGATGTTAACGACACGCCAAATACCCCAGCTGCTTGCATACGGAGTGTATAGGGACACTCTTGGCGCCAAGATAGTGTCGTTATTCCGGCCCTCTGCCGGTCCATTACAAAAACTGTTGTTACTTTGTGGACAGCTTACTTGTAAAAAAGTTTTTTTTACCTTTTCCTGACCTCCTAAATTGAATATTAAATTTTACTCTTAGACGTTAGGTCTTCAAATGGAAATGCTATTCTCCGAGTCTTCGGTTTATTTATAAACAATATTTAGGGCTAGAAATGTAAATAGTATATAATTTTGATTCATAAACAAATTAAATGAATACTTATATTTTAAGTGAAATAATATAATTAAAAAAGAACCATTCAGCTTTATATGAATAAAAAAGAGAATAAAATGTTGACATACTTTTTTGAAATGTTTATTGATGGTAACTAAGATAATGCAGTGCATGGTTACCTGTTAAATTCGATTAATGTAATAGTAAAATAAATATTGCCTAAATTATCTATGTCTGATCTTTGATTAAAATTAGTTTTGGTTTTGGCATAGTAGACAATTCCTTTAAATAATCTGTTGGTTAAATTCTTTTCAGTACCGCAAGCGTGTGTTTCTTTGGCCCTGGGGGTCCTTCTTTGGCCCAAACTGACAATGAGAAATAAATAAGACGTACTCTGGCTGCCTATGGAAACAGATTTTCAAGCGATTCCTGTACTTTCCACGTGGCTGTAACGTTACGGTTTTGGCGATGTATTCCATGTATTTGATTGTTTACTACTTGAATCAGAACTAGTGGTCTTCTTTTCCTTGCGTAACCAAATGTTTTTCTGGACTCATAAACTTTTGTTTGCGTAAGATAAAAACTTAACTGCTACAAGTCTCGTAAATATCTATTTATTAGCAAAATGTAATGGTTGAGACGTGAAAAAGTTTAAGAGCCTGGAATAACACGTTGGTACAGTTGTACTTTAAATTACTAATAAGGTTTTTGTGCAAAAATTTCACTATAGCAACAGGTCTATCTAACCTCAAAATTAAGTCTTACGTTGTCCCAGCTCTTTTCCGTGCCAAATTAGGCTGTACTTTTACAAACCTTGTTTTACCCCCATTATAAATCCTTTAAATGCATAGTGTGTATACCCTAAGTTGGCGCACGTGCCCGCGAAGTACCTGAGCCGCGAGCAGAGGAGGGGAGGATAGGACCGAAAAAAAAACTGTATGGGACCGACACAGGTAGCCGGCGGGTCCGTTCGCCCGTCCCCCCAACGAAGGCAGCTTACACCTCCAATAGAATTATTTACTTTTCTTTTGGTTTCTCATTATATCTCAATCTAAATAGCATATTTATAAAGTACTAAACAAGCTAAGAAGAATGATATAAAACACGAAGTGCTCCGATCATAAATAACGAAATGGTCGAAAGTTGAAACAAAACATACATAATAACGGCTGAAAAATAACTTCCGACGTATATACCTGTATGTTTCGTCGCATTCCTGGAATTAATACAAATATTTTGTTGCTTTTTGCGTCTGATAGACATCACGTGACAACTTGAGGTACAACATGTTACATGCGTATTCCTTCGCAATATTCATTGCAAAGTTTTTGAATGCGTTCAATAATTTAATCAAACATTATTAGCACCTATTTAAAGCATTTAATTTGGGTTAAGGTACTTTTAGCTACACATTTATGATTGTAATCTATGTATCACAGGAATGAAACCATTATTGCTGTAAAAAGCGTGTATTAAGTATTTTACTGAGATGTACATCTCCATCATTATTATGCATACCTTTGATGCCCACGCATTGTCCGTTCCACCGTCCCTTTATCCTCCCCCGACGAAGGCAACTAGCACCTCTAATAGTATTATTAACTTTTCTTTTACTTTCTCATAATATTTCAATCTAAATAGCATATTTGTAAAGTGCTAAGGAAGCTAATAAGAATGATATGAAACACGAAGTGCTCCGATCATTAATAACGAAATGGACGAAAGTTAAAACAAAACATATAGTATAATGGCTGAAAAATAACTCCCCCCCCCCCCAGAGCTCAGAAAAAGTTTTAAGTTTAATCCATTTTACCGAATTGAATTGATTTTACTAATAGAATAGTGTAAGGATTATTAAAATATCCCTCAGAAAGCCGTAAAACTCACAATTTTGAACCATTTTATCTTTAAAATTCCGCAATTTATTAATTTCGCACATACCGCTTATCCTGTTGGGTATTCCATACCCCTCCACACACCCCGGAATTAGTTGCACCTAAAAACCCCTCCCCCCCAGCCTTAATTCCTAGATGCGCCCCAGCACCGATGTGATAATATCTTAGTTGCTTCCGTGAATTCAACGTGTTGAGAAGCATTTATTTTGGCCACGGCAAAGAAAGAATTTTCAGTAATGCGTACGAGAAAAATGAATCATTTTTATTGAAGCATGTAGCAAAATATGTTCACAATTTCCTACACATTTTTGTTCTATAAATTGAATTGTTTCTTTCTTATTTTTTCTAACTTTTTTCCGGACTATTTTATGTCTGTTATCATCGCTGAAGGCTATTGAAGTACATAGCAAAATATGTTTATAATTTATCTCACATTTTTGTCCTATAGATTGAATTGTTTTTTTGCTATTTTTATAACTTTTTCCGGACTATTTTATGTCTGTTATCGAAGCTGAAAGCTGTTGAAGTACATAGCAAAATATCTTCATAATTTATCTCACATTTTTGTTCTGTAGATTGAATTGTTTCTTTGATCTTTTTTCTAACTTTTTTTCCGGACTATTTTATCTATGTTGTCATTGCTGAAAACTATCTCCAATCAACTCACCGCGGAAGCCTCCGTAATAATTATTGCTGAAAACTATTGAGGTGTACAGCAAAATATGTTCACAATTTCCCACACATTTTTGTTCTATATATTGAACTCTTTCTTTGCTATTTTTTCTAACTTCTTTTCCGGACTATTGTATATCTGTTATCATCGCTGAAGACTATTGAAATACATAGCTAAATATGTTCATAATTTCTCTCACATTTTTGTTCTGTACATAGAATTGTTTCTCTGCTATTTTATCAAACTTTTTCCGGACTATTGTATATCTGTTATCAAAGCTGAAAACTGTTCAGATACATAGCAAAATATGTTCATAATTTCTATCACATTTTTTATATAGATTGAATTGTTTCTTTGCAATTTTTTCTAACTTTTTTCCGGACTATTTTTTATCTTTAATCATCACTGAAAAATGACCGTCCGATCAATGCATGTCTCGTGGCAAATCTGATAGTGGCTGCTCTTATATGTGCACAATAATTCTTTATTTTAGTGATGTATATTTTAATTATAGAATCAAATTTATTTTATTTAACGGTGGAATTCTAGATGCTCTATTGGGTTTATTTTTAGAATGGCATGCCTTGAAACTTAATTTCTTCCGGAGGCAGCTCTGTGTTAGAAAGGGTTAAGTACAAACCACCCAAAATTTTATGTGAAGTACTTAAAAAAGGCGGCAATACGGCATTTTAAGGAGGGATTAGCTCGCTTACTAGTTAAATCACAAATGGTGGAAATGAACAGCAATTGAAGGAATTACCATATTATTATTATTATAGTATTCTACCGATTAAGGTAGGTTTGCATGGAGTATTCAAGAAGTGATCTGGGAGCCTCCCTTTCCTTCCAGCACTGCCTTCTTTAATTCACTGTAAGGCCTACTCTCTTTCAATCTATCTAGAAATCCTATTCTTTTCCTTCCCCTCCCTCGTTTCCCCAACATTCTACCCTCCAACACCATTTTCAACATCCCCTCACCGCTAAGCACTAACTCCATCCATACCTTCTGTCTCCTGCGTATCTCATCTAAAAGCTGCCTCTCCTCACCCACCTTATCCAGCACTTCGTCGTTCCTTTTCCTCTCCGTCCATTTCACCCTCTCCATTCTTCTCCATACCCACATCTCGAAAGCCTCCAATCTTCTCTCGTCTTCTTTCCTCAGTGTCCACGTGTCCGCACCGTAGAGAGCTACACTCCAGATAAAAGTCTTCACTAACCTTTTCTTTAAACTCTTACATAACGATCCTCTCAGAAGCTCCCTCCTGTTCATGAACGCCTCCTTCGCTAATGCAGGAATTACCATACTCGCCTGAAAAAAAATAGAAACATGAAATTTAATCAGCAGAAATGTTATTAAAGACATTTGCCAAAAATGAAGTGATTTTATACTTATAAAATCACATCAGGATTAATTTGGTGAAAGTTCTATATATCCATGAACTATTTTGCTAAACATTAATGCCCGAATAACCTTTTTAGCCATTTTGATATCTATATTCTACATTGTAATGGCCAATGCCTTATCGATTAGATTTTATGGAAAAATTTGAAATCGCCAATAGCCCGAATGAACTTTTTTATGATGTTTTATTTTGTACTGACTCACCTTTGTTAAATTTAAGCATCCCCATGACGTCAAAACCTTGAAATTCACTCACGCTCCACTTGATGTATGTTTTCTGCTATCGGCCTTCATTTAATTTGTTCACCAAAACTGTGTCCCCCTCCCACTCCCCTTACACCAATAGGGTAGTTTCCTTCATCAAAGAAAATGAAAGGCATTGATTGCGATTCGTTATCCACCATTAGTGTATTCATAATATAAAAATTACATATTTGGTTTTACAAATCCCAGTTTTGACGAATGCTAATGGTCAATTTTATCCTCATTTGAAAAAGGCCAGATTGGCGCCCATGCGATGCCACTCCACGTGACGTCAATGGGACCTAGTTTCTATACGAGTAGATAGGAATTTTACATCGTTTGAGATAACCAATGCATGCATGAGGCACAGAGCTCAGGGAAACATTCCTTAAAAATCACCTATTAAAATTGCCTACGGTCGGAAAGTGTCCTTCGTTTGATAGGGTAATAATAATCCTTATTTAAGCCAAGCGCTACTTGCTAGCAGGGTACTCTGCTACCTGCTAGCAGCCTGCATTGCAGCGGCGCACATATCCTCGCCCTAAGGTCACCTCACACGGCGGTGCCGGGAACCAAAATGACGTCACACAGGCTTTTCCCAGCATTCATCGCGTTTTCGCGCGCTTAAAAAATTTTCACTTTTCATTTGATCGCGAAAAATAGATATCGCCATTTAAAAACATACAAGCATGAAATGCGTACTCCAAGAGCAATAATCTATCGATTTAGGCCATAAAAAATAATAGGAAACCACTCTATTCCAAATGCCCCCACCTCCTACCTTGGCCTGGGTATAAATACTGAGAGAGTGCTGGTTGTATCACATTATTGAAAATGACACGATGTGTTGAAACCATTTTCGGTTGCAGAGTTATGTATTAAAAGTGTAGTTATTATCATTTTTGTTCTTTCGTCAAGGATTTCATGAATTTCATACTAATTAAATAGGCAAAATTGATGAAAAACATGTGATAATATCAACAAGGCTTTTACTTTAATTCCTTAAAGAGCCTCTAGAGATTCGAATACAGAGCTAGCTTTAGATTTATTGAGCTATTGAGATCAGATAAACGAGGGCTTACAAGGAATATTGTGTTTTCTTATTATTTTTTAAATCGAAAGATTATTACCCCTCGAGTACGTAGGTACTTCACGCTTTTAGATTTTTAAATGACGATATCTATTTTTCGCGATTAAATGGAAAAAAAAATTTCAAGCGCGCGAAAACACGACGGCTAAGTATGATTGCTGGGAATAGCCCACTTGACGTCATTCTGGTTCCGGCGACCGTTGTGTGAGGCCACCTCGTTGCGAGGCTATGAGCGCCGATACGAAGCTGGCTGCTAGCAGGTAGCAGAGTACCCTGCTAGCAGTTAGCGATTGGCTCAAATAAGGATTATTAATACACTATCAAACGAAAGAAACTTTTCGACCTCGGGCAATACTGCAGAGAGCGGTATTGCCTCAACAGTTATAGCAACACTCTGGGAAATAACGTGCATTGTAAGTGTTTTGTAAAATGGATGTAACACTCAAAGTTAAAAAAAGGCTATTCGGGCTTCCAGCCGGGTGGTTTCCCTCCATTCTGCCTACGTTTCGGAACACGAGTCGGGTTCCATCATCAGGGCATCCTCAGGGATTAGCCCTGAGGATGAAGCCGGACTCGTGTTCCGAATCGTCGGCAGAATGGAGGGAGACCACCCGGCTGGAAGCCCGAATAGCCTTTTTCGAATATATTCGCCGGGAAAGTATCAGATTTTACTTCACTCAAAGTTAAGTTTTCCAAATATGAAACAAAGACTTAGTATATCCAAATGATATGATAGCCTCTTTCATTGAACTTTTCAATTTGTTGAAGTTAATAGTAATTATTTTAACGAAATGTTAATTTAAATCCACAGCATTAAGTGTTGAAGTTTATACATAAGCAAAGGGTTGTCAAGGGTAAGAAAAAGTTGTTGACTAGTTACCAGTGTAGTTGAATAAATAAGTTAAAAGAGACAACAACATCGTGTTTAATTGAGAAGAATAATTGAATTACATTACAATTGAAATAGATAAACTATAAATGCTTAAGTGTATGCTATTAACTCAAGAATAGATTTAATGAATGACACTGTTCTGCAAGAAAATAGTTCAAAAAATGCCCCGCTACAATTTAGGGTGTTTCTGGCTAATTTTGGGACGCTGAATCCGAAAATGACCTCCGTTTTTTTCTATCACCCTCCATTTTTACGCAACCCCTAAATTGGGGAAAACAACCCCCTTATATAAACTTATCGCTTTTCAAGTGACTTTTATTAATGTTATGTGCTTCTGATTGAAAGAAACTGACATTTTAAGGCATTCAGGGTCAAGAGAGAGACAAACTTCACTGGGGTTGAAAAGATTTAGGGGGTGAAAATTGGAAAAAAACCTTAAAAAAACATTAAAATAACCATTTTTCTTCGTTTTTTATGACATATGATATGGTAGCTAATGGAAAAGTTTTTAAGTGATCAATACACGGTTCACTATTTTGTAAGGATTAATATAACATCAAATACGAGTGGTATCACTCGTATACCCCCCTTCCCCTCTAAGAAGTGGTATGAAGATCTGCCAAAAAAATCTGAACACAAATCAGATTCATCAAAATTTTATTGTAACAGCGTTTGGGGCCTCATGATTTGACTTTGTTGTCCTCCTTACTTTTAACGTAAGATCTGAGACCTTTTCATTAAATACATTGGAAAACGTTGGGAAGTACATACATTGTAAATACGTTGGGAGAAATTGGGAAATACGCTGTAAAAGTCATTCACCACATGTTTTGACACGCTTGGACACGTTTTAACGTGTTTTCATGTGTCTGGCAGTCGCACTTGCTGATGTTCATCTATGAAATAAACCAATGGTCTATTCAGTGCATCACACTCTTTCCTGCGTGTCGGGTTATAATCTTCCAAGTTCTTTCTTTATTTCTCTAGCGCGTGTTCGATTTAGTGTGTTATTTTGCGAGCGATAAAGTGTTTTCTCACGATCCTGCAAAAATCATCCCAATTCATTTTGTAACACCTGTGGAGATTTAGTGTTTAAAGACCAAAAGAAAGCTATGACTGCAATTGTGCGAAAATCTTATGAACTTTATTTCGGGTGTAAAATTGGTGACCAAGACAAATCGTGGGCCCCTAAATTCTGTTGCAGTGGTTGTCATAGAAGTGTTCGTGAATGGCTAAACTGGGGAAATCGTTCCCTAAATTTCGGAGTGCCAATTGTTTGAGTTGAACCCACTTGCCATTTAACGAATTGCTATTTTTGCGAAACCGACACTATGGATAAAAAAAAACAATCCTGAAATGATTTATCTGAATTTACCGTCAGCAATTCGCCCGGTGAAGCATACTGATCCCATTCCTATCCCTAAAGCTCAAGCTAGTAGCACCCTCGATGATTCTTATGTCTTAGTGAACGAAGCTACACTGGAAGTGGAAGCAGGTCATTCAATTTTCACCCCTAAATCTTTTCAACCCCAGTGAAGTTTGTCTCTCTCTTGACCCTGAATGCCTTAAAACGTCGGTTTCTTTCAATCAGAAGCACATAACATTATCTAGTAAAAGTCACTTGAAAAGCGATTAGTTTATATAAGGGGGTTGTTTTCCCCAATTTAGGGGTTGCGTAAAAATGGAGGGTGATAGAAAAAAACGGAGGTCATTTTCGGATTCAGCGACCCAAAATTAGCCAGAAACACCCTAAATTGTAGCGGGGCATTTTTTGAACTATTTTTTTGCAGAACAGTGTAATCGCTCCTTTTTATTTCTCCTATTTTAGTGATCAATTAGTTAAATAGCTATTTGATATGGATGCTTAAATACCTATATTTGCATGGAGATGACTATTGTTGTTGTTGTTGTTGATCTTGTTAATAAATTCAGTAGTATTAAATGGAAATCGAGAGATATATCATTTTTATTTACCGGCCATCAGTCACAACGCTATGTTATAACGTCACTCTGGTTCAGCGTTAATAATTGTCCCTTAAATGACGTAATTACTAAGTTATACCATAAAAGTCCACATATTTGACGCAAGGCGGCGTTGGCGTCGGCGGCTTTCCTTTTTGTCAACCTCTCCCATCGGAACTACTCGAGCAGTGTCTCCGGCTGTCACCTAGGTGACGGACGGGCCAAACGTACCCCCCCCCCCCCCGCCTTCCCCTCCTCCTTGCAGCTAAGTTAGACACCCCCACTCCGCCTAGATCCTTGAGACTCAACTCTCCGCACTGCAGTCGCCATTCGACGGAGACGAAATGCGTTGAGGTTGTCATGGCGACCGAATCTTCCGGGTCGCCATGACAATGAACAATAAACCGTCTGCACGGCGAGGTTGTCGTGGCGACCCAGAAGATTCGGTCGCCATAACAACCTCTCTTGACAAACGGCTGATTGTTCAACCAAGGCGGTGAAACACTTGCCCACGAATAATATTAATTATAATAAGATGTCTTTATTCGGGCGAGGTTGAAACTTAGAAGTGCCCTCTTCCACATAACCCCTCGATAGCGTCAATGCAAACATATTTAGAAATAATAATAATTTATTTCTCCTACGTTTTGTTTTTACATCTTAATACAAAGAAAAAAACAAGAGAAGGAGCTTTAGGTGGTCTACAAGGTCATAGGACCAGAATTGAGCCACCATCAAATAACGAAATGTATGCCAATAAAAACATAATATTGCAGTAAACGATACATGAGTGTTTTAGATAAATAACATAAAAATAAATTTTCAACTATTTCTTGCGAGAAAAGCCAGTCTTTAGCAAGTCTCAACATTACATTTGAGGTTTTATTATTTTTAATTCTAGGGGGCAGTAAGTGAAATAATTTTGGCCCCATGTAAATAAAACGGCGTTTATATAAAGTTAACTTTAGTCTGTTTGCTACTGTGAATGACTCAGTCCTTAAATTAGAAGTAGAGTTAGAATTAAAATGGCAGATAAACGTTTACAATACAGAAGATATACAATATACACTATTTTTGAAATTTCATAAAAGATAAACAAGTATAACGATGGCTAAGTTCTAATAACACGTATCTTAAATTCGGCCGGCCAAGATAACTAGTGACCGGAGAAGCAAGAAAGAAATTATCAGCAGAATAGCCCAGGCGAAGAGAGCATTCCACCAAAAGAGAGACCTGCTTACAGCGGGAAACTTAAATATGGAAGTAAGGAAACAATTTATAAGAACCTACATTTGGAGTACGCTCCTATAGGGAAGTGAGGCATGGACAATGACCGCAGCGGAGAAAGCAAGGGTAGAGGCCTTTGAAATGTGGTGCTACAAAAGAATGATGAAAATCAAATGGATCGACCGAGTTAGTAACGAGGAAGTCCGAAGAAGAGTAGGAGAGAAGAAAAGCCCCATGAAAACCTTAATAAGAAGAAGGAACAACCCAATAGGCCACATCTTGAGACATGGTGGCCTGATGAAGACAATCGTCGAAGGGCAAGAGGAAGGCAAGAATGGAAAAGGAAGACCCCGAACAAAATATACGGAACAAGTAAAGAGAGATGTGAAAGAGAAGAAATACGTAGGAGTGAAAAGATTAGCTGATAGGAGAACTGAGTGGAGAGCTGCGTCAAACCAATCCTAGGATTGTTGACCAGTGATGATGATGATGATGATCTGAAACAAAGTGTAATAACATTAAAAAAATAAAATGAAAGCAAAAAACAACTCCATGTTTGCAAATGAATGCTTCTTTTTCAGTTTTATGAGCTTTGGGTTTTTAATTTCAGTGTGCAAGTTAAAAAAAATGATCGTTTTTTTTGCTCTCCTGAGAAGTTGCTATTTTTGAGATACGTGTTGTTAGAACTTAGCCATCTATATGTGAAAATTTTGTGTAAGAAAAAAGATTTCTGTTTGTGGGGAAAAAAACATGAGGATAAGGGCGTAGTATCCTTCAGTGAAAAAACCCACTGCAGGAAAACGCCCACACAAGAAGGGGGGGCGTGAAAAACCTGCGAAAACCTAATGTCATGTTACAAGCAATAATACAACATAGTTAATGCGGTACAAAGTATACACAAATATTAACCCTGCACGAATTTTACTGTCCATTCAAAAATCTCTTATGGTATAATCTGCTAGGGCAGTGCATACATAAGCACATTTAAGTGTGCACTCGTTCAGCAAAATAAATAATTCGGGTAGTGTTGTCCAAATAATCTCATGAACACTCATTTCCGTTGTTTGTGTCCCCTAAAATTGTTACCACTAAGGTATTTGTATTCTTTCAAAGACCAAAAATTGTTTTATACCAGAATTGACAATATGCCGAGTTTATGTGATAAATACAAATATTATAGGGTGGTTTCCCATTTTTTTAAATTGCCTAAATCGAAAGATTATTACTCCTGGAGTACGTATTTCACGCTTTTAGATTTTTAAATGACGATATCTATTTTTCGCGATTAAATGAAAAGTGAAAAATTTCAAGTGCGCGAAAACGCGACGGCTAAGTATGAATTCTGGGAAAAACCCCGTGTGACGTCTTTCTGGTTCCCGCTGCCGCAAGCGAGGTGACCTTGGGGCGATTCTTTGAGCGCTGATACGACGCAGGATGCTAGCAGGTAACAGAGTACCCTGCTAGCACGTAGCGCTTGGCTTAAATAAGGATTATTAATACCTTATCAAACGAAGGAAACTTTCCGACCATAGGCAGTTTTAATAGTAGATTATTAAGACATGTTTCCCTGAGCTTTGTGCCTCATGCATGCATTGGTAATCTCAGACGATGTAAAATTCCTACGTACTCGTATAGAAACTAGGTCCCTGTGACGTCACGTGGAGTGGCATCGCATGGGTGCCAATATGGCCTTTTTCAAATGCGGTTAAAATTGACCATTAGCATTCGTCTAAACTGGAATTTGTAAAACCAAATAATTTGTATATTATGAATACACTAATGGTGGCTAAAGAGTCGTAATCAATGCCTTTCGTTTTCTTTGATGAAGGAAACTACCCTATTGTGTATTTTTAGGATACAATGAAACTTATTTAGGATGATGCAGTCCATAATATTGTATAGGAGGGCTACTAAAATTAAAAATAAGTTAAAGTAATGCGGGGACCCTAGTTGCCAGGGGCAACTCCAAATTTTGTTGCGGGAGTATCGAGGGAAGGATAGAATTTCTTCTATTCTTAACAGTGATTTAGCTATCTAATATCTTTTCATAAGATAAGTGATGAACGCAAATTACTATCGAGGAACTTTTAAACTATACATTTTGGTAATTGAAGCGTTGTAATAAAGAATATCATTTACAAATATTTTTATTGCTACTTGCTCGAAAACAAAGGTGTGCCAATTCATATCCTATTCTGAGTCAGAGAATGAAGACTTCTCGTATTCTAAAATATTTTCGCTTCTATCCCTCCAAAGACCTGCGTATCTTACCAACTAATTTTTATCACTTTTTTGCATATCCTAATTATTTTACGACTAATTTAGAGATATTATGAAAGAAAACCCGAAAAAAAATTAAAAATGAGTTTTCGACCACATTCCCAAATGGAAATATGCCACAAAATGTTGCTAATGCTTCAGCAATAAATACACTTTTGACCAAAAAACTAAGTTTAACAATGTAATATATAATGATGTTTTGAATAAATGATTGTTTTTTTTACTGGGGAGCGAGTATAGGAAAAAATAACCGAATGCTCACTGCAGAGGTGATCAAAATAACCAATTTTGAAAAGGTATAAATAACGACCAAATTTATACAAAATTCATGCGATTTACTTTTAATAAATACTTCCATACTTTATTTACATAAAAAAAGCTATAAAAATTATCACATACACGAAATATAATTTTTATGAGTTTACTTTTTCATGAGTCTACATGAGTTTGAGAACATTGGATTATAACGATGCGACAAGGGGAAGTGGCTTAAAAATCATTTTCAAGATTACATCTATGAAACAGGAAAACACGGGAAGAAAAATCTTGTATAAATAACTGAAGTATCCATTTAATTTTGTGCAAAAAATGTGGTAGTCAATTTTTGTTCAATTATTTTCAAAATCTAAAATTTTGCTATTTTCAAAGTCCAAAGTATGGCTATTGTTTGAAATGTGGTTTCCTAGGGCACCAATTTTCCGACCATATGCAGTTATAATAGGTGATTATTAAGACACGTTTCCCTGAAGTCTGTGCCTCATGCATGCATTGGTAATCTCAGACGATGTAAAACTCCTATCTACTCATATAGAAACTAGGTCCCTGTGACGTCACGTGGAGTGGCATCGCATGGGCGCCAATCTGGCCTTTTTCAAATGCGGTTAAAATTGACCATTGACATTCGTCTTAACTGGGATTTCTAAAACCAAATAATTTGTATATTATGAATACACTTATGTTGGGTAATGCATCTTATTCAATGCCTTTCGTTTTCTTTGATGTAGGAAATTACCCTATTTAAGGAGATAATCATGTGAAATAACAAAGAGACAAAGGTGAAAATTATGTAAACGTTGTTTTCTTCACTTGTTTATGGCTATTGTTGTGGTTTCCTAGGGCACATGGTTGCATTTTATATTTTATAGATGATTCATTTCGGGGAAATCTGTTCTTAAACGGCTTCAAAACTTACATTTCAACTTTAAGTCCTACAGTCCAAGATGTAGTAATCATTAGCAGAAGATACAAAAATGTAGTAGTCATTAGCCTTACGTAATTGCTTGGCATATAATTGCTCCACAAACCATTGCGATAAACGATGATGTTGGATACGAATGTTTTTTTTCTTAGTTACCCAAGTTTGGCCGCCATAATTTTGGTATCATTTGATTTAAGAGATAAGGATAAAAACGTTTTTATGAAGGCATATCTTATTAAAAATAGAAATACCTACCATTGCGCCAAGAATCTTTGAAATATTTCTCGGGCGTTGGCTGCTGCCATAAAATTAACAATCCTAAAGCATCTTACCACCTACTCGAGATTTCTTAAACAAGGAACGTGGAATAAGTCGTCTTGAACGCTGAAATGATATTCAAGACCATTCGAGACGGTCTTTCAAGAATGATTGCTCAACATGTCTGGAAAAGAGTTGAAAGGCCTTTCACACGGTTGTAAAAATCTTGAATTCACTTGAATAACGATAGCAACCACGACAGCAAACAAAGGCATATCGAAAAGCGAGACGGAGAGTGAATTGAAATCAAAATTTTACGTACGGGCAACAAATTTGTATTAACTTCTTGCTGTGTCGAACTTCAATATGATGGTTTCCTATTATTTTTATTGCCTAAATCGAAAGATTATTACTCCTGAAGTACGAATTTCACGCTTTTAGATTTTTTAATGACGATATCTATTTTTCGCGATTAAATGAAAAGTGAAAATTTTCAAGCGCGCGAAAACGCGACGGCTAAGGATGAATGCTGGGAAAACCCCGTGTGACATCTTCGCATTATAAAGAGCTTTTTAAAATTAACTTTTACCCATTCCTTCCATGGCCGAAAGGCAGATTTCAATTTACGGGTTTTTTATTAGAGTGCATGAATATTGAAGTCAAGTGTGCTATATGAAAAAACATTTCTAAATTTTTCATGTAAGGAAACGTTTTTACGAAACATAAACCAAAAATACGGTAAACGCCACGCGGTAACGCAATCAACCAAATCGACAATTTTCGTCTTTTTGGTTAATTTTAGAAGCAGGATAGGGCAGTTTCCTTCATCAAAGAAAACGAAAGGCATTGATTGCGATTCGTTACCCACATTTATTGTATTCATAATAAACAAATTATTTGGTTTTAGAAATCCCAGTTTAGACGAATGTCAATGGTCAATTTTAACCTCATTTGAAAAAGGCCAGATTGGTGCCCATGCGATGCCACTCCACGTGACGTCACAGGGACCTTGTTTCTATACGAGTAGATAGGAGTTTTACATCGTCTGAGATTACGAATGCATGCATGAGGCGCAGAGCTCAGGGAAACATGTCTTTATAATCATCTATCAAAACTGCCTGTGGTCGGAAAGTTTCCCTCGTTTGATAGGGTATTTAAAGTCCTTATTTAAGCCAAGCGCTACCTGCTAGCAGGGTACTCTACTACCTGCTAGCAGCCTGCATCTTAGCAGGGCTCTTAGCCTCACACGCAGGTGGCCTCACGCGGCGGCAGCGGGAACCAGAACGACGTCACACGGAGTTTTCGCGGCATTCATACTTAGCCGTCGCGTTTTCGCGCGCCTGAAAATTTTCACTTTTCATTTGCTCACGAAAAATAGATATCGTCATTTAAAAATCTAACAGCGTGAAATACGTACTCCAGGAGTAATAATCTTTCGATTTAGGCAATAAAAAAATTATAGGAAACCACCCTATTATCAAACTTTAGAAGCAGGAAGAAAAATAACTATTTGTATTGAAATAAATATGGCAAAAAAGTTACCTCAACAGTTAGGGAAAGGTAAACAAAGTTTTCCAGGTGCTTGGAAAAGATGTTTGAGTTCACAAGGGCTGTGAATGATCTGACTCTAAAATGGGGCTTGAGGGGGCCCGAGTGTCCAGGTATCGAGATTCGAGTTATCAGGGTTCTAATGTTTATCATATGACTCTTCAAAAATGCTTAAAAAACTTAAAACTCACTACTTGTAAAATTTCTCGGGGCAAGATCCCCGGTTTGGGCCCCCCAATATTTTTTTTGAGTCGGCATCCCTGGCTGCCAGACAAAGAAACATCAATCGATGAATGGATTCACGGAATGCACCTCTTTTGAAAACCGTTGAAATTTTCCATCTATATGCATGCTTAAGGTTTTTTTTGGAATCTAAAGAATTTTCTTGAAAAATGAGTCTAACCACCCCGCTGAGCCTATTCACTTCATTTTACGGCAACGCAAATTCCTATTGGAACACCCTGTGTACAGGGGTGTTTCCAGGATCAAATCGTTTTGGGGGGGGTGGGGCAAGCCATGGTTGTTTAAGTTGTAGGTAAGATTTAAACGTTTTAAGGAAACTGTTAACAGCCCTTTATTTGTTTTTAAAATTATTTGCTCGAAAAAGTATTATTTACTTCAAAGACGTTTGCGAATTTTGCTTCAAGGGGGGAGGGCAGCAGCTGCCCCCTCCTGCCCCTCACTGAATGCGACCATGCCTGTGTATAGCTACAACTACAAAAAATAACGTAAAAAAAGCAGATTTAAAAAAGTAAATCACGTCATCTTCCACACCCGTGAACGTGGTCGCGAGAATTTTGCAAGTGCCTCACCTCGACCCGTTCATTCGATCCGTTCTCTCTCCGATCGAGAACGAATCCGAAGAACTGGTCGAAACGAAAGAGTCGGAAGGAGTGGGAGTCACCCGTGATATATAAGGGCGGAGTGGTATGAGGAGGGGAAAGGGGGGGGGGGGGACAAGAATCACGCCTCGGCCGCTGCCATGGAAACGGAGGGGAGGGCGGCAAACGGGAGGGGAGGGGAGAAGGCGGCCTCGTCGCCGTGGAAAAGGTGGAAAACGGGGCGGAGGAGGAATGGATGCGGAGACCGGTCTTCTTCTGTTTTTCTCTCTTTTTATCCCGAACTAAGAAAACTTGATTGATTTATGTCAACGGGCTCGAAAGGGGGCGGACAAGTAAGGAATGGGAGGGGAGGGGAGGGGAACCACTTCCCCCCCACCCTCCTCAGACTCACGTCCCCGGACCCCGCTGCCGCTAGCAACGCCGCCAAGTGTCGGACGGGTGAATTTATGTGCGCGGTTATGGCCGTAAGAGCTTCAACATATCCTTCTTTCCCGCCCCCCCCCCCCCGCCCCTCCTTTCTCCGTTCCTGCTCTTTGCGCATCTCTTTCTGCTTTCCTTTGCTTGCCCTTCAAATACACACACACACACACAAACAATAGACGCGGATTTGCTTATAAATGCTCTTAATCTTGCTGCCTCCTCGGAGTGATTCTGGGTTTATAATCTACTCTTTTATTATAACGTTATTTTTTATTTATTCATTTATTTCATCACCAAAAACGGCACAGAGGCTCTTACATTGTCTGTTCATTAAATAAATAATACCTAAAAGGTAACAAACAATAGCTCAAAAAATAAAAAATTAACGGAAAACAAAATAATTTAACATAAGAGGGGGCACTATTGATTACACAATGGTGATTTATTCAAATGGCGTTTTAAGGTGTCTTTGTGACTAGTGGCAGAGGAAAATGGGTCCAGGGAAGGGATTTTTGAAGCTATGGAGTTAAACAAGGAGGGGATTCGGTAGAGCAGAGAGCGTTGAGAGATTGAAAGACGGAATCGCGGAATGTTATTGCCTATTGTTATGCCCTATCGTCGGTCCCACTATTCTCTCCTAGGTATTTTCATGATATTTCCTTCATTTACAATACCTTAAATGGCAAGTTCCGATCCTCAGAAATACTGCCTTTATTTTCTCTCCAAATTCCCACTTGCTCCTTCCGTAATAATCACCTACTACACCAACTTAAATTTCGTTTTTCTATCTCTCTCAGAAATCACTTTTTTACAGACTCCTCTTTCAATACCATTTCGAGTACTCACCCTTCACTGCTTATATCAATGCCCATTAGATCATTGTATCACCTCAATTGTATATATTTTCAGAGCTCAAGCATAAAATCTTCGATGCATATATTTCGTGGTTTACGTCATAAATAAGTACAAACAAATCGTCAATATGAGGAAAAATATAAAATAATATAAAAAGAGCAATTTTTATATTTCCATACGTTCGTTAGTGCAGCGGGATGTTTGAACACCGCAACAGGAAAACTTAAACAAACCTTAATTCCAGCTTTCTCTTTATCAGAGATCACTTTTTTACTGACTCCCTACCTCCTTCAATAACAATTCGACCACTCACCTTTCCCTGGATATTACAATGCCCGTAAGATCATTAAATTCGAAAAGCCATCTTCTGAATCTTTTTTGAGTCATCTTTTTCATAGTTTATATTTGTTAAAGGTGCAGATTTTAAGTATTTTATTCAATGTAAAGGTCATGTCGGCTGTTTTTGAATAATTGAATTAATAAAAATGAAAAATAACTCGTTCGGGGCCGTCCCTTGCCCTTCTTCCCTTACACCTGTCCTTATAAGATTGTCTTTATCTGGCCATAATGTCTCTTTTAATGTGGCCAACTAAGTTGTCCCGTCATCTGATTAAGGTTTATGGAAGACTTCTCTCTTTTCTCCCACTCTTTTTAGCACTTCCTCGTTACTTACATTTCTTTCTTCATCATTCTTATGTATAGCACCACATTTCGAATGCTTCCACTCTTGACTTCTCTGCTGCTATCAACGTCCAAGCCTCGCTTCAATAGAGAAACATACTCCATACGTGGCATCTGATGAATTGTCCCCTTACTTCTATGCTTGTATCCTCAGCTGTAAAAAGGTTCTTCTCTCTGTAGAAAGCCGTCTTCGCCTGATCTGTATTGTTGGATGATATGTGTTGTTTTCATATTTACTTCATCATCATCATTAGTCAACAATCCTAAGATTGGTTTGACGCAGCTCTCCATTTCTCTCTTCTCTCCGCTAATCTCTTCATAGCTACATATTTCTTCTCTTTTACATCCTTTATAACATGTCCTATATAACTCATTCGGGGCCGTCCCTTGCCCTTTTTCCCTTCCACTAGTCCTTCAACGATTGTCTTCATCAGACCATCGTGCCTCAAAATGTGGCCAACTAAGTTGTCCCTTCTTCTGCTTAATGTTTTTAGGAGGCTTATCTATTCTCCTACTCTCCTTAGCACTTCCTGGTTACTCACACTGTCAATCCATTTTATCTTCATCATTCTTCGCCATATTTACTTATCTACTTAATTATTCAAAAACAGGCGAAACTACCTTTACATTGAACGGAAAACTTAAAATCTAAAGCTTTAACAAATATAAACTATAAAGAGAATAAAACGAAGGTTCGGGAGATGGATATTTTTATTAATGGAGCTGGCTCTTGAATTATTTGATTCTAATTATTATTAATGCTTATTCTTTGATATCTTTTCTTCTTAAATTTCTTAATTACTATTCTTGAATTTCAAACATCGAATTTTCGTCGTTAGTTTAGAGATTTAATGCATGTATAGTTAATAACGTCAACGACTCAATGCTTAAGCTTGAATGCCAAAACATTGGTCCGCATCTCACCACTTTCGAAATGTCCGCCATTTTCAGCGGTTTGACGTAGTTTGGATTTCCATCGCTAGAGCGAGCCACGTGCCTCGAAAGCGAGAGTAGCCAATGGTGCTATTCTATAACGCGAGTGTAAATGTTCGGCGTTGATTCCTTTGATGATTTGGTCGGTTCAAGTTGTCCTTGCTATGATGTTTTTAGTATTTGGGTCATATTTTCCGTCATCAATATAAAAGTAATTTCCCGCCACAACAGTTCGTACTCATTACTTAACATTCCAATGCAATTTTGTAAAACAATAGATTATATTTTGGGAGGTCCAGGTTTTTATAATCAGCTATCAGTAAGACTTGAAGGACGTACGTAGAAAATGCGTGACCTTTTTCAAATTAAGGAATAAAATATCATCTTGTTGTCATGAAAGAAAGTTTGTTTACATCAGTTACGGAAAATTCAGGAATAGAATACCATCCAGTTGTAAAAAAAATGTAGACAAAGAAATTGTAGAAAGAAAATTTATGATTAAAATACCATTTAGTTACCATGGGGAAAAGTTCGTTTATGGTATGTAGTAAAGGAAAATTAAGGAATAAAATACCATCTAATTGTCGTGGAAAAAAGTTAGTTTATTCTGGAAATAACCGAGACAGTAGATTTGTGCTTGATTCATTATCTTGTCTTGTCTTAGAAAATGGGAAAAAATAGCTTTGAATCGGGGACTTCTCATAAGGACCTTTGTAAAATAAAGGAATAAAATATCATCTTGTTGTCATGAAAGAAAGTTTGTTTACGTCAGTTGCGGAAAATTCAGGAATAGAATACCATCCAGTTGTCATAGAGAAAAATTTTTAGACGCCAGTTATGGAAAATTTATGATTAAAATACCATTTAGTTACCATGGAGAAAATTTCGTTTATAGTATGTAGTTATAGGAGATTAAGGTATAAAATGCCATCAAATTTTCATGGAGAAACCTTTGTTTACTCTAGGTATGGGATATAACCTAGACAGTAAATTTGTTGTTTAATTCATTGTCTTGTCTTTTTTCCAAGAAGTATAGTTACTTGAACATTGAATCTAACAGTTTTCAGGAACTCAATGCCTGTACTTAAAAATGGCAGTGCTATTAATATTTCGTCGTATTTAATCCCTAATATTTGGCACTTCGCACCCATTACTGCATAGAGTTAATATTGTAATAGGAATTCCCTGTCTCCACTCACATAGTTAATATGTTGTTACATTTGAGGGTAAGCTTGCATCATAGTCAGAGATGCCATTGGGTGTTTATATTTATTTATTGCCAAGGCCAAGAAATCTTTTCATTGATAGTTGATTACAATATGCTTGCATTCCGTCGTTGAATAAAATAAATTTAATTATGTGATTAAATATTCAAAACTAAAATTTATCCTGGTGAATACTTGTGATGAATTTTTCTCGGGTTCTCATACAGGTTAATTCTGTAGTTTAAGCCGACATTTCGAGAGACCACTTGTGTGATTAGGATTATTTCCTTCCTCAAAGAAAACGAAAGGCATTGATTGTGATTTGTTACCCACCATTAGTGTATTCATAATATAAAAATTATTTGGTTATAGAAATCCCAGTTTAGACGAATATCTATGGTCAATTTTAACGTCATTTGAAAAAGGCCAGATTGGCGCCCATGCGATTCCACTCCACGTGACGTCACAGGTACCTAGTTTATATACGAGTAGATAGGAGTTTTATATCGTCTGAAATTAGCAATGCATACATGAGGCACAAAGCTCAGGGAAACATCTCTTAATAATCACACATTAAAAATACCTAAGGTCGGAAAGTTCCTTCCTTTGATAGGGGAATAATAATCCTTATTTAAGCCAAGTTACCAGCTAGCAGGGTACTCTGCTACCTGCTAGCATCCTGCATCGTATCAGTGCTCAAAGCCTCTCCCCAAGGTCACCTCACACGGCGACAGCGGGAATCAGAATGACGTCACACGGATTTTTCTCAGCATTCATACTTAGCCGTCGCGTTTTCGCGCGCTTGAAAATTTTCACTTTTCATATAATAGCGAAAAATAGAATTCTGTTATTTGGGAAGCAAGATAACTAGTGACGGGAGAAGCAAGAAAGAAATTATCAGCAGAATAGCCCAGGCGAAGAGAGCATTCCACCAAAAGAGAGACCTGCTTACAGCGGGAAACTTAAATATGGATGTAAAGAAACAATTTATAAGAACCTACATCTGGAGTATGCTCCTATACGGAAGTGAGGCATGGACAATGACCGCAGCGGAGAAAGCAAGGATAGAGGCCTTTGAAATGTGGTGCTACAGAAGAATGATGAAAATCAAATGAATCGACCGAGTTAGTAACGAGGAAGTCCTAAGAAGGGTAGGAGAGAAGAGAATCCTCATGAAAACCTTAATAAGAAGACGGAACAACCTTATAGGCCACATCCTGAGACATGATGGCCTGATGAAGACAATCGTCGAAGGTCGAGTGGAAGGCAAGAATGGGAAAAGGAAGACCTCGAACAAAATATATGGAACAAGTAAAGAGAGATGTGAAAGAGAAGAAATACGTAGGTGTGAAAAGATTAGCTGATAGGAGAACTGAGTGGAGAGCTGCGTCAAACCAATCCTAGGATTGTTGACCAGTGATGATGATGATGATGAGCGAAAAATAGATATCGTCATTTAAAACTCTAAAAGCGTGAAATACGTATTCCAGGAATACGTATGCACGTACGTATCTTTCGATGTAGGCAATAATAAAATAAAAGGAAACCACCCTATTGAAGTATAATTGTAGCTGAATAAAAGTGCAGATAAAGTATGTTCCATTTGCGAATATATTTTTTCCTTCAAAACGACCCTTATTTTAGGAATATGTCTCGTAAAATCAACATTTGCTGGTCAATATATAAATCGCTCTTGTCTCTTAGCGAAAGCAAAAATAATCTTCCATGGTCACCACGTTTTTTTCGTTTTTGGTCACTGAAATGCTTTCCTATAACTTATATTAACTTTCTCATCAACCATATTTGACACATTCAATAACCCATCAATCCCCAGCGCTGCGTAAACGCAGCATTATTGAATTCTAATTCTCAGGACAATTTTCTACTTCAGAATAATAATATCTTAGATTTACTGATTTTTTAAAAGTATTTTTAGTTCTAATTTTGTCATTTTCACCAACATTTTTTTTCATATTATTGTAATTTTATGTCTGATGGCGTTTGGCATAAAAATCGATGCGCACATACGAGACACCCTAGGAAAAATGACATACCCCAGCATGTCCGTTGAAAGGCAGAATGGGGAATTTCCTCCGAAGGAATACTGATAACTCCCGGCGAAGATGTCGAGTGTGCAAATTAAGATAGAAAATAAAAGATGTAACTTAAGTTTTAAAAATTACTTTTTTTGTGTTTGTTTACCGGAGTTTTCCCAGCGTTGCGTATATAGCAGCAGCAGCAGTTACTTTGCAGCATTGTGAAAATCATATAGTATGATGGAAATATTTTTATTCCAAAAATTCATCTTAATTAGGCCAAAATATATCGGAAAATGCGAAACAACCGGGGTTAAAAGCCCCGAATACAGTCTGGGGAATAAATGGTTAATAAAAGGCGCATTAGGCCGTTATCGTCTTCTTTATAAATAAACGTGTTTTTTTTAATTAAAAAATGTTATTTTTTAATATTGTAATATTGTTTAAGAATTATTCGCTTGATCTCTGAATCCATGAGCCATCAGAAATAAATTAATACTTCTAATTTTATGTATCCCTGTTACCAAGGAGAACTTGAATTTATTTCAACTACTTTTTCCACTATTTTTGGGAGCATGGTAGTGCAGTGGCTACATCGCTTTGCTACTGATCCAGGAATTCCAGGTTCAAATCTGGAACTCCTGGCTTCGGACTCCAGGAAATCTAAATAATCGCTATCATTAAGACTATATCACAATATCAGATGAAAATAAACAAAGAAAACCAAGATATTGGTATGGCGCTGAAATGATAATGTTTTCATTTTTTTAATATGATATTTCTTGTAGTTTAGGTCAATTGAAACCTAGTCATAGCCAACGTTTCGATTTATTTAAAATCATCCTCAGGGCTATGAAAGAGAAAACATGAACAATATAAAATACAAAGATGACAACGATATACAATATTTTTACATAAAAATGTTACGATCGCGTTTTTTATACAGTAATATAATTTAAAGTATACACATATATATATAAGAACAGAATAGAATACACAAAAATTTTTGACATACCTCTTAACTTTGCACATATTTATTGATGTTCAAAAATCAAAAACAAAAAACAGTTGTAATTAAAAAAACAGACATTGATAACCTCAGTAAAATTTATTTTTATTTAATCAATCAAAATTAATGGTAACTAGGTGTGGCAATACCTTAGTAACACAACATCAATAAATATGTGCAAAGTTAAGAGGTATGTCAAAATTTTTTGTGTATTCTATTATGTTCTTATAACATACTGTATATGTGTATACTTTAAATTATATTACTGTATAAAAAACGCGATCGTAACATTTTTATGTAAAAATATTTTCTATCGTTGTTATCTTTGTATTTTATATTGTTAATGTTTTTTTCTTTCATAGCCCTGAGGATGATTTTAAACAAATCGAAACGTTGGCTATAACTTGTTTTACATTGACCTAAACTCCAAGAAATATCATAAAAAGTTATTAAACAAGGTCAAGAATAGAAGAGGAAAAGTAATATTTTCATTACGATATTTGTTACGTTTTATTACCGACTGATTAATCGATATTATGTCCATTCGATTCGTATAGACGATGCGATTTATCTTAGTTTTCGATAAGTGATGAATTTTTACGATGGTATTTGTTGCTATTTTTTCCCGACGGATAAATCGATATTGTGTCCGTTCAATTCGTATGGACACTGCCTTTGATCGAAGGCTGATTTTCCTTATGACTTTTGTTGTGATATTTTTTCCCAACTGATCAATTGACATTTTTTCCATTCGATTGATCGAGGACATCGATAAGTGGTGAATTTTCTTGGTGGCATCTGTTGCGATTTTTCTCCCAATGATCAATCGATATCCTTTCCATTCGATTCTTACATATACAAATTGAGATTGATCAGAGGCTTTGCTAAGGAGCTGATTTTCATGATGGCATTTGTTGCGATGCATGTGACATAAAATTCCTCCTTCAATTGTTTCAATTAACTAGCGTAATTACTTACTCTTCATCACCCACCAACCTCAAAATACGTTGTAAGTAACTATACAGACTTGAAATTTTCATAACGGCATGTGTTGCGATTTTTTTCCGACTGAACAATCGATATTCTTTTCCATTCGATTCTAATACGCATTGCGATTGATCGAAGGCTTCGATAAGCGGTGATTTCCCCATGATGCCTCGTTCACATTACGATTGACCGAGCGATCGTCTGAACGATAGTTGGCCGAACTAGCCGTGTGAATGCATGCCCTGACAATAGTAACTGTAGTTCCGAACGTTGCCATTTTACGATGGTTAGGCGCTGGGAGACCGGAAGAGGGAGCGACAATAGAAAGACGAAAAGTTCGTGAAGCTCTCTTCGCTCTATTTTTTTCATGAATTTGTCCTAGGAAGGAAGAATATGGGCGGAAGAAAAATGATTCGTTGAATACACGTCGAGCAAATTAATATCTTGACCCTGCATACCTCAACAGCTTTGCTGACCAACAATTTCCCGTTCGTTTTAGATGTCAGCACTAGAGGGCAGCACAGGTTTTAACCATCGTTGTTTGAATGCACGATAGTTGCAACGATCGCTGGAATAATCGTAATGTGAATGAGGCATAACAACGAAAATGTGAAATTTTCATCACGGCATGTGTTGCGATTTTTTTACCGACTGAACAATCGATATTGTTTTCCATTCGATTCCAATTGGGAATTCGACTGAAAATGGATGATTATGTGATAAAAAATATCCTACACACTGGAAATTATAGAGAAAGCAGTTCTTTTCTAACCTGCATATTGTTCGTTAAATTCCAATTTGAATATTGTATAATAATCTTCCGCTCAAAACGACCCATCGCCATGTTTTATGAGCGTGACGTCAGAGTTCAGTAAACAATACGTTCACGTGGTGCCATTAGACTTTTTGTCCTAATTTTAGAAAGACCTATGTATCCCTTAGTACTTTTTTCTCAATAGTATTTATTCTCCAAGCTCTAGATTACTAGCGAACGAGATAGTTGATTTAATTTATGTTACATTACATTCAATTCTGTGGCTTCTCAACTCTGCGCCGAGAAATCTTCATTGCCGGAGATAAAATACCTACGCGACCATAAATTAATATACCTTCAGAATGTTCCCAAAATGTGCTTTTACGAAGTCGAAGTCAGTCATTGTGCAATACGAACGACGTAAAATCTTCAAAGCTATTCACAACTGTTTTTCGCACACCTTTCAAGTCATGAATTTATCGTTGTGGCTGATTGTTATCGTCGTTGCTGTTTGTTATTGCCATGGAGCTAATCTGCTTACTCGCATTCTGACGTCACAGGGCGTTCTTGTAGCGCGAAAGAATTTAGCAATTTTCGCGAACTTTGAAGCTCTGTAGCAACAAGAATATTGAGAATTTTGAGGTAATATTTTGCATATGCTAATGACTTTTACGTAATTATCAATACACCAAAAAATTAACATTTTAATTTTATAAGAGCACCCCATTTCGATAGTTTCGACAATCGCTGGAACAATCGTAATGTGAATGAGGCATAACCATGAAAATGTGAAATTTTCATCACGGGATGTGTTGCTATTTTTTTCCGACTGAACAATCGATATCCTTTTCCATTCGATTCTAATTGCGATTGATCGAAGGCTTCGATAAGCGGTGATTTCCCCATGACTCCGCGGGCATTTCTGCGACTGTTTGTGTGAGTGCAAGGAAGAGAGAGAGATAGAGAGAGAGGGAGGCACTTAGCACCGTGAGGGGGGTGGGTGCTTCGGGTTTTTTGGTTGGGGGGCCGTCCGCCAGGGGAGCTGCCATCGGATCGATGAAGGCGAGAAGCACTCCCTGTCGTTATTAGGACGTCGACACTAGAAAGCGCGCCCCTGCCCCCCCAGTAAGACCAGGGGGCCCTGCAGACCACTCCAGGACAAAGATCTGACGCTCTTCAGTAGGATTCTCCTCAATGATAAAATGACCACTGAAATCCCTATTGCGCCGTATAATATGTTGTAAAGGATATTTCATAAAAGTTTTTTGACAAAGTTCTTTGATATTGTTTCAGGTCATCGTTAACGATGCATTTATTTCATGACAATTAATACGTTGGCATTATTAGTGACGAAATGGCTAAAAGGTGCACTTGCAGTGTAGAAACCACGGAACAGTTAATATCCGAATACGAATTCAATGAAAATGTACTCCTCAATGACAAAATGACAACTGAAATTCGTATTTCGCCGAATAATAATTTTGTAAAAGATATTTTATAAAAGTTCTTTGACAAATTTCTTTAATATTGTTACAGGTCATCGTTGGCGTTGCATTTATTTCTCGAAAATTAATACGTTGGCGTTATTAGTGACGAAATGGCTATGAGGTACACTTGCGATGTTGAAATAACGGAACTGTTAATATCCGATTCCGAATTCCATGACAATAAGTACTCCTCAATGCCAAAATGACAACTGAAATCCGCATTAAGCCGTTAATTTTGTTATAAAAGATGTTTCATAAAAGTTCTTTGACAAAGATCTTTGATATTGTTGCAGGTCATCGTTGACGATGCATTTCTTTCATGAAAATTAATACGTAGGCATTATTAGTGACGAAATGATTAAAAAGTACACTTGAACTGTTGAAACAACAAAACTGTTAATATCCGATTCCGAATTCCATGAAAATAAGTACTCCTCAATGCCAAAATGACAACTGAAATCCGCATTAAGCCGTTAATTTTGTTATAAAAGATGTTTCATAAAAGTTCTTTGACAAAGATCTTTGATATTGTTGCAGGTCATCGTTGACGATGCATTTCTTGCATGAAAAATAATACGTAGGCATTATTAGTGACGAAATGATTAAAAAGTACCCTTAAACTGTTGAAACAACGGAACTATTATTACCCGATTACTATTTCCATGAAAATATGTACCCCTCAATTCCGTGAAAATATGTACTCCTCAATGATTTTCCTCAACGCCCAAATTACCTCAGAGATCCGTATTACGACGTTAAATATGTCATAAAAGATATTGTATAACAGTTCTTTGACAAAGATCTTTGATATTGTTGCAGGTCATCGTTGACAATGCATTTCTTGTATTAAAATTAATACGTATTCATTATTAGTGACGAAATGATTAAAAAGTACACTTTCACTGTGGAAACTAGTGGCATAACTATGGGGGAGGGGATGAGGGGATGTATTCCCTCCCCCTCAAACCCTCTGAGATATTAAAAAATTATATGAAAGTCTTGTCTGGATTTGATATATAATACCTGCATCTGCCAAAAGTTGAATTTTAAGTGGCAAAATGATGTAAAACGCATTTTCAGGCATATTATTTTTTTAAACTTTTCCTAAAATCCCCGTATCCTGGGGGGTAGCCCCCGCTGACCCCCCTTCATCCCCCCAAAGCATATTCCTAGTTACGTTCATTGGTTGAAACAACGGAACTGTTAATATCCGAAAACGAATTCCGTGAAAATATGTACCTACAAATCAAAGCGTGTGGATTATAAAAATAGCAATATGTGACAGGAACTTTATCGAAATATCGCGAAACTAATAAAATATCAAAATCGTGATACCTGGCTGTGCTGTTCAAAACATGGAAAAGTAAAATTAATGGTCTTACATAACAATATTTTGCAGAGAAAATGAAGGTAACAGATTATTTTTCACTTGGTGCGTTTGCTAAAATGTAAATTACGTAGCATGTGAAAATATTTTAATACAGTAGAATTTAGGAAAACGGATACAACAGTAAAGGAGCGTTTCTACGTAACTGTCATACCAGGGTTCAAAAATTCAATTTGAGATAAATGGACCGTTCAAAGTCCTGAAATGGTGTAAATATTTGAAATTTTAATAATCTGTTCTTGATTATCCCCATACTCCAACCATTTTTTACGAAAACGCCGCGGAATTGAGCTCTTGTTTCATATGAGCAAATGATTCCGTTTACAGAGCCATTCTATTACTGAAGATTTCGCAACGAAGATACGATTTTTCCATGAAAATTTCCAGTTAACCATCCTCCCCAATCATGACTATTACTTACCAATCCATTTCATCAATACTTGTAAGTCACATGTTCCTGCAGAGGAATGTAATGCAACAGTGCGTCGTTTTGGTGTCAGTCAGTGACGATTGACATCCGTTTTTTTCCGCTGACCGAAAACGAAGAATGCGGGAGATAAATCGTTTCATATCCTAATCAAGTCCATCACAAGGATGAAAGATCAGAATAAAAAAATTCTCTAGTATTCACCGTTTTTGCTCTTGAGCGCCGTCACTGACTGACATTTTAAGCTTTGGTAGTGCTCAGGTTTCAAATTTTGGTGCGTGCGCTTCATTGGCCCCGGCTGGTGCACTAAATTTGTGGCATAATATGTTCCTCGAGTAATAATGCCATATAAGTTTTATTGTTCTCGGTAAATTATTTATTTACACAGCGGAGTATTTCATTTTTTTGCCAATTGTTGCCTTCGGCATGCCGCTTGTCACCGTCACCTTCATTGTCGTCGCGTCGCTTCGGTACGTTTGTTGTGAAAGTGGGACATAGGAGTGGAATGATTGTTAAGATCTGAAATCCTTAATTGTACCATCTGTCAGGATTGATTCAGATGGCAAATACGGGAGCTGAAAGACACCGCGAGCATCGTGAGAGGAAAAAGCATAGCGGGAAATGCGAGGAATTAAAAACGAAGAATAGAGAGCGGCAATGAAATCGTAACAGATCATGGCAAGGGTGGTGTTGATGTAGTTGAGGGCAAAGGCTGGAACATGACCAGGGAGGCTTTTAAGTCGGGTTCTCTGTTTGATAAATGCAGTGCAAGTGTGCAATTAAAACAGCAAGAAAATAAAATTTGCAGAGATCCCTGTACACGGCATTTCTCCCTCCAATGAAATGCTGGAATAACAGTGGCATTTAACCCATACAACATACACTCTTTGTTCACCATGAGGAATTAGTTGCTATAAATATAATTAAGAAGTCTCCTTAGATAATACAGGTATCACAGTGCTAGGCGTACTCACTATTTTAAGCGAGACTTAAGAAATGGAAGCAAAAGTACTGGATATAATAAATACTATGTGCTTACGTTTCAATGAGGTAGCCAAGAATTTCGTTCGGGGGGGGGGGGTCCGATACAGGGGGAAATTTTTTTAAAAACAGGGTACAAGGTAGGGGTTTTTAAACTAATGTTAACACTTTTTCTCAAGGAAAATAATTGTGTTTTTTATATTTCGGGGGGGGGGGGGGGGGGTCCGGACCCCCTGGACGTACCCCCTGGGCATACCTCCTGGCTATACCACTCTTATGTTTCTTTTATGTGAATTTCTGGGTTCAATATATATATTTTGCAATGCTCATTCCATGAAAAAGAAAAGTTAACAAGCGTCAAATCACATGTGTCAGTCAGTGACAATTCCCGTCAGTCAGTGACACTCCATTTTTATGACCAAAGAGAGGAAACCATTACTTACACAAAGTCACGATTTTGCATACGTTTGGAAAACACCTAGAACTAATTTACGTATTTCGTGGATTTTCTTTATCATGAATAATTTCAGAGCAATCATAAGAAACGTGACGATGTCAAAAAACGGAGTTTCATTTTTGTCAGTCAGTGACAACGACTTTGAAGTTTAAAATCTCCGGTTCTACAGGGGTCACATGGTTGTACCAAAGCCAGTGTATGCTTTCACTAACTTATTTTTGGAGGAATCCTCCAGAAAGTTCCTACATTGATTTGTATTGAGTCAAAGGGGAAATATATGAACAAAAACTGGGTGTAACGGTCAGTCAGTGACGCGTAGAAACGCTCAAAGACATAGGGAGGAGAATCGTGATAGCATAGGAGGAGTTAATGAACAGGAAGGAGCCTCTGAGAGGATGGCTATGTAAGAGTTTAAAGAAAAGGTTAGAGAAAAGTTTGATTTGGAGTGTAGCGCTCTACGGTGCGGAAAAGTGGAAGATTGGAGGCATTCGAGGAAAATAGACGAGAGAAGATTGGAGGCATTCGAGATGTGGGTATGGAGAAGAATGGAGAGGGTGAAATGGACGGAGAAGAAAAGGAACGACGAAGTGCTGGACATGGTGGGTGAGGAGAGGCAGCTTTTAGATGAGTTACGGAGGAGACGGAAGGTATGGATGGAGTTAGTGCTTAGCGGTGAGGGGATGTTGAAAACAGTGTTTGAGGGTAGAATGTCATATAAACTAGGGAGAGGAAGAAAAGAATAGAATTTTTACGAGTAGATAGAATGAAAGGGAGTAATACTCAATGCAAAACCTACCTTAATTGACAGAATACTCTTATAATAATATCATGTTCCTTGATCTCTTCTCATTTTCCTTACAATAAATGTAATTTCTAGCGGTCAATCTATGTATTTAACAATAGCCTCAGTAGATGTATGTACTATTCATAAACCTGAATACGGAGTACATCGTAGATTCAGCCAAAAATGAGCTATATGTAATGAAAAATATCCCACTTATCGCATTCTTGGTGAGGAGAGGCAGCTTTTAGATGAGATACGGAGGAGACAGAAGGTATGGATGGAGCTAATACTTAGTGGGGAGGGGATGTTGAAAAGATTGTTACAGAGGGTAGAATGTTAGGAGGAACGACGAAGTGCTGGACATGGTGGGTGAGGAGAGGCAGCTTCTGGATAAGATACGGAGGAGACACAAGGTATGGATGGAGCGAGTACTTAGCTGGGAGGGTATGTTGAAAAGAGTGTTATAAAGGGTAGAATGATAGGTAAACGAGGGAGGGGAAGGGAGAGAATAGGATTTTTTCAGATAGAATGAAAAGTAGTAAGCCTTACACTGAATTGAAGAGATAGGTGCTTGAAGGAAATCTCTTAGAATGCTCCGAAAGTACTCATCATAATAAACGATTTAAATTTTTCCTGGTGAATACTTTTGACGAATATTTCTCGGGTTCTCAGCCAGGTTAATGCTATGTTATATGCCGACGTTTCGATAGACGACTTGTCTCCCATCTTCAAGGCTGTGTTACTTTATGGAAGTCCAATTTCACACTGAACTGGATCGACCGTTTACCGAGGACAACAATGCGGCTCAGGTGTCTTCCGATTGGCTCTTGGTCTTTTGAAATTCTTCACGTTCAACCCTTATGTCTTTTTCATACAGCTGATTACAGGTCTCCATGTTTTGCTAAGATGAAAGCCGGTGTCCCCATTGAAGTTTTTGGGATTGAGGCGGATATCTATTGCTTCCTTAATTATGCGGTCCCAGCAACGTTGTGCGTGGCAAAGGATTTTTGGTATCTTCCCATCTAATAGCATTGTCTTCATTAATGCTGTGTTCCGCCACGGCCGACTTTTCTGATTGCGCTAATCTGAAAAATCTTCGGTGTTCTTTTAGCCTCGTCTCAATCGTTCGGCCTGTCTCCCCCACATATATTTAACCACATTCACGAGGCATTCCATAAACCCCCGGTGTCTTCAGGCTGATCGGATCTTTCACCCTCACCAAGCGGTGCCATTTAGGTGGTGGCAGATGGACGGTTTTGATGTTATACCGTCGTAGAATGCGGTGGATCTTACCAGATATGGTTGATATGGTACTCATTATAAACTTACCTTAATCGGTAGACTACTTTAATAATAATAATCACAGCATACATGGGCGTACCCAGCGTGGGGTAGAGGGGGCAGCTGTCCCCCCTAGAAACAGAAGTCGCATAAACCTTTAAGACAAATCAGTACTGAATTGAAACGAAAGTATTAAAAAATTTTCCTTAAACCCACGAAAAATGATACGTGTTAGTATAAGATATGTTACTGGGATAAAACTATATATGATTTAACACTTTCCCGTCGAACAACTTTTGAAAAATCTTCTCGGGATACCGCGCGGGTAAGATTATGCAAGAGCGCCGACGTTTCGGGTACCGACTCGCTACCCATTCATCCCGAGAAGATTTTGGGATAAAACTATTTTTTCAAGGAAATAATCTCATAACCTAATATAACGCTGTTATAATTTTCTTAAAATGTTGGTTTCATTCATCTTTTCCATGCTAAAATGTCGCTACTTGGCTTGCCCCTCCCCTAGTTATAATCCTGGGTACGCCCTGAACAACACAATCTCAATGTGTACTCTTTTTCAGTAATTGTATGTCGCCAGCGAATCGAATTTTAACAATGCGTATTATCAAGTGATTACGACTATATTACCTCTTTTGTTATAATTTATAACCAGATGATAGCTAGGTAGTCGCATAAGGTAATGATTCATCGTCATCCAATTTAACATGCTTCCTAAATTATGGAATGCAGTTATGTCCAACAATGTAACAAAGTACCTGCTTTGAGATAGAAATTGTACGTGCTGTACTTTTAGTCTAAAATGTTTCATAAAATATTCACGCGGCAAATCTTTTATGATAGACGTGCCATCATCTTTCATAAAACATCTTTTTATCATCATCAGCAAGTTATTTTAAAGTGTAATACGGGCCTAACATGGAAAAGCGGGAAAACATGAAATAAGGGATATCAATCATTAGGGCAACCAGGATTTGGAAATATGGGAGGGGGGGTTACCGGAGATTTCGGGGTCCTTCCGGGGAGTATGGAGAACAACCGAAGGCACGGGAGGTTTACGAGTCCATTTCCGAAAGTTTTTGAACATTTTATGCTGAAAACGTAACTTTTTGAACCCAGGAAAAGTAATTTTTAACAGGTATTCATTAACCCATTAGCGAATAGCGTCCCATGTATTTTATTTATTTTCTTAGCTCCAGTTGGCATTTGATACATTGTGATACTACATATATCACGTTCAAATGGAAGTCTGTCTTCACCGCTGCGATAGTGTTTTAGTTGCATCCTTGAATTAATCGTGTGAAGAAGCATTTTTTTGGGCAAAAGTGGAAAATTACCTTCTTTGGCATTGAAGGGCATTGAAAGAATTTTCTGTCACCCACACCGGTCAAGTAAATAATTGTTTACTGAAGTATTTTCCTCAATATGTTGATAATTTCTATATATATATATTTTTTTAGATCACGAGATGTGGGTCAATCTAAAAAAAATATATATATATAATAAGGGGTCGTGAAGCATAAAGTTTGATAATTTCTATCTCATTTTTGTTCTAAAGATTGATATTTTTAATTTTCTACTTTTTCCAGTTTTTCTGTTCGATTTTGTTTCTGTTATGAACACCAAAATTGACAGTTTCAGACCGAAATAGGAGCCACAAATGCGATCCGTTTATTGAGTCGTTCATTTCGCTTCTCCGCGAGTCGTTCCCTCCGTGAAGTGTGGACCTGTTTAGCTCTTCGTTCAAGCGTGAAAGATTTTCTTTCGGCTAATATTACTAGCATTGATATTATTAAAGAGATTTAAGCCGAATTAAGTAGTTTTAGTCCGAAAGAGGAGACAAACGTTCTATCCATTCATTGATTCGTTCATTTCGCTTCGCTGAGAATCGTTCACTCCGTGAAGTGATGATTATAATGTGTTCCTTATCCAGTTGACTTTTCCTTCAAGCGTTTAAGCTTCCTTTTCGTTAATATAACTAATATTAATGTTTTCAAAGAGATTTAAGCGGAAATAATTAGTTTCAGTCCGGAAGAGGAGCCAAGCATGCAATCCATTCATTGATTAATTCATTTCGTCTTTCTGCGAATCGTTCACTGCGTAAAGCTTGGACCTGTTATCTTTTCGTTCGAGCGTTTAAGTTTTTATTTTCGCTAATATTGTTAATGTTAATATTATTTAAAAAAATTAAGCCGAAATAAATGGTGTAAGTCCGAAAGTGGAGCCAAATATGCGATCCGTTCACTAATTCGTTCATGGATTCGTTCATTTCGCTTTTCCGCGAACCGTTCACTCCGTGAAGAATGGGCTATTAAGTGCTCGTAAAGACTATTGTCTTCGCCGCTCAGTCGTAAAAAAAGCACTGCTGGAGCGGTAAAAAAGAGCCGTGAAAGTCATGCGTTGAACGTATATGTCTCGCAAAAAATTGCCAAGAATCAATTACTGTGTCTCTCTTTCTTTCAAGAAACTTCTCCGGGTAGTATTCACTTCGGGTGTTTTTTTTCTTCAGCCGCGTAACAAGATAAGTCGCCGGTAAATTGGTAAACTCAAATGGGGAAGACTTATTGATTTTTTTAAATAAATCACAAGATTGCCATTTTATCGAGCTGTTATGAGGATATAAGTCCTAGGACCTGATATAATAATTGATGATAGATTTCATTTTAATCAACATTTTGCTAAATTAAACCAGAAAATAAGTTATATTATGTATCATTACTACGAATGGGATTTTATCACAATAGGGTGGTTTCCTTCATCAAAGAAAACGAAAGGCATTGATTGCGATTTGTTACCCACCGTTAGTGTATTCATAATATACAAATTATTTGGTTTTAGAAATCCCAGTTTAGACGAATGGCAATGGTCAATTTTAACATTATTTGAAATAGGCCAGATTGGCGCCCATGCGATGCCACTCCACGTGACGTCACAGGGACCTAGTTTCTATACGAGTAGATAGGAGTTTTACATCGTCTGAGATTACCAATGCATGCATGAGGCACAGAACTCAGGGAAACGTCTCTTAATAATCACCTATTAAAACTGGCTAAGGTCGGAAAGCTTTCTTCGTTTGATAAGTTATTAACAATCCTTATTTAAGCCAAGCGCTACCTGCTAGCAGGGTACTCTGCTACCTGCTAGCATCCTGCGTCGTATCAGCGCTCAAAGCCTCGTCCCAAGGTCACCTCACTTGCAGCAGCGGGAACCAGAACGACGTCACACGGAGTTTTCCCTGCATTCATACTTAGCCGTCGCGTTTTTGCGTGCTTGAAAATTTTCACTTTTCATTTGATCGCGAAAAATAGATATCGTCATTTAAAAATCTAAAAGCGTGAAATACGTAATCCAGGAGTAATAATCTTTCGATTTAGGCAATAAAAAAACATTAGGAAACCACGCTATTGATGTGTTGAAAATGATGTATCATGGTATTTACAAAATCTATTAACCTTTTAAAGGCAGAAATAACTTACCAAAGGATTTTTATTATTATTTGTTTATTTTTTAAAATTTATTTGACTACCCATTGAAAGATAATATGAAAGAAAACCCGAACAAAAATTGTTAAATGCTGTTTCGAACACGTTCCCAAAACACACACAACACCTATCTTTTCTTTAAACATTTTTCAAAACGATCCCCTCGGACACGCCACAATATTTTTGCCATCACTTGAGAAATAAATGTACTTCGACCAAAAAAAGTAAGTTTAACAACGTAAAAGTTAATGTACTATGCTAACGCTAAATTTTCAGTCACGCGTACGAGGTAAATAAATATTTTTTTATTGAAGTATACAGCGAAATATGTTGATAATTTCCGTCACATTTTTGTTCCATTGGTATAACTCTTTCTTTGATATTTTTTTCTAATGTTTTTATCGGACTATTTTATATCGGCTTATTTATTTATATATTTATGAAGTTGCCCACATACAGCATGGTTGCCATTTTGTAGTTGCACAGTAAAACAAACTTAAAAAGTACAAACACAATTAAACATAATAAATTTAAATAAAACAACAATGCGTTGAAAGTAAACTTATTGACCTTAAGAGTTTTTGTTATTATCACTGAAAACTATCCGATCTATGCACGCCATCCTAGGGGGGTCAGATCTCGTAGCAAATCCGATAATAGCTCTTATATGCGCACCATAATTTTTTATTTTAATTATAAAATCAAACTTATTTTATTTAACGGTGGAATTCTGGAAAACTTTATGGCTCTAATGGGTGAAAAGAAGATTAAATGAAGATCCTGGTTTCAAACCTGAAGACGCTTGCTGCAACACAGGCGAAACTGTCGTCACGAAGATGAATCCACGCGGAGTATAACCCGGAAACATTGCTGCGCTTACTACACCACTCCCCGGAATTATCCATTAACATTAATTTACTTTCGTTAATACGTATTCGAAAACACATTTACTCATTAGATTGCGGTCATTTTAGCAGTTGTGAAAAAGTACCTAAGTCCCTCAGCAATAAAATTACGTCCAGGAATTAATATTCTTCTTTCATATATTTTCTTATCATTCTAATTTACAATAGTTTTTATTAGGGATGGTCGGATCGGTTAAATCGGATCCGAATATCCGCAGATATTGCCCTTCAATGGATACATCGGATCCGAAGTCGCGGAGGACATCAGATCTGGATCCGAAATTTTAAATAATAGCTTCAGTGAATGCAACGCCCCATAAGGGTGGAAAGAGTTCCGATTCTATCTTTGAATGCGCCGTCTCATGCGATTCTTGTCCTACTCATGAACCGTTTTGGTTGAAAGCTCACGCAGAGGTTACGCAATAAAAATATTAAAATGTGTATGAAAATCTAAAAAACATTCCTTTGATTGTATGTACCCAGAATAAACTTGAATGATCACTTCGTTTAATGGCTGGAATTTGAGAATGCATTTGGATCCGAAAATATCCGATCCGAAAGATCGGGCTCCGAAAATCAAGGATGCGATCCGAATCCGAAAAAATACTGAATCCGTCCATCCCTAGTTTTTATATTTAGTTGACCATGCCATCCCGGAGAAGAAAAATAAATAGACCTTGTGCACTCTTCCGCACACTTAAATGGGAAAAGGCATGGGGGGAACTGCGGAAGAAGATGGAATACCCCAGCTATAGGTATATATTGGTAGGAATGATCACCAATACAAGATTAAATGCCGGCCACGAAGGACCAGGGGCGCCGACTTATAAAAAATATTGGGGGGGCCCATATCGGGGGTCTTGCCCCGGGAAGAGTTTATATTCAAAGTGTGTCGCAGCACCGTAACACACATATCATAATTCACACCACTTGTTTTCAGTTAACCTGCTTACTATCTTATAATTATTTGTTTGAGCATATTGTTGAATGTATTTTAAAAGGTAACTATCGTCAAACATGGGAAATAAAAAATACCAATATATTTTTGTGATTTCACCAAGCAGAATATAACTTAATTATTATCTTGAATTATTGAGGGGGCTCCGCCCCCCCTAACGAAACTTTGAGGGGCTCGGGCCCCCTCAGGCCCCATGGAGTCGGCGCCACTGCGAAGGACTAACGTAAAGAAATTCTCGTACCTCAACAGGACGATTACGGAATGGAATAGACTCCCTGCAGAACTGTTTAAGCCCTACCTAAGACAACACAAAGATTTTAAAGTAGAGGTGTAAAGGATTAATATTGGAAAATTAATATCATTGCATTTCAAATATTCACTATCTAGCCTCATTTTGGTGATGTATTTTTCATTTACAATATTTTTTTTTTAATTTTGTATAAACTGTAACCACCTGGCAAGTAGCCCACTTGTAACTTGTACAATATAATTATAATAATAATAATAATCCCTTAAAGGTTCCAGGATAGAAGGAGCAGCTACGTTGACAAACCCGACGGGAACGAAGCAAGTCCGTCGTAATTAGTAGGGAAGGAAAAAAAGCGCATCGGGATGCGTAATGTGCGCTCTCCGCGGCCATAAAGCGGCGCAGGCAATCCCGACGTCGTGTCCCGGCAGTTAAGCACCTTAAACTATCCCGCCGCTCGGGGCACCGCTCAATCCGAAGCCTCCGCGGGCACGAAGGGAGCCGAACGGCGGCGGAAACGCACGAAGTCCCCTCTCGGCGAGGCTCTCGACCGGGAGTTGGGGAAGGGAAGCCAAGCGGCGTAGGGGAATGGAAAGGGGGAGAGACATTCGGTTTTTATTTCGTTCCTTTGTTTTTTTATTAGGGGAGGGGTTGCCTGGAGACGGGCCGTCACTCAGGAGATGTTCCCTCAAAGTTTGCACCTTCCCCTCCCGCCGTGAAACTGCGCCGGCGGGGGTTGGGGGTTGGAGGGGAGGGAATATGTGCGATTGTCGTGGTGTGCGTGAGGCGCGGTGGGAGGAGGAGGTAGGGGAGGGTGCGAGGGAAGTAGAGAGGTGCGGAGGGAGGAGAGGGGAAGGTAGGGGAGGGGGGAAATATCGTTTTTTGGTAGACGGAGGGGAAGGAGATGGACATGCTTCTGAGCTGACAGCTTTCAGTACGAGCTCTTAGTTCGGGGAGACAGGAGGACTCTCCGCGCGACGACGCCATCTTGTCTCCAGCTCGCCCAAGCCGGCGCTTCCAAAAATAGGAGATAATCATCGCGTTTTTTCCGTTATCCGGAGAGAGTGTTCTAGTACTCCCAACACCTCGGCTACGTACAACAGTTCTCCAGCCTCCCATGCGGAGATAAAAACACGTGTTGGCTTGTGTTCGCTTACAACGCGCGTTTCCCGAAACTAGTGAAGAGAGAAAAAAAAACACAAAGAAACTACCCCATGAGGAGAGTGGAGTTGGCGAAAGTGTGAGAGATATTGTGTGACGCAACAATCGTGCGACAATACAGTGGTGGTGACCGGTTACAATGTGTGGGAGGTGACGTGTTCTATTGTTGCCACAGTTTCTCGACCTCGCATTGTTGAGCCGGCGCGTGGAGATTTTCGCCGGGGATTGTCGTGCGGTTTCGCCGGTGAGGTGCGGCGTCGATTACCCAGGACCGGGACCCGCCTTCTCCCCTGATTTCTTCCACCGGAAAATACCCCCTGTATCAGTGTATACTGTTTGACTACGTTGTTTGTCAGCTGGACATCCCCGCCTAGGACATACTTCTGGATTTTCAGCACTCTACAAGTTATCTATAAAAGGTGTGTGATGTGCTACGTGAAAAATTGTCGCTATAGTCTTCCCAATCCAAGGTATGCATGTTTCTACGTTTGTGTCATTGTGTTTAGCTATTCCCAAGACATCTTCTGTCAGCTAGTCCGGCATAATAATCTTCAAGTCGACGTGAATATAGGAGCATTTCTATAATTATTTCATCTGCACTTAGTTGTGTGGTAAAGAAACTACGTAATATTTTTTTTCAGAAGGAAAGAAATTAGGTATAATTTTTTTCTCGTTAAAAAAAAATAAATTAAAATAGTTTTTATTTTTTTAACTGGATCTGTCTACGTGGTTTAGCACGGCGTATCAGGTAAGTGTATAAAACCATTTTTTCTCTATCAATTTGAAATCGCTTGGATCGCGAGTTTCTGTTTAGATTTCGTGTCAGTATCATTCGTCGACGTTAAGATTTTCGGATGCGCAAAAATCATTCCCATATTAAGCGACAACAACGATCTTATCGCGAATTATACGTCCAGCGATGATTTGCGAACGAAATAGCGGAACCCTGCTACCGTGTATGGCTTGAACGCTCAGTTGCGTCTGATAACATTCCCATCGTGCTAGGCAGTTCGTCAACCAACAATCATCATTAGTCAACAATCATTAGATTGGTGTGACGCAGTTCTCCTTTCCTCTCTCCTATTCGCTAGCCTTTTCATCGCGAAGTATTTCGTCTCTTTTGCATCCTTTATAATATTTTCCTATGTAACTCCATCGGAGCCTATGTAACGCAATACGATCTTTACTGATATTTTCCGCATTAGTGACGTAAATAATTGTATAGATAATATTGCTGTGAAGTATCTAAGTCTCTTAAAAATGATTAAAACGTCATCATCAACGTAAGGCAACTAATATTGGTTTGACGCAGTTCTCCTAACATTTTCATATTATCTTTTCATACTTTATATTAGCCTAGCCTCTTCTGGCTTTTACATAGCGACGTATTTCTTCTTTTGCGTCCTTTATAACCTGTCCTATGTAACTTATTCGGGGCCGTCCCTTGCCCTTCTTCCCTTCCACCTGTCCTTCTAAGATTGTCTTCATCTGGCCATAATGCCTCTTGTAATGTGGCCAATTAAGTAATCCCGTCTTCTGCCTAAGGTTTTTAGAAGGCTTTTATTCTCTCCCACTCTTCTTAGCGCTTCCTTGTTACTTACGCGGTTTATCTATTTTATCTTCATCATTCTTCAGTAGCACCACATTTCGAATGCTTCCACTCTTCACTTCTCTGCTGATGTCAACATCCAAGCCTCGCTTACATAGAGAAACATTCTCCATATGTAGCATCTGATGAATTGATTTGTTTCGTAAATAAGTAGTAAAATTTGGACAAGGTACTTCTGAGGCATTTTTCACAGTAATTAATATATTAAGTATTCTATTTATCTAAAAGCTCTCATATCAGCAGCACGTTTACATAGTTCCGTTTTTTATTTTCATATACTATTAACTTCAATATTATTCTATATTAACCGATGGGGTATGTCCAGTTGACTCCGAACCTTATGACCTTCGTGGTCACTGTGAAGTCCTCTCTACAGAACCCTCTCCGCCATATCCATGGTAACCGCAGAATCCTAAGTTGTCTAATCTTCTTATTAAGGTTTTCATGAGGCATCTCTTCTCTCCTAATTTTCTTAGCACTTCCTCTGTCCTATCCGCTAGCCTTTTCATAGCAACGTATTTATTCTCATTTACATCCTTTGTAACCCATTGTCCTATTTGTAACTCATTCGGGGCCGTCCCTTGCCATTCTGCCCTTCCACCTGTCCTTCTACGATTGTCTTCATCAGGCCATCATGTCTCATAATATGTGGCCAACAAAGTTGTCCCCTCTTCTGCTTAAGGTTTTTAAAAGACTTTTCTCCCACTCTTCTTAGCATTTCCTCGTTACTGACATCTGTCAATCCATTTTATCTCCATCATTCTTCGGTAGCACCACATTTCGAATGCTTCCGCTCTTGACTTCTCTGCTCCTGTCAACGCCCAAGCCTCGCTTCCATAGAGGAACATATTCCATGTGTAGCATCCGATGAATTGTTTCCTTACTTCTATGCTTGTATTCTCAACTTAAAATTTAATTAGGCTAAAATTATAATTACACTGTCAAATTAGTAATTAATTACAATTTTAAATTCATCTTTATCATTAGTCAACAATCCTAAGATTGGTTTGACGCAGCTCTCCATTTCTCTCTCCTATCCGCTAATCTCTTCATAGCTACATATTTATTCTCTTTTACATCCGTTATTACTCATTGTCCTATGTAACTCATTCAGGGCCGTCCCTTGTCCTTCTTCCCTTACACCTGTCCTTCTACGATTGTCTTCATCAAACCATCGTGCCTCAAAATGTGGCCAACTAAGTTATCCCGACTTCTGCTTAAGGTTTTCAGAATACTTCTCTTTTTCACCACTCTTCTTAGCACTTCCTCGTTTCTTACACGGTTTTATCATCATCTATTTTATCTTTATCATTCTTCGGTTACACCACATTTCGAATGCTTCCACTCTTGACTTCTCTGCTGCTGTCAACGTCCAAGCCTCGCTTCCATAGAGAGACAGACTCCATATGTAGCATCTAATGAATTTTTCCTTACGACTATGCTTGTATTGTAAGCTATAAGTATATTCTCCTCTTTGTATGAATCATTCTTCGGTATCGCCGCATTTCGAATGCTTCCGCTCTTCACTTCTCTGCACCTGTCAGCATCTAAGCCTGACTCCCACGGAGAAACATGCTCTAATGTAGTTTCTGATGCTTTTTTTCCTTCTATGCTTGTATTCTCAGCTGTAAAAAGATTCTTCTTTATGTAGAAAGCCCTCTTCGCCTGCTAGCGCTATTCTACAGACTATTCCTTTCCTACTATATTACTCTTTTACTATACTATTTATCATGTATTATATCTATATTTTCCTGCTACCTGTCAACATCTAAGCCTGACTCCCATTGACAAACATGCCCCTAAATTAGCATCTGATGATTTTCTTCATTACTTCAATACTTGTGTAATCGACTGTGAGTGGATTCTTCTTTTTGTCGAAAGCCATCTTTTCACGCGGTATTCTGTCGGCTATATCATCCCTTATTCGTTCAGCATTGGTAATTCGGCTTCCTAAGTAACAGCACTCTTCATATCTCCAAAAAAAATTTCCTACCTTAACCCATAACCAGTGACGTGAAATATTTGTTACACTACCAGTGACGTGCGGTCTGGGAGACCGCAATAAATCAAAAATTCATAAAATGTTGCAACGCCGTTGTTATTGTTTAGTTTAATTTTTGTTTGAATGCTTAACTATTCTTAAACTCATATTAAAATTTTTACGCTCCCAATACGAACCAATTTGTCATTAAAAATTGTGATTTGAATCAGGCTCAAAAAACTAATGCCCAAAACACTTGAGTTATAATTATTCTATTTATGCATCAATATGTCGCCAGATTAAAAAAAAAGCCTTAAATGTTAAAGTCGGAAGGCTAAGTAGTAAGTAGCCATGAAATTTATCCAGCTTATTCCTTTCTTGATGATTTCTTATGCTAGTGACGTCTCACAGACCGCTAATCGAATTGAAATTCAAATTTACAAAATTTAATGAAAGGAACATTAGTTTTTAAGAGTGGGATGTCCTAGTTATGCAAAAATATGAAGCTAACGATAATTATAGATATTTTGAAATAATAATTTTGAAAATATTCATAATTTTAGAAACGCAGCGGTCTCTCAGACCGCACGTCACCGGTTAAGGGCCCTTTATAGCCCAATGTTGCTTCCAAGCAACATCAAAAATGTGTAAATTTTCTGCTACATTTAGGAAATATCTAAACCACGCATTATTATCTTTTGATGTAAACTGCAATGACTAGATATTTATCTGCCACGATGATGGTGATTGAGAGCAAAATTTTCAAGTTTTCATGGTGAAAAATGTTGAAATTTGATTTTTCCCAGAAGCAGCTCTTGGGTTAGAAAGGGTTAATGTCGGTCCTTCTTTCGCTTCTTACAAAAATGCCTCGAAAACAAATTTAACTTCATGGCATGAGAATTAATTTACACAGCGGTAAAATTTCCACTCAATTTATATGTTGACCGACCCGTTTTTTTTTTGACGCTATGCGTCAGTGTCAAGGAAGATGAAAATATGCATCTAAATTTTCGCATCTTGAAAAACTTATTCCGTACGACTGTGATTATTATATGCATAAGTCTGGCCTCGCCTTAAGGCCTGTTTACGCGACGTAGCGTCAGCTCGTACAAGTTAACGTCTAAGGGCCGGTTTTATAACGTCTGGTTACCGTTGACTGGAACGTGTTACAACCATAACCCTAGTAGCACCTAAAGTATTACATCTGTATATTTTTAAGAATTCGAAATACATCGGTGTACAGATTTGCAAATCTGTATATCATACATATTTTATACATGTCAGATTATTCATGGTCCTTGATGTATATCAGAATCTTTAAAATATACAAATAATATCCTTACGGCGTAACCAGGGATCATCAGACATGTATAAGATATATATAATATACAGATTAAGGACTAGTTATTCGTATATTTAATCTATATAAAATCCATGTTATGGCAGCAGATACAACACGTATAATATCTAGATATTATGCGCGTGGTAGAGGGCAGTTGCATGTATTTTATACAGATATAATAAGTATACAGTGTATAGTATGATACGCATTTAATGTCGATATAATGCATTTGGTGCTACTAGGGAATCATAGGTGGAGAATGTCTGTGAGTTACAGTAAGTAAAAGTTATCCGAAATTACGTTTTATTAACGCTCATGATCTCAAATGCAACGAGTAGCCAACTCCAGTTTTCATACTCTGCAAAATTTGAACCAGACATAATAACACCGGCCCTAAATGTTTGAGAGCGGTAACGAACGCCGAAGTGTACAGTGTAACAACCAAACTAATGCGATAGCATTAACAGAGGATACAACCGTTTATAATTCGATTCATGCATTTGTACGTTCTCCGTTTACGGTCCACAAAAATCGTTCAATCAGACTTTAAGCTCGTAAGTGTTATTGTACCGTGTGAACAGGCCTTTTTAGCAACACCCTGTTTTGGCGGAAATATTTTTGAACCATTTAGAACCAGTTTCTATGATGTCTGGTTTGCGCTAACCATAATATGAAGTTTACCTGACGCTGACTGAATGTTCTGGTTAGCTTGAAGTCTTACCCTATCCAGAAACGAAGCAGAACTTCCACCACGGCCAGTCAAATCGTATCATATTGTGGTTAGCGCTAACCGGGTATTACACAACGGCTCTTAGTGGTTTTATTAAGTGAAGCGCTTATTGTTTTTATAATTCACCTTCCACACTGTGAAAAAAGTGAACTGCATTTTACTACTAAGTTCTAGCGATTTCCAAAAGGTTATCGTCTCCCTGACACATCTTGTGTCAAAGACTTTTCACCTACACTTTGAGTTTCCTCCTACTTCAGACTACAACTAAAAATACGGTCCGCCTCCGACAATTACAATAAATAACTTGGCGGTGACTAAAAGGTATGGTTGGTTTGAGGTCTGACGCTATGAATCAGCTAAATAGAACTTTTAACCACCCCTGAATAAAGATAAAGGCTGTGTCATACCGTGGTTAACGTAAACCAGGCCATGATAAAACTAAATTAATGCATCTCACAAAATTATTTTCAATATAACGGTGACTATTGTTATGTTACAAAAATCCGTCCTTGTCTCGGGTAGTGGAGACTGAAAAATTTCGATATAAGCTGAATAGTTTTTTTGTTGCTAATTTTTACGTAGTAATTTTTGTGTAAAAAGAAGTACGGCGCGTTCGCTACTTTTAATCTGTAGTTGCTATGACAACGTGGTGTCAACATCTTATTGTGTTTCGTTTATCTGAGTATAAGAATACCTTTTCGTATATATCTATGGAGCCGTACCGACGCATTGTTTATGGCCATAAGACGTAAAGTTTAAAAAAATCTATTCCCCCCTTCAAATCCAACCTCGCCTATATGTTGTACATACGTAGACGATATTTTTTTATGTTTACGAATGGGTTCTTTGTGACTAAAACTAATAGTTTTATTACTCCACACAATTAGATGACGATAGCAAAATTGAGTGATTTTAGGTAGGCTCGAAGGATAAACTGTTTGAGGCTATAATCCAAAATAATAATATATTATGCTTTACATATGAGTGGGTTGGAAACCAAGGTGTAGGTACAAGTGATTTTTTTCTCAACAGAGTTAGGTAAATTTAATTATTAGAAAAAATGCGCAAAAACTTGGTTGCCAAGGGAAACGATTGAGTCTGTGTTCTGTGCTGACATCGAGTTGAAAATCAAATGCATTTTATCAGTTATCTAATTCATCTCGTTTGTTTTCTATACCTAATTTCTGTACCTAACTCGGTATGGACAAGAGAAATCACTTGCACACCTTAGCTTCCAACCCACTTATATAGTGTAGCTCATTTTGTGTTACCTTGGTAATCTACCTTAAAAAAACTCAAGTGCGTGCATGAAAAATAACAACTAAAATAGTATTCACGATTCATTCACACCAATATTTTATAACAATATTTGTTCTACACTTTCTAAAGGGAGAAGCCAAGAAAGTGCATTTTGAAAAAACTTTTTCAAAGACTTGGAAATAATGCATGACTGGGGTAGCAAATTAAAAACCTTTGGTCCTACACATACAAAAAACATCTTTTACACAAAGTCAAATTTTGTTGTGGTAAGGGCACACTTATTTTACGCAGGGTGAAGGGAGAAGGCAGGGACTGAAATATTTGAGAGTTATAGCATAGAAACATACATCACCTTATCATGTATATAATGGCTAAGCACTGAAATTATTCCCTAAAGATTAGTTATGGATGAGTTAATGTCAGCTAGAAGATTTGTTGCAGAGTGTATGCAGTTGTTTAAACAAGGTTTACACGCATAGAAAGGCTAAAAACTGAAATCAATCCGTGAAGATAAGTCACGGATCAGTTAATCACAGCTAGAAGATGCTTAGTGGCCCCCTGGTTAACGTTTATTCCTTATCCCTATTTAGCCTGCACATTTTATGCAGTTGTTAAAACAAAGTTTACATGTATAAATAGGCTAAACACTAAAATTATTCCGTAAGTATTAGTTACGGATCAGTTTAATCACAGCTCGAAGATTCTTAATGGTTCGCATTTGCGATTGTGGAATCTGTCACAATAACGATATCATCGTGGATAACAATATCGCAAAAGGTCTGAAAATGATTTATTTTCCAAAATTTGGTCCCACAATATTTACAAAGCAATTGCAATCCGTAATATTTTTCATTGAAATGTATTCAATAGGCTGTACGGTTTAGTTTATGTTGTTTATGCCTTATAAAGGACCTTATAGATATATATAGATGTCTCAACGGAATATAAATAACTTTCATTCTCATTACAACGAGATTCGGCATTTCCACAGATATTCGCCGGATACCCTTACAAATTCAACTGCTTGTATGCCGCATTAAGAAATATATATTTATTTTTTTATAAACGTTTAGAAGGCTGATGATTAATCTGAGCTTTTCACGGTGTAAGACTCGATTGACTTCTTTTCGGCTTTCCAATCGGGTTATAACTATGAGTGCCAGTCACTGATTTAAATGCCATACTGAAAAATCCAGCCATTTTGACTAAATTCGTACATTAAAAAAAAACATTAGCATAGAAAATATATTTATATCGATGCGTATTCCAATAAAAATGGACTTTGTTCTTCTTTATGAATTAATTGAATAACATTCATTGCTAACTTTTAAGCGTATAATTTAACAATGATAGCCTACTGTTTTTGAAAAATTAAAAAAATTCGCAACAAATGATGTACCGCCATAAAATGCATAATAATTTTTTATTACGCTCAATTCGAACTATTTAAACCATTGGAAATCATAAAAAAGCATTGTTCCGAGCAAATCATTCAAAAATCCTGGATGACAAAAAGGGTCACTTCACCCTCAACGAACGGTTCTTTCCTCCAAAGAATTTTCACACAAATTGGGTTGAGATAAGGGTGCCGGTAGCTACGGAGGACTTTTCGTCCTCATGACATAGAGCGAGCTGTTTTTCCATCGAGCAGTTGATTTTTGAAATAGCAGAACCACTAAACAGTAAACTGGAAAAGTTCTACGGGCGAAAAATTACGGCTTCGCGCAAATAAAGTCAATAAAATAGAAAGATGTAAATATTACGTCCATGGCATTCTTCAGAAAGATTAACAGGATGTAATATTAGGTCCATGGCATCTGCATGTTTCAGTTGTTAAAACGAGGTTTTAATATGCTTGTGAAAATTGTTACAACAATGCTAAACTGTACATGAAGGGCTTACGCAATAATTGATCTGCATAATACCCCGCAAGCCGCCTAAAAGGCGTGTGGCAGGGGGTGTTAGGACACCAGCCGTTTACAAATTAAAAAATGAAGTGCTGTAACGAACTTGGGACTAGCGTTTATTGAAGTCTTTTATGGTTCGGGGGAAAAACGAATTCCCATCCATATCTATCGGTTCGGCATAACATCTATCTTAATTTATCGCTTCTATTGAACCTGGAAATATAGAGTGGCTCTAATATTATGTTCTCTGTATCGCTCCTAATAATATCCATTCTCAATTGTTCAAGCAATCTAAGCCTAGCGCGCAGCCACCGAGTCTCTAGCGGCTCCCAGCCTAATTCGCTTAACATCTGAGTAACACTGTCTGTACGCCCGTAGCAGTTTTTGACAAACCGCGCAGCCTTCCTTTGTATTTTATTCAGTTCGCGGATTAAGTCTTTCTGCACTGGATCCCATACGCTCGCTGCATATTCAAGGTGCGGTCGGACGAGTAAGAAATAGCACCTTTCTTTTACTTACTCATCCGAAAATCTTCCCACAATACGCTTGACGAATCCTAATAATTATTCCGTAGAGATTAGTTTCAAATCAGTTAATAATGTCTAGAAGATATTCAGTGGCCACTGGCCTGCAACATACAGACCATACACCGGTCGGAAACCAAAGAAGAATTCATTTGAGTGCAGAAAACTGTTAGGCATGTCCGCGTTACGTATAAAACAGTTTCACGGTAAATTATAGCGTCTATAAATTGTTTACAGTCGTTATAACGATGTTAAAATGTATAAGAAGGCTTTTCACTAAAATTATTTCGTGAATATTAGTCAAAAAATTGATTAATCACGTCTAGAAGATGCTACGTGGCCAGTAGTTAATGTTCGCGCGTTGAGTTTGTAGAACCATTGCTTTGTATAAGACCCTTATTAGTAGATGTGAATGTACCTAACACTTTCCACTGTTAGAATTCCCTGCCATGATATTGACAATTGTGCGTCATTGTTTTTAATTTTCATCGACGTATTATACATTTATGAGGGCATAATATTTTCAAAGTAGTTTGCAATCAATGCAACAATGTTAAAATGTATAGAAAGCAGTGACGTCAAGGCAAAATTAGCAGTGCTGGAAGTCACTCTCCTTAACTTTTTTATTTAGAAGTGTAATATTACTCCGTGTGGTTTTTTATTGCAAGTTATTATTTGCGTTTTATTACAATTTTCTTTGTTTTTGTTACGAATGTATATATCAGAAAATTTGAAGCAACAAAATTGATGAAAGTGTTATTTGACTATTATTGTCTTTTGTTAACCAGTGCCGGAACGGCGTTTCGGCAACATTATACCAACGATAGAAAGGGTATACTTACACTAAAATTATTCCGTAAGGGTGATAATATTAATAATAATAATAATGATGATGATAATAATAGTTATTGGCCCAGCGATCGAATACATGATACTGGTCTGACATGTTACAGTTAAATTAACAAGTTGCAAGAATGAAAAAAACACTAAAACAATATTAAATTCGGTGATTAAACGGGATCAGCAACTTTTTAGTACATTTTACGGAGTGAAATTTCCTTGATTTTGGACTTAAATATAGAAAAATTATAAATACATTTAAATTCATCGGGTAACTCATTGTACAGTTTAAGTCGCATTGAGTTAGGACCGCACTATGCAGTTGTAGAGCGTAAATATGTTACATGTAGGTCGTTGGATTTGCTGAGAATCAGTTGATCACATCTAGAAGATGCTTCGTGGCCATTGGTTAACGTTTATTCCTTATCTCTATGGAAACTGCACGTTGTATGTAGTCGTTAAAACGAGGTGAACATGTTTAGGAAGGCTAAAAACTAAAATCATTCCGTGAAGATAAGTTACGGATCAGTTAATCTCAGCTGGAAGATGCTTCGTGGCTATTGGTTAAGGTATATTTATGGAACCTTACCTCTATGGAACCTGCACATTGTATGCAGTCGTTAAAACAAAGTTTACACGTATAGAAAGGCTAAAAACTAAAATTATTCCGTAAGGATTTGTTACGGATTAGTTTAATCACAGCTAGAAGTTTCTTAATGGTTCGCATTTGCGATTGTGGAATCTGTCACAGTAACGATATCATTGTGGATAACAATATCCCAAAAGGTCTGAAAATGTTATATTTTCCAAAAATTTGGTCCCACCATATTTTACAAAGCAATTGCAATCCGTAATGTTTTTCGTTGAATTTATTCAATAGGTATATTAGTCATTGACGTCCCGTGCTGAAGATAGTTACCGTGAAAACGTGGTCGCAGAATCGCATTTAGCATCTTTGTTGTGTTGCGTAACTACGAGCATAACAATGCATTTTGTGTATAAATCTGTGGAACTGTTCTTAAACATTGTATGCTGTTGGTTAAAACAATCCAAAATATATGTAGTAAAGGCATAACCACTAAGCAGTAAACTGGAAAAGTTCTACGGGCGAAATATTACGTCTCCACGCAAGCTAAGTCAATAAAATAAAAAGAGGTAAATATTACGTCCATGGCATTCTTCAGAAAGAGTAACAGGATGTAATATTACGTCCATGGCATCTGCATGTTTCAGGTCATGTGACAATTGTTACAACAATGTTAAACTGTACCTGAAGGGTTTACGCAATAGGATTTCATTGTTAAATTATACGCTTAAAAGTTAGCAATAAATGTTATTCAACTCCCTCATAAGTAAGAACAAATTCCATTAATATTGAAATATAATTCAATATAAATATATATTCTATGCTAATGTTTTGTAAAAATGTACGAATTTAGTCAAAATGGCTGGATTTTCCAGTATGGCATTTAAATCAGTGACCGGCACTCATAGTTATAACCCGATTCGGAAGCCGAAAAGAAGTCAATCGAGTCTTACACCGGGAAAAGCTTAGATTATTCATCAGCTTTCTAAACGTTTATAAAAAAATAAATGTATATTTCTCAATGCTGCATACAAGCAGTTAAATTTGTAAGGGTATCCGGCGAAAATCTGTGGAAATGCCGAATCTCGTTGTAATGAGAATGAAAGTTATTTATATTCCGTTGAGACATCTATATATATCTATAAGGTCCTTTATAAGGCATAAACAACATAAACTAAACCTTACAGCATATTGAATACATTTCAATGAAAAATATTGCGGGTTGAAATAGCTTTGCAAACATTGTGGGACCAAATTTTGGAAAATAATATCATTTTCTGACCTTTTGCGATATTGTTATCCACGATGATATCGATATTGTGACAGATTCCACAATCGCAAATGCAAACCATTAAGAATCTTCGAGCTGTGATTAAACTGATCCGTAACTAATCTATCAGGAATAATTTTATTGTTTAGCCTTTCTATACATGTTAAGGAGATATATGTATTTATGCTGTGAGTGTTAATTACTTCGTAAAGATTAGTAAAATCTTGAAAATGCATAGTTTCAACTGCTTAATTTTTTTGCGGCTTCATCTCCGCGGAACAATTTCTTTTAATTGTTATACTAGGTTAATGTTTTTTTTCAAAATGGTTCTGCATGAATATAACTCCGAAAAATGTAGTTACGTAACAATGGATCACATCTATAAATAGCTTATTGTTATGTCAAACGTTTGAGGATTAACTGCGTGAAGCCATATCAATAAATTGTGTGCAGTTGTTAAATCAAGATCACAATAATATGTTCAAAGGCTTTTAACCCTTTATAACCCAGAGCTGCTCAAGGGAGAAATCAAATTTCAAGAATTTTCATTCTGAATAGGTGAAAATTTTGCACTCGGACATAATTATCGAAGTAGATACATATTTCGTCATCAAAATTTACACCACAAAATTGGTAATACGTAGTGTAGATATTTCCTAAATAGAGCTGAAAATTTAAATATTTTCGATGTTGCTTTGGAGCAACATTGGCTTATAAAGGGTTACATTCCAAGACTGCGTAAATATTTTTTGGAAAACTGTTTGCAACTAACTATTAGGAATGACTGTATGACCACTGATTAATAATCTTGCTGCTGTACACTGTGTGACCATATATATATATATTGTGTACAGGTTTTAAGACAAGGTTTAAGTGTGAAGCAAGTTTTTGCGCAAAATTGACTCCCTAAAAATTATTCGCAAAAGCTCATTTGGAAATATATTAGTTTTCAATAAGTAAAGTTAAGGAGTTTTTTCTTGGCAAACCGCTGAAGAAGGGATGATAATTCGCTTCACAATTTTCACCGCAATAATATTTCTCCGCCATATTTTTGATAATGATACGTCATCATTTTCACTTTTTTATTAGCTAAACAATACCCTGATTAAGGGGCAGTATTGTCTGTAATCTAGTTCAAAAATAAAGTGTTGACACGATGTGTACAGATGGAGTAATCGTTTTCTAACTTTGTGTCGTTGATGCCATTTGCCACAGTTACGGAAAACAGCTCAATGAAAGAGTGTATTGGTATAAGAATTCAAAAGTCTAGTTTTTTCAGTTAGTAGTTCAAAACTAGATCTTAAATAGTGGATTGCAAGAAGTAGAAAGTTGTTACGACGTATGTTACAGACAAGCTCAAATTTTCAATTTTCGGCATACGTAATTTGATGGATTACGATATCACAAAATGTCTCAAAATGGTTCAGTTTCTGTTTTCTTGACTTCCTGCGCGGAAGATGGTTACCGTGACACCGTAATAATGGTGTCTATCGTACATGGCATCTTGTTGTTCTGCATCACTCGGGGTGTAACAATACCTGTCAGCAAAGAAACGGATGATATAATGACTGCATATTTTAGTTTACATTAGCTATTTGTTTTTTGTTTCTGAGCTGAAAATAGTTGCCGTGGGAACGTTGTCGCATCTTGTTGCAATACGTCACGCGTAACGTAACAATGCCTGTTAGCGAAGACAACGAATATTATCACGCCAAAGCTATATTCACAACAGAGTGAAACCTGCCAACGAAGAAGTATAACTATTGGTCGTCAATTATTACTAACAAGTTTTCGGATTTCAATTGTTAAAAAGAAGTTTCAATAGGTATGAAGGCGAGCTCATATTTATATTTTTCGTTAAATACAAAGCGTTTTTCCGTAGGGCTAAAAAAGATTCATACGTCTGAATTCGGATCCATATGGTTAACAAAGCAATTACAATGGGTGATGTTTTAGGCTAAAATGTACTTTCTTGAGGCTGTATATTTTGGTACGCATTACCTGTCTGTTGTCTTAACGCCCTGTTCGGAAAACAGTTACCGTTGACGTGGTCGTAATCTTGTTGTGCTACGTCACGCGTAACGTAGCAATGCCTGATAGCGAAGCGAATATATTATGTCACGCCAATACGAAACTAGATTCACCATAAAGTGGCACCTTCCAGCAAAGAAGTATTGTTGTGAATTGTAAAAAGTGAATGTCCATTACCTAGGTTAGTGGCGTTCATGATATTGTGTACAAGTGCAGGGAACAACTAGATGAAACTCCGTAAAGATAGTTAAATACAAGTAATGTTGCGAATTGTACAAAGTAAATATTCATTACCTAGCTCAGTGGCGCTCAATATATTGTGAACAATTGCGGGGAACTGATAGATGAAACTCCGTATAAGATGGTTCAAATACAAGATAAAAGTGTCTGGTTTTTGCATCAGGTATTTTTAAAAGTGAAGTACAAATTAGGAGAAAGAAATTTTACTGAATCTATGGTGTTCAAAAGTAGTTGAAAAGGTATGTAACTTATTATTACGGAATAGCTAAAATTTATATTTTTCGATATCCAAAAGTTGATGGATAAAAGTATCAGTAAAGGTATAAAAGTGATTTTTGTACCTTTATTTGGTTACAGAAAAGTTACTAAGCAATTACAATGCGTAATGTTATTCACTGAAATATGCCTGGCAGCGTATTTTAGTTATGATCCGTTCGTGTTTTCTTGACTTCCTGTGTGGAAGATGGCTATCATGACAATGTGGTCATAGTATCGCAGTTAGAATATTATTGCGTTGCGTCACCTAGACTATAACAGTGCCTAGTTAACAAACCAAACGAATTATATCATGACATTAAGAAAGTAAATTCACAACAAAGGGAAACCTGCCAACAAAGAAGTATTGTTGTGAATTGTACTAAGTGAGTGTCCATTACCTAGGTTGGTGGCGTTCAAGTTATTGTGGACATGTGAAGGAAACAGCTAGGTGGAACTCCGTATAGGATAGTTCAAATACTAGACAAAAATGTGTGGTTTTTGCATCTGGTATTTTTAAGCGAAGTACAAATTAGAAGATTGAAATTTCACTGAATCTTCGGAGTTAAAAAGTTGTTAACGAAGTATATTTGGGAGAGGAGCTCAAATTTGTTCTTCGGCGTCTAAAAATTGATGGATAAAAGTATCATGATAGGCATGAAAATAACATTTTTTGCCATTTTTCTGTGACAGAGGATTTACAAAGCAATTATAATGTGTAATGTTATCCGCTGGAATGTGTATACTTGGCTGTATATATTAGTTATGATCAGTTTCTGTTTTCTTGACCTCCTCTGCGGTCTATGGGTACCGTGACAAATTGGTCATAGCAATGTAGTTAGTTTATTATTGGGTTAACAATGCCTAGTTAGCAAAACAATGGAGTTATATCAAGAAAATCTTGAATTAAATCCACAACAAAGGGAAACCAGCCAACAAAGAAGAATTGTTGTCAATTGTACATAGTGAGTATTCATTTCCAATCTTATTGATGTTACAGAACTAGACATAGGTACGTAAAAAAAGTATTTGAAACTCCGAATAAATTAATTAAAATACCAAATTGATAAGTCTGACTTTTGCTTTAGGCCTCCAAATGTGTAGATCTATATAGTTAGGGAATAATTTCGATTGCGCGATCTCAAATCTACATTTTTCACTACAACTGAATGCAAATCAGTGCAAAAAATTATAGATAATGCTAATGCACAATTAATAACAATATACAATTTATAGATAAAGCTAAGCCAAAAACGTTAAGCTGTGGACATAAGCTTTTTCAAGGTGTGGTAAATGGTTTTTCAATCGCTTCTCTTTACGGGAAATTTTTGCGTAAATCCTGTCTAAAAATTTTAAAAACGTTATGACGAACGGAAACGATTGTAATAAATGACAGATTGCAATTTTAATTTACCTTAAGGAGAAAAAAGCAGTGTTTAAATGCCGTTTTACTCGGGGATCGGAAATGCGCAGGTTAGAACTGCATTTATTTCTAAAATGGCATGGAATTGCGCTAATGCATGAATGAAATTAGAACGGGGGCTATTTTGCCATCTCACGTGCACGCATTCTCGCATGTTTTCTAGCAAATCCGCCGCTTTACACGGCGCAATTTTTGACTCCGCCTTCGTACACACGTCTGATTGTGCAATTTCGTTCCCCGTGTAAAACGGCCTTTATGGACGTTTGTGAAGTGTACAAAGTGAGTTATCATTTCAAAGATTAATGTCAATTTGCGCATTCGAGCCATTTTGCACAGGAGTAGAAGTGTAAGCATGGCTTTTGCGGTGAGGCGTCCAAAATTAGCCTTAAAATTGTGGATTTCAAGATGTAAAAAGTTGTTTAAGTTGTTAAAATTTTATTATAAACGAATTCAAATTTACATTTTTCGCCGACTATAGTTTGAAGGGTGAAAATATCACAGAATGTCCGAAAATAATATCTGTGCCCTAATTCGGTTCCACAAGTTTTACAAAGCAATGGAAATGGACGATATTTTTCACTAAAATGTGTTCATTTGGCTGTATATTTTAGTTTCGTTTAGTTTCTCTAGTATCGACTTCCTGTTTGGAAGATAGTTACCGTGACAAAGTGTTCGCAGTGTCGTCGCTAGAATCTCGTTGTGTTGAGTCATTCTCATCAGAACAATGTCTAGTTAGCAAAACAAACGAATCGCTTAGTGACAATGCGAAACAAATTTCGCGACAAAGTGAATCCTGCTTGCAATGAAGTATTGTTGACAATTCTACACAGAGAATATTCATTTCCTAGCTTAGTGCCGTGAAAGGCAATTGACATAGGCGAATAAAATAGATAAATGGAACTCCTTATAGGATTGTTAGAATAAAAATGTATGCAGTCTGGCTTTTTTGCGTTAGGTCTTCTAAAATGATGTACGAATATTTATGTTTCCAATGGTAGAAAGGTAGGACAAGGAACAACAAAGGTATTACACGTTTACAACTTCACTTAATATTAGGGCGTAATTCGCATTATAAAATCGCCAGCACAATTCCAAGAAAATTTCGAACACACGATCTAAAAATTTAGATTTTTCACTACAACTGAATGGGAATCAGTACAACAAAAAGTCGGAAAATGATTATGTAAATGTATTACTAAAAATTCGCATTTTAAAATGGCCAGCACAGTTCCAAGAAAATTTCGAACACGCGATCTCAAATTTAGATTTTTCGCTACTACTGAATGGGCATCGGTATAACAAAAAGCCGGAAAATGCCTATGAAAAATTTATAAATAGAGCTATTCCGCAAACTGTAAACAAACAGTGGATATATATAGCCGTTTCTAGATGTGTTAAATGGTTTTGTAACAACTATTTACGAACACTTTTTGTGCATAGTCATTCAGCAAATTTTTAAATTGTAATAAAAACAGTATGTAAATGTATTATTATGTAAATTATTATTAAAAATAATAATTTACATAATAATGTAAATATTATTAAAAAAATATGTAAATGTATTATTAACAATTCGCATTATAAAATGGCCAGCACAATTCCAAGAAAATCTCGAACACGCGATCTCAAATTTAGATTTTTCGCTACAGCTGAATGGGCATCGGTATAACAAAAAGCCGGAAAATGCCTATGAAAAATTTATAAATAGAGCTATTCCGCAAACTGTAAACAGTGGATATATATAGCCGTTTCTAGATGTGTTAAATGGTTTTGTAACAACTATTTACGAACACTTTTTGTGCATAGTCATTCAGCAAATTTTTAAATTGTAATAAAAACAGTATGTAAATGTATTATTATGTAAATTATTATTAAAAATAATAATTTACATAATAATGTAAATATTATTAAAAAAATATGTAAATGTATTATTAACAATTCGCATTATAAAATGGCCAGCACAATTCCAAGAAAATTTCGAACACGCGATCTCAAATTTAGATTTTTCGCTACAGCTGAATGGGCATCGGTATAACAAAAAGCCGGAAAATGCCTATGAAAAATTTATAAATAGAGCTATTCCGCAAACTGTAAACAAACAGTGGATATATAGCCGTTTCTAGATGTGTTAAATGGTTTTGTAACAACTCTTTACGAACACTTTTTTGTGCATAGTCATTCAACAAATTTTTAACTTGTAATAAAAACAGTAAAGAATTGTCGAAATTCACTGATTGATGGTAACTAAACTTGAGAAGCAAAAAGCAGTAACAAAGTGGTAACAGTCCGGCTGTCTCTCTGTGTAAGAAAAATTAATTTACAAATAAAAAAAACGTTTTTTTTTTTGCATCTGGCCTTTAAAAACGAGTGACAGAAATTGTAGATTGAAATCTAATGCAGTCTGGTTTTTGCGTTAACTGCTCTAAAATGAGTTACTAATGTTTCCAACGGTAGGAACAGGTATCAACAAAAGTATTACAAGTGTACGTGTTGACTTAATATCAGAGCGTAATTCGCATCTTAAAATTGCCTGTACAATTATGAGAAAATTTCGAACACATGATCTAAAAATTTAGATTTTTCGCTACAACTGAATGGGCATCAGTATAACAAAAAGCCGGAAAATGATAATGAACCATTTATAAATACGGCTAAGCCGAAATATGCAACCAGTGGATATTTAGCTGTCTCTATATGTGTTAAAAAAAAACGCGACGGCTAAGTATGAATTCTGGGAAAAGCCCTTGTGATGTCATATATTTTCATATTACTTCACACATGAACTTCAAAAATACATTGAAGTAATTCCATTCATATTTGCAACCATTAATCTGCGTATATTAGTATGTAGGGACCAAAGAAATATATCGTTCCAAACAAGAGAGTTTAGGAACACTGCAACATTGTTTTGCTACTATCGCGAAAATGTTACAAGTTAACGTCTCAATTTAAAACCGGCACGTAATTCTCACTATATGGTTGACAGAGCAAATACTTTCAAAATGTCTGATACATGTTAGATGGATGTGTATTAGTGTGGTTAATGCTGTTGTTGTGGGTGTTTTAGTCATGGAGATATTTAACGTAACAATGCGATAGTAGCATCGTGATGTGTTACGTCATTCGAAGAATAATAATTCCTGCATCGAAAGGAATTATATTAGGACACTAAGAAACTGTATCCACAACAAAGTTAATCCAGCCGGCAACTAAGCGTTTGTGTGAGATGTAAACGATGTTAATTTTCCTTTCCAATCTTAGTATCGTAGAAGACATTTTGTTCAAGTGTAGATTATAGTTGATTACAACTCGGTAGAATATTGTTAAAATACAAATATTAAATGCTCGGTTTTTGCATTTGGACGTCAGTAATGAGGTACAAATTTGTGGATTTCATGAGGTAAGAAGTAATTTCAATAGGTATGAAAGCGAGCTATTATTTACATTTTTCCTTAAAAGCAAAGCAATTGCAAAAATTTCTCCGTAGGGCTAAGATTGATTTTTACGTCTGAATCTGGTTCCATATGTTTTTCAAAGCAATTACAATTCGTGATGTTTTTGGATAAAATGTATTTTCTTTAGGCTGTATATTTTAGTACGCATTACTTGTCTGTTGTCGTTACGTCCTGTGCGGAAAACAGTTATCGTGACGTAGTCGCATCTGTTTGTGCTACGTCACCCGTAACGTAACAATGCCTGTTAGCGAAGCGAACGATATTATATCACGCCGAGACGAAACTAGATTCACAATAAAGTGGAACCTTCCAGCAAAGAAGTATTGTTGTGAATTTAACAAAGTGAATGTACATTACCTAGGTTAGTGGCGGTCAAGATATTATGTACAAGTGCAGGGAACAACTAGATGTAACTCCGTACAATATAGTTAAAATACAAGTATTGTTGTGAATTGTACGAAGTGAGTATCCATTATCTAGCCATGGTGGCGTCCAAGATATCGTGCACAAGTGAAGGAAACAGCTAGAGGAAACTGCGTATAAGATGGTTCATATAACGCAACACAAAAATGTCTGGTTTTTGCTTCGAGTATTTTAAAGCAAAGTACAAATTAGAAGATTGAAATTTCACCGAATCTCTGGAGTTAAAAAGTTGTTAACGAAGTATATTTGGGAGAGGAGCTCAAATTTGTTTTTCGGCGTCCAAAAATTGATGGATGAAAGTATCACAATAGGCATGAAAATGATTTTTTTGCCTTTATTCTGTTACAGAATATTTACAAATCTATTGCAATGTGTAATGTTATTCACTGAAATGTGTGTACTTGGTTGTATATATTAGTTATGATCAGTTTTTGTTTTCTTGACTTCCTCTGCGGTAGATGGGTACCGTGACAACGTGCTCATAGCATTGTAGTTAGTATATTATTGGGTTAACAAGGCCTAGTTAGCAAAACAATGGAATTATATAATGAAGATTTGAAACTAAATGCACAACATAGGGAAACCTGCCAACAGTGAAGAAGTGTTGTCAATCATGAGAGTGAGTTTTCATTTCCTATCTTAGTGTTTTTACAGCCTAGACATAGGTACAGAAAACAAGTAGTTGAAACTCCGAATAGAATAATTAAATTCCCAAATTGATTAGTCGGAGAAACGGAGAAATGTTCGCGTGAAGCTTTTCTGCACATTATCAAATTGTTATGACGACTGTAAACAATTGTGGTTAAGTTCGTGGGGTTTTGTCTGGGGTTGCTTCGTTGCCGGAAAGAGTAACCATGGCAACGTTGTTGACCTAATATAAGTTTCCTTATTGTTGTGTTATGTATCTCCGGTTATTATCATGGTTTAGTAGCTAAACATGTGGATTTTATGTCAAGCCCATTCAAAACTGAATTCCCATTGAATATATTACCTCGATAATGTCATGTTAAAGTCTAAATCCCCTTCGGAATAAGGTATCACGATTAACTTTACAAATTTAATTTTAATTTTCAAGCTAATGGCGTTCAAGACAATTTACAAAAGTTTTAAAAATATTGAGCTGTAACCCCGAGAAAATACGCATAAATTTTAATATTTTTGCATTACCTAAGACGTTATAAGTGAGCTAGAAATATATGGAAAGCAGTGTTACTTACACGGATGCCGAAGGAAGTAATTACTCTGCAAATTACCCACGAGGTGATATTTTAAAATTTCAGTAACTACAAATTAATAGTTACGAGGGTAAAATAATGGTGTTTTTATTAATTTGTGTCTAAAATCAGTTCCATAAGATTCTCAATGCAGCTGAAATGCATAAGATGTTTTGCTGAGTTTTATAAGTGGTTCAGCTTCGAATGCCGTATACAGTTACCGTGGCAACGTTTTTGGTGGCACATTAGTTTCTATATTGTTTTGTTTTGTCATCCCAACACGTCGTAAAGTTAACTCTGTCTGTAATGCAAAGCTAAGACCACGCACTAAACCAGTGTTTTGTTTTTACACTCCGATTACATTCATATACATAAGAAGTCTCCAAAATGTTGCCGTGAAAAGACTATTCCAAATCATAAACACTTCTTCAATAGACTTATACATTTTATTTTAATTATTGCAGATTTTATATCAAGAAAAATAACTACGTCTATTATCAATGTCAAAGATATGACTTATTTAACTTTTTTCGTTCCTTATGTTAAGGGTATTTTAATGCACACGTTTGCTCTGTTAAGGGATCTAACAAATAACCTCAAATAACTTGCCTCTCTGTCTCTCAAAGTGGTTGAAACATCATTTCCTAATTTTTGTCCGCAGTGGTGTGATTCTGGAAACCGGTTGCTTAAATCGCAACGTTTGCAAGAGGTTTGGCATTGAATTTTTATACATGTGTTCAACTTGGAATTTGCTGTCCCCAAACATTATGAGAGAAATAGACATTCCTCCTCATATTAATCAGCATTAAAAACTTATATTGCGTCACTTATTCATGAGTTAATTCGTTTTTTCCCAAATTGGTGCGGTTTAGTCAATCTTCCCTAATATCATGTTTTCGTCGAACTCACTGTCAGGAATCTGATACCATTGTTCATTGTGCAAAGATAATTTTTATGCACAAGCTTCGCGTTCAAGACAGTTTATGCAGGCGTTGAAAATCGTTTCCAACCCCGGGAAGGATTCACCAAATGCACGTTGATTTTCTGGTTTTTGCAATGAGTCGCAAATAAGTGAGGCATTCGAGTCTGAACCACCATATATTGCCTCTTAAAAAAAAAACTCAGCAAAATAACTTGCGCATTTCAATTGACTTGCTTTGAAAACCTTATAGAACCGATTTTAGACACAAATGAAGAAAAACACCATTTCTTTAACCCTCATAACTATTACTTTGTAGCTCCTGAAAATTTAAAATATCACCTCGTCGGCAATTTACACAGTATTTCTACGGTATCTGTGTAAGTAAACCTGCTTTTTATATATTTCTAGCTCACTTCTTAGGCAACGCAAATACAAGAGAATCAACGACTATTTTAGCAATCTTTCCAAAAGGTTAATGCACACTATTTTTTTTTAATTTGTAAATAGATTTGAACGCTATTACCTTGCAAATTGAAATCAAATTTGTACATTAACCATCATACTTAATTCTTGACAGAGAATTAGACGATGGCATGATATTATGGAGATAATATATTAATAGGAAATTAAGTTTTGAATGGGCTTGAAATAAAATCCACAAATTTCTAAACGTTTTTACAAATTGTGTTTAGGACTAGGTGATAAGTTTCTCAGATATCCAGGTTTCGTTAACTAAGAATGGAAATGAATTTTTCTTGGGGCTTACCAATTAAAAAAAATGGAGTTAGTCCCATAATGCTTCCAATGCCATTATTGTGGATATTTTTTGTATCAATTGTGTTATTCATCCAATGTGTTTGTTAGTGTTAATGTGAAAAGTTTTGGTTTAATATGGCTGATAGAATTACCATGGATACGTTGTTGATGGAATAATAGTTTCTATGCTACGTCACTCGGATAATAAACATGGTGCTTCGCTAAAATGGGAATGTTTTAAGCCCGTTTTAAACCAAATTCCCATTGCAAATATATAACCGTGACGTAGCGTACCGTTAGTCATATTAACGTCAAAATCAGTGTTATTATTGATGACTATACGAATGTAATATTCATTTACATACTAGCTTCATGGCGTTCGAGACAATTAAGTTACGTGTAGAAAATAGTTATACAAACTCCGGGAAAGAATATTAAAATACAGGTCAAAAATTATGTTTTTGGCATGAAGTCGTTTAGCAGATAAAAATTGAAACACAGTGCTAAACGTAGTTACAAAATATGTTTCGGACTATACGGTACATTCATGAAATTTTCAGTTTTAGGGGACTAAACATAAATTTAATCGAATTTTTCATGGGAATGCAACTGATTTTGCTGAATTAAATTAGTCCAATAATGTTTTAAATGCAATTATTATGAGTATTTTTTTCTGAAGTGTACTTTTCACCCTAAATATATCTTTGTTGCAATTGGCGTTGTATTGGTTTCGAATGGCTGTAAGTATTACCATGGAAACGTTGTTGATGGAATATTTGTTTACATATTTTAGTGCTAGGTCACGCTGATAATAAGTATGGTTGCTTAGCTATAAATGAGGATTTTCACAGTCCCATTTTGAACTAAATTCACATTGAATGCGTTAACTTGATAACATTACCTTATTGTCAAAATCAACGTGGACACTTAGGTATAATTGTGGATGGTTCAAAGAAAACTTTCATTTCTGTTACTTAAGTACAATTAAAAAAAATAAGGTACGCCGGGACTAAGTACATGAAAGAAAGTTAAAACAATCGTTCTAAGGAAGCTAAACACGAGAATTTTATCAACCACACTCAAGACTGAATTCTCCTTGAATATATTATCATGATAATGTCATATTTTCGTCTAAATCGCTGTTGAGAATCAGATACCATTGTTGAGTGCATATAATTTAGTTTCATTAACTAGCTTCATAGACAATTTAGATATATGTAGGAAAGAGTTGCACAAACTACGGTAAAGATTGTTGAATTACAATTTCAGTTTAAAACAGTCGTTAGGCGGATAAGAATGGAACATGCTGCAAAATGTAGTTACATAATATGTTTCGGATCGGACGATAAGTTCCTCAATTTTCCAGTTTTTGAGGACTGCAGTATAAGTGAAAACGAATTTTTCATACGATTTTAACTGTAAACACATGCCAAAGAAAGAAATTGTCATGCCAATTACCGACGAGATAAAAGTTTTAATTTTCATTGCCTAAAAATTAGTAGTTTTAAAATAAAAATTAATGTTTGTGTTTTTGGCTTCTAATGCTAGGTTGAATTACCGTGGCAACGCTGTTGATGGAATAATAGTTTTCATATTGTTGTGCTATGTCACTCTGGCAATAAACATGGCTGCTTTGTTAAAAATAACTGTTTTATCAAGCCCATTCGAAACTAAATTATTTCCCATTGAAAATATCACATTGGTATTGTCACGTTGTCATCAAATTCACTGACGGGAATTAAGGATCAATGTTGACCTTGTAGTGAATTAAATTTCATTTGCAAGCTAAGTGGCGCACAGAACAATTTGGTAAGGTGTAGGAAATAGTTAGGCAAACTCCAGGAAAGGTTGTTAATGCGGATTAAAACTTCTGGTTTCTGCGTGAAGTCCTTAAGAGGTTAAAAATGAAAACAAGCTGTTTAATGTCGCGAAAACGAATTTTTCACCGGACTGTTACTGTGCACTCAAGAAGGGAAGACAAGGAAATCACACCCTGAATTACCGGCGGGGTAAAATTTTTAATTTTCGGTTGCCAAAAATTAATAGTTTAAAAATAAAATTCATGTGTGTGTTTTTTCCTTCGAATACCGAAAAGAATTAACATGGCAACGTTTTTGATGGGCTATTTGTCACGATATTTTTGTGTCGCGTTTCTCCGATGGCTCTGGGGAATCGCCAATTTCTTGTCTTAGATCCGAGACTTGTTCATTTCACTAATTTTGTCCTCTGGGTAAGAAAATAACCTCAGTTTTTAACTATCACGTCTTTTAACGTTTTAAGCTACAGGACACTCTTTTTTTTGTCTCATATGAAAACTTTCCCGGATCCCCCGTTGCATGGGGGGGGGGGCGGAGGGATCGGCACCCCCTGGTAGTACTATCCCCCCCAAACCATATTCCTAGTTACGCCACTGGTAGAACGTATCCATGGTGATTCATAATAATTTTTCCTTGGGAATAGACGCTTGAGTCATAATTTTGCGAAGCCTACCCATTAGTGATGGGTCGATCATGAACGATTCGATCAAAAAGATTGAATCACTGGGTGAATCAAATGACTTATGATTCATTTCGTTAAACAAGTCGATCATCAATCATCAATCACTCCGACTTCCGGTTTCATATCAATCATCCCGGTTTCCGGTTTATTTCAAAATTTGGAACGATCGATGCTTGATCTCTCTTCGACAGGACAGAAATAGTTGTGAGAAAATTAAATACCATGTCATAAAGAACTGAATACTTGTGTCATCTTTTTCTTATATGTTTTCCAGCAGTTATCAGTATTAACAGCACAAATACACGTAAAAGGAAAATATTAAGATGACTCCTGTAGGAGAACGTTAAGAAGTAGAAGTTAAAGCTGTTAACATTTTACTGTGCCGTTCATAAAATTATCCTGCAGATCAGATTCATGCATAGTGTGTGGTGTATTTTGTGTTATATTTTGAGATATATAGTTAGAAATTCTTCTACTAGTGTTAAGAAACTGTGGCAGTTTTGCCTTCCCAAATATTTTCATGACACTACTTCCTTCATTTTTGCAATCTAAATTACTCATCTAGGAATTCACAATCAAAAATAGTATATGAAATGATAATATGGATAGCAATCAGCGTTACCAATGCTCTTCGCAGATGAGGCAGTATTTATTCGATTATTCAAAGTGATTTATTACATCCATTGATTGAGTCTTTTCGATCTTGATTCCTTTGAGTCTTTTCAGACATGACTCCTTTTAGTCTTTTCGATCATAATGATTGAATCATTTATGTGACTCGAGTCAAAATGATTGAATCACCAAAATGATCGACTTTGTCCATCACTACTACCCATGAAGTAAGAAAAAAAGGTTTACATTGTGCGTTACATAAGTTATTTCAACGTAACTACGATCAAGACAATTTCACCAGTTAGTTAGCATTGACTATTATGGGGTTATCAATATCTTGGTCAAGGTGGGCGTGGCTATCCTTCACAAGCACCCCTATTCCTGCCACTCTGCGCTCAACGCTAGGAACCAGTGCTACCCCCTAGAGCTATTTATAATCTCCATGCTCAACTAAAACGCTATAGGGTAGTTTCCTTAATCAAAGAAAACGAGAGGCATTTACTGCGATTCGTTACTCAACATTGGTGCATTCATAATGTACAAATTATTAGGTTTTATAAATCGCTTCGTGATTTATAAAACCAAATCGTGATCCTTCATAAAATCACACCGTGATCGTTCGTCATACTGCTGTGTACATAAAACTTTCCCTATAGTCATATCGTGGTGATAATATATCGTCGTGAACATGCTTTCGTGCTATTATTGCGACCGGTCCGCTATTGTAAGATTTCCATGGGCTGTAATCTTATTAATTAACGGTAGAAGTGCAGGGGAATGGATACTTTACACATGTAAAATGTTATTTTCGGCTAAGCTAGTTGCACAGCCGTACCTTGGTGATTGATGATAATTTTTCCTTGGGAAAAGATATTCGAGGCATATTTTCAAGAAGCCTTCACATAATGATAGAGAGAAGGTTTACTGTGTTCGTTTGCGATGGTTTATTTGAACGTAACAAAGATCATGACCGAATGTATTTCACCACAAATAGTTAGCATTGAATCTTATGGGATTGTTATCAATGTTTTGGTCAAAGTGGGCGTGGTTTTCCTACCACACCCCACCCCGTGGCACCCCTATTCCTGCCACACGTAGCTCAACGCTCGAATCCAATGGTCGCGTTCAGCAGACTCAACAGTTGCGGAACCGGTGAGACAATTTCTGCTGAACGCCCTTGGTAGCTCACCGGTGTTACTGATCAGACGCCATTTTTTCCACCGGAGAAAATCACCGATCACTGGTTGGAACATGTTGAGAATCAATATGGCTGCGCCCAGTACTAGCACATCTTCTGGTGCTATAGTTGCGAAAATATATGCTTACGGAGGAATGACATATGAAATTCAGGATACTGAAGCAAAAAAAGTAAAACTGGCTTCAGGTTTGTCATCGACTAAGTAAGCTATGGTCCTGAAAACGAGGGACTCTCCTTTCGTAATAGTTTTCATTCCGCGGCCTATTTCTTCTGAGGCGTACGGCTTAGGGATTTCTTCTAAAGAATCTCGTCTCGCGTTGAATTAAACCGAACAAATTGTTCACAGTATCATCCTCTCCTGCAATTAAAATCGCCAGCGCTTCTACAGGTATTGCATTACCGCCCATTTTGAATGTTTCTGCTATTTGGTCACGTGACTGATCACTGCTCAGCAACCGTTCAGCAGATCCCAACGACCGGTCGCTCACCGGTGAGGGATCTTCTGATCCCGGTGAGTATCTGCTGAACGCGACCAATGATACCCCCTCCAGTATATTTACAACCTCCTAGTATGCCTTCGTTAAATTGTATAAACAACGGTTGCCATGATACAGATTACATTAAGCATTTTTTAGAAAATCTAATTTTAAGACCTTAAAGGGTGTCTGAACCTACCTTTTTAAGAGTAAAATAAAATCACTATGTTATAAATTTGTGATGCAATAAAAACAAATTAAGAGTTTTTGTGACGGAATTACCAATTTTGCATGCTCACTTATATTCTTATTTTAAAATCTGTGTACATTGTACATTAAAGTTGATATTTGTTTGAAAACGTTGCCAAAGGTATACTACACGAGACCCACAATGCAATAGAATACTGCTTGCGTTGTTTGTTGATAAATATTACTCTGCTAACTATAATGAAATAGTTCGTAACAAATCTCAGGCGGCCATCTTGAATTCAACGATCGACAATTGAGTAACTAGGTTGTTTGAGCAAATCCAATACTGATTTCATAAAATTCAATCATTTAACTGTTGATTTATCGAGATGAAATATTTCCATCCCAAATTTTAATTTTAGAGAAAAACTTGACATTTTCTTGGAAATGACTCTAACGACTGAAAATAAGACCACGTGTACCTAACTCGCATGACATAAATGTTAGAATTAAAAACCCTCTATTTATTTCACAGGTAAAAAATTGGTTTATTCATCGACTAGCGTTTTCAAATTTTTCATCATCATTAGTCAACAATCCTAAGATTGGTTTGACGCAGCTCTCCAATCCTCTCTACTATCCGATAACCTTTTCATAGCGACGTATTTCTTTTATTTTACATCCTTTACAACCCTTTGTCCTATATAACTCATTCGGGGCCGTCCCTTGTCCTTCTTCCCTTACACCTGTCCATCTACGATAGTCTTCATCTGGCCACCATGCCTCAAAATGTGGCCAACTAAGTTATCCCGACTTCTGCTTAAGGTTAAGCATTTTTCTTTCCTATCGTTGTCATCAACATAAACTTAGCTACGACTTGGGTACATATCTCTCACCACCTTACATTATAATCTAAAATACTCTTTCCAGGTTTTTGAGCCTAATGTTACCCCACTTTTCCTGCCCTATGAAGGATTTTCTTCTATTAAACTTTGACTTATACGTGCAAGAGCATTAGATGCTATAAGAAGGCTTCACTATTCTCCTGTTCTCCTTAGCTTTTCCTCGTTACTTACGCGGTTAACACATTTTATCTCCATCATTCTTCTTAGTACACCACATTTCGAATGCTTCCACTCTTGTCTTCTCTGCTGCCGTCAGCGTTTAAGCCTCGCTTCCATAGAGAAACATACTCCATATGTAGCATCTGATGAATTGCATCCTTAATTCTGCACTTTTATTCTCAGCTGTAAGAAGATTCTTCTTTTTGTAGAAATCCCTCTTCGCATGCGCTATTCTACTGACTATTTCTTTCTTGCTTCGTCCATCATAGGTAATTCTGGTTCTTAGGTAAGAAAACTCTTTCACATCTTCAAACTTATGCTTTCCTAGGCCAATATTTGTCTTAGCCTCCTCTCTTTCTGATGAAGACAATTGTTCTCGTGAAGCTTATGCTTTCCTAGCTTTCCTACCTATGAAGCTTTGGTGTTGTACAAAGATTTCAACCTTGCCTCGATGTGAAATGCTGGTTGCAGGCGACGCAGGGGATATGATTTCTTCGCATGAATGAGAACTCTTTGTAACGGTCTTTTAGGCGCACACAAGAGAATTCACAATTTTCAGATAAGAGAAAGGATAAGTTTACTCACGATACTCTTATATATTTCGTGGAATTTCGGGTTACAAGGCTTGTTGTTCAAGGATTTCACGTGGCCCGAAATAAATATAGGCACTGAATGTTAAAGATTAATTGAATTGGTGTAAATACGTTGCTTAGGAAAAGGATCATTAAAAAAATTTATATTAGGAAAAGGATCAAAAAAATGTATAAATTGTATTAAGTTATTTCAATAGGGTTTAAGATTGCAAAATTGCAGAAATAGATGTAGGAGTGTTGTGCAAAATTTTTAACATAATTGAAAATTACGTTTTTTTCTGTACACTTGCAATATTGAGTATGAGTGGATGATGGAGAAATAAGTAGCACTGTTACCAGGCAACGATAGGGTGGTGTGAAAGTAAAATATATCTTAATGCCCTAATAATTAAGCTAAATTTCACTTTTCTATGGATCCAGTTTCGAATTTTCATGGCATCGTATTTAGTTCGATATCCTTAAATTTATACAATTGTTTTCAGTCGTTCTAACAATTTTAAAATGTGAAAAGGCTCTTAGCTAGCATTTCGCCGAAAAGATGATTAATCACGTTTAGAAATAGTTTAAAATACACTGCGGGTTAGGTCCATGCATAAAATTGTGCGTCACCATTTTTTGGACTATTGTAACTTTCTGTTTTCTATTGATTTGTATGTACCTATAAATGTTGATTATAGATCGCTTGTTCGAAATTACTTTTTCATTCAAGAAATTCAATATTTTGTAACCTATTATTAAAGGTCCAATTAAAAAGCCAGACTTATTTGATATGTATTTTGATTGATTTATACGGCGTTTTATTTAGCTGTTTACTGCAGTGTCAAATGTCTTGAATTGTCGTGAACAACAATAAGCAAGGTGATGAGTGAACTATGTACAATTGACAACAATACTTCTTTGCCGGTAGGATTCTCATCGTTGTGAATTTTATTTCGTATTTTCATGATATGAGCCGTTTATTTTGAAAGTGTCCTAACTCCAATTATCTTCAAATCGAGATATTTAAGGGTTTAAGGGCTTCAATGAATTTAAAGATATTCGTATGGGATACTAATGAGTCATACTGATTAAGCGTATCTAAGGGTGTTAAATTTATAGTTCCAGTTAAAATAGTGGCAATTATTAATTGGATAGTAAGCGTTATCTTATTAGTATATTAGTTAAGTAAGAATGGAGTTAGGCCACTTTCAAAATAAACGGCTCATATAATTAGTGTGAACTCCGCCATTAGAATTACGCCATTTCAGAAGTAAATGCAGTTCTAACCTGCGCAATTACGTGCCCCTTGTGAAACTGCCTTAAATCACTGATTTTTGCTCCTTAAATTTGTATTGAAATCCGTGAATTAGTATAATCGTTTACATTCGCGAAAACAATTTTAAAATTTATAGAAGGGATTCACGCAAAAATGTCCCGTAAGGAGAAGTAAAAAAAAAAAAATTTGCCACACCTTGAAATTGCTTTTATCCACTGCCTATCGTTTTTAGCTTAGCTGTGCCTATAAATTGTACATTGGCATAATCTGCCAAAATCTGCCTTTTTAAATGCTGATGTGCATTCAGTTGTATGTAGATGTATGAGTTGTATGTAAAAAATGTAGATTTGAGATCGCGTAATCGAAATTATTCCCTAACTGTGTAGATCTACAAATTCCTAAAGACCTAATGCAAAAGTCAGACTTATCGATTTGGTATTTTAATTAATTTATTCGGAGTTTCAACTGCTTGTTTTCTGTACGTGTCTAATGTTTAAACAACACTGAGATTGGAAATGAATACTCACTATGTACAATTGACAACAATTCTTCATTGTTGGGATGTTTCCCTTTGTTGTGCATTTAATTAAAAAAATTCCTGGTATAATTCCATTGTTTTGCTAACTAGGCATTGTTAACCCAATAATGTACTAACTACAATGCTATGACCACGTTGTCACGGTACCCATCAACCGCACAGGAAGTCAAGAAAACAAAAACTGATCATAACTAAAATATACAGTCAAGTATACACATTTCAGTGAATAACATTGTACACTGCCATTCCTTTATAAATCTTCTGTAACAGAATAAAGGCAAAAAATAACTTTCATGCCTATTGTGATACTTTTATCCATCAATTTTTGGATGCCGAAAAACAAATTGGAGCTCGTCTGCCGAATATACTTTGTTAACAACTTTTTAACTCCATAGATTCAGTGAAATTTCAATCTTCTAATTTGTACTTCGTTTTAAAATACCCGAAGCAAAAACCAGACATTTTTTTGTTGTATATGAACCATCTTATACGCAGTTTCATCTAGATGTTTCCTTCACTTGTGCACGATATCTTGGACGCCACTAAGCTAGGTAATAGATACTCGCTTTGCACAATTCACAACAGTGGCGTAACTATGGGGGGGGGGATGAGGGAGATAGATCCCCCCTCCAAAGCCTCAGAGAAATAGAAAAATATTGAAAACCATTGTCTAGTTTTGACTTATAATAACTGCATCTGTCGAAAGTTAATTTTTTTATGCCAAAATGATGTAAAATGCATTTTGCGGGTATGTCATAAAAAAAAAAAATTCCCGAACCCTCTAGCGGGGGTAAGGGGGGGGGGGTCGCCATCCCAGGCCATCTCATCCCCCAATGAATATACCTAGTTACGCCACTGATTCACAATAATACTTCTTTGTTGGCAGGATTCAAATTGTTGTGAATTATGTTTGGTATTTTCATGATATGACTAGTTCGTTTTGTTAACGGGATGTTGTTATGCTCTGATTGACGCTACAGAACAAGATGTTTACTACAATGATACGGCGACGTAGTCACGGTAACCATCTCCTGTACAGGAATCCAAGGCAACAGAAATGGATCAAACTAAAATTACACCGCCAAACATATACATTTCAGACATAACATTATGCGTAAGAATAGAAGGAATACTAACTTCATAATCCAATGCTTTAATAATAACTTTGCTATTTATTTGCTTTAATATTTCTTCTATTCCTCAATTATGGATTTCCACCAAGTCACGCCTGCTACTATTATTTATAAAACATTGTGTATTGATATTGCTTTGTAAACGTTGTGTATGAGTGAGTTTTAATCCTTTGAGGGAAAATCCTTTCTTAGTGGATACAGATTAATGTAAATTTGAACTCGCTTGTAACACTCATCGAAAACACATGTACTCATTTTTACCTCATCGACAATTCCACACATTTGTAATTCATTGTGAACGACCAGATTGAGAAAAACAGGAATTTTTATGTGCATGCAAAATATGTATTTTTCGTGTACTCTACAGAGTTTTATGTGGCTTATTACTTGATTTATGTAACATTTCCTGAACAATACCAAGCTAGGAAAGGAAAATTGACTTCGCCCATCACACACTAACGCTTGATATAACGGCTCGTTTCATATTCGTTCCGAATGCAGTTTCTTAGTGCCCCGATATGTATTTTTACTATATTTTTACCGAGTTCTGATTAATTCACTTGCTTTTGTAAAGCCTAAATCAATCGGTAATTTCCGAGTGATCACTATAGCGATCGCTAGAGTGACCGCTCGCAAAATGATCGTCGCCGGCAATTGTTTTTCGCGATCACTCCAATGATGAGGATTCCCATCCCTTTTTTCATCACTCGTCCGGCGGCTTCTTCCGTCTCTGAAACCGTCACTAAAACCCTATATCAGCCAATCAGAACGCATGCCCGTATGGAGCGATTGCAGCGCTACATTTGGCAATCGTGGGAACGACATAAGTAAACATGAACACGTTATATATATTTTCGTGATGCGTGTCCCATGACAACGAGCAGTGATATCGGGAAATGATGCGAAAAGCGACGGCGGTAGGGACCGTGTGATTCGGAAAAATGATCACTCGAGCGATCATTTTTCCGGTCGCGAAAAGCTATCGCTCTAGTGATCACTTATCACGACGAAAGAAAATGATCGTGTGATTCAGGCATAACATTTCTTGAACGATATTAAGCTAGGAATGGAAAATTGACTTTGTACATCTCACGCTAACGCTGGATTCGACGGGTCTTTTCAATTTCGCTGTGAATGCTGTTTCTTAGTGTCCTGATATAAATGCCTTTCAATGCATTAATTGTTATTCTCGGAGTGACGTAACGTGATGCTACTATCGCATTGTTACGTTAAATATCTCCATCAGGGGCGCAGCCAGGAATTAAGGCTAGGAGGGGTTTCAGGCGCAACTAATACTGGGGGCTTGTGGTGTTGCATACCCGTCAGGGTAAGCGGGAGGTGCGGAGGCCCTCCGCCGGAAAAAAATCAAGATAAATGGTTGAAAATGGTGATTTTACGGCCTTCTGAGGGATATTTTATTAATCCTCACACTATTCTATAAGAAATATTAATCAAATTAAGTAAAATAGATTTAAATTAAAAATTTCTGTGAGCTCTGGGGGGGGGTTTATCCCCCAAAACCCCCCCTCGCTGCGCCACTGATCTCCATGACTAAGACACCCACAACAACAGCATTAACGAAAACTAATATAAATCCATCTAAAATGCATCAGACATTTAGAAAGCTTTTGCACTATCAGTTATAAACTGCGAATTACGTTACTGTTGTAGGTTAAGATCTTTGCGATAGTAGCAAAACAATGTTGATGTGTCCCTAAACTGTCTTGTGGGGAACAATTTTTTCTTTAGCCCCAACATGCTAATATACGCAGACTAATGGCTGCAAAAATGATGAGAATATCTTCGCGTGTAGATACTCACGTGTGAGGTAATATGAAAATGCATTAATATTGGCAATTTTATAGCGATTTACAATTACATTTCAGCCAAAAATGTATCTCGTAATAGCCTCGCGTACTTGTGGTGATTAATGATCAAATACGACGAATTTCTCTATGTCACCACAGACAGTTTAGCAGCTTTATAATAATGACCGACGAGATATCGTATTGCCCACAATTTTATTTACTGAGTATTAAAAGTGTTTCAATTGCTATAAGATCATCATCAATTACTTACAGGAGCGATCTATTATTCTTAAGTTTCCGTTAGTACGTGATGATGATTGTATAACAATTGAAATACGTGTAGTGTAGTGTTCGGTTAATAAATTGTGGGCAATACGATATCTTCGTCTATCATTAGTGATGTTGTTCCATGACATCTCTCCAGAGAAAGTTAACTTTAGCTTTACAAAACGCCAAAATACCCCGAATAAGAGCGGATTTCCTGGAATATATTTTCGCGGTATGCGGTCATTCTGACTCTTGAAAATATTCACATGTACGCTTGCGTCTTACCTCGCTAGCAGAACGTAATTTGCGTTGTAAAATCAACGGTTTTTAATTAAATTTTATACACAGCTGTACTGTTAGGGGTAAATTCTCTCTCAACATCGTCACAATTCATAAATCCTTAGATTTCTTTTTACGCAGCTCTCCATTCTTCTCTCCTATCCGCTAGCCTTTTCATAGCGACGTATTTTTTTCTCTTTTACATCCGTTATTACTCATTGTCCTATGTAACTCATTTTGGGGCCGTCCCTTGCCCTTCCTCCCTTCCATTTGTCCTTCTATGGTAGTCTTCATCAGGTCATTATGTCCCTTAATGTGGCCAACTATGTTGTCCCGTCTTTTGCTTAATGTTTTTAGGAGGCTTCTCTTTTCTCCCACTCTTCTTAGCACTTCAACTTCATTATCTAGCATTTAATAACTTAGAATAATCATCTTCACTAGATATTAATCTTTTATCATATTGCGTAGCAAGGTTTCCGGGTTGACCTCCGCGTCGATTCATCTTCAAGACGACAGTTTCGCCGGCGTTGCAGCTAGCGTCTTCAGGTACGAAGTGCTTCGTACCTGAAGTCGCTAGCTGCAACGCCGGTGAAACTGTCGTCTTGAAGATGAATCGACGCGGAGGTCAACCCGGAAACCTTGCTACGCATGCTGCACCACCCCGCGAAAGTCTCCATCAACACTTTTATCATATTATTAAAATAGGATTGAGTTGTATAGCCTTTTCATAGCGACGTATTTCTTTTCTTTTACATCCTTTATCACTCATTATCCTATGTAACTCATTCGGGGCCGTCCCTTGCCCTTCTTCCCTTACACCTGTCCTTCTACGATTGTCTTCATCAAACCATCGTGCCTCAAAATGTGGCCAACTAAATTGTCAAAATTTTGAGAAATTATATTCCACATAATATTTCTGCTTTTTTCCTTTTAGATGTGTCAAGAAATTAAAACTGTCGAGAATGTAAGCAGAAAAATAGTCCTCACATTCCTTGCCATTGTTGTCGTCATCAAACACTTGGTAACGCAACCTTGAACGCATCGACATCGGTTACATAGTGACGAATCCTCAATTTATACACAAAATAATACATAAAACCTGGTGCAGCGATTGTTACGCACCTGGATTACGTCCGTGAAGCCTTGATAATGTTACGCTGAAGCCAAATCATGGTCGGTCACCGTAAATTACCGTGTGGAAATAGCCAAAGTTATTATTTCTCATATTCCTATTATTAGAATGTTTATTTTTACAATAACAAAGTAAAATGTGGAAAGAATTCAATTGTACATAAATGTAAAGGAAAAAAACAAGAATTTTGACATACTTTATATGTACCGATTTGTTTACTTTCTGTAACTAAGCTAGTACAATATCATAGTTACGAATAATTTGGATTTATTTAATAAAAATAAATTTTACTTGGATTGTCACTTTATGATCTTTTATTGCTGTTGTTTTTGTTTTTAGAGATTTACAGAGTAAAGGCTAAAAGAGATAAAAATATGAATAAAATGTGTTAAAATTAGTATATTTTGAGTTTTGTAAGTGATAACATAGAGACAAAGAAGACAAGCGAAAAACGGTGGGAAGCTGTGCATTGATAAAGGAATCTGCCTAAATGAGGCCCTGTTCCATCCCGCAAAAGGCTGATTTCTGTTGCCACTTCGATCGCATTTTATAATCTGTTTTCAAAAATGTCCGCGACGCGGTGATGACTACATACCGATCCAATTTTTTCTCAATGTTTTGCAGTAAAACTTTGTTATTACGATCGTTGAACGTTTTTGCCAATGAGGTATCGAAAATAAAGGTGAAAATGACGAAGAGAGTTAAGGATAAAGAAAGATAAAAATAAAATGATGTAAAATTAGTATATTTTGAGGTTTTTTAAATGATAACGTAGGGAAAAAGAAGACAGGCGAAAGCGTTGGGAAGGTTTTGTCATGACCAAGGAGTTTGCCTAAAGGAGACCCTATTCCATCCCGCATAAAAAATCTGATTTATGTTGCCACTTCGATAGCATTTTAACCTGTTTTCAAAAATTGCCGCCAGGCGGTTATGACTACAATGTGATCCAATTTTTTCCAATATTTTGCTGTTAAATGTTTGTCATTGCGGGGAACAGCATTGATATGTAATTTATTTGTTAGATCATATCACATCATGTGTATAAATTTCGGCTGTTATCCAAAAATATACATTATTTCCCCGTGACCCTCGGATCAATTTTTATATCAGCGACGCGATCGGCGACTTTTGTAAACACATTTAAATGCGTAGTGGGTGGCAACACTTTCAGAGGCCGATTTGATGCCCTCTTTTGTAAAATTCGTGCTAGTGAGGAAAAAATCATTCGCCTTGACCGGGATTCGAACCCGGATCCCTGGAATTTCCGGCCGAGTTCAAGGGATCCAGGATCGAATACCGGTCAAGGCGAATAATTTTTTTTTGTTTGCCGAATTTCGTTTATGCATTTCTGGTGACTCCGTGAAGTAATCACCGTGTACAATAGAGTCTTTCTTTTCTCTAGGATTTCTTACGGTATAATCTGCGGGGGCAGTGCATACATGAGCACATTTAAGTGTGCACTCGTTTTGCAAAAAAACTAATTGGGGTAATATTGTCTAAAAATTATTATGAACACTCATTTCCGTGGTTTGTGTCCCCTAAAACTGTTGCCACTAAGGCATTTGCATTCATTCAAAGTGCTTAAATTGTTTTTTTTTTTTTTGCCAAAAGTGGAAATATGCCTAGTGGATGTGATAAATATAAATATAATTTAAGGAGTGAGTCATTTATAGTAGCAAACAGACCAAGGTTAGCTCTATATAAACGTTCGGAAGATCCCCTGAGGATGATCAGCAAGTCGCAGCTCGAAACGTCGGGAGACATGGACAACATCAACCGGTGGAACACCCGAAAAACTTTTCTGCAACTGATACGCCGGGAAAACCTTAGATCATACATGCATTTTATAAACGCTGTTTTATTTACATGGGGCCATAGTTATTTCATTTACTGCCCGCTGAAAGAATTTAAAAAATAAATCACCAAATTAAAAATGTCAAGACTAGTAAAAGACTGGCTTTTCTCACAAGAAATAATCGAGCATTTACTTTGATGTTGTATCTTTAAAACACTCATGTATTATTTATTGCATTATTATTTCTTTTTTTGGCATACATTTTTGTTATTTGATGGTGGCTCAATAGGGTAGTTACCTCCATTAAAGAAAACGAAAGGTATTGATCGCAATTCCTTACCCACCATTACTGCATTCATAATATATACAAATTATTTGGTTTTAGAAATCCCAGTTTAGACGAATGGCAATGTTTCCTGGATATAGACAGTTACTTATACCACTTATTTTATAAGAGCGCGACCCGGGTTTCAATGAGTAATCATCATCATCAGGCGCTAATTATAATTTGTTTATCTTGTTGTTACCTAGTCTTGGAGACCTCCTAAAGCTCCTTCTCTTGTTTTCTTTTGTATTCAGATGTAAAAGCAAAACTTAGGAGTAAAATAAATTATCATTATTAATATTATTATTATTTTTTTCACAGCATTTGTGCTGGTTTTAGGCGAGGAACGGGTATCACCAAGCACTCTCGTCTTTTTACTCTGTGTTGAAAAACTTACTGACAATCCGACATGTATTTAAAACTGCTGCTTTTTTGCATTGTAATGAACAAGTCTTTCGGCAGTCCAATAGTTTGAAGACCTTGATGGATTGAATGAGGCACTACTCCTGTGGCAGAGATAATCTGTACGATTATATTTGAAGACGCCAAAATAACGAAGAAAAATATAAAAAGAAGAGAAATATTTCCCCCAATTTATTAGAGCAGCCGTAGAAATCTTCAAATACCAAATAATATCAACAGGAAAGACGGGTATAATTCCCACAGCAGGCGGAAAAGAATAATACAGCGAAAATTTGAGGACGTTTTCTGATTGGCTGAAAAAAACGTCCTGGTTTTTCGTGCCCAAATTTCCATTTATGTAATGCCTAAATCACGAGATCATTTTTACCATCCCTTAAAATGATAGCTTCAGCGATATGTTGTGAGGGATAGTAAGAATGATCGCTCATTGAGTAATCATTTCAATAGGATTCCATTTGACGGATATGTCATTCTTTAGATTGGTTTTTAATTTATTTGTATGTTTGCGCTTAAGGCGTCGTGCGAATGAATGAAGTAGTGTATCGGCCATATTGGCTTATTTCACTTGGGCTCTGCGTGCCCCGAAACGCATGTTCCTGTCTCTTTCCTGCCATCGTGTGAGTGTGTATCTTTCCTTTCATCCTTGTGTCCTCGTCCATTTCTTCTGTTGGTGATTGGTGAGCTGCCCCAGTGCCATCTATTTGTTACTCCTGTGGGCCAAAGCAAAGGGAGCTTTCTGTGTATAAACCCATGAACTCCAAAATCATGGTAAATTTAAGCGTCCTGTTAGCGCAACTGGTGGAGCAACCGCAAGGTTCCGGGGTCGAGTCCCAGTCAGGCCGCATTTTTACCCTCTGATTTCTGGCTTTTTCCATCTACCACAGCACCGTTCTCCTCATCCTTTTTCTATTACATGTTCCTATCCCTTTCTTTCCTTACCTTTGAATTTATTTGTATATATATAAAGATATACCACCTACAAAACATATGTCCTTGACGTAGTATGAAAAATACTAATTTGTAACCATCCCCAAATTTCTTTAGTGTTACAGAAATATTTTTCAAGATATTCCAATATGCATAATAGCCTTAGTGATATTTCCCCTAAACCGACATCTTTCATATAAAATCTGCGATCCTATTGATTTCCTTTCCAGACAATGGTTATCCCCCAACAAATGCAAATGCAACTATCCTAGAGGATGATAAATCTATTAACGATTAGCGTTTCGATTAATTTGAAGAACATGCTGATTCGAAATATATCGAATAATAGGCCACAAGTCGTGCATATTTCCAATTGACTGCATGAAGAAGGCTTCTTCTTTTTCCATCGCTTATTCCACGAATTTTACAAAAGAGGAACCTCTGCTCGACCCCTACTGTCGGCTTCAAAATGATGTGCCGTTGTACTTTGCAAATTTATACCTGGACATCAAGTGCCATAAACTGTATATTTCTCTACATTACGTAGATCATTTAATTTAAAATTTTATCTCGACGCTAATATCGATACCTCCTCTGCATAAAATTTCAACAATCGCCCACCGAATAGAATCCGCTCATCTAGATAGCCCTTATAATACTAGATTCCCCGCACATGTCAAATTTCAGCTCTCCAGCACGTCTAGAAGTGGTCGGGAATTTGTATCCATGAGTGAGTCAGTCAACACAAGGGCTGTATATAATAGGGATGAGCGAATTTGATACGGTGGATGATTGTTGAGCGTTTATGCATTGGAGATATCGATATCATTGTGGTTACTAAGACGACCTTAACTATTGTTGAGGGCAAAGGAGCCTACGCTCCTTCTATTCCTTCCATTTAACCGACAGTCCGGTGTTTTTTTTTCGCTTTTTAAACCACTTATGGGCACATAACTCTGACACACGTGACACAAAATGTTCCCACCCCCCTAATTACCCGCTTGATGAATTCAATCGGGAAATTTGGGGTGGGTGGGAACATTTTTGAACCTATTTAAAACACTTAACTCGGCAACTTTTCAAATTAAGACAGTTTAACATATACATGATACTAATAGCTAACATACATAATTTGCAAAAACGATGATTTCCCTCATTTTCAAAAATTCTTAACTTGGTTCAGAGTCAAATATCAATGTTGAAATTTTTGCTCCATTTTGCCATCATAAAGGACTACATAATGTGTAAAAATCGTGGATTTTTATCCAGTCCCGTCGGAGATATGCAGCCTCAAACTGTACAACTTTTTTTTATAAAATTCAAATTTTAAAAATCCATAAATAATTAACGAGTGAGTTGTCAATGCTGATACTCTATAAAATCCAACCTAATGATATCTTGCCATATAAAATAGTAATATATATAATGTCTATTTAAATAATAATGTATATCCATACGGCTTTGAAGAGCCTTGAGTAAAGGTATTTGCGCAATGGTTATTAAAGATTGCTGCTCTCGATAGCTCTTTAACAGAAAGTACTCGACTGGACATTCGTAATGCTATTCGAAACGCTCTAATCGAGTACCTACTACTCGACTCGACTCCAATTTTCGAGTACTCGTACAACCCTAGAAATGAGCCTTCTATGCGAATGAATTGGGCTTCCTCTACGCTATTGCCTTGGTTATGCCTCATTCACATTACGATTCATTTCCACCGCGACACTTATTTATTCTCCAACTCAGAGACACCACGACATTATACTCAGCCAGAAGACTTTTCCTTCACGTCGAAATAACTCGTCCGTTAAAAGACGTTTGAAGAGAGCGCTCAAGAGTGTTGGGTCACCTGCCTCTCTGACTGGCTTCCATCAATCTGACGTAGACGTCCTTATGCCTCATTCACATTACGATTGTTCCAGCGATCGTCGGAACTATCGTGCATTCACACGACGATTTTTAAAACCTGTGCTGCCCTCTAGTGCTGACATCTAAAGTGAACGGGAAATTGACGGTTAGCAAAGGTTTTGAGGTATGCAGGGTCAAGATATTACTTTGTTCAACGCGTATTTATCGAATAATTTTTTTCCGTCCATATTCTTCCTTCCTAGGACAAATCCATGAAAATAAATAAAGCGAAGAGAGCTGAACTTTTCGTCTTTCTCTTGTCGCTTCCGTTTCCGGTCTCCCAGCGCCTAACCATCGTAAAGTGGCAACGTTCGGAACTGCGTCAACTATTGTAAGCACATGCATTCACACCGCTATTTCTGACAACTACCGTTAGTACGATCGCTCGGACAATCGTAATGTGAACGAGGCATTACACTCATTAAGTCGGCTAAGACAAAAGAAAAACGGCTCCCGTGATCTTGAAAGAATTAGGAAGTCTTATATGGGCGCATGACGTTTCGTCTTCAAAGTGTGGTGGCGGTTGTGTAACATGCGATACATTCCCTTTCTTCATGACTTATAAGACGCCGACAAAGGACTTTAAAAACGTTATCTATTCGGGAAATCAAGGTAGGTTAAACCTATGGCTTTAGACGGCGTCTGCGCTTTGTTAAAAAGAGCCGGGGATGGCATTTGAAACTAAACGAGAATTTTTCCTTTCAACCCGGAGGACCTATGAGCGCCGATACGATGCAGGCTGCTAGCAGGTAGCAGAGTACCCTGCTAGTAGGTAGCGTTTGGCTTAAATAATGAATATTATTACCCTATCAAACGAAGGGAATTTTCCGACCTTATGCAGTTTTAATAGGTGATTATTAAGACATATTTCCCTGAGCTCTGTGCCTCATGCATGCATTGCTAATTTCAGACGATGTAAATCTCCTATTTACACGTGTAGCATTTAGGTCCCTGTGACGTCACGTGGAGTGGCATCCCATGGGCGCCAATCTGGCCTTTATCAAATTCAGTTAAAATTGACCATTAACATTCGTCTAGACGGGATTTCTAAAACCAAATAATTCGTATATTATGAATACACTAATGGTGGGTAACGAATCGTAATCAATGCCTCTCGTTTTCTTTGGTGAAGGAAACCACCCTATTGTTTTTCCTGTGAAATGGGCGGAGGCGAATCATGTGACAAGCGTCGTTCGTCAATCGTCGACTTGTCTGGAGGGGAAGGATAAGCGGATAAAGTGACGTCGTTTGTTTAGTATTTCCGCGAAATTCCTGCGACTTCCTCCACCGCTCAAAGAAGACGAGGACTTCCAGATAAGATGCCTCTGAAAACATCTTCATGTTTTTCTCGGAAGATGTAAAAAAACGATTTCTCCGTTGGTCGGCGTGGATTTTCTAGCCGAGTCGTGTGGGATTCACCTTGTTAGTCATTCATTGTTGTCATTCATTCGACTCGAAGCTCGACTCCAGGCTTTGTTTGCGAGTTGTTGGCGTGGTCACAGTGGACGGGTTAAAATGAAATTAGTGTGGTTTTTCCTATAAATTTTTTAATTCCTAAATCGAAAGGTTATAACTGTTAAACTGCGGGAGAATTTTCTCGAAAACGAGCGATGGAAGTGCCACCTGGACGGGAGAAGCGTGCCGGTTTCGGAATCCAAGATTCCCTTCTCAACGCAACTGTGGATTTGAGCTTCACTTCAACAAAGGTTGATTGATGTAAAAACAATAGACACCGCTGAAATATATAGCTAAAGAGGGAGGGGGACGGTTGTGGGGTTTTAGGGTGGGGGAGGAGAGGGGGGGGGTTTGAGGGTTGATGAAGACCATCATTTGGATGGAGAAAAAAGTATGTGGAGGAAGTGCCAGGCCTAAAAGAGGTTGAGCACTTTCCTTTTGTATAGGGTGGTTTCCTATTATTTTTTTATTGCCTAAATCGAAAGATTATTACTCCTGGAGTACGCATTTCACGCTTTTAGATTTTTAAATGACGATAGGTATATACTTTTCGCGATTAAATGAAAAGTGAAAAATTTCAAGGGCGCGAAAACGCGACGTCTAAGTATGAATGCTGGGTAAAGCCCGTGTGACGTCATTATGGTTCCGGCTGCCGCTGTGTGTGGTCCTCCTCGGTGTGAGACTATGAGCGCCGATACTATGCAGGCTACTTACAGGGAGCGCTTGGCTTGAATAAGGATAATTAATACCCAATCAGGCGAAGGACACTTTCCGACAATGGGCAATTTTAATCGCAATCAATGCCTTTCGTTTTCTTTTATGAAGGAAACTACCCTATTGCTGCCATAATCACTGGTTATACTTTCCTACTTAAATTTAAATAGGGAAGCAAACACAGGTAGAGGTGGATGAATTCGGTAATTTTGGAATCAGGATCACCAGCGACGGGAGAAGCAAGAAAGAAAGTATTATTTAAATAGCCCAAGCGAAGAGAGCATTCCACCAAAAGAGAGACCTGCTTACAACGGGAAACTTAAATATGGAAGTAAAGAAACAATTTATAAGAACCTACATCTGGAGTATGCTCCTATACGGAAGTGAGGCATGGACATTGACCGCAGCGGAGAAATCAAGGATAGAGGCCTTCGAAACGTGGTGCTACAGAAGAATGATGAAAATCAAATGGAACGACCGAGATAGTAACGAGGAAGTCCTAAGAAGGGTAGGAGAGAAGAGAAGCCTCATGAAAACCTTAATAAGAAGACAGAACAACCTTATAGGCCACATCTTGAGACATGATGGCCTGATGAAGACAATCTTCGAGGTATAAGTGGATGGCAATAAAGGATCATACCATGGCAGCTCATTCAATGATTTTATGCAAAAGGCCGAAATTTTCGCCAATTTGCTCAAGCATCAATTGTATCGATACGAATACGTTGCAAATTTGAAATAAAACATGACTGGGTTAAATACCATGGGGATATATTTTTCAAGCGGAGAATAATGCCGAGAAAGCAAGGATAGAGGCCTTCGATATTTGGTGATACGGAAGAATGATGAGGATCAAATGGATCGACCGAGTAAGTAATGAGGAAGTTCTAAGAAGTGTAGGAGAGAAGAGAAGCCTAGTGAAAGCCTATAAAGACGTACTCTCTGTACTCTAAACAGGGAAGATTTTGAGGAAGATTTAAGTGAATATTCACGCTCTTTCTTATTTATATTATTTTATATATTTATGCTGTGCTATACGGTGAAAACCTTAATAAGAAGTCGGAACAACCTTATAGGCCACGTCTTGAGACATGATGGCCTGATGAAGACAATCGTCGAAGGACAAGTGGAATGCAAGAACGGAAAAGGAAGACCTGGAATAAAATATATGTAAAAGGTAAATAAAGATGAGAAAGACAAGAAATACGTCGGTGTGAAAAGATTAGCTGATTAGTGAGGCATGGACAATGACAGCAGCGGAGAAAGCAAGGATAGAGGCCTTCGAAATGTGGTGCTACAGAAGAATGGTGAAGAACAAATGGATCGACTGAGTTACTAAAATATGGAAGTCCTAAGAAGAGTAGGAGAGAAGAGAAGCCTCATGAAAACCTAGATAAGAATTTAGGTTCGAAGAATTTTGCTGCTCTGATCAGATGATCTCCGCATTCTCTCCGGGTTTTCACCGCGTTCGTTGGCATTTGGCGACAACAGTTTCCCTGACGTTGCATTCAGCGTCTTCAGGTCGAATGTCAGCGAAATTGTTGTCGCAAAAAGCCAACGGACGAGGTGAAAACCCGGAGATAATGCGGAGATCATAGGCGGATCCAGGGGGGGGGGGCACGGGGGAACGTGCCCCCCCCAGACCCTAAAAAATATGCAAGATTTTTAATACGCTCCCATTATCATTGCATTCGTTTTGTATTACGAGGTATTCCTGTGCCCCACCCAGAACAAAATCCTGGATACGGCCTTGCTTGTGCCCCTCCCAGAAAAAAATCCTGGATCCGCCCCTGGCGGAGATCACCTTGTTAAGAAGAGGGAACGACCTTATAGGCCACATCTTGAGACATGATGGCCTGATGAAGACAATCGTCGAGGGACAAGTGGAAGGTAAGAATGGAAAAGGAAGACCTCGAACAAAATATATGGAACAGGTAAAGAAGGATGTGAAAGAGAAGAAATACGTAGGTGTGAAAAGATTTGCTGATAGGAGAATTGAGAGGAGATCTGCATCACATCAATCTTAAGATGATCTTTCCATTCTATTCGGGTTTTTCACCGCGTTTCATCCAGGGGGGGCACGGGGGCACGTGCCCCCCCCCAGACCCTAAAAAATATCTAAAAATACCCTAAATATCTATACCCTAAAATCTTGCATATTTTTTAGGGCCTGGGGGGGGGGGGCACGTGCCCCCGTGCCCCCCCCCCCCTGGATGAAACGCGGTGAAAAACCCGATTAGAATGGAAAGACCATCTAACCAACGCCGCGAAAATCTTCGAACCTACAATCTTAAGATTGTCGACCAGTTATGAAGAATCACTTGCATTTTAACCGGCGAATTTCATCGGAGTTTTCCTATCATTCGAGTTACTTCCATTGAATGTAAAATTTGAATATTGGAGTAAAAATGCATCTACGTACCGTTGCATACCGCAATTATAGTCATACTCTCAAATTTAAAAGTAACAACATTTTAAATACTGAAAAAAGTTTTACAAAACGATTTTTTAAGTGAATTTTACATATGTTTCCAAATCAGAAAATATGCGCAATAAAAGATAAGGCATTGAAAATTTAACCAAAATTTTGTATTATTACTTAATTTGTTAAATTTGACAAGTGACCATGAAATGTTATTAGCTTAGTTACTTTGCAAAAAGGTATGTCGAGATAATAGTATTTTCCAATTTGTAAATTAACATCTGAATGCTTCTTTTTTGGATTGTATTAGTGTATAAAAACATTGTTGGAAGCATGATTACAAAGCAAACATATTACCTAGTCTGTCGCAATATCCTTCTTAGATTTCCATCTGCAATTAACAATTAGGTGTACTGCCTTTCGTGCTATCCAAATATCCTATTCTTTTCCTTCCCCTCCCTCGTTTACCTAACATTCTACCCACTATATAACATTTTTTCAACACCCCCTCCCCACTAAGTACTCCCTCCATCCACACCTTCTGTCTCCTCCGTATCTCATCTTGAAGCTGCCTCTCCTCACCCACCATGTACAGCAATTATTTGTACATCTCTTTCTACCCCACAAATACTCGCCCCATCCATACCTTTGTCTCCTCCGTACCTCATGTAGAAGCTCAAGGATCTCCTCACCCACCATGTCCAGCACTTCGTAGTTCCTCCTCCTCTCCGTCCATTTCACCCTCTCCATTCTTCTCCACACCCACATCTCGAATGCCTCCAGTCTTCTTTCGTCCTCCCTCCTAAGTGTACATGTTTTCGCAACGTAAAGAGTTACACTCCAGATCAAACTCTTCACTAACCTTTTCTTCAAACTCTAAATTAACGTTCATATCATCGATTCATCATTGTATATAGTCTATTTCTTCTCCTTCTCCATTATTTTACGCTTAAAAATTTCAATCGCCTCCAGGCTGTGTACATGTTTTTTCGCACTGATAAAAGGTACGCTCAGGGTAAGACTTTTCACGAGCGTTATTTTACACAACGATCCTGACATCGACTCGTTTTTGTTTATAAATCATTTGGTTTCTCACGCTGTTTTGTCCACTTATTAGATCCTCCTCGGTATCTTTTTTCTTCCATTATTTTATCTAGAATTACTAATTTCTGTGTATCATCATCATTTGTCAACAATCCTCGGATTGGTTTGACGCAGCTCTCCATTCCTCTCTCCTATCCGCTAGCCTTTTCATAGCTACATATTTATTCTCTTTTACATCCTTTATTACTCATTGTCCTATATAACTCATCCGGGGCCGTCCCTTGCCCTTCTTCCCTTCCACTTGTCCTTCTATGGTAGTCTTCATCAGGTCATTATGTCCCTTAATGTGGCCAACTATGTTGTCCCGTCTTCTGCTTAAGGATTTTAGAAGATTTCTCTTTTCACCCACTCTTCTTAGCGTTTCCTCGTTACTTACACGGTCGATCTATTTTATCTTCATCAGTCTTTCACATCACCACATTTCGAATGCTTCCACTCTTTGACTTCTCTGCTACTGTCAACGTCCAAGCCTCGCTTCCATAGAGAAACATACTCCATATGTAGCATCTGATGAATTGTTTCCTTACTTCTATGCTGGTATTTTCAGCTGTAAGAAGATTCTTCTTTTTGTAGAAAGCCCTCTTCGCCTGCGCTATTCTACTGTGTATTTCTTTCTTGCTCCGTCCATCGCTGGTAATTCGGCTTCCCAGGTAAGAGAACTCGTTCACCTCTTCAAGCTTATGCTTTCCTAGGTAATGTTTGTCGTAGCCTCCTCTCTATTACCTGTGGATGACATCTATAAATCTTAGTATGTTCCATCCCATACAAAGCTAAGGTCCAATGATGTACCAAGATATCGAGATGTATCTGAATAAACATCCTCATCGATGTTTTTTTCTTCCAAAATTTCATCTAGCCTTACTTATTCCTGTGATACCATTTGAAAGTCCTATTCTATTCCCTTCCATCCAAAAAAATACGATACAATTGTGACCAAATAACGAGATTTTCTAAGATCTTTGTCGATTTGAACATTTGTTTATATTGTCGTTTTCATCTTAGCTTCAAAGAGGTGTGCGACACTCTAGTCTTGTTGTCCTTAATTATCCTGACCTCTGCATATACCAATTATATTAAATTTTTATCTTGGAGTGTATTTCTTGAAATTGAAATGCAAGCTTTGTCGACGTTTCGCTTTATTTATAAACCATCATCAGGTCTTGAAATCAAACTGGGTATACATTTTGATACGTATAGTAATGAAAGGCCACAACGATGTTTTTTTCGATAATATAATTAATAAAAGAACTATTCGGTGGTAAATTAATAAAAAAGAAGGGCCTGGAATTTTTCATCATCATTTCTGGTCAACAATATTTGGAATGGTTTGACGAAATCTCTCTTCCATTCTCCTAACAGCTAATCTTTTCACACCTACGTATTTCTTCTCTTTCACATCCTTCTTTACTTGTTCCATATATTTTGTTCGGGGTCTTCCTTTTCCATTCTTGCCTTCCACTCGTCCTTCGACGATTGTCTTCATCAGTCCGTCATGTCTCAAGATGTGGCCTATAAGGTTGTTCCGTCTTCTTATTAAGGTTTTCATGAGGCTTCTCTTCTCTCCTACCCTTCTTAGGACTTCCTCATTACTAACTCGGTCGATCCATTTGTTTTTCATCATTCTTCTGTATCACCAAATTTCGAAGGCCTCTAGCCTTGCTTTCTCCGCTGCTGTCATTTTTTATACCTCATTAATCAGCTAATATTTTAAAACCTACGTATTTCTTCTCTTTTACATCTTTCTTTACCTGTTCCATATATTTTGTTCGAGGTATTCCTTTTCCACTCTTGCCATCCACTTGTCCCTCGACGATTGTCTTCATCAGGCCATCATGTCTCAAGATGTGGCCTATAAGGTTGTTCCATCTTCTTAATAAGGTTTCCATGAGGCTTCTCTTTTTACCCACTCTTCTTAGCACTTCCTCGTTACTAACTCCGTCGATCCATTTGATCTTCATCATGTGGAATTTTTATGTACCTTATTTGCTGTGTTTACTGATCGATGTCAAAATTCTAGTCCCATAATTTTTAAATTCCCCACCATAGGTTCGTCTTTTGATTTTTATCGTAAAAACATTGACAATGTTTATGTAACAAAGTTTTATCTATATTTATTTTTATTTTAAGGCTAGTGATGGTTTATAAATAATCCTAACGCCGTATGATTCCCAACCGAAGTTTTATCTTATGATTTTTAATGTAAAAAGCATTGATAATGATTACTTAACGAAATTATCTTATTTTTATTTTAATTCCAAAGATGGTGTAATAATAAAGCGAGCGTGGGAATAACTTGAATTTCAATTTTAAGACCTAACCCCAGGATTCAAATTTAATATTAAGAATTACCAACCTTATTTTTTTACGATAGTCCTAATAATTTCTATGACGTACGTCACACGTCATCCTTACGTCACGATCAGTTCAATACACGGCCGACAGTCGGCGCGGGCGTCGCAGCGGCCGCCATTTTGGCGGATTACCGGCTGAGGAGTTGGAGGGGGGGTGGGTGGGGTGGGGGGTGCCGGATTGTTTATTGTAATTTGCAGTCCTTGTGCCGCGGCCCTGGCTGCGCGCTGATTGGACGAGGCGGTACCGTCTGCTTGGCCCCGCCCCTTTTTATCCGGAGACTCGGTGGAGGGGGTATCGTATGTAGGACCCACGGACTTTGACTATTGGACACCAGGACCCTGACTATTTTAATTCTATTGCTCGTCTAGTGGGAAAGGGGCGGGCGTCTAGGAATACTGGGAATATAGCGGGTTGAAAACGTCCTCGTAAAAATCTCCACACGTTTATTGTTGCGCACGGCGTTCTTCTTTTGTCCCCTACGACGTGGTTCTCCACCCCACCGGTAGGGGGATGCATTTTTTCCCGTGAATAGTCGAGCGCTGTTGTTAGCAATTAATGGAGCAGGACTTGCAATTTTATAATCAAACAAAATGTCGACCAAAACTCGATAACTCTAATAATCATTGATTAATTGAAGTTATGGTAATTATATTTAGGTAAAAAATGTTAATAATATCTATGGATTTGCTGGATAATATTTAAAAGCAGGATTTTTAGACTGAATGATAAGCGTCTATAAGTTCGCGAAATGATGAATCTAATTGCAAATCAATACTCATAATCAAATACATGCTCCATAATAATTAAAAGCAGGGTTTTAAGACTGAAAGATGAGCATTTATAAGGTCGCGAAGTGATAAATGTAATTAGTTTATTAATTTGCAATTAGATTTATCATTTCGCGAATTATCATTTTGCAAATTAATAGTTATAATCAAAGACATACTCGGTATATATTAAAAGCAGGATTTTTAGACTGAAAGATGAGCATCGATAAGTTCGCCTAATGATAAATCTAATTGCAAATTAATACTGCTTATCAATGACACTTTGTCTGCAGAAATGTAAATATAGACAGCTTAATTTCGCTCGCGGGGGAGGGGGGGTGTCAGGGGGCTTTGTCCCCCCAAAACCCTCCGTAATACCACGGAACTTTATTTTCATTAAAATTCCCCTGCAGTCTTTAAAAATTAATCAGGGTGGCCACGAATTGAAATGTGAAATTCCTCGGCCAAATTCTTCATAGACCTAGGGATGCAATCCCGACCCTTCCTCACTTAAATGTAATGTTTATCTTTTTATTTAAATATCTTATTTACATTTCTGTTTTCTATCTCATATGTTTGCATGGAGCTTTGAAATTATGTTACCCAAACGTACCTGATTCATCAATACTATTGGAGTACGACAAATTTGGCCAGCTTTGTGAAACCTTATATATCTTCGATACATATCGAAACATTCGATATTCGATAATTAGTTTATATTTATTTGAAATTACCTACTTGATCAATACAATTTCAGTACTACAAATTTGGCTAGCTGCGTGCAACCTTAAATCTTCGATATATATCGATGCTTTCGTTCTTCGACAGTTAGTATATATTTATTTGAAATTACCTACTTCATCAATACCATTGGAGTACTAAAAATTTGGCTCGCTGGGTGAAACCTTATATCTCCAATACATAGCGAAACATTCGATCTTCAATAATTAGTATATATTTATGTATTTATTTTAAATTTACCTACTTCATCAATACAATTTGAGTACCACAAATTTGGCAAGCTGCGTGAAACCTTATATCTCCAATACATAGCGAAACATTAGATCTTCAATAATTAGTTAATAATGATTTTATGAATGTAGTGACGATCCGTATTTGTTCTTTCACGTGTTCCGTATTAAGGATATGATTCATGTTTTGTTTACTGAATGGCATAATCCCTATTTTAAATTTTCGCGTCTTCGCAGTTTAGAAATTATGTCACGGAAATTTATCCACACCATCGATGCTATTGGACTGTTTCAATCAATTTTATTTTTTATTTCGGGATAAAATGTGCGTATAGGTAGAGTTTAAACATTTTCGTTATTTTGCAACAAAATATTGGTTCTAGAAATAAACAAAAGCCATTTTATCAATCTAACTTAACGTTTTGCAAATTATTGCGGAAGATGAATGTTGTAGACGTAGTAGTTTTCCCTAGGTTGAGTTAAAAAGTTCGTGAAGTTGCCAAAACGGCTAATTTTATGGTGCGCGGAGTCATTTACTACCCTCGCGTGTCTACATTTTTGAATTTTTCATAAAACAAAAAATAAATACGAATTTAGAATAAAATTTCCTTTAAAATGACGCATTATTCATTATTATGGCATGCACTGAAGTCCAGATATAAATTTGCAAAGTACAGCGGCAAATCTTTTTGAAGCCGAATTTAGAGGGCAGCACAGATTTTAACAATCGTCGTGTGAATGCACGATAGTTCCAACGATTTCTGGAACAATCGTAATCTGATCGAGACAATAGCGACGTATGTAATCTCTTTTACAACCTTAATAACCCGTTCTATTTTGACAACGCCGTTCTTTAAACCCACGAAAAATGATATGCAATACTATAAGATATGTAAATAAAATAAAACTATTTTTTCAAGGAAATAATATCATAAACTAATAAAGTTACTTAATTGCTGTTTAATTATTGTTACACCTACTATCCCAGAAAATGGCTTGATTGGCTGAAAAACACTTCATTCTTATAAACAAGATGTAATTAGATTAATCCTACGGTAACCAAGGAAGAGTCTTTATTTACCCCAAATTTCTGCCCACGTTAATAAGCAAAGCTTATAATTTTCTTGTATGTTATAATGTTATATATGTCTTATATGTTATATGTGTTATAATGTTTCTTATATGCTATAATGTTAACTGTTATAATTTTCTTAAAATGTTTAGTTTCATTCACGTTTAAAATGCTAAAATGTTACAACTTGACTTGCCCCCCCTGGACCATGGCTTGTCCCCCCTAGTTATGACCCTGGGTATACGCTTGATCGAGCTATTCCAGATGTAAAATCAACGGCCCTTACCCTTCTACAGGTAAGTTGATGACGTCACTGGCTCCTACCGAGAGGGTCACCCCTTATGAGCTACTCCTTTACCCCGCGCGTCAGACGATCGCGGTCAGTTAGTGTTTCCGCTCTTTGAGAGTAATGACTCCCTCAGAGAACGAGTCGGTCAGAGCGAATGAAAGAAGTGGAACTCTAATCACGTCATGCCTCGTTCATATTACGATTGATCTACATCTACATCTACATAATACCCCGCAAGCCGCCTAAAAGGCGTGTGGCAGGGAGTGTTAGGACACCAGCCCTTTGCAGTTATAAAAAAAATCAAGGGCTCTAACGAGGTTGGGACTAGCGTTTATTAAAGTCCTTTATCGTTCGGGGGAAAAACGAATTCGCACATCTATCCGTTCGGCAAAACATCTCTCTTAATTTATCGCTTCTGTCGGACCTGAAAATACAGTGTGGCTCTAATATTATGTTCTCCGTGTCGCTCTTAAATATATCCATTCTCAATTGTTCAAGCAATCTAAGCCTAGCGCGCAGCCTCCGAGTCTCCAATGGCTCCCAGCCTAATTCGCTTAACATCTGGGTAACGCTGTCTGTACGCCCGTAGCAGTTTTTGACGAAACGCGCAGCCTTCCTTTGTATTTTGTTCAGTTCGTGGATTAAGTCTTTCTGCACCGGATCCCATACGCTCGCTGAATATTCAAGGTGCGGTCGGACGAGAGCGAAATAGCACCTTTCTTTTACTTTCTCATCCGAAAATCTTCCTACAATACGCTTGACGAATCCTAATTTCTTCAGGGCTATGCCGCAAATATTCTTTATATGTGTTCCCTACGTGAGGTTCGAGGTTATCGTAACTCCCAGGTACTAACCAGTGATCCAGCGATCGTTGCAACTATCGTGCATTCACACGACGATTGTTAAAACCTGTGCTGCCCTCTAGTGCTGACATCTAAAGTGAACGGGAAATTGACGGTTAGCAAAGCTGTTGAGGTATGCAGGGGCAAGATATTACTGTGTTCAACGTGTTTTTAACGAATAATTTTTCTTCCGCCCACATTCTTCCTTCCAAGGACAAATTCATGAAAATAATAGAGCGATGGGAGCTTCACGAACTTTTCGTCTTTCTCTTGTCACTTCCGTTTCCGGTCTGTCAGCGCCTAACCATCGTAAAGTGGCAACGTTAAGAACTACGTGAACTATTGTCAAGACATGCATTCACACGGTTAGTTCGGCCAACTATCGTCAGGACGATCGTTCGGACAATCGTAATGTGAACGAGACATCACTATCACCTCCCTTTGTCCAAAAGTTTAATTACGAAATATAACTGTTACCGTCTTCCATCCAATCAGAAAGGGCAGACGCTTAACATCGATGGTAAAGCAAGGCCTGGCTTCCAACACAAAATTCATGAAATCAATATGAAAAAAAGATTATTCGTAGAAATGGTTCATATATCTAAAACCAATAACAGCTGTAATTAATGATCAGACATTGAGATTCTTAATAAACTTTAATTCTATTTAATTAATCGAAAATGATGTTAACTAAGTTGGGTAATAACTTAGTTACTATCAATAAACAACCCTGTGAAAAAATAAGGTGTGTCAAAATTCTATAGTTTTCCCCTTTTTAATTATTACATCGTTGTAAAAAGATTACTTCTAACCTTTTATTTATGTATCAATATTGTTCTCTCATTTTTCATTTGTAGCCATGGGGATGGTATACAAATAAACCGAAACGTTGGCAATACACTTCTGCATCATTTGGTCTAAACTCCAGGAACTTTGCATCATTTATAGATTTCATGAAAAAATGTTTTTATACGACGTATTCTCTTTGAGGTATCGGCATATACTCATGTAATGCTTGTGAATTAAGACTGTTGTGTCATGACTTTTAAACACCATGCGCTAATCTTAATTTATTGGATATGTTATGAAATAATTTAATGTAGGTACACGAAAGGGCTACCTTTTGCTACCGTTTGAAAATAAATATATTTTTATCGGATTAAATCCCTCAGGGCGGGATAATGAACAGAATAGTCCAGTGTTACGTCACGAGAAAGCGAACATTGGTTATTCTATCGAGAACTAGGTGAGACTGTTGTGAGTGAAACGGGTTCATGAGAATAAAGAAACCAACTCACCCAAGTGCGCACTGACTATAATGCGTGACCGGTCTATCAGGAAATAAATAACAAATGACTACTTTATTCCGTTTAGAGAGTGACAAATGACAGGCTACATCCTATTGCGAACGTTTTATGGACCCGTGTACGCAAAAGCGTTGAGCCACCGTTGCCGTGACAACGGTATAAATAATCTCCATACAGTTCCGCATGGACTGTTGTAAGTTAAGCTTTGCTTATCAACGAGGGGAGAAATTTGGAGTAAATAAAGACTTCTTCTCCCTGGTTACCGTAGGATTAATGTAATTACATCTTGTTTGTAAGAATTACGTGTATTTCAGTCAATCAAGCCATTTTCTGGGGCAGTAGGTACACATAATAATAATATTTTTTTATTCTTACAGGTGTTAACCCATTGTAAAAAAATAGTGTTACACAAAAAAGCATATAGACACACTGTTACATAAATAAGTATATATAAGAAGCATATAAACATTAATAAGCATTATTTAATACGCTAAAAAAGTAAAAGGTAGCAAAAGATAACATGTGATCAATATAAAAAGTTATAAAATAACAAATTATTAATATCACGTTCAAAATATAAAATATATCAATACAAATAGTGATAAAAACATGGATAAGAAATACACTCACAAATTATTCAAATCTAAGGGTTAGAATCAGCATAAGAAAGAGACATTAATTTTGCCTGACATTTTTTTCTTGAAGATAAAAGCAGAGTCAAAATAAATATCCACTGATGGTTCCACTAAGTTATATGTGCGCAGAAGTCTGATAAGGGGTGCAAGGAATGCGAAGTTTCTATAGCAAAATTTTTAATTAGAAAAGTTTGGTTTTCCTGGTGAAATTGTGGGTAGTATCAAAGGATAAAATATATATATGGAAAGGACTATTGATATGGATAGGTATGGTATTTGGACGTGATAATTTCGTTAATTTTGAATAAGGAATTGTTAACGCTTTGCTTTTATTCTTATTGTATATATTCTAATCATTTTTATTTTGAAAATATCATTCTTACCATGGAATATATTTGTGGTGAGCCGGTGTTATAATATTCCGACATCCGATTTACCAATAATACTCCACCGTTAATCATTACTGAATTGCCTACCAATTTTCTTTGTAAAGTGATTTAATAATATTACTAATAGGTGGCAACCATTAATTATTCTAAAGACGGTTACAAAGACGAAATGTCATGGATTCGTTGTATTCATTTTATTTAGTATATAAATAAGTTGAAATATTTATTTGGATTAAATGAAGAAAAAAATATCAATGGATTTGGACAAGTTGGTGTAAAATTTATTTCCAATTAATGGTACCAAAAAAATGAAATATATCTACGACAACCTTGTAATAAACATGTATTGTAAGTTATCAATCGCAACTCATTTTAAATATATAGCAAGATGACTAGCTGTTCCCCGTATTTGTATTTAGAGGTCATTTTTATGCGTTTGATTAATCGCTATACATTCTACGTATCGACGTAAATTCGATTGATCGAATGTTTATCGATACGGCTTTAGTCAATTGTAGTGTTAGTTTTTGTAAGTGGTAATAGTAGTAGTTTTAGTTGTAGGAATTGTAGGTATTTAGTCAATCTTAGTGTTATATAAGTGGCCTAAATCCATTTTATTAGCTTGTCTGCCAACATGGATAAAAAAATGAAAAATATCTGCAACGAACTGGTAATAAACATGTATTGTGAGTTATCAATCGCAAATCATTTTAAATATATGTTTTCGAGCAAGATAATTAGCCATTTCCCCGTACTTTCATTTAGAGTTCATTTTTATGCATTCGATTAATCGCTATACATTCTATGCATCGACGTAAGTTCGATTGATCGAATGTTTATCGATACGGCTTTAGTAAATTGTAACTTAGTGTTATATAAGTGGCCTAGATCTATTTTATTAGCTCTTGTCTGCCACCATGCAACATGTTGGTATTCGCGATAAGTAATAAATAACCTAATATTATTTTCCTTTTTGTTTTTTCAGATACGCTCCAAAGATATTCAGCTGTTTCTGCCGTCGAAGGAAAGGACCCGAAGATATTGGGTTGACGTGGGAACTGACAAGTGCCTTTTAACACACTCATTAGCTTCGATATTTTTGCTCGAGAAAATCAGTGGTCTGATCGGTCGATTCGATTTTGATAGATCGAAGGTTGAGATCATACATGGACCATAAACGCGTGTGAGACAACGGTTACGGGAAATACAGTCTGAAATGAAGGCTTGATATAATCGATTTTAACAGCAGTGTCGTGTTATGTTTAGAAGTATACGTGCAATTTTAAACAAAATTAATTTTTCGACCTAATTTATTTGAATAATTTATTTTTTTGAAAAGAAGTTTCGAATATTTTTCTTCCCAAACAGCTGTGTGGAGCGGTGAGAATTATTTTTAAAAAGATAAGAAGGAAATTTAAAATCTGAAATCTCTAATGGTTTAAGTTAGGAAAGTCAGAAGTAACGACATTTAGGCAAACGCGATTCGTTCATTTACAGACCCGGTCTTTGTGCAAAAGATTCGGTCATTTCGTTCACGGGTCTCGGTGACGCAGTCGGACAGATAGTTTAATTGTGAGCGGAGAAAGGTTGTTTATCGTGAAGAGTTCAACGTCGCTCGCTGCCTTGGCAACCCCGGGGATCGAAGGGAAGGCTGCAGCGGAGGAGGAGGACTGTTTCGTGGACTTCGTTGCAGCTAAGAAACTCGTCTTGGATGAAGACCAGAGGATGCCGAGGAAAAAGCAACATTGCCCAAAGCGGATGAAATGTGAGTAGACAGCTCATTTGAGTCGTTCATTCTGAACCCAACTCTTTAAATACCATTTTTACTCTTAAGTCAATTTCTATGTCGCAACAAGTGTCACCGACCTCTTAGATAAACTCGGATGGGAATCTCTGTCAGACCGTAGACTGGAAAATAGACGAAACCTATTACGTAAATTCAAGAGCAGTTTATTTTCCTATCAAGTTAGCTATTTCTCAGAAACGCCAACATACTACGGAAGATCAAATCATATAAATAAAATAAGGGAGATAGGCTGTAGAACAGACAGTTTTAGAATGTCCTTTTATCCACAATCAATCTTCTATATTATTTCTACTGTATAGATACCTTTTTCTCAACTTATACGCAACCAAACTCTACAAATGAGGTACCAAAATGCACAGAATTTATCAGAGAACAAGCGACGGCATATCTTAATTCCTAAATATTGCTATTGTTTCCTAAAATTGGTTTTTAAATAATTAAAAAAAAACTGTAAATATTCCTGACGTTAACGGCGCACAAGCTGATACATTTGTTCATTTGCAACAATATCTCGCATTCTTTAAATAACTTTTACCAAAATGCGGCTGATTCCACATTCAAGTCTCCTGTTGATACGTAAGTATGAGTCATCATGTGCGTTTAGCAGAGGATAGTGTAATTACTTCCAATGTTGTGTTTAAAGAGGTCTTCTGACCTCAATTTGTACATGAACATTCCAATTGAATTTGTTCATAAGACCCTGCCTTTTTTTTCTAAATTTTAAAATTATAAACGCGCCTATCCCTCTGTGGACCTGCAGTGAAAAGAGCGGGGGAAGCCCGCTGGGAGTGGGCGCAGCACTCTCGTAAGAGATTATAACGGCAGCGTTAGAACTCGCAAATATATTAGATGACTTGCATTGTAGCCTACTGAGTTATGTATGCATGTTTCTGGATTTTATTATTATTTATAACAGCATGTGGTGGTATAATTTGTCAGTATGCGTGACGATTTTTGGACCGTGTGCTGTGAATTTGGGAATCGAATTGCATACTGCATGTTGGTGATTGATCACCCCCTGCCAAACACCCTAGTGGTGGCTCGTAGGGTGTTACGTAGATGTAGATGAGTCATATTTAGTTACTACGTCTGTTTGGGGCTTCATATCTCCTAGAATCTTTCGTCTTACATCGTACCATAAGCCTACTAGCTTATGTATTCCTTGTTGCACGTTTATGAATTTTCTTATTATTTCTAACGGCATGTTTTGAGTGTAATAGCTTTATTGGCACATTATCTTCAACGAGTAGTTGGAAAGTTTTATCTTTGATTGAATGCGGTAGTATAATTTGTTAGTATACGTAACGTTTTTTTTGGACCGTGTGGTGTGCATGTGGGAATCCAATAGGGTGGTTTCCTATTATTTTTTTATTGCCTAAATCGAAAGATTATTACTCCTGGAGTACGAATTTCACGCTTTTAGATTTTTAAATGACGATATCTATTTTTCGCGATTAAATGAAAAGTGAACATTTTCAAGCGCGCGAAAACGCGACGCGTAAGCAGGAATGATAGGAAAAAGTCCGTGCGACGCATTTCTGGTCCCCCTCCCGCCTTGTGAGGTGACCTTGATCGAGGCTCTGAGCGCTGATAGGACGCAGGATGCTAGCGGGTAGCTGAGTACCTTGCTGGCTGGTAGCGCTTGGCTTAAAAAAGGTTTATTAATACCTTATCAAACGAAGAAAACTTTCCGACCTAAGCCAGTTTTAATAGGTGATTATTAAGACATGTTTCCCTGAGCTCTGTGCCTCATACATGCATTGGTAACCTCAGACGATGTATAACTCCTATCCTCTCGTGTAGAAACTAGGTCCCTTTGACGTCACGTGGAGTGGAATCGCATGGGCGCCAATCTGGCCTTTTTCAAATGAGGATAAAATTTGGCCCTTGCCATTCGTCAAAACCGGTATTTCTAAAACCAAATATTTTGTGTATTATGAATACACTAATGGTGGGTAACGAATCGCAATCAATGCCTTTCGTTTTCTTTGATGAAGGAAACTACGCTATTGCATGCTGCATGCTGGTGATTGTCACCCCCTGCCAAACACCGTGAAGGTTGTCCGTAATGCAGAGGTGCCTATGAGTCAGGTGAGACCTTACCGTATGTCACAAATGAAGTAGACAGTAGATGAACTCACTTTGTGGAAGTAATGATAGTAATTATAATCCATCAATACCTCCCAAGCCTCGCTTCCATAGAAAAATTTACTCCCTATCGGGGCGAAGCTATGAATTTAGGCTGGGGGGGGGGGGGTTTAAGGTGCAACTAATACCGGGGTGTGTGGGGGTATGGAATTCCTCCAGGATAAGCGGTAGGTGCGAGATTAATTAATTGCGGAATTTTAAAGATATATGGTTCAAAATAGGGAGTTTTACGGCTTTCTCTGGGATATTTTATTCATCCTTACACTATTCTATTAGTAATATCAATCCAATTAAGTAAAATGGATTAAACTTACTGAGCTCTGGGGGGGGGGGGTTTATCCCCCAATACCCCCCCTCGCTGCGCCACTGCTCCCTATATAACATTTAATGGATCGTATCCTTACTTCTATGCTTGTAATCTCAGCTGTAACAAGATTCTTCCGATTGTTGAAATCTCTCTTCGCCTACGCTATTCTACTATTTCTTTCTTGTTTCGTCCGTTGTTGGAAATTCGGCTTCCCAGGTAAAAAAAACTCCTTCACCTATTCAAGCTTACGCTTTCCTACGTTAATCTTTGTCTTACCCTCCTCTCTTTTGCTGCATACTAATATCTTAGTCTTATTTTTGTTGATTTTCAGCTGATATCTGATTTGAAAGTAATCTTTGAATAAGTAATCCGTTGGGTTACAATTGCAAGGACAATTACATTGTCATTTTGCTCCTGTAAATGATGCAGCGGCTGTAAATATTTTCTTAGACAGAAGTACTGATGTGGTGGTCAGAATTTTAATTACTTTTCAATGTCATTCCGTGAAATAATAATTACAGTTTTTTATCTAGGCTTTTATCCTTGCTCTAAGGTTGACGGCTATTGCAGCCAATTCCAACGAATCTTGGTAAATGAACTTACCTCCTCTATATATCATTCGACACATCCGTTTCTGCGCCGCTGAAACCAGTGGGTTTATATTGTTGTATTTAGTATATATTATTAGTGGGTTATATCGTAGTATTTTTTGTGTATTTTTGTACGGAGTCTTCAAAGGCCTTTGCGGTGTCGTGTAGGAATTGTTGGTATTGTTTTAATAAGAAGGTTTACATGGATATATTTGTTGCGGACGTACTAGGGGGCGACCGTGATTGTCCCCTGAAACGCGTAGTGTGTTATTAAAACTCAGTGGAAATATTGCAATGCATAATTTTACTAACATTATGAACTTACACTATATCGGGCCCAGCATCTTACAAGATATGAGAGAACAGGGTAGTTTCCTTCATGAAAGAAAACGAAAGGCATTGATTGCGATTCCTTACCCACCATTATTGTATTCATAATATTAAAATTATTTGGTTTTAGAAATACCGTTTTAGACGTATGTTAATGGTCAATTTTTATCCTCATTCGAAAAAGGCCAGATTGGCGCCCATGCGAAGCCACTCCACGTGACTCCACTCGAAACATCCTTTTCTCCGTCACTAAAACCAGGGGGGGATTCAGGATGCGGATAAGGGGGGGCTTAGATTGGATACCCAAGGAGGGGGCTATAGACTCCCCTAGTCCCTCTCTGGTTCTGCCAATGGATTATATCATACCAAAAGCGTGAAAAATAGGCTCATAGTTTAGAAGCTAATTTATGTTTCTATTCGTTAAAGAAGGTAAATATATCGGAAAATATAACTAAATACTTTTTTTTACAAAGTGGTATTCTCCAAAAATTTCAATTATATATAGTGCGTGTTTCGACCCAATTTGTGGGGGTAAAGCCCCCTTTAGTAACTTAGCTACACATCCTCAATTTAAACATCTCCATTTGTTCAAATATTTAACAGAGTTTTCGTGATAAATTTTTCTACCAAAAGCATGTAATATAGGCCCTAATTGTAAGTTTAGAGCTGATTCGTATTTCTATTCGTTAAAGAAGGTAAATGTATGAGAAAATATAACTGAATACTTATTTACAAAGTGGCAAACACCAAAAATTTCAATTTTATATAGTGTTCGCTACGTCCCAATGGGAGCGGGGTTGCCTAAGCCCCCGCAACCCCCTTAGGAACTTAGTAACACATCCTCAATATAAACATATCCGTGTGTTCAAATATTTAACAGAGATTTCGCGGTTTATTTTTCAATCGATATAGTAACGCATTTGGATGGATTCCACGTTCGTGATCGTGTGATCAGCTTTTAATCCGCCTCCACTCAAACTCTTCGTTATGCCTCATTCACATTACGATTGTTCCAACGATTGTCGGAACTAACGTGCATTCACACGACGATTGTTAAAACATGTGCTGCCCTCTAGTGCTGACATCTAAAGTGAACGGGAAATCGTCGGTTAGCTAAGCTGTTGAGGTATGCAGGGACAAGATATTACTTTGTTCAACGTGTATTTACCGAATAATTTTTCTTCCGCCCATATTCTTCCTTCCTAGGACAAATCCATGAAAAAAATAGAGCTTCACGAGCCTTTCGTCTTTTTATCTTGTCGCTTCCGTTTCCGGTCTCCCAGCGCCTAACCATCGTAAAGTGGCAACGTTCGGAACTACGTCAACTAGTGTCAGAACATGCATTCACACGGATAGTTCTGCCAAATATCGTTAGGACGATCGCTCGGACAATCGTAATGTGAACGAGGCATTACTACCCTTCCACCGCTTGCTTACCTCCCCTACACCGCTTGATTACCCTCCCTCCATCGCTTAGATACCTCCCGGTCAACGCTTGCTCACCTCCCTTTCACCGATTGCTTACCTCCCCTCCACCGCTTGGTTACCTCCCCTTCACCGCTTGCTTACTTCCCCTCCATCGCTTAGCCTCCCCTACTTTCTCCAAGGACCTCTCCAAAGCATGGCTTATATATATATACACACGTATGTCTTTTTTTATTCTTGTATTTCCCTTCCCCTCCCGAATACACCCTCCCTCTATCCACCTTGCTCCTCTGCTGTGTGAGTATACCCCAAGGCAGCCGGTCCCGTCTATCCCGGTCGACTTAGTGCTGCGTCACTCAACGTGAATGTCAGCTGTCAGTCAAGTGACGGACTGCCCTTCTCCTCAAAAGACCCACACTCCTCGCTCAAGCATTAACTGGTTCCCAAATGCCTCCATCGCGGTAAGGTGGTGGAAGGCACACACCGGGATATATACATACACATATATACTTGCTTTTCCTGCTCTACTGGCTTCTCAGAAGGCCTCACCGTAAAAGACTCAGAATGATAAGGAAGCTTCTACAGCTGGAATATGCGACTATCGGTTAGTTTCCTTCATCAAAGAAAACGAGAGGCATCGATTGCGATTCCTTACCCACCATTAGTGTATTCATAATATACAAATTATTTGGTTTTAGAAATACCGGTTTAGACGAATGGGAATGGTCAATTTTTTCCTCATTTGAAAAAGGCCAGATTGGCGCCCATGCGATGCCACTCCACATGACGTCACAGGGACCTAGATGCTATATGAGTAGAAAGGAGTTTTACATCGTCTGAGATTACCAATGCATTCATGCGGCACAGATCTCAGGGAAACATCTCTTTATAATCACCTATAAAATTGCCTATGGTCGGAAAGTTTCCTTCGTTCGATAAGGCATTAATAATCCTTATTTAAGCCAAGCGCTACCTGCTAGCAGGGTACTCTGCTACCTGATAGCAGACTGCATCAGAGCGGAGAAAATGAAGTGCTCTAAGGGAATTACGACTAGTATTTATTGAAATCCTTAATGTTTCGGGGGAAAAACGAATTCTCATATCTATCCGTTCGCAAAACATCTCTCGTAATTTATCGCTTCTATCGGGCCTGGAAATATAGTGTGGCTCTAATGTTATGTTCTCCGTGTCGCTGTTCAAGATATCCATTCTCAATTGTTCAAGCAATCTAAGCCTAGCGCGCAGCCACCGAGTCTCCAGCGGCTCCCAGCCTAATTAGCTTAACATCTGGGTAACGCTGTCTGTACGCCCGTAGCAGTTTTTGACGAAACGCGCAGCCTTCCTTTGTATTTTGTTCAGTTCGCGGATTAAGTCTTTCTGTACCGGATACCAAACGCTCGCTGTATATTCAAGGTGCGGTCGGACGAGTGTGAAATAGCACCTTTCTTTTACTTTCTCATCCGAAAATCTTCCCACAATACCCTTGACGAATTCTAATTTCTTAAGGGCTATGCCGAAAATATTCCTCATAGGTTTTCCCCACGATATGTTCTAGGGTATCGTAACTCTTTGGTACTTTACTTAGTATGTTGCCTTTATCTAAATACCATTCACAGCATAAACATAGTTAAATTTGGAACAACTCTTTGTAAAATGTACCGACATGCATTTGCTCAGAGTAAGATATCGTAAGGTACTTCACTTCGAAAATACTTCGCTTCACATCTCTTTGCGTCAAAAATAACTCATTTTAAATGCAGCGGTCGTCATGAGAAAAACGGTCATTAAGAAATTCTCAGACGTCGCAACTGAGCGAAGAAAGATAATCATTACTCACTTCACCTCGATGCTACCTTACCGAGGTCATAACCATCGCTGAATAACTAGATAAATCACCCGCCCAACGAACAACGACTGGATTCCATGGTGATGGAAGCATGACGAAGATGTTGATCGTCAGAAAATTAACGATATCATTCAAGAGGATTGCATCCTACATGTGTTGGCTAAATGATTTATTAAACAAAAATCAGTCACCATTTATATTTAATCAAAATGGCAACTATGTGTATGTGGATAGCTTAATAAATAAAATAAACAACTTGATAAATAAATTAATGAAAAGTAAAACTTTATACCCTTAAACCCCACTTTATATCTCATTAAAATATAGAGATACATATTGATATTCAATGTAGGAATAGTATTTAAGAAAACAAGCATCTTAGTTCCTTCCTATTTTATTAATGCCTAAATCGAAAGATTATTACTCCTGGAGTACGAATTTCACGCTTTTAATTTTTAAATGACGATAACTATTTTTCGGAATTAAATAAAAAGTGAAAAATTTCATGCGCGCGAAAACCCGATAGCTAAGTATGAATGCTGGGAAAACTCCGTGTGACGTCATTCTGGTTCCAGCTGCTGCATTGAGAGGCCACCTTTGTACGTGGCTACGAGCGCCGCTACGATGAAGGCTGCTAGCAGGTAGCAGAGTACTCTGCTAGCAGGTACTGCTTGGCTTAAATAAGGATTTTTAATACCCTATCAAACAAAGGAAACTTTCCTACCATAGGCAGTTTTTATAGGTGATTATTAACAGATGTTTCCCTGAGCTCTGTGCCTCATGCATGCATTGGTAATCTCAGACGATGTAAAACTCCTATCTACTCGTATAGAAACTAGGTCCCTGTGACGTCACGTGGAGTGGCATCGCATGGGCGCCAATCTGGACTTTTTCAAATGCGGTTAAAATTGACCATTGCCATTCGTCTAAACCGGTATTTCGAAAACAAAATAATTTGTATATTATGAATACACTAATGGTGGGTAACGAATCGCAATCAATGCCTTACATTCTCCTTGATGAAGGAAACTACCCTATTGTCTCATATCTTGTAAGATTTTGGGCTCGATGTAGTGGAAGTTCTTAATGTTAGTAGAACTATACATAGTAATATTTCCACTGAGTTTTATTATGACATTACGCGTATCAGTGGACAATCACGGTCGCCCCCTGGTACGTCCGCAACAAATATATCCATGAAAACCTTCACATTAAAACAATACCACAATTCCTTCACGACACCGCAAAAGCCTTTGATAACTCCCTACAAAAAACACAAAAAATACTATAATATAACCCTCTAATAATATATACTAAATACAATAATATAAACCCACTGATATCAGCGACGGGGAAATGGATGTGTTGAGTGATATGTAGAGGAGGTAAGTTCATTTATCAAAATTCGTCGGAATTGGCTGCAATAGCCGTCAACCTTAGAGCAAGGATAAAAGCCTAGATAAAAAAACTGTAATTATTATTTCACGGACTGACATTAAAAAGTAATTAAAATTCTGACCATAACGTCAGTACTACTGTTCGAGAAAATATTTACAGCCGCTGCATCATTTACAGGAGGAAAATGACAATGTATTTGTACTTGCAATTATAATCCAACGGATTACTTCTTCAAAGATTAATTTCGAATCACATATCATCTGAAAATCAACAAAAAGAAGACTAAGATATTAGTATGCAGCAAAAGAGAGGAGGGTAAGACAAAGATTAACGTAGGAAAGCATAAGCTTGAAGAGGTGCAAGAGTTTTCTCACTCGGGAAGCCGAATTTCCAACAACGGACGAAACAAGAAAGACATAGTCAGTAGAATAGCGTAAGCGAAGAGAGATTTCAACAAACGGAAGAATCTTCTTACAGCTGAGATTAAAAGCATAGAAGTAAGGAAACAATCCATCAGATGTTATATTTACTACTAACACCAATCTGTAATCACCAAGGAAACCCGCATCTCATATGTCATAGATCAAGAAGAGCAATTACTCACCATACACTGTAAAACAAATAGCCATGTAACTCACTAACGAATTACACAATATACCGAAAGCCGATTACCAGCAACAGCTGAATATCAGATACATAACTGCTGAACACAGTTTCCACCCAAGCGTAGCGTTACTGTGGCACAGATAAATTTAGAATGTCGTTTTTTTCACGATCGATAAGAGATTATAACGGCAGTGTTTGGCGTTACGAATAAGTTAGCAGACTGGTAGAGTAGCTTACTGTATTATTTATTCTTTAATCCATGTTTCTGAATTTTCACGGCATTTCTAACAGCATATTCTAGCGTCATAGAAAGATTGTCTTCATTAATAGATTACTTGTCGTATGTAGTGTACATGACTAGTAGTGTATGCTATTTGAAGTAAATTTTAACTCTTTATTGCATGTTGGTGATGTTTCAACTCCTGCCATACACCGCTGTAGCAGGCCCTGTAAGATAATATGTAGATGTAGAAGTGCAGCCTTGGTGTGCTTACTATACTATATTAATAAAATTTTTATTTTTCGGCTACCGTGAATTGACGCATAAAAACAGCAAAAACAGGTCTGAATATTGCTTTTGCGCCTAAATTCGGTTACGTAAGATTTACAAAGCAGTTTCAAGTTATTGCGTAAGTTTTGTGGCTAAAATTTAATTTTCAAAATAAAATTGTCAATATTTATATAATTTCATATTACCTAACACGTTTGGGGTGATAAATATCCACGCATAATGAAATTCTCGTTAATAAATATTTGCTGTTATCAGTCGGCGTATATTGAGGCCAAAGGAAATATCGTTTCAATCAAGACATTTTAGCTAGACAACATTGTGGCAATATCGTAGTTAGCATCTTATTGTGTTGCTTCTCTCCGAGTGCGACATCTACATCTACATAATACACTGCGAGCCACCGCTAGGGTGTTTGGCAGGGGGTGATCAATCACCAGCATGCAGCATGTAATAGGGTGGTTTCCTATTATTTTTTATTGCCTAAATCGAAAGATTATTACTCCTGGAGTACGTATTTCGCGCATTTAGATTTTTAAATGACGATATCTATTTTTCGCGATTAAATGAAAAGTGAAAAATTTCAAGCGCGCTGAAAACGCGATGGCTAAGTATGAATGCCGGGAAAACTCCGTGTGACGTCGTTCTGGTTCCCGCTGCCGCAAGTGAGGTGACCTTGGGGCGAGGCTTTGAGCGCTGATACGACGCAGGATGCTAGCAGGTAGCGGAGTACCCTGCTAGCTGGTAGCGCTTGGCTTGAAGATAACTTTCCGACCTTAGCCAGTTTTGATAGGTGATTATTAAGAGATGTTTCCCTGAGCTCTGCGCCTCATGCATGCATTGGTAATCTCAGACGATGTAAAACTCCTATCTACTCGCATATAAACTACGTCCCTGTGACGTCACGTGGATAGGCGCATATCTGGCCTTTTTCAAGTGAGGTTAAAATTGACCATTGCCATTCGTCTAAACTGGGATTTGTAAAACCAAGTATTTTGTATATTATGGATACACTAATGGTGGGTAACGAATCGCAATCAATGCCTTTCGTTTTCTTTGATTAAGGAAACTACCCTGTTGGACTCCCACATGCACACCACACGGTACAAAAAACATAACGCATTCTGATAAATTATAATACCGCATTCATTAAAAAGCAATACTTTCCAACTACTCACTTAGATTTATTGCCAATGAAGCTAGCATACAGAAAAATGCTGTTAGGAATAATAATAAAATTCAGAAGCATTCATTAAGACATAAACAAGTCAGTAAGGTACAATGCAAGTCATCTAATCTATTTGTAAGTCCTAACGTCGCCGTTATAATATCTTATTGTTAGTGGAAAAAAAGACATTCTGAATCTGTCTGTTCTACAGTCTATCTATCTTATTTTATTTATATGATCTGATCTGTTGTAGTATGTTGGCGTTCTTCAGATATGATCAACTTTGTCAGAAAATTCTCTGCTCTTGAATTTATCTAATAGTTTTAGTCTATTATTTAGTCAACGATCTGTTAGATCTTGTGTTGAATTCCTGACGGTTATGTAATGAGTTTCGTTACAGTAATTATCGGAAAATGAACCTCAAGAATACTTTAGTTTTCTATAAATATGGCCTTATTTTCTTATTTTTTTTACCATCCTGATACGTTTTGCCATCAATTTGCGCGGATATCCCGTCATGCATTTCGTGTACTGCGCAAAGATATGTGCAAACTTCGGTGTGTGTCTGGCCCCATTCGAATGGCACTGGCGTCAAGTTTCCCCGGGGACCATTATTATCGTTCGATATGTATCGAACGTGGGGATCGTAAATTCAGAACGGGAGGCCCGGGAGCGAAAATCGATACCTATCGATAAAAGTTGCATGGCGCGACATCGTAAATTTTGAGGCATTTGAATCTGTGTACAAGTGTGTGGAGGTGTTTACGTGCGAATATATGTAAAAATAACACAATCGTAGTGTATTCTGTTTTGTCTATTTGCTAATGTATGTTATGATATTATTGCAAAAAAAAATTTACCGTCAATTTGAATTCGTAACCAAATTATGTAGTCATTTTTAGGGATGTGGGACTAGAACATTTTGATCTCGAGTTGAATATAGATGGTTGTATATCCGTCTATATAACAATCTCATCGAAATAAATACTTGTTATAACGATTGAAAGATTTGTTTTTCCATCACGATTGAATCTTCGGATTTTATTTGTAACTAGCAGGTCACCGAAGAGTATACTAGCCAGAGGACTGGGAAATTTGAAACTTGGATTTAATGATCATAAAGGATTTTTATGTTATCTTTTGAGCGTGTTAGTTCTCTATCGCGAAATTAGTGATCACTCTATGAAATTCTATCATCGGATTTGAACAACGTTTATTTTTGGAGCCAAGAGTGGGGACTCGAACTTAATCTGAGCAAATGCATGTCGGTACATTATATGCATTATATATACATTTTATGGAGTTCGTCCAACTTAAACTACGTTTCTGCTGTGAATGGTATTAATATAAAGGCAGCAGACGAAGTGAAGTATCTGGGAGTTACGATAACCTTGAACCTCTCGTGGGGAACACATATAAAGAATATTTGCGGCATAGTCCTGAAGAAATTAGGATTCGTCAAGAGTATTGCGGGTATATTTTCGGATGAGGAAGTAAAAGAAAGGTGCTATTTCGCATTCGTCCAACCGCACCTTGAATTTGTAGCGAGCGTATGGGATCCAGTGCAGAAAGACTTAATCCACGAACTGAACAAAATACAAAGGAAGGCTGCGCGGTTCGTCAAAAACTGCTACGGGCGTACAGACAGTGTTACCCAGATGCTCAAGCGAATTAGGCTGGGAGCCGCTGGAGACTCGGGAGGCTGCGCGCTAGGCTTAGATTGCTTTAACAATTGAGAATGGAATTATATCTTTAAGAGCGACACAGAGAATATAATGTTAGAGCCAGGTCCGATAGAAGCGATAAATTAAGAGGGATGTTATGCCGAACGGAAAGATATGGGAATTCGTTTTTCCCCCGAACCATAAAGGACTTTAATAAATGCTAGTCGTTTTTCCTTAGAGCACTTCCTTTTTATTTGTAAATGGCTCGTGTCCTAACACCCCCTGCCACACGCCTTTTAGGCGGTTTGCGGGGTATTATGTAGATGTAGATTTAGAGGTATGTCTACCCGACAGATGACCAACCGCAGTAGTTATAGGAAGTGACGTAACATACGGCAAATGTCACGTTGAAAATATTGCGTCGAATCGCACCGCAAAAAAATTTGGTGCAGTAATATCTATCTGTATATATGTTAAAAAGAGGATGACTGTGTGTATGTCTGCTATTCCTTTCCATACGGATTCACATATTGCAATCAAAGTTAGTATATTAGTGTATCTCGTGCTCGCAAACCCGGTGGTACTACTTTTGCTTGCGTTCGACGTGCTAGTTTCGTCATTTTCCCATTGCCTTTTGTTACGTCACTTCCTACAACTTCTACCGTCCGATATCCTGCGATGCAGGCACACCTCTTTGCACGCTTAGTGAGAAAACATAAAAATCCTATGTGATCTTTAAATCCTAGTTTCAAGTTTCCCATTTTCGGGGTAGTATATTCTTTGGTGACCTGTCAGTTACAAATAAAATCCGAAAATTCAGGCGTGATGGAATAATAAATCTTTCAATCGTTATTACAAGTATTTATTTCAATAAGATTGTAATATTGACGGAGGTAAAACCATCCATAACTCATGCCTTGGAAGTATCAAGTCTCTCGAACAAATTATGTGAATCCGACATGTCGTTATTTTCCGATTAGTTTTGGGCGACATGTCGTGTTGCAGAACATTTCGATGTGATTGCTACGTCGGAAATCCGTTTAAAAAATTTAAAATACGGCCATTCTTTCGTCATTGGGTTTGGGGACATTCCAACGTTTAAAAAACAGGTTTTCTTTCTTTCGAATAAATAATACTTTCGGGCGCTTTGGTGGATTCGCCGTGATTCAACTTTTTCTGACATAAATTTCGTGCGGTCTCATTAGATGGGTTGTCGTGGCAACCTCGTGTTTCATCAACAAATCCATTTTTGACGGCGCCATCTTTTCGTCGGCAGTAATGTAAAAAGTTAATTTTTTCACGTCGCCGAGCGAGGTTGCATTCACATATCTTTGCTTTGATTTATGCACATATTTTTTAAAATAAATTTAAACTAACTTGGCTATAAATTTTAGGGATAGGAGTCATCCTCTCTTAAGAACCAATTTCGTGGTCAACCGTGTTATTTAGTGACGAATACGTCACTGATTTCTCTTTCAAATTCTCTTGCCTGGCTGCGACTTTTGTTAATGCTATATTTTTTATGGCATTAGAAATGCCGAACGCTTCTAGGAATGGATAATGAGTTCATTGAATGGTCTTTAGCGTGGCTGTAATCAGGGGCGAAGCTAGGAATTAAGGCTGGTGGGGGTTAAGGCGCAACTAACACCGGGGTGTGTGGGGGGTATGGAATACCCACCAGGATAAGCGGCAGGTGCGATAGTAATATATAGCGGAATTTTAAGATAAATGGTTCAAAATGGTGAATTTTACGGCTTTCTGATCGATATTTTATTAATACTTACACTATTCTCGAAATAATACTAATCCAATTAAGTAAAATGAATTAAACTAAAAAATGTCTCCGAGCTCTGGGGGGCACATTAAAAAAATTTAGACGCTTTGCATCACTAAATTTCCTTACTCAAACAACGACTAACTCTTCAAACAATTTAAAAGCGCCGCACTTGATAAAAATCGTGCAAAGCATTGTTTTGTCAATCATTATGCCAATGCACAAGCGACGAAGCCAAAAAAAACACCTTATTATTACAGTACCACAATAATGCATATATTTAAACATTGAAATAATTTGGATTTTGGTCCATTAAGTTCTGCCGATTACTAATTGATGGGGACCAGTTAAAATAGTTGTATTTGGCAGTAATGAGTTCATCGTTAGGTGGTAAAAACTATCTATTGATAGTATTCTTCAACTACCCTCAACCACTTTTTTTTTAAGGGAATGCCAATTGAAATGGTTATTCCTTCCGCAAGTGTTATCTAGCACATAGTTTATTTATTCCATAAACCCCAAAGCACCCCCCTCACTGCGCCACTGGCTGTATTTGCGAGGGCGATTTTTTTTCGACATCAGATGGGTCATAAACATAAGACGAAGTGATTGATTAAAAATTATTTCATTGCTTAACGTTGAGCACACTTGTAGTATCCTTTCGACATAATGCCCTCGGCGATCGAGGAATTAGTCGTGCCTGTGCACAGACTTTACTATACGTTTTCTAGGATATTCCACTATCAATTACACAACTACTTTTTTTACAGAGCGCGACCCGGATTTCGATGAGTTATCATCATCTTCAGGCGTAAATGAAGATCTATATATCTCATTATTGTTACCTAGTTAGTAAGTCATTATAAGTTAATTATTTTATAATAATAATAATAATAATAGTAGACACCTCACTATCAAATGCCTGGTTACAAAGAGGTGAGCTATATAAGGAAACGGAGGGGAAAATGGTAGCCATTCAGGACAGAGTAATTGGTACGAAGAATTATAGGAAATATATAATCAAAGACGGAAGCGTATTAAATGACTTATGTCGCAAATGTAATGCAAAGAGTGAGACGATAGAACACATAATTAGCGAATGTACGAATCTAGTAGGTAATGAATACACCAAAAGACACAATAATGTGTGCAAAATTATTTATTTAGAAATAGCATATGTTACCGGATTAAAATTGGATCATGAACCATATTACCTTTTCACCCCTGTTACAGTGCTAGAAAATGAAAATTACAAATTATACTGGGACAACACAATTTACACAGACAAACCTGTCCAGCATAACAGACCGGACATAATCTGGATTAAAAAAAAAGAAAAGCAGACCCTTATAATTGAAATAGCAGTTCCGGCTGACCACAACCTTAAGAAGAAATACGAGGAAAAGAAACAAAAATATCAAGACCTCGCAAGGCAAATAAAAACTATCTGGAAACAGGACGTGGTCACCATCATCCCCATAGTAATCTCATCAACAGGAATAATACATTCATCACTCAATTTTGGAATTGAACAATTAAAAATTAAAAGAAACACAATATATAACATTCAAAAATCTGTAGTACTGGATACATGTAGAACAGTTAGATTGTTTTTAAATGAATTGTAACTTGAGGCAGCGTCTTGGCTAGGCCCGACGCTGGCAGACCTCCAAGTAAATCTTGTGGAATAAAGATTAATAGATTATAATTTACGCCTGACGATGATAATAGCTAGAGAGACGTGTAAATATTTTTAAAATTTTTATTATATAGCACTTTCAATTACAGTTTATAGCATTTTGTATAGCATCTATTTTTTTCTTTATTTTCATTATATAACACTAGTAGTGGGCGACAAAGTCTGATGAAACACAGATATTTGAAAAAATACGGAATAGTTAAGATAATTATGGGGTATAACAGTAATAAATTAAGGAATAAGACATAAAGTAAATAATTAAAATTGTTATTAGTAGCCTGAATTTCATTTACGCTAGTTGAACATCAACATTGAATATGTTTCAAAACTTTCTTTCTTCAACTGGTTGCGACTATCAGTCACAACTTGATTGTACTGGCTGAAAAACCACTGTGCAAACCTCTGTACAGATTGTGTAGAATGCAGTATCAGCAAACTCAGTTTTTTCTAGGCAGATGGCAAGAAATATTTGCGTAAGATCGCAGAATCTACCAGGGTCCTCTCTCCACCTCTCTAGTACCCGCCGATGAGAATACATGTAACCATGTATGAAGCAGTGAGACCCAAAACCTCCAGTGGAGTAGCGAGGGGTGGACTCTGCATTAAATTTATGAGTTTCGCCATCGAAAAGGCAAATTTTGCAGTTTAAATACACCAAAAGATGAAGTTCGCCATGAAAAAGTATTTGACTTATCCGGGATTCTAACCCGGATCTCCCGAATGCCGGTCAGGCGTGTTAACCAGTTCCACCACCAAGCCATTTTTTCAGAGCGAACTTCGGGATATGGGTTTTAACGAACGAGATGTTGACGTCACAAGTCCACACTGTGGCACATGTGGCGAGGGTCGTGCTTACTAAGCCACTGTCGGGGTGAAAAACCCTTATTTTGCCGCGGTCGGTATTTCAAAGCACTGCAGGGACAGGTGACTTTGTACGCAGTCACGCCCATGGATGGAAAGTTAAATACACTAACGGATGAAGGTCGCCATGAAAAAAATATCGGGAGATCCGGTTTCGAATCCCGGATAAGTCAAATATTTTTTCATGGCGAACTTCATCCTTTGTTGTATTTAACTTTGCACCCGTGCGCGTGACTGCGTACGAAGTCACTTGTTCCTGCTGTGCCTTGCGGTTTAAGTATCATAAAAGTCCAGTCATTGCGCCTATGTCGCATTTATTCACTTGACACTAATTCAAACGAACTTGCACCGACAGTGATACAGTCTGCGCATTTATTGTCTAATTCACACGAGAATTAAAGTCACTTACACCTATATTACTCTATCAGAATATCCACATATATCAGCACTCATGAAATAAAGTGGTATTGTTTTATTAGAGCCAAATACTTAATAAAAAACAACATTATAACATATCACCATTCGCAACCGGAATGAGTTTCCGTCACCTCTAGCCCACTCGACTTCTACCCGATCGGAAAGCCGTCCTTGAGTCGATAGGAAGCCAGTCTGAAACGCACGGATTGCCTGGCCGATAGTAAGTGACGTAGAATACGCGTCAAGTCTCCCGATCCGCTCGGAAAGGGAGACCCTGAAACACCCCCCTGGTCACCATTTTGCGTATAAGAAGAGATACAAGTGCCCTCCAAGTAAGCGATGTTTTCGACGAACGTTGCGCTCCGCGATCTTCCATTTTTTTGCGTATTAGTTGGATTTTTTGTAACATTGGACTGTCGCAATCTTGGGATATTGTTAGCGGAGGAATGACCAATTGATCTGAACGGATCGGGTTACCGCTTTTGTGCAAATAACGTACGATACATGTGCCTTTTACGGAAGCCATGCTTCCGACAGCTTTTGCGTTCCGCGATCGTCAATTTTTTGTCAGTTTGTTCCTCCAGTTTTTGCCGTAATGGTTGCAGCTGTAATAACAGTAGAATGTTGTTAACTTCATGAAATATGTGCGAAGGGATTAACAGTTGGTCTCAACAGTTTTGGTCACCTAGCTCGGGGTCGAAACGAATTGGGAGTCAAAACGACTTCAGGTCGAAACTAAACTAAAACTCTGAGACGAAACGAAATGCAGATAATGTTTCGCACCGGAGGGACCACGTGCTTAACCTTCGAACGGTTTAGTCTCGACCCACACACCGAGTACGAAGTATGGTCGAATGAAGTAGAGGTTCGGCCTACCGCCATTAGATGCATGGGACTCATATTTTTACCAGTAACAGTAGTTACGGCGAACGCGAAATGGCCATTCCACTTTTAAGCTCAACGTTTTAAACTCTCTACACGTATATCAGACGTAATTAGTCTGAACTGATCCGGCCACAATTTCGCACAGACGAGGCGGGACACTTCTACGGAAGCGATGTTTTCGACGAATGTTGCGCTCCGAGATCGTCAACTTTTTTTTGGATAATTTGCAGTTGCGGCAGCACTGGACTGTTAAAAACTTAAACAAATTCGTGCAGAGTTATAATCAATTAGTCTTAACTGATCCGGGCACAATTTCGCACAGATGAGGCGAGACACTTCTACGGAAGCGATGTTTTCGACGAATGTTGCGCTCCGAAATCGTCAATTTTTTTTGCGTATCTCCCGCGCCGGGACTGTGTCCATCTCCCCCACTCCCTCGGTCCTTGTTTCGCCAGTTTCCGGCCCCAAGGGCCTCCTTAAGCACTGGGAAGGGGGGGGGGGAAGAGGGAGCTAGTGTCGATAATAATCGAATTTATTCGCGGTGGGATTGCGGAGACGCCTGGGGACAGCGACGGCAGCTATCTTATCGCCACGGCAACCGGCGCTATCTCGATTTATAACGGCGCTAAATTCACGGACTGGGCGCTATTAAGTTTACATAACGGCAGTCGTGCATATTCAAGTACATAACGCGATACATATGTGGTTGCTTTAGTGTGCGCATATATGCACTCCGGTTGGCAGAAGTGTCATTTCAGTCACCTGATATTTTAGCTCTCATTCCTTTAAATTTAAAACAATCGTATGCTCAGGGTGGCCACCTTTCTGAAAAGGTAATCATGTGGGGGAAAATGATAAAAATCGTCCGAAATCATTACTTTAAAGAGTAACTAGCCAAGTTTTAAGTTATGATATTTAAAAGTTATGATTCTACAGCGTCAATAGTCAATCAACTTGATAGGCAAGGATCAATTTATTTCTTGAAGAACTCTTTGAACTACCTGCAACGGGTGAAACACCTATCGGACAAGGAAAATAACAAGAAGTAAATCGAAAACTAGTATTCGTACAAACATTTAAAAAATCCAGTCCATTATTTGTTTAAAATAAGTATTTTGTAGCTTTTCATACAAGAAGTGTTTTGATTTAATAAGTATGTAAAACCTCATTGAAGGATTTTTGTTATTTTTAATAAAAAATGTAACTGTTTTGAGGATCAATATGTAATTGAATACAACATTTTCAAGTGCTACTTCAATGGGAGGTTGAAGTGGCACTTTACAGTGTCGTTGCAAATTATTTTCATGAAACTGAATAGCACACATATCCCAACATTTCCGTTGAATTTATTTTTACCCGACGAGTATCATTGTTACGACAATATTTTCAAGTTGCACTTCAATGGGTGGGGGAAGTGGCACTTGAAAATGTTGCTGTAAATTATTTTTAGAAAACTGAACAGAAGAAATATCGTACTATATCCTCTGTATTTATTTTTGCTCGGCGCGTATCATTGTTACGACAATATTTTCAAGTTGTACTTCAATGGGCGGTTGAAGTGGTACTCGCCAATGTCGTGGAATATTATTTAAACAAACTGAATATTACACATATCCCAATATTTCCGATGAATTTATTTTTACCCGACGAGTATCATAGTTACGACAATATTTTCAAGTTACCCTTCAATGGGTGGGGGAAGTGGCACTTGAAAATGTTGCTGTAAATTATTTTTAGAAAACTGAACAGAAGACGTATCCTACTATACCCTCTGTATTTATTTTTGCACGCCGCGTATCATTGTTAAAACAATATTTTCAAGTTGCACTTCAATGGGTGGTCGAAGTAGCACTTGACAGTGTCGTTGCAAATTATTTTTAGAAAACCGAAAAGTATACATATCCTAATTCTCTATCCTCTGAATTTATTTTTGCTCGTCTCGTAAATTTTTTGCAACAACAACTGCTAATGCTTCAATGGGAGGTTGAAGGGGCCCTTGAAAATCTCGCTGTAAATTATTTTCATAAAACTGAATGGTAATCATGTCCCAATATTCCCAATGCATTTATTTTCACCCAACGGGTATCATTGTTGCAACAATATTTTTAAGTTGCACTTCAATGAGTGGTCGAAGTGGGCCTTGACAATGTCGTTGTAAATTATTTTCATAAAACTGAATGGTTATCATGTCCCAATATTCACAATGCATTTATTTTCACCCAACGGGTATCATTGTTGCAACAATATTTTTAAGTTGCACTTCAATGAGTGGTCGAAGTGGGCCTTGACAATGTCGCTGTAAATTATTTTCATAAAACTGAATGGTAATCATGTCCCAATATTCCCAATGCATTTATTTTCACCCAACGGGTATCATTGTTGCAACAATATTTTTAAGTTGCACTTCAATGAGTGGTCGAAGTGGCACTTGACAGTGTTATTGTGAATTATTTTTAGAAAACCGAAAAGTATTCATATCCTAATTCTCTATCCTCTGAATTTATTTTTGCACGATTCGCAACACTGTTGTAACAACATTTGCGAGTGCCACTTCAATTGGTGGTTCAAGTGGCACTTGAAAATGCTGTCCTAACTATGAAACGCGTACCATATAGCATAACATAATATGTATCCTTTGTTTACATTTATTTAACTAGCATTATTTCGCTCCGATTGTTGAAGTTTTCATCCCGTAGTTAATTTCGTTTGAATGCTCGCCTATCTTCGCTAACTTAACGTCATCTAGAAATGAGAATAAGGCACCAATTATCACACGTGGCCACTTTCATCTTTTATACCTCATACAGAACGAAAGAGAAAACCTCGCAAGATCGCAGTCGCGCTTCGGAAACAAATGAATAACGAGGGGGCGCGCCAGTCTTTTGTCATTTTTTTTATATCCTCGAACGAGAAAAAAATTCTCGTCTCCGGGAATCTCTGTCTGGACACATAATTTCTCGTACCGACCGAGACCGACTCTTTTGAGTGATAAAAAAAGACCGAGTGACAGATATTTTTGAAAAATGACCGGATCACATGCATTAACGTGTGGAGGATGTGGGGGAGAAAAAAAAATCGACTTTTTGTCCGGTCGAGTCGGGAATTTCCTCGTAATTATGGGAGTAATATCTTTTTAGGGACCTTTTTTTTTCGCTTTTTTTAAAATCGTTTCCGACCAGATCCTGTGGGAATAATTACTGGAGGTAAAACGGTGCATATGTGAGAAGTATCTTTTCGCTTCAAGGCAATGAGGGAAGACTCGTATTTTTTTTCTATTTTTTTTTCATATTTACTTTTTTTCCATTTTACGAAAGGGAATATGGGGACGATTTGTTTCCGGACGAGAAAAAAATGATAACGAAAATAGACCTGTACTCATAACTCCTCACACCGTTGCTAACTATACTTTAATCTTTATTCCCGTGGGAAACGTTGTTAAGTTGGCTGCCCTGCATGTACTCGAGTCAATAGAAGATTTTTTTCAGATCCATTTTCCCCATTGTTTAACCCAATAATCCCCATCTTTGCGTTAACGCAACATTATTGAATCCTAATTCTCAGAACAATTTTCTTCCTCAGAATAACTTTTTTCTTCGATTTTATTATTATTATTAGTATAGTATTCCACTGATTAAGGTAGGTTTTCATGGAGTACGCAAGAAGTGAGCTGGGAGCCTCCCTTTCCTTCCAGCACTGACTTCTTTAATTCACTGTAAGGCCTACTCTCTTTCAATCTATCTAAAAATCCTATTCTTTTCCTTCCCCTCCCTCGTTTCCCCAACATTCTTCCCTCTAAGACTGTTTTCAACATCCCATCCCCGCTAAGCACTAACTCCATCCATAACTTCTGTCTCCTCCGTATCTCATCCAGAAGCTGCCTCTCCTCACCCACCATGTCCAGCACTTCGTCGTTCCTTTTCTTCTCCGTCCATTTCACCCTCTCCATTCTTCTCCATACCCACATCTCGAATGCCTCCAATCTTCTCTCGTCTTCTTTCCTCAGAGTCCACGTTTCCGCACCGTAGAGAGCTACGCTCCAAATCAAACTCTTCACTAACCTTTTCTTTAAATTCTTACACAACGATCCTCTCAGAAGCTCCTTCCTGTTCATGAATGCCTCCTTCGCTAATGCGATTCTCTTCCTTATGTCCTTACTACTGTATCCGTTTTCCTCTAACGTACTGCCTAAATAGTTGAATTGCTCAACCTGCTCAAGTTTTTCACCACCCACATCCATCTTGAGTCTCACATTCCTCGCTCGTGATGCTTTACAAAACCGCAGTACCTTAGTTTTCTTCTCATGACTTTTTAAAAAAGTGTCTCTAGTTCTAATTTTGTCATTTCCAGGAACATATTCATTTGTGTAATTGTATTTTTATGACTGATGGCGTTTGGCATAAAAATCGGTGCGCACATACGAGACATTCTAGGAAAAATGACATAGGTACCCCAGCATGTCCGTTGAAAGGCGGAATGGGGAATTTGGAATACTGATAACTCCCGGCGAAGATGTCGAGTGCGCAAATCGAGATAAAAAATTAAAGATGTAACCGAAGTTTAAATGAATTACTGCTTTTGTGTTTATATACTGGAGTTTTCCCAGCGTTGCGTGATAATGCAGAATAATTTTTTTTCGATTAACTGACTTTTTAAAGTATCTCTAGTTCATTTCATTTTCATTAATATAATTGTAACACGTTCTTTATTTCTTATTAACCAACGTTATATTTTGTCTGTTATTAACTATAGTTTTATATGTTTGGATTGGCAAATCGTAGTAAATTTTAAATGCGCTGTTTTGAAGCACTGTTTCGGGGTGGTACTCATAGTATGGGGTCTTTTAGTTCATGCACTCTCTCAGCTGGTTATTCCAGACGGTAATTTTCACGTATCCTTAGGGCAAATTAGGATTAGGCTCGGATGTTAAGGAAGAGAATTCACCCTATCCTACACTGTCCGATCATGCCCAACCCAGGAATCTTCTCACGATCTGGCAGGTCTGTAGTAAAACAGCTTTTTGCCCGAGGTTAATCAGTTATTTTTTAATTCCCAGGTCTTCGACTTCTTTTTTTAATCTTTTAGACAAGACTCCCTCCGCAGAGATTATCAGTGGGTGAATGCTGACGTCTTTCAACTTCCAAATATTTTTTATTTCACCGGCCAAATTCTGATATTTTTGTGTTTTCTCTCTTTCCGTAGACTCAACATTGTGATTTAGTGACACTGCTACATCGACTATGTTTGCTCTTTGCTGTAATCTGTGGATCGATAAAATATCAGGCCTATTGTAATCTATGGTTTTATCTGTAAGTATCGGTCTGTCCCAGTAAAAAATGTTTCATTATTATTACTATTTTTATTATATTATGCTGCCAAATACTGGAGAAAAGCGGATCAAATCTCACTCATCAGCGCTCCGCGGACAGTTTTGAAAACCGATTAAAATGCGACCGGCGTGGCAACAGAAATCAGCCTTTAATGGGACGGCATTGGGCCTCCTTCACGCTAGTCTCAATGGTTTAGTACCTCAACACCCATCAACACTTCCCTCTGAAAATCGACCGGCAGATGTTTTTAATCCAAGTGCCAATATAATCGAAACAAAATGCATTTCGAAATTTGCATCGAGACAGCAGAAATTACGGACGTCTACGGGGAAAACCTCCCCATTCGTTTCCTTATTTTTTCTTCAAAAATATCCTCTCGTCTTACATTTAAGTCGCCCTCCATCTTGAAAACGTATCGTAAACACGTTTCCATGGTAGCCGGCCGTTACCAGGGGCGACCGCTTGATAAACAGCCAATCGCGAGGGTTGAGAGCCTCTGGAGCATTTGCGCAAAAGATATGATGGGGCCGCAATTACCAACCAGACATACTTTTGTCTCGGAAATATAAAAGATAGCGCACTTCGGCGTTGCTTTTCGGATTAACCCATACCAAAGAACGTTCTCGCAATAAAACAAAGACGCATCGTCTAGACGCATTGCCTTTCATTCACGTACGTGGCGGGAACCACACTTCTGAAAGCGAGAGCTTCTGTGGACGAAGAATTAAAAGATATTACTTCCATCAATTACGGAGATAATGCATGTATAAATTTAATATACGTACGAATATTACGAAGGATAATTTTACCACGGATAGTAAGGGACAATTTATGCGGAAGAAATAAATGAAATGCGAAATTCACTGAGTAATTCTGTAAGTTTGATGTGCTGACTACGTTATAACGTTACTATTCACGGACTTTGTTAAATTCCACGTATATTTCAGCAAAATTTAAGGTTCACAATTTACCCTCATTCAATGCAACTAAATATTTTCACTGTAATGTTAAGGATTGATGCAATGAAATAAGTAAAATACGCAGAAAGTGTCCATAATACCATTAATAATGACCAAATCCTTGTTGGTCCAAATATGAAAAGGTCCGTGGTTCGATTCCCGGTCCAGGAGAATTTTTTCTCATGGCAATAGGGTAGTTTCCTTCATCAAAGAAAACGAAATGCATTGATTGCTATTCCTTAACCACCATTATTGTATTCATAATATATAAATTATTTGGTTTTAGAAATCCTAGTTTAGACGAATGGCAATGGTATATTTTAACCTGATTTGAAAAAGGCCAGATTGACGCCCATGCGATTCCACTCCACGTCACGTCACAGGGACCTAGTTTCTATACGTGTAGATAGGAGTTTTACATCGTCTGAGATTACCAATGCATGCATGAGGCACATAGCTCAGGGAAACATTTCTTAACAATCACCTATTAAAATTACCTAAGGTCGGAAAGTTTCCTTCGTTTGATAGGGTATTAATAATCCTTATTTAAGCCAAGCGCTACCTGCTAGCAGGGTACTCTGCTACCTGCTAGCATCCTGCGTCGATTTCAAATTTCAAATAATAGCTTCAGTGAATGCAACATAGTTCCGACTCTCTCTTCGAATGCGCCGTCGTATGCGATTCTCGTCCTACTCATGAACCGTTTTGTTTGAAAGCTCTCGCAGAGGTTACGTATGAGAATTTAAGCCGTCGAGAATAGAAAAGGAAAAATACGACTGTCATATAGTTGTGACTCTTACCAAGAGATTGAACAATCATCGGGCGAATCTCAGCGTCAGGAATTTGAAAACGCATTTGGAGCCGAAAATATCCGATCCGAAAGATCCGGATCCGAAAATCCTGGATCCTTCCATCCCTTATTATAATACTGATATATTTCTTTGATCATGGATCAATAAATGCTGTAAATGATCTTTGTTGCAATTCATTATCAATAAATAATACTGTTGTTTGATCTTAAGCGAGCAAGCACAAACGAAATGCCTGATTAAATTTTCCCGTTGAAGATAAAATATTTAATTTTAATGCTGTCGCAGAAATGCGTCTTTGTTATCTAATAAAGCATTTTCTAAGGATTAATGTATCACCGTAGAAAAGCCCAGAATGGGCCGATGCTGCAAAAAAATACTTTTGAAAAATGAAAAACATGACCACGCTTAAAGTGCTGATTTGGTCGTAGCTCCCTCGTATCATTATTGCACCCATGTTCCCTAAAAACCCATCTTTCCCGTGTATTACGAAATATATATCGACTTCTGCAATCAGTCCCCCAACCCTCGAGGTATCGATAAACACATCTAGGTGTCGGCAAACGTGAAAGAAATCGTTCGCTACCTTTTGTAGATGGCTTACCGATCGCTTATGAGCGACCTTTCAAACGCGTTCTGGGCATTCTTATTTCGTTCGTACCCCATCCCCCTAACCGAACGAAATTTTTAGTTCCTATATTGGCCGCGCCTCATCAGCGGGGAGCTGCGGTCGCCCCGGACTGAAACGTCTGCAATCGTAATTCAGACGGAAAGGGTGAGTTTTTCGAAAAGCTTATGACTCCCCCTTCATCCCAGATATGTAGTATGGTATTAGCAAACTCATTTACGGAAGAAAAAATTGAGAAATAAATGTACCGAGTGTGGAAAATTTTGCGGATAACTCCTTCGCGCGGCCAATCACGTCCTTCACATACGATCAAGGTTATACTGAGAAGTGAAGCACAAGGAATTCTCTTGGCCAAGGGGGAAAAAGTATACAGACAAAGGGCATAGCTGGATAAGAGTGTTGCTGTATTCTCCGTAATAAGCATGACTATATTGTTTCGCTCTCCGTACATTATAAGATACTCCAGCTAACTTTCGAATCGCTTTTTCTCATAAACGGTAAATCTTAGAGAAAAAAGTTCGGTAACAATTTCGTGGACAATTTTTCGAACCGAAATTTCGGTCCGAACACTTTTTATCGTAAAACTAACCGTTTGGCCACAAAAATGCAAAAAGACCTTTTTGTGACTTTTTGACTTTGAATTATTTTTTTTGCACGCTCGATGTCGACGATGTGACTTTACAGGATTTCATGAGAATGGGTAGTTCTTTCATCCAGGAAAACGAAAGGCATTGATTGCGATTCGTTACCCACCATTAGTGTATTCATAATATAAAAATTATTTGGTTTTAGAAATACCGGTTTAGACGAATGGCAATAGTAAATTTTATCCTCATTTGAAAAAGGCTTGATTGGCGCCCATGCGATTCCACTCCACGTGACGTCACAAGGACCTAGTTTCTCACACGAGAGGATAGGATTTTTACATCGTCTGAGGTTTTCAATGAATGCATGAGGCACGAAGCTCAGGGAAACATGTCTTAATAATCACTTATTAAAACTGGCTTTGGTCGGAAAGTTTTCTTCGTTTGATAAGGTATTAATGATCCTTATTTGAGCCAAGCGCTACCAGCCAGCAGGGTATTCTACTACCTGCTAGCATCCTGCGTCGTACCAGCGCTCAGAGCCTCACCCCAAGGTCTTAGTACTTAGCCGTCGCGTTTTCGCGCGCTTGAAAATTTTCGCTTTTTATTTAAGAGCGAAAAATAGATATCGTCATAAAAAATCTAAAAGCGTGATATACGTACTCCAGGAGTAATAATCTTTCGATTTAGGCAATAAAAAAATAGTAGGAAACCACCCAATTGGTAACGTTCCTGTTAATTTTCAGCTTTTTGGGGAATATAATTATTTGATCGTGCTATTTGTATTCGGTGTGTGGGTCGAAACTAAAATGTTCGTAGGTGACACACTCGTGGTCCCTTCGGTGTGAAACAATAACTGTGTTTCGTTGTGTACCAGAGTTTTAGTTTAGTTTCGACCCAAATAGTTTTGACTCCGATTTAATTTCGACCCTGATTTTAGCACCCTGGTTTTAAAATACAATTTGTTTCGTTTCTAGATTTCGCTCCGAGGAACGAAACTATTGAAATTTGGTTTTGTCTTTCGTTCAGTTCCAGCTACCATCCCTGTACCCTGTACAGTGGGCCTTCTGACATTCAAAACCTTATTTAATGTCGTACACGTATGCCTTTTTATTATATGTTTTTCTTAACTTACTTTCGTGTCTGTCTGTTTGTTACAGTGGAATTTACAATACGGAATAGGGTGGTTTCCTATTATTTTTTTATTGCCTCGAAAGATTATTACTCCTGGAGTACGTTATTCGCGCTTTCAGATTTTTTAATGACCATATCTATTTTTCGATTTAATGAAAAGTGAACATTATCAAGCGCACGAAAACGCGACGGCTAAGTGTGAAATCTGGGAAAACCCCGTGTGACGTCGTTCTGGTTCCCGATGTCGCCAAATGAGGTGACCTTTGTGCGCTGATACGACGCAGGATGCTAGCAGGTAGCAGAGTACACCCTACTAGCTGGTAGCGCTTGGTTTAAATAAGGATTATTAATACCTTATCAAACGAAGGAAACTTTCCGAATTTAGGTAATTTTAATGGGTGATTATTAAGAGATGTATCCCTGAGCTCTGTGCCTCATGTATGCATTGGTGATCTCAGGCGATGTAAAACTCCTATCTACTCGTATAGAAACTAGGTCCCTGTGACGTCACGTGGAGTGCATCGCATGGGCGCCAATCTGGCCTTTTTCAAATGAGGATAAAATTGGCCCTTGCCATTCGTCTACACCGGTATTTCTAAAACCAAATTATTTGTATATTATGAATACACTAATGGTGGGTAACGAATCGCAATCGATGCCTTTCGTTTTCTTTGATGAAGGAAACTACCCTATTGTATGTTGGGGTGGAGCATACTTGACTAATTTGCAACCATTCCTGGAATCTCAGAAAAAGGTGATAAGGGTAATAAAACTTAACTCATTCACTTCCCCTATTCAAAAAAATAAACATCTTACCTTTGAGGTATTTATTTGCTTGATAGATCCGTAGAGTATTTTATAATAGCGGCGGTGAAAAGAACTTACCAATATCACATAATCTCCGTCATTGTAATACTTTTCACATACCCAGACCAAGAACAGCTTTCTTCAACTATGCGAATGAATTGATTTTAGATAAGAACATGGTTGGTAAATCAAATCGCAGTTTAGTAAGAATTTTTAAGAGCAATGTCACCCATTGCAAATACTAAATGTATTTAAAAAAATTTAATTTATAATATTATTTTCGTATGGATTATTTCGATGGTCAAAATTCTGCAGCTGTTTTAAAAACCTAGTGTTATACAGCCTGCCGGTATACCTATTCCAGTATCATTGAGAAGGGGCTCCTATTTGTAACCGGACGGACCGCTTAATTCTTAGCACTATTGTGGACTGTTCACACTGCAGATGATTTCGTCTCGGAAAAACCAGCCACATTTCTCATAATCTCAGACGAAGGTCTCCCGTAAATTTCTCATACACTCCCCCACTCCCCCCGCCCGCCATAATTCTCATACTCAACCCTCATTCCCCCCCCCTCCCCCCCACACTCCCCCGTGATTGGCTAGTCGGCGATCCCTTTGTGTCGTCTTCGACGGGAAAAAGTCGCACTTCAACTGGATATTCGATTTCAGCGACTTGAAATTTATACGCGATGTTCATTTTTTTTTCGTCTTCATTTCGAGATGGTTTTTGGTGTGGGAAACGTCTGGGGCGGTGCATTAATGAGAATGTTTATTGCGGGCTGTGGCTTTTTTTTTGTTTCTCGGAGATTCTTAACGTCTCTTTCGGATCTTCGTCGAGAAAGCTGGATCGGTTATGCTTCAGGTTTCGTAAAGGCTACGTATTTTCGATAGCAAGGCGTGACAGAGTTCCGAAGAGAATTCGTGTAACTATGGAAAATGTAAATGACTTCTTATAATCTGAATATCAACGCAAAAATAAACAAATTAGGCAGTTAATTCTGTTTCACTTAGGTGAAGTTAATAATGGAATCAATTGCTAGTTTAAATTAATAGAAATAAGCAAAATGGTTGTCAAGGGTTGAAAGTTGTATATTAGTTACAGGATAAGATCTTATCAGTGAAAGAGACAACAACGACGTGAATAATTTGAGATTAATAAGGTCATTATTCATATTAATGCTGTGTTTAGTAGTTATTTATAGAGCAAAAAGAAGAAATAAATCCAAAAAGAGTGTGAGTAATTGTTTTAAAGAATTTTTAATGTAAATCAACGAGGGAAAGTGTTGAAGTTAATGAATTAAAAGAATTAGCAAATGGGTTGTCAAGGGTTGAAAGTTGTTGATTAGTTACAGGATAAGATGAATCATCAAAGAGATAACAACGACGTGTTTAATTTGAGATTAATAAGATCATCAATTTACATTAATACTGTGTCTAATAGTTATTTATGGAGCAGAAGAAGAATTAAATCCAATAGGTTCGTGATTTGCTGGATTATTATGAAGGTACGACGTCATTGACAAAAGATTAGAGAAACCAGGTGCGTTGGCTGAAGATGCGAGTGATAAACAAATCAAGGAGCACAAGCTGAAGTCTAATTTGTACCGCAGGGTGAAGAGCAATGCAAAGTCAATGATTACAAGCTCAGTGACAGATGAGGTATATCAAAAAAATATGGAACAGATGAAGAATAGGCTGGTTTCCTATTATTTTGTTATTGGTTAAATCGAAATATTATTACTCCTGGATTACGTGTTTCACGCTTTTAGATTTTTAAATGACGATATCTATTTTTCGCGATTGAATGAAAAGTGAAAATTTTCAAGCGCGCGGAAGCGCGACGGCTAAGTAGGAATGCTGGGAAAAGCCCGTGTGATGTCTGGCTGCTGCTGGGTGAGGGCACCTGGGTGCGAGACAGTGAGCACCGCTACGATGCAGGCTGCTAGCAGATAGCAGAGTACCCTGCTAGCAGGTAGCGCTTGGCTTAAATAAGGATTATTAATGCCTTATCAAACGAAGGAAACTTTCCAACTTTAGCCAGTTTTAATAGGTGATTAGTAGGACATGTTTCCCTGAGCTCTGTGCCTCATGCATGCATCGGTTATCTCAGACAATGTAAAACTCCTATCTACTCGTATATAGAAACTAGGTCCCTGTGACGTCACGTGGAGTGGCATCGCATGGGCGCCAATATGGCCTTTTTCAAATGAGGTTAAAATTTACCATTGCCATTCGTCTAAACTGGGATTTCTGAAACCAAATAATTTGTATATTATAAATACACTAATGGTGGGTAACGAATCGCAATCAAAGCCTTTCATTTTCTTCAATGAAGGGAACTATCCTATTAATTCCAATAAAATCGAATTAAGCTTGGCTACGCTAGATACTCAGAGGCTACGTTTTAAGCTGGGAGCAACTTATAGCTATATTTGTGCTAACTACAACTTAACCAAGTAATTTACTTTTATCTTTCACGGCGACATGGAGAGGATAATGTTAGAACATCACTGTATTTCTGGATCCGACTGACACAATAAATGAAGGGAGATATTTTGCCGAACATATATATTTAGCAATTTGTTTCCCCTCCAACAATGACGGACTTTGATACATTCAAAATGAAACTCGGTGCGCGAATCTCATTTCATTTGTTTACTTATTTACGTCTGATGTCCGAACTTCCCCCGCCACACTCCTGTTATGGCGTCTTTTAGTATAGAATATAAGATGTAGATGAATTACTTATGCCACACCGCTACCTAGGTGGTATTATGTCCTACTCCGCGATAGAAAATATTAGCTTCTGGCCGTGCCGTATCAAATGCATTTGAGAAAATCAGAAAAAAAGTTATAAGGTTGGGGGAATTGCGCTGAAATAAGCAGGCTAGGGGTTTCGGGAAAAGCAATACCCACTCGCGTGACGTCACCAGCCGCTCCATTTGCACGGGAATTGTGGGAAATGAGATCGCATGAAGGAAGGAGCGCGCTTGAACCAAGATGGCGCAGGTTGGTGGGATGAGGGAGGAATCGTTTGGAAACAAGATGGCGGACGATTCGTTATTTGAAAACGGTTTTGAAGGGGAGATATGGAGTAAAGAGAGGGGATGTCTATACAATATATAAAGAACCCCGTCTTCCAACTTCGTGTGGGGGGAATTCTTATATCAGGAAAACATGAAATGCGTTCTGTACTAAGGTTATATGAGTGAATGGAGGAAAACTGATACAAAAACGATAGGGAATCGTATTGAGCAGGGTCTGTGAAATGTGGCCTCGTGTATTGAGCACAGAAATGGTGCCATGGAAACGACAACAAACTAGGGCAATGCGTATGAATTTCTGAATAAGCGTATATCTTTTAAATATATATCCAGCGTAGGTCTTCGTTAAATATATCATTATTAAATGATCTTATGTTCTTGGAGTTTAAGCCAAATAATTCAAAAGTGATTTGTAAACCATTCTCAGTGCTTTAAATGAAAAAAAATGACTGTACAATGTTGATAGATAAATAAAAGGACACGAAGAACATAATATTAGAGCCCCACTATATTTCCAGGTCCTAAAGAAGCGATAAATTAAGAGAGATATTTTGCCGAACGGATAGATATGGGAATTAATTTTTCCCCCGAACCATAAAGAACTTTAACAAATGCTAGACCTAACTTCGTTAGAGCACTTCCTTTTTATTTTTGAACGGCTGGTGTCCTAACACCCCTGCCACACGCCTTTTAGGCGGCTTGCGTGGTATTATATAGATGTAAATAGATGTAGATGAAGTGTCCTAATGGAACCAAAGCGCTCCGTGATGGAATTGGTAGAAAAACAAATAAGCTATAGTGGCGAAGGGGATATAATTTCATCTCTTCTTTCTAGAAAATATAAATGACATTTCGATTCACCCTTGATTCTTAAGAGGTTTTACCTTGGCAAAATAGCAATCTGTGTTAATTTTATGTTAGTGTGGGGAGCCTGATCTCTCCTGTAGCGTTTTACGGTGCGGAAACATGGACGCATGGTAAGGAGGACGATAGAAGGCTGGTGGCCTGAGTGATGTGGTTGTAGTGAAGAATGAAGGTGGTGATTTATCCTGGGTATCCGTGTGTTACTTAATTGAACATAGATGATTTAAGCGAGATTAATAGGCCTATCCTTACCGATAGAGGAGAATTAACATCAGTCAGTCGTGTAATCGACGCAAAATAACCCCAAAATAATCTTTACACGATGATAGGTACGTTTGACTAAATTCAATACGTTTGGATATTTTAAGGATTGCATCTCTGGAGGAATAGTTCTATTTGCGACGTTGATTAATCAATTTTGGACTTCACAATGTTTTTCATTGATAAATAATATAGTTTATAATTAATATAATGAAATTAATAAATTTCAATTACTATCTCCATTTCATACATTATGTACACACTTGTCACTTCTTCCTCATATCATGCGCATGTGTACGGCAAGGTTTGGTGATAGGTGCTGTTCAGTTTTTCGTCAGTGCTGCTTCCCTATTTCCTTTTCCTGGATTAGGTTGTGACGTTGACTCCCTATTAAATAATATTCTTCGTCTAAAGCTAAGACATTGCTTAAAAATGACGTAAATTTTATTCTATTATTTATTTAAATGGCGGGTGCTACCCAAATTTTTTTCAACAGTACCGTGTGGAGTTGAATTATGTTTCGTATTTTTCTTGGAAAAATATTCATGTATGAATTGCGGTTGAATTTTGACCACCTTCTTCTTTTTCTTCAAATATTTTGCAATATTTACTTCCTTTTACTCTTTTTCTAGGTCGCATACCTAGCGACTACTCATAGCTTGTTTCTTATTCACTCATTTGTGCTACGGATTGTGTTAAAAAATTTATTATTGATTATGGAGTTGATTTATTTCGCCGAATTGTTTTTGATAAAATATTCAGAAGTGTGATACGAGGAATTTAATGCTCTAAATACCTTTAAACTTTCAGGACCAATACTAAACTCGTTATTATTACCAATAATATGTCAGGAATAGCTCCCTCTAGCATATATATTTCTCCTTACACTATTTTCCCGACTTACTCCTATCTAGTAACAAAGTAACATACCGGTTTTGCGGGAAACGTACGCCTTCTTGAATCGAATAGCTGGAAATATGCATTTTTTCGAAACCAAAATACGCCTTCGCATCGATTCCGGAAGTTGAAAATACCTCGAGGAGTGAATCAGATCTTTCTTGCTTACGTATATTTTACAAAAAAAAGTTTTTCCTCAACATTCACCTGTTTCTTCACAAGTTCGGCTCCCCGTTCACAGATGGGGGTGTTGCATTTCTATGGGGGGGTAGATATTATATGCGTTTGAGAGCATGCGGTCCACTGGAGCAGGCCGATCTTATTGTGACGCGCCGTGTTCGCGTATATTGACGTAAATTATGGCATCGGGCTTATATCCTTCCATCTATTTTTGCCTCTGTTCCATATTTGTATTTCCACGTGCTGTTCTCTCGTGTCCCTTCGGAAAGGTCGAATAAAAATACTCAAACCGCTCTGCTCCGCGTATATTCCACACATATTTGTCCCTCCTTTCTCATATATACGTCCGTGTACCCCAAGGTTCTGTGTTAGGCCCTGTTTATTTTTTCGTCATAGCCGTCTCCCTCTTTCTTTTCCCTCAAATATTTTTCGATATTTACTCCTCCTTAACTATTTCTCTGCGTCAAACAGTCAGCTATTGCACGTAAACGACATAGTTTTTCCGCGATTCTTTTGTTATTGAAGAGACGGCTGCTACAAAAGCGTAAACTGTGTGACATAGGCTGGAAATCTTTTCCTTCATAATTTAATAGATATCAAAGCAACTCCCGCCGTCCATCTCCTTAGCATATCTATTTAGAATTTAGTTTTTCATGTATCTCTAAAAGCTGTGTCATTTCTTGATGAAACGTACAGGCTTTAAAATTCAGATACTGGTTTTGGGTTAATAGTAATGATAATTAACTCATTTATTGCTCTAGGAGTTTTAACTCCTTTGGAACAAAGAAATTGTTAAAGTGGTGAGCAGTACAATTAACATAGTAAACTGGAATTAACATAGTAAAACTGGAAAAGAATAATTTCTTTTTCTAACAGAAAAAATAACATTAAACATACCAAGAAATAAATAACACAACCTTAAAAAAGGAAATTTAGCTTAACGAATGAAACAAGAACTAGATTACTTATTCTAACACAGCATTAGGTATTATTCACATCAATGAGGAGATAAATGACTATTAAATTACATGATCAGTGTTCATGGGTAGCAAGAAAGTAGGTGGGTGACAATCCTTTTCTTAAATATTTCCTGTGATGCACTGTCTTTTACCTGTTTCGGCAAATCGTTCCACAGGTTTGAGGCAACAACCGTAAATGACTTCTGAACTGTAGCTGTGCGGAACTGTGGGGCATACAAAAACAACTGTGGGTTACGGTAATTTTAAAAGTATATGACGTTTCATTTCGTCACTCACTACTATAACTTACTGCGTTCGAACGATTAGTTCAACCTATACATGAAATTTAATTTTTCAAGGACTATTCAAGGTTTTGAAAACTTTGAAGAAACTATTTGGTGCACATATGTATATCTCTCTATAACAGGATCATTTTTTAAGAACTAAAAGATAAGGTAGGCGAATAGTTTGATCTGGAGTGTAGCTCTCTACGGTGCGGAAACGTGGGCACTTAGGAAGGAAGACGATAGAAGACTGGAGGCATTCGAGATGTGGGTATGGAGAAGAATGGAGTATATGAAGTGGATAGAGTGGAGGAACGACGAAGTGCTGCACATGGTGGGTGAGGAGAGGCAGCTCTAAGATGAGATAAGGAGGAGACAGAAGGTATGGATGGGAGGAGTACTTAGATAATAGGAATTATAGGTAGAATGAAAGGGAGTAGGCCTTACAGTGAATTAAAGAAGGCAGTGCTTGAAGGAAGTGAAGGATCCCAGAATACTTCTTTAGTACTCCATGAAACTTACCTTAATCGGTAGAATACTATGATAATAATAATATCTCTATAATGTATATTACTGCATCCTTGTATTTTCCTTCTCATATCTACACTTGGCTCCACAATGTGATAGGCCCTGCTAACTTCTTCGTCATAGCTGTATTCCGTATAAATGATTATCATATATGTTTTGTGAGTGAATTTCTCTCCATTACATACATTACCACATTCTCGTCTCTTTTTCTCTATATCTACGAATGAGTCCCTCAAGGATATCACATGGGTTGGGCTTATTTGTTCGTTATAGCCATCTTCCTTCTGCCTATCCGTAAGATATTTTCCACTACCTCTGATCCATTTTCCTACCCCTAGCAGCTAACAGATTTGATGTGAACGTAATTCACTTTCGATGATGAAAGTATTTGAGATCAACGAGAAATATGTAATGCCAAGGAAAAAAAAAACCTCGTTTCTTACCGGAGAATGGGAAATGTATTTCTCTCCGTAGCGGTTTAAGTGCATCTGCCGTGGGTGAAACTCCCTTATTCCCGCCATATTTTATCCCTTGCGCGGCGCCTTCTTTCAATTGTTTTCTGCGCTCACCTGCTTCGCATGCATGCTCTTACGGGAAGGACTGTAATGTTGGGAGTTGCATTTCGCTGAACGAACGTGAATGAGTGGATATGGGTGAATTAACAGAGTTATCCAGCATATCCATAATTTATCCATATTCTCGTTAAATTAAGCGCGGCGTTTTAATCGCTTTTGCGGCAGTCGTTTCTGATTGGCTGAAGGACGGTTCTAGCGATAGTTTCAGCTACATAAAAAGGGACATGCCGAGGGACGGGAAAAAGGATGGGATACCCATCCCTGGATCCATCCCTGAAAATGATCGCGTGAAGATATCATTTTCCCGCCATCATTGAAGTAATCGCTTGAGCTCTCCCTTGAAAAATGAATGAAAAAAAATGATCTTGTGAATCAGGGTTTATGAATACAGAGTAGAGGTTGAAATTCAACCCATTATAACCGATTTTTGCTTCTTCCCTGGAGCTATCCCTGAAAATGATCGTGTGAAGAGAATATTTTCCCGCCATTATTGAAGCAATCATTTGGGCTATTCCTTAAAAGGGATGATAAAAATGATCTTGTGAATCAGGGTTTATGAAAACAGAGTAGAGGTTGAAATTTAACCCAATATAACCCATTGTTGCTTTTAACCAACATCGGAATTGTATAATTTTTCAGCTCTATGTAGGAAATGTAAACTAAGTATTAGTTTGTGGCATAAATTTTATTGGCAAAATATTTATCTGCCACGTTAATTATGATTGAGTTCAAGATTTTTTAAAATGTTCAAAATGAGAAATTTTGTAATTTGATTTCTCCCTGAAATAGCTCTGGCTTTCAAATGATTTAAATACAGAGTAAAAATTACTTTGAACCAGTTCACGCAAATTAGTTACATTCTTGTTTTTTTTTGTGCCTGTAAAAAAAAAGAAAACAAAAAAACCGGCGTGAGAAAAAACTCTAAAAGATCTCTCTCTTTTCTTGGGGAGGAACAATCGGGGGTGGGATGGAGAGATTAAACAAGCGTTACCATGGATACGGGGGCGGTGATTGGCGCGCTGCGATCTTCATGTTTTTTTTTTGTAAATTTTAATTGGCGTCTGGGAACGCGTCGTTGGGACGACGAAGAAAGAAAGGCAGTATGTCTTCGGAAGACGGCAGAGGGCAGCGACGTGCGGCGGGGGTGAGTGGAACTGCAATAAGAACAAAAGAAAAGCGACGCGCGAAAAAAAAGGGAGCCAGTGGACAGTTGAAGGGGTGGTTTGCCTGTCGGACTTCGACAATTTTTTTCTTTGGAGTTCGACAGTCTAACAGTTTTTTTCTCAAACTCTTTGGTTTCAAAATTGATAGTGTTTTTGACAATTATTTTTCGTCGTTTTGGTAGTGTGCATGGACGCAGGGCGATTTTCATCTTGTTCGTTTATTTCAAGTCAGAGGAATACTATAAACATTTCCTCAAATTAAAAGTTTAGAATTTTTTTTACATATCGATGGCTAACTTCTAACAACACGTATGTCAAAAATAGCAAATTTACAGGTGAGCGAAAAAACGATGAATTTTTTTAATTGTATGCAAATTAAAAACCAAAAATACATAATAGAATAATATAAAATTACTTTGTTCTGCCTGATGATAGCATGAGATGTAGAAATCCGGCTCGTTCTATTTAAAATGAAGTGTTGAATAGAAAAAAATAATTTTATTTTATTTTATGACGAAGCAGTTCCATAAAGTAACGCCTGAGACCGTGTCTTACATCAAAAATACATAAAACTGAGAAAGAAGCATGAATTTGCAAACAAATAGTTGTTTTTGGCTTGAATTCTTTATATTTTTATTAACAGTATTAGCAATATTATCTCAGACCGGCCAAATTTTAAGATAAGTATTGTTAGAAACTTAGCCATCGATATAGCCTACGTATCTGCAATATTCATGTATTCTTTTAAACCTCGGAAATTGGAATATACTTTTCGGCCATTAAAAAAATCAAGGAATGGGTAAATGTAGTTTTAAAAACCTCTTTATAATGCGAAGATGTCGGTCTGTCTATAAAAAATACAATCAAATGAACATATCAAATATTTTGCCCATAACGAGATGAAGAAGACCGTTTCGCAGCTTTTCGCGTGGTCTTCTCCACATATTTGATCTTAGAAGCTAAAAGCTTACGTTTAAACAATGATTAATTATTTATTCTTGTAGTCAAAGAAACAATGAGTAAAACTATGCATGACACGAGCTTATGGAGCTTCGGGGGAATTTCGTACAAATACTTTAAAGTTAACTGTTCTACCTTTTTGTCGGGGTTTGTAGTTGTTCTACCGTAGAATGCCTACCATAATTTACCCTGAAGGCGATGGTAGACTTAGCCTTCGAAACGTCGGTGCTGAAAAATCCTTGGACCCTGCTGGATACCCGAGAAATCTTCCTCCTGTTCTACCATAGGCTCAGAAATAACTGATTTATGTCAATGTTTAGGAAAATTAAGCTTGTTGGTTTGGTAACTATGGAGCTGTTTAGATATTTTTATTGGGAATTTGAGATAATTTCTCTCTTTTATATATGCGACATTCATTGTTTTCATGCATTTCCCCTATTTTTCTCCGTAAAAGATAACGAAATATTGAAAAATCGTTAATTTCAAAAATAATTTTTCAACAAATTAAGTTGTTTCGACGATGAAAAGCGTTAAAATTAGTTAAAAACCATCTACTTTTGTTTACCTGTTTTTTAAAATATTTCCAACCCCGATTTTGGACCCACCCCCCCGAAACGAAATTCCTGGCTACGCCACCGGTGGCACCGCGATGAGGTGGTGGGTGGAATAAAAAAAGACGGGAAAAAATAAAACAAGCGAATACGAACAATGCGCAAGTTTTTAGCGCAAATTTTTTTGTCAAAAGTTTTCACCTGCTTATTTCTGTCATAACTACTTTACAATTTACGATTTTTCCATGTTAAATGCATCGATGTTTTTTCCCTCAACAGCGGGGTCGAGGACTCAATTGTTTCTCAGTTTCTTCCTTCAATTACAGTATCATTTAGGGACACGAATTTTTTCGATGTATTTTTTTCGCTTTTTCAGGTATACTTTGCCGTAATCATTACTTGTGACTCTTTGTCATCTAAAAACTGTACAAGCGTGTTAACAGTATGAATATTTATATCCTACGAAAGGATTTTGTTTAACTTATGCAACAGTTGAGTTCTAGCATGAGTTAAGAGTCAACTTGGGTTCTATGAAAGATAAATCAGAGGTTTTTTTAATCTATGCTTACACTTTAAGTTTGGAATAATGAACGAATGACATCATATCCGCGTTGACGTCACGGTCGAGGCCGTAACGACCACATTAAACTGTTTTCGAGTCATCATAAAATTGACATCAAATCCGTTTCACGTAGAATTATCGTCAAAATGTTTCGACTTCACCCGCGCTAGGCGGCAGGTCGGTCGGTCGCGTGGTACGAAACGGAACAGGCTAAAAGGTTGACGAGAATTGTTATAGTACTTATTAGAAAAACATTATGTCGAATTAATATTGAAAAAGACGTTATATAAATCCGTTTCTATGAAGAATTCTCCTAAAAACGTTTCGACTTTACCCACGCTAGGCGGCAGGTCTGTCGGTAGCGTGGTTCGATACGGAACAGGCTAAGAAGTTGACGAGAATTGTTATTGTATTAAAAAAAACATTATGTCGAAATAATATAGAAAAGGACATTATATAAATCCGTTTCTATGAAGAGTTCTTCTAAAAATGTTTCGACTTCACCCGCACTAGGTGGCAGGTCGATCCGGAACGTCGTTCAAGACAAAACAGGTAAAGAGATCGACGAGAATTGTTAAAGTATTAGATGAGCATTATGTCGAATTAATATTGAAAATGTCACTAAATAAATCCGTTTCTATGTACTATCTGCAGTATGTTCTGCATGTTCTGTGTACAGTATTTGAAAAAAATATTATTTTAATCTGATCATGGAAATAACATTAAATCCGTTCCTACATAAGAATCCTCCTCGAAATGTTTCGACTTCACCCACGCTAGGTGGTAGGTCGATCGGAAGCGTGGTTTGAGACAGTATAGGCGAAGAGGTTGACGAGAATTATTATAGTATTTGAAAAAATTATTTCAAACTGACCATGAAAATGACATTAAAACAATTTCTACGTAGAATTCTCCTCAAAATGTTTCGATTTCAACCTGATAGGTGGCAGATCGGTCGAAAGAGTGGTTCGACACGGAACAGGCCAAGAGGTTGACGAGAATTATTATAGTATTTGAAAAAATTATTTCAAACTGATCATGAAAATGACATTAAAACAAATTCTACGTAACATTCTCCTCAAAATGTATCGATTTTACCCACGCTAGGCGGCAGGTCTGTCGGTAGCGTGGTTCGACACGAAACAGGCTAAGAGAAAAACATTATGTCGAATTAATATTGAAAATGTCATTAAATAAATCCGTTTCTATGTAATATGTACAGTATACTCGGCATGTTCTGTGTACAGTATTTGAAAAAAATATTATTTTAATCTGATCATGGAAATAACATTAAATCCGTTCCTACATAAGAATCCTCCTCGAAATGTTTCGACTTCACCCACGCGAGGCGGCAGGTCGGTCGGAAGCGTGGTTCGAGACGAAACAGGTAAAAGAGGTTGACGAGAATGGTTCGGGAAAATAAAAAAAAAAGCAAGAGCGACTCGCGATTCGAAATAAAGAAAAAGCGAAGTGAAGAAGTAAACCGGTAGAGGGAATAAATGAACGGGGGGAAACAAAGGAAGATCGAGCCCCGTATATGTGGTGCTAGGATGGGAGGAAGGGGTGTGTGTGGGGGGGGTAGGGGGATGGACTCGGCTGTTGAGTGGACGGACGACGGTGGCGACGCGACGGGGCGGGGGGAGGAATTAAAAAAGACGACGGATGCAAAATAAAACAAGCGAATGCGACCAATGCGCAGCTCTTAGAGGCGGGGCGTGCGTTAATATATATTCTCTGCCGTTCCTCCTTTGGCAATTGCCTCTGGGGGAGGGGGAAGAATATGTTTAAAAGTCTTCGGAAAGGAATACATTCCTTTCGTCGTAAGGGGATGATCCTATTCTTCTTTTCGGTGGACGTAAAGAGAATGGGCGCTTGACTATTGGACGCAGAGAAGAAGATCTCGTTTTCGATTTACAGCAGCTCATGCCATTATGAATTTTAGAATATCGAATTCATGGATTCTATGGTTCTTTTACGCCATCTAATCTGTAGTAAAAGTTGCTATAGGGTGATCGAAACTTTAAAACATTTATTCTGAACTTTTTGTTGACTTTTTACTTAGATAATATTGAAACCACAAAGTTCAAAAGCACAAGCATGTCCCAAATATTTGAAATGTTCTTTTATACCATCTCATCTCTAGTAAAAGTTGGTATAGGGTAACCGAAACTTACGCAATTTTTCTATAAAACTTTTCTTTTGAGATTCGATACACACCATTAGTGTATTCATAATATACAAATTATTTGATTTAAAAAATCCCAGTTTGGACGAATTGCAATGGTCAATTTTAACCTCATTAGAATAAGGCTAGATTGGCGCCCATGCGATACCACTCCACGTGACATCACAGGGACTTAATAGGGTAGTTTCCTTCATCAAAGAAAACGAAAGGCATTCATTGCGATTCGTTACCCACCATTAGTGTATTCATAATATACAAATTATTTGGTTTTAGAAATCCCAGTTTAAACGAATATTAATGGTCAATTTTAACCTCATTTGAAAAATGCCAGATTGGCGCCCATGCGATGCCACTCCACGTGACGTCACATCGGACCTAGATACTGCACGAGTAGATAGGAGTTTTACATCGTCTGATATTACCAATGCATGCATGAGGCAAGGAGCTCACGGAAACATCTTTAATAATCACCCATTAAAATAACCTAAGTTCGGAAAGTTTCCTTCGTTTGTTAGGATAATAATAATCCTTATTTTAGCCAAGCGCTACGTGCCAGCTGGGTACTCTGCTACCTGCTAGCATCCTGCGTCGTATCAGCGCTCAAAGCCTCGCTCCAAGTTCACCTCACACGGTGACAGCGGGAACCAGAACGACGTCACACGGAGTTTTCCCAGCATTCCCACTTAGCCGTCGCGTTTTCGCGTATTTGAAAATTTTCAGCTTTCATTAAATCGCGAAAAATAGATATCATCATTTAAAAATCTATAAGCGTGAAATGCGTACTCCAGGAGTAATAATTCTTTCGACTAATCTTTCGATTTAGGCAATAAAAAAAATAGGAAACCACCCTATTAACAAATAAAATATACTACATGAGGTGTCAAGAATGGCACTTTTCCCTTCTTAGATCAGGTATTTTCTCCCTCATATCTTCTAGGGGTGAACCGTTAATTTTTTTCCGATAACCGATACCCGATATTTAGTACCGATAACCGATATTTAGAATCGATAACTTCCTGATTTTCCTTGATGATGTAAATACATAAATGACGTTATGGTAGAGGAAAAATTATCGAATATCGGTGCTCCGATACCGATATGCCGACAGTCCAATATCGGCCAGTATTTATATCGGAATTAATTATCGTCTCACCCCTAGTATACTATTCACCTCATCAAGGAAAATCAGGAAGTATTCATACTCTGGTATCTAGGATTGAAATATTGGACCAGATCAAGTTATCGGTTCTAAATATCGGTACAAAATATCGGGGATCGGTTATCGAAAAAAAAAAGATTATCGGCTCACCCCTAATATCTTCCCAAATATCGTGTGGATTTAAAGGGAGTGAAGGGTAATACGAACAGCGGACGGTTCACCGGGCGCCTCTCTCATCCCACGGAACCTCTCAAGGATCGGATCGGCCGTCCATCTTGAGAAGAGAGTGGGGAAAACCAGGAAAGTCCTCTTGCACGAGAAGGATATGGACGAGGCACAGCGTAAGGAGCTCCCATAAAGCAGTCCGCTCCACAAAGAGCGAAAAAAACAGACGGAGTTAAGGAGACAGAGTCGGTTTTTTTTACAGCTTCGCATCCCGACAGTGTTTTTTTATCATCGAAACCACCCGAGTCGTTCGAATGACCGGCTCAATCATTAAGACTCAAATGATTCGTTATTGGTGATTCGGTCACATACCTTGGAGGTTTAAATCACGTAAACAAAAACTTTTCAATTATTTACGACGTCAAGATGGCGCCGTCAAAACTGGAGTTGTTGATGAAACACTAGGATACCATGGCAACCCATCTAAACATTGAAGATGTAGTTCTTTAGTCACAATTAGCTTGCTCAAATTTGGTCACATACATTTATCCATCCGCTTGTTTTTTTTAAACCAATCCGATTTATCCTTACCCCCGAAAAAATATATTCCATGAACGCCATTGCTAAAATACTAAGGAATGTGTGATTGAGGAATTAACCCTTCAGGTCCATAAAGATAGGATGCAGTATAACATATGACGAGGACAAAGATGTTATAAATAAATTTAATACTTTCCAGAGAATATGTGGCACAATTAACAGAACTCTAAAAAACAAAACGATACGTGCATATATGTAAATACATATCTGTGCTCATGCACGATACACGTACGTGAGCTTCCACGTTTTGAATGTTATAATCTTTCAAGTGTGAATTATCGTCATTTAAACCCGCCCCTGGGGGCCGATTGTGTAACTTGGCTACCTTTCGATCGTTAGAGATCCGTTCACTCTCGATTGAGTTCCCGGTATTCGAACGTTAGCTGTAAGTGCGATTGTGTATGGACGATCGTCAACAAGCAATCGAAAGTTACGACGTTGTCATATTTACTTGGAATTGGGAATAAGTTTCGCGATTGTTTTCCTTGAGCGCATGCGCAGTAAGGCCGAGAGTGGCTGTGTTTGTTTTGAAAAGCGAAACTATGTTAACAATATTGGTTTCAGATACAATCGGCCAATTAAGTTTATATTATTGAAAGAATTTAACTTTGCGTATAAATCAATCTTTCTCAATTCAGTATTAAATACCTTCCTTTCCGTTGGAGCGTAGCTGATATTTGGGATAAGTAGTTTTTACTCAGATATCGCTGACTATTTAGAAATGCCGCGGTAAGTCTCCATTTCGTTACTTTTGCAATTCGCTAAATAATAACTTGTATCATTTGTAATTGACTTAATTCCTTTAGAGGAAATATATGAGCGGATATTCGATATTGATAGGCTCTCGTCTTCGCCTTTGTGTGTCTGCAAGGAGCAATGCCGCAGAATAACTGAATATTTGCTAGAAATAAAAACTGACGAGTGTGAATTAGTACGACGTCTTAATAATAGTCGTAAGGTAAACAGTTAAAAAAGCACGTGACTCATGAAATAAATAAGTACGTTAATATTCTCAATCAAAAACATTCTCATCATCACAAACCTTTCACCCACTACTTGAAAGAAAAAGCAAATATGCAGAGTCATCTTTGATATCTCCTCTCGTCTCAAACACCCGAATATCACTTCAAAAAATTTACCCTTTCTGAGGAAACCATATCGCATCAGAGACATTAATTGAAGTACATAAACCATATAAATTCAACTTAATTTACGACGTCATTGAGAAGTTAAAATAAACTATTTGAGTGCATAAATTAAATCATTTACTTGTCAATAACCGCCCGATGTTCCGGATTAAATTAAACCTCGTAGATAATATAATTTTGGCAATGTATTATAGCACAGCTATAATTTAGCTAATATACTATAGTGGAACCACGTTTAAATCAAGCATACAAAAAGGATAATTTCATTTGAATTGCACACACATTACATAGCGAAGCAATTGTAAACGTCCTCATCTTTGTATCGTATAGTAAACTAACACGTACAAATTGTATTTATCGATGTAATTTCACTACTTATTCACGTTATTAAAAACATAACACAATGATGTATAAATTAAATAGAATGTTTAATTCACTTAATTCTACATGAGATAATTTCATTTCAATTGCACACACATTATACAGCGAAGCAAATGTAAACTTGCTCATCTTCATACCATAGTGAACTAATACGCACAAATTGAAATTGTTTATGTCAATTCACTACAAATTCACGTAATCAACAACATAACACTGCGATTTATGAATATAATTGATTGCATAATTCACTTAATCCAAAAAAAAAGGACATACAATGTGGCCATGAAAGGTAATAAACATTTAAATTCCATCCCAAACCTCACCTGCGAACGATTCGATAGCCTTATCGTCAAGTGATGTGTTGACGAAGAGATGCTTTCGATCGAGAGCCGGAATACTTTCGAACGTAAAGTTACACAATCGCTCCTTCAATTGTTTTCGAGTTGTTGATCTAAATTCCACGGGAACCGGATCGTTACGTTCGAACGTAAAGTTACACAATCGGCCCCCTGCACTTCTTTGTGCCTTGCAGTACACGATTCTCCCGCTACGTGCCGCATGTGTTTTGTTTTTTTGCATTCGGGAAACAAGACGAATGACAAAGCAGAAGGTAAAATGAGTTCGCGTCGTTGACTGTTTTCATATTATATCATTGAATAATGTTTATGAAGATTATATCAATTGACCATAATGAATGATAATAAAGTATTTTTTTGATGAGAATAATTTATTTGTATTATCATTGTAGATAAACACATTGTCGTAGAATCTCACGGGTCATATGTAATACAAGACGAAGATGCATGACTTCACCATTACATTACCCCTTGTAATGCTTATCGTATTGTAGCGATCGAATTAATTATCTTATCACTACTTACACTTTTGTTTACTTTCTTTACTCTTCCTCGTCATCTTTTTAAGTATAAAATATTATGTAAACTTCCGTGTTCTATCCCTTTCGTCCCCAAACATAAACAACAACCCATTATTGTTTTTTTCCATGACAACTTTGACTTATTGAGGGTTTTCTATTCCATGTATAACATACACGTCATGGCCACGTGATAATGATTTGGCTCACAACTTTCACCACTGCCTAGTAAGGACGCCAGCTCTAAACCAATCACCTACATCTCCCTGGTGTCAAGTGTGCGAGATGACGAAACGTTGAAAAACGTGGGAGTTTCAGCGTTAATTCCTAGATTCTAATCTCTCCACTATCGGTAGTTCTCAAAAGTAGTAACGATTATTTCATCATAGAAGTAGCTCACTGATCTGATGACCATTTAGTTACAAATTTGACCTTTTATAGCAATGATTGGCTAAGTTTATCAAAACTTTTCCGTTTGTTGTAATGTATGTGCAATGAGTAAAAAAGTAAAAATAATTTCAACCCTCAATGGCTTGCCCTAAAATAACATACAATAACAACATTTAATTAAAGTATAATTTTGTTCAACAGAACAAGTGGCGCCATATTAATATTAATAATTCAATATTAATAATAATATATATGATTAATATTAATTAATTATGTGCCGAATATTTATTAGCCTGTCGTGGAAAAGTGCTACGTGGTTGTATCCACAGATATACAGTGGAAATTGGTTATAACGGCATCGGCTGTAACGTCAACTTGGGTTTAACGTCACATTTTTTACAGTCCACATAAAATTGAAGATTTTATATTGTACGAAAACCCGTTTATACTGTCAACAAATATGGCGACGCTCGGGTATAGCGTCAAAAATTTTGCGAGTCTTAGGTTGCAAAAGTGGTAGTGTTTATGTATTATGTCCCAAAGTTCATAGAAACCATGAGTAGAAACATCAAAAGCAAAAACAGGAGGTCATAAGCTGGACGTTGAGCTGGTGACGGGATGCAACTCTTTTGTTTAATTGGTGTCTGGACATATTCTAGTGTACGAGTAGATTTCAATAAACAGTGTTGTACATAGCAGAACATTTGCGTTTTTACTTTGTTCTTTCACTCAGATTTGAGGCTGCTTTTTTATAACGTCACTCGGATATAACGTTAAAAATCTTCTGGTCCCTTTGATGACGTTATAACCAAGTTCCACTGTATATATCTGTGGTTGTACCAAAAATGAATATGATCGTCTTTTTTTTTAAATCCGTCGCACCAGAAGCATTAGACAAGTGGCGCCACTGAATATGTGTCGAATATTTTTTTGACCTGTAGTGGAAAAGTGGTACGTGGTTGTGCCGAAAATGAATTCGATCGTCTTTTTTTTTATCGGCCGCACCAGCAGCCTGGGATAATGGTTTTCGAGATACGGATTCGATGTTTATCTTTTTGTCACCTCAGGTATCGCTCATTTTAAATGGCATTGCAGAATTGTTATCGTGTTGCACGGCTGTGTTAGCTTAGTTTTCATCTCATTGCGTCGTTCATTTTTTTTAGTTCGAAAATTACAACCTCTTGTTGAGGTAATCGTACACCGACATACGTACGCGTAAATTACTATTAACATCGGCTTATAACACTTCCGTAACTGTGCGGGGTAACTCAGCCATCCCAAATAGGGTAGTTTCCTTCATAAAAAAAAACGAAAGGCATTGATTGCGATTCTTTACCCACCATTAGTGTATTCATAATATAAAAATTATTTGGATTTTAGAAATACCGGTTTAGACGAATGACAATGGTCAATTTTAACTTCATTTGAAAAAGGCCAGATTGGCGTCCATGCGATGCCACTCCATGTGACGTCACAGGGACCTAGTTTCTATACGAGTAGATAGGAGTTTTACATCGTCTGAGAATACCAATGCATGCATGAGGCACAGAGCTCAGGGAAACATGAACTCTGTGCCTCAAAGATCGCAAGATCTATCCTTCTTTTGAAACTCATCGCTTTAGCTACTCCACGAGTCCAGGGAATTATTATTAAAGTATTCTACTGATTAAGGTAGGTTTCCATGGAGTGCTTAAGAAGAATTCCGGGAGCCTCTCCTTACATCTTGCACTTCCCTCTTTAGTGCACAATAATACCTACTCCCGTTCAATCTATCTAAAAATCCTATTCTTTTCCTTCCCCTCCCTCGTTTACCTAACATTCTTCCCTCTAACACTGTTTTCAACATCCCATCCCCGCTAAGTACTCGCTCCATCCATACCTTCTGTCTCCTCCGCATCTCATCTAAAAGCCGCCTATCCTCTCCCACCATTTCCAGCACTTCGTCGTTCCTCCTCCTCTCCGTCCACCTCACCTTCTCCATTCTTCTCCATACCCACATCTCGAATGCCTCCTATCTTCTCTCGTCTCCTTTCCTCAGTGTCCACGTTTCCGCACCGTAGAGAGCTACACTCCAGATAAAACTCTTCGCTAACCTTTTCTTTAAACTCTTACACAACGATCCTCTCTGAAGCTCCTTCCTGCTCATGAACGCCTCCTTCGCTAATGCTATTCTCTTCCTGATTTCCTTACTACTGTATCCGTTTTCCTCTAACGTACTGTTTAAATAATTGAACTGCTCAACCTGCTCAAGTTTTTCACCACCCGCCTTTATCTTGAGTCTCACATTCCTCGCTCGTGAGTCTTTACAAAACCGAGAAGACCAAGGTTATGGGGTTTTGTAAAGTCCAGGGAATATTACTACGTAATGCTTAATATGCAATGTTTTTTATAACAACAAAATATATTCTGATTGTTAATTGTAGGATTGAATGTAATGTAGCCGCTCCTGAATGGAGGAAGTGATAATCTCAAATGATTGATTTTGGTTCGATACTGTTCTTATAACTTGAATGTTATCATAGTTAAATGGCCTAAATATGCATCTATTCGGTTTTTTCTTTATTAATGAGCAGTTATATAAGTAAGGTTTGAGTGAAACATGGCAAGGCTTCCCACCCTGTATCCAGGGATTGCAAGTTATCATATGTATGAATGTGTTTGTTTTTTGTTAATGATTTTGTTCTAACTTGACTGTTTTCAACTTTTTACAATATTTCTAATAGATCTTTTTCTATTTACAGGTGAGTTTGTCGACCTGTTCCTATATTATCGATAATCTTGGTGACCTTCAGGTAAATAATAATTTATGTATTATACCGTTTTTAAAAAACTGAAAATACTTGATTTAATTCTGAGGGTGATAGAGATTAAGTGGTGATAAATTTTTCTTAAATACACTATCCGTTTTTAGTGGTTGTGATTAAAATATTTTAATCATCATTTGTCACACTGTTAATCCATGAATTTGCTGTGTTATGAACAAAAAATTTCTAAAGGACAGCTACGGTTATGTGTTTATCAACAATTGAAAAATTAGGGAAAATTACCCGAAGTATCAGTTGCCCAGAGCTGACCAGCGGAAATAGGTTAGTTTCCTTCATCAAAGAAAACGAAATGCATTGATTGCGATTCGTTACCCAACATTAGTGTATTCATAATATACAAATTATTTGGTTTTAGAAACACCGGTTTAGACGAATGACAATGGTCAATTTTTATCCTCATTTGAAGAAGGCCAGATTGGCGCCCATGCGATGTCACTCCACGTGACGTCACAGGGACCTAGTTTCTATATACGAGCAGATAGGAGTTTCACATCGTCTGAGATTACCAATGCATGCATTAGACACAGAGTTCAGGGAAACATCTCTTGATAATCACCTATTAAAATTGCCTATGATCGGAAAGGTTCCTTCGTTTGATAGGGTATTAATAATCCTCATTTAAACCAAGCGCTACTTGCTAGCAGGGTACTCTACGCTACCGCCATGCTCGGCAGCAAGCAGCCTGCATCGTGGCGTTGCTCATAGCCTCGCACTCAGGTGTCCTCACACATCAGCAGCCAGACGTCACACGTGCTTTTCCCAGCATTCATACTTAGCTGTCTCGTTTTCGCGTATTTGAAAATTTTCACTTTTCATTAAATCGCGAAAAATAGATATCGTCGTTAAAAAATCTAAAAGCGAGAAACACGTACTCCAGGAGTAATAACCTTTCGATTTAGGCAATAAAAAAATAATAGGAAACCACCCTAATATGGAGGGTGTGATTTTTGAAATAAATTTTATCAGTTAAATTCATTAATATTCATAGGCGGATATAGGGGTGGGAACACGGGGACATTCATTGTATTTGTAGATACTCAGGTTTACATTAGCTCTTTCTCTGGAGGTTTTCACAGGTTTTCACGCCCCCCTTCTTGTGTGGGCGTTTTCCTGCAGTGGGTTTTTTCCAAGAAGGCAACAGTCAATATCCTTAGGTTTTTCCCACGTTCACCAACATCTTTTTACACTTGGTCAATGGTAACTTTGTTCACTTGTGATTTTATTTGTAGATTGAAATCATTATGTTGAAAATGGAACTTCCATTTCTTTTTATATAATTTCTCTGCATGTAAATTCATGAGCAACTTCATTTTGTATTTAACTGCATGTATTTCATGTTTGACGAGGGGTTAGATGGAAGATGCGACTTTCCCAATCTCGCCCAATAAAGACGTTTTATTAGTAATATTATGATTGCATTCATTTTGTATTATGAGGTATACTTGTGCCCCCCCAGAAAGAAATCCTGGATCCGCCCCTGTTAATATTTATGCTTAACCATTATATTTTTAGCTTTACAGCAACCCATAATTGAATGTACTATTCGTCCTGGGAGTATGAATTATTTAATTTTGTTCACACTAACTTTTATGACGCATTTCGACTAATTTAAGTGCAGTAAAAGTAATTAAGAGTGTTAAATCCTTAAGCTCGCTGTGATATATGCGGGCAAAGCATCTTTATTGTTATTATTTGAGACACGTTTTTGCTTACATCGAAATATGAATAGAAATACTTATTATATAGCGCCAAGATGCTTATACTACACAGCCGTCCGTGCCATTAGATGAAGCGAGCTTTTACTTTGTGTTTTGTTTGACTGTTGTTCTTGGTTGCGAGGAAGGGCAGATTGTTGCTGACACTTATTAACCTTTGTCGAATCAAATTGTACTTTTAATTTGCATATACAATACAGTACAATAATATTCGCGAAGAACTTACAGCCTCCTCGATTTGCCATTGGAAGGGGCGACCTTTTCGTTTGTGTTTTGTTTTTCTATTATTGTTGGAGACCAGGGATTGAAGATTGTTGTAGACTCTCATATGCCTTTGTGGAGTTAACTTGAACATTTAATTTACATTCACAATGCGGTCGTCTAATTCTATTTTAAGGTGATTTTCCCTTAGTTTTTATTGTCACGAAATAATTACCTAAAAAAATGCAATGTCAATGAATTTAGCTGAAATTGAGGTAGGCGACTTCGCTAAGAACAATACAGATCCAATGAACAATGCCTGAGGAAAATTTTATTTATATTTATCCGTAAATAAATATAAGTCGGAAGCTTTGCTAATGAAGCCGCCTATAAAAAATCTAGACCGCGAAATTTTAGAACAATCAAAAGACTCCCTATGATTGCATGAGTTATTCCGTCTTGATAGGAAGAATATATTCTTTCCTCAATTGTTTTAACGGAATTAGAGATGTGCTCCAAACGTATGAAAAATCAGAGTACGTAATTTACGCAAAGTTAAAATGAAATGAGTACGTAAATTCAGTTAAAAATTTGAATGTCAATAGGTTAAATTATTTTTCGGTCATTATAAAAACTGTGTCGCAAAAAAATTTAAAGAACGAAATCAACATGTGAAAAAGGGGTGAAATTCATGCCGCCATCTTAAATATCGCCCATGTAAATCACATGAGCCAATAGCCATCCAAATGCAGAACTTGATTCGCAAAAAAAATTAAAAAAGACAGTGAAATTAACAAGAACTGAGGCACGTATAATTTACGCCGCCATCTTGAATATCATACACACAAAAGAAAAAAAAATATCGAAAACGAATTATTACCAAACGATGACAAAGGATAATCGCGCCGCGCAATTTGCGATCGCCCTTCGTCCCTCTTTTGTTTCTCGTTTTCATTTCCATTCTTTTTTCGCCATAATGCATGGTTCCTCTTCTTCTCTCACACCCAACCCGCTCTCTCTCTCTCGCCTTAACTACGTCTCGATGCGCTCGGCGGCAGTCGTTTGTTTTGGACGGAATCGCTTTCCGAGACAGTTGAGCATCTCGGGCCGGCGACAGATATATAGAAATGAGGCTTCCTGCGCCTCTTACGTCCAGACATACTTCCATACATTTATTCCCCTTGCTTTTATCTCCCGCCATATTTAAAATCAACGGTCATTTTTCCCGCTGAAGAACCTGATTGGCTGCCTGGAGGAGGAATGGCGTAATCAGTAGAAACGACTCGAGAACCCGTCGTATACACGACAAAACGTTAATTATATCATCTCCCTGCAATTTCACGGGTATTATTAACTACCGTGCCGTAAAGAAGAGGATTTAAATGTTTATAAGATTTCTTTTCCTTCATTATAGATTAAGTATAAACTTGTGTCAGCTGCAGAATTGATCGTGGCAAAAGCATTGTTTAAGCTTGTGTCGGATTGTATAAATTTTTATCTCATTATGTTTTGTTTAAGCATATTAAGTTTGGAAAATCTACCATTATAATAAGGTGGTTTCCTATTATTTTTTATTGTCTAAATCGAAAGATTATTACATCTGGAGTGCGTATTTCACGCTGTTAGATTTTTAAATGACGATATCTATGTTTCGCGTTTAAATGAAAAGTAAAAATTTTCAAGCGCGTGAAAACGCGATGGCTAAGTATGAATGCTGGGAAAAGCCCGTATGACGACATTATTGTGGTTCCGCCTGCCGCTTTGTGAGGGCAACATGGTGCGAGGCTTTGAGCTCCGCTACGATGCAGGCTGGAATCACGTAACAGGTAGCGCTAGCAGGTAGCGCTTGGCTTAAATAAGGATTATTAATACCCTATCAAAGGAAGGAAACTTTATTTACTTTACGGAATTAAAGTTCCAATAGGGTAGTTCTCATCATAAAAGATAACTAAAGGCATTGATTTGCCATCCGTTACCCACCTTTAGTGTATTCATGGTATACAAATTATTTGATTTTAGAAATCCCAGTTTAGACGAGTGCTAATGATCAATTTTAACCCTATTTGAAAAAGGCTGGGAGCCGCTGGAGACTCGGAGGCTGCGCGCTACGCTTAGATTGCTTGAACAATTGAGAATGGTTATCTTTAAGAAGGACACGGAGAACATGATATTATAGACACACAGTATTTCCAAGTTAGATAGAAGCGATAAATTAGGAGAGATATTTTGCCGAACGGATAGATATGGGAATTCGTTTTTCCCACAAACCATAAAGGACTTTAATAAATGCTTGTCGTTTTTCCTTAGAGCACTTCTTTTTTATGTAATAATGGCTGATGTCCTAACACCCCCTGCCACACGCCTTTTAGGCGACTTGCGGGGTATTATGTAAAGGTATGTCTACCGGGCAGATTACCAACCGCAGTAGTTGTAGGAAGTGACGTAACATACGGCAAAGGACGCGTTGAAAATATTACGTCTAATTACACCGCAAAAAAAAAATTGGATCGTAATATCTGTGTATATGTTAAAAGAGGACAACTGTTTGTATATTAAAGCCACACTATATTTCCAGGTCCGATAGAAGCGATAAATTAAGAATACAGTTTCTTCTCCTGACCTTCCTTATTATTACAACAATGTAGTGCTTATGATCTTGGAGTATAGGTCATGATCATGACCTATACTCCAAGATCATAAACACTACATTGTTGTGATAAATTAAGAGAGATGTTTTGCCGAACGGATAGATATGGGAATTCGTTTTTCCCCCGAACCGTAAAGGACTTTAATAAACGCTAGTCCCAACTTCGTTAGAGCACTTCATTTTTTTAAATCTGTAAACGACTGGTGTCCTAACACACCCTGCCACGCGCCATTCAGGCGGCTTGCCAAGCAGATTATAGCTGTATAGATGATCGATACGTACACGGTTCGATATATAAATCTACTGATTAATGCTTACTTGCTTATACTATTTTATTAACATAAGGTAATGTAAACGAACAAGCAATATTTTTTAAGTATTCGTCGTTTTTTAAACTATTTTTACTCATAAAAAATTTAAATTGAAAAAATATGTTTTTTTTTTACAATGAAAAAGTACGAAACCTTGTAAACCGCTCGAGGTTACGCGTAAAAATGATTTTACGTGTACAAAAGGAATATCACAACGAAATGCATACTATGCATTTCGCTGCGTACTGTGCATATGCATACAAAGCATTTACCAGGGTTGTTTAATAAGTATTTGGAATAAGGTATAAAAAGAATTTATTTTGAGTCATTTTTTTTACATTTCTCAACTTTTAATTCCTTTTAGCTCTGTAAATTCTTGTAGCAATTTTCTAAGCATTTTTTAACCGTCTGCTGGTGTCCTAACACCCCCTGCCGCATGCCTTTTAGGCGGCTTGCGGGGTATTATGTAGATGTAGATGTATTTAAGCAGCTTGGGGTGTAGTGGGTGGATGTATCGATGCGGTGCCTCTTCGAGTATCGATTATCATGCGAGAGAGTATCGTGGCAAGGCTTCGAGACATCGCAAATCTCTCAAGGAGGAGACAAGGGTCCTATCTTTCTTTGAGGAGACACCCAAGCCAGACGAGATATCCTTCGCAAGGGATAAAATAAAAAAAAAACAAAAAGGAATCGAATGCAAAACGAGCAAAAAAACACGTCGAATGAAACAAGTGAAGTCGCTCAGGCGACGCGAAGGGTTTTTTGAGAGGAGGTAAGATCGCCTGCCACCCCACCTTCCCACCGGACGGTGGAACAAAAAAGAAAAAAAAACAAGTGAGCAACGAAAAAAATCGAAACCAGTTGCCGTCAGTCAGTTGTTTTTATCGCGTCACTTGACTTCTTTACCTCCTCCCTTTCCCCCACCCCACCCCGCGGAACGACAATCCCACCTCCTCCCCAACGCCATCTATATACGTGGTCTCACACTAACACAAGGGGGAAGATGGTCATTCCCAGATAGTTTACCCCTGCCCGCCTGCCATACCTCTTTCGGACCCCGATCTTCAACTATTTTTTTCTTTTTTTTTTCGTCCGTTGCATTTTTATTTCGTCCGCAACTCGAGTTACGTCCTTCGTCCGTCTTTTATCTCTCTTTTCTTTCTCTCCCTCTCTCCTGCACCGAATCAGCAATAGATTCACGATTATATATTACGTCTGATCTCTTTTCCGTAGCTTTTTCCCGAAGATATTCGGTGAAATAATTCGACGTCGAGTTATGCCGCCTTTTATTCACGTCGCATTTATATATACGTCCGCTAAAATCCATTGGACGTCATGAACATCATTCAATCCCTGCAGCCTACGTATTATCGGCGCACCTAGTGGACAAGTTTTGAAACATGTATAATAAATAAGCCTGAGAAAGAAATGATACAGCGATTGACTTATCCGAGAGTCCAGACGAGAAATACGCCAACTACTGGCCGATCTCGGAAGTAGAGCTAAGAGGATATCAACCAATTCACCAAGGAAACCACTTCGACAAATCATTTGTGTTTCTGTGAATTAATTGATTTTTGTGATGATATTTTTGGTATTAAGATATCATAACGTCGGAAGTAATATATTTTACGATTTGATATACATTTAAAATGCCTTTTTGTTTCCATTCATTGCTAAAATTCATCATTTACTATGTCGTTTGTTTGTATGTTTAGTGCGCTTGGAGCAACCGACACATCGCCATTTTTCTTTTTTAGCCCGCTAATAATATTGTTTTTCATCAGAGTCAAGCATTAAATGTCATTTCGAACCCTTAGAGTTATCGCCGTGAGTTATTAGGGGATATTTGAGCTAAAATGCTTTTAATTCTATAACCCATTAGTGCATAAACTTAATTTTTGATAGGATTCCCATTTATACAATCATGTAGTTCATATATTGTTACATTATTACGGAGGCTTCCGCGGTGAGTTGATTGATTGTTTTCCGGGTTCATTCCACGTTGACTCATATTTTGCGGACGACAGTTTCGGGCGCGTTCCATTTGAGGGTAATCTTACAACATCAGTCACCTACAGAGGTGAAATATGGTGGTTACCTACTATTTTTTTATTGCCTTAATCGAAAGATTATTACTCCTGGAGTGCGCTTTTTACGCTTTTAGATTTTCGAATGACGATATCTATTTTTCGCGATTAAATGAAAAGTGAAAATTTTCTAGCGCGAAAACGCGACGGCTGAGTGTGAATGCTGGGAAAAACCGTGTGACGTCGTTCTGGTTCCCGCTGTCGCCAAATGAGGTGGCCTTTGAGCGCTGATACGACGCAGGATGCTAGCAGTTAGCAGAGTACCCTGCTAGTAGGTAGCGCTTGGCTTAAATAAGGATTATTATTCCCCTATCAAACGAAGGAAACTTTCTGAACTATGGGAAACGACGCCATCAGTCATAATAATACAATTACACAAGTGAAAATGTCGGTGGAAATGACAAAATGAGAACTAGAGATACTTAAAAAAAGTCAGTAAATCGAAGAAAAAATTATTCCGAGGTAGAAAATTGTTCTGAGAACTAATATTCAATAATATTGCGTTAACGCAACGCTGGGGATTAATGGGTTAGCGGTCGATGACAACACATTTGGAGGCAGACCTGAGGATCCTCCGTTGTAATATTCGTGCTTTATACTAAGATTCCTAAACCACCCCCCGCTAACCCGAATACTGCCAAGACGATGAATCGATATCAATCAGTCAGTCAACTTGACACGCGATAGAGGAGACAGGAAACCCTTCGTCAATCAACACAGTCCACTCACCACGTCACGGGAAATGACGGCTTAACCGATCGATCCAGGAAAAGACCCAATTCGAAGAAAGAAAGCGTCTTTCGATAAATAACTCCTTGGAGATATTTACGAGAGGAATTCAATAACTAATGCAACGCACACTTTATCGTTTCATTTGATCCTCATAATAGGGTGGTTTCCTATTATTTTTTTATTGCCTAAATCGAAATATTATTACTTGTGGAGCACGTATGTCGCGCTTTTAGATTTTTAAATGACAAAATTTATTTTTCGCGATTAAATGAAAAGTGAAAAATTTCAAGCGCGCGAAAACGTGACGGCCAAGTATGACTGCTGGTCAAAGCCCGTGTGACGTCACTCTGGTTCCGACTGCCGGACTGAGGCCACCTTGGTGCGAGGCTATGAGTGTCGCTACCATGCAGGCACGACGCAGGATGCTAGCAGGTAGCGCTTGGCTTAAATAGGGATTATTAATACCCTATCAAACGAAGGAAACTTTCCGACCACAGGCAGTTTTAATGAGTGATTATTAAGGCCGTTTTGCACGGTACACGGAATTGCGCAATCCGACGTACGTGCGAAGGCGCAATCAAAATTGTGTCGTGTGAAGCGGTGAATTGCTAGAACACATGCGAGAATGCGTGGATGCGAGACGGCAAAATAGGCCGTTCTAATTCCGTTCATGCATTCGCGCAATTCCACGCCATTTTAGAAATTAATGCAGGTCTAACCTGCGCAATTCCGTGCCCCTTGTAAAAAAGGCCTTTAAGACATGTTTCAACATTGTAACGTGTTTCAACATTGCAACATTCGTCTTAACTGGGATTTCTTAAACCAAATAATTTGTATATTAGGAATACACTAATGGTGGGTATCGAATTGCAATCATTGCCTTTCGTTTTCTTTGATGAAGGAAACTACCCTATTGAAGCTTTGAAATTGGAAAGATAGTACAGTGGACCAAAGATAATGAGGACATCCAGGGACGAGTTAAAAACTTCGAACTATAAAAAAATTCGAATTGAAAAAGTCCTTAATAAATAGGTTGAAATAAATAAAATTCATATTTCCAATCAAAACTCTTTATTGAATAGACACTCTTGAAATATTAACACTTTGATTGATTTTTGGCTGGTACAGTTTATTTCACGATGACGAATATTAATGAACCTTCCCATTCATTGACATCGTTTCCACATTTGAGGCAAAGACACTCCTTCCTGGAACTCGACTCCTCTTAACAAACGCCCATCGCTATTCTTTTGTCCGTTTTGTTTTCCAATTTATCCGCTGCGGGGCGCTGATGTTGCGGGTGCGATAAGGCCTCTGGGTCCTTCTGCCTTCAATACATAAGCAAGTGGTCCCGCCCGGGAGTCGATCCCGGGAACAGATAAGGGACTGCCGTGACGGGCAGTCCGGGGGAACGGACCTTGAAACAGAATGAAATTTGCATTTTGAGGAATGTGGATTGGTGGACTGTAGGTTTAAGAAAAAACTTTTCTACTTTTCATTTCGAAAGTTTACGTACCCGATTTTAAAGGCTGTGGTGACGTTAAGGCCGTTTTACACGGGGAACGGAATTGCGCAGGTTAGAGCTGCATTAATTTGGTGCTGCGTGGAATTTCGCGAATGCATGGACGAAATTAGATCAGGGGCTATTCTGCCGTATCGCATCCACGCATGCTCGCATGAGTTTTAGCAATTCACCGCTTTACACGACGCAATTTTGATTGCGCCTTCGCACGTACGTCCGATTGCGCAATTCCGTGTACCGTGTGAAACAGCCTTAACGGCTGGTTCTTTCACCGCATATAATATACTTGTAGACTTTAATGTTAAACTGTTTTGTACGATTTTAATTTTTCCCGGTGTATAACACTGACGAATATTTCTCGGGTTCTCAGCCAGGTTAATGCTTTTATATGAGCCGACGTTTCGATAGACGACTTGTCTCCCATCTTCAAGGCTGTGTTACTTTATGGAAGTCCAATTTCACACTGAACCGATACGACCGTTTTTCCGAGGACAACAATGTGGCTCAGGTGTCGTCCGATTGGCTGTAGGTCTTTTGAAATTCTTCACGTTCAACCCTTATGTATTAAATACAGCCGATCAAAGGTGTATCCATGTATTGCTGAGATGAAAACCGGTGTCCCGATTGAAGTTTTTGGGATTGAGGCGGATCTCTATTGCTTCCTTAATTATGCGATCCCAGCAACGTTGTGCGAGGCTAAGGATTTTTGTATCCCCCCATCTATTAGTATGGTCTTCATTAATGCTGTGTTCCGCCACGGCCGACTTTTCTGGTTGCACTAATCTGCAAAAATCTTCGGTGTTCTTTTAGCCTCGTCTCAATCGTTCGGCCTGTCTCCCCCCACGTATATTTTACCACATTAAACTGTTTGAGTTGCTCATTCACTTGTTGTATGTCTTTCACTAGTTGTACGATCGTCTGACAGCACCTTGAATATGAAGCGAGCGTATAGGATCCGGTGCAGAAAGACTTAATCCGCCAACTGCATAAAATGCAAAGGAAGGCTGCGCGGTTGGTCAAAAACCGCTGAGGGCGTACAGACAGTGTTACTCAGATGTTAAGCGAATTATGCTGGGAGCCGCTGGAGACTCGGAGGCTGCGCGCTAGGCTTAGATTGCTTGAACAACTGAGAATTGATATCTTTAAGAGCGACACGGGAAACATAATATTATAGCCCATTATTATATTTCCAGGTCCGATAGAAGCGATAAATTCAGAGAGATATTTAGCAGAACGGATATATATCGGAATTCGTTTTCCCCCCGAACCATAAAGGACTTTAATAAATGCTTGTCGTAATTTCATAAGAGCGCTTCTTTTTTTATGTGTAAACGGCTGGTGTCGTAACACCCTCTGCCACACGCCTTTTAGGAGGCTTGCGGGGTAATTTGTGCATGTATATGACTCTTAGTTGTAGGGTTAGCGTTATAAACATTAGAAAGCGTTGAATAACCAGGTTTTTTAAATGTTTGTACGTTGCGTCAAACAAGATGGCTCCCTAGAATACAGGTAAGACTGTATCATGTAATGGTTAACGCTTACCCGACGTAATAACGGAATATAGGGAAGACTGTATTATGTTATGGTTACCGCTAACCGGTCGTTATAATACAGGCTTATATAGCAATTGAAGCCAAGCCATAGCAGTCTAAAATCCAGTACTTAGTAATATTAGGTGCTCATCTAAGTTCCTGCTGTTTTTAATGGATGACTCTAGCTGTGTTTTATGGTCGATATTGACGTACCGAAAACGTCATGAGCCAATATTTGGCAATTAGCAAAGAAACCGCTTTACGACAGTTTGTTGTGGCATCATAACCTAATCGTTGCAGAATTATGTTTTTTTGCCAAACGAGTGCACACTTAAATGTGTTCATGTATGCACTGCCCCAGCAGATTATACCATAAGAAATTGGAGAATGAACAAGAGCATGATAAATGGTTTTTTTAATGGCTTGATTCGTGCATAGCCTCAAAAGATGCACTCTCTTAATGTTACTGATATATTCGGGGCTCTGCCGCAATGATAGGCAAAAATTGTAGCCAGCGATGGAAAAATACTTTCGTTTATTACATTTTTTTACAATTATGTTGTATTTTCTTAAAAAAAAACAGCGAGAACTTAGTTGCGCACTTAATAAAATTTTAACTATTCTTTTTAACCCTTTCAGTCAGGGGTGTCAAACTCATTCAACTTGGCGGGCCACATTAGCCAACTCACACAGCTCGAGGGCCGCATATGTATTTCAGGACCAATAACAGGAGAATCATATAAAATACTACCGCAAATATATTATAATTATTATTATTTAAAAAGGCAACTGAAAGAGAAGAAGGAGTTTATTTACCTTAATCCCTGGTACTAATACTCCCAGATACTTGACACCTCTTTGCCTGCACAAGTGCATGAAGAAATGCAGCTGGGTAGTATGGATGAAGTGCCAGTAAGTTTTGATCTTCCAAGTGCAAGAGCTGTAAATCTTAAAGGAGCAAAGGAAGTGTCGATTGCGATTGAAGAAGTCATGGTGCCGCGGGCCGCGTGTTTGACACCCCTGCCTTAAGCACTGGCGTGGTTTTTTTTAGGCGTTAGCAGTTGCGTGGGATTATTCCAGATCTCCAAATAATTTATTCAATTTCTTAATATCTGCCGATACTTTTTCAAAACCACTCGTTATGTAAGAGTTTAAAGAAAAGGTTAGGGAAGAGTTTGATTTGGAGTGTAGCTCTCTACGGTGCGGAAACGTGGACACTGAGGAAAGAAGACGAGAAAAGATTGGAGGCATTCGAGATGTGGGTATGGAGAAGAATGGAGAGGGTGAAATGGACGGAGAGGAAAAGGAACGACGAAGTGCTGGATATGGTGGGTGAGGAGAGGCAGCTTTTGGATGAGATACGGAGGAGACAGAAGGTATGGATGGAGGGAGTACTCAGCGGAGAGGGGATGCTGAAAATGGTGTTGGAGGGTAGAATGTTAGGGAAACGAGGGAGGGGAAGGAAAAGACTAGGATTTTTGGATAGATTGAAGGGGAGTAGGCCTTATAGTGAATTGAAGAAGGCGGTAATGGAAGGAAAGGAAGGCTCCCAGATCACTTCTTTAGTACTCCATGCAAACCTACCTTAATCGGTAGAATACTTTAATAATGCATGTATGAAAGTTGTTTTTAACAGTTTTAGATTATTAGATTTTGATATTTACAATATTTAAAATTTGTTTCATAGTTTTTAGAAAAAACCTCGGATTTTTTTTGTTAAAACGTAGAATCATATTTAATTCTGTCTTTATTCAGGTCCTGGGAACTCATATTGCAATTATCATAACAAAATGCAAAATAGAGTATGCTATGTTCTCCATGTTTAATGACCGCATTTTATTTCATGGTTCTACGTTGATTACAAATTTAAAAAAATATTATTTCATTACCTACCATTTGAAAAGGAACCACGGAAAAAATATATAGAGAATAGGAGCTCGATATTCAGAAAATTAATCGAATTGGAAGGGGATAACACTTTGAGTGCCGGCGCCTAATTTCAAAGCCCTACTGAAAAATCCAGCCATATTTGCTCAATTCGCAAATTGTTTTAAAACATTAGCACCAAAAGTATATTTATATCGATGTGTATTTCAATAAAAATGGACTTGGCTCTTCTTTATCAATTAGTTGAATAACTTTATTGCTAACCTTTAAATATATATTTTATAATGAAACCTACTATTTTTAAAAAATAAAAAAAGTTGCAACATATGATGCATCGCCATATCATGCAAAATAATTTTTTATTACGCTCAATTTGAACTATTTAAAGCATGGAAATCATACAACAGCATTGTTCCATGCAAAGCATTATGAATCCTGGATGACAAAAAGGGTCACTGCACCTTCAACGAACGGTCCATTGGCCCAAAGAATTTTCTCACAAAGTGGCCTAAGGTAAGGATGCCGGTAGCTACAGAGGACCTTTCGTCCTCAAGTAAACATAACGTGAATTATTTTTCCGTCGAGCAGTTGATTTTTGAAAAAACAGAACCACTAAACAGTAAACTGGAAAAGTATCACGGGCGAAATATTACAGGTTCACGCAAACAAAGTCAATAAAATTGATAGAAGTAATATCACGTCCATGGCAATCCTCAGAAGGATTAGCAGGACGTAATATTACGTCCATAGAACACAAAGCTTTAATCATCGTTGAATGAGATGAGAGTTTTATTCATCAGTAACCATATTACACGTCGATCAGTACTGCGATGCTGCCAAATCGACAATGTACCTGTCGCAATGTGGCGCGGTGTTGTCAGATATGTCTCAATGAACGCGACATTCACATTTGTGACGTTAAAGGCGGCAATTGGATACAAGAAAGGTGTACCAGGGAATTCTTCAGTTGAAAGTAAGGCCGCCATTGTTAAACTGGCCACCTTTTTTCCTTGATTACCATGAAAGGGAAGAAAAAAATATTTGTTCGGTATATTATTTTTTTATTTAAAAAGACCAAACTCACCCCACGTGTGTCCATCGGTTTTACGTCTCAGACATGTTTGGTTGATTCTGCATTCATTTGTTTGGTGGGGGACTTTTATATTTAAAGTTTCCGACGTCAGAGGGTGTTGTTCTACGAGGGTCGCTGGCATGTTTCTTATCTTTTTTTTATATTATTCCGTGACGAGGAATTAATCCCAATCTCAGATAAAGAACTTATTTCCCCCAAATACATGTACATAAAACCGCAATATGTAGAGAAAATATGAACGTTACGTATTAAATATGTGTATTCATATTCCGAAATCAAAGCATTTTTTTTTTCGGTTATCTTTTCTGCTGAAAGGGAAGAGTATCTTTTCCTTATTTACGAATTTCCTGACTTACGTAACAGTTTTTATTATTATTATTATTTTTTATTATCCTTCCGCGCATAATTTTTACGCGTTTCACTTGTTTCGTTTCTTTTCATGTCGCCGCCGAGAGATGTCACCCCCTTTTCTTGTTACGCCTCGCGCTCGCATTTTTTTTCCTCAAATTTTTTTCCCTCCTTCCACCACCCCATCGTCATCAGTCCCTCATTTATTTTTCGCGGTTCATTTGTTAGTTTTTTTATATTTTAATTCCCCCTGTTACCCCCTTGTTTGATTTTTCCTCGAAACGTCTTGCGGCTCTCTTGATTCTTTGCGCCACCGTATTCTGCTGTCGCCTCGACCATTTTTAATATGTTACGGGCGAGAGAAAAGAGTAAATGCGTGTTTACTATAAAAATATGAACACAAAAAAAGGCGGGAAAACTCTCCGTCGCCACGGGTAACCGGTAAACAGCTTCGCGTCAAAAACGATTTTCATTTGTTATCCCCCTTTTTTAATTCTTTCTTCTCTTCGCGCCCAAATTAAGGGAAGGCGCGGGTAGGCCGGGGTGACGTCACGCTCAATGTTGCCAACATGATGGCACCGTGATACGTGCATAATATATAACTACCCCTTCATTGTCATCAGTTAAATTAGGCCTTGAATTATATCCACAGAATTCATTTTCGCACAGTTTTTGTTGTTAAAACAACAATTTCCAAAATTTTAAGCATACTCCTGAACGGAAACACACCACAAAATTTTGCCATTAGTTGAGAAATAAATATACACTTGACCAAAACACTTAAAAAGTTAATAAATGTTATGTAAATTTATCTTTTCAATAAATGAGTATTTGTTATTGTAAAGCGTGGGTAGTGAAAAATATCGAATAAACCGTATACTCACTACAGAGGTGATCAAAATAGCCAATTTTGAAAAGGCATAATTAACGACCAATGTATACACAACAATTCATGCGATTCGCTCAAAAAAACTTCCATTCTTTATTTATATAACAAAATGTACAAAATCTATGAAAGTAATAACAGATACGAAATATAATTTTCATGAATTTTTTTTCAATTGGTTTCCATATGCGAACATTGAACTGTTAACGGTAAATGTTGTGACAGACGTATTGAAATGTCAACTTTCATATTAATCCACCCATATATTCGACACCCGAGAAAGCTTCAGTGCAATTGTTCGCCGGGAAAAAACAAAAATTATATTAGATTAATGTATGATTTTTTACTGTAGTTGCCGTTTCTGTTTCTTTCTTTGATGTTTGATGGGACGATTTGTTATTCATTTGTTTAAATCTAATGCGGCCAACAGGCAATAGTCTGCTTGCTGCAATAGGAAATATTAATAAAAATTGGACGATATAGAGTGCTCTTAAACATTAACTACTGGCGCAGGGTGATTGTTAGATCCCCAGGCTGGTAGATTTGCTGTTTTTTTTCTCTGAGTGATTTGGCAACCTCGCTTTGCTACGTAATAGTAAGTGAAGTGTAAACATTGTGTAAACATTGTGTAAAGTAATCTGGGGACTCGGTATGTCCCTGCACCACTAGTTGCGCTATAGATACCTAGTTTTTTTTTGCATTGAAGAGACTCCATGTTTTAATTGGCTAATTGATGTCTAAACTAACTGGAATTTCGCTCCGCCGAAATGGATATTACTGGACTCAAAAGAATTCTTCAGCAGGCGTAATTGCAGTACAGAGTCTAGCCGAGAATATATGTTTATGGGTGCATTAAAACATTGCCACTCGTATTACCATTACCGCGCGGATATTTCTGAGTGAGGTGTGGAAGATTGGTCAAACGAAATAGTAAATATGATAACAGAATATGCGAGGGGGTATTGAAAAGTGAGGTCTCCTATTTTTTTATCCCCCTAACTACTTGTGCGGGGTGACGGTAGATTCACAGGCTGGTTAATTTGTTATTTACTTCCAGGGTGGTATGGCAACATCGCTTGGCAACTTAGTAGCTTCCAGTGGACTCCCCCCCTCCCACAAAACTGGTTACTGTCAGTATATCTCACACTTTTGAAGTGTAAACGTAGCGTAAAGAATTAATGGGACTCGGTATGTCACCGCACCACTAGTTGCGCTATAGATACCTCGTTTGTTTTTGCATCTAAGTAATCACCATTGTGAAGTGAAGTGGATATATGGGTTGATTAATTAAAATATAAATACTAGCATAACAGCTCTTCAATTTACCAAAATATTGGAGAATAGCTACGCCACTGTACTCAAGGTGATTCTAAATATATGGGTTGATCAAATTGAAAGTTGATAGCAGTGGGGTAGCCAGAAATTTCATCAGGGGTGTCGAAAACAAGGGGGGTAGGGAAATATTTGACCAACCGAATAGTAAGTGAAGGGATTTAAATTAATTTTAACGTTTTTCACGATCGAAAAATATTCATATTTCCAAGAAATCTTTTGAAAATTCACGATTTAACAATGCATTTTTTTAAGAGGAAATAAAAAAGAAAGTAATTACCATTGTGAAATGAAGTGGTGCGTATTGCTTTATTTTGCATTTTGTTATAATAATTGAAATAAGAGTTCCCGGGACCTGAATGAAGAGAATATTAAATAAAATTAAATAAGTTTTTACGTTGTCAGAAAAAATGCAAGGTTTTTCACAAAAATGCAAATCGAAATTGAATTTAAAAAATATGGAAATCTAATAATCTGCATCTGTTGAAAACAATTGAAACCTTCAAAAATGCATGGTGGGTTTAAGAGAATATCAGTGGTTATTAAGAAATTAATTAAATAATTTGGAGATCTTGTATATCCCCAAGCCAGTACTAACATCTCAAAAAACCGCTGCAATATTTAAGGGTTAATTAAGGAGGGTTTAACCTAAGTTTATTTTTAGTTGAAAGGAGTTATGTCTTAAAGTTATGTTTTCGGCCAAGCCAGATTAATTTCATTTATGGAGCACTTTAATATACAGGGTGTTTATAAATTAATATCGGGGTTTTAAAGTTTTATAATATTTATTACATTATAAATTATATGTCAAATTAAAGAGAAACTCAAACAGTTTTATTTTTAGCAACAATGCACATGTGTGTGAAATGTTTCCGCCGCGATCCGCTAGATAGCGGTAGTAACAGATATGGCGACTATTGAACAGAAAGCGTTTTGTGTTTTACAGTTTGCAAAGACTGAATCTGTGCAACGCGCGTTCCGCATTAAATTCGGTTGTGATCCTTTAAGTGACAATAACATCCGTAGATGGTATCATCAGTTTGAAGATACGGGCTGCCTTTGTAAAGGGAAGAGCACGGGACGACCAAGAGTTAGCGAAGAGACTGTTGAGCGAGTGAGAGAATCGTTCAATCGTAGCCCAAAGAAATCAGTCCGGAAGGCTAGTTGTGAATTAGAAATTCCTGTGTCGACTGCTTGGAAAGTTTTAAGGAAACGCTTGCAACTACGTCCTTAACGTTTACAGTTATTACTTTATTATTTACTAAAGCCTACAGACCACGGATTACCTGCCAACTTCACAATGAAAATGTTGTTTCATGACGATGATGATTTTCTTGATCACGTTGTCTTCAGTGATGAAACGACTTTTCACCTCAGTAGACATGTAAACACTCATAATGTGCGGATCTGGGGTTACTGTGCAACACACGTTGCACCGTAACTACAGATTCAGTCTTTGAAAACTGTAAAACACAAAACCCTTTCTGTTTACTAGTCGCCATCTTTGCTACTACCGCTCTCTAGCGGATCGCGGCGGAAACATTCCACACACATGTGCATTGTTGCTAAAAAAACAAAACTGTTTGAGTTGCTCTTTCATTTGACGCATAATTTATAACTGTAAGTGTAATTTAATAAATATTATAAAGCTTTAAGACCCCGATATTCATTTATAAACACCCTGTACTTTAATAAGTACATATTTCATTACCTTTCTCTCGTACCTCTCCTTCAGTTCTTGTGAAATACGAACCATGAGTTCATATCGACGTTATCCTGAGTCATGGCTGGGTGCTGTGGGATTGAAAAGATCATTCGAGATTAGTGTTCGATACAGCAGTCGATATGTGTCGCAGTTATCCGAGATAATAATTTCTACCACATGTTGTCGTGAGCAGTAATCACGCATTGTGTCTTTGGACGTTATGGAACGAATGCAGTTCAATTTCAAATCTACGTCTTTAGCCCGAAAAAAATGACGTGCGAAATGTACTCGGCGAAATCCAGACGTAAAGAGCGACAACTTAATCCGGAAGGAGTACAGCGGAAAAAAAAGAACTTCGAATTGGAGTGAACGGGAAGCCCGCGTTAGCATTTTCCCACATTCATTTGTTTATTCCGCGCGGGAAAAATTATGGAAAAATAAAACGACGTAGGTTACAAAACAGATGAAAGATGAGAAGTCGATCTTCCACATTTTTTCGAACTTGGAACGGAATTTCGAATCGCAATGGCATCCACGCGTGCTATCAGTCTTTTGTTCGCGAAAAGGCACCGGAGGTGCTGCCTGTCGTGTTAGTGCGAGGGACTAAAAAAATTGAAGAATAAGGATTTTTTTGTATGATGGAGATTCGGAATACGCGATGACTATAATCTGAAATTGAAAGAATTGTAAAAAAAATTAAAAATATTTATTCGTGAAATATCCACAGAGAAATAAGCATCAGTCTTGACCGGGTTTCGAACCCGCACCTCCCGATTTCGGAAAGTTTCTTACGTTTGATAGGGTATTGATAATCCGTATTTAAATCAAGCGCTACCTGCTATCAGGGTACTCTACTACCTCGCACCAAGGTGGCCTCACACGGCGGCGGCTGGAACCAGAATGACGTCACACAGGTTTTCCCCAGCATTCATACTTAGCCGTTGCGTTTTTGCGCGCTTGAAAATTTTCAATTTTCATTTATTCGCTAAAAATAGACAGTGTCATTTATAAATATAAAAGCGTGAAATACGTACTCCAGGAGTAATAATCTTTCGAATTAGGCAATGAAAAAAATAGGAAATTCCTATTCCTGTCCGTTCTTCAAAATATCTCATAATTTATCGTTTCCGTTGGATTTGTAAATGTAGCGGGGTTCTATTATGATGTTCTCCTTGTCCTTCTGAAAGATATTTATTCACCATTGCTCGAGCAATTGAGAATAGATATTCCTAGTCTCTAGCGGCTCTCAGCCTAATTTCGTATTACAACAGATTTAATTCCTGTAAAAATTAGATAGTTCACGTGGCTTTTAGACCAAAATTTGACCTCTTTTAACTATTCTCCCCTGTTTATGAGTTGATCGAGGGTCAGTTGTTGAGGGAAATTTTTCGGCACTTCATTTTTCATCACAATGTGACGTCATAAACTCCTCTCCCCTTCCATAGGTTATGAGATGATCTAGGGGCAGATGTTGAGAGAATTTTCAGCACTTCGATTAGGGTATTTTTAATTTTTCATCAAAATGTGACGTCATAAACTCTTCTCCACAGCCATAGGCAATGAGATGATCTAGGGGCAGTTGTTGAGAGAATTTTCAACACTTCAACTTGCGCATTTTTCATCAAAATGTGACGTAACAAACTCTTTTCTCTAGCCATAGGTTATGATCTGATCGAGGGGCATTGTTAAGAAGTTTTTCAGCACTTCGATTTGCGCATTTTTCATCAAAGTTTGACGTCATTAACTCTTATCCCTAGCCTTACGTTAAGAGGTGATCTAGGCGTAGTTGGTTTGAGGTTATTCAGCATTTCGACTTGTGAATTTTTCATTCACGACACGCGCGTTTCCCCTTCATTTTTTTCTTCGCATTGACAAAACCCTCACCGGCGACCCCTTCCATCTGCTCATTCCCAGTCCAATTTAGTTCCGAACACCATTCTCAGATGGGGTGAGTGATTCTTCATTTTTTTCTGATTTCTGTCAACACACAAAAGATGGCACTCACACACTTCCCGAACGTGTCATTGTTTCCCACCATTGACGGCGCTGGGAGAGACAGACAAAGAACACTTACACACCTGGACCCTCTTCGTATATAATATTCCTTGGAAATTTCACATTTATGTAAACATGGGAACATCCAGCCGCATTTATCAAAATAGAAGTTGTTGATTAAGTATTTTATCATACGGATCCTCTTCGTGTATAATATTCCTTGGAAATGTAATACTTATATTTACTTGAGTAGATCAAGGAATATCATATGTAAGTTATGGATTACGAATTTTGTCATCTGGAATATCTTTGCATAGAATTTCCATGGAATTATTATGTAAGTAAGAGATATAGAAGTTATTGATAACATATTTACCTAACTTTCCTATAAATTTGTGTATTATTTTAAACATGTATACATCAAAGAATATAATATGAAAGATGGAAGTTTTGTATTACATATTCACTCATCTTAATTCTTCATCCATAGAATTTTCCTAGGAATTTTTATATTTATGCGAACATATAATAATAATAACAACATTTAATTGCCCTGAGGGCACTATACATCAAGATGCAATTGCAAGTGTACAGGGCGCGTCAAAAGAAAAAATATTCGTAAAGGAAAAGTTACCATTCTTTGTAATGATATTATTTTACATTATAAAAACACTTGTCCTATGAAAATTCTGAAACTGTCTGTTTGAAAAGGTGTTGTATATAGATCAAGGAGTATCATATGAAGAATGGAAGTTATTGTTGAGATATTTATTCGTCTGGACACTCTTTTAATGGAATGTTCCTTGAATTTTTATATAAGTAGAAATATATATTAACATCATGCAGTTTCATATGAAGAATAGAAGTTATTGAGTAATAATTTACTCATGTGGAACATATTTACTTGCAGACTTTTCCTTGTAATTTTTATATCAATATGTGTCCGTTTTTCCACCGTTTATAACGTCACTTACGAGTATACAACTGTCATTCCATTAAGGGCCATCCGTGGTTTTACAATCGCTTTGTAAATTATAACTAAAACAAGGTGGAGTTGCAAAACAATCTACTCGTGTTTATATAAAAATGATATCTTATTTAGATTATTTATCAAATAAAACTGCATAAATTATTAATTTCTGTAACTCATTTAAGCTACACTTTAACACTTCTACCTACGATGTCATAGATAATTTACGGACGTATAACTGATGATTTTCAAGGCATGTCTGTGTATGACCTAAAATATTTACTAGAAAAAAGCATTTTCATTATCTAATCAGGGCATATTCTATCAAAACTCAATATCATCAAGAAAATCCTAGGAAAATCTCCGTACACACAATTTTCGTTCTTATTAGAAAACAAAAGCATTTTATTAGCATGCAACAAGGAAATAATACGTCGGGAATTGTATGGAATAATAAAGTTTTTGGGGGGAAAAAAATAACTTTCTGCCTTTTCGCGAAGCCGCCTTCATCTGTTTTATTTTCTTCAATCTTTCCCGCGTCTCACCACTCAAATTACTGGAGGCGCCACTGTAGCCTCCTTTTCTTATTCTTCTCCCCGTTCTTTCGCTTTTTATACGTTTCGTAATATTTACGGCACTCTCCTTGCTTCGGGCAAATGAGCTGGACGTCTTTTGCCGCCAAGACGACGATTGTTTAAAAAAAATAAGAGTCACGTCTTTCGATGTTCTTTTTTTTTCCTTTTTAGTTAACAGTTCCGCCGTCTCCGACTGCCCGCCTGCCTCCAAGTGCTTGTACATTGCCTTTCTTTTACGCTGAAATATTCGCTGAAGTTTCTTCGCTAACAGTATGATATATTTTAAAAGAAACTAGATAAATTATATACGAAATAAAGACCACAATTTTATTCCCTTTGCTTGGATTATAGTGTATCTTTTTAAAAGTAAAAACTCAAGTAAACTGCCTACAGCATTTCATGAGTTGATAACGTCATCTCTCTTCTGGCAGGCGTTCTATTTGCCGTTAATCAGGAGTACAAATTCGCGAAAAATTCCGCACCTTATTTCATGAGTTTGGGACGTCATCACTACTCTGGCCCATTCCTTGTTCATGGAGAACCTTTAACTGTGGGAAACGATTAATAGCTAGAGTATAAACTGCACCGAAATGATGCAAGGAAAGTGTGGACACCCTGTGCAGGAATTCCTTTCACCACAATTAAAAACTTAAATCTCACGAAAGTTACCTCACGATTTTCACGAGTTTGTGACGACATCACGTATCAGGAAAATTTACTCGTACTTTGGAAACCTGTCGTCCAAGGATAGCTCGTTTGTGCGCAAACACTCTTCACTACAGTTTAAAAGTAAAATCTCGCGAAAGTTGACGCCCTTGTTTACATGAGTTGGTGACGCAATCACTGATCTAGTCCATTCGCTCGTTCCTTGAGGGCCTTCGATTGAGGGAAGGTATTGTTCATTAGGGTGTAAACATTCGCTTAGCTATTATTTAAAAGTAAAATCTCGCGAAAGTTGACCCCCAATTTTCATGAGTTGGTGACGTTATCACTCATCTGGCCCACTCGATCGGTCCACAACTTTATATCGAGTGAAAAAAGAACTCATTAGAGTTTAAACTTTCTCTTCGTTTCAATTCAATGGTAAAATCTCGCGAAAGTTGATGCCCTTGTTTTCGTGAGTTGGTTACATCATCACTCATCAAGTCCGTTCGCTCATTCCTTGAGAAATCTTCATTGGCGGAAGTAATCGCTTATTAGGGTGGTAACTATCTCTTCGCTACAATTTAAAAGTAAAATCTCTCTGAATTTGACACCCTTGTGGTCATGAGTTGGTGACGTCATCGCTCATCTGACCCTTTCGCTCGTTTTTTTGAGAAACTTCCATTTAGCGAAAGGATTTCTTATATGAGTACAGACAGTCTCTTCGTTACACTTTAAAAGTATAATCTGACGAAAGTTGACCCCCAATTTTCATGAGTTGGTGACGTTATCACTCATCTGGCCCATCCGTTCCTTTTTCCTCGTTCCTTTAGAACCTTTTCACGAAGGAAAAGATCGCTTATTAGCTTACAGACCATCTCTTAGCTACAATTTAAAAGTAAAATCTCATGAAAGTTGACCCCAATTTTCTTGAGTTTGTGACGTCATTACTCTTCTGGCCCATTCGCTCGTTCATTGAGAAACTTTCATTTCGGGAAAGGATTCCTCATTTCAGTGCACACAGTCTCTTCGTTTAACTTAAACAGTAAAATCTTTATCTTTCTATAATCTTTTATTAAAATAGATGATCCTCAAGTCAGCCTCCAAAAGTTTTGTCACCCAACGTGCATTCAAATCGGTTTACAAAAGTTACCACTCGTGTCGTTGTCGGACAAATTAAACTTGTAAGAGTTTTGGGGGAAAATATGTCATAATTAGGGGTATTAATAGAAATTTATACACATGCTGATCTCATCTTACAAATTCATTATTTTCAATGCTATTCCTCGCAAATACGAACATTATGCAGCAAAATATTGTAAAAAGAGGATGCAATTGCACCCATGAAAGCGCAGGGGACATTATTGAAAACCGATTAAAATGCGACCGAATCGATAGCAGAAATCAGCTTTCCACGGGATGGAAATTTGGCCTCCTCTATGAAGTCCCCACGAGTAATATCTCCAAACAAATCAGCTGAACATCGGAATTAACTCGCGGAAACAATAGGGTGGTTTCCTTTTATTTTTTATTGCCTAAATCGAAAGATTATTACTCCTGAAGTGCGCATTTCACCCTCTTAGATTTTTAAATGACAACATCTACTTTTCGCGATTAAATGAAAAGTGAAAATTTTCAAGCGCGCGAAAACGCGACGGCTAAGTGTGAATGCTGGGAAAACTCCCGTGTGACGTCGTTCTGGTTCCCGCTGCCGCAAGTGAGGTGAACTTGGGGCGAGGCTTTGAGCGCTGATACGACGCAGGTAGCAGAGTACCCTTCTATCAGGTAGCGCTTGGCTTAAATAAGGATTATTAATACCTTATCAAACGAAGAAAACTTTCCGACCTTAGCCAGTTTTAATAGGTGATTATTAAGAGATGTTTCCCTGAGCTCTGTGCCTCATGCATGCATTAGTAACCTAACGACGATGTATAACTCCTATCTACTCGTATAGAAACTAGGTCCCTGTGACGTCACGTGGAGTGGCATCGCATGGGCGCCAATCTGGCCTTTTTCAAATGAGGTTAAAATTGACCATTAACATTTGTCTTAACTGGGATTTTTATAACCAAATAATTTGTATATTATGAATACACTAATGGTGGGTAAGGAATCGCAATCAATGCCTTTCGTTTTCTTTGACGAAGGAAACTACCCTATTGAGGGTGACGTCTTTCAAGCAGGTGGCGGGATCTTCCACCCGCGCTTATAAGAAGATAGGAAATGCTTCCCCACCCTCGCTTACAAGTCATCAATGTGTAGGCCTTTTGAGGAATAAAAAATGAACCCGTCAGGGTGAATATATATAAAAAAAGACGGTGGGGGAAAAAATGAATAAATATATATACAAATAAAAAAAGACAATCGCACACGTATGTATCCGCGGCAACGGCGGCGGCGAAGGAGGAAAATTAAAACGCCTCCTGGCGACAGATTGGGGTAGCATGGTAGGGGGGGGAGAAGACACGAGACAGGCGACAGGCGAGGAGTTAAAAAGGGCGCCGCAGTTGGTAGAAATTGGAAACACTGGGGAGTTGAAGAGGTAGATGTTTCGTGTGTGAATGAAAAGGGGGAAATGAATAAGTAAATAAATATATTATTTTTTATGTTTTCGTGTTCGAAATAATGGAAACGGATTTTTCAGTAACCTGACTTGTTTTCTGTGCTTTGATAATACGTAAAACATTTTGAATACGACTTTATGCTTGTCTTTATGTGTATCAATCATATAAAATTAGTGAACAAGTACATTTTCCTATTCGAAAGTATAATATTTTTGCCCAACATACTTAAGTGCCTGAAAAATTGTATTTTATTATTAAATACAAAGATATCATAATTGAATAAAGATATCAATAGATAATAATTAAATTTATGGATTGCGTGTTGGTTAAGTCTGTTGCTGACACAGGTTGTATCACTTTCAGGATTAAAATTCATTATAAAATAAATTACCTGTGCATCAATGTCCAAAAGAATGAAAAAGGGATTTCTGCAACCTGGATAGTTTTGAAGACCTATCTATCCTTTTATAACTCGTAATCCTTATTTAAATAACTTAATGCATGTCAGAACGTCTGTCAATCATACAAATTTCCTACTCGAAAGTATAATATTTTGGCACAACATACTAAAGTGCCTGAAAAATTGTATTTTATTATTGTATACAAAGATATCATAATTGAATACAGATATAAATACATAATAGTTAAAATTCTGGATTGCATGTTGGTTAAGTATGTTTCTGACACAGGTTGTATCACTTTCAGGATTAAAATTCATTATAAAATAAATTACCTGTGTATCAATGTTCAAAAGAATGAAAAAGGGTTTTTCTGCAACCTGGATAGTTTTGAAGACCTATCTATCCTTTTATAACTCGTAATCCTTATTTTTATAACTTAATGCATGTCGGAACGTCTGTCAATCATACAAATAAAGTGTCTATCTACATTTTCGTATTCGAAAGTGAAATGTTTTGGTACAATATACTTAAGTGCCTGAAAACAATTTGTATATCATTATTCCATGCAAAGATATCTTTTAATAATAATTAAAATGCTGTGTTGAATGTTAGTTATCTTTGATTCCTAAAATGTTCACAGCGTGTATATCACTTTCAGGAGTAACTTTCAATTATATATATTCGTGTTCGTAGTAACAAAAACGGATTTTTCTGTACCTGAGTCGTTTTGAACACCTCTCCTTCATTGGGTAATACGTAAAACATTTTTGATACCGGTAAAACCGGGTGAATAGAAACAATTTTCAACTTTGGTTTGAAATCTTGCATATTTGTAGTTTTTCCATGTAAACAATTTTTTGCCCAAACACAGGTCTCTGTTAGACCTATTTGTTTATAGTGTTTAATTTTTTAAATTTTATTTGATTTTAAAGAAAAAAATTAAAACATGGTGTTTCTATTCACCCCGCAAATTGGGGTGGATAGAAACTTTCTTTTCACCCCCATTTGCGGGGTGAATAGAAACAACTTACTTCAATTTCATGTTTTTTTCTATTGAAACGAATCGGGGGTGAATGGAAACAGTTAAATATGGTATTTTTAATTTGTAATGGATAAGTACAAATTTATTTCTCAACATAATGATTTAATTCAGTACATAAACAAAAGAAGTTACAAAACTGCAAGTAAACAAATTGAATGGGTAGACAATTACCGTATTTAACTAGATTAAATTATGATAAATAAATTGTGAGATCAGACCGGTCATCTTTAAAACATTTTTCTTGCGGGGTGGATAAAACACTGAAAGTGATTTGTTTCTATTCACCCCATAAATTTTGAAAATCTAACCTAAAAATATGAATAGTTTTTGAAATAATATTGTTAAAGTATAAGCTGAAAATAAGCCTGAATCTTTTATATGAATAATGTTTTTTACAGTTATTTAATTTTAAGAACACTACGTATTCCGACTTACCTGGAAAGTTCAAAGTGGATAAAAAAAACAAGAATCAAGAGGTAAAATTCAACATGACAAACAAACAGGAACCAGTGCTACCAACCAAACAAACCATTATTTCCCTTTCAGCCAAAAGTGTACCAACCTAAAAAAATAATAGTTGCCGCTATTTACCCATAGTTATGTAGGAAATAGATTATACATAAAAAAAGAAGTTTCGTTGCTCTTCACCCCAATGTTTCTTTTCACCCCGTTCTACGGTACCACTTAATGCTTGTCATTATGTATGTCAATTATATTAATATAGTGTCTACCTACATTTTCCTATAAGTGTATTTTTTTGGTACTACATAGTTTAGTGCCTGGAAAAATTGTATATTATTATTATATGCAAATATATTATTTAATAATAATTAAAATGCTGGATTGCATGCTAGTTATCTCTATTTGTAAAAAAGTTGAAATATAACATTTATATTATTATTATTATAGTATTCTACCGATTAAAGTAGGTTTGCATGGAGTACTAAAGAAGTGATCTGGGAGCCTCCCTTTCCTTCCAGCACTGCCTTCTTCAATTCACTGTAAGGCCTACTCTCCTTCAATCTATCTAAAAATCCTATTCTTTTCCTTCCCCTCCCTCGTTTCCCTAACATTCTACCCTCTAACACCATTTTCATTATCCCCTCACCGCTGAGTACTCCCTCCATCCATACCCTCTGTCTCCTCCGTATCTCATCTAAAAGCTGCCTCTCCTCACCAACCATGCACAACACTTCGTCGTTCCTTTTCCTCTCCGTCCATTTCACCCTCTTCATTCTTCTCCATACCCACATCTGGAATGCCTCCAATCCAAACGATAAAAAAAGAAAATAGTACGAGAAGGAAATTTTTACGTTTAATATTATCGTAAAAAAACAAAACATAAAATAGTATTTTTAATAATAATAACGCATAATTAATAACGTTGAATAATAAATTTGTTTTCCGAACGAAAAGAATGGGTGAAGTTGAGATGTAATGGTTGGGCTGTAGAAAATCAAAATGATAGAAAAAATCTGAAGAGCGAAATTCGTGTGACGTTAGGTGGACGAGTGAAATGTGTCGACAAATATATTTCGCTATTCAATCCACCCTTCATATTATTATCCTTTTAAAGACATTCTATTCTACGAAATACCCCCAAACTCCCCCTGAAGCGTTCTGTATGTTATTTTAGCCTCGCTGAAGAGGTAAGACGTGTGTAGGAAAATATGCACAGTGCACAATACGTGGGAGATGGGAAGGAAAGGGATTAATATTTCAAAATATTTCTCACAAAAGGTTTGTCTTCCCGCTTTTCCGCGTAAGGAGAAAGGCTTGAAGACAAGAAACATTCCGGGGGTGGACGGCAAGGGGAAGGGGAGGGGGCATTTGTAGGGAGCGCCTTCCGTTTTTCATTTGTTTTCTTCATCACGCGGACACCTTATAAATACTCGTTGAGGCGAGTTGATTGAAAAACAAATTGGCAAAAAATTATTCGTAAGAAGCACTTTACGTATGTTTAAGTGCCCATGGAGGCTTTCGTCAAAGAAAACGGCGTGGAATTTTGCAAAATTTGCGGAAAATTAGCGTGTGATGAGATAAACTCTGAATTAACGCAAAAATTAACGTGTAATTAGGTACATTTTGAATTCACTGAAATAAGCACTTAACATATGTTTAAATGTCCTAAAGGCTTTCGTAAAAGAAATCAGCATGGAATTTGCCAAAATTTACGGAAAAAATAAACTTGTAACTATCCACTCTAAATTAACGCCGAAATTTACGTGTTATTAGATACACTCTGAATTAACGCAAAAATTAACGTGAAATTAGGTACACTTTGAGTTCACTTAACATTTGTTTAAGTTTCCTAAGAGGCATTCGTAAAAGAAAACAGCGTGGAATGTGGCAAAATTTACGGAGACATTTCCGTGTAACTAGATCCACTCTGAATTAACGCAAAATTAAAGTGTAATTATGTACACTGTGATTTCACTGAAATGAGCTCTTAACATATGTTTTAGTGCCCAAAGAGGCTTTTGTAAAAGAAAACGGCGTGGAACTTGATAAAATTTACGGAATAATTAGCGTGTAATTAGATCCTCTCTAAATTAACCCAAAAATTAAGTTTTTTTATTATGTACACTGAGAATTCACGGAAAAATTAGCGTGTAATTGGATCCACTCTGAATTTACGGCAGAAATTGACGATTAATTAAGTCCACTCTGAGTTAAAGCAAAACTTAGCGTATAATGCACTTTGAATTAACGAAAAGTTACCAGGATTAGCTTTAGAGGATTAGCTTTTTATAATTATATTATTCCTGTTTGTCTTGATAATGGCGCTATATCCGTTCAGACTAGTCGACAGAAAATTAAAGTTTGTGGAACCGTACTTGGTTTTTGATTCGCTATGAATAAATTATACCTATCATTTAAATGTCCGAAAGGTAGATTTTTCAATTTCCGAGGTTTAGAATATTGCATGAATATCAAAGTTACGTATGCTATATGAATAAAATATATCCAAACTTTTCGTGTGAGGAAATGTTTATATTATTTCTCTTACTTTAACTAAACCTACACTACCAAAATGGCAAGTACATAAACAACAATAATTTGTTTATGTACTTGTTAATAGTTTGATAGCTTAAACGGGTCGTAATATTTTAAATAACTTGTGACAGTCACGAAGTTTCATCATTGCTAATATGGAGCCCTTCTAATACGTTCATACTTCTGGTTCCGATGTAAATATAAACGAGTCGATTGGGTGCTTGAATCCTTCAAGCGGGCAATTAGGAGGGTGGGAACATTGTTGTGTCACGTGTTGTCGAGTATTGTGTCCATAAGTGTTAAAAATATTCAAAAATTTCCCTGCCGGTTTTTGAAAGGGTAAGGAACTTAATTGTTTACTTTTAAAATTATTTGTTATTTTCAATATGATTTCATTTGACGGATAGTTCATTATTTGAATAGGCTTAGTTTAGCACTGAGACATAACTGGAATAAGGTTTTTAAAATTTCAAGACAGTGATGATTTTGTGGTTATTTTTCAACTCTTAAAGTCCAAAAGCGTTGTGATAAGCGAAACTTAAAAAATAAACGCAGATTCCTTAGATAAATATATAAAGATGTACCACTCGCAAAACATATGTCCATAATGCAGTGTGTAAAATACTAAATTGTAACGATTCCCCAAATTTCTTTGGTACTAAAAAATAGTTATTCTCAAGATATTCCAATTTGAAAAAAATAGCTTTGGCATATTTGCTATCATTATCGTATCGAATTATCAAGTATACTGACACGTGTATCGAAAATTCGCAATCCTGTTCCAGTCTTTGATCATCAACCCTAAAATTCCTGGTCAACTATGTACGTGGATAGAAAATCCTGTATGTAATTACGATTCGATATATTTTAAGAAAAAGCGTATTCAATATATATAGATCGTGAGACTACACACAAAGCATATTTCCATTGGGCATTGTGAGGAAGACCAAGATTTACCCATTCACCAATTTTCATTGGTCCAACGTAAATACTAATCATGTTATGCCAATTCGCGTATTTGCTACAATTATCGAATCGATCTTTCGATAAAACTGCTATCTGCACTGTAATATCCGCAATGCCGTAGATTTTAATTCCAGTTAATAGAAATCTTCTCTATATTTCCTGGTCAACTATGTCCTTGGATGTAAAATCCTATATGTTATAGCAATTCGACATATTTTAAGAAAAAGTAGATTCGATATATATCGAACGTGAGACTAAACGCAAACAATATTTCAATTGGGCATTGTGAGGAATCCCAAGATGAACCCATTCACAAAATGTCATTGGTGCAACGTATATACTAATCAAAATATGCTAATTTCAGCATTTGCTATAACTATGGAATCGATCTTTCGATTATACTGACATCTGCACTGTAAAATCCGCAACGATATTGATGTTATTTCCACGCTATGGTCATCTTCTATATAATTGCTGGTCAACAATGCCCGTGGGTGTAAAATCCTAAATGTTATAGCTATTCGATATAATTTGTGAAAAAGCAGATTCGATATGTATCGAATGTGAGACTACATGCAAAACATATTTCCATTGGGAAATGTGAGAAATACCAAGATGTACCCATTCACCAATTTTCATTGGTCCAACGTATATACTAATCCAGTTATGCCAATTTGCGTATTTGCTACAATAATCGATTCGATCTTTCGATTTTACTGACATCTGTAATGTAAAATCCGCAATGACATTTTTTTTATCCAGTCTATGGTCATCTACTATATAATTCCTGGTCAAGAATGCCCATGGGTGTAAAATCCTAAATGTCATAGCTATTCGATATAATTTGTGAAAAAGCAGATTCGATATGTATCGAATGTGAGACAACATGCAAAACATATTTCCATTGGGCAATGTGAGGAATACCAAGATGTACCCATTCACCAATTTTCATTGGTCCAACGTATATACTAATCCAGTTATGCCAATTTGCGTATTTGCTACAATAATCGATTCGATCTTTCGATTATACTGACATCTGTAATGTAAAATCCGCAATGACATTTTTTTTATATCCAGTCTATGGTCATCTACTATATAATTCCTGGTCAAGAATGCCCATGGGTGTAAAATCCTATATGTTATAGCTATTCGATATAAAGTGTGAAAAAGCAGATTCGATATATATCGAATGTGAGACTACAAATTAACATATTTTCATTGGACATTGTGAGGAGTAAAAAGATGTACCCATTCAACATATTTCATTGGTAAAACGGAAACACTATTGAAGTTATGCCAATTAACGTATTTGCTAGAATAATCGAATCGATTCTTCGATCATACTGACATCTGTACTTTAAAATCCGCATTGCTTTTGCTTAACTTACAGTCTATGGGTATCTACTATATAATTCCTGGTCAAATATGTCCTTGGATGTAAAATCCTATGTGTTATAGCAATTCGATATATTTTAATAAAAATTATATTCGATATATATCGAGCGTGAGACTACATACAAAACAAATTTCCATTGGGCATTGTGAGGAATACAAAGATGTACCCATTCACCAAATTTCATTGGTCCAACGGAAACACAAATGAAGTTATGCCAATTAACGTATTTGCTATAATAATCGAATCGACTTTTCGATCATACTGACATCTGTACTTTGAAATTCGCAATGTTTTTGGTTTAATTTCTGGGATATGGGTATCTACTATGTATTTCCTTGTCTACTATGTCCTTATATGTAAAATCCTATATGCTATAGCAATTCGATATATTTTAAGAAAAAGTAGATTCGATATATATCGAGCGTGAGACTATATACAAAACATGTTTCCATTGCGCATTGTGAGGAATACCATGATGTACCAATTCACGAAATTTCATTGGTCCAACGTGTACACTTATCATTTTATGCCAATTTCCGTATTTGCTATAAAAATCGAATCGTACATTCGACTTTACTGCCACCTGTATTGAAAAATTCGCATCCTATTGATAACCCCTCCATGCGATGGCCATACCCTTATCCCTCTCTTCTCTACTATCCCCGCTTTCAAAATTTCGCCTATGTTCTTATATTGGTGACGTATGTAGGGCGATGCGTGCATTTCTTACGGGGACCTAATACAAAAAGATATAAATTCATATTGATATATCTTCGTTAGGAAACAATACTCATCTAAATAATTTATGTGTACGCATAATTCATTTCTTCCCTTACATATTTTTATAATTTTTATCCCCGTAACTATGTAAATAGGTCTGAAAAATGGCTCAATCGAATGCAACCTTTTATCGATCATAACTTCGACTGTAATCGCTCGATTCGCTTGATTTAACTTTTGTCGAAGAGAAGACATTAACAGTAGTATTATATATGACTTTCACATTCATGCCTTGATTAAGAAAAAAGTTATTAGCGATTTAAGCGTAACCATGGAGATTGGTATCGATATAACTCGCACATGAATCGATCGAGCGAAATGGTCAACATTGCAAAAGTTGACCATTGTGATAAAAGTATTACTCTGAAAATTTCATTTCTCTAGCTTAAACGGTTGCTAAGATATTCAAGATTGCATGCTCCACAAAAAAATGGCGACAATGATTTTTCGCGTGCAGGACATTTTTCGGAATTTAATTATGAATAACCCAAGAGGGATACGGAGAAAGTGAGCTCAAACGTGAGGGTTCGGAGAACCCTCTAACGGTTTTTCCTAAAGAGTCCAAATTTTCATATGGCACATGTCTCAAGGCTGAAATCCGAGTTTGAAAATTCGCCCATCACGACAATGTTAAATCGAAATCGTTTATTCCTCGGAATTGTATCGACGTACGAAAATTTTAAGATAGCCAAAAAATTAACCAAAGAATTATCTAACTTTTTGGCAAAGGAATTTGTCGTACGATTATTGGAAGTTGGTCAAAAAAATTCCCAAAGTTTTCCCATAAGAAAAGCATGGAGAGCATTCAAACAGTAATAAAAAATACTAAATATCAATTCGTCGCTATGACAACCACACCAAAAAATCGACCAAAAAATCTAGTCCATGTCCATTGAATATAATGTTCCTCGGGCGTTTAAAAGTACAAAATAAATGCGAAAAAGTCGTAGTCCCATAAGGCTCCCATGTTAATTCAAGTCGATATATCTCGAAAACTAATCGACTTTTTCAACTTTTCAGATTTTTCCTCCCGATGAATTTTTTTTTACTTTTACGTCCAATATTCCATATACCCACACCTATCACAGTTTGGGCTACTAATTTGTGTCAATCACCCAATCAATGAATTACTTTCCAGCTTTAAATATGTAACGAGTCGATTGGGCGCTTGAATTCATCAAGCGGGTAATTAGGGGGGGTGGAAACATAGTTGTGTCACATATTTTCGAGTCATGTGCCCATAAGTGGTATAATATTCAAAAATTTCCCCGCCGTTTTTTGAAAGGGTAAGGAACTAAATTTTTCACTGTTAGAAATATTTGTTATTTTCAATATGATTTTATTTGACGGATAATTGATTCTTTGATCCATTAAGTTAACCATTGACACATAATCGGAATAAGGTTTTAAAAATTTCAAGAGTGTTGATTATGTGGTTATTTTTCAACTGTTAAAGTCCATAAGCATTGTGATAAGCCACTCTTGAAAATACAACGCAGATTCTTTAGAAAAATATATAAAGATATTCCACTTGCAAAACGAATGTCCATAATGCAGTTTGTAAAATACTGAATTGTAACGATTCCTCTAATTTCTTTGGTCTTAAAAAATAGTTATTCAATTTGCAAAAAAGATTTGGCATATTTGCTATCATAATCGTATCGAATTATCAAGTATACTGACACGTGCATTGAAAATACGCAATCCGATTGATTTACCTTCCAATCTTTGATCATCAACACTAAAATTCCTGGTCGACTATGTACGTGCATGCAAAATCCTATGTTATAACGATTCATATATATTTTAAGAAAAAGCATATTCGATATGCATCAATCGTGAGACTACCTGCAAAACATATTACCTTTGGGAATTGTGAGGAATACCAAGATGTACCAAGCACCAAATTTAATTGGTCCAACGGATACACTATTCAACTTGTGCCAATGTTATGTATTTGTTATAATAATCGAATCCATTCTTCGATTATACTGGCATTTGTATTGTTGAATCCGCAATGCTATTGATTTAACTTACAGCCTATGGCTATCTTCCACATAATTATATTGGTCAACTATGTCCTTGGATGTAAAATCCTATATGTTATAGCAATACGATATATTTTAAGAAAAAGTAGATTCGATTAATACCGAACGTGAGACTATACACAAAATATGTTTCATTTGGGCATTGTGAGGAATACCAAGGTGTACCCATTTGCCAAAGTTCATTGGTCCAACGTATAAACTAATCAAGTTTTGCAAATTTGCGTATTTGATAGAATAATCGAATCGATCTTGCGATTACACTGCCATCTGTACTGTAAAATCCGCAATGCTATTGGTTTAATTTTCAGTCTGTGTGTCTACTATACAATACCTGGCCAACTATGCCCTTGGATGTAAAATCTTATATGTTATAGCGGTTCGATATATTTGAAGAAAAAGCATATTCGATATATATCGCACGTTAGACAACATACAAAGCATATTTCTGTTGGGCAGTGTGAGGATTACCAAGATGTGCACATTCGCCAAATTTCATTGGTCCAACGGGTATACTTTTCAAGTTATACCAATTTGTGTATATGCTATAATAATCGAATCGATTTTTCGATCATACTGACATCTGTACGGTAAAGTCCGCAATCCTATTGGTTTAATTTTCAGTCTATGGGTATCTACTATTTAATACCTGGTCAACTATACCTGTGGATGTAAAATCCTACATATTATAGCAATTCGATATACTTTAAGAAAAAGTAGATTCGATATATATTGAATGTGAGACTACGTACAGAACAAATTTTCATTGGGCATTGTGAGGAATACCAATATGTACCCATTCACCAAATTTCATTGATCCAACGGTAAATCTATTGAAGTTATGCCCATTTACGTATTTGCTATAATAATCGAATCGATTTTTCGATCATACTTACATCTGTACGGTAAAGTCCGCAATCCTATAGGTTTAAAATCCAGTCTATGGGTATCTACTATTTAATCCTTAGTTAACTATGTCCTTGGATGTAAAATCCTACATGTTATAGCAATTCGATACATTTTAAGAAAAAGTAGATTCGATATATATCGAATGTGAGACTACTTACAAAATAAATTTTCATTGGGCATCGTGAGGAATACCAATATGTACCCAATCACCAAATTTCATTGATCCAACGGTAAATCTATTGAAGTTATGCCCATTTACGTATTTGCTATAATAATCGAATCGATTTTTCGATCATACTGACATCTGTACTGTAAAATACGCAAGGCTATTGGTTTAAAATCCAGTCAATGGGTATCTGCTATTTAATCCCTAGTAAACTATGTCCTTGGATGTAAAATCCTACATGTTATAGCAATTCGATACATTTTAAGAAAAAGTAGATTCGATATATATCGAATGTGAGACTACTTACAAAATAAATTTTCATTGGGCATCGTGAGGAATACCAATATGTACCCAATCACCAAATTTCATTGATCCAACGGTAAATCTATTGAAGTTATGCCCATTTACGTATTTGCTATAATAATCGAATCGATTTTTCGAACATACTGACATCTGTACTGTAAAATACGCAAGGCTATTAGTTTAAAATCCAGTCAATGGGTATCTGCTATTTAATCCCTAGTAAACTATGTCCTTGGATGTAAAATCCTACATGTTATAGCAATTCGATACATTTTAAGAAAAAGTAGATTCGATATATATCGAATGTGAGACTACGTACAAAACAAATTTTCATTGGGCATCGTGAGGAATACCAATATGTACCCAATCACCAAATTTCATTGATCCAACGGTAAATCTATGGAAGTTATGCCCATTTACGTATTTGCTATAATAATCGAATCGATTTTTCGATCATACTGACATCTGTACCGTAAAATCCGCAATGCTATTGGTTTTAAATCCCGTCTATGGGTATCTACTATTTAATCCCTAGTTAACTATGTCCTTGAATGTTAAATCCTACATGTTATAGCAATTCGATATATTTTAAGAAAAAGTAGATTCGATATATATCGAACGTGAGACTGAATACAAAACATACTACCATAGAGTATCGTGAGGAATACCAAGATGTACCTGTTTACCAAGTTTCATTGGTCCAACGTACACACTTATTAAGTTATGCGAATTTGCGTATTTGCTATACTAATCGAATCGTACTTTAGACACTGCTGACATCTGTACTGTAAAATCCGCAATCCTATTGATATCCCTTCTATGGTCACTCCCTTATCCCAGCCTTCTCTAATAACCCCGCTTTCAAAATTTAGCCTATGTTCTTATATTGGTGACGTAGACGGACGGGATGCGTGTATTTCTTACGGGGGCCTAATACAAAAAGATATAAATTCAAATCGATGTATCTTCAGTAGGAAACATAATTCATCTAAATAATTTATGTGTGCGCATAATTCATTTTTTTCCCTACATATTGTTAAAATTTTTATTTCCGTAACTATGTAAATAAGCTCAAAAAATGGCTAAATCGAATACAACCTTGTATCGATCATAACTTCGAGTCTAATCAATCGATTCGCCTGATTTAACTTTTGTCGGATGAATGACATTTTCAGTCGTATTTTATATGACATTCATGTTCAAAACTTGATTAATAAAAAAGTTATTAGCGATTAAAGCGTATCCAAGGATATTCGTATAGATATAACTCGCACATGAATCGATCGAGCGGAATGGTCATCATTGCAAAAGTTGACCATTTTAATAATATTATTTATCTGAAAATTTCATTCCTCTAGCTTAAACGGTTGCTAAGATATTCAAGATTGCATGCTCCACAAAAAAATGGCGACAATGATTTTTCGCTTGCAGGACATTTTTCGGAATTTAATTATTAATTAACCAAGAGGGATACGGCGAAAGTAAGCTCAAACGTGAGGGTTCGGAGAACCCTCTAACGGTTTTTCTTGGAGATTCCAAATTTTCATATGGCACATGTCTCAACGCCGAAATCCAAGATTGAAAATTCGACCACCTCTACAATGGAAAATCGAAATCGTTTATTCCTCGGAATTGTTTCGACATATGAAAATTCCGAGATAGCCAAAAAATCAACCAAAAAATCTAGCATCTTGCGTTTCAAGGAATTTGTCCTGCGATGATTGCAAGTTGGTCAAAAAAAATCCTAACCTAGTGCCATAAGAAAAGCATGGGGCACTTTCAAAAAATCATAAAAAATACTAAATATCAATTTATCGCATTGACAACCACACCAAAAAATCAACCAAAAAATCTAGTTTACTTCAAGGGAATCTCATGTTCCTCACATATTTAAAAATACATTAAAAAAGCGAAAAAGTTTTAGTCCCATAAGGCTCCCATGTTAATTCAAGTCGATATATCTCGAAAACTTATCGACTTTTTAAAGATTTCAGATTTTTCCTCCCGATGAATTTTTTTTTACTTTTACGTCCAATATTCCATATACCCACACATATCACCAGTTTGGCTACTAATTTGTATCAATCACACAATCAGTGAATCAAATCGCAGCTATTATAGGGACGTTAAGTAATATATCAATACTTGAAACTGTTTGTAGTTTATCAAAAAAAATGTCAAAGGATACCTTTACTCATTGAATATGTTCAGTAGTAGCTCTTCCTTTGTTTTTATATATTTTACCTCTCACTGCGATGTTTATAATCTACTTTCGCGTGGAGCTGTGGTTTGGGAAAAAATAAACAAATGAACGACTAGATCGCGTGTCAATTCGCGATGTCCATTGTCGGTTACTTGTGTTCAATAATGGACGCAACATTTGTTCTCCTGCGCGCATTGATATCTAGTCCTCGCGACGTCTGTCAAACCGTGACGCGTGCAAGTGTCATCCGCCGCACAAAATAGTCCATCGGCGTGACCGCGACATTGGGGCGAAGGAATTGATTGGCGTGTGACGAAATAATTGAGTTGTGCAAACCCAAAAATAACGCGTTTGTTTTGTGCATGACCTAACGATTTCAGACGTTTCGCTTCCCTCGCGTCTTTTTTTTCTAAGTTTGGTTAACAACAACGTCACAGCATGTCCGCTAGAGGAGTTTATAGTGTGACAGACGCGGTGATATAAAAAAGATAACATCCCTGACATCTGTTGTTGGTTTTAGAAACCACACGTGTCGGGTATTAATTGAAAGCGACTCTATGGACTCGCAAAAAATATATATAAGTACCTATTTCAACGCTAGGAACTCTATGAATAAAACTAACCGATAGTATCTACACTTTTGTTTTTCGACTTATCGGTATTCTTTTTTTTAATAATAATAATATTTTAATTTTTACAATGTTATTACATGAAATGATGTGATATTATGCTATTACAATCAGAAGGAAAAAAAAGAAAAAAAAGAACGTCCTCATAATAATATACAAAGAAAATATACAATAGTAAACAAAATATAATAAACAAAAAGACGAATGTTGGAAAAAAAGAATCAGTCATAAATACATCAATACATACATCTTACAATTTAGGTCCTGCTAAGCCAAAACGGCATGCCAGCAGGTGCCTTTGTTAATTTCTCATTTTTGCTGTATAACTTTCCGGACAAATATAATTTTATTATATTATTACCCTATCAACCAATAGGGTAGTTTCCTTCATCAAAGAAACCGAAAGGCATTGATTAGGATTTGTTACTCACCATTACTGTATTCATAATATACAAATTATTTCGTTTTAGAAATACCGTTTTTGACGAATGGCAATGGTCCATTTTTATCCTCATTTGAAAAAGGCCAGATTGGCGCCCATTCGATGCCACTCCACGTGACGTCACAGGGACCTAGTTTCTACACGAGAGAATAGGAGTTATACATCGTCTGAGTTTACCAATAACAGAGCTTAGGGAAACATCTCTTAATAATCACACATTAAAACTTGCTAAGGTCGGAAAGTTTTCTTCGTTTGATAAGGTATTAATTAACCTTTTTTAAGCCAAGTGCTACCATCCAGCAAGGTACTCAGCTACCCGCTAGCATCCTGCGTCCTATCAGCGCGCAGAGCCTCGATCAAGGTCACCTCACAAGGCGGGAGGGGGAACCAGAAATACGTCACAAGGAGAGATTTCCTTACCCGTCGCGTTTTCGCGCGCTTGAAAATTTTCACTTTTCATTTAATCGTGAAAAATAGTTATCGTCATTTAAAAATCTAAAAGCGTCAAATACGTACTCCAGGAGTAATAATCTTCCGATATAGGCAATAAAAAAATAATAGGAAACCACCCTATTTTTCAGAGATTTTTTAGAACAGACATGCTTTTAATATCCAACATTGATATAGGCAATTCGTTCCACAACCAAGGAACTGCGTGTGCCAAAGACCCTCTACCATGGAGATTAAAATACTTGAGTACGAACAACCTATTTTTTCGTCGGAGTTGCAATACAGAATCAATCTGGCGGTTCTTTGTATATTTGCTTACAAAATAGTTGTCACAAATGGGCACATATTTATAGTTCAGTTCTTTTAATAGTAATACATTTTGATTTTTATAAACATCTCTCACATTTTTTTTCATTTACCATCAAAAGCGCAACAATTTTCGACTGATAAACTGTTGTAAATATGATTATACGAGGGTAGGTACCGCCTTAAAATGATTGATGAGTTAAATGTCAATAAGGTAGTTTCCTATTTTTTAAATAGCCTAAATCGAAAGATTATTACTCCTGGAGTACGTATTTCACGCTTTTAGATTATTAAATGACGATGTCTATTTTTTGCGATTTAATGAAAAGTGAACATTTTCAAGCTCAGGAAAAACACGACGGCTAATAACGAATGCTGGGAAAAGCCCGTGTGACGTCTGGCTGCTGCTGTGTGAGGCCACCTGGTTGCGAGGCTATGAACGTCGCCACGAAGCAGGCCGCTTGCTGCCGAACATGGTGGTAGCGTAGAGTACCCTGCTAGCAGGTAGCGCTTGGCTTAATTATGGATTATTAATACCTTATCAAACGAAGGAAACTTTCCCACAATATGTAGTTTTAATACGTGATTATTAAAAGATGTTTCCCTGAGCTCTGTGCCTCATGCATGCATTGGTAATCTCAGACGATGTAAAACTCCTATCTATTCGTATAGAAACTAGGTGTCCCTTTGACGTCACGTTTAGTGGCATCGCATGGGCGCCAATCTGGCCTTTTTCAAATGCGGTTAAAATTGACCATTAACATTCGTCAAAACTGGGATTTCTTAAACCAAATGATTTGTATGTTATGAATACAATTATAACGCAGTAGGAGTCCCAGCGATAGTTAGGATGATGGCTAGGACAATAGCATTTAAATGAGGCATTACATTCCTTTCTTTCGTGTTTCGATTTACTTAATTTATCGATTATGGTGAGACAAGATCGATATATCGACTTCGTCCCCGTGTTACATTCCCCACTTTCGTACCCTGACAAGAGGCACCCTTTTTCGCGGGAGGGAATATCAGCCCCTCTTTACCCCTGATATAACCCCTCTCTCACCCCTTGACGCGCAGGAATATATATCCTTTGATCTTTCGTGAAAATTCTCCCCCATTATTTTCCAGAATGCAAAGCGGTTAATGTAATCCTCCGCAAAGATAAAAAATCCGAGATTGTGTTTTGTTTTTTTCTCTCTTCTTCTTCTTCTGTTATTCCCTATTGGGAGACGAGTAAGGAGATGTCTTCGTACTTTTTGGGAGAAACAAAACAGTAGCGCCTCAGGGTTGGCACGTCAAGGTTTTTTTTAAGGGAAGGGCGGGAAAAATTAAGAGGGTAGCGCTGAATAAGACGAGATTGAATTGTCAAACGGATTTGTCGATAACATTCTCTCTCGTCTTGCCGGAAGATGAATATTTTCAGTTAAACTCACCGCATTACCTCACAATTCCACTTTCCTTACAAAGATTTCCCCAAGGATAATTTTCCGCGACTGCCATTTATGTATATACATATATTAGGTACACAAGATGCGGCATTTGAGATTTCAAAGGAATTTTTTTCACTCCCCCCCTTCACAGTAACTTAACTCAGCAGACTTACTTAACTTTACTTGAATTATATTGTCAAAATTGCCATCAATGTCTTTGACATTCTCTTGACATACCAAATGATTTTACACAATTACCATTAATGTAAAATGAAGACAAGATGTGGCGTTTCAAAGTATAACAGAATTTTTAAATCCCCCAACAAAATGACTCAAGTTATCTCAATTATTTAACTTTGTTTAACTTAAATTGTCACACATGTGACTAATTGACACTCTTTCGTCTTGCCAGAAGATGATTATTACTAGTTAAACACATCGCAGAATACAAGCAGTTGCATTTTCCTCTTAGGCGAGGGTAGAGTTCTAAGTACCAAACCAACCTTGATTTGAATCGCTGAGAACGGACTTGAACCTTTTTTGTTGAATTTAATTTAATTTAATTCCCTTCCTTGTATGTGTGATATTCACGCGTATTTCACGCTTATTTCAAGGTGACCTCTACCCTCGCCCAACCAAGCCAACTTTCGGTTTAAACCGTGGACAGGATTTTAACTCTTATTTCTTCATAGCAACTTGATCCCTGCACTAAAAGTGTGAAATCCACAAGGTTGTCGCTTACTTCAAGGAGAGTCCTACCTTCACCTAACCAAACCAAACAGGTTGTGTATCTAAGAGGGGTTCATACTCTTTTTCTTGAAAGGACCTTTATTCCCTACTCTGAAAGTGTGATATTCAAACGCCTGTATTCTAGTCCGGGGCGAGCTTTACCCACACCTAAGCAAGCTACTCTTCGGGTTGTATCACTTAGACAGGCTTTGACTCTATTTCTTGAAAATAACTTGAGTCTGAAAGTGTGCTACTCACACACCTTTATACTAGTCCGGGGTGAGGTCTAGCCTTACCTAACCAAAGCAACCTTCGAGTTGAATCAGCAAGAGAGGATTTAACTCTTTTTTCTTGAATGGACCTTGATTCTCAGCTCTGAAAGTGTGAAATTTACACGTCTCTGCGCTACTTCGGGTGAGCTCTACCCTAACCTAACCAAATAACCTTCCGGTTGAAGAGCTGAGAGAATTTAACTATTTCTCTTGAAAGGAACTTGATTCCCTGTTCTTAAAGCGTGAAATACACTCATATGTGGCTTAGTACTAGCTGAGTTCTACCCTCACGTAAGAAAAACAAACTTTAGGGTTGAATAACGGAGAGAAAATATCCCTTTTTCTTGATAGGAACTTGATTCCATTCTCTGAAAGTTTGATATTCCCACGCCCGTGGTCTAGTTTTGGATTCCACATGACTTTGGCTTACCTTAATATGAGCTCTCCCCCCACCTAAGCATAACAATCTTTAGGGTTGAATCGCAGAGAGAATGAAAACCCTTTTTCATGAAAGTAACTTGATTCCATTCTCTGAAAGTGTGATATTCACACGTATATTCATTTATTTGTGGATTCCACACGCATTTGGCTTAGCTCAAGGTGTGCTCTAACCTCACCTAAGTAAAACAAACGGTAGAATTGAAACAGAGAGAATTTACCCCTTTTCATGAAAGTAACTTGACTTTTAATTCTCTGAAAGCGTGATATTCACACGCTTGTATTCTAGTCCGGGGCGACATCTACTCACACCTAAGCAAGTTATTCTTCGACTTTAATCACTGAGATAGGCTTTGACTCTCTTTCTTGAAAAGAACTCGATTCCCTACTGCATTTGGTCTAGCTGTGGATTCCACACGCCTTTGGTTTAGTTCAAGTAGAGCTCTAACCTCACCTAAGCATAACACACTTTAGGGTTGAATCGCAGAGAGAATTTGACACTTTTTCATTTAAGTAACTTGATTCCATTCTCTTAAAGTGTGATATTCGCACGCCTGTGGTCTGATTGTGAAATCCACAATCCTTTGGCTTAGTTAAAGGTGAGCTCTAGCCTCACCTACCCAAAATGTCCTTCAAATTGATTCACCGAGTGAGGGAGTAAATATATCCAGATTTTTTTCGAATTAAATTGCTCTCTCTCACCGTATTTTCGCGTTCATTCCGATCAAACCGACTTTATATCCGTTGACGTCCGTCACAAGTTTCGGCAGCTCCTGCTGACGGATAGCGCGGTGGTCAGATATGAACCCGGTCGCTACGCTACCCCGGTCCACCCTTTCCTCGTTCCCTCCCCCGTTCCGTTCCCCTCGACTGAACTCGGACCGCTGTGGAACCTTCAGCTTGATTGATGGCTGCCATTAGGGACTGACATTTTAAAGACCTTTCCGCTGTGACGTGACCAATATCAACTCTCCCACCCCCCTCCCTCTCCCCAACTTCCCCTCCACCCTACATTGCCTTCCCCTCCATTAGCGAGGTTACCAACCTTTGGGCGATAAACTATGCTTTCGAGACAGCCGAAATTTTGGAGCGCGTAGAAGAGTTGGAGCGAAGTAATTGTGGCATTGCTTGTGGTGATGGGAGGAACGTTGAAACGTGAACGAACTCATTTACAATTGCGCCGTCAAATTTGTTATTTGTAATTGTTACATCTTAATCTTTGAAGAAGTAGTGAGTAGGATTGTAATATCTTTTAATTTTCTCCAATAGGGAGTATTAGCACGCTAAAAATTTTAATTAATCATCATCATCTTAAGTCAATAATCCTGAGATTGGTTTGACGCAGCTCTCCATTCTTCTCTCCTATTCATTGACCTTTTCATAGCGACGTATTCATTCTATTTTACATTTTTTATTATCCATTGTCCTGTGTAACTCATTTGGGGCCGTTCCTTGCCCTTTTTACAGTCTTTATATCAACTCACCAACCTGTCTGTTTGTCTGGTACAAATCTTGTAACTGAAATTTGACTCACTTCCTGTGAAGCAAAAACGCTGAAATTTTGCACACTTCTTCATTTCCCATGACAATACATGAAAATATAACTTTTTCTCTCCAACCCCCCAGTCAACCACCCCCCAGTCAACCTATAGCCCCCCAAAACATGTTTTTGATCTAAGAAGTTCCAAATGGTCGATTTTCGTGTTTCGTGGCATTTTTAACATAGGGGTAGGCATTTAAAAGCATAGGGGTGGCATTTTGAAACATAGGGGGCTTACCATTCACTGAAAATTTAATAAATATAGTGAATTTTTTAATACGTCACTTTTGGTTTTTCGGGGTCACTGAGTTTTTTTGCTTTGTGTCATATATAAACGTTGCTCATCCCCTGTAATCTAAATATAAAGGCTGGTTTAAAAAAAATTTTTTTTATAAGAGCTTATTCCCTTCCACCTGTCCTTCAACGATTGTCTTCACCAGGCCATCATGCCTCATAATGTAACCGTCTAAGTTGTCCCGTCTTCTGCTTAAAGTGTTCGGTAGGCTTCTCTTTTCTCCCTCTCTTCTTAGCACTTCCTCGTTACCTACACGGTCAATCCGTCACTCTGGGACAGTGTTACCCAGATGTTAAGCGAATTAGGCTAGGAGCCGCTGGAGGCTCGGAGGCTGCGCGCTAACCTTAGATTGCTTGAACAATTGAGAATGGATATCTTTAAGAGCGACGCGAAGAACATAATATTACAGCTTCACTATATTTCCAGGTCCGACAGAAGTGATAAATTAAGAGAGATGTTTTGCCGAACGGATAGATATGCGAATTCGTTTTTCACCAGGACTATAAAGGAATTTAATAAACGGTAGTCCCAACTTTGTTTGAGCACTTAAATTTTTTAGCCGTAAACGGCTGGTGTCCTAACACCCCCTGCCACACGCCTTTTAGGCGGCTTGCGGGGTATTATGTAGATGTAGATGTAGATGAATCCATTTTATCTTCATCATTCTTCGGTAGCACCACATTTCGAATGCCTCCACTCTTTGACTTCTCTGCTGCTGTCAACGCCCAAGCCTCGCTTCCATAGAGAAACATCTCCGTATGTACCATCTGATGAATTGTTTCCTTACTTCTATGCTTGAATTTTCTTTGTAACAAGATATTTCTCATTGTCGAAAGCCCTCTTCGCCTACGCTATCATACTGACTATTTCCATCTTACTATTAATATTTTCTTTCTATATCGTATCATTATCTATTATGGCTATATCATCTTATCTTATTATTCTTAATTTATTACTATATTAAACTGACTATTTCTTTAAAGCGTTTATACACCATAATAATCGGTAAGATCATGATAAATCTATCACTTATCACACTATTTTAAGACATAAATGCAATCAGATGAGTTAATGCCGTTTAAATCACTTTAAAACCACTTATTTTCTCATGTAGAAATGCTTATTATTGGCATAGTTAAGTGTTAGCATAGATGATATTTCTGATTGTCGAAAGCCCTCTTCGCTTGCGCTATTCTACTGACTATTCCTGTATTGCTTCGTCAACCGTTGGTCATTCGGCTTCCTAAGAAAAAAAATCTTATCAGCCGTGTTTCTCAGCTTAATGTTTGACCTCTCTTTTGCTGCGTACAAATATGCCTTAAAAGTATTATTAACTCATTAGGACACGAGTGAAAACTGTCAAAATCAAATCCTCGCTCTTCTAGAGAAAGATGTTCCAATATGTAGCGCTTGATGAATTTTTTTACACACTATTATACTTGCTTTTTCAGACGTAAGTTAATTCTTCCCTTTGTAGAAAGCCTTCTTCACTCTTCAATTACATTTTTAGAAAAAAATACCTCTATTAAACTAAAATTAACCGAATTCGAGATCATATAAAGAAATTCAAAAGGATTTAAGGATTATATTCATTATTATTGTACAAGTTATAAGTTGGCTATTTGCAGGTGGTAACAGTTTATATAAAATAAAAAAAATAGTAAATGAAAAATAATTCGCCAAAATGAAACTAGATAGTGAATATTAAAAATACAATGATATTAATTTTACAATATAAATCCTTTACACCTCTTCTTGAAAAAATTTATGTGGTTAGGGTAGGGATTAAACAGTTCTGCAGGGGGTCTATTCCATTCCGTAATCGTCCTGTTGAGGTACGAGAATTTCTTTACGTTAGTCCTTTGTGGCCGGCATTTCTTCTCGTATCGGTGATCATTCCTGCCAATATAGCTGGGGTATTCAATCTTCTTCCGTTGTTCCCCCCATGCCTTTTCCCCCTTCAGTCACTATCACACTGTATCAACTGAAACTTCATAAGCACTTACTTCATATATCCACCCGAAAAATGTTAATTTCTACCCTGGCATTCCCTTCCTTTGATTACTGTAGTCTTGTTTATAATGACATGCGTAAAGAGCTGGATAAAAAGTTACAAAGGCTACTTAATTCATGTGTAAGATATGTATTCAATTTAAGAGTGGATGTTCATGTATCACAGTACAGAATCAGCCTTGGAAGGCTAAATATTTGTAACCGAAGACAATATATACTCGGTGCTCTTCTTTTTAAGATTTTCAGAGAGAGAATCCCTAATTATCTCCAAGAAATCTTTATGAACAGATCAGTAACCACTTATACTTATGTCATCTCGCGAAAAAAGTATTTACATCGGTCGCTTTTTGGAATTATCATCCCTGAATGTGAGTAGTCTCTCCCAGTTGCATCCTGCTAAAAGTTATAAATTTGCCTTTTTTTTACGTTTATATCCATGCCATTTTTAACCCTGTTAAGGTCCATAAAGATTGCAGCCATCAGATTGCGTAACAAAATGCGTTTTAAGGATAGCGTAGATTCCAAAAACACTTATATGAAAGCTATATCTGTTATAGTTTCTGAGATACTGCTTAAGACTTGAAAGTAAATTCAAATTTTAGACAATGAACGTGGCGATTGACAATAATTTTTCCCCGGGAAAAGATATTCGAGGCAATGTTTTCACGAAGCCGTCCCATAATGTAAAGAAAAAAAGGCTTACTGTGTTCGTTTACGTGACAACGATGATGACAGAATATTTCACCAAATAGTTAGCATTGCATCTTGATTATCAATTCTTTGGTGTATGCTGGTGTCTAATGAAATAATATGGTGGCCAGCATGGAGGTAAAAAAAATAAATTATATTGGTTTTTAAGACTTATACGTGAATTAGTGGTTGTGATTTTAATCCAATCCTTATTTCAAATCCTTTCCGATAAGTTCGTATTGATTCCGCTAATCGCGTTTCTTTTGTTTTTCCGTTCGAATTCATTCGTGAACGAGATCGAACGGATGAACCGTGGCTCCTGAACATGATCTGATCTTCTCCCCCCGTGATGCCTGTGCCTTTGACAAGTGACTGACGGGTGGCGATACAAGCTCAGGGGGCGAAAAATACGAATTGTATATTTTCCGCGGATTCCGGAGTTTTTTTTTGTTTTGTGACTGTATTTTTTGGCCGAGTTTCACGGACGCATCAAGTGAAGTGAGCACACAAAAAAAAAAACGCTAACAATTGACTCTCGATACTCCGCAATCGTTGAGGTTACGGTTTTATTTTATTTCGCTTTAAACTTTTATCGATGCGAGCAATACGTTTGTTCGGCTCGTTTCAATTTTACTTTTTCTCATCCGTTTTTAAGAGTTTTAAAACTTGATATCCACGCTGGGTTGATTTTTTTGGACCAAATTCACTGACGCATCACGTTAAGTGAAAACACGAAATAAATTTAAACTCCTTCAACGTAAAATTCATGCCTGTATACATTCATTATATACATTTTTTACCACAAATTGTTGGTTTAATTTCTTTTCTTCTGTATTTAAGTGTAGTTTTTCATTGGTCACGTTTTAAACAAATGTTTACTAAGTAGTGTTTTGTCTGAAGAAAAGAAGCTATAATTACATACCAAAGGTATACTTTAGTGTGTTATTCAGTTTCTTAAAGGAACGTATGACAAAGGCTTTAGATATGCATATATATATCCCTTCTAATATCTTCATTTCTTCACATTATATGTTTTCTATCACGTGTCGAATATAATGTTACACATTTATAATGTATAATAGATTAATGTATTTTGTGGCTAGTATTGCATTAAATTTATAGGATGCTAGCTTCCACACACTTGTGTAAACCATTGCAGCTATCTTAAAACCGCTTCATATTTGTTACTAAATTTTTCTTTTGATAATTTTGGAATCACTTATTCATTATTATTATTAATACTGCGTATAGAATATGTTTCTGCATTGGAGTACAGCCGTATAGGCGTATGTATTTTGACAGACGAATATTTATTCATAACTGCGATAAATATCTTTTATTCGCACGTTGTTTTATTAGTTTTCCGCCGTTTCCAGTACAATTCAACCTTGATTTTATAGTTTTATTCTTTGAAAATTGTCGAAATACGATGGGCAAAAATATATTTAAAACTATCTGTATCTACGTCACGTCATATAGCCTTGCCATTTTGTAAGCAGTCAACAAATATGGGTTTAAATTGTTCGAATTACCGTACTTGATAATTTTCAGAATCGATTTTATGAGAAATCCTAAGGCAATATTTTAAAAATTCGATTGATCGAAAGTCTATAGAATCGATTTTTTAGGCAATCCTTTGCTAATGTATTTAGGATTCAACGGATCTAATTTTTTTTAGTCGATCATAGTTATAATCGATTTCATAATCAATCCTCAGTCAATAAATTTAGCAGTCGATTGATCGAAGTTCGATGGTCGATACATTTCAGAATTGAATTTGTAAACAGTCATAAGTCAATAAAATTAGAATTCCGGAGATTGAATTACGGTAGCCGATAATTTTTCAGATTATATTATGTAAACATATTTTTTTAGTGTATAAATTTCGGATTCGATTTGTTGAATTTTGATAGGCGATAATTATCAGAATTGATTTCGTAAACCATCCTCAGTAAACAATTTTATGATTCCATTTATCGGATTTCGATTCTCGATAATTTTCTGGTATCGATTAGGTCGATTTTTTCGATAGTCCCCCTGTCGTTTCGCGCGCGCGTGTGAATTCGCATCCACTGCATCATCAGTCTGAGCGAAATGCCTGCACAAACTCCCGGTAGGCTTCGTTCAAATCGAATTTCATCGTAAACTCCCACCCTTTCGCGTTCACGTATTTCCCCTGCTCTCTCTCTCTCTCTCTCTCTCTCTCTCTATCTCTCTCAGTATATGTATATATCCCCGACTCTTTCGCCAGTAAATCGTTTGACGCAAAGCGATTGCCTAATGAAGCGTAAAACCCTTCCGTGGCCGCGACTTTCATCAAACGGAACCGTATACGTTCAGTTTGAGCCGAGAGGGGCAGGAGAAGGGAGAAAGAATAAAAAAAACAAATGAAGGATGCGGAAAATAAAACGAGTTAAAATAAAAGACTAACGCTGAGCGGCCGAGTTCGTCTGTGTGTGTGAGGGAAGGGTGGGACGGTTCTAAATATATAAATATATATATACATACAAATGAAATAAATATATAAATATAGGTTTACGTGAGAGTGTGTGTGCGTGAAAAAAAATACGCGGAAACAATTGAATCGCGTCACCCCGCAACCGATAAACACTCTTCCCCCCCTCCCCTCCCCCGCCCCCTCCTCCATCCCGACCGAAAAACACCGTGGCGGCACGCGCGCTCCCCCTCCGCCACGTTGCGGTCGAAAACCGAAACCGCGCCGGACAGGGGAAACAAAACACGGTCGTCACGCGAAGGCAGGAATTGAATTGATATGAAATAAAAAATGGGATGCGTGGACGATTGGGGGTGGAAAAGAATTGACTTGTCTTGATGGAAGTGCGGGATTAACGTGATGAAGAACATCTTAAGGCCGTTTTACACGGGGCACGGAATAGGGTGGTTTCCTATTATTTTTTATTGCCTATATCGGAAGATTATTACTCCTGGAGTACGTATTTAACGCTTTTAGATTTTTAAATGACGATATCTATTTTTCACTATTGAATGAAAAGTGAAAATTGTCAAGCGCGCCAAAACGCGACGGGTAAGGAAATCTCTCCGTGTGACGTATTTCTGGTTCCCCCTCCCGCCTTGTGAGGTGACCTTGATCGAAGCTCTGAGCGCTGATAGGACGCAGGATGCTAGCGGGTAGCGGAGTACCTTGCTGGATGGTAGCGTTTGGCTTAAAAAAGGTTAATTAATACCTTATCAAACGAAGAAAACTTTCCGACCTTAGCCAGTTTTAATAGGTGATTATTGAGACATGTTTCCCTGAGCTCTGTGCCTCATGCATGCATTGGTAACCTCAGAAGATGTATAACTCCTATCCTCTCATGTAGAAACTAGGTCCCTGTGACGTCACGTGGAGTGGAATCGCATGGGCGCCAATCTGGCCCTTTTCAAATGAGGATAAAAATGGACCCTTGCCATTCGTCTAAACCGGTATTTCTAAAACGAAATGATTTGTATATTATGAATGCAGTAATGGTGGGTAACAAATCGCAATCAATGCCTTTCGGTTTCTTTGATGAAGGAAACTACCCTATTGCGCAGGTTAGAGCTGCATTAATTTCTAAAATGGCGTGGAATTGCGCGAATGCATGAACGAAATTAGAACGGGGGCTATTTTGCCGTCTCGCATCCACGCATTCTCGCATGTGTTCTAGCAATTCACCGCTTTACACGACGCAATTTTGATTGCGCCTTCACACTGTACATCAGACTGCGCATTTCCGTGTACCGAGTAAAACGGCCTTTAAGGTAGTTACAGCACCTCGGTAAAAAGTAACAAGGATCTGATGAAGATTTGCTCGCCTATTGTTTGAAAACTTTTGGGGGGGGGGGGACTAGCTTTGGTCGTTCAATTTGTAACTTTATTTCGCACAGAAAAGTTTAATGAAAACACAATTTTAAGGAAATTATGACAGCAATTTATTAGTTTTTATGAAATGATGGATACTTTTTACTGATAGATACATCAGATACTTTTAATGATTATTTGCTTGAAAACATAATGATTTTAATTTTAGTTCAATGTCTTATATCAATATCACTTTTCTTCAAAGGAAACTTTGTTCATAGCTTTTGTTTCCAACTAAATCGGGTCAGTTGCCCCCCCTAGGAGCGAAAAAAGTAGATTAATCGAAAAAAACCCGGTTAAAAAAATGCAGTTTGTAAAAAAACATGTTTATTACACATTCGATAAACCACTTTAAGTACCCATTTGAATTGAAGAAAACAATAAAGCCGGCAAACTAAATATACATATTATTAAGTCTTCATTATTTGTCCGCTGACAGTCTCAGCCAGTTTCTCGCAAATATCTTTTTTATTTTACCATGGACATATACTTTCACGCACATATTTAGAGTCGTCATAAAAAATTTTTTATTATTATTATTATTACATAAATTGTTACAAGTCGACCATAATGTCGGGTGGTAACATAAAATCAGGAAGTACATAATACAGAGAAACAGAACCAGAATATATATCCATGATAAAAATAACACCCTAATTCTAATCACATACAACTGAGAATTTAACATTATCCCAATAAAACAAATTTAAAACAATCCATTAAATACATTAATTCTAATATAATACCACTAAAAAATAAGCATTGACCCAACTTCAAACTCTCTTTTTGAACCATTATGTACTAAATCAATAGGTCAGTGCTTCACACTTCTTCCTAAAAATTTTGGCATTTGAAGGGAAGATCTTAAAAATCACTTCAGGTAGGTCATTCCACTCTTTAATTCCTCTATGTAGGAAGGATTTTCTCAAAATGTCTGTTTTCTGTTTTTTCAATTGAATTTTAAATTTATGGTCTTTCCTTCCTATGTAGCAGGGTGAGCCCAACTTTAGACCTAATTCTTTCCAACCCTGCTCTTTTGTAAATGCTTTGTATACGCCGCATAGCCTATTAATGGTTCTTCTCACTTTTAGAGGTTTCCATCCTAAGCTCCCTAGCATTGCTGATACACTTTCCCCTTTGCCTCCAATGAGAGTCGTTTTAACAACTATTTTTTACAGTAAGCCCTCCCTACCCCCCGCTGGCTTCGCCCATGCCATGTGTTGTTTTTGAGGTATTTTACGGTAAAATCAGGATAATTTAGCATCGGCTCTTGGGGGTACAAAACCAGGGAGGTTATTTTTTTAAAATACAGGGTACTATGTTATGGATTTTAAACTGATTTTAACAATTTTCATGATCGAAGAAAACTTCATTTTTTAAAGAAATATTTTGTAAATTCATGATTGTTCAATATTATGTTTTCTTTTACGAAGAAAATATTTTTTTTTAATATTTGGCATGGGGGGGTTGTCCGTACCCCCGTGCCCCCTGGCTGCACCAATGTTTGGTCAACTATATTGTTGGAAAGTATGTTTATAATTTTAAGTTTGAATGGTCAATATTTAATTTAATGGTTATGAAGAACTGCTTATGATATATATAATATGCACTAATAAAATGCTGTTGACTTATATGTTCTAATAAATAATTTTTCTTATTCCTTTACAGGTGAGTGAAGGTCATTTACACCGCCTCTTCATAACGGCTGTTGTCTTATTTCCCTGTGAAGGTAGTGTAAATATTAGTGTTATTGAGATCAATTTACTAGGTTTCTAGTTCAGGAATTGCAACGATGTCAATTAGAAAAAGCGTTAAATTTCAATATACGTATTAGTTATTGCCAGCCAAGCAATAGTTATTAGGCAAGCCATGATCGTTCATGTCTTTTTTGTATTGAAAAGGTGAATTCAACCAACATTTTAAGAAGATTATAACCGCGCTTAGTTAATATATGAAGTTATTTGCTTGATAAAAAATATTTTAGATACACGTCTTATTCTAATATCATTTTTCATGGGTTAAAATAAAAGTTATTGAAAGCTTTCGTTTCAATCAAGTACTGATTTTCCTTAAAAACTTTTGCGGTTTTTGCATCAAGGGGGGGGGGGCAGCTATCGTTAATGACTATAGTTAATGTTAGGAAATATTACCGGTTATTTTTGTCTGTTTAAGTGGTAATTACAAGCCTGGGAAGTACTCTAGCACATGAAATGATTATCTTAACAGATAAATATTGCGTCATTAAAATGTATACCACAAAATAACACGTACTTATGATATTTCCTAAGTACAGCTGAAAATTTATACATTTTCGATGTTGCGTAGAAGCAACAATGGGTTATAATGGATTAAACTATTTTTTTAATTTCCACAATAAAATCGGAAAGGATCATTCATCATTCGATGTGATGTAATACGATCGGTGACGTCACGGCTCACGTGATAAAGCGTCACGTCGTGACGTGTCCGGATCACTTTCGTGTAATTTGGACACCGACCGGAAGTGACGCGTGTTGACGAAACCCCTGATTCGTTTCGCGGCCGGACCACGAGATGTCTCTGGAAATTCGTGTACGTGTTAAACGCTGTATTTTTGTACACAAAATGGCGTCGGATTCACCGCTACGGAGTAGATTAATGGCTTTTTAAGCTGGACCGAATGAATGCTCTTCTTTTTTTTCAGGATATTTATCCGAGCCGACACGTTTTTTCACGTTTCCTAGTTCTTTATATTCTTACCCCCATCGTTAAAGGGCAAATTTAAAATATCCGCTCTGGTTTATTCGCTCCCGCGGAATTCACCCTTCTTTTGTTAAGTTTAAAATTTTTTCGTTTCGTCATCCGTTTAGGAGTGGAAAAATGGTCTTTTTTTTCGTGTCGGTTTTTCTTTCCTTATTTTTTTGCCTGGTTGCTATGGTAACTTCACCTCTCGACTCGTCTTTCATGGGGTTGTGTATGTGTGTGTGTGTTGGTTTCCGGGGAAACCGGAAAAAAATAAATAAGTAAATAAATAACTGTGGCGCTCGCCGAGAGTCACTTGTTACGCCGTTTCGTCACACGTTCCGCGATTGTTTTTTTTTATCCCTCGTTTTTTTTACTCTCTTACTCTCTCGTCTGCAATTTAATTGTGTTTTATACCCCACCAGTCCCGTCTGTTTTTTGTCATCCAACGCTAGTGTTTTTTTATGAATATTTTTTCGAAGTTGTACATAAATATTTCCTTAACGGTCGCGTGGCTAGCGGGCACCGCTACGGTTTTGTTTCGAGTAAATTTTTTTCCGTTAATTTACTCGAGGGTTTTCAATTGTCACGTAAGCAAATTTGTGTTGCCAATTTCTTGTCCTGGAGGTTGTTACCATTTAAATTGGGTTTAACTCATAATCATATGTAAAATGATATGAAATATTAAATTTGCATTTACGATTTTTCATCTAAAATCTACATTTTACCATTGACTTAAGATGAAACGATTAACTCACGATTTTAAATTGGAAATAAAGAAATAAAACTTTGTCAGGTTCACTATTATCTTAATATATCCACGACCCGGATTTCGTAACGTGGTTACATCTTCAGGGACTCATCTTACATGCATCTTATATGGTAGCCTACCTTATATATACGAGTATACATGAACATAATGAATACATGAATCGAAGCGAAGCCTACGTTATCCATATAACGTAGGCTTCGCTTATATTTATACATACATATGGATGTGAGGACTTCTATCGGAAAGGTAAAGGACTGGTGGAGAGGGTGGGGATGGGGGTTAAGCACGGAATTGAAGGGGGGGGGGGGGGAAGGGGCAGCCTTGATTTGGGACGAGGGTTTTTCCTGTGAAGGCCGTTTTACACGGGGCACGGAATTGCGCAGGTTAGAGTTGCACTAATTTCTAAAATGGCGTGGAATTGCGCGAATGCATGAACGAAATTAGAACAGGGGACTTTTTGCCGTCACGCATCCACGCATTCTCGCATGTATTCTAGCAATTCACCGATATACACGACGCAATTTTGATTGCGCCTTCGCACGTACGTCAGATTGCGCTAAGATTGACTTAAGATGAAACGACTAATTAACTCATGATTTTAACCCTGAATTACCCCTTTCGATCGACACTGTAGACATTAGTCCACAAAAAAAATTTCCTGTCCCAAATTTTTTCCATATATTGGTCACTAAACCGCTATTCAAATGGTCGTAATTTATGTATGGCATATTGTTACAAGTAGGAATTCGCCTGGTGGTAGCATACGGTCCGTATTCTTAGTGGTGTAATGTTTCTCGAGCTATCAGGGTTTCCACGGAAGGACATATTATTTTGTATCATCGTCATTGATCATCAGTCCAACTGCACGGGTTTCTCTTATCAGAATTTCCGTCTCGATTCTTTAGTCTTAAAATTAAAATTATTATATTTATAAATTAGTAATTAATTAATTATTTTAATTATTATAAATTAAAATTATTCATTGTCAAATCATCCGTGTTGGATTTTGATGTAAGTATTTCACTGATAAAATCCTGCGACCTGCATTAACTCAGAGAAATACCAATGAAGACCTTGTCGTAATGAAATTAATAAAATCTTTATTATCGCTTGAGAGGTTTGCCTTTGAAATTTGAAACGTGCATAATGCACTTGTGGCGGCATCTTTTTACGTCAGTTTGAACTACTTTGATAGGTACCGAAGGGAAATATCAGTTTTAGAATCTGTAGGTGACAGCTTATCAATTTCTATGTTTCGAATTTAGAGGGATACATATATATGCGATGTTCATAAGCTTTTCAAACTTGATCCTATGTCGTTGATATTAACATAAATTTCTTAGTCTACCTCTTTGATTTCCAAATACTACATTGGTTATTTTTTATTTTCGTTTATCAGCGTTTTAACTCGCCAAGCAGTACGCTTGAAGACTTTTTTTCGATTTGAAATAGCTGATTTAATAAGCCATGCCTGTCAAAGCCCCGAGTCCCGATCAAAAGAAGATATGATTTTAAGAATATTTTTTGGCACTTTATCTTTTCTGACCTGATGGAATTAAATTGAAGTAATATGCGTGTAAATTCGAATCCATTGCATTTACCGTTTACAATACAATTCTCCAATTTGGGAACAGACATGTAAAAATTGATGAAAATAATACTTCGTATCTGCGATTACTTTTATGAATTTTTTTATCTAAATAAAATGTGCAAGTATTCTTTTTAATGCGAATCGCATGAATTGTGTATACCTTGGTCTTCAATTATACCTTTTCATAATTAGATATTTTCATCACCCCTGTAGTGAGTATGGGGTTTACTCGATATCTTTCCCTACACTCTATATCCTGTTACAATTGCTCTTTTACTTAAAAGGTGAATGTGTATTACATTGTTAAACGTAGTTCATTGGTCAAGTGTACATTTATTTTTCACGTAATAACTAAGATTGGTTTGACGCTGCTCTCCATTCTTCTGTCCTATCCAATAGCCTTTTCATAGCGACGTATTTCTTCTCTGTTACATCCTTTATAACATTTTGTCCTACGTAACTCATTTGGGGCCGTCCCTTGCCCTTCTTCCCTATCACCTGTCATCCTACGATTGTTTTCTTCAGGACATTATGTCTCTTAATGTGGCCAACTAAGTTGTCCCGTCTTCTGCTTAAGGTTTTTAGAGGAAATCTCTTTTCTCCCACTCTCCTTAGCACTTCCTGGTTACTCACACGGTCAATCCATTTTATCTTCATCATTCTTCGGTAGCACCACATTTCGAATGCCTCCACTCTTGACTTCTCCGCTGCTGTCAACGTCCAAGCCTCGCTTCCATAGAGGAACATATTCCATGTGTAGCATCCGATGAATTGTTTCCTTACTTCTATATTTGTTTCCATACTGAATTTTTCCCTTGTACCTTTCCTTCTACGATTGTTTCCATCAAGCCATCATGTTTCATAATGTGGCCCACAAAGTTACCCCTTAAGTTCTGCTTAAGGTTTTTATAATATTTCTGTTTTCTGCCGCTCTTCTTAGCACTTCCTCGTTACTTACACGGTGAATCCATTTTATCTTAATCATTCTTATGTATAGCACTACATTTCGAATGCTTCCACTCTTGACTTCTCCGCTGCTGTCAACGTCCAAGCCTCGCTTCCATAGAGGAACATATTCCATGTGTAGCATCCGATGAATTGTTTCCTTACTTCTATGCTGGTATTCGCTGCTGTGAAAAGATTCTTTTTTGTTTAAAGCCGTCTTCGCCTGCACTATTCTACTGACTACTCCTTTCCTAATATTATTACTTTTTTACTATACTATTTTATTATCTATTATATCTACATTTTCTTATTTTCTTATTCTTACTTTTTTACTATATTCTACTGAGTATTTATTTAATGAGTTAATGCACACTAATCATCGGTAAATTCATGCTAAATCATTAAGTTATTATGCTATTTTAGGAATGAAGTACAATGAAATGAGTGTAAAAATGTTTAAAACAACTCATTTTCTCATGTAGAAATGTTAATTTTTGGTATTGCTGTTTATTTTTTTCAAAGACTCTGAAATATACTCTTACATTATAGCTGAGACAGGATTGCATTTTTGAATTGAAGTTTTTGCTTTATACGAATATGTTTTTGCCTGATAACATTTTTAGCACAATATGTTTAAAATATTGAAGCTAAGTTTTCAGTTTTTAGGTTTAAAGTTAGAGAAATCTTATAAAAAATGGAATTTGTTAAAGTTCGAAGTGTTTTCAATTTTTGGCCTAACAATTCGTTGGCCTAAATTTGACTTTTGAACTTGAGCAGTAAAGGATATGGTGGGCAGAAGATATTTAACAGAAATTTAATGGGTGGATTAGTGAATAGTGTTTATCAATTCGCATTCAATAAAAAATGTAAGAATTTCGACTGCTCTACGATAACCAGTGTTCATAATATTTTCAAATAGAATCCAGTTCGGCTGTGTTTAAATTTTGTTCATTAAATGACCTGCATAAGTTTCTAGCAAAATAAATTTAATTTGACATCAATGTATGCAAAATGTACATTTACAAGGTTGGCACAATTTGGAGCAAATATTTAGCTATCAATTATATAATTTAACCCATCAGTATTGAAAAAATAAAGAATTAAAAACATGCAGAAAGTTTATGAACCCATAGTGTTTATGAAAGCTTACATTTATAGAAAGCCGAAGTCAATCAGTCAAAATTAATAATGCTTAAGAATATACTTCGAACATATTTCGATAGATTTTTAATCTCGCTTATTAATCATCTCCCGCGCCATATTTCGATATAACTCGTGGGTAGGAACTAATTTTCCATCATCTCCTCAGAATGAATACAATTTTGAGTTCCTTGAATTCATAGAATTTCTCCGCTGAAAGAATTTCTTCCGAATGGGAATGTTTTGAGTAAGCTCTGTGCGCTGGAAATTCTTTTGTAGAAATATTTCTTTTCCTTGATTGAAAATTACTTTGACGACTACCTGGCACGTCTAGCCTGCTTTAACGTGCATCAAATTATGAGATTTATATTATGTCTGATAGCTTTCACGAAATCTCCCCATATTATGAATGAAGTTTGAACTATATGCCCCATTGCATTCATTAGGGTCATACTAAAGAGCATACGTGGATTTGGAAGGGGGGCGAACAGGGGCTCGTCCCCCCCCCAAACGCATGAATAAATTGGAGCATTTATTTTATAAAGTTTTTGGAGAATAAATCGCTAAGCCCAAATACTTGCCCGTTTTGGCAATAAAAAGTGATAAATGTTAAAGTTTATAAATAAGCGAAGGGTTGTCAAGGGTAAAAAGTTGTCGACAAGTTACCAGTGCAGATGAATAAATAAGTTGATAGAGACAACTACATCGTGTATAGTTAAGGAGAATAATTGAGTTACATTAAGAGAAAGCGTTGAAGTTAATAGTAATTGTTTTAACGAAATGTTAATTTGAATCAACAAGGGAAAGTGGTGAAGTTTTTAAATTAGCAAAGGGTTGTCAAGGGTAAAAAGTTTTTGACAAGTTACCAGTGTACATAAATAAATAAGTTGATAGAGACAACTACATCGTGTATAGTTAAGGAGAATAATTGAGTTATTTTAATAAATATAGCATTCAAGGTTATATTGACGAAGTTTTAAGTTTGTCTGAAGAATTTTATGGTTTTAAGGCCGTTTTACACGAAGCAAGCACTTGCACAATCTTACGTGTGTACGAAGGCGCAGTCAAAATTGCGTCGCGTAAAGCGGTGAATTGCGAGAACACATGCGAGAATGCGTGCACGTGAGAAGGCAAAATAGTCCCTGTTCTAAAGGCCGTTTTACACGGTACACGGAATTGCGCAATCTGACGTACGTGCGAAGGCGCAATCAAAATTGCGTCGTGTAAAGCGGTGAATTGCTAGAACACATGCGAGAATGCGTGGATGCGAGACGGCAAAATAGCCCCCGTTCTAATTTCGTTCATGCATTCGCGCAATTCCGCGCCATTTTAGAAATTGATGCAGTTCTAACCTGCGCAATTCCGTGCCCGGTGTGAAACGGCCTTTACGATTGAGTGAGAATGATAAACAAATATTGAGTGTATGCAACCCGCGTGCCACCCAAAATGTCTGCCTGGGGTGGCACGCGCTCAGTCTTGGAGTCTTTTCTCGGGAATCACTGGTCACAATTGGAATATGTTTGAAATACAACATTTAAAAAACAACGTTTAAAAGGTTACGATAGAAAATCAGTTGAAAAATACCAGCGCCTTCTCATCACCATTCATATCCGAAAACAGCTAAGTATGCCAAAATATTTTCAACTTTGAGTGCGATGCGGTACGTCTTCCCGTTATATAATTGCAATAATATTTTACAGGATATGATTTTACACTGATTGGCGTAAAATGAGGGGGTGTCCCGAAAGAAATTCGAAAAATAAGGACCACCCCCATATGCCTCATTAATCAGCTAATGTTTTCACATATACGCATTTCTTCTCTTTCACATCTTACTTTACCAGTTCCATGTATTTTGTTCGAAGTATTCCTTCCCTGTTCTAGCCATTAACTTGTCCCGCGACAATTGTCTTCATCAGGCCATCATGTCTCAAGATGTGGCCTATAAGGTTGTTCCGTCTCTTAATAAGGTTTTCACCGTATAGTATGGCATAAATATATAAAATAATGTAATAATAACGAGCGTGAATATTCACTAAAATCATCCTCAAAACCTTCTCTGTTTAGAGTACAGAGAGTACCTCTTCCTATTAAGGTTTTCATGAGGCTTCTCTTCTCTCCTACCCTTCTTAGGACTTCCTCTTTACTAACTCGGTCGATCCATTTATTCCTTATCATTCTTCTGTATCACCACATTTCGAAGGCCTCTATCCTTGCTTTCTCCGCTACTGTCATTGTCTATGCCTAACTAATCAGCTAATCTTTTCACAACTACATATTTCATCTCTTTCACGTCCTTCTTTACCGTTCCATATATTTTGTTCGGGGTCTTCCTTTTCCATTCTTGCCTTCTACTTGTCCCTCGACGATTGTCTTCATCAGGCCATCATGTCTCAAGATGTGGCCTATAAGGTTGTTCCGTCTTTTTATTAAGGTTTTCATGAGGCTTCTCGTCTCTCCTACCCTTCTTAAGACTTCCTCGTTACTAACTCTGTCTATCCATTTGGTTCCCATCATTCTTCTGTAGCACCACATCCCTCACTAATCTGCTAATCTTTTCACACCTACGTATTTCTTCTCTTTCACAGCCTTCTAGTAGTATAATAGACATGGGGACATAGGATTGTTTCATATATTTTGTTCGGGGTCTTTCTTTACCGTTCTTGCAATGAACTTGTCCCTCGAGTGTTGTCTTCATCAGGCCATCATGTCTCCAAATATATCCTTTAAGGTTGATCAGTCGTCTTATAAAGGTTTTCATGAGGCTTCTCTGCTCTCATATTCTTCTTAGGAATTCCTCACTCCTAACTCGGTCTATCCATTTGGTCCCCATCATTCTTCTTTAGCACCACTTGCCTCACTAATCAGCTAGTCTTTTCACACTCACGTATTTCTACTCTTTGACATCTTTCTTCACCTGTCCCATATATTTTTTTCCAGGTCTTCCTTTTCTGTTCTTGCCATGCACTTTTCCCTCGACTGTTGTCTTCATCAGGCCATCATGTCTCGAGATATATTGCTGATAAGGTTGTTTCGTCTTCTTATAAAACTTTTCATGAGGATAAACTTCTCCCTTAGTCTTCTTTCACCTCAGCCTCCATCCTTGATATATCTCTGCTGCTGTCTTTGTCCATGCTTTGCTTCCGTGGGGAAGCATACTCCAAATAGAGCCAGGGCATTATGGACAACGCGTGTTTTATCATCGCACATGCGGGGATGATGATGTTTTTGATGCAGTACGAAGTTGTTTCCGACATTGACCATTGCATTGGTACCGTGTAGGCTGGCATGCACTCCCTTCGATTGTCGTCAATCCATAGTATTGATTGGAGATTAACTTGAAAAATACGGTTGTGTGGCTAAAAGATTGGGGAACATCGTGGCGTATTTGAATGCTGAATAAAACAACCTCAAGTTTCAGAAATACACTCCTGATTATCCGAGCTAATGGTGGGGAGAGACGGCACGAATAATCGGAAAACACGGTTAATCCAATCTTTCATTTAAATGTCTTGTAATGCTCATAATTTACCTGAAACAAACAATATGTTATTATTTATGCCGTTATTCTAACAGGAACACGGTGCTCCCGTGAATGCAGCTACCGCGCGATTGCTTCCGTTTTACGAAGGGGATTCTAACGGAAATCATAAGCCCAGTTCTAGCATTAATACCGTATTAATCCCAGCATTAATACCGTAATTCCGAAGATTTTGCATCCGATTAAAAAAAATAAATATCGTGGAAAAAGTTGAGCGAGAGTGAAAAATCATGCACGGATAATCCGAAACCCCGGATAAACCGCAGCCGTATAATCGGGAGTCGAGTCTGCTGTATTTTTATTTATTTATTCCAATTACCCCCGAAAACTGCACAATGAGGCCTTTACCTCGGGAGCTTGAACAACTGAGGGAGAGAGAACAATGAATAGCAGACGATCACGCACCCATGTCGTAGAGGGGGCAATTCATCCATTCGGGACTCGAACCCGCGACCTTCGTTATAGTAGGCGAGGACTTTATGCCCGCCTCCAGCGGTGGCCGACGAACGTAAAGGTCAAACTTTAGCTGAATCGAATATTTATTTGAAAAAATAAATCGTCGTTATTTTCGCTGCCGTAATTCTTACATTTTTGTTACCTTCTCGTCCGTGAGAAATCAGAACATTTTAATTTGCCTCCGTGAGTCGAATAAAACAAAAAAATAGCTCTTCCCAAAAACAAGCTTGTCTGTAAATGCGATGAAACGTTTTCAGACCAACCGTAGGTGGGGGTGAGGTGAGTTTGAATTCAAAATTTTCCGTTTGGCAGCGATTATCCAATCAGGCGTTAATAATTCGCACAAAAGAACGGTCAGCGGTAGAGAGAGAGGTAGGGAGAGAGACAATTTGAAATGCCGCGGATCGCTCAAAAACGTACTTCATCTGTTTTAGCGCACGCTCTTTTCCGCTTCTTTTTTGTTTCTTTTTCGTATTCCCTTTTTAACGTGGCTTTGGAGTGGGGGTGCTTGGGAAGGGTGTGGGAGAGAAACGTATGGAAGTATAAAAAAAAATGACAATCGTTTTCCGTTGCGGAAGAATTTTTGTCAGGAAAGAAATAATAATATCGAAAAATGAGAAAAGATTGGCGAAATGATTTTCGGATTCCGTCATAAAATTTTTATAATCTTTGAAGCTGTGGAGCAGTGAAGTTAATTTTTAATTCAAAACTTAATTTAATTGTCCGGCCACCTCCAATACAGGCCAACCACTGAACTAACATGAAAAATTTAGTATTTCAAGCGTCAAAAAGACTGTTTTCACACGTAGGAATGACTTGAAATTAAATATAAAAATGGAATATGATGCAGATTTTTTTCGGAGCATTATTTGCGTGAAGTTTTCCAAGGATTTTCACCGATACCTATTTCCATTAACAAGGACCACAAGATAGAATGGTCGGAAAGTTTCCTTCGTTTGATAGGGTATTAATAATCCTTATTTAAGCCAAGCGCTACCTGCTAGCAGGGAACTCTACGCTACCGCCATGCTATATCGGCAGCAAGCAGCCTGCATCGTAGCGGAGTTCATAGCCTCGCACCAAGGTGACCTCACACAGCAGCAGACAGACGTCACACGGGCTTTTCGCAGCATTCATACTTATCGGTCGCGTTTTCGCGCGCTTGAAAATTTTTACTTTTCATTTGATCGCGAAAAATAGATATCGCCATTTAATAATTTGAAATCGTGAAATACATACTCCAGGAGTAATAACCTTTCGATTTAGGCAATGAAAGATAACTATCTGATTGGAATTTAACTAATCAATCATTGTTAGGTGGTACCCCTGTATAATCATTTTTCCGACACTTTATTTGTCGAATACCGATTAATCGAGCAACAAAAGTGTAGATACTATCGATTAGTTTTATTCAAAGAGTTCCTAGCGTTGAAATAGGTAGTTATATATATTTTTCACGAGGCTATAGAGTCCCTTTCAATTAGTAACCGACACGTGTGGTTTCTAAAACCAACAACAGATGTCAGGGATGTATTCTTTTTTACACCACTGCGTCTGTCACATTATGAACTCCTCTAGCGGACATGCTGTGACGTTGTTGTTAACCAAACTTAGAATAAAAAAGTCGCGAGGGAAGCGAAACGTCTGATATCGTTAGGTCATGCGCAAAACAAACGCGTTATTTTTATATTGCACAATTCAGTTATTTCGTTTGTTTAAAAATCTAAAAGCGTGAAACACGTACTCCAGGAGTAATAATCTTTCGATTTAGACAATAAAAATAATAGGAAACCACCCTACTTGACTGGGAAAATCAACTAAGTTCGCGGTAGCCGAACCAGCAGCGCTGGGCCACACAATCGACTTTAGGAAGGAAAAATTGTAGCCAAAGCGAAAGGTTTCAAAGAGTGACTGATCAGAGAGGCCATAGAAATAACTAAGGAGGTGAAGAATATTTTCAACATGAACACTGGCCTTAAAATTAGCCGTACTTGGCAACCCGTAATCCGGAAAAGCTATCAACAACCTATGTATATGGATTTAAATTCCTAACTCTTCAGAATCCCTTGAGAAAGCGACCATCATAGGTCAGGAAACGTTTGGGCCACCCAAACATTTACGCGGCGATCCAAAAAAATTTTTATCTAACATGACGGTTCTTTTTATTTCCGGCCAAGTAACATGAGAGCTGTATTACTTTATAGTTTCCCCTCAATATTTATTTTCATTGTAGACTATTCATTCCTTTCTGATGACTTTGGAATTATGCGTTGAATCGTTGGTGAATCTTATGCAACGAAATCTACCGGTTAATAACTCGAGTAAAATCCACTTCATGGAAGAATTATACGAAATTAATTTTTAAATACATACACCAACATTAAATATGATACTATTTTCTCCTAGCTAATTATTTTCGTGCGATCTTTTCGGGCATTCAACCGGTTCTTTTTATCTCCGTTCAATCATGAGTAATCTGACAGTTGTATTTCTTTATAGCTTCTCGTCAATATTGTTTATTCATTGTAACCTATTTATTCAGCCTGATGGCGATGGACGTGTACTTGGAAACGTTAGTAACATACAGCGAATTCCACCCGTTAAAAACGTGAGAAAACATGTCCATAGAAGAGTTATTTGAAATTAATTAAAAAATACATATACCTACTTGAAATACGATACTATTCTTTAGGAGCTAATTTTTTGCGTGCGGTCTCCTTGGATTTCCCACCGGTAATTTTTATTTATATGAGGAGTAATCTGATTGTTGTAATTGTTTATGGCTGCATGTCAACGTTTTTAGTCCACAAATACTTACGCTTTCACCCTAATGATGAAGCACGATTTTTCCGTTGAAACGTTTGTGGTACTCAATGAAATTAAACCGTAGAAAACCCAAAAAAGACTTCTTGCACGTATAAACTTTTTAACAAGTGAATCAAGCGCTAAAATGAGGCAAACATACTTATAAAGTGGCGAAAATGCTCGAACCTCATTGTAACCATGAATTAGAGTCAATTTTAGCTCTTGATATGCCCCAGATAATGACAATTGCAATAAATTGGACGCGATTTAAAATCCGAAACCGGTAGATTAGCGCAATTGATTTGAAATCCGTGGTCAAACGAGAGGTTTGATTAATCAGCGAATGGAATCGAAGTCTTTTACATTAAAATACGAACGCAGAGGCGTATATCGCACGCGGCAAAGAGATACGCGTTTCAACTGTTTCCACTTCTTCACGTTTTTTTTTCACCGAGTATTTCAGACTTACGTGGGGGAAACGTTAACGCGGGATTGAAAACAATTGAAGCCCGCTCTCTCTCTCTCTCTTGGACAAAGGAATAACGCCCGGACGTTTAAAAATCGGAGGTTTTTTTAAGCGGCCGTCAATTTGTCAAAATTAGGTTTCGATTAAATACATTCGCCCCCCCCCCCTCAACTCTCTTTCGGGTGTAAACGCCACGCGTCACGTGACCAGCGAGGCGTGTGATTCGCCTCGGACAAACTAAACAAACGAACCGCGACAGCCGCACAAACGATTGCTCGGAACTGTGAGTTGGCAGCGGTTCGTTCGCTTTTGTGGCTTCAAGCATATTTCAATACGCCGGTTAAGAGGGGATTTGTAAAAAAATACATTAATGCATCAAAACGTAGAGAGCGCTTCCTGAAGGAAAAATGGACTCGAAAAAGTATGAATTAGTACCTGCCGCGCGGTGTCTTTCAATTGTTTCGACGTTTTTACCGCGACCTATCGATCGATTTTGACAATTGTTGTTCCGATTGAATGAACAATTAGTGCTTTATGTTTGAAAATTAATTTCATCCCACGTAATCGACAGGACGATTACAATGACTTCAATTGTTCGTGGATTTCACAACGAAGTACACGACTGTAATCAGTGTTGTTAATTTATCGAGTAATAGTTATAGGAAAAATTGTAACGACTACTTTCGCAATAATTGGTACTTGTAACGGAATCTTTTAACGATGTATAATTTTTATTTATTTTTCATTTATTTCTGACGGCGAAAGAGTAATTCGTTACTTGCTCGAAATCAACGATTACTTTTCACTGATTTAAATTTCTTTGACTTAAAAAATATCAATGCAGCGAAATTTAAAACGCTTCCCAGAGGAAAAATTTACTTGAAAAAAGAAATACGAATTACTGCCTGCCGCACGGTGTCTTTCATTTGTTTACATGTTTTTCTCAGAGACCTATCGATCGAATTTGACAATATTTCTTCCGATCGAATGAACAATTAGTGCTTCATGTTTGAAAATTAATTTCATCTCACGTAATCGACAGGACGCTTACAATGACTTCAATTGTTACTGCAGTTCGTGGATTTCAAAACGAAGTACACTGCTGTAATTGGTGTTGTTAATTTATCGAGTAATAATCATAATAATCGGATTGCTGCTAACGATTACTTTTGCATTAATTTGTTATTTTAACGGATGTTTTTTACGATATTGTAAATAAAATTTATCATTAATTTCTTATGGTGAAAGGGGAATCGTTACTTGTTTGAAATCGACTATTACACTATCGATTTCACTGATTTAAATTTGTTTGCCTTAAAAAATACCAATGCATCGAAATGTGAAAGAAATGCTTCCTAAAGGAACAATTAACTGGAAAAAAATACGAATCAATCCCTGCCGCACGTTGTCCTTCAATTGTTGCGACGTTTTCGGCGACCTATCAATCGATTTTGACAATTACTGTTCTGATTGAATGAACAATTAGTGCTCTATGTTTGAAAATTAGTTTTATCCAACGTAATCGACAGGACGCTTACAATGACTTCAATTGTTTCTGGATTTCACATCGAAGTACACTGCTGTAATCGGTGTTGTAAGTAATCGAGTAATATGTAGTTATCGGAATAATTATAAAGACTACTTAATGATATGTACTTTTAATGGTTACTTTTTTACGATATGTAATTTTTTATTTGTCCTGTACCTACTCCTTACGGTGAAAGGGGAATCGTTACTTGATCGAAGTCGACGATTAATTTTCTGCTTTCTTTGATTTTCCTATATTTCACTGAGTAAAAAAATATGTAGGAAAATGTAAAACGATTCGTTAAGGAAGAATGAACATTGAAAAAAATATGAATTAATACCTGTCGCTCGCTGTCTTTCAATTGTTTCGACGCTTTTCCCGCGACCTATCAATAATTTTATCTCACGTAATTGACGCTTTCATGACTTCAATTGTGGCCACAATGCATAGTTTACACGACGAAGCACATCGATGTAATAGGGTGTAGGTAATTTATCGAGTAATAGTTATCGGAAGAATTGTAACGACTACTTTCGCAATAATTAGTACTTGTAACGGATACAATTTTTACGATGCATAGTTTTTATTTTTCATTAATTTCTTAGGGTGAATTTGAATTTCTTTGACTTAAAACATAAAGTCATAAATTCGCGATGCCTTCCTAAGGAAGCAAGAAAAAAAGGTTTAAATTGTGCCTTCCATTGTTCACATGGTTCCTCAAAAAATATTTCAACGATAATCCGAGAATCGAGCAACAATGTAAAAATCATTGATGAAACGAGATATCCACATACAATGAATACAAGAAAATAATTTATCGATTAAGGTAGGCTCGCGTGAAAATATTCAGGCAGGTTACCAGCTCTAGTACCCTGTATGTACTACCCTCTTCAATTCACAATAAGGCCTGCTCCCTTTCATATAACCTTGCCGCGGTGGAAATGCTTAAGAATTCCTATGGGCCCTGGAGCTGCGCAATCGGAATTGATTCTCTATCTGGGATTAATCTAAAAATCCTATTCTCTTCCTTCCTCTCCCTCGTTTACCCAACATTCTACCCTCTAACACAGTATACAACATCCCCTTCCTGCTCATTACTCGCTCATTAGATACATTCTTTGCCCATCGTATCTCATCTTGATGTTGCCTCTCCTCACTCTCCATGTCTAGCACTTAGTCGTTCCTCCTCCTCTCCGTCCACTTAACCTTCTCCGTTCTTCTTCACACCCACATATCGAACGCCTTCAGCCTTTTCTATTTCTTCTTCATAATTGTCCATGTTTCCGCGCCGCTAAGCGCTCCACTCAAGATCAGGCTATTCACTAGCCTTTCCTTTAAACTCTTACGTAACAATCCTCTCATAGGATCCTTCCTGTTCATGAACGCCTCCTTTGCTAACGCAACTCCATTCCGGATGACCTTAATTCTGCATCGTAATATGCTTCCCAAATAGTTGAATTGCCGAATAATGACAAAAAAAGATTCACCAAGAATTAGGCATTGACTGTTATGGGGTTATCATTGTTTTGGTCAAAGTGTAATCGTGGATTTCCTACCCTAGCACCCCTATTCCTGTCACACTTACTTACTGTATAAGTGCAGAGGAATATAAATTTTACACTTGTAAAATGTTATTTTCGGCTAAGCTAGTTGCACAGCGGAACTGTGGTGTTTGACAATGGTTTTTCCTTGGGAAAAATATATTCGAGGCTTATTTTCACGAAGCCCTCCCATAATAATAATAATAATAATAATAATAATAAACCGAATAGAAACCGAAGGGTTCATGCTTGCAATACAAGACCAGGTTATCCGCACTAAAAATTATGCAAAGTACATCCTCGGTGATAAAACCATAACAGATGACAAATGTAGAAGGTGTTTTCAAGTACCTGAAACAATCCAGCACATTATATCTGGCTGTAAGATGCTAGCTAATACAGAATATTTAAGTAGACATAATCAAGTTGCAAAAATTATCCACCAAAAACTGGCCTACCAACACAAGTTAATAGATACTAAGACCCCATATTATGTGTACCACCCTGAAACAGTGCTTGAAAACGGCGAATTTAAAATCTATTACGATCTGCCTCTTCAAACAGATAAAACTATAGTTAATAATAGACCAGATATAGTGTTGATTGACAAGAAATATAGAACTTGCTACATAGTTGATATTGCTGTGCCACTGTCGCATAACATCGAAAAGACAATTACAGGAAAAATTAACAAGTACCAAGAATTGGCAATAAAAATAAAAAGAATATGGAATATGGAACAGGTTTATATAGCCCCAATTGTCATCTCAGCTACCGGTAACATTCCAAAACATATACAAAATAGTTTCAAAATACTCAAACTCCATCCAAATACATACATCAAACTGCAAAAGGCTGTAATAATTTCAACCTGTCATATCACGAGAACATTTCTCAACGCAATTCAACAGTAAAGAGTTACCTTGCTGAGATCCCGTGCTCTTAACACTAAAGCTACTCAGTGAAAACTGAAGAAAATTAAAGAACAAAATATAATAATAATAATAATAATAATAATAATAATAATAATAATAATACGTCTTTATTGGGCGAGATTGGGACTAGAAAGTCCCATCTTCCATCTAACCCCTCGTCAAACATTAAATATATGCAGTTAAATACATTGTCAAGTTGCTCATGAAATTAAATGCAGGGAAATTACATAAAAATAAGTAGAAGTTCCATTTTCAATCAACAATTAGCATTATAAGTTAACAAAGTTAGTATTGACCAAGTGTAAAAAGATGTTAGTGAACGTGGGAAAAACCTAAGGATATTGACTGTCGTCCTTATTGGAAAAAACCCACTGCAGGAAAACGCCCACACAAGAAGGATGATAGAAAAAAGGTTTGATGTGCTCGTTTGCGATAGTTTATTTTGACGTAACAACGATCATGGCCGAATGTATTTCACCCCAAATAGTTAACATTGGATTATCAGTGTTTTGGTCAAAGTAGGCGTGGCTATCCTATCCAAGCACCGCCATTCCTGCCACACTGCGCTCAACGCTAGGAACGAGTGGTGCCCCCTATAGTATATATTCACTACCTCTTTGATCAAAATCCATTTCCTGTCGTGAAATAACTAGGGGGCGGGGGGGGGGGGGGGCAAGCAGGGTGGTGACATTTTAGCATTGAAAAGGTGAATGAAACCAATATTTTAAGAAAATTATAGCAGCGATTCATTAGTTTATGAGATTATTTCCTTGAAAAAAATAGTTTTATGTTAGCTACATATCTTATAACTAATACGTATCATTTTTCGTGGGTTTAAAGAAAATTTGTTGAATACTTTCGTTTCAATTCAGGTCTGAACTTGGCATTTTAGCATGGAAAAGGTGAATGAAACCAACAATTTAATAAAACTATAAGTGCGCTTTATTATTTATGAGATTATTTCCTTGAAAAAATGGTTTTATTTTAATTACATATCTTATACTAACACGTATAATTTTTACTGGGTTTAAAGAAAAAAAAATACCTTCGTTTCTTTTCTGTTATGATTTTGCTAAAGACTTTCGCGATATTTGCTTCCAGGGGGGCCCCTCGCTGGGTACGCACATGGCATTACCGACTCAATTAGGCTGGGAGCCGCTGGAGACTCGGAGGCTGCGCGCTAGGCTTAGATTGCTTGAACAATTGAGAATGCATATCTTTAAGAGCGACGCGGAGAACATAATATTAGAGCCATACTTTATTTCCAGGCCCGATAGAAGCGATAAATTAAGAGAGATATTTAGCAGAACGTATAGATATGGGAATTCGTTTTTCCCCGAACCATACATGATTTTAATAAATGCTAATCGTAATTTCGCATTTCATTTTTATATGTTAAGGGCTGGTGTCCTAACACCCCCTGCCACACGCCTTACAGGGGTCTTGCGGGATAGTACGTAGATGTGGATGAACTATTATTTTCTTTCTGTACTATTTCTTTCTATTGATACGCCATCATAAATTGACTCTCATTAGGTATTTTTTGTTCTTTTTATTGAATAATGCTGAGCTTTCGGACCAATTTCCAGTAAAAAAAAACCGCGTATACACAATTTAGCGTTGTGTTAACCTGCCCCGTGAACGGGCCAAGTTTACGCAACAGACTTGGACCTAAAAACATTTTTTTGCGGTTAATAACACAAATACCCAACAACTGAATGCGTATAATTTTTATTACATGAACGGCTTTATAAAACCACAGTGCCCAAAATTTCTTAAGTTAAAACGTAAGAAAATTCATTGAAAAAAATCCGCGTAAACGTGCTCCGATCCTCCCTATGTAGATTCAATAAAGAAAATGCCTTTCTGACAAGCAATTTTGATACTCATTTACGTAGTTTTATTGGATTTGTATCCTTATTTTATTATAATAGATTAAACATGATTAAAAACGATACATCCGCTCTTGATTTATAAATGGTGCAACTAAACTGTAAGTTCATTGATTGTTAGACGGTAGGAAGTTTGCCGGTTTAGCTAGTTATACCAAATTGCTAATATTGTTGCTAAGTATCTTTTATTTGAATCAGAAGTCAAACATGAGAGAAGAATAAAATTATGCTTGGAAGAATGCATTGCAATTTTATCCCCTCGATTTTAACATTAAATGTTAATTTCTTTTTTCGCAATACAGCCTTGACGTAAGAATCAATAGAAGTAATTGTACTTGTATTCAAATTAACTGTACATTCTATTTGCAATTCGAAAGTACTGCTAATAGTTTCAAAATGAATACGATATATGTTATTCTGTTTCCGTCGATTTTGCGTATGTGATACAGAAAAAAATCTCTTTAGTTTTTTTCCCCGAAGTCACGCTTCGCTGATTCTCAACTGTCGATCGGAAGTCAGCCGCACGTCGGCGCTCAGATGTTTTTATTCTTTTTCTTCAATGAAAATAGAAGCCTCCGCACGCGCGCGCCGATTTTCAACTGTCTCTTTTTTTCGCACGCATCCATATGAGCGCTGCCCAATTTTTTCCCTCTTAACTCGTCATTCTTTTGTTTACGCCGCTCTCTCTCTCCTTTTTTGCGATTTAATTCAATACTCAGACCTCACGGGTGCATTGCGATCTTCTTCTGTCCTTTACACCTATTCTTTTTTTCATTTTCGACCGCAGGAGGATCGGATGTCAAGTTTTTTTTATTAGTTAATTTAGTCATTCGTGTGTGTTTTTTTTTCTTCTTCTCGCAAAGTGTCCACGTGGTTCCCGCGGGGAGACATTCGCGGCCAATGATCCGGTTCGGATTTCAACCTTCCTTTATTTTTTTCCATGCAGTCCACAAATACCTCGTTCCACGCCGCTAGGAGTCACTTTTTCTCCTACAAATGTGGACTATAAATACGTACACGGAATCAGACGTAATGCGATATGTCTACGATGCCATGGAAACCAAAAGCTGTTTACCATTCTTAACAAGAGCAGGAATGCCTTACCATTTTGACTTATTTTTTAAACCTTTGATTTTATTTTCATGCTGCAGTTAGGATGTTAAATACACCATCGACGCAGAAGAAATTAATCCCGCACGTACGTTATTTTAGGTAAACAAATTATTTCCATTCGATGTCCAATTACTTTGTTTATTAGGATATCAAACAGCATATTCACTAATATGCTGAAAGGTAGTTTCGAAAGTCAAGCTTATCAATTAGGATTTCGTTCCAAGCATCGGCGGCATTTATGCTAAAGAATTTAACTAGTTCTTTGATTTAATTAATTTCTTAATTGGAAATCAATTTAATTATTGCTCAAGAACCTACTTGAATTATTTGATACGGAAGTATTTTATATCCTTTCATCTATCCGTTCCGTGTTATGCACATGATAATTTTCCATATTCAAAGCTAATGTCTTCTAAACTACTTGGTTAACTTTTTAGGCGGATTAACGTGGTTTTTTTGTTTTGCTTTTAACTTTGTTTGATATTAAAAAAATACGGATATAAAATCGCAGGGAAAACTTAAACAAATGATACATATATGGAAGGCGCAGTGTGGTGATATAATTGACCCTATTACATATATCTTATCATATTATGAGTCGAATACTACATAATTCTAATATGTATATGTTACGTAAGTAATGACCCTCTTTGTGCTCTGGAAACGTAGGCGAACGAATTTGTGGGGCACCTCTGGTACCACACTTATAATCCATAAATAGGGTGGTTTACTATTATTTTTTTATTGCCTAAATCGAAAGATTATTACTCTTGGAGTACGTATTTCACGTTTTTAGATTTTTAAATTAGGATATCTATTTTTCGCGTTCAAATGAAAAGTGAAAATTTTCAAGCGCGTGAAAACGCGACGGCTAAGTATGAATGCTGGGAAAAGCCCGTGTGACATCTTTCTGGTTCCCGCTGCCGCAAGTGAGGTGACCTTGGGGCGAGGCTCTGAGCGTTGATACGACGCAGGATGCTAGCAGGTAGCAGAGTACCATGCTAGCTGGTAGCGTTTGGCTTAAATAAGGATTATTGATACCTTATCAAACGAAGAAAACTTTCCGACCTTAGCTGGTTTTATTAGGTGATTATTAAGAGATGTTTCCCTGAGCTCTGTGCCTCATGCATGCATTAATAGCCTCAGACGATGTAAAACTCCTATCTACTCGTATAGAAACTAGGTCCCTGTGACGTCACGTGAAGTGGCATCGCATGGGCGCCAATCTGGCCTCTTTGTGACGCCAATCTGTCCTCACGTGACGTCACAGGGACCTAGTTTCTATACGAGTAGGTTGGTGTTTTACATCGTCTGAGATTACCAATTCATGCATAAGGCACAACAGAGCTGAGGGAAACATGTCTTAATAATCACCTTTTTAAACTGCCTAAGGTCGGAAACTTTCCTTCGTTTGATAAGATATTAATAATCCTTATTTAAGCCAAGCGCTATCAGTTAGCAGGGTACTCTGCTACCTGCTAGCATCCTGCGTCATATCAGCGCTCAAAGCCTCGCCCCAAGGACACCTCACTTGTGGCAGCGGGAACCAGAACGACGTCGCAAGGGGTTTTCCCAGCATTCATACTTAGCCGTCGCGTTTTCGCGCGCTTGAAAATGCTCACTTTTCATTTAATCGCGGAAAATAGATATCGTCATTTAAAAATCTTAAAGCGTGAAATGCGTATTCCAAGAGTAATAATGTTTCGATTTAGGCAAGCAATAAAAATCAATAGGCAACCACCCTATTATATATATTTAACCCAATTTTATCCTATTTATCATCATTCTGAGAACGCATTTAAATTGTCTCCGGATGAATTTTTACAAATTACTTACGCCGATCAAATTTGGGTGTATGTAATGGTCGCATCTAAAGCTTCATTTTCCTCTAATTATGCCGAATCCGGCCGATTGCCAAAGTAATTAACCTGCCTGCGATAAAATCAATGAAAACAATATTTAACCGGTTCCGCATTCATGCAGTAGTAATTTTCCAGCTTGGAATAGCCAATAACAAGGCTGTCCGTACTCCGCAGAGCACGACACAATTATACCTCCCTTTTGGGGATTAACTAAAATAGCTCTCAAAACTTAATCTCTCTACTCGTAATAAAATAATTTTTGGATTCATAACCCACTCATGTCCGTAATAACTCACTTAACACTTTCTAAACGGCGTGCGCAAAGGTAATTACCGAATTTTTAAAAAAGTCTATACGCGGATGTACCGTCGATGTTAGGTTTATAAATTCATTTGTCCACTTTCACGCCCTTGTGGTACACATACTATCGATTTTGTCGAAATTGTCGCTATCTTAGGGCAAAATAGACTTTTTTCGTGCGTCAATTCTTTCGATAGTGTAAACTACTTTCACGTTCCCTTTGATTCGGGTTGTTTAGTGAATATATTGTTGAAATTATTTGCCTTGAACGGGATCCAGGTTCGAACCCTGGTGAAAAGAAATACTTTTTTCGTTGTAGATTTTGCGCACAATTTGTGCATTGCGGGTGACTCCCGTAAAGTTATAACCGTGGCTAGTCACGGTATACTTAAAACCAGACCACCACTGTGCCATTTCTTTTGAAATAGGTGTTTTGGCTTATGTCCTTGCTTTCTCCGCTGCTGTCTTTTTTCATGCCTCACTAATCAGCTAATGTTTTCACACCTACGTATTTCATCTCTTTCACATCTCTCTTTACTTGTTCCATATATATTTTGTTCGAGGTCTTCCTTTTCCGTTCTTGCCATCGACTTGTCCCTCGACGATTGCCTTAACGAGGACAACGTGTCTCAAGATGTAGCCTATGAGTTTGTTCCGTCTTATTATTTAAGTTTTCTTATGAACATTATGGTTATTATTATTATAGTATTCTACCGATTAAGGTAGGTTTCCATGGAGTATTCGAGAAGCGATCTGGGGGCCTCCCTTTCCTTCCAGCACTGCCTTCTTTAATTCACTGTAAGGCCTACTCTCTTTCAATCTATCCAAAAATCCTATTCTTTTCTTTCCCCTCCCTCGTTTCCCTAACATTCTACCCTCCAACACCATTTTCAACATCCCCTCCCCGCTAAGCACTAACTCCACCCATACCTTCTGTCTCCTGCGTATCTCATCTAAAAGCTGCCTCTCCTCGCCAACCATGTCCAGCACTTCGTCGTTCCTTTTCCTCTCCGTCCATTTCACCCTCTCCATTCTTCTCCATACCCACATCTCGAATGCCTCCAATCTTCTCTTGTCTTCTTTCCTCAGTGTCCACGTTTCCGCACCGTAGAGAGCTACACTCCAGATCAAACTCTTCACTAACCTTTTCTTTAAACTCTTACACAACGATCCTCTCAGAAGCTCCTTCCTGTTCATGAACGCCATGGTTATATTCTTGAAAAAATTACCAAAACTAAGTGTTCTTTTTTAAATAGTTGCCTGATAGACTTTTTTTAAATTCTTGTCTTCATTTGGCTTCGAGTAACACATAAGTAGATACCACGTAGATAATAAAATGACTACGTGAAGCATTTCTGCTTCACATTAAATATCCAGTGGTCCTTAAGACGAGGTATGCTCTTAGTACGAAAGTAAGAGAGAGGGAGAGAGAGACCAAGTTTGCAATCTCTTTTTAGCATCTTTAAACTGGTCGCGTCAGTCACCTTGTCATTCTCTTCATCTCAAAGCCATCCATCCTGCATTCTTAAGCAAGTCACTCACTCAAGAAAGGACCATCGGAAAGAGAAACTTCTTTTTTTATTTTCGGCTCTTTTCTTTTTCGCATTTCATCATTCATTTGTTTTTCATTCATATTTTTTTTGTGACGAGTCATCATTCGAACGACCTGCCTGTCTCGTGACGTGTGCCGATACGACCAGATTTAAAAAAAAGAAACAAAGCAGAACAGGGAGAACAAAACGGACTAATTTCCTGACCTCTAGCGGGATAAATATGGTACTTAAAGGTTAAATAATATAAATTAATAACTACTTTGTTCCAGTACATACTTCTACGGCCCACTATACTTTTAATTTCTCTTTTAATCTGTGGTAATTTTTAATGGTTTATTTTCAAAAAAGTTATGCTTGAATTTCTTCTTCTCCTTTTCACGTATATAATAGTCATAATTATTTATCAACAATCCTAAGATTGGTTTAACGCAAGTCTCCATTCCTATCTCTTCTCAGCTAACCTTTTCATAGCGACGTATTTCTTCTCCTTTACACACTTTGCCCTATGTAACTCATTTTGGGGCCGTCCCTTGCCCTTCTGCCCTTCCTCCTGTCCTCCTACGATTGTCTTCATCAGGCCATCATGCCTCAAAATGTGGCCAATTAAGTAGTCCCGTCTTCTGCCTAAGGTTTTTAGAAGTCTTTCATTTTCTCCCACTCTTCTTAGCACCCTCGTTACTTACACGGTCGATACATTATAACTCCATCATTCTTCGGTAGCACCACATTTCAAATGCTTCAACTCTTTGACTTCTCTCCTGCTGTCAATGTCCAATCCTCGCTTTCACAGAGAAAAAGAATCCATATATAGCGTCTGATGGATTGTTTCCTTACTTCAATGCTTGTATTCTCAGATATAAGTACATTTTCTATGTGGAATTACGTAATTTCTCCTCTCACATTCATTACACACTAGCCTTTCCTTCTCATAGTATACACTTGTGTCCCTCAAGGTTTTGTCATAGGCCCTGTTTATTTTTCGTAACTTCTGCCTTCTCTTTACGAATAAATCATAAAATGGAAATAGTTGATAGAAAGGGTATTGCATCGTGTTTCACATTACCTGAGGATAAGGTGACTGAGTGAATAGGATTACAAAGCATAACATCCCATCGATATATCAGCATACCGATGTAATTAGTTCCGAAAAGGGTTTGAAGTCCCAAGCTTAAACGTCGCTCACTGCCTTTCATAACAAGTTTCCAAGCCGCTGAGCCCGCTGACGTCGGCGGCTTAGTCGAAAGGTAAGCGGGAGAGAACAAAAAAAGATCGCGATGCGCGGGTAATTAGGCGCCATTGAATTCTACCGCGGAGGTCTTTCAATCTTCCCTCTTGTAATTTAATTAATGCAATATGGTCACCAGATTAATTGAAATGGCCGTTTTGCGTACACAACCGAACGCTCTTGCAAGCGGTCTCTATATATTACGATAAAAAAAATAATCCCGATTCTTAATGCAAGAAGGCGTTTCGATAAAGGACCAGCTAATGAGTTCGATATTCACGTGATGTCCCCATCCCGAGCTTGCGTAATTCAATTTGCGATTTTCACGCTAATCAATGACTTATTGCGGGCTCCGTTATAACGAGATATTTTTGACCTCGACTGTGCGACCCGGGATATTTTTCGACCAATCGCAAATTACATGCTTGTCGGTAACTTTATTAGAGTCTTCGTAACAACGCGATTTTTCGTCGACTCGACTTACGATAATTTTCGATACATAGCGATTTTTGTTCAACGCCGTAATAGGAACTTTTATCCTCTCGACGGTGTGACCTGAAATATTTTTCGATCAATCGCTCTATTACCCGCCCGAAACTCTATACTCCATCCTTAACATGCGAAATTCAATTTGCGATTCTCACACTGTTCGCGGATATGCGCGAGTTTTTTTTCCCTCACGCGAAACGTTCGTTCCGTGATATTTTTCGACAACTCGCAATATTTTCCTACCATCGTGATTGTTCACTACTTTTCATATGTTGTGCCTCAAAGGACTATGTAGGAGCCTAATTACTTCAATATTGGTGTTTAATGACTATTAATTACTACGTTTACGTCAAAATATATATATATTCACGGGTGATTCCGAATTTGCACCAGTGAAGATTGTGTAAGTGATCATTAGAGTGTGAGATTAATTAATTTCGTTTAGAAAGTAAGGAAATAAAACTTTGTAAGGTTCACTGTTATTTAATTATGGGCACGACCTGGGTTTCGTAACTTGGTTACATCGTCAGGTGACTGATCTTGCATGCATCATACGTTTATATACAAAGTACACAAGTGACTGTGAGGACATCTATCGGAAAGGAAAAGGACTGGTTGAAAGGGTTGGTATCCTCACAGGAAAAACCCTCGTCCCATATCAAGGCTGCCCCTTTTCCCCCTTACCCCCCCTCTCACTATTCCATTCCGTGTTTAACCCTCACCCCCGCTCTTTCAACCAGTCCTTTTCCTTTCCGATAGATATCCTCACTGTTACTTGTGTACTTTCTGTATAATGTGTGATGCTTGCAAGATCAGTCACCTGACGATGTAACCAAGTTACGAAACCCTGGTCGTGCCCATAATTAAATAACAGTGAACCTTACAAAGTTTTATTTCCTTACTTCCAATATGGAGAGGTTTCACAAAGTAAAGCCTGGAGTTATTAGTTATTATTTCGTCTTGCTAAAAAATGATGATGTGAGATATCTTCGATCCCTATGCACAAGCCTAATTTACCGATGTACAAAAGGAGTTTTTGTATATGGGACCAAAATTGTATAATATGCTACCGAATGCAATTAAAGAGACAATTTTTTTTGGTGAATACAAAAGGTTGATAAAGAAAGGGATGATGACTTTTTATGACATCGAAAGGTTATCGTAAAGGGTCGGTATATTGCAGAAAATGCACTCGGCATCATATGTGTTGTACATTACACTTTGTATTTCATCTTACGGTCAGCTCAGTTATGATATTATTACGCACGTAATGTTTTTTTCTGAAGGTATTGTGTATTTTGGTTCTATGTGTTCGTATTTACGCAATTTATGAAATTTGAAGTTAGCCTAAACACAGGCATATTACCTTACAGGCTTGGATGGATATAATAATCTATAAAAAAAGTATGCATGGAAGAATAAATTATTTTAATTACAATTATATCAAATTCACAACTTTTCACCTCGCATTAATAAACTCTTCGTTGCAAAATAATGGTATAAATTGGATCGCTTTGCTCTCAGCACCGCGTCGCGGACAATTTTGACCAGGTAGCGCTTGGCTTAAATAAGGATTATTAATACCCTATCAAACGAAGGAAACTTTCCGACCATAGGCAGTTTTAATAGGTGATTATTTAGAGATGTTTCCCTGAGCTCTGTGCCTCATGCATGCATTGGTAATCTCAGACGATGTAAAACTCCTATCTACTCGTATAGAAACTAGGTCCCTGTGACGTCACGTGGAGTGGCATCGAATGGGCGCCAATCCGGTCTTTTTCAAATGAGGTTAAAATTAACCATAGATATTAGTCTAAACTGGGATTTCTATAACCAATTAATTTGTATATTATGAATACACTCATGGTGGGTAATGAATCGCAATCAATGCCTTTCGTTTTCTCTGATGAAGGAAACTATCCTACTACAAAAAGTTTACGGTTAAATATTGAAAAAAAGTGATTCGCATTGCACTAATCACATCGCCGTGAGCATTTTTGAAAGCTGATTGAAATGCGACCGCATTCGGAACAGAAAAAAGCCTTCTATGGTATGGAATTGGGCCTCCCATATGATAGTCTCTTTGGAAAAAATGATGGTGGGAATGACCTTGTGATACACGAAATGATAGCTCTAGGGATCATTGTATCGGTCCCTGATAAGCTATCATTGGAGCTATCCCTCATAGGGACGGAAAAATGATCATGTGTTTTATAGGCTTGAGTGTATGGCTAAACTTCCCATATTGCACTTCAGAGTGTATTTTAAAAGCCGAATTCGACCCAAAAAAGACCTACCGCTTCCACTATTGTCTCATTCCTCAGAAGCTACGTGATATGCTTCCAACATTTCTTCTTGATTGAGACGGTCAAGTTCCGATCGAAAAATAGAAATAAAATATTTTTTTCATCCCTCCTATCTTTCTGGAGTTCGGAACACAAAAATTGAATGCCGACTTCACTTTTTCGTCACGTCTTTTTTTAAAAATGTTTTTATTTTCGTTTTTTTTTATTCTTCCCAAGCGTTTTCTTTCCCTAAAAAAACTCGGCGAGGGCTAGAAATTCCTTTGCGTAACGCATTTCGTGACTTCTTTTTTCTTCAGCTCACCCTCCGCGTTCAAAGATGTCTCCACATTCTTTCCCTCCTGTCTCGAAAAATTCGTCTCCGGAAAAAATAAATAAGTTAAAATGTCTTTTATATTTATATATATTTATTTATTTTTTTGGTCGAAGCGAGTCTCTTTTTTTCCCTGCGCGCGCTAGAGTTCAACTTTTTTTCTTTTTTCGCTCTTTCTCCATTCTTTTGTTTCGCTCCCCTTTTGTTTCGTTCGTGTTTTTTTTTTAAATCCTTCAGTCCTCTTCTCTTTTGGGCATCCACCGGCCGCTCAATCAAATGCACACTTTGTCGTGTCCCCCGCTAGAGTCTGTGTTGGCGTCTTGATTGATTGACGCGACGCGACGTGACCGGCGGCCCAGAGTGGAACTATTTTTTTCGTCCATTTATTTATTTCAGGAGAGAAGAAGAAACAGTTGAGGGATGAAATCCGTAGGAAGGTGGAGGAGGAAAAGGGGAGATGACAACAAATGAAGAAGGAGTTGCGTAGTGTGGAAAGAAACTTCGGAAAGAAATCTTCTTCTGTCTCGTTAGTCGAAGGCAAGGTGAATGCATATATGAAGCCCGATTGGATGGTTTCCTAATTGTTTCTCAATCGCCTAAATCGAAAGTATTATTACTCCTGGAGTACGCAATTCACGCTTTTAGATTTTTGAAATGACGATATCTATTTTTCGCGATCAAATGAAAAGTGAAAAATTTCAAGCGCGCGAAAACGCGACAGCTAAGTATGAATGCTGGGAAAAGCCCGTGCGACGTTATTCTGGTTCTGGCTGCCGCCGTGTGAGGCCACCTCGGTGCAAGGCTATGAGCGCCAATACGATGCAGGCTGCTGGCAAGTTACAAAGTACCCAGCTAGTAGGTAGCGCTTGGCTTGAATAAGGATTTTGAAAATTTTCACTTTTCATTTTATCGCGAAAAATAGATAACGTCATTAAAAAATCTAAAAGCGTGAAATGCGTACTCCAGGAGTAATAATCTTTCGATTTTAGGCAATAAAAAAATTATAGGAAACCACCCTTTTTTTGAAAAATTGTACATTGGCGTTTTGAGTATGGAGTTCAAACGGGTACGGCAATAAGGTACTCTAATGTTGGAGGAAGTATCAAGACTGTCAAAGTGGGAATGAACCCAAAGCAACATAAAAAATGTATCAATTTTCAGCTCGGTTAAGGAAATATATAAACCGCGTATTATTTTGAGGTTTAAACTTTGATGAAGAAATACGTAGCTACCACGATCATTAAGGTTGAGGGCAAAACTTCCAAGTTTTCTAAGTGAAAAAATCATGAAATTCGATTTCTGCCGGGAGTAAGTTAGTCCGGGTTAGAAAGGGTTAAGAACGTATGTTACTCGTGCAGACTTTGAATGTTGACTTTTCTTGACATAAAATATCTTATACCTACATACTATACCTTCAGCCACAGATTATGTAAGCGTTTTGTGACTATAATGGATTGACCGTGTGAGTAACCAGGAAGTGCTAAGGAGAGTAGGAGAAAAGAGAAGCCTCCTAAAAACATTAAGCAGAAGAAGGGACAACTTAGTTGGCCACATTTTGAGGCACGATGGTCTGATGAAGACAATCGTTGTAGAACAAGCGGAAGGGAAAAAGGGCAAGGGACGGCCCCGAATGAGTTATATAGGACAGGTTGTAAAGGATGTAAAAGAGAATAAATATGTAGCTATGAAGAGATTAGCGGTTAGGAGAGAGAAATGGAGAGCTGCGTCAAACCAATCTTAGGATTGTTGACTAATGATGATGATGAGAATTATTATTATTGTTTTTATGCGATCTTTTTTCTATTTACGCCGCTATAGACAGTACATGAGATTATTTTTAGAACTCGTATATTTTCGCTTCTTTTTTGTTTTCCGTTCCAGTCCACTGACGCACCGAAGCATTGTTTACTTCTCGTTTTTACTCACTCGGCTGCGTTGTCCAGGAAAAATTAATCTACGTCTTCCTTACGTATGACTCCTACTTGGAGTTTATTAGTTGCCTTCATCTCTCCCAGAGGTTGGCCGTCCTGTCTCTGGAATCCGCGTTGATGACGGTCGCCATAGAGACGGCTGTTATGAAGACGATCACCTGTCTACCTTGACGGCTCCGGACGAGTCGTAAAAAGCCTTCGAAGTGATCCGTTCTTTCAATCCCCGCTTTTAATCCCTCCGTTCCGTTCTCCGTGTCAATGACCGGGTCTTTTTCTTCGAGCACCCCAGATAAGGTGGAAACTTAGATAAAAATGTGAGTTTTATGGTGCGCAAAGCAAGCGACAAAGCTGGTTAACCGGTTATGACCCGATCTTATGAAGAGCAGAAGGTCTGCTGGAGTGAAATCGACTACGGAATGCAAGTGGGACTCTTGCGCACGTAACGTATTCTCCAATGAAAATAAAGTTGAGTTGAATGGGGTGGTTTCCTTCATCATCAAAGAAAACGAAAGGCATCGTTTGCGATTCGTTACCCACCGTTAGCGTACTCCTAATAATTTTGAATTTGGAAACCCAACCCGATGTCACACAAACCCAAAATTTTGGATATTTTGGATTTGTGTGGCATCATCCTGGTTCCCGCTAAATACTTATAAATATAAAATACTTTGGCACAAATATTTGCGTTACTTAATTATATCAAACTAATACTTATTTATTATTCAAACTTAGTACTTTTAACCCATTATTACCCAGACAGTATTTAGGGCTTCTAACTTCGGTGTTTCGCATTTTCCGACTTATTTTGGCCAAATTAATATGAATTTTTGGAATAAAAATATTTTCTTCGTATCATATTATTTTAATAATGCTGCGTATACGCAACGCTGAGAAAACTCCAATAAATAAATTCAAAAGAAGTAATTCTCTAAAACTCAAGTTACATCTTTTATTTTTATCTTGATTTGCACACTCGACATCTTCGCCGGGAGTTATCAGTATTCCTTCGGAGGCAATTCCCCATTCTGCCTTTAAACGGACATGCTGCGGTATGTCATTTTTCCTAGGGTGTCTCGTGTGTGAACATCAATTTTTATGCCAAACGCCATCAGTCATAAGAATACAATTATATGAATGAAACTTTTGGTGAAAATGACGAAATTAGAACTAGAGATACTTACGAAAATTCAGTAAAACAAAGAAAATATTATCCTAAAGTAGAAAATTGTTCTGAGAATTAGGATTCAATAATGTTGCGTTAACGCAACGCTGGGGATTAATGAGTTAATAATTCGACTTGGTACTTTTACCAATTAATTTACTTAGTACTAAAATGACACTAAGAGTAGGTTACTGCAAAACTTCATGTGGTGGCAGGGAAGATATTTTTAAGGATTTCAATAACTTTTAATCGATATTGAAAACGGATCAATATCAGTTGGTAGAATATTTATCATAACGGAAAGTCGTTCGGTAAGAGCACTTAATAGGATAGTTTCCTTCCTCAAGGAAAACGAAAGGCATTGATTGCGATTCGTTAACCACCATTAGCGTATTCATAATATATAAATTATTTGGTTTTAGAATTCCCAGTTTAGACGAATGTCAATGATTAATTTTAACCCCTGTTTGAATAAGACCAGATAGGCGCCAATGCGATGCCACACCACGTGACGTCACAGGGACCTAGATGCTATACGAGTAGATAGATACGAGATACTACTGTCCTAGCGATCGTCCTAAGTAAGCTCTAGTTTCTAGTTCTAGTTATCTAATAGCCTACGGGATGGTATTGGGCCTCATATATTCAGTTGGGCGAAACAAGGAAAACAAATGAAATCGCAGTAGCGACTAAAATATTATTTTCTTCCAGGACTCAACTATTTTATTCTATTGATAAATAAACATTAATTAACTCTTATTACATATTTTTGTACCGTTCATTGAGTAATCGTGAGCTTTTCGCCGAATCTCTAGTGAAAAACCGTTTATTCACAATAGGGGAGTTTCCTTAATCAAAGAAAACGAAAGGCATTGTTTGCGATTCGCTACCACCGTTATTGTATTCATAATATACAAATTATTTGGTTTTAGAAATCCCAGTTTAGACAAATGGCAATGGTCAATTTTAACTGCATTTGAAAAAGGCCAGATTGGCGCCCATGCGATGCCACTCCACGTGACGTCACAGGGACCTAGTTTCTATACGAGTAGGTTGGAGTTTTACATCGTCTGAGATTACCAATGAATGCATGAGGCACAGAGCTCAGGGAAACATCTCCTAATAATCGCCTATAAAAACTGCCGAAGGTCGGAAAGTTTCCTTCGTTTGATAAGGTATTAATAATACTTATTCAAGCTAAACGCTACCTGCTAGCATGGTTCTCTGCTACCTGCTAGCATCCTGGGTCGTATCAGCGCTCAGAGCCTCGCCCCAAGGTCACCTCACTTGCGGCAGCGGGAACCAGAATGGCGTCACACGGAGTTTTCCCGGCATTCATACTTTGCCGTAGCGTTTTCGCGCGCTTGAAAATTTTCACTTTTCATTTAATCGCGAAAAATAGATATCGTCTTTTAAAAATCTAAAAGCGTGAAATGCGTACTCCAGGAGTAATAATCTTTCGATTTAAGCAATAAAAAAATAATAGGAAACCACCCTATTATTCGTTGTAGTGCGATTCATGAAATGTGTGACGTAGTTTTTCCAGTTGAAGCTCCTCATGGCTCTTCGTGAAAAAGTGATGATTTTTACGTCCTTTTTTTGTCCTAACAACGGAGCGAGTGTTCACGCGCTTGAAGTAAAACGCCGAAACAAATGAAAACCACACCGCACACCCACGCAAATCTCATGCTAATTCATTATCGATCGATTTTACGTTTTTCTTAACCAATTTGTTCTTGCTAAAGAAATACTAATCACGATTATTGGACAAAATAGACTTTTAACATCTAGGTTATGAATAGAAAATATTTAGTTTCATTTATTTTTTATTGATATTTATTTATTTATTACCAACTTCCCCGTAAAAAGCACATGAAGGCCTTTACAACGAAGGATTAACAATGGACGTCAAAAACATCTATGGCCTGTATAGGGACCACCTATCTAGGCCGGATTCGAACCCATGATCTTGGGTTTGACCTGCGGGGACATTAGCGCCGACTCCATGGGGCTTGAGGGGCTTGAGGGGCCCCTCAAAAATTCGTTAGGGTGTGAGGAAAAAATGTATCAGGCTTGTCGATTTTCCCCGGAGTGTCCAGACATCGAGATTCGAGTTATCAGGGTTCTAATGTGGATCATATGACTTTTCTAAAATAGGGTGGTTTCCTATTATTTTTTTATTGCCTGAATCGAAAGATTATTACTCCTGGAGTACGTATTTCACGCTTTTAGATTTTTAAATGACGATACCTATTTTTCGCGATAAAATGAAAAGTGAAAAATTTCAAGCGCGCGAAAACGCGACGCGTAAGTAGGAATGATGGGAAAAAGTCCGTGCGACGCATTTCTGATTCCCCCTCCCGCCTTGTGAGGTGACTTTGATCGAGGCTCTGAGCGCTGATAGGACGCAGGATGCTAGCGGGTAGCTGAGTACCTTGCTGGCTGGTAGCGCTTTGCTTAAAAAAGGTTTATTAATACCTTATCAAACGAAGAAAACTTTCCGACCTTAGCAAGTTTTAATAGGTGATTATTAAGACATGTTTCCCTGAGCTCTGTGCCTCATGCATGCATTGGTAACCTCAGACGATGTATAACTCCTATCCTCTCGTGTAGAAACTAGGTCCCTGTGACGTCACGTGGAGTGGAATCGCATGGGCGCCAATCTGGCCTTTTTCGAATGAGGATAAAATTTGACCCTTGCCATTCGTCTAAACCGGTATTTCAAAAACCAAATAATTTTTATATTATGAATACACTAATGGTGGGCAACGAATCGCAATCAATGCCTTTCGTTTTCTTTGATGAAGAAAACTACCCTATTCTTAAAAAACTAACTAATGATGAAATTTCCCGGGGCAAGATCTCCGGTTTGGGCCACCAACCCCAATATTTTTTGTAAGTCAGCATTCCTTTGCGGGGACTTACCCACACCCTGGCCAGCCTTTCTCCACTAAAATATTTATTAAAAACCGATTAAATATGTTACAATTAACTACAGCATCAACTCGATTGATTCAGGCATTACTGTGTGAAAATCTATTGTAAACAATAAATAGTTGTGGTATATTTTCACACAATTTATTCAAGACGAACGGTTTCGTCGCAGAGGCGACATCATAAGGTACAGAAATCGTTATAATAATAGTTATTTTGTTGTTGTTTATCTGGTTGCTTGTACGCGTTGGTAGGGGAGGGTTGCGTTCCATGGGAGAGTGACCACAGGAGCGATTTTGTTCCGGAAATTCTCCACCTTGAGGAAAAGGGAAGAAGGATGGACTGCTTGGAGGAGTTGGAGATTAGGAAACACATCAAGAATGGAATTTTAGCAAATGAGAATATTTTTGTCAACCATCTTGGAAATTCTCCTGAAGCTGAGTAACGCTCCAACCCCAACGCAACCCTCCCCTACCAACGCCTAATAGCAACCAGATAAACAACAACAAATTAACTGTAAAAATAACGATTTCTGTACCTGATGATGTCGCCTCTGCGACGAAACCGGTCGTCTTGAATAATTCTTGTGAAAAAGTACCATAACTATTTATTGTTTAACTACAGCATCATCGAGGATCTAACCATGAACTCCAGGACCGGTTGATTTCATAGTTTTATATATATTCTACTGTATAGGCTACTACTGATTTTGCTGAATGGTTACAATTTATGTAAATGCTAACATTGTATTAACTATCGCCGCAAAAAAGGCACAACTCTGAACTTTGAGCATTTGTGTGAAAATCTATTTCATTCCTATTTTTAGGGTGTACTGCTGCTTGCTTAATGTTTAAAATCGACGTTTTGCTCCTCCTGCTGGAAACGTCGTCAGGAGACTGAAGATGTCACAATCGTTATGTTACTGTGAAATTAATATTTTTATTACTTTATGCAGTATATTTTCTTAAGACGCCGATATTGACAATAGAACATCGTAATCTTACGAGGTATTCATCTCGCTGCTTACTTATCGATGCTTCATTTTTTCAATAAACTGTCTTGGAGCTATTCAGTCAAATCCGTCTTTTTTCGTTTCTTTTTTGTTTCCCGTTGGAGTCCAACGCAATCGTCATGTTACTGTAAAATTAATATCTTTATTACTTTATGCAATATTTATTCTAAAGACGCCAATATTGACAATAGAACATCGTAATCTTACGATGTATTCATCTCGCTGCTTATTTATCGATGCTTCATTTTTTCAATAAACTGTCTTGGAGCTATTCAGTCAAATCCGTCTGTTTTCGTTACTTTTTTGTTTCCCGTTGGAGTCCAACGCAATCGTCATGTTACTGTAAAATTAATATCTTTATTACTTTATGCAATATTTATTCTAAAGACGCCAATATTGACAATAGAACATCGTAATCTTACGATGTATTCATCTCGCTACTTATTTATCGATGCTTCTTTTTTTCAATAAACTGTCTTGGAGCTATTCAGTCAATTCCGCATGTTTTCGCCTCTTTTTTGTTTTCCGTTCGAGTCCACTTACGCACCTTGCCCTCGCCTAAAGTGAGTATAAACGGCGATGAATAATCCTTTATTTCGCCCACGTCCTTTCCTCGGCCTGAAAACATCTCGCCGAAGCTCTTACGTGATGGAATGTCGCGCTCGATTTCCGAAAAAAAAACAAAAGAACGAAGGTTGAAAAAAAAAATTCTTCGAAGGACTCGGAACGGAGCAAAGATGTTCCCCATAAAACACACAATAGGGTGTTTTCCTATATTTTTTTTCAAATGCATAAATCGCAAGATTATTACTCCTGGAGTGCGCATTTCACGCTTATAGATTTTTAAATAACGATTGCTATTTTTGCTGCAATAGCAACGCTGATGTGCAATTTATTTTGCGTTTTTATTTACTTTTTTATTGAATAAAGTAATTCTTATTAATTTAATAGTAATCCTAAACAAGTACCTGATTTTTGGACACAGCATGCCAATAATTCGAGCTTTTATCGAGGTCGTATTTGTGAGAAATATTATATGATGATAACTTTATCTGTGGTGGATGGCGGTGATGATTGTGGTAAGTACTATTTTACACAGGGGTAGTGTTATTCATTTTTGCCGTAAGAACGTAGAAAATTCAGAAGGAAATGTGATTTCAAAAGCGTAACAGTTACTTCTTTCAGTCGAAATCTTTATTTATTAGTAATATTTTCACTGGTTTTATGGAAATTTACTATTGCTGATGATGCGATGGTTGATTGAAAAAAAATGATTTCACGAAAATACGAAGAGCTCTAAAAGTTGGATGAAAGGAATAGAAACCATATTTATTTGATAGTTCGGAGGACAATCCCTGCGAAAACTTTTTTTTGTTGATATTTTCACGAAAACGCCGAACATTATCCATGCACCTAACCACGCGTACGACTTTTCCACGCGGTAGAAGATGAACCGTTCACCACCCCGCCCGCAAAGACCCGTTCATCACGTGAGAGTCGCTCACCGCGCGCGAGAAAGAACCGAGTCGTTCACCTCCCCACCTTTCGTCTGACTGTTCTGCGCGCAAGGAGGGGAAGGAGCGGTGGGATGGGGAGCGGAGGGGAGGGGGTTAGGCACTCTGTCCGCGGGAGGGGGAAGCATTCGACAGCGTTGACATAAATCTGTCAAGTGAAGATCACGTGACCGGAGTATTTCTCCCCCGACCCCTCCTTTGCGGGAGCCTTGTCAGGGCGGGTCCCCCCTCCCTCCCCAGCCCCCCTCCCCGCCCCTCCACCTGCCTGAACCCCCTCCCCTCTCGCCGCTCTCCCAACACACACAGGCTACAGTGTAGGGGGAAGTCCGGCCTTACCTCGTCCACCGGGGAACTCCACGCGCAGTGCGGCGTCCTTCTCCTTCATCTTCGAACGCTCAGAACGAGCTTATTTGTGCTCGGAATGAGGCGTTTATTGCGGCATCTTGTGCGTTGGAGTGTCGGCTTTACGTAGGTTAAGAGAACTTTTTGTTACGCCCTGGTTTTGTTGAAAAAAGCCACGGTTTTCCGAATGTCTACCCACGTTTTTGAATGATGGTTTTGAAGGGGATTCGTAATGAAATTTGATTTCGTTGTATTCGTTCATGTGTGCTCAGAATGAGGCATTTATTGCGGCATCTTATACGTTAGAGCTTTGGATTTATATGGGCTTTAACAAATTTTGGATATGCCGTAAAAATATTGAAAAAATCCACGGTTTTCCGAATGTGTACCCACGTTTTTGAACGATGGTGTTGAAACGGATTCGCAGTGAAATTGATTTCGTTGCATGCGTTCATTTGTGCTCAGAATGAGGCATTTGTTGCGGAATATTATGCGTTAGACCTTTGGCTTTATATGGGATTTAATAAATGTTGGATATGCCGTCAAATTGTAGAAGAAATCTATGTTCTATGAAGGTCTACCCCCGATTTTGTGAATGATGTCGTTGACACGGACTCGCAGTGAAATTTGATTTCGCAGTATTCGCTTATTTTTGCTCAGAAATAGGCGTTTCTTACAGCATCGTTTGCGTCAGGGTTTTGGCTTTATGTGGGTGTAATGAATGTTGGATATGATCTCAAATTGTTAAAAAAATAATTGTTTTTCTGAAGGTCTACCTATGAATTGAATGACTACGTCGATACGGACTCGGAGTGAATTTTGATTTCGCAGAATTCGTTTTTTTGGGCTTATAATGCGGCGTTCATTGCGGCATCCTATGCGTCAGAGAGTTGGATTTACGTGGGCTTTGTTAACTATTGGGTATACCCCACAATTGTTGAAAAAACCTATGTTTTTCTGAAAAACTACTCGGTTGAAGATGAGTATGTTGATTCACTATTTTCTATTTCGGAGTGCACAACTATTTAGCACAGAATGAGGCGTTTATTGCAGTGTACTATGCGTCAGAGTGGCGCCTATTGCTGGATAATGAGAAATGTTGGATATGCCCCGAAATATTTGAAAAAAAAATCCATGTTTTCTGAAGGTCTAGCTACGTTTTTGATTCATTATTTTCATACGGACTCGGGGTGAAATTTGATTTCGCAGAAATCGCTTTTTTGTGCTCAAAGTGAAGCATTTATTGCGTTACCTTATGCGTCAAGGTGCTTTATATGGGCTGAATTTGTTTATTATGCCCTGAAAATTTAAAAAAGCCATGGTAATTTGTAGAGCCACTCGGGTGAAAATGAGAATGTTGATGCACAATTATAACTTCGGATTACAAGCTTATTTGTGCTCAGAATCAGGCAATTATTGAGGAATCCTCTGCAATAGGGTGTTGGCTTTATGTGGGTGTAAATATCGTTTCATATATCCTAAAATTGTTGAAAAAATCATTGTTTTTCTGAAGGTCTACCCGATTTTGAATGATAATGATGATGTCAAATCAGAGTGAAATTTGATTTCGCAGAATTCGCTTATTTGATCTCAGAACGAGGTGATTTTTTCGGCATTTCATTAAGAGAGTATTGAATTTATATTTGCCCTGAAAACTGTTTGATATGTTCCATAATTGATGACAAAATCCTTGTTTTTCTGAAGAGCTACGCGGGTGAAAATGGATATTATGATGCGCAATGTTTATTTCGGAGTACAAGCTTAATTGTTTACGCAATGAAGCGTTCATTGCCGCATCTTATGCGTGATGGTATTGGATTCATTTGGAGAAGAGGAGAGTGGAATATGCTGTTAAACTCGTGCGGAAGAGTTCAGTTTTTGAGAAGGTTTATCTACGTTTGTGGCTTTATGTTGATACGGATTCAAGACCGGAATTTTGTTTTGAATGCCTTGCAATTGTTATTTATGCGCCTTGGTAAGAGTATAATGTCTTTAAAAACCGCTATGACTGAGTTCCGACTAAAAAGTTTAGGTATGAGCTACTGCATAAGGTTCTTGTACAGTCCAGGCTGTCAAAAATCTTTTGAGGAGTCATTGCAACAATAACAATGTTTAATGTGTGACTTATACAGGACGGCTGCGTAAAGGAAATAATATGTAACAAGGAAGTAAAATCAAGGAAGAAACTGTGTACCAAAATTAGTAAATCGTCTGTTTTGCGCAGTAATACGTGCAGTTTACGCACTGTTTCGCATTCAATACCTTCCCAAAGGTTTTTGAGGCGCCCCGAAAGATGTCTAAAATATTAACGGTCAGCGAGGAATCTTGAATATCCAAAATTTATAAATCTAAGGTGAGAATTTTTTCACATAGTATTTTGACGAAAACGGATGATTTTCAATCTCAAGCGATCGTGAATAATCTTATTGCGTCGTCACAACGAAATCTATTAATTGGAAATCATCAAATTAATCTATTTTATTTACGATGCTTGTTAGGGAACTAGAATTTTATTTTATGTACCTTCTGATTATAATTTAGGCGTCTTGGTAGCTGAGTAATATCCTTAGTGATCGTTCAAACTAAGTAACACCAGAAAAACTAATTATCTATTTTATGTAAGATGCTGATGGGATAAGTTACTGTGTCAGGACAACTCGTGTGGACCATGGAAACCAACTAACTATCAGAGTAAGGACAATAGTAAGCTTGAGTCACGTACAGGATGGCAAGGAGAGAGTTTTAGCAGAAGAGAACTACGCCGAATTATTTCTTGTAGATGGTTTGTCTTGATAATGAATCTAAGCCTCGGAATCTAGTGAACGGCATAAAATTATTTGTGGAACACCATTTTGTTTCTGTGCTTTTCTCCCATTAATATTTCATTCCCATTGATATTTATCCGCTTATGAAGGAGTTTAATATCTACAGGAACCACTCATGCGATGTATCTGTCTATCACGACAAAGCGTTGGCACCAGGAGAACCAACTGACTATCAGAGTTAGGAGAGTTTGGAAGCAGCTAGGCTCTTGTAAGAAAGTCATCCGTTATGAATTTTCCACTATTAACATTATTATTTTCTTCTTCACTGAATTCACAATGGCATTCATGGTGAACGAAGCAAACACAAAGCCTATTTATGAAAATAATCTAATGCTAGCTACTAGTTTAAACTGCTTAGTATCATTATGAAGACACATTGATTGTCAAACAAACAACTGACAAACTATCGACTAAAATTAGGCCGAATTATTTCGTGACGATGGTTTGTCTTGATAATGAATCTTTAGCCTTGAAATCTAGTGGAATGCATCAAATTATTTGTGGGGGACGACTTTATTTTTGTTATTTTCTACCATAAATATTACTTCAGTCCACTCCTGTATCGACGAAATGAGTCGATTTGATTCCCATTTGAATTTAGCCGCCTTGAAAGGTATCCAATATCAATAAGAATCATTCAAACTAAGTTTCTGTTTATCAGGACAACTCGTGTGAACCATGAAAATCAACTGACTATCAGAGTAAGGACAATAGTGAGCTTGAGTCACGTACAAGATGGCAAGAAGAGAGTTTTAGCAGAAGAGAACTACGCAGAATTATTTCTCGAAGATGGTTTGTCTTGATAATGAATCTTTAGCTTTGAAATATAGTGGAAAGCATTTGTGGAACGGCGTTTTGTTTCTGTGTATTTCTGCCATTAATATTTCTTCGTTCCATTAAGTCGGTTTGATATAATTCCCATTGATATGTATCCGCTTTGGAAGGCGTCTAATATCTACATAGAAACCACTCATGCGATGTATTTGTCTATCACGACAAAGCGTTGACACCAGAAAAACCAACTATCTATCAGAGTTAGGAGAACAGCAAGCTTGAATCAGAATGCAAGATCGTAAAGAGAGTGTGGTTAGCTAGGATGTAGTTATAAAGTCATCTTTTCTGAATTTTCCACTATTAACATATTTTCTTCTTCACTGACTTCCCAATGTTATTTATTGTAGAACGAAGCACAAACAAAGCCTATTTATAAAAAATAATCTAATGCTGTATACTTGTTTTTTTAACTGCTTAGCATCATTTTCAAAACAAATTTATTTATTTAATCAAAAAAACATAACGAGGCCAATTACAGAGGATTACAATAACAGGAGAAACAATTTCATAATATAAAGCAACGTAACCATTAATGAACAAAAAATATTCAACAGTATTTACAAATAAATAACAAAGAATAATAAATTTCATCGGGTGGTGTGAGGAATGGGGGGAAAATTACGATAGTGATGGTGCAAGTTGGGTGAGGGATGAAAAAAAGGATCAAAATTTGGAACACATTCGGCATAGGAGTTAATGGAAGAAGGAGGTCTGAATGGAAAAGAACCCTTAGAGACAGAAAGGCGGGGGGTGAAACAATTGCTTGCCAAACATTGATCGCCAAACAAACAATTGACAGAAAAAAATGCTGAATTATTTCGTTACGACGGGCGCTTAAGTACAAAGTATGTTCGTTAAAAAACGGGAATTGTTTAAATTTTGCCGGATAGTCTTGATAATGAAAATAAGTCGTTGAATATAGTGGACTGCGCCAAATTATTTATGGAACATTACTTTATTTTTGCGTTATTCTGCCATGAATGTTTCTTCGTTCCATAAACTCGGGTTGATATGATTCACATTGAAATTCATCCGCTTTGGAAGGCGTATAATATCTACTGGGACCACTCAAACGGCGTATTTGATACACACAGTACAAACATGTATTTGTCTACGAGTAGTCAGGAGTTTTACATCGTCTGAGATTACCAATGCATGCATGAGGCACAGAGCTCAGGGAAACATCTCTTGATAATCACCTATTAAAATTGCCTTAGGTCGGAAAGTTTTCTTCGTTTGATAAGGTATTAACAATCCTTATTTAAGCCAAGCGCTAACTGCTAGCAGGGCACTCTGCTACCTGCCAGCATCCTGCGTCGTAGCGGTGCCCACAGCCACGCACCCAGGTGGCCTCACACAGCAGCAGCCAGACGTCACACGGCTTTTTCCCAGCATTCATACTTAGCCGTCGCGTTTTTGCGCGCTTTAAAATTTTCACTTTTCATTTAAAAATCGCGAAAAATACGCATCGTAATTTAAAAATCTGAAAGCGTGAAATGCGTGCTCCAGTAGTATTAATCTTTCGATTTATGCAGTTGAAGAAATAATAGGAAACCTCCCTATTTTCCAAGTTTTACTGTATCTTTGTGCAAGATAAAATTCACAATGGAACGTACTTGATAGACATTGCCGTACCTAATTCGTATAACATCACCACAGCCTACACCAAAAAAAGGGAAAAGTACTAAGAACTTAAAGATGAAATGAAGAGATTATGGAAATAAGATAAGGTACACATAATACCATTATCTCTGGCACAGGAATAGTGCCTCATTCAATCCATCAAGGTCTTAAAACTATTAGACCGTCGAAAAACTTGTTCATTACAATACAAAAAAAGCAGCAATTTTGAATACATGTCCACTTTATCTTGAGGATACCACCCTATTATCCAAGTTTTACTGTATCTATCATAGTGAGGTGTGTTTGGAAGCTTGAGTTAAACTATAGAGTAAGTATATATAGTGGGCCCACCACACGTAAAAAATAGTATACGTTTTTCGTGTAGTTCTGGAACAATTAACCAGATGGCTAGGAACAATTTTTTTTGCGATATTTTGAATTTGCTCGTTCCACAAGTCTAAAAATATATTCTGAAGCAGAAAGGGTTGCTACGTTTAGTAGAGACATTAATCATTCGATTTTGTTTCTAACAATTGTTATAAAAAATATTTTCTCGAATTTCGGATAGTTACTTGGCTTTTCCGAGTTTATATTCCTAATCCATTTTCCGGCAGACTGTTCTTGTTAGTATAAAGTTGAAACTTGCAGGAAACGTTTATTGCACATGTTTTTCCGTACTGGTAAACTTTAATTTGTTCATAACTCAGTTTCAACGTTGTTATGTGTGTTTGTGTATCTTTCGGACGAAAATCTGGAATTTTGCAGGGTAAAAATCAATCGCCTGCTAACTTTCGTATCATACGATATAGGTCCATATATGCGGCGTATGAAATAAGGGCAAAACTATAAATTTATTTTTAGGGAAAGAATATACTTACTAAAAGGTTAGTGAAGACTTAGATCTGGAGTGTAGCTCTCTACGGTGCGGAAACGTGGACTCTGAGGAAAGAAGACGAGAGAAGATTGGAGGCATTCGAGATATTGTGGGTATGGAGAAGAATGGAGAGGGTGAAATGGACGGAGAGGAAAAGGAACGACGAAGTGCTAAACATGGTGGGTGAGGAGAGGCAGCTTTTAGATGAGATACGGAGGAGACAGAAGGAATGGATGGAGATAGTGCTTAGCGGGGAGGGGATGTTTAAAAAGGTGTTAGAGGGTAGAATGTTAGGGAAACGAGGGAGGGGAAGGAAGAGCATAGGATTTTTAGATAGATTGAAGGAGAGTAGGCCTTACAGTGAATTAAAGAAGGCAGTGCTGGAAGGAAAGGGAGGCTTCCACATCACTTGAACACTCCATGGAAACCTACCTTAATCGGTAGAATACTATAATAATAATGAACGTCGACATTGATGCCGGAATCTCACGCTAGCGTGAGTGTTCTGTACGGATATTTGCCAATTTATATTTCTCTGTAAATAGGGTAGTTTCCTTTATCATAGAAAACGAAAGGCATTGACTGCGATTCGTTACCCACCATTATTGTATTCACAATATACAAATTATTTGGTTTTAGACATTCCAGTTTAGACTAATATCTATGGTTAATTTTAACCTCATTTGAAAAAAAGGCCAGATTGGCGCCCATGCAATGCCACTCCACGTGACTTCACGGGGATCTAGTTTCTATACGAGTAGATAGGAATTTTACATCGCCTGAGATTGAGCACGCATGAGGCACAGAGCTCAGGGAAACATCTATTCATATTCACCTATTAAAATTACCTAATTTCGGAAAGTTTTCTTGGTTTGATAAGGTATTTATAATCCTTATTTAAGCCAAGCGCTACCTGCTATTAGGGTACTCCGCTACCTACCTACCTTAACGGAAACCTACCTTAACGGTAGAATACTATAATAATAATATACTTACTCTATGGTCAAACGCGAGATGGTAAGGAGAGAGAGCTTTAGCTTGGCTCTGGTGGGAGCGAGGAGAAGCTGGCGTCGTTCGCTTTAGCCGAGGAGGAAGAGAAGGAAAGGGAGGCGGGTGAATGATGGGACATTAAGAAAAGACTGGGAAGGAAAGGGGGGGGAATGATGGGGGGTACAGAAAGCAGACGAGAACCCACGGAGCCCCATGCGCCTATATTTTACGTGTTTTTTGACAAGCTGTATTGCCTACTCTTTTCTGGGAGGGCTTTCCTGAAGGGTGGAAGGGTGGGTAGCGTGGAGGGGGAGGGGGAGAATGGAGGGGGGGCGAATATGGTCTCACCTCCCCTCCGACGGAGATTATAAACCTCTCTCTCTGCCTCTTTTTCTTCCATCCCTCCACAATGCGGCTCGGATCCGGTTCGTGAACGGGTCGTGAGGTGAACGGATCTTTGAACCTCGAACGGGTCGTGAGGTGAACGGGTCTTGCGAAGGCGAACGGGTCACGTGAGTGGGGGGACGGAATCCTGAAAAATAGTTATAATTATTATTATGTCATGTGAACTATTATCTGTTGCTAGGTAGTCGTAGACTTCTCGTTTTATTATACTTAGCATGGGCTTTGAGATGAGGTTAATTCTGAATATTGTTCTAATTTGGTCGGATAATCTGTGAGGTGTTACATTACAGATGGGGTACATTATTACTATTATTATTATTATTATTATGAGTAAGATTTCTTATTTCCATGGAAATGAGAAATCTTACTCATTACTAAGTACCGAAATATAATAACAACTATGGTAAAGGTGTAATGAATACTAAAATCCCAATGGCAATAAACGAGTTACCAGATAACCTGAAGAGAATAAAAACTATTAGGGAATTAAAAAATAAATTAAAAAAGCACCTACTGGAGAGATCGTAAAACTGATGTTATATCATTTCTTAGATATTTTTTTGAGTGTCATAATGTAATACTCCTATGTGGCTAGGGAAGTTAGGAATACTTAAACGCTCATATGTATGTTGGGGTATATGTATATTGTCTGTGTGTAAAAACTTAATAAATGTTTTGTAAGAGTAAAGATAATAATGGAACCTGCTCATAAGCTTAATGCTTAACAGGACCATTAAAATGCAAAAATAACGTAGTCTTTATTCAAATGTAAATATATTGCGAACTTAAATGTTTCATTGGAATATATACTTAACTGAATGAATTATATGATGAAAATATCATATTTTTCAGACATTATTTTATATATTGTAACATTTTAAAAATTTTGTAACATGCTATGGAATGTGACTACTTATTTGAATGGATGTTAACGAATGGTTAATATTTTATAGGTATGGAACTATTGTTTGAAAAAAATTTTAACTATCAAATGTATTATTCAAACAATTTTATCCTTGTAATAAAAAATATATATATTAAAAGAAAAAATTATTCTTCCTTTAAATTTTATTCAGTTTTCACTGAGTTGGTTTAGGGTAGAGAGCACGGGTTCTTACCAAGGTAACTTTTGAACTGTAGAATTGCTTTGAGAAATTTTCTCGTGATATGACAGGTTGAAATTATTACAGCGTTACCAATTTGATGTATGTGTTTGGATGAAGGTTAAGAGTATTTTGAAACTGTTTTGTGTATGTTTTGGGATGATACCGGTAGCTGAGATGACAATAGGAGGTATATAAACCTGTTTCATATTCTTTTTATTTCTATTGTCAATTCTTGGTAGTTATTTATTTTTCCGGCTATTGTCTTTTCGGTGCTATACGACAGTGGCACAGCAATATGAACTATGTTACAAGTTTATTATTATTATTACGATTACTATTGTTTCTTTGGTTTCACAGCATTTTTGCTTGTTTTAGGTGAGGTACGGGTATCACCAAGAACTCTCGTCTTTTTACTCTGTGTTGAAAAATTTTCTGACTATTTTGCAAGTACATATTTAAAATTGCTGATTTTTGTATTGTGATAAACAAGTTTTTCGGCAGTCCAATAGTTTTAAGACCTTGTTGGATTGAATGAGGCACTACTCCTGTGGCAGAGATAATGATTTGTATTATGTGTGCTTTATCTGATTTCCACAATCTCTTAATTTCATCTTTAAGTTCTTCATACTTTTCCATTTTGTTGGTTTAGACTGTTAGACGAATTAAGTACGGCCATGTCTATCAAGTACGTTTCATTGTGAGTTTTGTCTTGCACTTCTAGATCAGGTCTATTGATACGGACTGTTTTATCGGTAATAATTGATCGGTCATAATAAATCTTACGGTGATCAATTTCATGGATGGTTTTAGGTGTGTATTTATAATAAGGAACTCCATTTTCAATGAGTGTATACTCTAGAGCTAATTTCTGGTGGATGTTGTTGCATATTTGATTGTGACGGTGCAGATAGTCTTTTTGGGATAAGCTAGGGCATCCACTTGTGATGTGCTGTATCGTCTCAGAGGCATTACCGCATTTTCTGCATCTATCATCCAATAAATTTGGGTATTTTATTATATATTTTTCATTTTTATTGTTATAGTATTCTACCGATTAAGGTAGGTTTGCATGGAGTACTAAAGAAGTGATCTGGGAGCCTTCCTTTCCTTCCATTACCGCCTTCTTTAATTCACTGTAAGGCCTACTCCCTTTCAATCTATCTAAAAATCCTATTCTTTTCCATCCTTCCCTCGTTTCCCTAACATTCTACCCTCTAACACAGTTTTTAACATCCCCTCCCCACTAAGTACTCGCTCCATTCATACCATCTGTATCCTCCGTATCTCATCTAGAAGCTGCCTCTCCTCACCCACCATGTCCAGCACTTATTTGTACATCTCTGTCTATTCCACGAGTACTCGCTCCATCCATACCTTCTGTCTCCTCCGTATCTCATATTAGAATGCCGGCCTCGGTGGCGGCGGGGTAAAGTCCTCGGCTGCCAAACCGAAGGTCGCGGGTTCGAGTCCCGCTCCTTCGTTGTTAATTGTTAATTCCCCATTGTAAAGGCCGTAAATGTGCTGTTTATGTGGTAATGGAAATAAATAAATAAAAGAAGCTGCCTCTCCTCACCCACCATATCCAGCACTTCGTCGTTCCTCCTCCTCTCCGTCCACTTCACCTTCTCCTTTCTTCTCCATACCGACATCTAGATTGCCTCTTATCTTCTCCCGTCTTACGAATAGATTTTCGATATTTTAGCACGAATTGACCGTATCAATTCTTGCTGGTCAATGCTTAGTTAAATAGCCCATAGATCGAGTAAGTTTGACTCGTATTTCTAGCCGTGTAAGAGTGTCAAATTTCTCCACCGTTACGAAGTCCGACAGGTTCCTCGTTATTAGGGTATGACGCCGTTTCCATGGATCTTATAGTGTGTATACCGAAAGCTGTCGCAAGGGCCCATGAAGTACGTGAGCCGCTAGCAAAGGAGGGGAGGAAAGGACCGACAAAAAAACCTGTATGGGACCGACACAGGTAGCTGGCGGGTCCGTTCGCCCGTCCCCCCAACGAAGATAACTAACACCTCTAATAGAATTATCAACTTTTCTTTTACTTTCTCATAACATCTCAATCTAAATAGCATATTTGTAAAGTACTAAAAAAAGCTAAGAAGAATGGTATAAAACACGAAGTACTCCGAACATAAATAAGGAATGGTCGAAAGTTAAAACAAAACGTACAGTATAATGGCTGAAAAATAACTTCCGACGTACATATGTTTCGGCGCTTTTCTATGATAAATGCGAATAATATGTTGCTTTTGGCGTCTGATAGACATCACGCGACAACTTGAGGTACAATACTTTACATGCGAATTCCTTCGCAATATTCATTGCAAAGTTTTTAAATGCGTTTAATAATTTAATCAAACATTATTAGCACCTATTTAAAGCATTAAATTTGGGGTAAGGTACTTTTAGCTACACATTTATGATTATAATCTATACATCACAGGAATGAAACTATTATTGCTGTACAAAGCGTGTATTAAGTATTTGACTAAGGTGTACATCTCCATCATTATTATGCATACCTTTGATGCCCATGCATTGTCCGTTCGGCCGTCCCTTTATCCTCCCCCTGACGAAGGCAAATAGCACCTCTAATAGAATTATTAACTTTTCTTTTACTTTGTCATAACATCTCAATATAAATAGCATATTTGTAAAGTACTAAAAAAAAGCTATGAAGAATGATATACAACACGAAGTGCTGCGATCATTAATAACGAAATGGTCGAAAGTTATTTTTTAGCCGTTATATTCTATATTTTGTTAAAAGTTTCCTTCGTTTGATAGGGTAATAATAACCCTTATTTAAGCCAAGCGCTACCTGCTAGCAAACTGCATCGCAGCGGCGCTCATATCCTCGCCCCAAGGTCACTTCACAAGGCGGTAGTGGGAACCATACGGGCTTTTACCGGACTTCATACTTAGCCGTCGCGTTTTCGCGCGCTTGAAAATTTTCACTTTTCGTTTAATCGCGAAAAATAAATATCGTCATTAAAAAATCTAAAAGCGTGAAATACGTACTCCAAGAGTGATAATCTTTCGATTTAGGCAATTAAAAAAATAATAGGAAACCACCCTATTTTAATAACCGATTGAAAATCTATATTTTTGATACCCACCTTTTTTTTGTGTTGTATATGTGTTAAATGGTTGTTGTTTATGAGATTATTGTTATTCTTGTTTTTTCACTATATTTACATAGTTTACTTTGTGTATAAAACCCGGTGGAAAGCCCCTATTGCTTTTTTTGTGGTAAATAAGTAAATTCATAAATAAAAACTGCTCAGAGAGTCATGGGTCTGAGGATGACGAATAAAATGTTTCAACCGTGCACCAAATCGGTCCCCGCAGCAGCCATTAACGTATTTACCGCAGGATTTCTCGTCAAAGTTTGTTCAACACCGTAAAGTTGGCGGCCCTTGAATCCGGCGGACACACTATCCGCTGATTGTCGTGCTCAATTTCGCCTCCGTCTGCCAACCCTGTTTTAAACAGCAGACCGCACGAGGGTCCGACTGCCGTCCACGCTCTTTGTGTCCGCATAGTCGTCCGCGAGACCGTGTCGCCATCTCTTAACGCGGCGCGTAAGCTCCGCTTGTCTTTGTTTTCCCGACGGCAAAAGGGTTTCTCTCTCTCTCTCTCTCTCTCGACCGCACATTTAAAACGTCAGCGACAATCTGCGGAAGGTTGGCTGCTCCGTAAAACGGGCTCGCTCCTGATTGGCGGAGACTTTAAACTGGACGGTCGTATGGGGGCCGAAAGGATGGGCGGGAAGAGAGACTTCGGGACCAATTCGACTCGGAACGGTTTTTCCCGCGAATTTTGTCGCGTAGCAACCGAGATATTCGAGCCGAAAAATTTGAGCGGGAAAATGTCGTTGCCACCGACAAGCCGGAAAACTACATCCCCGCGTGTAAAAAATCTGCTCGGGATATCGCGCGGGTAAGACTCTATAATAGCGCAAATAATTTGATTTGGTGATCGACAATAATATTTCCTTGGGAAAGGTATTCGAGGATTATTTTCACGAAGCCTTCCCGTAATGGTAGAAAAGAGGTTTACTGATTTCGTTTGCGATAATTTTATTTTTACGTTACAACGATCATGACCGAATATTTCACCACAAATAGTTAGCATAGGGTAGTTTCCTTCATCAAAGAAAACGAAAGGCACTCATTGCGATTCGTTACCCACCATTAGTGTATTCATAATATACAAATTATTTGGTTTTAGAAATCCCAGTTTAGACGAACGGCAAGGGTCAATTTTATCCTCATTTGAAAAAGGCCAGATTGGCGCCCATGCGATGCCACTCCACGAGACGTCACAGCGACCTAGTTTCTACACGAGCAGATAGGAGTTTTAAATTGTCTGAGATTACTAATGCATGCATGAGGCACAGAGCTCATTGAAACCTCTCTCAGTAATCACACATTAAAAATACCTAAGTTCGGAAAGTTTCCTTCGTTTGATAGGGTAATAATAATCCTTATTTAAGCCATGCGGTACCAGCTAGCATGGTACTCAGCTACCTGATAGCATACTGCGTCGTTTTGGCGCTCAGAGCCTCGCCCCAAGGTCACCTCACTTGCGGCTGCGGGAACTAGAAAGATGTCACACGGGAGTTTTCCCGGCATTCATACTTAGCCGTCGCGTTTTCGCGCGCTGGGAAATTTTCACTTTTCATTCAATCGTGAAAAATAGATATCGTCATTCGAAAATCTATAGGCGTGAAATACGTACTCCAGGTGTAATAATCTTTCGATTTAGGCAATAAAAAATAATACGAAACCACCCAATAGGGCAGTTTCCTTCATCAAAGAAAACGAAAGGAATTGATTGCGATTCGTTACCCACCATTAGTGTATTCATAATACACAAATTATTTGGTTTTTGAAATACCGGTTTAGACGAATGGCAATGGTCAAATTTTATCCTCATTAAAAAAAAGGCCAGATTGGCGCCCATGCGATGCCACTCCACCTGACTTCACAGCGACCTAGTTTCTACACGAGTAGATAGGAGTTATACATCGTCTGAGGTTACCAATGCATGCATGAGGCGTAGAGCTCAGGGAAACATGTCTAAATAATCACGTATTAAAACTGGCTAAGGTCGGAAAGTTTTCTTCGTTTGATAAGGTATTAATAAACCTTTTTTAAGCCAAGCGCTACCAGCCAGCAAGGTACTCAGCTACCCGCTAGCATCCTGCGTCCTATCAGCGCTCAGAGCCTCGATCAAGGTCACTTCACAAGGCGGGAGGGGGAACCAGAAATGCGTCGCACGGACTTTTTCCCATCAGTCCTACTTACGCGTCGTGATTTCGCGCGCTTGAAATTTTTCACTTTTCATTCAATCGCGATAAATAGATATCGTCATTCGAAAATCTAGGAGCGTGAAATACGTACTCCAGGAGTAATAATCTTTCGATTTAGGCAATAAAAAATAATCGGAAACCACCCAATTCTTTCTGACTTGTATGTGTTCAAAGATATTATCGATATATTTATCTATTCTATCACTCTCATCAATCATGTCAGGATTTTAAATAGCAAACAGTGTAAAGCGGTGCGATTTATGCAACTCTCCCAGGAATAAAACAACTCATAGACTCCTGGGTCCGAAGAGATAATTAGTCGCGTCGGAAACACGAGATGTTGGTCACTTGTCGTGTCCTCGAAAAGTACGCAGAAACACGCACACAAAGACACTGACTCGCATAGGCGTCCTTCCGGGAAGGACACAAATGGATGAGGACGTCTTTCCCTGTACGTGGTTTTTAGTGTCAGCGGCGGCCGTCCAGATGGCGGGTCCGAGCCCTCCCCCCCGAGTTGGAGTCGCTTCAGTGTCCGATCCAATCCGAGCCATATTCATAATTGCATTAATTACTCCCTCCTGCCCTGTGCTGGAGGAGACCCTGAGGGGGTTTGTGTAAGGGAAGTGGAAGGCTCTCAAATAAGGACGGAAGGCTAGTCGGCGAGAATTAACTCCTTCCCGAGACGCGAGATACGAAACTTCATTTAAAAGCGGACACATAAATATGTCCTTCGACGCCCATCGCATGAAGAAGGCCATGTAATAACATTTACGACGCAAAAAAATAGTTTAGGAAGATAATAGGGTAGATTCCCTCATCAAAGAAAACGAATGGCATTGATTATTATTGGTGTATTCATTGGTGAATTCATGATATACAAACTATTTGGTAGTTTAGACGCATGTTAGCCCGTGTGACGTCACTCTGGTTCCTCCTGTCGCCGTGTGAGGCCACCTTGGTGCTAGGCTATGAACGCCGCTACGATGCAGGTGGCTTGCTGCCGAGCATGGCGGTTACGTAGAGTACCCTTCTGGCAGGTAGCGCTTGGCTTAAATAAGGATTATTAATACCCTATCAAACGAAGGAAACTTTCCGACCATAGGCAATTTTAATGGGTGATTATTAAGAGATGTTTCCCTGAGGTCTGTGCCTCATGCGTGCATTGGTAATCTCAGACGATGTATAACTCCTGACTACTCGTATAGAATCTATGTCCCTGTGACGTCACGTGGAGTGGCATCGCATGGGCGCCAATCCGGCCTTTTTTTCAAATGAGGTTAAAATTGACCATTGTCAATCCGTCTAAACTCGGATTTCTGAAACCAAATTAATTGCATATTATGAATCCACTAATGGTGGATAACGAATCGCAATCGGTGCCTTTTTTTTTCTTTGATGAAGGAAATTACCCTATTATGTCGAAAGGACACCACAAATATGCTCAATATCCGTAGCTATATTGTTATTAGCTGATTAGGGCTGTATCCTGGAAGGCGGCTGCGGGATATGTCTTTCGGAGGGATATCGTTGATGTGATTGCTAAGCTGAGGAAATTATCGTACATCAAGGAGACCCTGAGCCAGCTTAGTTCGGTTTCGGGTAATCCTTAGTTGTGGGGGGCGAATGTAGATGGGGTCGGCGTCTTCCCTCCCTCGTGGCAAAATCTTAAGACCCCTCCCAACTGAATGCATAAACACTGATTTCAAACAATGCCATCTATGTTTGGGTCCGTCAAAGAGGGAGACTTCGTCTTCTCTTCTTGCTTATTAGAAGTCTCATATTCTAAATGTGTAACGTCGCGGCCCTGGGCCTAGCTTGTGTCGTCGTTCGCACGCTCTAACAATATAGTACCCAGCTGCGTCAATTATTATTATAGTATTCTACCGATAAAGGTAGGTTTCCATGGAGTACTGAAGACGTTATCTGAGAGCCTCCCTTTCTATACAGCGCTGCCTTCTTCAATAGGGTTGTTTCCTATTATTTTTTTATTGCCCAAATCGAAAGAAGGAAAATAAGTTAATCCTGCGTCGTATCAGCGCTCAAAGCCTCGCCCCAAGGTCACCTCTATTGCGGCTGCGGGAACCAGAACGACGTCACACGGGGTTTTCCCAGCATTCATACTTAGCCGTCGCGTTTTGGCGCGCTTGAAAATGTTCACTTTTCATTTGATCGCGAAAAATAGATATCGTCATTTAAAAATCTATAGGTGTGAAATTCGTTCTCCAGGAGTAATAATCTTTCGATTTGGGCTATTAAAAAAATAATGTTAAGCCACCCTATTGGACTTCCACATGCACACCACACTTCACAGAAAACGTCACGCATACTAACAAATTATACTACCATATGCTGTTAGAAATAATAATAAAAGTAAGAAACATGCATCAAGTTTTACATTGGTTAGTAGGCTACACTACAAGTCATGCAATCTATTTATGAGTTCTAACGCTGCCGTTACAATCTCTAATTGATCGTGGAAAAAATGACATTCGGAATCTGCCTGTTCTGCAATCTATCTCTCTTATTTTATTTATATGATCTGATCTTCCGTAGTACGTTGGCGTCCGCAAGATATGGTTAACTTCGTCAGAAATGACACTGCTCTTGAATTTATCTAAAAGGTTTAGTCTATTTTTCAATCTACGGTCCGACAGAGATTCCCATCCGAGTTTATGTAAGAGGTCAGTTACACTAACAAGACTATCGTAACGACCTTTCACACACCTGGCAGCTCTTCTTTGCACGCGTTCTAACTCTGTTATTAAGCCTTTTTCATGAGGGTACCAAACACTGGCAGCGTATTCTAAATGTGGTCTAACGAGGGAAAAGTAGCTAATTTCTCTCACTTTTTTTCATCGAACTTTCCTAATATTCTTTTAACAAAACATATTTTACGATTAGCACGTTTCCGTGGTACCCGGCATGGTTTTCTTGGTAAATACATTGGTTCCCTTGTTAATTCTTTTCTTCTTTCGTTTCAGGTGAGTAACCGTGCTGCCCTCCTCGTCCTTGCGGCGTAAGGTAAAAACATAATTACGTATATTTATACGTTATCGGTTTCATGTACATATATATTTTTTCGAATGTTATTCGGGTAATATTATAAACGTAGACACATGAAGCTCTCATAATATTTCATGTTGCTGGAGACACAATCATTTGCAGAAAGAGAGTTTGAAAAAGTTTCAAATAACTTAGTTGCATACGTTTTATGTGTATTACTAATGGTAAGCTGCTGTTTGCATTGCGTGTGAATATTTCTGAAGGGAGGAGTTTACGTAAAATCACCTTTGTTTTCTTGTTGTAACTAGTTGCGGTTTTAATATCTTTCTATCATATTGGAGCCAGACATGTCGCATATATTTGGAGAAATTCCTCTCTTCGTAACGTAATGAGCAATTATTATGACAATGGGGAGCGTAATTCTTCATTAATAGGGTAGTTTCCTTCATCGAAGAAAACGAAAGGCATTGATTTCGATTCGTTACCCACCATTAGTGTATTCATAATATACAAATTATTTCGTTTTAGTAATCCCAGTTTAAACGAATATTAGCCCGTGTGACGTCATTCTGATTCCTCCTGCCCCTGTGTGAGGCCACCTGGGTGCGAGGCTATGAGCACCGCTACGATGCAGGCTGCTTGCTGCCGAGCATGGCGGTTACGTAGAGTACCTTGCTAGCAGGTAGCGCTTAGCGCTTGGCTTAAATAAGGATGGTCAATATCCTATCAAACGAAGGAAACTTTCCGACCATAGGCAGTTTTAATAGGTGATTATTAAGACATGTTTCCCTTAGCTCTGTGCCTCATGCATGCATTGGTAATCTCAGAGAATGTAAAACCCCTATATACTCGTATAGAAACTAGGACCCTTTGACGTCACGTGGAGTGGCATCGTATGGGCGCCAATCTGGCCTTTTTCAAATGAGGTTAAAATTGACAATTAACATTTGTCCAAACTGGGATTTCTGAAACCAAATAATTTGTATATTATGAATACAGCGAACGAAATTCCTGGCTACATCACTGGCTAAGGCGATTTAAAACGATTACTTCTTGCTAAATTATTGGGAGTAAAATGAATTTCATCTTCAGAACGAATCATTTTAGCGTGCAACACCTATATTTCAATGAGTATTTAACAAAATCTATGAAATTGAAAGCGGGATAATTGCCTTTGAATTTACGTTACCTGTCCATCAAAATTGCTACAGGTTATTTGGATTAATCACCCAACACTTATATGGCATGTGGAATAAATAAATAGGTATTAATAAATAAATATTACTAAATAAATGTAAATAAATAGATGGGATCGATATAATAGGATCGAAACTTTACCATGAGCAGCGAAGTTTCGATTGATTCAGTTTCGTTCCCGGGAGTAAAGTTTCGTCTGTCGGCGACATAGACTCTATACTCGCGACGAAATTAAAATTTTTTGTTTTCAGAATACTCTTTTTTTATATTTTCCTCCTTTCATTCACTCTTATTTTTCACAAATGTTCCTACTTTTGCCCTATTTTGAAAGCTCTTGTTTTTATACTATCCGCAAGAGGATAGGACTTTCCTTTAATAGGACTTAGTAGAAGACATTCATTCAGCATCGCCCGAGGCTGTGAAAAAAATATTTTTAACCAAATTGTTATAATTCTTAAAAATGATAATAAATTGACTAAACTCGCTGATTTATTAATCCAATTAATAGTGCAATAAACCAATGTAGCATTATAAACATTATTTACTCTTCTTTCTATCATTTCAATGTTTTTTTATGCCCATAAACAGGATAGTTCGCCTAATTGGGGCAGCCGCTAAGTTGGGGCAAAGTGCACAAGTCCCGATATGTCCCAATTAACCGGAATCTATTGTACTATCAAGTTTAGGGATAGAGGTGAAATATGATTTCAGTTCGAAATCAGAATCCCGCCGTACTTCATATCTGTTTGTTCGCTGGTCCTCGAAATATATTCTAAGGAGAATAACCGGGATATATTTGTGGAAAGATGTAATCGATATTTATGCCTCTCGTTTCGTAATTATCAAAGGGAATCGCGTTGGAATGAGAACATTATTTTTCAAATTATGTGGGTGTAATTAGTGATTGCATTCCGGTAGCATTTCCCAACGAAAAATATCGATTTAAATCGATAGGTCCAAGGGTCGAAATTAAAAAAAAAAAGTTTTCGGTTTTTTTTTTGAGATTTTAATTGTGAAAGCTTTTAAATAGCTGTTTTTTAACGGCTTTTAAATTTTCTCCAAAACACTATATATTCCTGAAATGCTATTGGTTTAATTAATTATTGGAATAATTCAGATATTATTCCGTGTAGAAAATAACATTGCTGTTTATTCTCCTCGAAATGTTAACCTGTTGATGTTGTATCTTCCGTTCTCTGTTGCTCAATTTGTTTGCTTAAACATCGATCGATAAATACGCAAAAGACGGCGGTAATTAGTTTCAATTACGCAATTAAATTAATGTGCAAAGGTGATTGTTCGATTGGAAAATTAATTAGGAGGGTCTATTTTTCCAATATGGCTGTTGTTATCAGGTGTTGCTATTGTTGCAGAAGGGAAAGTAGGCATCCTTTCCGTTCTTCTTTTGTTTTTTTTTTTAAATTCGTTTTTTTCTTCCGTTTAAGGTCCGAGTTTGGTGACCGTTCGGTGGATAAAATTTTTAAACTTAGATAATAATTCAAATATAGTGAAAATTTGATATAAAATACATTGATAAGCAATAAAATTTATTATCACAGTAGAAACGTTAAGCAACAGACTTTTATTCACCTTAACGAATGTAGTTATTACAATTTTTCAATATGGCCGTTGTTAGCGGGCGTTGCTATGGTTGCAGGAGGGAAAGTGGGCATCCTTTCCGTCATTCTTTTGTTTTTTTCTTTTATTCGTTTTTTCTTCCGTTTAAAGGCCGAGTTTGGTGACCTTTCAGTTAATAAAATTTTTAAACTCACATAGTGATTCAAATATGGCAATAATTTGATATAAAATATATTATTAAGCGAGTAAATGAAGTGGATTTATGGTATAAATTATATCTGTTAATAATGTAGCTCACGAGAAAAAGCCATTGTATTTATGGGGTGAAAGTAACGTTAGCAAGAGTTCTTATGTTGAGAAGCTCATTGGGGAAAGTAATTTGAAATATGTGTAATAACCAGCTGTCGGTAAATTTGAAAATATCATAAAGTTGTGTTATTTGAAGAATTCGACATTAAATATGATGTTAGTGGAATGTTGAAACGTTCGTTGGGAGGCAAGGAGTTTATTGCTCCGTTTAAATGTGAGAAATGTCGTGTAATTAAATTTACTGGTTTATTTATATTTGTTTCAAATTAAGATTGCACCAATGAGGAGTCTGAACGCAACCTTACGCTTGTACGAAAGAAGAAATTATTCAGCAACAGATTTTTCTTCACCTTTACGAGTGAAACACAAAATATTCATTTTCTGGCTAAAATGATCGTAGCTTTATGCAAAACGTATCACAGATGGAATAATAAGCTGTGTATTAGTTGACATCATCATATTCTGTTGGAAATCAGCTACCTGAGCTAGTAAAATCAGTATTTTACCCAGTCGTATATAACATTTACAATCATGGCGTTTGATGAGACATTTGATACAAGTGTGAAGATGTATCATTGCAAACAACAGCAAAATAAAACCTTTATCATCACCATGGCAGGTCAACAATGTTAAGAGTGGTTTGACGTAGTCTAAATTCATCTTCCTATACGATAACCTTTTCATAGCGACGTATTTCTTTTCTTTTACATCCTTTATAACCCTTCCTACGTAACTCATTCGGGGCTGTCCCTTACCCTTCTTTCCTTCCATCTGTCCTTCTGCGATTGTCTTCATCAGGCCATAATCTCTTATTATGTGGTCAACTAAGTTGTCCAGTCTTCTGCTTAAGGTTTTTAAGAAGACTTCTCTTTTCTCCCACTCCTCTTAGCACTTCCTCGTTATTAATACGGTCAATCCATTTTATCTTCATCATTCTTCTGTAGCACCACATTTGGAATGCTTCAACTCTTTGACTTCTCTTCTGCTATCAATGTTCAAGCTTCGATCCAATAGAGAAACATGCTCCACCTGTAGAATCTGATGAATTGTTTCCTTATTTCTATATTATATGCGACGTAGATGCAAAATTATAGTGGTTAGCTCTTTTTACAGTTCATATCAAACCTACATTCCTCTATGTGTAGACAACCAAGTTGTCTCGACATTTCTTCAAGGTTTTTTTTAGGAGGCTTCTCTTTTCTCCCACCAATCTTAGCACTAGCTCGTTACTTACTCGTTCAATGCATTTTAACTTCAACATTCTTTAACATTTGGAATGTTTCCGCTGTTGACTTCTCTGCACCTGTCAAATCATCGCTCCAACAGACATATGAGCTCCATACGTGAAATGAAACCTTTACCAAAGTAACGCAAGTAACGCAAAGAAAATCCGCCGTTTGAAAGAGAAAGACGTATGTATGTTATAGAACTTAACTGCTGACATGAAGTGTATAATTAATTTAAATTTCTCTTAACTGTGATTATTTGTTATTAAATTTATTTAAGTTTATTATTGTGACCTTTAATAAAACACCTTTGAAAACTTTCTCATGGAAAATCTGAGGCACAAAACAATATTTATTTCTTCGCGATCCAAAAATAAAATACAGAACGGAAATGAGCCTTAATGAAGCAGAAATAATTTATTACCTAGCCTCTAATACATTCTCAATCGTCACGCCTTATGGTTACCAAGAAAATCCACTATCGAATTCTGGGTTAACGATTTCCTTTGCCGCGAAATCTGTAAAAAACGTAATGTTTATTAAAAAAAATCTTCGTTGCGTAAGGTATAACGTGTTCTTAACCGTTATCAGGTGTTTATTTCTTTGGTTGTCATGGTGGTAATGGAGTGACTACTTCGTTTGGGCCTTTTCTTAGCTGGTGATCGTAATAATTCACCAAAGTGGTATTAATTATTTTAGTTAGTTTCAACAGAAATTATCTATTTGCTTGCTTTTTTTTGGTGTTCTTTATCCATATCCGCTGTTTGCCACTCATATCATTGGGGAAGTGATATCCAGAATTCATTTTTTCACTTTTTTCTTCGTAGAACGTGTTTTTATCAACATTTGTAGTTATCTCATTGGTTTCCATGATTACTGTTTTATTAAACTCTTTTCTCTTTCGGTAAAAATCCACAAACAAATAATATTCGGTCGTAAACTTTTCTTAGATACCGCAGAACGTCTGTTTTATCGATAGTTGTTATTTATTTAAATTTTTGTACTTGTAATATTCTAATGACGGCTTTTTGTGACTCTTTCTTATAGTTTTTAGTCAATACGTGCTTAAAATTTCGAATAAAGTTTCTTACGATGTGTAAAAAGTGTTCTTGACCAACTGTAGCTGTTTATCTCTTCAGTTTCCATGGTAACTGCTTTGTTTAACTCTTTTGTCTTTAGATAAATCCATTAACCCGTAATTATCAATAGAAACTCATTTTACATACCGTTGAACGTCTTCTTAATCGATAATTATTTGTGTCAGTGTTTATAAAAGATAATATACTATTAAATTCTATGTGTAACTCTTCCTATTAGTTTTATTGCGTAAGTACTAAACATATTAAAGAAAATTTCTTAAGTTTAGAACGTGGTCTTAATCAAGAGTTGTTTATCTCACCTGTTGCCATGGTGACTGCTTCGTTCACCTCTAATGTCTTTTGAGAAATGCGTAAACAAATAATATTCTTAGAAACTCTTGTCTAACACGCCGCAGACCGTGCTCTTAATCGATATTCGTTTGTTTATCTCATCGGTTGCCATGGTGATATTTTAATGACTGCTTTTCTCTGGAGATAATTGCATTACTCCAGCCGTATGCAGAAAATTATTTCGTACCCCCGATGATTATTGTTATTCGCGGTGTTTTTAATGTGCCGCCTTCATTTGTTTATTTTTCGTGAGTGATATTGTTTACGTGGAAACGTGACGTTTCATCCCAGGTTCACCAGGTGGCTCCACGTGTCAATCGGAATTTCGATGAATTGCGCCGGGCGTTTCATAATTGTTTCATCGGACGGTGACGAATTATTTATCACGAATTATATGTACTTGGTCGCATCACTTGCGCTCTGACCTTTCGTTATTCAATTTTTTCTTCGGCTGCGCACAGAAATGATATGCGATGTGTTTTCCTGATCACTTGTACAGCAGCATTTGTTTTTTAAAATGTCCACTACGTCAATATCTCGTTAATAATTGACGGCGTGCGCTAATAAATTTCGTAATTAAATTAATATATTAACAACGATCATAAGCATGCATGCGTTCTCATTTGTTGAATTCGTCGCATGATTAATATTTTAATTTTTAATGCTACTCCTACGTAACAGTTTTTATGGTCGCAATAATTAATTTTACTTGTTGCAGTTCTGGGTTAAGATTGTATTCATGTACTGGATGGTGGTGTACTGAGGGCATAGTGTACCAAGGAACACTATGAATTATAGGCAAGTACGTCAACTTAGGGCTTTATAGTAAGCTATTACGTGAAAGAATCTTTAGAGTGTAGCACAAGTCAATTTGAGTTCATTTGGATTATGTTCGCGAAAAATTTGGATTATGTTTTGTTTTTAGTTTTAAGTTTCAGATGCTCAAATGTAAATATTTTTAGTTGAATTTCGAAGTCTTTTACCAAAAATCTATCACAGCAGCAGTGGTTATCGTAGCACAGGTACGATCATATGTAAATATTTTTAGTTGAATTTCGAAGTCTTTTACCAAAAATCTATCACAGCAGCAGTGGTTATCGTAGCACAGGTACAATCATATGTAAATATTTTTAGTTGGATTTCGAAGTCTTTTACGAAAAATCTATCACAGCAGCAGTGGTTATCGTAGCACAGGTGAAAATGACATATCTATGACTAAGTTCTTAAAACACGTATCTCAAATTCGGCCGGTTAGACACAGGTATAATAGTATAAAAAAGAGTAATAACATTAAAAAATAAAATACAAGAAAAAAACTCTTTATTTGCAAATGGAGTACGCATCTCACGCTTTTAGATTTAAAAATGACGATACTTATGTTCGCGATAAAATGAAAAGTGAACATTTTAAAGAGTGCGAAAACGCGACGGCTAAGTATAATTGCTGGGAAAAGCCCGTGTGACGTCTGGCTGCTGCTGTGTGAGGCCACCTGGGTGCGAGGCTATGAACGCCGATATGATGCAGGCTGCTTGCTGCCGAGCATGGCGGTAGCGTAGAGTACCCTGCTAGCAGGTAGCGCTTGGCTTAAATAAGTATTATTAATACTCTATCAAACGGAGGAAAATTCCGACCATAGGCAATTTTAATAGGTGATTATTAAGATATGTTTCCCTGAGCTCTGTGCCTCGTGCATGCATTGGTAATCTCAGACGGTGTAAAACTCCAATCTACTCGTAGATAGAAACTAGGTCCCTGTGACGTCAAGTGGAGTGCCATCGCATGGACGCCAATCGGGCTTTTTTCAAATGAGGTTAAAATTGACCATTAAAATTCGTCTGAACTGGGATTTCTAAAACTAAATCATTTGTATACTATGAATACCTAATAATGGTGGGTAACGAATCGCAATCAATGCCTTTCGTTTTCTTTGACGAAAGGAACTACCTTATTGTCAAAGTAAGCACCTTGAAATTATCGAATCATTCGATTCGTAACTCTCGCACCGATATCATGACGTCAGTTCGTTTCGATTATTATCCTGGCGAGCGAATCAATCTTTGAACCGTCTGCCGTCTTCTCTGGACCGAATAAGACCGACTCCTTCATATCACCTGTCCTTCAATCATTCCTCCGAAAGGAAAAGAAACGAAGGAGAAGAAAAAAAAGACGGTCGAAATTCTCCGCCCGAGACGTCAATCACGCACGTATCGAAAGCCAAGTCATCTTCGTCATGAACTGGAAAGAAATCTTTTATCGCAGCCATCGACAATGACTTTCTCGAAAGCCCCATTTGACCGTTACAACCTCCGCCTCGGTACGTCAAAGAAAAATCGTCAATTTTTAAAATGATCTTCTTTAGGTCTTGAAATATTTTACTCCCATTAGTTATTAGTTACCAGGCCCGGAAGTAATGAATTGATCATATGAATGCATTGAATATTTCTGTTACTATGCCAAACGGGTTTGACAAATATAGTTCGATAAGTCATATTTATATGGCACCCATTACTTTGATGAAACAACTAAGATCAAATAAAATTACCTTGCGAATGTAGCACGATTTATTCCAGTGAAATTATGCCAATTGATACCTTTTCAAATTCATTACCTTCGGCAGTCCATGTCTGTGTTTGCATGCTAGCTGTTTACAATAATATCTCATGCTGTACTTGTTTGATTTACTTTGAATATGCTTCATCATTCGCATTTGTTGAGTCTAATGCATCGTTCAGATTACGATTGTACCAGCAATCGTTGGAACTATCGTGCATTCACACAACGATGGGTAAAACCTGTGCTGCCCTGTGGTGATGGCATCTAAAGTGAACGGGAAACTGACGGTTTGCAAAGCTATTGAGGTAAAGATATTACTGTGTTCAACGTGTATTTAACGAATAATTTTTCTTCCGCCCATATTCTTCCTTCCTAGGACAAATTAATTCATTAAAAATAGAGGAAAGGGATCTTCACGATCTTTTCGTCTTTCTCTTGTCGCTTCCGTTTCCGGTCTCCCAGCGCCAAACCATCGTAAAGTGGCAACGTTCGGAACTACGTGAACTACTCTCAGGACATGCATTCACACGGCTAGATTGGCCAACCATCGTTTGGACGATCGTTCATACAATCGTAACGTAAACGAGGCAGAGCCAGCGTAGAGGTGCGATGCATCGATTCAGCACATTTCGATTTACATCGAATCGACGCTTCGCAAACGATGTATCGATCGATGGATGAGTCGACCTGTGTCAATTAATTCCTGCTCTTGTCCCAGTCCTTTTTTTAATTTGAAAATCCCCTCTCGAAGCTTTCGGGCGACCCCTTCCACGCTTTTCTGAATTAAAAAGTCAATCAATGCATTAATTTCGATTTAATTTCGGCTTTTAATTGAAAAAGTCGGAGAGCAGTTATCGAAGAAGGGATGCGGTGGACAACGGGGATTTCTTTCTCATTATGCCGAGGGGAAGAGGATAATCGGATGGGAGCGTGTATTATATCGATCGATTATCGAAACAAGGCAACGATTTTAAACGACATAACTAGCGTATTTTAAAACAGGCGAAATTGACTGTTATGATAGTAACTCAAAACGATGTCTCACGACTTCTTTCAACACCAAAGTACTATAAGATGAAAAAATAATAAGGTAGTTTCCTTCATCAAAGAAAACGAAAGGAATTGATGGCGATTCGTTAACCACCATTAGTGTATTCATAATATAAAAATTATTTAGTTCTAGATATCCAAGTTTTGACGAATGGCAATGGTTATTTTTAATCTCATTTGAAAACGGTCAGATTGGCGCCCATGCGATTCCACTCCACGTCACGTCACGGGGGCCTAGTTTCTATACGAGTATGTAGGAGTTTTACATCGTCTGAGATTACCAATGCATGAATGAGGCACAGAGCTCAGGGAAACATCTCTTAGTAATCACCTATTAAAATTGTCTATGGTCGGAAAGTTTCCTTCGTTTGATATGGTATTAATAATCCTTATTTAAGCCAAGCGTTACCTGCTGGCAGGGTACTCTGCTACCTGCTAGTAGCCTACATCGTATCGGCGCTCAAAGGTGGCCTAACGCAGCGCCAGCCGGAATCAGAATGACGTCGCACGGGCTTTTCCCAGCATTCATAATTAGCCGTCGCGTTTTCGCGCGCTTGTAAATTTTCACCTTTCATTTAATCGCGAAAAATAGATATCGTCTTTTAAAAATTTAAAGGCGTGAAATACACTTATAAGCAAGGAGTGATAAACCTTCGATTTAGGTAGTAAAAAATTGGAAACCTGATGTTGGAAAGAAGAAAAAAAAGAAGGAAGCGTAAAAACTGCAGGTAGCGAAAGAGAAACATTTTTATCTCGTCAAGCTGGAAAGGAAAAAGAATTCATTTTTCACATATTGTTCGTAATGATTTGATTCTCAATAAAACATTCTTGTTATTACTCCGTCTTTTAGGTATGAAGTATCAAAATATAGAATTATAAGTATATTATCAAAAATTCAAGCTTCCACGAAAAAAGTGATTCTCCTTAGTGTAGTCCTACACCCTGTAACTATATTTTTTACTCCATTTTCCTGTCCCTTTTGTTAAAACTGGTCCATTACTTTCGTCCCTTCCATCTAACCTGGTGTAACTGTCGCGTTCCTAGAATAAAATTCCGGTACCTTCTCTCGAATAAAACAAGTTGATGATTGATTACCAGCTCCAATTCGCCACTTAGGAAGAAAGACAGCAATTAGATTTATCACAAATTATGTAAAATATATTTATACGCATACAATTAACAATAACTTTCCATTTTTCCGCAATAATATTCAATTTGGGTGTTTAGATGTATGAGTGGTTTGTAAGTCAATGGGAGTGCAAGTGATTTTTTTCTCAGCAGAGTTAGGTAAAGTTAATTATAAGAATAAATAAACAAAAACCTGGTTGCCAAGGGAAACGAGTGAGTTACTCTGTTCTGTGCTGACATCGCGTGGAAAATCAAATACACTACAAAGTATGTAATTGATCTCGTTCGTCTTCTATACTTAATATATGTAGCTAACTCTGTATCAAAAAGAGAAATCACTTGTATCCCTTGGCTTCCAAATCACTCATAACGAAAGAATTAAAATTTTGCCAAGTGACCACTTGGCAAAATAGCTCTGGTCCATCTCATCATCCTCATCGTGATCATCACTGGTCAAAAATCCTAGGATTGGTTTGACGCAGCTCACCACTCAGTTCTCTTATCAGCTAATCTTTTAATACCTACGTATTTCCTCTCTTTCACATCTCTCTTTACTTGTTCCATATATTTTGTTCGAAATCTTCCTTTTCCATTGTTGCCATCCACTTGTCCCTAGGCGATTGTCTTCATCAGGCCATCATGTCTCAAGATGTGGCCTATAAGGTTGTTCCGTCTTCTTATTAAGGTTTTCATGAGGCTTCTCTTCTCTCCTACTCTTCTTAGGACTCCCTCGTTACTAATCTGATAAATTAAATAGTAATGCTAATTTTGCTTAAATTTTCAATGCCTTATCTTTTATTGCGCTTATTTTCTGTTTTGGAAATACATGAAATTCACTTATACGATCTTTATGTTAAATTATTTGCAGTATTTAAATTTTTTTATTTTCAAATTAGAAAGTATGGCTACAATTGTGGTATGCAACGGCACATGGTTGTATTTTTTACTCCAATATTAAAAATTTACATTTAATGGTAATATCACAAATGATACGAAAACTCCGATAAAAATCATCGGTTAAAATACAAGTGATTCGTCATAACTGGTCAACAAACGTAAGATTGGTTTGACGCAGCTCTCCACTCAGTTCTCCTATCAGCTAATCTTTTCACACCTACGTATTTCTTCTCTTTCACATCCTTCTTTACCTGTTCCATATATTTCATTCGAGGTATTCCTTTTATATTCTTGCCATCCTCCTGTCCTTCGACAATTGTCTTCATCAGGCCTTCATCTCTCAAGATGTGGCCTACAAGGTCGTTCCGTCTTCTTAACAGGGTGATCTCTGCATTATCTCCGGGTTTTCACCGCGTCCGTTGGCTTTTTGCGACAACAGTTTCGTTGAAATTCGAGCTGAAGACGCCGACTGCAATGCCAGCGAAACTGTAGTCGCCAAATGCCAACGGACGAGGTGAAAACCCGGAGAGAATGCAAAAATCATCTGATCAGAGCCGCGAAAATCTTCGAACCTACATTCTTATCAAGGTTTTCATGAGGCATCTCTTCTCTCCTACTCTTCTCAGGACTTCCTCGTTACTAACTCGGTCAATCCATTTGATCTTCATCATTCTTCTGTAGCATCATATTTCGAAGGCCTCTATCCTTGCTTTCTAAAATAATAGAGATGGACTGTAGAACAGACAGATTCAGAATGTCTTTTTTTCACGATCCATAAGAGATTTTAACGGCAGCGATAGAACTCGTAAATAGATTTGATGACTTGTAGTGTAGCCTACTAACCTTTGTAAAACCTTAGCTTGTTTCTTAATTTTATTCTCATTTCAAACAGCATGTGGTAGTATAATTTGTTAGCATACGTGACGTTTTTTGGACCGTGTGGTGTGCATGTGGGAGTCTAAATGCATGCTGCGTGCTGGTGATTGATCATCCCCTGCCAAACACCCTAGAGGTGGCTTTCAGGTTATTATGTAGATGTAGATGCTAGTCTTGGCTTCTTCGTCTGATGTTAATTATAACTCTTGGTCCATTTGTTTCATTCCTTTCAACACATTTGGTCCACTTTCCTCGTTCCTCTCGTCAAACCTGCATCACCCCCTGCCAAACACCCTGCAGGTGGTTTTCAGGGTATTATGTTGATGTAGATGTTAGTATTGACTTCTTCATCGAAGGTTAATTATAAATTATGGTCCATTTTTTTCCATTCCTTTCATGACATCTGGTCCACTTTTCTCGTTCCCTTCGTCAATCCTGGTCCACCTGTCGCGTTCCCTCCTTCAAATGAGTCTCGCTCCGTCCCTTTACGCCGAGCGCCTGTCCATCTCATAAGACGTCTCCTCTCTCAGGAAGAGTTCATTTTATCGTCTTCATCCCCTCCCCTCCGAAGGCCTTCCTTGTCTCCCTGTCCATCATGCACCTCTTCGCATCGGAAACGCTTAAAGGGAAGTCTTGCCTTAACTCACCTGTCAATCAGAACGTCAAACGCAGTGAGATCGTCAGAAAAAAAATATATATACGTATAAAAAGTTTCTCCGCCCCGTTGATAGAGGGAACTAGCCTCGCCCTTGTGAGCAAGGAGGGAAGTAGGGACGAAAAATAAAAGACAGTCGTGTGCGTCGAAGCGGAAAAGTTCGATGGCGGGGAATTAGTGCACAAGATGGCAGCGCCGCCGGTTGAGCGGAGCGGAGGGTGGGGGAATTACGGGGCAAAACAAATGAATGTGGACGGGCGAAGATTTGTGGAAACGGAGTATAAAAACGAGATGATTGCGGCACGAGAAATTAAATCCCCCTCCCAACTCGTTAGGTATTAGGGAGCATGGATTTGGGCGGCTGAATTTTAGATCATATGCATCAATCCTCAGATTATCTTGTATAATATTAGGCACTATTTCGAGGAAATTCTCAATACAGTGAAACCTACGTTTAGCGGAACATGAATTTAGCGGCATCGCATGGGCGCCAAAAATGTTTTTTGCGCCTTTTTCAAATGCGGTTAAAATTGACCATGAATATTCGGCTAAACTGGGATTTCTAAAACCAAATTATTTATACATTATGAAAAAACTAATGCTGGGTAAAGAATCGCAGTCAATGGCTTTCGTTTTCTTTGAGGAAGGAAACTACACCATTGGTCACGGAGCTTTGTTTCGTCTGTTGATAGGCATGCGTAAAACATGTAAGGGAACGCTGAATAATAAAAAAGCCCCCTCGAATTCTTGTGTTTCGATCGATTTAATGGAAAGCTGATGTGTGCCTGGCTGCGATAAGAGCTGAATTTTTTTAGTATAATATCTCGTCAGGGTTCAATTACAATTTTTAATTGGTGGAACTGATAACCAGCGCGCCCACTTTCGGATGGAGTTATCTGAAGGAGGTGGTATAAATATTAATTGGCCCTTTTCTTTGAGTTTTTCTTTGCGATTTTCTCCGAATTTTAATTGAAGCCGTGGTGACCAAAAATACCGAATGGCACCATCATATTTACCGTGCCCACACACATACTTCGAAGTGAACTTATAACTTGTAATTAATAATAATTAATTATTAATTCTATCTATAAATTTTATTTAAATATGCATAAATATTTATATATTACCGATCTATTAATATCTAAATATATGTTAACTAGAGATGCGTGAAAATTGCAAATGCGATAAATGCGATATAGATGCGATGCGCTCAAATAAATGCGACATAGATGCGACGACTGGACTTTTATGGTATTTTTACGCAAATTTGCTTTTTGACGGCAGAATTCGTACATTTTGTGCCGAGCGCAGTTTAAATGCTCCGCCGACACTCACCGCTTGAAGCATGTGAGTGACTGGCCAACTGCTAGTTGGCTGGGACTCTACGTGGCCGCGAACTACAAGTGGGCGCGGGCAAGCTACACCTCCGCCACTATACGTCTTATTCCTTAATTTATCATTGTTCTACAACATAATTATTTAAAATATTCTGTATTTTGTCATATAACTGTGTTTCACCACATTTTATCGTAATCTATCTCATTATGAAAATAAAAAAATAGACGCTATAAAATGCGATAAACTGTTATTGAAAGTGCGATTTTCACGTATCTCTAATCATAACATAACTTAAGTTATTATTACTACAATAAACTCATATTATATTTCATTCCAAGCTAAATTTATTTAGGCATATCAAAGCACTTCACTGACTTGGGTGTGAACTTATCAATTTTCAATATATCAATGAATAGTTATTAATTTTATCTTTAAATTTTTTTACGAATGTCTATAATAAATGCGTATTATTAAACTATTGCCATCTAAGTATGTCGGAACGTAATAAATTTTAATTTTTATAACAACAACGAATTCCTTAGATGCTAGTCAATATTATATGCATAAATATTTAATGGATCAATCTTTAGTAGGTTTCATTTTATGCGTTAATTTCTAGTTTGAGACTTTACAAGTTCCTAACGGAATAAGCAGTTGATAGTAACGAAATAAAGAAGTTACTTTTTCATCCATTGTTTCAAAAACTTACTTTCCGTAAAGTATGATGTAAACTAATTTTTTCCGTCCCTTTCAAGGGACAGGTTCAGCGATAGCTCCAATGATGGCAATTTCACTGGATCATTATCCAGAGATTTCGGCGCATAACGACATATCTTGAAAATGGCATTATGTGCCCAAACATGGATCGATATAAATGAATAACCGTGCGGTTAGATAAGCGCTTTCATTATGTTAAACACATAGAAATTGGCTACCTTCGAAATTGCCGAAATTTTTGACAACATCCATCATTAATGCTAGTTAAATTTAGGTTAATTAACCTCCAGTTTGACAGTCTCGAGAGGTAACTAACTTGCAGTTAGTTTAGCGACATCTTTCTTAACGGCTTTTTTGTGTTTTGTGCCCTGTAAATAGCCGGGCATGGCTTCCTTTCTTATTGCATGAGGCATTGTTGTAATACTAGGTTAATAACCTCTAGTTAGATAGTTTCCAGAGGAAACTAACTTACGGTTAGCTAACCGACACCTGTCTACTCCCATTTAAGGGCATATTTTTTGTATTTTCCCCTGTAGATAGAAGGTCAAGGCTTCGTTTGTGATTGCACGAGGTATTGTTGTTATAACAGATTATATAACCTCCAGTTGAAAAACTGTCGAAGAGGAGATAACTTGGGGTTAGCTAACCGACACCTATATCCTCCCATTTATTGGCTATATGTGTGTGCTGCTCTGTTGATAGATGGTCCTGGCTTCGTTTCTGGTTGATTGAGTAATTGTTGTTTTAATAGGTTAAATAACCTTCAGTTAGATAGACTCTAAAGGGAACTAACTTGGGGTTAGCTCCAGCTAGCTTGACGCCAATCCCCTCCCATTTAAGGACAATATTTGTGTCCCTTGCTCCGTATGTAGGCGGGCATGGTTACGTTTCTCACTGAATGAGGTATTGTTATAACAATATGTAAAATAACATCCAATTAGATGGTCTCCAGAGGGAACTAACCTACGGTTAGCTAACCGGCACCTGTATCACCCGTTTAAGGGCTCTATTCATGTGTCGTACCCTGTAGATAGAAGGCCCTGACTTCGTTTGTGAATACATAAGGAATTGTTTTTATAATAGGTCAAATAATCTCCAGTTAAAAATTGTGGAAGGGGAGATAACTTGGGGTTAGCTAACCGACACCTGTCCCCTCATATTTAAGGGCACTTTTTGTGTGTCTTTCCCTGTAGATGGACGGCCGTGTCTTCGTTTCTCTTTGAAGGAGGAATTGTGTGTGTGTGTGTGTGTGTGTGTGTGTGAGGTTTAAGAGCAGGCAGCCATCTCCCAACCCCTTCCCTCCTTCCTTGCAATCTCAAATCCAGATCAGATTTATGTCTGTCTGGCGTCCCCGCCCCTCTCCTGCCAACCTAACCGGTTAGAATTCACCCTCCCTCCACTGCTGCCAACCCCTCACTCCCCTTCCGTTGTGTGGGGGGGATGAGAAGGCACGGGACCCCCCTTTTTCCCGGAGAGAGAGAGAGTGTGTACCTGTCCATTTGGTGTTTTATTGCTCTGCGTCACCCCCGACTCGCCTCTGTCCATCCTCAACTGCCTCCTCTTGCCTCTCGACTCCACCAACAAGAGAGGAGGGTGCCCCGCAAGAAAATGCGCACTTCGTCCTTCGCCTCGCGTCCTTAATGCCACGTACCTCGTCTTTGCGTACTATGTCCTTCATCTAACGTCCATTAACTCAAATACTACATCATAAATGCTACGTACTTCGTCTTGCGTACTAGGTCCTACATCTTACGTCCGTTTTCTAGAATCCTACGACCTTCATATTCGTACTTCGTCTTGCGTACTATGTTCTTCATCTTACGCCTATTAACTGAAATCCTACGTCCTTAATGTTACGTACTTCCTCTTGCGTACTATGTCTTTAATTTTACGTCCATTATCCCAAATCTTACGTAAAGAATGTTACGCACTTCCTCTTGCGTACTATGTCCTTCATCTTACGTCCGTTATCTCAAATCCTACGTCAAAAATGTTACGTACTTCGTCTTGCGTACTATGTTCTTCATCTTACGTCAGTTCCTCCAATCCTACGTACTTCATTTACATACTTCGTCTTGCTTGCTGGGTCCTTTGCACACAATGTCCTTCAACTTACGTCCATTACCTCAAATCATACGTCCTTAATGTCGCGTACTTCGTCGTTGGTAGTAGGTCCTAAATATTACGTCAATTATCTCGAATCCTACATCCTTAATGTTACGTACTTCTTCCTGCATACTACGTCCAATGCCCACAATGTCCTTTATCTCACGTCCATTATCTGGAATCCTACGTTCTTCATGATACGTACTTCGTCTTGCGTACTAGATCCATTGCGCACAATGTCCTTCATATTACGTCTATTATCTCAAATCCTACGACCTTCCTGTTACGTACTTCGTCTTCTGCGCACTACGTCCCTCATCTTACGACCTGCGTACTTCGTGATACATCCAATGAACTTTATCTTACGTCCTTCTTTTCATATCCTATCTCCATTATCTCAAATCCTGCGTCCTTAATGTTACGTACTTCGTCTTGTGCACTAGATCCTTTAAGCTCAATGTCCATCATCTTACGTCCGTTATACATATCTGGCGTCCTTCCTAGTACGTACTTCGTCTTGCGTACTACGTCTTTTGTCTCCTAAACTACGTACTTCAGTTCGCGTCCTTACGTTTTTCATCCTATGCACTTTGTCTCGAGTCTTTCGTCTCATATTCAATGCGTTTCATCTAAGGCCATACGTCCTTCATGTCACGCCATTCCTCTTGCCTCATGCATCCTTCATCTTATATGCTACGTCCTTCTTGTGACGTCATTCGTCTAATATCCTGCGTCCTCCATCCGTATCTGTCGTCTTTCATGCCATAGCTTACGTGATTCATCGCATATCCTTAGTTCATCGTCTTACATCCTACGTATTCATGTTAAACCCTTCTCCTCACTTCCTTTATTTCGTATACTACGCCCTACGTGATACGTACTTCGTCTTGCGTACGACGTACCTTGCGTACTTTGTCTTTCATCTCATATAGTACGTCCTTCATCTCAAATCATTCGTCCTTCATCTTACATAGTACGTTCTTCGTCTGATATCTTTCTTTATCTCATTTACTGCGTCCTTAATGTTCCATCTTTCGTCTTTCGTCCGTTAACCCGTTATTCTCCAGACTGTATTCAGCGGTTTTAACTTCGGTTGTTTCGCATTTTCCCATTTATTTTCGTCTAATTAAGATGAATTTTTGGAATAAAAATATTTTCATCGTATTATATGATTTTACAAAATGCTGCGTATACGCAACGCTGAGAAAAATCCGGTTAAATAGATACAAAAAAGTAATTTTAAAAACTTAGGTTACATCTTTCATCTCGATTTGCACACTCGACATCTTCGCCGGGAGTCATCAGTATTCCATTTCGAGGAAATTCCCCATTCTGCCTTTCAACGGACATGCTGGGGTGTGTCATTTTTCCTAGGGCGTCTCATATGTGCGCATCGATGTTTATGCCAAACGCCATCAGTCATAAAAATACAATTATATAAATGAAAATGTTGGTGGAAATGACAAAATTAGAACTGGAGATACTTGAAAAAGTCAGTAAATCGAATAAAAAATTATTCAGAAGTAGAAACTTGTTCTGAGAATTAGGATTCAATAATGTTGCGTTTACGCAACGCTGGGGAATTAATGGGTTAAGCTTCGTCTAATATCCTATGTCTTCCCTTTTGCGTTCTACGTCCTTGTACATCTTGCGTGGTACTTACTTCATGTTACGTCATTCGTCTTAACCCTTCAAGGCCCAAGGGACATATATGTCACATTTTTTTTATATTTTCTCAAGATGAAATGAGGAGATGTATGATTGTAAGAATAGGGTAGCTTCCTTCATCAAAGAAATCGTAAAGCATTGATTGCGATTCGTTACCCACGATTAGTCTATTCATAATATACAAATTATTTCGTTTTAGAAATCCCAGTTTAGACGAATGGCAATGGTCCATTTTTATCCTCATTTGAAAAGGGCCAGACTGGCGCCCATGCGATGCCACTCCACGTGACGTAAGAGGGACCTAGTTTCTATACGAGAAGATAGGAGTTATACATCGTCTGAGGTCACCAATGCATGCATGAGGCGTAGAGCTCAGGGAAACATGTCTTAATAACCACTTATGAAAACTGGCTAAGGTGGGAAAGTTATCTTCATTTGATAAGGTATTAATAATCCTTATTTAAGACAAGCGCTACCAGCCAGCAAGGTACTCAGCTACCCGCTAGCAGCCTGCGTTGTATCAGCGCTAAGCCTCGCCTCAAGGTCACCTCACAGGGGGGCAGCGGGAACCAGAAATAAGTCTCACGGAGAGATTTCCCGGCATTCCTACTTACGCGTCGCGTTTTCGCGCGCTTGAAAATTTTCACTTTTCATTTAATCGCGAAAAATAGATATCTTTCGATTTAGGCAATAAAAAAATAATCGGAAACCACCCTACTGGTTCTATTGAAGAATAGGCTATTGGCTTATAGATTTGAATTCTCTTTGTGATGTCCTTTAGATATTATAGTTTCGGCATTGTTTAGAACTTTCACTTGAAATTCTGTTTACGAAGTGGAAATTTGACAGTTTATAATTAATCAATGAGAAGGAAAATTATAAAAGGACTTTCAGTTAATGATGTATGTCTATCTAGCTTGTGGAGTTAGCTAGCCTTTTCATGGCGACGTATTTCTTTTCTTTTACATCCTTTATTACTCATTGTCCTCTGTAACTCATTCGTAGCCGTTCCTTGCCCTTCTTCCCTTCAACCTGTCCTTCTACGATTGTTTTCATCAGAATTTTTTGGGCAAGAATATTTTTGGATGAAGGAATGTGAAAATGAGCTATACAATTCCATTTCCTGTTTACTTAATTGCATGCAATTTTGTGACGGTAGGCGCCCATATTACGTTTCGCACCCGTGTCTTTCCTATTTTTTATTTCGGCGGGCTTCAAAGATAAAAAAATAGGGTCGATTGAGTTATTTCAAGTTTCAAAAATATATATGTGACAAAATGACAGCAATATGGTTTGCGGTTCTATTCAATGGGCTCTTGTACTCAGAAGAAAAAAATAACGGCGGTATGAGATGAATGACAGGAATATGCTTTTCATTAACTCTATCGCAAAAGATTTTTTTTGAAATCTATCTCACCCACTCAGCAATAGGGTGGTTTCCTATTATTTTTTTATTGCCCAAATCGAAAGATTATTGATCCTGGAGTACGAATTTTACGCTTTTAGATTTTTTAATGACGATATCTATTTTTCTCGATTAAATGAATAGTGAAAAATTTCAAGCACGCGAAAACGCGACGGCTAAGTATGAATGCTGGGAAAAGCCCGTGTGACATCTTTCTGGTTCCCGCTGCCGCAAGTGAGGTGACCTTGGGGCGAGGCTCTAAGCGCTGATACGACGCAGGATGCTAGCAGGTAGCAGAGTACCATGCTAGCAGGTAGCGCTTGGCTTAAATAAGGACTATTAATACCTTATCAAACGAAGAAAACTTTCCCGCCATAGGCAATTTTAATAGGTGATTATTAAGACATGTTTCCCTGAGCTCTGTGCCTCATGCATGCATTGGAAATCTCAGACGATGTATAACTCCTATCTACTCCTATAGCATCTAGGTCCCTGTGACGTCACGTGGAGTGGCATCGCATTGTCGCCAATCTGGCCTTATTCAAATGAGGATAAAATTGACCCTTGCCATTCGTCAAAACCGGTATTTCTAAAACGAAATAATTTGTATATTATGAATACAGTAATGGTGGGTAACGAATCGCAATCAATGCCTTTCGTTTTCTTTGATGGAGGAAACTACCCTATTAAACCAAATCTACGGATAGGGCTCATCCCGGAGTAAGTCGCATTCGTGTGAAATTTACACATTCAGGATAGGGGGTACTTCTTTTCGTAGTCTTCATTTGTCAGCAACCTAAAGTTGTTTTGACGAAGCTCTCCATTTCTCTCTGCTATCCGCTAACCTTTTCAAGGAGACGTATTTCTTCTCTTTTACATCCTGTATTACTCATCGTCCTATGCAGGGGCGCAGCTAGGAATTAAGGCTGGGGGGGTTAACGTGCAACTAATAGCGGAGTGTGTGGAGGTATGGAATATCCACCAGGATACAATTACAAAAACTTTAAAAAGAACTTCCAGCGATAATTTTGCATCTACGTTCCATGTACTATAGAAGAAAGAAACAATTCATTAGATTCTACGTATGGAGCATGCTTCCCTGTATGGAAGCGAGGCTTGGACGTTGAGAGCAGCAGAGAAATCAAGATTGGAAGCATTCGAAATGTGGTGATTTGAAAAAGTGATTAAGATTAGTGTCCATCAAGTAGGTGCGAGATTAATAAATTGCAGAATTTTAAGATAAACGGTTCAATATGGTGAGTTTTATGGCTTTCTGAGAGATATTTTATTAATCCTTACACTATTCTATTATTAATATCAATCCAATTAAGAATAATGGATTAAACTTAAACATTTTCCGTGCTCTGGGGGGGGGGGGGTTTGACCCCCCAAAACTCCCCCTCGCTGCACCACTGGTCCTATGCTGATTCGGGGCCGTCCCTTGCCCTTCTTCCCTTCCACCTGAACTTCTACGATTGTTTATCAGGCCATCATGCCTCATAATGTGGCCAACTAAATTGTCCCGTCTTCTGCTTAAGGTTTTTAAGAAGACTTCTCTTTTCTCCCACTCTTCTGTGCACTTCCTCGTTACTCACACGGTCAATCCATTTTATCTTCATCATTCTTCGGTAGAACCACGTTTCGAATGCTTCCACTCTTGACTTCTCTGCTGCTGTCAACGTCCAAGCCTCGCTTCCATAGAGAAACATACTCCATATTTAGCATCTGATGAATTGCTTCCTTACTTCTATGCTTGTATTTTCTGATGTAAGTGCATTTTCTATGTGGATTAACGTTATTACTCCTCGTACATTACCGACACCATTGCCCCTTTCTTCTCATAATATAAGCATGTACCCTACAAAGTTTTGTGATAGGCCCTGTTTATTTTTTAAAGCCTCTATTTTTTTAGTGTGCTTTTCTTTTCTGCCACTATCCTTAGCACTACCTCGTTACTCACACGGTCAATCCATTTTATCTTCATCATTCCTCTGTAGCACCACATTTCGAATGCTTCCACTCTTGACTTCTCTGCTGCTGTCAACGTCCAAGCCTCGCTTCCATAGAGAAACATACTCCATATGTATCATCTGATGAATTGTTTTATTACTTCTATGCTTGTATTCTCAGCTGTAAGAAGATTCTTTCTGTAGAAAGCCCTCTTCGCCTTCGCTATTCTACTGACTATTTCTTTCTTGCTTCGTCCATCGTTGGCAATTTTGCTTCCCAGGTAAGAAAACTCTTTCATCTCTTCAAGCTTATGCTTTCCTACGTTAATCTTTGTCTTAGCCTCCTCTCTTTTGCTGCAAAGAAACATCTTTGTCTTATTTTATTTTCAGCTGATATCTGGCCATTGTCCTTTCCGTGTTTGTCAAAGTATTTTTATCCTATCCTATGTTATTCGTTCTGCCTTTACCTTTCGCCATTGTTGTCTCATAATGTGGAAAACTGTCTTGTCCCGGCGCGGCGTCTCAATAAGAATTTTATTAGACTTTCTCTTCTCCCACTATTGTTAGCACTTCCTCTTAACTTATTCAATCTATTTTGTCTTAATTATTCTTAAGAACTTTCTACTTATTTTTTTGATTGCCTAAATCGAAAGATTATTACTCGTGGAGTACGCATTTCACGCTTTTAGATTTTTAAATAACGATATCTATTTTAAATAATGATAAAATAATATTATATCCGTTTTAGTTAAATTACGAACATTGACATACATTAAAGTGAAAGTTTGGGTTATCCGTGTTTTTCGATTATTCGTGCCGTCTCTCCCCATTATAATCCCGGTTAATCGGGAGTGTACTGTATTTAATTCCTTCGTTTTACTTTTCCCCTCCCATGTTGCGCTTCCGCCGTTCTTGTGTTTCTCACAGCTTCCCCTCCCCTTTCCTGATTGTTGCCTCCCCTCCAGCGCCGTAATCTCTGTCCCCACCCCTCCTTTCATCTCACCTTAGATACCCCCTTCCCGCCTACCCCCTCACCTCTCTATATCCTCTTCTCTCTCCTGCGAAAACCATTTCACTCTTACGGCCGCGGAATACAAAGCACTTGCTTTAGCTCCCCCACACCACCGCCGTATCCTCATCCCATACCTCTGGTTTACCTCCCCTATCCCCCTTATATCCCTCCCATATCCCTCTTATATCCCTCCCCTAACCCCTTCATATCCCTCCCCTATCTCGCCCATACCCTCAGCGTATCCCTTCCCGCGCACCCTCGGAGATGCTTCGGCGTAAAAACTATCCTCAACTCATTTGCTTAATGATAGACTATTTATGTAAACCTGTGAATCTTATCTTATTTGTAAACGATCACGAATTTTTACCGGAACTATTCCTAAAAATGTTATCAATCCATTGCGCAGTTTTAACCCCCTAATCCCCAGCGTTGCGTTAACGCAACATTTTTGAATCCTAATTCGCAGAACAATTTTCTGCTTCAGAATAATTTTTTCTTCGATTTGCTGACTTTTTTAAGTATCTCTAGTTCTAATGTTGTAATTTCCACAAACGTTTTCATTCATATAATTGTATTCTTATGACTGATGGCGTTTGGCATAAAAATCGATGCGCACATACGAGACACCCTAGGAAAAATGACATACCCCAGCATGTCCGTTAAAAGGCAGAATGGGGAATTTCCTATGAATGAATACTGATAACTCCCGGCGAAGATGTCGAGTATGCAAATCAAGATAAAAAAATAAAAGATGTACCCTAAGTTTTAAAAATTCCTTTTTTTGTATTTATTCACCGGAGTTTTCCCAGCGTTGCGTATACGCAGCATTATGAAAATCATATAACGTAATGAAAATATTTTTTTCCAAAAATTCATCTTAAATTAGGCCAAAATGATTCGGAAAATGAGAAAGAACCAGACTTAAAAGCCCTGAATACAGTCTGAGGAATAATGAGTTAATTTACGGAATTTATAAAAAGAATTACATTCAATGAATCATGGAAAAAAAGTAGGATACACAACAAATTTTCATTAAATTAACAATTACTTACGAATTATTCGTTGAAAATTTTGCGGAGACTCTTCTTTTTTATTTAAAATATTTTTTGGGCTTTGTAGCCTCGTCAATTTTTGATAGCTTGCTCGACATGACAAAGCCGTAAAAGTTTCTTTTTAACAAAAGTTACGTGGGAATTTAAACGATATTTTAAATAAGTATATTATATTCGTATTGTAATTTTCCAGCTGAGCGTTTGCTCAGTGAGAATGTTCTTTCATTGACTGAATCCATAAAAGCTTTTAATTCTTATCCAAATGTTTTTTTCTTAAAAAGATTGAAATTTAAAATAGTACACAATTATCATATATCATTCGGCGGGAATGCGTTAATAGCGTAATACGGTAATAATGGTGCAATAGCGTAGTATTAATATAATAGCAATGACATAGTGTAATGAAATCTTGAAGGAAATCTTTTTCAAATCTTCGTTCATGTTTTCAATGCCGGTAGGAAATAACTCGTTCATGCGAAAGCTGTGGATTTGTTTGTTGGTGTTTCACTGTTGGCTTGTGGTGTTGGTTTTTTGGTTGAAATAAATATGATATTATTATTAAATTTGAAATTACATTAACGTGTCTTATAAAGAAAATTAACGTAGCTTAGGTAAAAACGCATTTTTAAAATATAACCCTTTTCAAGTAAAAATATACTTAGGTTAAACCCCTCTAAATTAAGAGTATTCTTTTAAGTCCAATTGTATAATTTATTTCACGCAAAAATGTAAATTATAGAATATTAGACCATAAATACGGCTGACTACAAAATTCACAAGCATAGGATCATGTTCCAAGGTACATCGTGGGCTTCTGTTCCTTTGTACAAGAAGTAGACATTTTTCATGTCGGCTGAATTTACTGTTTATTATTGCGTCAACAATACCAGATAAGTACGTAATACTAATCACAATTATAAGTGGATTTCACCTATGCTACGATAGCCACTGTTGGAGTGATCGATTTTTGGTAGAACACTTCGATATGCAACCAAAACGTTTTACTTTTTAGCGTCAAAAACTTCAAAATAGCGCCTTCTTTGTAAATATAACCCAAATGAAATCAAATTGACCATTGCTATACTCTAGTGCTTCTGCCACGTAATAGTTCACTATATAGCCCCTAGGTCGCAGCGCTTTCCGTTAGTTTCAAGTGTTTCTAGGTAAACCATGCTCTTGTTACACCACTCTCTCATAATATTTCAATCACCTTGATTGCAATACTATACAGGGTGTCCCATTTATCTTGACCACCCGAAATAACTTTTTGTCCAGATGCAAATTCAAAAATGTGTCAAGGAAATGTTCATTAGCCGTCAGGGGGACATTAATCAGCATGATTGCCTTCCTTGTAGCTTTGTCAATTACAAAGATGTGGACAGCGGTATGTCTTTTTTAAATGGCACCCTAGACGTGGACGCGGTTGTGGTCCCGGGCTCACAGTGACTTTTGTGTTATGTTTTGACCTGCTTGTCTTTTGTTTACTGCTAACTCCAGTAAGTGGACGAGTTTCTTAGGTTTTCATAACGTTGTGTTTATATAACCAGCAATATGCCTTCCTTGTAGCTTTGTTAATTACAAAGATATGAACAGCGGTATGTCTTTTTTGTAGGGCACCCTATATTTTTTATTCGGCATTTCATTTCATCTCCTAAAGACCTATTCAAAACTGTAGCACAGTGGACCATTAACATAAACGCAACGTTATGAAAATATCCCACTGACTGTGGACGAGTTTCTTATGGCTGGTGTGCAGTTTACTATGTTTTCATTTGTTCACCTTCAACGTCAGCAAGTGGAGTAGTTCCAATACCCGCGTACCTGCACTGAGCGCTAGAGATTCAGTCATTTTTCCTAACACCGTGTTTATGTTAATGGTCCACTGTGCTACATTTTTGAATAAGTCTTTAGGAGAGGAAATGAAATGCCGAAAAAAAATATAGGGTGCCATTTAAAAAAGACATACTGCTGTTCATATCTTTGTAAATGACAAAGCTACAAGGAAGGCAATCATGCTGATTATTGTCACCCTTACGGCTAATGAACATTTGCTTGACACATTTTCGAATTTGCATCTGGACAAAAAGTTGTTTCGGGTGGTCAAGATAAATGGGACACCCTGTATATATATGGTAATTTCACGAAAAAGACATTAATTTCGTTTCCCTGGCAAAACCTCCTTAAGACGTTTGAAAGGAACAATATTAGTCTGGACCCTGTCAGGAGTTTTAATAGGTAGAGGTAGTCGGACTGACAAGTGGTCAGGGGGCTAACAGGATGACTGTCGCATATCCTGACCTCTTAGAGGACAGCGCGTCACGGAGACGGAAGGGAATTAAGTGGAGGACGCCCGTTCGAGCTTCTTTTGTTTCTCGGTTTTTATTTCCTTCCTCTCGCCGCTTTCCGTGGCGTTGAGTGTCTTGCGGAGAAGTCTACGGAATGCAAAGTGACTGACTGCTCACGTCTTTCGTCGTCGCGGGAGGAACGCGAAGGAGAAAAAAAACAGAAGAAAGACGGTCAGGCGATGGAATTGGGAAAAGACAAAAGACTGCTGCCGGCCGCAAGCGTTAGAATGAATCGTGTTCTCATTCAGTCGAGATTTGGGTCCAATTATAACTTAATATTTTTCACCTCCAACATTTCGTCAATATTTTTCGGCAATTTCAGGGTTAGCACTGTTGCAAAATTAAATTTTAACAAACATGAAAGGTTTAATCTAGACACTGATTCTGCTGGCAGTGTATTGTTGGATTTATTATAAAGCGATATTTGCAGCAGTGTTAAAGTCATCACGTAATTTTTTTGGCATTTTCAGTTGTAGCACCATTGCAAAATTAAATTTTAATATGCATGAATTGTTTAGTCCGGTGACTGATTCTTCTGGAAGTGTAGTGATGGTATTCTTATGAAGTGATATTTATAACAGTGTTAAAGTCATCGGGTAATTATGAAAAATTACATGAAAATAAATAGAAGTTCCATTTTCAATCAACAAATAAAATTGTAAGTTAACAAAATTACCATTGACAATGTGTAAAAAGATGTTAGTGTACGTAGGAAAAACCTAAGGATATTGACTCTTGTCCTTATTGAAAAAAAACCCACTGAAGGAAAACGCCCACACAAGAAGGGGGGCTTGAAAAACCTGCGAAAACCTACAGAATGAGAGCTAATGTAAACCTGAGTATCTACAAATATTATGAATTACGTGGAAAATGTCACCCAGTACCTGCAAAGGAAAAGAAAATAAGATGAAGTCGGAGGAGATAAGTGATGAATCTTTCCTAGTGTTCCCATGATGTTACATGTCTCGTTGTTGTTCTCGAAGAAGTTTTACGTATAGTGGGTTATTATTATTATAGTATTCTACCGATTCAGGTAGGTTTCCATGGAGTGTTCAAGAAGTGATCTGGAAGCCTCCCTTTCCTTCCAGCACTGCCTTCTTTAATTCACTGTAAGGCCTAATCCCTTTCAATCTATCTAAAAATCCTATTCTTTTCCTTCCCCTCCCTCGTTTCCCTAACATTCTACCCTCTAACACCATTTTCAACATCCCTTCCCCGCTAAGTATTCGCTCCATCCATACCTTCTGTCTCCTCCGTATCTCATCTAAAAGCTGCCTCTACTCACCCACCATTTCCAGCACTTCATAGTTCCTCCTAACATTCTACCCTCTATAACACCGTTTACAATATCCCTCCCCGCTAAGTACTCCTCCCATCCATACCTTCTGTCTCCTCCGTATCTCATCTAAAACCTGCTTCTCCTCACCCACCATGTCCAGCACTTATTTGTATCTCTTTCTACCTTACAAGTACTCGTTCCATTCAAACCTTCTGTCTCCTCCTTATCTCATCTTAAAGCTGCCTCTCCTCACCCACCATGTCCAGCACTTATTTGTACATCTCTGTCTATTCCACGAGTTATCGCTCCATCCATACCTTCTGTCTCCTCCTTATCTCATATTAGAAGCTTCCGCTCCTCACCCACCATGTCCAGTACTTGTTTGTACAACTCCGTGTACTCCACAAGTATTCGCTCCATCCATACCTTCTGTCTCCTCCTTATCTCATCTTAAAGCTGTCTCTCCTCACCCACCATGTCCAGCACTTCGTCATTCCTTTTCCTCTCCGTCCATTTCACCCTCTCCATTCTTCTCCATACCCACATCTCGAATGCCTCCAATCTTCTCTCGTCTTCTTTCCTCAGTGTCCACGTTTCCGCACCGTAGAGAGCTACACTCCAAGTTTAGTGGGTAGAGGATAGAAAAAAATAGTTTTTAATTTGTTTTGTTTTAACTAATGACATTATTGCATTTCGAGGAGGAGTATTGAGTGTGTTCTCCAACCGCAGTCGGGCTAATCCCTATGTTACATATATGCGTACTCACATGGCCATATATGTGCAAACAGGAGTACATGGGCCTTCCAGCGGGGAACATCATTTCTCCTGGAGGCTGCTGGAGTGTCGGCCGCTGAATTTAAACTGCTCATTGTCGCTCACTGCGGATTCCTCCCCCTCTCCCTCCCCTTCTTTGCCGTAAGGGGTAGTGGCATGGGCTGCTCGGGAGAGAGGGGGGGATATAATGCACCCAAGAAGAGTGGGAAAGAAAGAAAGAGAGGGAAATTTGAGGGCCCCTTCGTTACCCTGACGACGAGTCACAGTGTTGCCAACCTACGAATGTTCTTGGCCAGGATACTGGAGCAAATAGGACGCCCCAGTATAATGATGGATGAATCGATTTCATTTAAAATTTTCATAGTCAAAAGTCTAGAAAATATATATTTTTCATTTTCACGCACCCAGACCAAGAACAGAATTGTTTAAACAAAGTTACCTATTCTTGGGACCGAAAATTTATTGTGAGTTACCAAAATACATGACTGACGAAAAGAATGTAAACAGATATTGCAAAAGGGTAAAGATGTGGTTGTTTGCTCATAATGATGTTTCACATTTGCTTAGGTGAATGAGGTATTGTGATGAATGGAATGAGATTCTATTATTGTTTTATGTTAGTTTGTGGTTTCATATTCTATATGTTTATCTATATATATTATGTTTACATATTATATATGTTTCATATGCTAGGGAGGTTATTATTTCTCAATACGAATGATCCAGCATGGTAATATTTTTTGGGTAATATGTACAAAAGCACTCTAACTGAAGGACGAGTCGGTAACCCCAAAGCGGAGTTTTAACTCCAAAGGGGTACCTATGTTCCTGTAATCTTTTATTTCTTAAAACTTATATTTGTGTGGAACAATAAACATTATCATTATTATTATTCTATTCAAAGACCGCGGAATTAGAGATGGAATCTCGATCTTAGATTTTCGTTTCAAACTCGATTTTTCAACTTCAGATCCGGGTTCTAATCCCGGCTAAGACAAATATTATTTCATGGCGAATATCATTCTTTGTGTACATTGATTTACACCCGTGTGAATTAGACTTGGAATCTAATTAAAGATCTCTCGAAATTGATTATGAATATGCGATCGACAGATCAAAAGAACAATCTAGATGATGTCGATCATCTTTTAAAACTTATTTATCTTCATTTATCAAATATCATCATTCAAAACTTATTTATAAGATTCTCAATTCCACCATCGACTGCGCAGCTTTGCTCTCTTTTGTCAATTTTAAAGTTCCACCCCGCCCTACCCGTTCTCATCCCCTAATCCACATGCCATTGCCATAGACTTTCACTTACCGAACGTTCGTTTTTCTACCGCATTACTTATGTGTTGAACTCACTCCCTACGCTTTGCACTTCCATTGACATCCTTCGTAAGCCTTTCCCTATCCTATCGGTCACCAAAGTGGGCTGTACTTGCAGATTCGTGTTGTCCTTTTGTTTTTGTAAATGTAATTGTTGTTTTCTACTTGTTTTATTGCTCGTTTCGTCCTCTTATTTATGTATTGTTACCTGGCCACTATAAAAGGACAACTATATGCTGTACGTGGTTCCCTTTCTTTAAAATAAAAAATAAAAAAAATAAAAGGTTTCAAGGTTCGGTCACTCTAAAGGCCGTTTTACACGAGGCACGGAATTGCGCAGGTTAGAGCTGCATTAATTTCTAAAATGGCGTGGAATTGCGCGAATGCATGAACGAAATTAGAACAGGGGCTATTTTGCCGTCTCGCATCCACGCATTCTCGCATGTGTTCTAGCAATTCACCGCTTTACACGACGCAATTTTTGACTGCGCCTTCGCACGTACGTCAGATTGCGCAATTCCGTGTACCGTGTAAAACGGCCTTAAGACACCGTCCCCGCCTTTATCAGCACACGTATATTCGGAGCGCAATAGGGTATTTTCCTTCATCAAAGGAAACGAAAGGATTGATTACGATTCGTTAGCCACCATTAGTGTATTTATAATGTACAAATTATTTGGTTTTAGAAATCCCAGTTTAGCCGAATGCGATTCCACTCCACGTGACGTCACAGGGACCTAGTTTCTATACGAGTAGATAGGAGTTTTACATCGTCTGAGATTACCAATGCATGATGACCTCATGATTACCAATCGCTTATTAAAACTACCTATGGTCGGAAAGTTTCCGGATTGGACGTAATAATTGTATTCGTGTTGTAAATTTACGGGAGAGAGGTATTGTTTTTGGTTTTAGAAATCCCAGTTTAGACGAACGGCAATGGTCAATTTTAACTGTATTTGAAAAAAGCCAGATTGGCGCCCATGCGATTCCACTTCACGTGACGTCACAGGGACCTAGTTTCTATGCGTGTAGATAGGAGTTTTACATCGTCTGAGATTACCAATGCATCCTGGAGGCACAGAGCTCAAGGAAACATTTCTTAATAATCACCTATTAAAATTGTCTATGGTCGGAAAGTTTCCTTCGTTTGATATGGTATTAATAATCCTTATTTAATCCAAGCGCTACTAGCTAGCAGGGTACTCTACTACCTGGTAGGAGCAGGTAGAAGAGTACCCAGATATAATTATCCCAGTATCCAGTACTGAGACCTATCATTTAACCTCATTTGCCAAAGGCCAGATGGGCGCCCATGCAATACCACTCCACGTGTATTATTGCAAAAGCTTTGATGATATTTTCATATGTATATCATGAATATCTGCCCGTACGAAAAGTATGAATTTACTTAATTTTTTGCAAATGTATTTAATAATATTTCTGCTGATTAAATTTCATGTTTCTATTTTTTGCAGGTGAGTATGGCCATTACTTCAATTGCCGTTCATTTCCACCAGTTGTGTCTTATCTGGTAAGCGAGATTATCCTTTCTCTAATTGCCGTATTGCCACCTGTTTGAAGTACTTCACGTATGCATATCGCGAGAATTTTGGGTGATTTGTAGGGATCGAATACCTCGGAACCAGATATCCGCGAATATTGCCCTTCATCGGATACATCGGATCCAAAGTCGCGGAAGACATCGGATCTGGATCCGAAATTTTAAATAATAGCTTCAGTGAATGAAACTCTCCCCATAAGGGTGGAGAGAGTTCCGATTCTCTCTTCGAATGCGCCGTCGCATGCGATTCTTGTCCATCTCTTGAACCGTTTAGTTTGAAAGCTCTCGCAGTGGTTACTCAGGAGAATTTCAGCCGTGGATAATAAAAAAGGCAAAATACGACTGTGATATAGTTGTGACTCTTACCAAGTGATTGGACAGTCATCGGGGGAATCTCAGCGTCAGGAATTTGAAAATGCATTTGGATCCGAAAATATCCAAAGATCCGAAAGATCCGGCTCGGAAAATCGAGGATCCGATCCGAAAGATCCGGATCCGAAAAAAATCCTGGATCCGTCCATCCCTAGTGATTTTAACTTAACTTTTTCTAACGGAGAGCTGCCCCTAGGAGCATTTAAATTTCTAGACACAAGAATTTAAAATTCAACCAGTCGGACGGTAAGTAAAAGGTCGTACGAACCAGTAGTGTGCAGAAAAAACAGTTTCGGGAAGTCTTAACATTTAATATGAGGATTTAATTTTTTTAAACTTATAGCGGGAAGTAAATGAAATATCTTTGGCCCGATGTAAGGAAAAAAAAACTTCAGTATGACGTTAACCTCGGTCTGTTTGTCACTACAAATGACTCAATTGCGAGGAATAGAATTGAGATTTTATGAATTTGATAGATTACGTCAACATGTGTATAAATTACGGTAAATACCGGTAATTATACCTTACTTGCGCTTGAAACTCGGATCAACTTGTCCGTCAGCGCCTCGAGTGACGAGTTTTGTAAACTAATTTAAATGCGCAGCGATTGACAACACATTTACTAGTTGGGGCCGACATGTCATTCTAAAACTGTGAAAAATTTCAATTCATTCATCTTTATAGCGGCAGATACATATATCGCCATGAACTATTTACTGTCAATTTTTCTGCAGAAATTTATTTGACACCTCTGCTTCATCTCTGAACTTATTATAAAAATTAGTAAATAGAGATAACTGAGTTTTGGTCCTTAAAAAAGTATCGCTGAAGCTATCATCCTAAGGCACGGAAAAAAATGAAGGTGAGATTCCGGTTTTACTTCGAACAAACCAGGTCGCGGCAAACATTCTATAATACGCAATAGACTTCTTATATTGCATTCTCTGAAAATAAATTGATTAAAAATGTCTTCATTTTTCAATTTATAACTGATAAACCGTATATAGTCCAATTTTTTCCCATATGGGAACATATTTTTAAAAAATCACGAAAATTATATTAAGTGTCTGTAATTTCTTTTATAGCTTTTGTTGTGTAAATAAAATATGGAGGTATTTTTAAAAGAGTGAATCGCATGAGTTTCGTATGCCGTAAATTTTTCTGTACCTCTTATATTTTCTTACAACAATCTTGGAAATGGGAAATCAATATCGAAAAGGTCGCAAAGTATGTTTTTTTATAGATTGGCAACACCTCAAGAGTTCATATTTAAACATAAGTAAGACGTCAGAAATAAAATAAATATAGTTTTTTGTTCGTGAATAATTCCATGTACCTACTCTCGATCAATGAAATCAGGAATTTTTTGCTATAGTCACGAAATGTTTAAAATTTAAAGTATGATTTTTAAAAAATGGGCTAAGCCTTCAGAGTTCATATATAAATGTAAGCAAGAGGTCGGAAATAAAAAGGAATATAACAATTTGTATGTGAATAATTCCATGTACATAATGTCAATCAGGGGAATTACCAATGTTTTGCTATGTTCACGAAATGTTGTCACGTCTATTTCTGTGTTGGACAGTTTATTTGACTGTTAGTATTGAAAATTTGGTACTTTAAGTTAACATAAGAGCTAACCAAAAGATTCAGTTTTCAGTTACTGCTAATTTGAGTGAATATCGTTGGGGAATTTAAAATTATATTGCAGTCATAATGCGTTCATAGTTCATACTTTATTGAATCCATCTATATTTTTTGTTTTGAATTTTGAAGGGACAAAGTTTTTTTATTTCTCAGAATTGCACCCCCTGCCGCTTCCCTCCGCAAGACTTCGGTCCCCCTTTCCACTTTTACAATTTGCGATGGGTAGTATCGACTCTACTTAACTCAGTTCCCCTCCGTTCGGTACCATCCGTGACGTAAACGACTCCGAGATGGACTTTATTCGTTCCCGATGCGATATTGTGGCGTAACCATGGCGACGGGCGCGCAGGGCGGGAAGTATCGTTAAGTACGAGACTCTCTGGAAGTCGCATTTAAAACCCGAAGCATAAAAGGAAAACAAATGAACGACTAAAAAAAATATATCATTGGAAAAGAAAATTTGTTCAGCCGAAAAATATTCACGTATATATATATATATATTTCGAGAAAATTTAAGGGCAAACGGTGTCGGACTTGGATCGTAAAAATGAAAACGGACGTGACGCATAATTGTTTTAAATTTGTTACGAAAGTATTTTATTTATAAATTATGTAAATAAAAGGAGATGCAAAATTCTGACGGAAGCTTCTTTTTAGAACAGGATATTGTTTGCTATTTAAAAATCCTGTTTTGGTGAGTAGTGATAGAACAGAGTAAATGTACATGAAATAGTCATTAAATCCAATGTTAATTGCAGCAGAATGATGTATTTGCAATTGCAAAGTAACAATTCCCGTTGACTACGTATATATTTAAGCACACACGAAATATTTGCGATGAGTGGCCAAAGACAGCAAACTGAGTAATGGAATCTAAATTTCTTTGAGAAGCAAGAGTGACTTACATTAAAATGGTCCTCACAAATTCTATAACAACCTATTTCTGAAGGAATATGATGTCTCCGTGCAGCGTTGTACTACCATTTCCTTCGGTCTTTGGCACAACTATAGGGTACTTCTGTTTTTTTTTTGTGAGAGGTATATTCACATCTCGGCACACAATAGTATATGTAAGGTTTCCTCCCACTCATTTAAAACTCATTTAGATAAATATCGATACATTTGAAAATATACAGGCCAAGAAGAATCAGCAACCAGCATCTATTTTATAGATTCAAAAATAAACGCTGTAATATTCCACACAGTATTTTTTGAAAACTACCGGTTTCGACCTTGCGTAACCGGTCGGACTACGATCGTAAAAATGAAAACAGGCGTGACGCACAATTATTTTAAATTTCTTACGGAAAGATTTTATTTATAAAATATTTCGATAAAAGGTTAGATAAAGGATTAGATAAAGGATCATTGGAAAGGATTTAGATAAAGTATTCTTCCTTCCTAGGACAAATCCATGAAAAAAATAGAGCTTCACGAACTTTTCGTCTTTCTCTTGTCTCTTCCTCTTCCGGTCTCTCAGCGCCTAACCATCGTTAAGTGGCAGTGTACGTGAACTATTGTCAGGACAGGCATTTACACGGCTAGTTCGGCCAACTATCGTTAGGACGTTCGTTGGGACAATCGTAATGTGAATGAAGCATGAAAGGTACAAAGAATTTCTTGAACAATTGACAATCGATACCTTTAAGAGCGACACGGAGAACATAATATTAGAGCCACTCTATATTTCCAGGTCCGACAGAAGCGATAAATTAAGAGAGATATTTTGCCGAACGTATAGATATGGGAATTCGTTTTTCCCCACAACCATAAAGGACTTTAATAAACGCTTGTCCCAACTTCGTTAGAGCACTTCATTTATATGCATAAACGGCTGGTGTATTAACAACCCCTGCCACACGCCTTTAAGGTGGCTTGCGGGGTAGTATGTAGGTGTAAAAGAAGTGCAGCGGCGGTTTTAACCCGGGAGTAGTCGCGCCTAACATGTGGCCTTACGTGGTCGCTGCGGGTCACTCTGACCCGCACTAAAAAAAATTGTTTTAAAGCTTAATTTACATTTTTGTTTTTTTTTTTGTAACTTTATACATTTCAGTTCCAAGGTATATAAACTCAAACCATGTGTTTAAAACAGACATTTTATTGCTTTTATATTTTTTTCGGAATTAAAGAAAAAGTATCACAAAAAATGAGATTTTTGTCATAGCACAAGTTTTTTAGTAATTTTACGGCTGACTAGCTTACTTACGATAATTTTTCACTCTTTAATATTGAACATAGGTTATAAAGAAATGAAAAATTAATATATGGCTTATTGTTATAAGGAAAGTTTTTCAAGTTATTGAAGCATGAAAATGTTGTACATATTTTCTTCAAAAAAAAAAAAAACGAAATATCAATGAGCCATGGTTTATCACAAAGATTAAAAGAAAACTTCAACTATTACTTCATAATGTTTTTCCAATAAGAACTAATATATATTTCCACAACTTTATGTTTATACAAATGTCCAGTTATTGGTGTAGTTGCATCTCAAAGTCAGTATAGTTGAGGTATTTTGGCCACGGGTGAACCTACAAAACCCACAACTTGATTAGATACACAAATTTATTTTTTTATAAAAGCACATCAAAACTTTCAGGTGTAAAAAGATTGTGTAGTTCCTATGTGTATAATATAAAAAAACTCACCATTTATTCCATGTCGATACAGTTGAGACAAGTGGGCTTGGAGTGTTTGCCACAGACAGGGATGTTGCATGACGCACAGTTGTGATGTGACTACAATGATTCACTCTTGAATGTTTATAATAATAAAAAGTTGGAGTTGCACGACTGCGTGCCATGGGTTTGAAGACTTAAGCAAATATTTTCTGATTGAAGGCGTTTTGAAATGGGCCAATGATGAAGTTCATATTAATTGATTTCGAGTTCACCTCGAAATTTTGCCATAACTTCTTAATTTCGAAGTGAACTCGAAATCAATTTATATGAAATTGATCATTGGCCCATTTGGAAACGCCTTCAATCAGAAAATATTTGTTTAACTCTTTAAACCCAAGACACACGCTCGTGCAACTCCCAACTTTTTATTATTATAATCATTCAAGAGTGAATCATTGTAGTTTAAAACCGCCGCTGCACTTCTTTTACACCTACATAATACCCCGCAAGCCACCGTGTGGCAGGGGTTGTTAGGACCATAACTTGTTAATAACCTTAATAAGAAGACGGAACAACCGTATAGGCCACATCTTGAGACATGATGGACTGATGAAGACAATCGTCGAAGGACGAGTGGAAGGCAAGAATGGAAAAGGAAGACCCTCAACAAAATATACGGAACAAGTAAAGAGAGATGTGAAAGAGAAGAAATACGTAGGTTTGAAAAGATTAGCTGATAGGAGAACTGAGTGGAGAGCTGCGTCAAACCAATCCTAGGATTGTTGACCAGTGATGATGATGATGATGATGAACTTGTTAATACATTAATATTAACTATGCAACGCTAAATGTAAACATTTTTTTCTTACTTCGTTGGTGGGCTTTGCGAAGCTATGGCTCAAAAATCTTTTTCCAGGGAAAAAATTTTATTAATCACCGCGTAACCATGACATGGATCTGAAAATATAACAATCTGAAGGAAACTAAAGCCTCATTCACATTACGATGGTTCCAGCCGTCGTCGGAACTATCGTGCATTCACACAACGATGGTTAAAACCTGTGCTGCCCTCTAGTGCTGACATGAAAAGTGCATGGGAAATTGACGGTTGGCAAAGCTGTTGAGGTATGCATGGACAAGATATGACTGTGTTCAACGTGTATTTTCCGAATAATTTTTCTTCCGTCCATATTCTTCCTTCCTAGGACAAATCCTTGAAAAAAAATAGAGCTTCACGAGCTTTTCGTCCTTCTCTTGTCGCTTCCGTTTCCGGTCTCCCAGCGCCTAACCATCGTAAAGTGGCAACGTTCGGAACTACGTCAACTGTAGTCAGAACTTGCATTCACACGGCTAGTTCGGTCAACTATCGTTAGGACGACGGCTCGGACGATCGTAATGTGAATGAGGTATAAGCGTACTATAATAAAAATAAAGATTTTCTTTGTTCCTTCTTCCGCCGAACGACAAAACATTTCTACTTTCGTCCCTTCTCGTGTTCTTTGGTTACGTTGTCTTCTTTGTTTCGTACACCTGGTTGCGACCTACATTTTAAATTTTTGAAATCAGTCAAATCAAATTTGGATCTGAGAACATAATTAACAGAGGAGAACTTAGGGTACTATAATTGAGCTAAATAATTCCTTATTTAATTTTCGTGGAATGATAAAAACTTTCTTCTTTTTATCTTTCTTCTGCTTTGACGCTAGACGATCTTCTTCTGTTCTTACGCCTGGTTGCCATCCACAATTTAAATTGTTGAAATGGAAGAAAAATCAATGGATCTGAATCTGAGAAATAATCATCAAATGAAAGCTAAGCGTAATATAATTCAAGAAAGAAAATTGTTTATTACTTATTCCGCGGTATGATAAAAATTTTCTTCTTTTATCATTACGTTAGTCTATCTTCTGTTGCATTTCTCTTGGTAGCTATCTACAATTTACATTGTTGAATTGGGTGGAAAATAAATAAATTTCAATCTGAAAAATAATTATTAAATGAAAATTAAGTGTAAGAAATTTTAAGAAAGAAAATTATTCAATACTTATTCCGCGGACTGATAAAAATTTTCTTCTTTTGTTATTACGTTTGTGTACCTCGTTTTTCTTCTTGCGCCTGGTTGCTACTTACAATTTAAATGTTTGAAATAGAGTGTCATGCAGTAAATTTGAGTCGGAGAATATAATAATCATAAGAGGACTCAGTGTATAATAATTGAGCTTAGTAATGTCTTTTTTAATTTTACGTAAAATGATAGAAAATTTCTTTTTTTTATCGTACTTTATTTTGTTCTGACAACAGACGATCTTCTTTTGTTTTTACCCCTGGTTGATATCTACAATTCAAGTTATATAAATGGAAGAAAAATCAATGAATATACAATGAAAACAAGTGTAATGAAATTTAAGAAAGAGAATAATTCATTACTTACACCGCGGAATGATGAGAAATTTCTTCTTTTATTCTTACGTTTGTCAACCTTCATTTTTTCTTGTGCTTGGTAGCTATGTATAATTTACGTTGTTGAAATAGTAGAAAAATAAATAAATTTCAACATGACAAATAATTATCGAATGAAAACTAAGCGTAATAAAATTTAGGAAAGCAAATTATTTATTACTTATTCCGCGAAATGATCAAAAATTTCTTCCTTTATTATTACCTTTGTCGACCTTCATTTGTTCTTGCGCTTGGTAGATATATACAATTAAAATTGATGAAATGGAAGAAAAATCAACGAATCTGGCAAATAATTATCAAATGAAAACTAATAAATTAATGGAATAAAATTTAGGAAAGAAAATTCTTTATTACTTATTCCGCGGGATGATAAACATTTTCTTCTTTTATTATTACGTTTGGCTACCTTCTTTTTTTTGCGCTTGGTAGCTACCTACAATTTAAATTATTGGATCGGAAAAAATTCTCTTTCGATGCTACGCTTAACTACTGTGTTTTGTTCTAACGCTAGTTTCTGCTCGGGTTTACGTAGAATGGTATAAACCCTTGTCCCTCTGTATATATATATAAATCACATATGTATGTATGTTTTTTTTGTATCTTTCCGAGCATTCGGTGTCGTGTTTCGCTTAAATAGCGTCGGAGGGAGGTAGAGAATACAGAGCTATTGGCGGGGCAGTCCAATTTCCTTTCCGGGGGGGAAGGGGGGTTGTGAGGGGGGAGGGGTAAATTTAAGATCGGGGGCGGCTTCAAGATTGCCTGGCCATAAAACGGAATGAAGGTGGGTGCTTCTGGGTTCGAGGCCATGGGGAAGAGAATAGGAAGAAGCACGTATAACCCCCCCACCCCCCGTTCCCCCAACCCCTAGCCCATCACCATGGTTTGTGTCGGTGTTGGTTCGGGATGAAAATGTGGGAGAGCTTCACGCCGGTGGACACCTTTTGTACCGAATGAGACAGGGCCGCCAACCTTTGAAAATGTTCATCATTGCATTCTGAAAAAAAATATCCATTGCTATTGCAGTTAATAAATGCGGGATAACATTTCTGTAATAGTGAAACTATGAGTCTCCTATCTCATTATTTGACTCAAATATGAAATAGTGTTGCATTGTTTAAATCATTAGCAAATCCTTGGAGTGAATGCATCTTGTTTCCCAATCTGTGTTGAACGGGTTTTCTAGGTCCTAAAGAATAGGAATAGGAGTGAGACAAGGGTAAACATCTCCCCCGTAATTTTTTTGTGTTTACATCGAGAAAGACATCAATGAAATCCAGAAGAAGGCTTTGGGTGTCAATATCCACGGAGAAAAAAATAAGTATACTGCGATTCGCTGACGACATAACAGTCATAGCCGAGACGGGGAAGGATTTGAAGAAGACTTGGACAAATTTGGAAAGGACAGTGGCAAGATATTAGATGAAAAGTATGCTGCTAAGGAGAGGAGGAGCATATTGCAATCTACGTTATTTCGGGTATAAATAAATAGCAGATAGGACGGAGAGTTTTGAATGAGTGGGAGGAAACCTTACGTATACTGTTGTGTGCCGAGATGTGAATATACCTCTCACAAAAAAAACAGAAAAGTACCCTATAGTTGTGCCAAAGACCGAAGGAGGTGGTAGTACAACGCTGCTCGGAGACATCATATTCCTTCAGAAATAGGTTGTTATAGAATTTGTGAGGACCATTTTAAATGTAAGTCACTCCTGCTTCTCAAAGAAATTTAGATTCCATTACTCCGTTTGCTGTCTTTGGCCACTCATCGCAAATATTTCGTGTGTGCTTAAATATATACGTAGTCAACGGGAATTGTTACTTTGCTATTGCAAATATTTCATTCTGCTGCAATTTACGTTGGATTAAATGACTATTTCGTGTACATTTACTGCATATTTGGCTTTCACTCTTTGTTTCTATCTGTAAAACAGTGTTTTTTCCTGTTAAATAACTCGTTAGCAACTGTGAATTGCAAATATTTCATCATTTTATAAATTTTTACTCAGCTCGATTTTACTATGAAGTTGAGAATTGTTACATCGTGTTTGTATGTTAGCTCTGGATATAAATGTGGGAGAGTTTCACGCTGATGGACACCTTGATACCTAAAGAGACAGAGCCGCCAACCTTTGAAAATTTTCATGAAAATACAATATCGAAATATATCTTCCGTGTGTTTAGGTTTGATTTCATTATCCCAGAAAAACTTTTAAACAATAATTTATCGCTAAAGACATTAAAACATTGAATTTTTGTTACATAAAATCGATTTGACTTTGGATTTTTAAAATGTGTATCATTTATTTAAGTATGTATTTACGAATCATTACAGTTTGAACGGTGTGCGTGTCTGTATTGGTTCAGGATGAAAATATGGGAGAGTTTCACTCCGGTGGACACCTCTAATACCGGATGAGACAGGGCCGCTAACCTTTCATCGATACAATCTAGAAAAACATGTTCTTGGTGTTCAATGTTGGTTTTATTTCTCAAACAAAAGACTTTTGTACCGAGACAAGTCCGGCAAACTTTGAAAGTTTTAATTCAGAAATTCATCGATACAATTTAGAAAAAATATCGTCCACGGTTTTGTTTTTTCTTACCCTAACGAATAATCTTTACGCTACAAGGTGTACCGAAAGAAATATCATTATTTGAAATTTTTGTTTGCACAAAATCCATTTGCCAATGTTTTTGTCAATCATTTAAGTATGAATTTGAAAATGGCAAAAAATTTTGTGATAAGTGTACTTGTTAGTGTGTTGGTTGGGGATAAAAATTTGGGAGAGCTTCACGCCTGTGGACCCTATTGTTCCGAATGAGAGCCGCCAACCTTTGAAAAAATATTCATCAATACAATCTCGAAAAATATCTTCCGTTCGCTCAGTTTTGGTTTTATCTCCCTAACGAAAAAATTTTAAATGCCAATTGTTTAAAAAATTATTGTTAGAAATTTTTGTAATATATAATTCATTTGGCTATGGATTTCATTATGTATATAGTCTTTTTGACGGTGTCATTATTAATCGTCATAGTTTGAACAATGTATGCGTCTGTGTTAGTTCTGGGAAAGTTTCACGCAGGGTGAATACCTTTTGAAGGTACCGAATGAGACAGGGCAGCAAACCTTTGAAAATTTTCATCAATACAATCTGATAAAAAATATATTTTGTGTCATCTGATTTGGTTAATATTTCCGTAAATAAACTTTTAAGAAACATTTTATTCCTAAAAAATTTTAATTTGGAATTTTGTTACATGAAATCTATTTGAGTAAGTAGTTGATAATCGTTATAGTTCGAAGGTGTGTGTGTTTTTGAATCGGGATCAGAAAAAAATGGTGAACAACTTTAAACCGGATTAGATAGGGCCGCCAAACCTTAGAAAATCATAATAACCTATTAAGCATATTAACTATAGAATAATCACTTATTATAAATGCCTATGGTCGTTAAGTTTCCTTCGTGTGATAGGATATTAATAATCGTTATTTAAGACAAGCGCTACCTGCTAGCGAGGTACCTACTTACTCTGCGCTACCGCCATGCTCGGCAGCAAGCAGCCTGCATCGTAACGGAGTTCATAGCCTCGCACCCAGCCTCACCCAGCAGCATCCAGACGACGCACGGGCTTTTCCCAGCATTCATACTAAGCCGTCGCGTTTTCGCGCGCTTGAAAACGTTCACTTTTCATTTAATCGCGAAAAATGGAAATCGTAATTTAAAAATCTAAAAAGCGTGAAATACGCCCTCCAGGAGTAATAATCTTTCGATTTAGGCTATAAAAAATAATAGGAAAGCACCCTATTCTTGAACGAGATGAAGGAATGTGGCGCATGTTTTTTTAAAAGCATTAATTGGAAGCAGAATCACTTACTTTTCTGGGAAAGATGTAATAATTTTTCGCGAGAGGTTTCTCGGCGTCTTTGTACGAGGATTGAGTTATGCGGTATTATGCCCGAGACTATAGTAGAGGTGTGAGACGCAAAAATTATCCGTTCCGGCCTCATTACAAGTCGAACGCGTCAAGTATTAATGTCTTTCCGCGTGAATCACTGCGCTCCGCGGCCATGTTAACTCACCCGCCTTCCCGCATGAAATTTTAATATATATGCTAATTGGTTGCGCGGGGCGGCCATATTCCTCCCACGATTCTCATGTACGTTTGAGACAAACATGGCGGAGTTGCGAGGAGGAAAAAAAAAATTACTGTTTCATCAACCTAAATTTCCGAGTTCGTACGTTTCGACAATAATTTAATTCTGTGTACCGTTTCTTTTTTTTCTGATTTATTTATGTTTCCGTTTGTTTTAACTCTTCGGAACATACTTCGTTTATAGATGAGACGCTCGAACGAGTGTTTTAACTTGTACGCTATCAAGATTGTAATTGTTGCTCCCTAAGAGTTATTATAGCACAGATCTCAGGAAAACATCTCTTTCATGCATGAAACATGCTTACCCTATCAAAAAAAGGAAATTTTCCTACCATAGGCAGTTTTAATAGGTGATTATTAAGAGATTTTTCCCTGAGCTCTGTGCCTCATGCGTGCATTGGTAATCTCAGACGATGTAAAACTCCTATCTACTCGTATAGAAACTAGGTCCCTTTGACGTCACGTGGAGTGGCATCGCATGGGCGCCAATCTGGCCTTTTTCAAATGAGGATAAAAATTGACCATTCCCATTCGTCTAAACCGGTATTTCTAAAACCAAATAATTTGTATATTATGAACACACTTATGGTGGGTAACGAATCGCAATCAATGCCTTTCGTTTTCTTTGGTGAAGGAAACTACCCTATTTGTGAGTCAGTTACCATCAACGTTGCTCATTATAATTTCCTTTTTACATCAAGCTAAGCATTCAAAATAGAAAATTCGCAAGGGGATTGGAAAAAAATGATAATATAATGGAGCATGCTTTTCAGTGTTGCGTAGTTTCTAGAATTACAATACTCGCGACGTTACTTTACTTTCTAATACTTTCGACTCGATACTCGCGAGTAGTTGTCAACTCGACTTAGAAATTAGGATTCGTCAAGCGTATTGTGGGAAGATTTTCGGATGAGTAAGTAAAAGAAAGGTGCTATTTCACTCTCGTCCTACCGCACCTTGAATATGTAGCGAGCGTATGGGATCCGGTGCAGAAAGACTTAATCCGCGAACTGAACAAAATACAAAGGAAGGCTGCGCGTTTCGTCAAAAACGGACACGGGCGTACAGACAGTGTTACCCAGATGTTAAGCGAATTAGGCTGGGAGCCATTGGAGACTCGGAGGCTGCGCGCTAGGCTTAGATTGTTTGAACAATTGAGAATTGATATCTTTAAGAGCGACACAGATAACATAATATTAGAGCCACACTATATTTCCAGGTCCGATGGAAGCGATAAATTAAGAGAGATGTTTTGCCGAACGGATAGATTTGGGAATTCGTTTTCCCCCGAACCATAAAGGACTTTATTAAACGCTAGTTCCAACCTCGATAGAGCACTTCATTTTTTTTAAAGCTGTAAACGGCTGGTGTCCTAAAACCCCCTGTCACATGTCTATTAGGCGGCTTGCAGGGTATTATGTAGATGTAAATGTAGATGTAGACTCGATACTCGACTCGAGGTCGAAAAGTGCTATTGGCACATTACTAAAGAATAAGTAATAAAGAGAAATTTTCGGCAAAAAATATCTTTTTGTGACATGTCTTCTTTTTTTCGTTCTCTCACCAATGTATGAAATATTAAGCGCGCGCGATAGGGACAAATTTATATTCTTCAGGGTCTCCACGTGTTGGTGATGTTCCAACATGGCCGCTCCCCGCACGCATCGCTTAGTTCGAGGCAATATTCCTGGGCGGGGGGCTTTTAAGTGGAGACAACTTAGGGAGAGTTCATTAGCGAAGAATCAAATATTAAAACGCTCATCTCATATGAAGGACCCGCGAACGAATATAGTCTCCGCTCTTCTTTTGTTTTTCCTTTTTCAGATGAAACTCGTTCAATCTAGTGTAACGGGCTAGTTTACTTAGCCACGTACAACACTACCGCAATGTAATGCATGGATGAATTCCATCGTGAACTGTCTACATGTAAATAATACCCCTCAAGCCGCATAAAAGGCGTGTGGCATTTTTAAATAAATTTTGCTTGCTTTGCTTTTAGTTGCTAGGGTTGCTAGGACCCCAGTGGTATTAAAAAATTAAATCACTAATTAAATGTTAAGGCTTGCCAAGGACTGGCTTTACTCACAGGAAATAATAGAACATTTACTTTGATTTTATTTATTTAAAAACATTCATGTATTATTTACTGCATTTTTATTTTCTTTTATTGGCATATATTTTTGTTATTTGATGGTGGCCCAAATCTGGTCCCATGACCTTCGAGACCACCTAAAGCTTCTTATCTTTGTTATCTTGTATTCAGCTGTAAAACCAAAATGTAGGTGTAAATAAATCATTTATTTTTTTCATGGTGTCTTTACGAAGTATTCTACATCTACATAATATCCCGCAAGCCGCCTTCAAGGCGTGTGTCAGGGGGTTTTATGACACCAGCCATTCTTACATAAAAAAGAAGTACTCTAAAGAAAGTACGACTATCATTTATTAAAGTCCTTTATGGTTCGGGGGAATAACGAATTCCCAATCCGTTCGGCAAAATATATCTCTTAATTTATCGCTGCAGGCGGACCTGGAAATAAAACCTGGGGTTCTAATATTATGTTCTCTGTGTCGCTATTAAAGATATCCATTCTCAATTGTTCAAGCAATCTAAGCCTATTGCGCAGCCTCCAAGTCTCCAACGGCTCCCAGCCTAACTCGCTTAACATCTGGGTAATGCTGTCTGTACGCCCGTAGCGGTTTTTGACGAACCGCGCAGCCTTCCTTTGTATTTTATTAAGTTCGCGGATTAAGTCTTTCTGCACTGGATCCCATACGCTCGCTGCATATTCAAGGTGCGGTCGGACGAGAGCGAAATAGCACCTTTCTTTTACTTTCTCATCCGAAAATCTTCCACAATACGCTTGACGAATCCTAATTTCTTCAGGGCTATACCGCAAATAATTTTTGTGTTCTCCACGTGAGGTTCTAAGTTATAGTTACTTCCAGGTACTTCACTTCGTCTGTTACCTTTATATTAATACCATCCACTGCATAAGCATAGTTATAGTTGGGCAAGCTCCGCAAGAGTTATACCGACATGCATTTGCTCAGATTATGTTCGAGTCCCCACTCTTGGCTCCACAAGTGAACGTTGTTCAAATTCGATGAAAGAATGAGATAGAATTAGGCCGTTTTCCATTTCGCAATTATTCACCATACGTGCACTATTCGATCGTCAGCTAACGTATGTGACGACAGGAAGGGTGGATCCAATCGGTTAGAGCGCAAGGGAACGAAGGGTAAGTGAACAAGGGAACGCGGATCCTCCCTCGTTCACGTGCCCTCGTGGGAAGTGGACGTGAAAATGGCGGCAATGGAAAACTCAGAAATCTTGAACTGGAGTTGTAAGTAGTTTTGTGTTTATTATGTGAGCTCTTTTACGTACTATTACATCAGCATTGTGAATTCTTACTCTTCACATGCAAATATATAAGTATAAAGGTGAGATTGATTCTCAAATCAACCACTAAATGTCCTAACACTACCCTGCGCGTCACATTTCGTTATTGTCAATAGTTCGCATTATTTCCGTTCACACTTTACGGCGCCAGTAGAGCATTAGTAAGGGAGCAGGGTGCAAGGGAAAAAGGGAACGAGGGAATACTACGTGGATTGGAAAACGGCCATAGTCTAAATGGCGTGCTTATTAAAAAAGTTATCACTCGACTAAAAGTTAACTTCTGGTAGTCCATTTAAAGGTTTATCAAAGGCTAGACGACACCTATCATTTTTCTGCATAAAGCCCTAATCACATGGTCATGCTTTCCGTAATGTACAAGTAGATTCCATAAATCTACGCCTTAAACGGCTAATATTATCAAGTGCTCTAAAAAATGACTGGAGCAGTTCACTGTGAATTTATCTAGGCGTTCTCACACAGCAGATAAATAAATAGCTAAAAATAGCCAACCCTTTCTAATTTTTCCTTTCACGTAGAAGTTGTCTTTTAATTAACAAAATACGTTAATAACCCTTCTACTTAGGGTGTCCATCAGGGTCTGACTACCTGGAACTCTCCAAGGTTTTCCGGGGTATTTTTTGGTTTTATTTTTATCATCATCATCACTGGTCAACAATCCTAGGATTGGTTTGACGCAGCTCTCCACTCAGTTCTCATATCAGCTAATCTTTTCACACCTACTTATTTCTTCTCTTTCACATCTCTCTTCAATTGTTCCATATATTTTGTTCGGGGTCTTCCTTTTCCATTCTTGCCTTCCACTTAGTGCTCTAAAAACATGATATACTAAAAGAAATGGACCAATACACTATGAAATTTTTTAGGCGTTCTCATATAGCATATATATCCGATTCATAAATCTTCTATATTATTTCTACTGTATAAATACCTTTTTCTCGACTTATACGCAACCAAACTCTACAAATGTGGTACCAAAATGCGCGGAATTTATCAGAGAACATACGACGGCACTTCCTAAATATTGCTATTGTTTCCTAAAATTGGGTTTTAAATAATTTATAAAAAAACAAAAAAAAACCCGGTTAATATTCCTTACGTTAACGGCGCACAAACTGATACATATGTTCATTTGCAACAGTATCTCGTATTCTTTAAATAACTCTTATCAAAATGCGGCTGATTCCACATTTAAGTCTCCTGTTGATACGTAAGTATGAGTCATCATGTGCGTTTAACAGAGGATAGTGTAATCACTTCCAATGTTGTGTTTAAAGAGGTCCTCTGACCTCAATTTGTACATGAACATTCCAATTAAATTTGTACACGAGACCCTGCCTTTTTTTCTACATTTTAAAATTAGAAACGAGCCTATCCCTCTGTGGACCTGCGTTGAAAAGAGCAGGGGAAGCCCGCTGGGAGTGGGCGCATCACGCTCGTATAGCATATATAGCCGATACATAAATAACTATGAAAATAGCCAACCCTTCCTAAGTAATTTTTACGTTTAAGTAAAGTTGTATTTAACAGTTCCAAAGACGTGGATAACCCATCTGGATAGGATGTCCATTATGGTCAGACTACCTTGAACTATCCAGGGATTTCAGGGGTATTTCTAATTTTAATTTCATAGTGCTCTAAAAACATAATGTACCTACTAGATAACTGACCTCTTAGATAAACTCGGATGGGAATCTCTGTCGAACCGTAGATTGAAAAATAGACTAATCCTTTTAGATAAATTCAAAAGCAGCGTCTTTTCTGACGAAGTTAACCATATCTTACGGACGCCAACACAGTACGGAAGATCAGATCATATAAATAAAATAAGAGAGATGGATTGTAGAACAGACAGATTCAGAATGTCATTTTTTCCACGATCGATAAGAGAGTATAACGGCAGCGATATAACTCATAACTAGATTGCATGACCGTTGGTGTAGCCAACTAACCTATGTAAAACTTAATGCATGTTTCTTAATTTTATTATTATTTCTAACAGCATGTAGTAGTATAATTTGTTCGTATACGTGACGTTTTTTATACTGTGTGGTCTGCATGTTGGAGTCCAATTGCATGCTGCATGCTGGTGATTGATCACCCCCTGCCAAACACCTTAGAGGTGGCTCGCAGGGTATTATGTAGATGTAGATGTACTAAAAGAAATGGCGCAACTCACTATCAAATAATGGAGGTGACTTCAAATAACAGAAAAAATAGATTCAAAATAGCAAACAGCGTCTAGATTTTAAACATCTAAATGTATTGAAACAGCGTCTAAATCTAAAACAGCGTCTACATTTTCCCTGTTTTTTTTTTTGGAAAAAAGTTCTTAACATTAGCTACCCTTCTGGCCAGGATGTCCATTAGGGTAAGACTCTGTGGAACTCGCCAGGGCCGGCAAGGGGTCTCCTGAACTGTTGGGAATGTACGAGAGAAGACTTGAATGACAAGCTTGGGAACAGCGCGCTGACGGCATCACCTCAAAAAACTGGAGACGTTGAGGTGGACCTGAAGGATGACGGACACAGAGACTCCCTTCTCCTGCAGCTACGGCTACAGCTAGAGCTACAGGAGTGAAGAGATGATGAGGAGGAGAACACACTTGACGAGAATCTAGGCTTCAAGCGCCCATTAACGGAAAAAATAACAAATTTATAGCTGTTTGTCAAAGACAATCAAAGAGATTTACATACGTTCCTAATGCATGTGAATCATTGGCTATTTTCAAACGAAAATATTATGGGAATATCGTATAGATGCGTACATGTAAAAACCATATTCCTTTGTTAATATTAATTTAATTTAAATTCCATTTTTTACGGTATAATTCATTATCACAAATTAAAAATCGGTCGGGAAACGTAGGGGCCACCAAAGCATTGACGCGGCGACATTCCCAGAAAGTTTTTAATCATAATGACCCCTGTAGTATTTTACCGAATACTTTTTATGAATATTCCCGGATTTAATGAAATTCATTATTTGACAATTTCGAAAAAAAACTCTCGCGAGATGTTTCAAATGGTTCCTCATTACATCTACATTTGTAACTTGCGCATTTAATAACGATTTGAAAGTTTAAAATCGCGATTTTAATGTAACACCCTCAATTTCTTAACTTCGAGTACCTAAATTCTAAGAAAATCATGTTAAGACAAGTGCAGCTTGTCGAATGGTGTCCAAATTCAACATTTTAAAGAAGAAAACTTAACTCTTTGGTATTTTTCCTGAAAACCTTTTTTTTTATCGTACCCAATTCTTTTGCTGTCCCAGAGTTTTCTAAGGTCTGTGGGTACCCCGGAAAATCGCACAATTAGTCACTCCAAGAAGGCTGTCACTCATATTAGATTTTGCCCCACCCCGATGTCACGTGGTTAGCGCGTCACAAGAGGGCGACAAAACCACGTCACCTCCCCTACCTCCCTCCCCTCCCTCCCTCCCAACTTCCCCTCCGTCGGCTTCCGTCCGTCTCCTTGACACATACGTCACGTCAACTGCAGAGGAGAGAGAGAGAGATAGAGAGAGAGAGGAGCCGCTAGAGGGGAGGGGGGAGAAGTGGAATGGGGAGCGGAGGGGAAGTGGGACGCCTGTCTGCTGCATATACGCCTTCCTTCCTTCAACTGTCTTGCAAATCACACGTCCGTTCGGGGGAACGTTACTTGATAAGAACGATTCCAAAACGTCCTCCTCCACGATAACGAATTAGTGCACTAATATATACTAATAGCTTGTTCAATGCAATCAATTAACCTTATTTTAGGAAAATTCTCAAGATTTTTGGACGTGATTTTAATGAATCTTGTATATATCAGTACGCAGCTCTTTGTGCTAGAGGACTTCAAGGAAAAAAACATGAAAACATAAGAACGAAATCAGAATATCATGAAAGAATCAATAAATATTCTGTTTCAACTGTGAAATTTTTATTTGATGACAGTCATATTGGTGTTAATTTGTTAAACTATGTTTATACTGTGTCCAATTAAAGGCAGAACAACGATAAAAAATAACTACGTAATTATTCGTGTATTTATGCGATGTACTAGGTGTTTTAAAATGAATACCGAACGCTTTCTAATATACATAGCTTTAAATTGACTGCTATTAATCGTGCCTCAAACGAAAGAACAGTGTTAAATGTTCATTATTCAAGCTTAAAAATGTACAATTTGAGTACCAATCGACATGCTGCACTTGTCTTAACATGATTTTCTTAGAATTAGGTACTCGAAGTTAAGAAATTGAGGGTGTCATATTCAAATCGCGATTTTGTATTGTTAAATCGTTATCAAATACACAAGTAACAAATCTAGGTGTTATAATGAACCATTTGGAACATCTCGTGGTGTGCCTACGAACTAGATCAAACACTCTTTGAATCGTCTTGACGTAGCGTCACCTTGATTAAAGGGTGTAGGCTAATTTTTCGTCAAGTGCTTTACGCATTATTGTATAGCGTCCGTTGTATCGGACGCGCCTATTTTTTTCCTGGGCTCCTGCTGACATGAGCTACATTGTGATACCATATTACGTTCAAATAGAAGTCTATCTTCACGGCTGCGCTAACATTTCAGTTGCATCTTTGAATTTATCGTGTAAAGAAGCATTTTCGTGGGACTTAGCATTGAAAGATTCTCAGTAACCCACATGGGTTAAGTTAACAATTTTTTACTGAAGAATTTTTCTCAATATGTTCACAATTTATACCTCATTTTTATTTTAAAGGTTCGTATTTTTATTTTATACTTTTTTCAAATTTTTCTGTTCAATTTTGTACCTTTTACGAACACTAAAAATTGACCGTCCGATATATTGGACGACTTTCGCTAGAGTCAGTTCTCGTTCCTAATCTAATGATGGCTGCTCTTACATTTTAACACTAAATTTTTATTTCAGTATTGTATATTTAATTATAAAATTAAATTATTTTAACGATGGAATAAAAGCATATTGTAAGCATACTATCCATAAAAAGAGGAAACTTGTTGTTAGTTACGAAATACAATACCGAAATTACGAAATGCGAGGCTTTTTCAAATAATTGTCTTTACGTATTTTGCTCGTAAAAATAACTGATGAGAAGGCATAAAGAATAGACCAGCATAATACTTCATAACGTTAGCATCTTTATCTAAGCCGTATACTAACACCAAGCTTTACTATTCGACGATTATAAACACCACAACAATCGGAAATCACTCCAAAAAGCTAATCAAAACGGAAAAAAAGACAAGTGAAGAACGGAATTATAAATATGTTTTGATTAACCGTTGAATTTGAATGAAATGTATTGTTTTTTTAAGTGAATTTCGTCTCATTGACTCTTAAAACCTGTCAATTTTTTAACCAAGAGTATGGCATGAGGGTGTCTTTTTTTTCCTTTTTTTTTTTTGCTTTTTGGAGTAATTTCCAGATTTTTTAAATGTTTATAAGCGTCGGATATTAAATAAGGATTATTAATACCTTATCAAACGAAGGAAACTTTCCAACCATAGGAAGTTTTAATAGGTGGTTATTAAGAGATGTTTCCCTGAGCTCTGTGCCTCATGCTTGCATCGGTAATCTCAGAAAATGTAAAACTCCTATCTACTCGTATATAGAAACTAGGTCCCTGTGACGTCACGTGGAGTGGCATCGCATGGGCGCCAATCTGGCCTTTTTCAAATGAGGATAAAATTGACCATTAACATTCGTCTAAACTGGGATTTCTAAAACCAAATAATTTGTATATTATGAATACACTAATGGTGGGTAACGAATCGCAATCAATGCCTTTCGTTTTCTTTGATGAAGGAAACTACCCTATTCAATAACTATTGAACCTCTAGAAAACAAGATGTCAGCACCCAATGCAGGAAACTACGATGCACCTCACTGCTCGCGAGCGGAAATTCATATTTTGTTTTTAATTGAATCGTTGAACAAGTATAGCTTGTCTGAATGATTGACGGGTAACAAAAGAGGAGCACGATCCGCAGTAGCTTCAAAAATATCCTGCCTAAGCATAACTTTTTACCCCTGGGCTAACATAAATATAGTGGCGTATTATATCATCGCAGTAATACTTCTTTTGTTTTTGGCAGACGCCGAGAGTTTTTTACAGTATTTCGTCGAGTCTATCAGCCCGCAAGGGATCGCGATGACGTAATAACAATTCGTTTCCGTCAAAAACGACCAATCTGATCGAAAAACCGTGATGCATCCATGATTGAATGAATCTGAATTAGATGGGAAAAAGCAAACGATTTTTTTTTTAAATTTAATCCTACTCGAAAAGAGGAAACTCCAGTACTTTTTTTTCATTGCGATTGCACGAACGATACATACTGAGTGATATTCCAATATTACCCCACCCCGATCGCTCCATATTGATACGACGTATTTTCGTTATCTGTCGAAATGGAATAGATCTTTCTTAATTTGAGTCTGGGTTTAATCGTTTTCCGGCCCTCGAAGCGACGGATAGCATTTATTTCGTCCAAACTTCGCCCTTAGCAACAGAAATTATCCCAAACAAGGCTAAAAAAAATGGTGGATAAAAACGAGATTCATTCCGCCAAATCCTCATACGCCTCTTTTAAAATAGTTATCATCATCATTGGTCAACAATCCTAGGATTGGTTTGATGCAGCTCTCCTCTCAGTTCCCCTATCAGCTAATCTTTTCACTCCTACGTATTTCTTCTCTTTCACATCTCTCTTCACTTGTTCCATATATTTTGTTCGAGGTCTTCCTTTTCCGTTCTTGCCTTCCACCTGTCCTTCGACGATTGTCTTCATCAGGCCATCATGTCTCAGGATGTGGCCTATAAGGTTGTTCCGTCTTCTTATTAAGGTTTTCATGAGGCTTCTCTTCTCTCCTACTCTTCTTAGGACTTCTTTGTTACTAACTCTGTCGATCCATTTGATTTTCATCATTCTTCTGTAGCACGACATTTAAAAGGCCTCTATCCTTGCTTTCTCCGCTGCGGTCATTGTCCATGCCTCACTTCCGTATAGGAGCATACTCGAACGTCAAAAATCGTTATGAATAGAATTTCCTAACGCATCAACTGTTATTTAATGTAGTACGAATTGTTTAGAATAGCTTGGCTGTTTCCACATGGTAATTTATTGTTACCGACCATGGTTTAGTTACAGTAGAAATTGTCTATGTATTTTGCAATGAATGTTGACCTTTTGAAAATTTTCTGTTGAATGTAAAATGACTGTTGTAATTCTTCGCTGTTTCTAAATCCTATTGTTTTCTAACAGCAAATACAAGAGCACAGAGAAAATTTTAAGTTTAATCCATTTTACTTAATTGGATTGATATTACAAGTAGAATAGTGTGAAGATTAATAAAATATCCCTCAGAATGCCGTAAAACTCACCATTTTGAACCATTTACCTTAAAATTCAGCAATTTATTAATCCCGCACCTACCGCTTATCCTGGTGGGTAATCCATACCCATACATTCCTTGTATTTATTTATTTATATATTTATTGATTTTTATTGTTTTCCTAACAACACAATTTCAGGTAAAACGCAATTGATAGAAAGTATATAAACATAATACAACACTACAATCCCAGTTTTTCAGAATATGACACATCAAATTTAGTCGTCATAGTTCATTAACAATATTAGAGCCTTACAATACTCATATCTTCGTTGAAACAAATTAAGTTCATTACTATATTTATTATATGTCTTACACATTCTACGTAATGCTGAATTTTTGCAAAATCATGTTTCGCATAATTTAAGTAAAACGAAGAAATTGGACCTCAAATTAACATTTGAAGCGTGAACATTTTTAACTCGTCAAACAAAACTGGCAGTATTAGCTGCGCCCATACGTAGTTTTATTTCACTGTTCCGTGTTGATTACAAACTACGAAATAATATTTCATATTTTTATTCATGTATTGTTGTATTTCTAGCTGTATATAAGTGTGACTGTCCGTCAAGAACCCAATTCACTCAGACCACCCCATTCTAATCTGTCCGTCCAGTATAAGGGGTGGTTCGTCTTTTAAGGGTGGCGGTGTGTTTTAAGGTGTGTTCCTTCCACCCCCCGCCCCTTTCTATCCTCTATAATTTTTTCAGGTATTACCCGACTTTTTTTAAAAAGTATCTCTACTTATAATTTTGTCATTTTCACCAACATATTCATTCATGTAATTGTATTTTTATGACTGATGGCGTTTGGCATAAAAATCGATGCGCACATACGAGACACCATAGGAAAAATGACATACCCCAGCATGTCCGTTGTAAGGCAGAATGGGGAATTTCCTCCGAAGGAATACTGATGACTCCCGGCGAAGATGTCGAGTGTGCAAATCAAGATGAAAAATTAATGATGTAACCCAAGTTTTGAGAAATTACTTTTTTTGTATTTATTTGCCGGAGTTTTCCCTGCGTAGCGTATACGCAGCATCATGAAAATCATGTAATACGATGAAAATATTTTTATTCAAAAAATGAATCTTAACGCCTTCCAATAACCTCGATTAATTTCCTGAATATCGTGCTTCTATTGTCTATTTATTTTTTATGTGGTTCTCTTTTAAATGGTAGGTAATGCAATGATATTTTGTAATCAACGTAGACCCGTATCATAAAATGTGATTATTAAACATGGGGAACACAGCTATCGCTACTCGAATAAAATCATTTTAATCCTTGCAATGCATCATGTTTCACGAAATATGAATTATTCATGTATACTATGAATGTTTTAACATTGTTAAGCTTTCAAATTAATTATATATTGTTCCTCTAAATAGTGCTAAAATTAAAAAAGTCCGATGACGAGATACAATCGTCATTGCGCGGTTTTGGCGTCGAAAGTTCATGACGAGCTAGACTTGTCATTACTACAGCGCAAAGGGGTTAGGCCAAAAAAAATCGTAAAATGCTTAACAACCGAAGTTAAAAGCCCTGAATACAGTCTGGGGAATAATGTGTTAATTTGAAACTGACATTTCCTCGTCATGTATACGCAGGTTTTTTTCCAAAACGATGTTCATTATCTAATGCTTCTATCTCGTAATAATCACTAATGATAGGGTGTAAACAATATATTGCCTAGCTGCACCCTTGCATGCTACAATACGTGAAACTGTCTGTCAAGATCTCATGTCGCTTAGACAATCCCATTTTTGTCTGTCCGTCCAGTATTAGGAAACAGCATAGGGGGTGGTTCGTCTTTTAAGGTTGGGGTGTGTTTTACGGTATATAATATGATAAATATAATATTGTTTCAAAAATTCATCTTAACTAGGCCAAAATAAATCGGGAAATGCGAAACACCGGAAGTTAAAAGCCCTGAATACAGTCTGGGGAATAGTGGGTTAATTTGAAATTGACATTTCCTCGTCATGTATACGCATAGTTTTTTTCCAAAACGATGTTCTTTATCAAATGCTTCTATCTCGTAGTAATCACTAATGACAGTGTGTAAACAATATATTGCCTAGCCGCACCCTTGCATGCTACAATACGTGAAACTGTCCGTCAAGACACCACGTCACTTAGGCCACCCTATTCTAGTCTGTCCGTCCAGTATTAGGACGCAGGGTAAGAGACTGTTCGTCTTTTAAGGGTGGGGTGTGTTTTAAGGTGTGTTCCTCCTCCCCCCCCCACCCTTTCTCTCCTCTCCGGCGACAGTGGACAGATCAATGCTGCCGACAAGCCGGGGAGACTTCTTGGACGGCAGTCAGATATGAGGGGAGGGGGGAGGGGAGGCGTTGGAGGGGAGGGTGTGGCTCGGAGGAGGGGAGGGGAAACCCCAGCGTCGAAGGGGAAGTGTCCCTCTCCATGACGAGCAAATGTCAATTTCGGATCAAAAGAGAGTAGAAAAGAGGTTTTCTCCTTTCCTGTTCTCTAGAGCAATTTTCTGGTGTTGCTACGTTTATTTTACGGCGGAAATTTAATGTTCTTGTTCAGATACGACCTACGAGACTTCGCGAGACTAGATTATAGAAAAAACACCCAATATTTAAATTAATTATTCGGTTAACTTAGTGAGGACAAGCTATAATTTGATGACATACTTTCGGAATCGTAATCAGATTTTGGGAAATACATTGTTTACACACTATCATCAGTGATTATTACGGCATAGAACCGAAAATATAACGTATTTTATAAAGAACATCGTTTTGGAAAAAATTACTTACGTGTAAATGACGAGGAAATGTCAATTTCGGATAAAGCGAGTGTAAAAGAGGTTTTCTTCTTCTCGGTTCTCTAGAGCAATTTTTCTGGTGACGCTACGCTTATTTTACGGCGGAAATTTAACGTTCTTGTTCGCGTACAACGGTAGGATGACTTTTGAGTTTAAATTAGTGAGAAATAAAATGAATGTGAAATAAATATCATTTTATTATTTTAATAAGTAGATAATACTTTGCAATTAGTAATATCTGCGAGTGGAAAACTGAAGGGTAAATATGGTATTTGAAAACGCATCGTATTTTGTGAGTAAGGTATCGTGTTATGTAAGTTTCGTCGCCATGATGACGAAATCTCAAATTCGGATGAAGAGAGTATAAAAGAGGTTTTTCTTCTTCTCGTTTCCATAGAAACTTTTCTGGGGCTGATACGTTTATTTAATATCGGATATTCGGACCACTTCCACTTCCATTTATTTTCTGAATATTGTGCTCCTATCCCCCTTTTATTTTTTCTGTGATAGCTAATGAAATAATATTTTGTAGTTTGTAATCAACCCGCAATAGTGAAAAAAGTGGTTATTATTTCATATTGTTCACCAACGAATCGTCTTCCCTTAAGGACCTCGAGAACATCGCCATATATTAATCGCTCGTATAAAATAATTTTATTCCTTCCGATTCATAATATTTCACGAAATATTAGTTCTTAATGTGTACTATGGATGTTTTTAACATTGTTAATTTTTCAAAATATCTATTCGCCCCCTAAATAGTCCTAAATTGCCTAACTTGGCATGTTTAGAATAATGAGTGCGGAAAGAGGATGGAAAGAATTTGAGAAGGACATATCAAAACCCAGCTTTGTTGCGGAAAAAAATGATCACCAGTTCAAGATAAAGTGTCGATCACAAAGGACAAATGCGAAGCAGTTCTCCTTCTTGAATAGGACCATAAGGGACTGGAACGATCTACCAGCAAAACTATTTGAGTCTTTCCCGAAATATTTACACAGTTTTAAAAAGCGGTTGAAGAAGTAGGGACCAAGGGCTTTTAAATAATGTTTTCTATTGTTTTTTCAATGTTTTCTATTGTTTTTTCAATGTTTTCTATTGTTTTCTTTCATCATATGTACATGTTACCACTAGGCCAATGGCCTACTTGTAACAATTTTAATAATAATCATCATCATTAGTCAACAATCCTAAGATTGGTTTGACGAAGCTCTCCATTTCTCTCTCCTATCCGCTAATCTCTTCATAGCTACATATTTCTTCTCTTTTACATCCTTTATAGCCTGTCCTATATAACTCATTCGGGGCCGTCCCTTGCCCTTCTTCCCTTCCACTAGTCCTTCAACGATTTTCTTCATCAGACCATCGTGCCTCAAAATGTGGCCAACTAAGTTGTCCCGTCACCTACTGAAGGTTTTTAGGAGGCTTCTCTTTTCTCCTACTCTCCTTAGCACTTCCTGGTTACTCACACGGTCAATCCATTTTATCTTCATCATTCTTCGGTAGCACCACATTTCGAATGCTTCCACTCTTGACTTCTCTGCTGCTGTCAACGTCCAAGCCTCGCTTACATAGAGAAACATACTCCATACGTAGCATCTGATGAATTGTTTCCTTACTTCTATGCTGGTATTTTCAGCTGTAAGAAGATTCTTCTTTTTGTAGAAAGCCCTCTTCGCCTGCGCTATTCTAATTTGTATTTCTTTCATGCTCCGTCCATCGCTGGTAATTCGGCTTCCCAGGTAAGAAAACTCGTTCACCTCTTCAAGTTTATGCTTTCCTAGGTTGATGTTTGTTTTAGCCTACTCTCTTTTGCTGCAAAGTAATATCTTAGTCTTCTTTTTTATGATTTTCAATAATATAATAATAATAATAATGATTACATTTATAACTCTGATGACGGAATACACTCGTCATAGTGCGATTTGGCATCCGGAGTTCATGACGAGATGGACTCGTCATTTCAGCGCAAGAGATGAAAGGTTCTAGTTCAGATACGACGTACGAGACTTCGTAAGACTACCTACCTTATAGAAAAAAAACAGCGAAAAATTAAGTTAGTTATTCGACTAACTTAGTGAGGGCAAGCTTATTTGATAACAAACTTTGGGAATCACTTTTTAACACATTCATACTTTAGGAATCGTAATCAGATTTTGGGAAATATATTGTTTACATACTGTCATTAGTGATTATTACGACATAAAAGCGAAAATATATCGCATTTTATAAAGAACATCGTTTTGGAAAAATAACCTACGTGTACATGACGAAGAAATGTCAATTTCGGATCAAGAGATTGTAAGAGAGGTTTTTCATCTTCTCGTTTCCACAGCAAATTTTCCAGGGGTTGCTACGTTTATTTACCGGCGGATATTAAAGAATCTTGTTCAGATATCACTTAAGGCTAGCTTACAGACAAAATAAGCGAAAAATTAAACTAATTAATCTACTAACTTAGTGAGGACATGCTAATTTGATAACAAACTGTTGGAATGACTTTTTTATGCATTTATATTTTGGGAATCGTAATCATATTTTGGTATACATAATGTTTATGCATCATCATTAGTGATAATTATGACATGGAAGCGGAAATATAACGCAATTCACAAAGAAAATCATTTTGAAAAAAATAACCTACGTGTACATGACGAGGAAATATCAATTTCTGATCGGTAGAGTGTAAACCTCTTTTCTGTTCTCTAGAGCATTTTTCTATGGGTTGCGACGTTTATTTTACGTTGGAAATTAAACGTTATTGTTCGTATACAACTGCAGGATGGCTTTGAGTTTAAATTTGTGAGAAATAAAATTTAGCATTCTATTAATTGAATAAATGGATAATGCTTTATAATTAGTAATATCTACGAGTGAAAAACTGATGGGTAAATATCGTATTTGAAAACGCATTGAATTTTGCGATTAAGGTATCGTATTATGTGAGTAAGTTTCGTTGCTATGACGACGAAATGGCAATTTCGTGCGAAGACTATGGAAGATGCCCTTTTTTCGGTTTTAGAGCAATTTTCTGCGTTTCTGATGTTTATTCACTTCGGATATTAGACCAAGTTCTCGTTTTTGAACGATTTAGTTCAACGCGATGCTAAATTACTGGTATATTTAGGAAATCATTTTCTATCCATCATATACTATCATAAGCGATTTTTACAAGCAAAAGAGGTAATGATAAATGCTCGATTAAGCATTGAAAATTGGTAAGCAAGATACAGTATTTTGGATGCAAGATTTTTTACACTGACAAGTAAGTGTCAATTTCACATCAGGAGTGTATAAAGAGGTTTTCTCCGTTTCCTACAGCAATTTTCTGGGGTTTCGACGTTTGTTAACGGTATATATTGAAAGTGCGTGTTGGAATACGTACAACTAAGGCTTCCTAGGTGTTAAAATTGGCTAATTACTATTAGAATTTGATTAATTGAGTTATGACATACTGATATGACGATATATTTTAGGTTCTATTGCACATATTTTATTTTTAGTGATATCTACGAGCGTAAAAATGATGGATAAATATCGTATATGATAACACATTGCATTTTGTGAGTCATTTTTGTTGCCATGAGGACGAATTGCCAATTTTTGACCAAGGCTATTAAAGAATTCGTGTTTTTTCTCACGTTTTAGAGCATTTTCCTGGATATTTGATGTTTATTAACTTCGGGTATCATAGGTTCTCGTTCCTTTCCGACTTAGTCCGAAGACATGCTAATTTGATGACATATTTTGGAAACCAATTGTTTATACATTACCAATAGTGATTTTTACGAGTGAAAAACTTAAAGATATCTATTTTATTTAGTATATTCCTTTGCAAAAAACGTGCAGTATTTCGTTAGTAAGATTTGTTATCCCGAGGAGGATATGACAATTTTGGATCCAAAGAGTAAACATACAGAAGTTTTCTTCTTTCTTTCTTCTATATCTTTCAGGTGTTACGGAATTTACAACGGAGATTCAATGCTCGCGTTGTTGTACGACTTAGTTTGACTACAAGCTAATTTGATGGCATATTTTTGTGGGAATCAATTTTTTAAACACAACCATTATGAATGTATAAAGAAATTATTCACATAGTGTCATCAAATTAGCAAGTCGTCTCACTCAAGTCGTATACGAACACGAACCTTAAGCCAAGCGCTACCAGCTAGCAGGGTACTCTGCTACGTACTGCCTGCATCGCAGCGGCACACATATGCTCGCCCCAAGGTCACCTCACTCGGCGGCAGACGGAACCAGAATGACGTCACACGGGCTTTTCCCAGCATTCATACTTAGCCGTCGAGTTTTCGCGCGCTTGAAAATGTTTACACTTTTCATCAAATCGCGAAAAATAGATATCGTCATTTAAAAATCTAAAAGCGAGAAATATGTACCCCAGGAGTAATAATATTTCGATTTAGGCATTTAAAAAAATAGGAAACCAACCCATTTTTGAACCTCTATGAAACAAGATAAATTTTGAATGATGAATATCGACAAATAATTGGATTCAAAATCGATAATTACCGTAAATGTATCGATACTTATCTAAATGTCGAAGGATCGATTATTCAATTATTTTATATCGAAAGTAGTAATAGAAAAAGCATTTGATTTTATATTTGAAGATTACATTAGAGTTAATCCATCTTCATGCGTCTGTACCCAATATCGTTCCTTAACTTCGTTATTTGTGCTGGCAGTTGGACGTGCCCTAATATTGTAATGAAGGTACGTATCAAACATTTACATTACATTTAAATTACATTCTTTTACATTTTGAACTACCTGGGTATATGTAGCTGCTCATATCAAAGTAAATACTCGCTCCAATTAGCAATTGAAAGATTAAATACAATACTTATTGCACATGATTATTCTGCGTGCATCTATTAGGTTTGAAAGATGTTATACGTATATTAATAGCACGGTGTACTAATGGTTTACACAAATTTTACATAAATTATGCATGGGAGAGCGTGGTGAACATATTGATCTAAATCCACGTATTAGTTGGGCTTACATATTGCGATGAATCTGTATTTAAAACTCCATTAAAGCGTTACTCAAGAGTGTATGTTCTCGTATCAAAGTAAATATGTAATTACTCTTATATAAAAATAAAAATAGACTAAGCACTAAAAAATCTTGTAGGCACGCCAAAATTTTGTATTTGATTCGTAGATTGGAAAGAGATTTATTCTTATAGAATGGTGTCAATTTACGACGAAAAGAAAGATCGTATTATAAGTTAGGAATACACTCGTCAAAACCTTCAATAAAATAAATTCAGACAGAATATCAGCCAGAAGTATACTTACGGAAACTGTTAGTCACCTGTTTTGCGAACCAGTGTTGAGGTTACCATAAACGAAAATCACTGACCTCTACATTGTTGCGCAAAAAAAAGGAAAAATGCCCTGGAATCTCAAAATTCAGAAAGAGTTTAATCGGAAATAGACTTACGGAAACTGTAAGTCACCTGTTTTGCGAACCAGTGTTGAGGTTACCATAAACGAGAATCACTGACCTATACATTGTTGCGCAAAAAAAGGAAAAATACCCTGGAATTTCAAAATTCAGAAAGAGTTTAATCGGAAATAGACTTACAGAAACTGTTCGTCACCTGTTTTGTGAACCCGTGTTGAGGTAACCTTTACCGAGAATCACTGACCTATACATTATTGCATGAAAAACGATAAAAACGTCTTCTGATTTCAAAACAATGTCTGTCCATAAGAGATCTAACAATCTACCCCAATCAAAACCATTATGTCGCGTTTGCATTAGCTCTGCGGAGACGAAGAAATGTCTGGGAGTCGGGCAGGGGCATTGTTAGGGACGGAGGGGAGGGAGGTTGTCATGGTGACGGAGGGGAGGTGGCTCACAGCTCACAGTGTGTGTCTGGAGGTGGAGTGACGCAACAGAGGGCGACAGTGGCGTCTCCAAGCGGAGGGCGGGTGAGTGACAGCGCCTCAGGGCCAGAGCCGTCTGAAGGCAAGTCAGTCGGGATGATTGACAGGCCAGGAAAAGAGAACGGTTTATATATATGTAGGAGTATTTCACATGCGGTACATATGTACCACGGCTTATATACTCCCAGAGAGAGCTGGAATACGGAGAAATAGCTCGGGATTGTTAATGTACGAAGGAAGAATTACGTTCTTAATTATAACTGCAATTGCTTGCAGTTAAGTGGCTCTCTCAAACTCTGTTATGTAACTGAAGTTCAATCTCTTATTCTTTTGTAATTTTCATGTCAAAAATTTGTCAAAATAATTTCCAACTTGTTGGCTCTTGACGAATATATTTCTCCGGTTTGCAGCCAGGTTAATGCTTTTATACAAGACAAATAATCTGTTTATTATGAATACACTAACAGTGGGTAACGAATCGCAATGGATTTCTTTCGTTTTCTTTGATGAAGGAAACTAATATCGAACCTCTATGAAACAAGATCTATTTTGAAGAATGAATATCGACGAATAATTCGATTCAAATTCTATAATTATTGAACCTTTTGCGATACTTATCTAAATTGTCAAAGAATCGATTAGTCAATAGTTTATATCGAAAGGGGCTTGTATATAAGCAATAACCTGGCTGCAAACCCGAGAAATATTCGTCATAAGTATTCACCAGGAGAAATTTAAAGCGTTTGTAGGCTCTTGCTTGTGACTCAATTTCAATATGTTATTTCTTATATCAAATTGATGTAAAATATGTATTCATATGTATTCGTAATAATTGTATTCATATTAGAAATTTATGGGAGAAAGGTATTGTTTTTGAAGAAACAATAGGGTAGTTTCCTTCATCAAAGAAAACGAAATACATTGATTGTAATTCGTAACCCACCATTAGTGTATTCATAATATACAAATTATTTGATTTTAGAAATCCCAGTTAAGACGAATGTCAATGGTCAATGTTAGCATCATTTGATAAAGGCCAGATTGGCGCCCATGCGATGCCACTCCACGTGACGTCACAGGGAACTAGTTTCTATACGAGTAGATAGGAGTTTTACATCGTCTGAGATTACCAATGCATGCATGAGGCACAGACCTTAGGGAAACATGTCTTAATAATCACCTATTAAAACTGCCTAAGGTCGGGAAGTTTTCTACGTTTGATTGGGTATAAAAATCCTTATTTGAGCCAAGCGCTACCTGCTAGCAGGGTTCTCTGCGACCTGCTAGCATCCTGCGTCGCATCAGCGCTCAAATCCTCGCCCCAAGGTCACCTCACTTGCGGCAGCGGGAACTAGAACGACGCCACACGGAGTTTTCCCAGCATTCATACTTACCCGTCGCGTTTTCACGGGCTTGAAAATTTTCACTTTTCATTTACTCGCGAAAAATAGATATCGTCATTTAAAAATCTAAAAGCGTGAAATAAGTACTCCAGGAGTAATAATCTTTCGATATTGGCAATGAAAAAATAATAGGAAACCACCGCATTGGTTTCAGAAAATGGTCCGCGAAAGAGGAATGCTTTCATTGAATATTTTCACGACGCCGAGGAAGGCTGTCAGTCTTCAATTTCTGGTACTTATCCGTTCGCCGTCATAAAAAACTCCTCTCTTCTTAATAATAATTGGAATTGAAAATCAGCAGAAATGTTTCAATTCTCTCTTGCGGTTATAGATTAGAAATGAGTCAGAAATTTTCATTAAACAATTTGCGTACCGTGGGCGTAATATTATGTCCTGCTAATCCTTCTGAGGATTGCCATGGACGTAATATTACTTCTATCTATTTTATTGACTTTGTTTGTGTCAAGCTGTAATATAAAACCCATGGTACTTTACCAGTTTACTGCTTAGTGGTTCTGTTATTTCAAAAATCAACTGCTCTATGGAAAAAGAATTATTTTAATGTCTTGAGGACGAAAAGTCCTCTGTAGCTACCGGCACCCTTATCTCAGCCTACTTTGTGTGAAAATTCTTTGGAGGAAAGAACCGTTCGTGGAGGGTGCAGTGACCCTTTTTGTCAACCAGGATTTTGAACGATTTGCTTGGAACAATGGTGCTGTATGATTTCCATGTTTTAAATAGCTCAAATTGAGCGTGGTAAAAAATATTATGCATTTTATGGCGGCACATCATTTGTTGCAACTTTTTTTATTTTTCAAAAAGAGCAGGTTTTCATTATTAAAAAATCTATTTAAAAGTTAGCAATAAACGTTATTCAGCTCATTCATAAAGAAGAGCAAAGCCCATATACACATCGATATAAATATATTTTGATGCCATTGTTTGAAAAATGCTTATTTAGTAAAAATGGCTGGATTTTTCAGTAGGGCCTTAAAATTAGCGGGCGGCACTCAAGGTGTTGAATTAAGAAAATAAACAACAATAATGATAAAGTTGCCATGGAGAGCTGGACTGATGACTAAATATTAAAAAGAATACATTAAGAATAGCAAAAGTGGTTGCTTATGCTCACTGTGTTTGAATTAACCTAAAAAATTCCTCAATTGAGTTACTAAGATGAAAAAACTATATTTCTTTTTCCAATAACATCTTCTGCATAAAATGTCGATTATAATGCTTGTATATTTTCTCAATTTTTAGCTAAATATACTAAAGTATTGGTCCTTCGTGGCCAAATGTATTTTCAATGTTTTAAATGATCGAAAAATTTCCGTAATTTTTCTGCATAAACTTTCATTTGTTGAATAAAGTTCAACTTGTGGTTTTTGGATAATTCGATGTTTAAAATGGCGGGATATATATCAAATGTAATTATGTGAAGTAAGCATAGCTCTCATTAGTACCTCTTTGATAAAGCGTTTATGTTGATGCTTAATAAAAATTTAATGGATTCGCTTTCTAATAACAAATTTTCTCTTCTTTCAGGTGAGTTCCTAGAATTCTGTCAGAGGAAAGAATAATAAGCAGTATTAAGGTATTAGATTTTATAATAGTAATATTTGATTGAGCTCTATAACTATTATAATTGTCATCACTTAAAAAAAAAACCCATAATGGTTTGACGCAGCTCTCCACTCAGTTCTCCTATCAGCTAATCTTTTCACAGCAACGTATTTCTTCTCTTTCACATCTCTCTTTACTTGTTCCATATATTTCGTTCGGGGTCTTCCTTCTCCGTTCTTGCCTTCCACTTGTCCTTCGACGATTGTCTTCATCAGGTCATCATGTCTCAAGATGTGGCCTATAAGGTTGTTCCGTCTTCTTATTAAGGTTTTCATGAGGCTTCACTTCTCTCCTACTCATCTTAGGACTTCCTCGTTACTAACTCGGTCGATCCATTTGATTTTCATCATTCTTCTGTAGCACCATATCCCTCACTAATCAGCTTATCTTTTCACACCTATGTATTTATTCTCTTACACATCTTTATTTACCTTTTACATATATTTTGTTCGAGGTCTTCATTTCTGGTCTTTTCATCCACGACGATTTTTTGCATCAGGCCATCATGTATTTAGATTTATTGCCTATAAGGTTGTTCCGTCTTCTTAATAAAGTTTTCACCGTATAGGATAGCATAAATATATAAAATAATATAAATAATAAAGTGCTTGAATAGTTACTTAAATCTTCCTCAAAACCTTCTCTGTTTAGAGCAGAGAGAGTACGTCTTCTTGTTAAGGTTATCATGAGGCTTTACCTTCTCTCCTACTCTTCTTAGGACTACCTCATTGCTAACTCGGTCGATTCATTTGATCTTCATCATTCTCCTGTAGCACCAAATTTCTAAGGCCTCTATCCTTGCTTTCTCCACTGCTGTCATTGTTCATGACTCACTTCAGTATCATATAGTTTTAATAAATAATTTAAAATTTAAATATTAATGAGCGTGAATATTCAATTTAATCTTCTTTAAAACCTTCTCTGTTTAGAGTGCTCAGAGAAAGTCTTTTTAGTAAGGCTTTCATGAGGCTTCTCTTCTCTCCTACCCTTCGTAGCAATTCCTCATTGCTTACTAGTTCGATCTAATTTATCTTCATCGTTCTTCTATAGCACCACATTTCGAAGGCTTCTATCCTTGCTTTCTCCGCTGCTGTCATTGTCCATGCCTCACTTCCTTAGAAACGATTACTCCAAATGTAAGTTCTGATAAATGGTTACCTTACTTCTTAACCATAAATTTCCCGCTGTAAGAAGATCTCTTCTCATCGTCATCATCACCACATTTCGCATCTCCTCTTGACTCCTTTGCATCTCTCAACGTTCAGGTCTCGCTCTGATATAGAATTATGTTTTATACGCAGCACCTTATGCATTGTTTCCTCGCTTCTATATTTGATTTTTCAGCTGTTAAAAGATTCGTCATTTGGTGGAATGCCCTCATAGCCTTTTTTATTCTTCTAACTTTTTCTTTCTTGCATCGTCAATATTTGCTTACTAGAGTTCTTAGGCAGCAATACAGTTTCACCTCTTTAATAAATAGTTTTCCATCTATTTAGCTATCCTATCTAGCATTCTATATTTTCCCTGGTCTCCTCTCCTATGTTGAATGGTTATCATTGGCAACGTTTTGTTATATTTTTGGGAATTTGGAGGAAATACTTCTATTTCCAACCTTATTTCTATTTTATCTTCATCATTCTTTGAGAGCACCAGATTTAAAATTGCCACTGTTCAACGAAATAATTATTTCACAAATAAATGCTCTTTGTTAGAGGTATCAATGAAGATTTTCTGGACGCAGGATACTGCCATCTCTCTCTTGCTTCGTACATCTTTGGTTATTATGTTTCCTTGGTGACAAAACTCTTTCAATTCTTCAACCTTTCGTTTTTAATAACTTAATGTTTGCAGCATTCTCCTCCTTGTAGCTGTACATTCATATCTTAGTTTTTTTCTTGATTGTTTTGTGGCCAACGAAGTTTTCTTGTCTTTTCCTCAAGGTTTATATGCAAGACTTCTCTTTTCTCCTACTCTTATCGGAACTTACGCAATGCATATACGATCTGTGTATTTATCGTCATCATTATTCTTCTTGGAACGCCATAATGATGTTGCATAAAAATATACATTAATTTTCATATTTTGCTAAATTTCCGGTAAATATTAAATAACTTATTCACCTATTCAAATTCGTGAAACATCAATATCCTTTGAGCAGAAATCGTTTGTACGAAAAAAGACGAGGCAATTGCCAGTCATTGGCGTTCCCAGGAATTTCGTTCGGGGGATTAGGGGGTGTCTAAAACCAGGGGAAACATTTAAGGAAAACAGGCTTCTAAGTAATGGGTTTTTAACTAATTTCAGCAGTTTTCATAATAAAAAAATTCATTTGTGAAAGAAGTTTTTTTGTAAATTCATGATTTTTCAACATTTTATTTTATGAAGAAGTATAATTGTGCTTTAAAATTTCGGGGGGTGGGGGGTCCGAACCCCCCCAGACCTCCCCATTGGCTACGCCACTGTTGCCAACTTGATAACGTCTCCCCTTGCCGGCGAGACATCGGTCACTTAAAGGCGTTGAAGGCGACCATTCAGTCACACATCTCTCCGACAGGTTGGCAGGACTGGTTTCCATGGCAATCAATCCGTTTGTTTAGATGGGGTGGGGCCCGGGGTCGGCCATGCTCCTTCGTTCCCTTATAAGGGTCTCCTTCCTTTCGTTACCTTTTCGCTCCGTAGAAGTCTTTTGTGCCGGCGAACGGAGAAAGACGAGGAATGGAAGATTGACAGCCTTCCTTCAACGTCTGGCTAGCCTCCCTCCCTGCGGCGGGGTAGGGGGAGGGGAGGGTCGGAGCCGAGCGGAGCCGATCCCACCCGAAGTTTGCCGAAGTCGTATTTTTCTGTTTTTCTCGGGAATAACGCCCTTCTCCTTCCCGTAACAACGCGTCTCTCTCGTCCTGGTGAGCTTCGGAACTTGTGTCGCCAGCAAGGTGGCCAGAAAGGGTGCTACAGGGGCTCAAATGTCCCCCGAATTTTTTTCAACTCTCCAGAAAATCGTATACTGTTCAGTGAAGTCCAATTTTGGAATATGTTGCCATTCAATTCGATATCCAATAAGATTTTATTATTATTATACATTGCCGCAAGCAGACTATATTGCCTGGTGGCAGAATTAGATGTACATGAATTACAAATGTGTTCATACCAAGTTTCTATCTATCTAATACAAAGTTTAGAAACAGAATAGGCACCTATGGTAAAAATAATACACTAATTCTAATCTCATACTACTAAGAATTTAACATTGTCCCGATAAACCAATTTCAAACAATCCATTAAATACATTAATTCTATAATAATTCAACTAAAAAATGAACATTGACCCAATTTCACACTCCCTTTTAAACCACTATGTATTTAATCAATAAGTGATGCACACTTCTTCCTAAAAATGTTCGCATTTGCGGGGAACATCTTAAAAATAACTTAAGGTAGGCCATTGCACTCCTAATTCCTCTATGTAGGAAGGATTTGTTCTAAATGTCTGTTTTCTGTTTTTTAAACTTAATTTTGAATTTATGATCTTTCCTTCCTATGTGAGAACATACCATAAATATTTTGATTTTTTTTTCTCATATTTTCACGATGTACACTTGTTAGTATACATATATGTGAATTCTAATTTTATTCTGTTTTATCATCGGAAATTGGCAGTGAAAGAATTTCGTATCAATAAAATTAAAATACATTTCAGTCTTACTTAGTGTCCATACCTTTGCCCCAAGCAAGAGAACGGGCTGCACTGTGTATCAAAATGTTTACATTTCATGAGCAGAGTTTGCGCTTCAATAATGGTGACAGACTCCAGTAAAATCTATTGATTGATTTTAAATTCATTTGGATCTCTTTTTCTATTTTATTTTTGCTGTTAATGACAACACTTAAACTTATACTATACAAATACTTAAACATTTAAGTCGTTTTAAAGCTAATTATCTACATCAAGGGAGCATTCTTATTTTAATTGCTAACTTTAATTCTTTTTAAAGGTTATTTACAAGACGACTGCATTTGGATTTATCGACATTCCATTGTTTAAGACTTCAGTGTTAATTTCATGATGTCTATAATCAACCTCATTTCGACCGATCGATATTTTTGCACTCTAGAAAAGACCTCTTAAGCTTGGAGTTAGTCATTTTATTTTGCGTCGCAGTGGAGTGACGGCGCCGCTCAGATGTTGACGAATGGCTCGTGACGGGAGACGTCACGTGTCCGTCAGTGTATTTGTGCGGAATAGGAGAGGAGGGATATAGAAGGGATAGGAGAGGGATATCGAGAGGAGAATAGAGATATACGGAGAGGATATGATAGAGGGAGAGAAAGGGGTGATAAGGGTAGTGTATATGAAAATCTTTTTAATGATTTTATTTAGTTATTTTAGAGAACTTTTTGCGACAATTGATGATTTATGAGCACAGGTGCCTAGATGCTATAGGAGTAGATAGGAGTTTTACATCGCCTGACATTACCAATGCATCCATGTAGCACAGAGCTCATGGAAACATCTCTTAATAATCACCAATTAAAATTGCCCATGTTCGGAAAGTTTCCTTCGTTTGATAGGGTATTAATAATCCTTTTTTAAGCCAAGCGCCATCTGCTGGCAGGATACTCTACTACCTTCTAGCAGCCTGCATCGTAGTGGCGCTCAAAGCCTCACACCAAGGTGGCATCACGTAGCGACCGCCGGAACCAGAATGACGTCACATAGGCTTTTCCAAGCGTTCACAGTCAGCCGTCGCGTTTTCGCCCACTATAAAAATTGTCACATTCTATTAAATCGAGAAAAAAAGATATCGTCACTTAAAAAGCGAAGAAGCGTACGTATCGTACTCCAGGAGTAATAATATTTACCAATGAATGCATGAGGCACAGACCTTAGGGAAACGCATCTTAATAATCACCTATTAACACTGCGTATGGTCGGAAAGTTTCCTTCGTTTGATAGGGTATTAATAATCCTTATTTAAGCCAAGCGCTATCTGCTAACAGGGTAGTCTGCCACCTGCTAACAGCCTGCATCGCAGCGGCGCACATATCCTCGCCCCAAGGTCACCTCACACGGCGGCTGCGGGAACCAGAATGACGTCAATGGGCTTTTCCCATCATTCATACTTAGCCGTCGTGTTTTCGCGCGTTTGAAAATGTCCACTTTTCATTGAATCGCGAAAAATAGATATCGTCATTTCAAAATCTAAAAGCGTGAAATATGTACTCCAGGAGTAATAATATTTCGATTGAGGCGATAAAAAAACAGTAAACCACCCTGTTGCCGGTCATTTGCGAGTAACGACTCGAGTGATCTGGGGGTGATCACTCGGAAGTTACGAAAAAAACGATCATGTGATTCAGGTTTAAGGATAAATCAGGGATATAGTTGGGGTAAGGGACGTGTACGGAGGGGATAGAATGGGTGTAAGGAGTGGGTAGAGAGAGAGAGAGAGAGAGAGAGAGAGAGACTCGGTCCCGCAGGGCTTGACGCTTGAGTGACGCGGCAGAGTGACGTCTGAGACAGCGGGGCATTGTGGGTACGGAACAAAAGGAATAAGGCGCCGTTAATTACGAGCTGTTGGGGATGGGAAAAGGGATGCCGTGGGGATAAGGGAGGGAGATTGCGGAGTGATGGTAAGGAGACAGGGAACAAGTGAAGTCCTCTAGCCGGGACAGACGCAGCGCCGAAAGAAGGGGCGAAAAAAAAAGACAGTCGCGGGTGGGAAGGGAGGGATTGCACAGTTTGTGTGGGCAGAAGTGGGCTAATGAAATAATCGAACACGTCGAGATATCGGTTTTAGCTAGTTAGAAGTATCGAACGTCAATGTATCGATTACATTCGATGTATCGATTTTTTAAATCTTTTGTTTGAGAGGTATTAATGAAGAGGAAGAAGGTGGGAAGGTATTGAACAATATGTGTGGGCAGAAGTGGGCTAATGAAATTATCGAGTACGTCGAGATATCGATTTTAGTCAGTTGGATGTATCGAACGTCAATGTATCGATTACTTTCGGTGCATCGAATTTTTGCATCTTTTGTTTGAGAAGTATTCATGAATAAGGAGAAGGTGGGAAGGTATTGAATTTGTGTGAGCAGAAGTGGGCTAATGAAATAATCAAGTACGTCGAGAGATCGATTTTAGTCAGTTTGATGTATCGAATGGCAATTTATCGATTTCTTTCGATGTGTAGAAATTTCAGATCTTAAGTTTGAGAGGAATAAATGAAGAAGAAGGCCTATTACACAATTTGTGTGAGCAGACGTGGGCTAATGAAATAATCGAACGTGTCGAGCTATCGATTTAAGTCGGTTAGATGTGTGGAATTGCGTTATATTGAATCGCACCTATATATCGAAGTTTCACGGAAGTAAGAAAGATGTTATGCCTGTTACAGATTACTTCGATATAATTTATTTCGGATACCTATGGAAATAGTATAACTGCATAGGTTTATCCATTTTAATAGTACAATCACACCATGTTGTTTTTTTAGGAAATGTCTATTATTAAGCCGCTTTTAAACAATGGAATACCTCGTGTAAATCACAAAATTTTTAACTGAACGATATTGGATAACTTCTCCGTTAATAAAATGATTTGAAAGTTCCTTAGCGAAGTGTGGGTTCTTCATAAACGTTTTATCCTAGATATATTGCCTAAAATTTCGAAAGATCATTGTTACGCAACTCTCGGAGAATTGTCTCGTCTTGGTCACCTGTTAACCTCCCCTGTTACGCTGTTTTTTTGGATTTAACCTCCCCTTAACTGCTTCCTCAACGCTTAGAATCACTCTCTAGCGCTACCTCAGCGCTTGCAAAATCCCTCTATGGCTTGCTCAGCGCTTCCAGCTCCGCTTCATATTACATTAGTTTTTATACCCGCCAGAAAAATGTATTGTTTGTTTTTTTTTCTGGTATTTAATATTTCCTACCTCGCCGGCCTCGGTCCTCGCCTGCCAAACCGTAGGTCGTGGGTTCGAATCCCACCTGGGGAGGTGGTCCCTATCCAGGGCATGGATGTTTGTGTTGTGCATTGTTTATCCTCCGTTGTTAAGGTCTTAAATTGCTGTTGACGGGGAAGTTGGTAATAAATAAATGAAATAAATTTCCTTCAGGTGACAAATACCAGCAATAATTATTTATCCACCTCCTGACAGGGAAGCTGAAGTTATTTTTAATTTTCAGTCATACGAATTCCTCTCTTCGCTTCAGAATATAGACGAACGAAATGAATGTTTTATCTTCTAATATTTAATTTTTCCCTCCCTTTCCAGTTTTGCTAGCGAAAAAGTATCTACATGATTGAGAGATGCTCTTTCGTGTAATTTCTTAAGTACTGCACAGCATAAGTAAGGCTAAGCATTCTTAAGTTGTAGTTGTATGAGTCGGGGAAGAAGGAATGAAACATTGGATGGACTTACAGGGCAAAAATAATTTATTCATATTCACGTCCCATTCACGTGGCCTGCCAAAAGGAGGTTCTGAATATACTATAGGGGGCACCACTGGTTCCGAGCGTTGAGCGCAGTGTGGCGGGAATGGCTTGGCAGGGGTGCTTGGGAAGGGTGGCCACGTCCACTTCGACCAAAACATTGATAACCCCATAAGGGCCAATCCTAACAATACGGTGGTTTCCTATTATTGTTTATTGCCTAAATCGAAATATTTTTACTCCTGGAGTACGTATTTCACGCATTTAGATTTTTAATGACGATATCTATTTTTTGCGATTAAATGAAAAGTGAAATTTTTCAAGCGCGCGAAAACGTGACGGGTAAGTAGGAATGATGGGAAATCTCCATGTGACGTCGTTCTGGTTCCCGCTGCCGCAAGTGAAGTGACCTTGGGGCGAGGTTTTGAGCGCTGATACGACGCAGGAAGCTGGCAGGTAGCTGAGTACCATGCTAGCAGGCTTGGCTTAAATAAGGATTATTAATCTGTTATCAAATGAAGAAAACTTTCCGACCATAGCCAGTTTTAATGGGTGATTATTAAGACACGTTTCCCTGAGCTCTGTGCCTCATGCATGCATTGGTAATCTCAGACGATGTAAAACTTCTATCTACTCGTATAGAAACTAGGTCCCTTTGACGTCACGTGGAGTGGCATTGCATGGACGCCTATCTGGCCTTTTTCAAATGAGGATAAAAATTGACCATTGTCATTCGTCTAAACTGGGATTTCTAAAACCAAATAATTTGTATATTATGAATACACTAATGGTGGGTAACGAATCGCAATTAATGCCTTTCGTTTTATTTGATGAAGGAAAGTACCCTATTGCAGGTTGAAATATTCGGTCATGATCGTTGTTACGTAAAAATAAACTATCGCAAACGAACACAGTAAACCTTTTTTCTATCACTATAGGAAGACTTCGTGAAAATATGCATCGAATATCTTTTCCCAAGGAAAAGTTATCGTCAATCACCACGGTTCCGCTGTGCAGCTAGCTTAGCCGATAATAACATTTTACAAGTATAAAATATCCATTCCTCTGAAGTTCTCCTCAGGGGCGGATCCAGGATTTCTTTCCGGGGGGGGGGGGGGGGCACAAGCAAGGCCGTATCTAGGATTTTGTTCTAGGGAGGGCACAAGGATACCTCGTAATACAAAACTAACGCAATAGTAATGGGACTTCATTAAAATCTTCCGTATTTTTTAAGGGTCTGGGCCCCCCTAGATCCTCCTATGCTTCTCCTGTTAATTGATAAGCTTACAGCCAATGGACATCTTACGATAGCGTATAGGTGGCAATAATAGTACGGAAGTATGTACACGACGATGTATTATCACCACGATATGACTATATGTACAGTTTAATATACACAGTAGCATGACGAACGATCGGAAAATTCCGACGACAATCAAGAAGTAATTGTAGCATTTTCATTTTATAAATCAGAGGCAATGTAAGGAATATAATAGTTGAGTATGTAAGTACAACTTTTACACGTATTACTTTACCAAGGACTAACCTTACGCTGTATAAACGTTGTTTCATCTTTATAGGCCCAAAAGTGTACAACTTATTACCTGATTCATGTCTGAAAGCAAAAAATAATAACGTAATTATGAAAAATATTCAGTCTTGGTTGTTTAGAATGCAAAGTATGGAGGATATTTTTATTTGATATGATAAATACCATGTAATACATACACGTACTTACTTCAATTCAAATGTTGTGCTTAAAATGTCTATATGTCAGCATGACCCTATGTAAATGATGGTAGCCAAAAAAACAGGTTGTCTTTAATGGCTACCTAAAGTTACTCCGTTTTATGTAATTAATTCTATTCTGTACTTTTTAGTTTTTGGAGTAATAAATAATTATTATTATTAACAATTTTTGAGACTAAGTCCGAAAATTGTCAAACCAAGATGGCGGAATTCTGACAACGATTAAAACTAGAATACAGCGCCTCCAGTGTATTTAAAAACTCCTTAGGCCTGCTCATCCTAATCTTCTGCCTTGAACTTGGCCTTAGAGTCGTCATACTGGTGTAGAACTCTTGGTTTCCTGTAAATCTGTAACCAAGAGGTGCCTTAATCACAGACTGGGTCAAGAATATTTCGTAGAATTTTGTTTTCGAAGACTATAAACTTCTTATTTGATATTTCGATTTGTGTACTGATCTACGATTCATACAAAAAATGGCATAATCATTCAATTGTACAGCCTTACGGTTGTGTATTTTGAGAGGAAGAGGATTTTACTCTTCAGCAGTTTGTTACGGCCCCAATAAAATCGTTCGTCTACGGTGTAGAAATATTTTTATTCTCAGACGTGCAGTTTATACTTATCTTTGTTAACAAAATATACGACCAGTTACACCACTAAGCCGTTATATGCAGTGCTTTGAATTACGCTATTCGCTTCCCGATGTCCTCAGTGATGTATCAGTTTTCCTCCAAGATGCTTCCCAAATAATCGAATCGCTCTACATGCTCATGTTTTATCCCCCATAACTTTATTCTTTAGTCTTAGATTCCTAGCTTGCGATGCTTTAGATACACGTTCAGTACTCTCTCGATCCATATCTTCCGTCTCCTCCGTGTCTCATTTAAAAGCTGCCTATCCTCACCCACCATGTCCAGCACATCGTCGTTCCTCCTCCTCTTCGTCCACTTAACCTTCTCCATTCTTCTCCATAACCAAATCTCGAATGCCTCCAATCTTCTCTCGTCTTCTTTCCTCAGTGTCCACGTTTCCGCACCGTAGAGAGCTACACTCCAGATCAAACTCTACACTAGCCTTTTCTTTAAACTCTTACACAACGATCCTCTCAGAAGCTCCTTCCTGCTCATGAACGTTGCTTTGCTGTCGCGATTCTCTTCCTGGAGCCTTTACTACTGTATCCGTTTTCCTAAATACTACAATATTAAAACCATTTCATATGTTATGTAAATTACATTTGAAACAAACGCGCGAAGCAAAAAAAATTCTCCTACCTTCATTTCATCTACACAATAACGGTATGTAAAACCATTTATTTTCTTTTTATGTCTTGAACAGTACACCCTGGTTTCACGATTTCAATAGAACCTGCGATATTTTGATTAAATTCCTGCCTCATATTTCTATGTTTGTAATCCGCAAGTTTTGAATTTCATAGATTCACAGACCATGTGCAGCACTTCGTCGTTCCTTTTCCTCTCCGTCCATTTCACCCTCTCAATCCTTCTCCATACCCACATCTCGAATGCCTCCAATCTTCTCTCGTCTTCTTTCCTCATAGTCCGCGTTTACGCACCATAGAGATACACTCCAGATCAAACTCTTCACCAACCTTGTCTTTTAAATCTTATACAAAGATACTTTCATAAGCTCCTGCCTGTTCATGAACGGCGCCTTTCATGGGCTTACCCATGCGAGGGGCAAAATATATTTTTGTTTCGCTATAGAAAGGTCTTCTATTAGGAGAACACACCCCCGACATATTAATTTCTGTCCCTCTTATTATAAGTTTAACACGTATTATGATTCCACAATTTTAATATTTATTGTGCATACGTTGTGAGTAATTTTCATATCAATTTGAAGTAATACTTTGATATTTCAATTTAGTTTACTTTAATTCCTGATATACTTCAATAAGAACTCTTTATTTCACTGTTTTTTTATAAATGATTGCACAGATATCCCCGATCAAATTGAAACAGAAAGATATCGACGATTTGGTGGAAAGGAACTACTCACTACCACCCTGAATGTGTGCCCCCTGCCTAACACCCTGCAGGTGGCTCGTAGGGCATTATGTAGATGTAGGATGTGTAATAACACGACGCTAGCTTAGTCCGGGGTGAGCTTTTCCCTAACCTATCAAACCCTACCTTCCAGTTTAATCACTGCATGAAGTACCAATATCTCTGTGAGTAAATACATGAACTCATTATTAACTCAGACCTATCCTCATCTTCATATCTTCATCCACCATGTCCAGCACTTTGTCGTTTTTCTTTATTTTCCTCATCCATCGTTGTTCCCGTATTTGCTTTTCTTTTTCAGCACACTTTTTATTATATATTTCCACCCTGAATGTGCGATATTAACAGGACTGTGGCTTATTGTGGGGTGAGCTTTTCCCTAACCAATCGAAGCCAACCTTCGATTTTAACCACTGCATGAAGTACTAGTATCTCTGTGAGTGAATACTTGAACTCATTATTAACTCAGACTCCTCATATCCATCTCTTCACCCACCATGTCCAGCACTTCTTCGTTTCTCCTCCTTTTCCCTCTCCATCGTCATACACAAATTTTATTTTATTTTTCCACATACTTAAAATATATCTTGTCACCCTGAATGAGCGACATTAACACGACTGTGGCTTATTATGGGGTGAGCTTTACCCTAACCTATTAAAGCCAACCTTCGAGTTTAACCACTGCATGAAGTACTAGTATCTCTGTGAGTAAATACGTGAACTCATTATTTACACAGACCTATCCTCATCTTCATGTCTTCACCCACCATGTCCAGCACTTCGTCCTTTCTCCTCCTTTTCATACTCCCTCGTCATTCCCCAATTCGGTCTTCGTTTTCCACATACTCTGCGTTATATCTCTTACCGGTGCTTTAAATTTGAAAATATATATATCAATTTTTCTTTCGCCGTAACTTCTTCTCTTGCTCCTAACACAGTGGCTCCTGCAAAGAGAGGTCTACTTTGTAGGAGAACACCCCCCTCCACACTGCCTCCACCTCTCTCATCCTTCACGGGGCCTGAGAGGTTCTGGGCCATAATTTTCACACCCCTCCTTCTCTACATCATCTCTACCCCCCTCCCCCCAACACCCCCCTCCTTCCCCCCCCCCTCCACATCGCTCGCTTTGGGTTGAGGGGCGTTTGATTTATACCTGGCATGTGGAGTTCAAACGATGACAATGGAGGAACGATTTATGTGCAATCTGAAGGGGAGGGCTAGGAATTATGGCCGTGGGGAGGCTCTATTGGGCGGCACAAGGGGGTGAGGGGTGCTTTTAAGGGGGTAGGGTGCTTTTTAGGGGGGGGGAGGAGGGGAGTCGTTAGGAGAGGGTGGGATTTTGATGCGAAAACCTCCTCTTCTCTCCTTTACTAGGCTCCCAACTCCCCTCTTCCGCTTACTCCGATGAGTGTGCTTACCTCAGCACATCTAGCGATTGCTAAGCGCTGCGACATCGTTTGCCCAACGGTGCCATTTCGTATGGGTTGCCCAAAAAGTTTATTATACGTTATGGGTTGAATTTAGTAGCAGAAACGTCGTCTTATCTTCACGTTTCAACTCCCTTCTTCCGCTACTCCGATAAGTTTGCTTACCTTTGCACATCTAGCGATTGCTAAGCGCTATGACATCGATCGCCCAACGGTGTCATTTCGTATGTGTTGCCCAAAAAGTTAATTATACGATAGGGGTTGAAATTAGTAGCGGAGACATCGTCTTATCTTCACGTAGACTCAACTCCCTTCTTCCGCTTAATCCGATGAGTGTGCTTACCTTAGCACATCTAGCAATTGCTAAGCGCTATGACATCGATTGCCCAACGGTATCATTTCGTATGGGTTGCCCAAAAAGGTAATTATACGTTATGGGTTGAATTTAGTAGCGGAAACATCGTTTTATCTTCACGTTGACTCAACTCCCTTCTTCCGCTTACTCCGCTTAGTTTTCTTACCTCAGCCCATTCAGCGATTACTTGGCGCTATCTCAGTGGTTGCTAAACGGCTTTATTTCGTATTCGTTGCACAAAAAGTTAGTTATACGTTACGATTTGAATTTTGATGAAGAGATCTCCTTTTCTCTCTTGTCTTAGATTCACCTCCCGATTCCTCCGCTGAGCGGGCTTATCTCAGCGACTCCAACGATTACTTAGCGCTATGTCAGTGATTACTCTACATTACGGAGAAATTTTGCATATATTGCTAAAATAGTTTAATTACATATTAGGGATGATTTTTTATGCGGAGACGCCATCCCTCTAAGTAGATTATCCATAGCACATCCATTTACTGCGATTTTTAGTGATTTCGTTTCGCTTGCCTCGCATTCTTTTTTTTCTGGTTCATTGTTTTGCCTAATAATGGGATGAACCTCCTATCTCTTGGACCTTACCCTTCTCTTCCGATACATGGAAACGTCGTATATTGTCCCGTGACTTCCATACGATTAGCGAATGCCACATTAATGCCGTGCCAAGAAAAATCGTTCAAGAGAAGCTTATCGAGCTTGCGTTGGCGTTGGATGGCAAATCGTAATCTGTTGATAGCTCTAAGAATGAAATGGTAAGATATTTTCGTGGTAATATGCATATAATTTCATATTTACGAAGAGGGATGACGTCTAGAGGGATGACGTCTCCGCATCAAAAATCATCCCTAATATATAATTAAACTATTTTAGCAGTATATGCAAAATTTCTCCGTTGAGTAATCACTGACATAGCGCTAAGTAATCGTTGGAAGTGCTGAGGTAAGTCCACTCGGCGGAGGAATCGGGAGGTGAATCTAAGACAAGAGAGAAAAGGAGATTTCTTCATCAAAATTCAATTCGTAACGTATAACTAACTTTTTGTGCAGCGAATACGAAATAAAACCGTTTAGCAACCACTGAGATAGCGCCAAGTAATCGCTGGATGGGCTTAGGTAAGCAAACTTAGCGGAGACGCTCAGGTATGTTTGGACCAAAGTAGTGACGTCACCCACCCTCTGGTAATCTTTATTCCCAGGATTTGCCCAATGTAGGATATAACAGTTGGCTAACTTCATTTCCGCGAGATTCTACTTACCTTTGTATGAAGATTCGATATGGACCACTCCGTCTACATTAGCTACATGGAGTATTTGATTCATTATGAACGAATTCGTGTGGCTCATGGCAGTGAACTGTACGAATTGAACGATTCATTAACCCATTAATCCCCAGCGTTGCGTTAACGCAACATCATTGAATCCTAATTCTAAGAACAAGTTTCTACCTCAGAATAATTTTTTCTTCGATTTCCTGACTTTTTTTAAAAGTATCTCTAGTTCTAATTTTGTCATTTCCACCAACATTTTCATTCATATAATTGTATTTTTATGACTGTTGGCGTTTGGCATAAAAATCGGTGTGCACATACGAGACACCCTAGGAAAAATGAAATACCCCAGCATGTCCGTTGAAAGGCAGAATGGGGAATGTCCTCCAAAGGAATACTGATAACCCACGGCGAAGATGTCTAGTGTACAAATCAGGATAAAAAATAAAAGATGTAAAATAAGTTTTTAAAATTACTTTTTTGTATTTATTTACCGGAGTTTTCCCAGCGTTGCGTGTACGCAGCATTATGAAAATCATATAATATGATGAAAATGTTTTTCCAAAAATTCATCTAAAATTAGACCAAAATAAAACGGAAAATGCGAAAACACCGAAGTTAAAAGCCCTACCTTCAGTCTGGGGAATAATGGGTTAATGAACATTTCTGCTCTTACTCCAGTGGCTCAACTCTGCTACTTTCACGATACCAATTTATTTGATTTATTTTTCGGCGAAATATTGATGGAAGAGCTAAAAAACACCTTAAAGTGATGATTGGCCGTTGCATAGTAACGGTAAAAACATTTTTGATGAACATTTCTTTGATTAAATTCTAAATTATACGACAGATCACTCATTCGCTTTTTGATAGCCAAGTGAAATACCCTAGAGTCCGTGATGATTTTCAACTGTCTGAAATATCCTGTGGTCATAATTGTCAACGTAGATTTTATTATCCCGTAGTTATATTATCCCTGCCATAAGGTTTGACTAGGGAAGACAAAATTCCTCCATGTACAATTTTATTAGTTTTTGCACTGCCTATGAAATTAAAAGCTCAAAGAAAGGAATGGTAAGCGATTTTCGTGGTAATGTTCTCATTATTGTATTACCATATTAATGTTAAGATCGACAGTTGATACTGAATGATAGGTAATTGTCTGCGGTGGAATCTTCGCTTAACTCTGAAAAAAATATTAATTATTACTAAAAATTACTTAATTCTCATCTTCCGGTATACCGGTCTATAGTCTTAACGGTTTGACTAGAACTTCTATGGGATTCTGACAGATTAATTGACTAAATATATTGTGATCTCGACTCGCCTTTGTATAATTTTTTACGTCGGTTTGGCTTTAATTAATAACACTTTTCCCTATAAACTAGTTTCATACTGCTAATTCACAAAAACTATTGATAACTCAAAGAAAAACGTGGTATGCCACGTTCGAGGTTTCATATGTCATATCTAGGTTCTTACATAGCTCGATTACTGATGCTAAATTGTAGTTAATTGTCTGCATCTGAACTTTTTCTTGATAACTATGGATAAATCATCATCAGAATGTTTATGTAATACTTAAAAGTGACAATTGGCGGCTGAATAATTTAGGAAATAACAGTACATATATTTTGGTAGCACATATCGTGGTTACAGACTTGTATTACCATGGAAACCGAGGCCGATCGTGCGTCTGCTCTTTGTTGAATATCCTAAGGTCTTCGATAATTTGCGATAAGGGATCGCAGTGAGAAAAAAAAAACCTTATATCTCTCTTCTCATCCACTAGTATCTGATTTTCCTGTGTTATAACAACTAGAGATGAAGTTCTATAGAGTTCTTAGGGATTTTTCGTCTGAAATATTCCGTGATATAATTGTCAGTGTAAATTTTTACATCAATTTTGCTATTTTTATAGTATTTTATCCCTGTCCTAAGCTTTGATTTTTGGGATAAAAAATTAATCTCTATACAATTTTTATAGTTTGTGGACTGCCTATGAAATTAATCAGTTGATAGCTCAAGTAATGAGATCGTAAGCTATTTTCGTGGTAATATATAACTTCATTTTTACGTGAATATTAAGATCGATTCTTGGTACTTATTGTTAGTAATATTTAATTGTCCGCGTTATTTTAAGTTTTCTTGCTAACTCTGTATATATTATTGTCAGGAGGTTTATATAATACTTAAAAGTGGCAATCGGCAGCTGAAGAAATAAGGAAATAACGGTACATCCATTTTGGTAGAGCATCTCGTGGTTTCAAACATAAATTACCATGGAAACCGAAGCCGATCATGCGTCTGCTCTTTGTTGAATACCCTAGGGTCCACGATGATTTGCAATAAGGGTTCGCAGTGCGAGAAAAAACCCTTAATTCCCATCTTCCGGTAGTTCCTGGCTTTCCCCGGTTATAACGGCCTGGACCGAGAACTTCAATGGCATTCTGACAGATTGATGGCCTACGTATTGTCTACGAGTATAACGTATGTCTTCGCCAAAGTTGCCTCCATGCCGCCTTTGGAACCACCTGTCACATAAATAACCTCTCTCCGTCCGCTATGGACTTGTCAAGCCGGCCCTGGTTCCTCCGGCCGGCCCTGATTGGCTCGCTCAGGGCCCCCGTGGCCTACGCCCACTACAGCTGCCAACTTCGAGTGCAGCGATAGGAGATGTTTGACTGATTGACGAAGAGAAGGCTGTGTGAGGGTCATCCCGTCAGCAGTGTGTGACTGGAAACGATCTGGTGCGGTCCATGGCGTGTTTGGGATGGCTTTCCTGCCGATTTGTGCACGGGAAAGTGTTCTTACGTGGCGTGGAATACGTGTTGCTGAGATTATGCACGTTATTTTGTAGTTAATCGTGGTATGCGTGGAAGAAAAACATTTTTAAAGACCAAATACGTGAGGTATTCCGCGTGTGAGTTTTGTGAAGGTGGTGAACTGCTGTCATTTGACGTTATTCTTTTGTTGATGGGATTCTGCACGTTGTTTTGGTAGTAAATGGTGCGATATGTGGAAGAAAAAACATTTATAAATACCTTGTGCGTAAGGTATTCCGCGTGTGAGTTTTGTGAAGGTGGTGAACTGCTGTCATTTGACGTTATTCTTTTGTTGATGAGATTCTGCACGTCATTTTGTGGATAGACGACATGTGACAGCAAAAGCATTTTTAAACACCTTGTACGCTAGGTATTTTACGTGTGAGTTTCGTGAAGTTGGTAAACTGAAATCATTAGACGTTAATCTTTTGTTGATGAGATTCTGATAGTAGTTATTTTTTTGGTATCGTGTGATATGTGTTAGAAAAAAACATTTTTAAGGACCTTATACGTAGGGAATTTTACGTTGACGGAAGAGAACTGCTATCATTTGACGTTACTCTTTTGTTTTACTGTTAAAATTAAATTCGTGTGGTGTGGATGTCATGTTTATATGACCATTTTGGCGGAAAATCAAGCGATTTGTGTGCGGAAATAACATTTTCGAGACTGTGTACGTGTAGGAGTTTTCCGACGGATCGAAACTGATGTCAAATTGGCAGTTTTATTTTGTTTTCCCGTTGAATTATACGTCGTGTGGTGTAAATGTAATATTGTTAAGATTCTGCATAATCCTTCTGGTGGAAAACTAGTTGTGGGAAAACATTTTCAAAGACCTTGTTCTCAAGGAGTTATGCTTGTGAGTTTTGCTACTTAATGAAAGTATCGTCATTTGAAGTTATTCTTTCGTTTTTATGTGAAAAATACTCTTTTTTTGGTGTGAATTTCGTGATGCTGACATTCTGATCGATCTCTTTGATGGAAAATCGAGCGATTTGTGCCGGATAGCATTTAAAAAAATATTTTGTGCAGTGATAGGTTTGCGACGGAAGGAAACTGTGATCAAATTGATAGTTTTCGTTTGTCTATCTGATGAAATACTCTTCGTGTATTGTAGGTGTAATAATGCTAACATTCTTCACGATATTTTAGGAGGAAAACTGAGTTATATTTGTGGCAGAAAAATTATTTTTGAAGATCACGTACCCTCGAAATTTTTCGTGTGACTTTCGCTACTGAAGGACACTGTTGTCATTTGACGCTATTCTTTTGTTTTTGTGTGGAAATACTCCTCTATTGGTGTGAATGCTACGTTAATAAGATTCCACTTGACATTTTGTCGTAATATTCAGTAACCTCCCATAAATGTTCTGTGAAGACAGACAGAATGAAGACAGTTTTGTGTGCACTACACAAGGGAATAGGGAGTATATGAAATAATTTTCCTGCTTTTTTCCGGAAATCAATTCCAGTATTGTCATCGTGGGATGCAACATGACAATGATTATGGAAATCCTGGAGGAAAACATATGTTATTCAGGTAATTTAACTATTTCGTTTATTATTTTTTTTAATTCCATTAAAAAAATATTTTGTTGCCGAGTTATAAGTAGTTCGTTGGAGAACAACGTCTGATCCTAAGTTTCATATTTAGTTTGTTATTTTTTAAAATATTTAGTTATGAACTATTTCGATGTTGGTAATTCATAGCAAAAACGTGTTTGCCGACGTTCAGAAACTTTATTATTATCGATACTCAAGGCTAATTTTACGAAAATGTGAGAGGTATAGTCAGTACAATAGTGAAAAAATATTGAAAAAATGTTATAACGAGAAAAGTAGCCAACATAAAATTCCTAAATTATATTTAAAATATTAAAGGAAAAAATAGGTAAAATTGATGTGACGTACCTTCTTTAATGTTATTGTTTACTGTATGCGTGTAAATAATGTGCCGCTGTACTTTGTAAATTTGTATTTTGGCTTAAATGCGTACTACAATAAGTAATAATACGTCATTTTAAAGTAAATTTAATTACTAATTACAATTTATATTTTGTTTTATGAAAAATGTGAATTTGTAGACACGCTAGTGCAAAACATCTTACCGCGCACCGTAAAATTAGCCGTTTTGCCAACTTCGTGAACTTTGTAACTCAACCTAGGGAAAACCATAACGACTACAGTATCAATATTTACAATACGTTGCTTATGGCAACGTAAATTATTAACATGATTTTGATTGTTTTTAGAACGCATATATTGTTGGTTATTTGCGAAAATGTCTGAACATTATTTTGTCGTATAGTTTACCCCGGAAGAAAAAGTAAAAATGATAGAAACACGTAAATTTTTTTTTTTAATTTGTCGTAGTATTTTGGTTGCTATGCTACAATATTTATTTTTTATATCCACTTCAATTTTTATTAATGAGTGGACGTTTTATGTAGCTTAAACCATCTGTGTCAGTTCTTTTTTAAAAATTTTCTATGCATACAGAGACCGTTTGTGTAAATAATAATATTAATGAACTCACAAATAGAGGTATCAATAATTTAGGTGTTATCAACAATGGTATCCATTGATCAAGAAAATTGGGCATTGTGAGCAAATGTTTTGTTACATGGAGTAAATCATGCATTATTTATTAATTTAGGCTCCTGGCATTTCGAAATAATTTATTTCCAATTTGTTTCACATAAAATTTTGCCAGTTCAACACAAATTTTGTCGCCTAAAATTTGTTTGTCGCAATTTTTAGTGCGGTAGCTTCGTAGAATTTTTCCAAAGAAGCATACATAATCAAAATGTCAAGTACTCGTGACGTTATTATAATTTTTTTTTGCCGAATATTTAAGTGCATTAAATTTTGGAGCCAAAGTAATGACAGTGGCGTGTTTCCATAGCGACCGAAAGGAAAACGGTCGAATGTTTTGCGGTGGAAATGCGATTTTTTTGTGATCAATGGAGTGAAATCTTAATTTATTTACTCTACCTTCATATTGAAATGGCTTTCCTGCAAGTATGTACCTCTGGATAAATCTGTCATCAATATGGTGGTTCCCTGTTTTTTTTAGCCTTAATGGAAACATTATTACTCCTGGAGTATGTATTTCACGCTTTTAGATTTTTAAATGACGATATATATTTTTCGCGATTAAATGAAAGGTGAAAAATTTCAAGCGCGCGAAAACGCGACTGATAAGTATGAATGCTTGGAAAAGCCCATGTGATGTCATTATGGTTCCGGCTGCCGCCGTGTGAGGCCACCTTTGTGCGGGGCTATGAGCGCCGCTACGATGCAGGCTGCTATCAGGTAACAGAGTACCCTGCTAGCAGGTAGCGCTTGGCTTAAATAAGTATTATTAATACCTGATCAAACTAAGGAAACTTTCCGACGATAAGTAGGTAATTTTAATAGGTGATTATTAAGAGATGTTTCCCTGACCTCTGTGCCCCATCATGCATTGTTAATCTCAGACAATGTAAAACTCTTATCTACTCGCATAGAAACTAGGTCCCTGTGACGTCACGTGGAGTGGCATCGTAAGGGCGCCAATCTGGCCTTTTTCTAATGAGGTTAAAATTGACCAATTACATTCGTCTGAACTGGGATTTCTAAAACCAAATAATTTGTATATTATGAATAGACTAATGGGGGTTAACGTATCGCAATCAATGCCTTTCGTTTACTTTGATGAAGGAAACTACCCTATTATTTACTTCTTGCTACGGAAAATTATATTCTGGAAAGGCGTTTTACATGAAAAATTGAATTACTTCCTATTCTAGTGAATTTTTCCTTCCGTCACTAAGGCTCCCACGTGGGCGCCTCTCGGGTAAACAACCTTCCTCGTCGTCATGGTAACGTTGACAACTGACGAGCGGAGATCGCAGCGTTATATGTTCATGTTTTATTACATCTACGGAATTCTTCCCTCTTTTTTTTCTCCCGTGTATCGGAACTTTTACATAAATCTTTTATATTCCGCCATAATCTCTTTTTACGAGCATGATCGATATGTAGCTTATCGTCGACGATAAATAAAGGTCGATTATTTGCGTGAAGGATATCCGTAATTTACGTTCAGTGGGCCGTATTTGCTCGCGGATTACGTCTATGCGACGGGGAAAAACTTCAAACTTACGTTTTCGACTTTTAAACTCGGATCAAATATATTGACTTCCCCTCGGCCTTTTGAATTGCGAGATTCGACCTATCGAAATGTTGACTTTGATATTCGATGGATCGAAGTGAAACCTTCGTAATAAAATATCAGTCTCTCTCTGAAAGAAGAATTTATGGCTCGTCAAACTTGTTAAGCCGTTCAATAACTTATGGAACCGGAATAAATCGTGGATTTTGCGTTAAAAAACGGTATTGCGAAGTGTTCACGTGGATAAATATCAGAAATCGATATAAATTGGTGCAGTATTCGGTAGCAAATCCAGTGATTGGTATTTTATGCCAAAAATTCGCTTTCCAAGAATGAAAAACGATTGTTTTAGCGGCCAAAAAATCCGTGAACGTCACCGTGACGAGAAGATTTAACTTCTATTATCGCGTAATCAGGTATCGATGGTCCATTTATTCATATCGAATTGGAAGGAATGATTCTTTGATATTTTAACTTGAGTTTTATGAATTAGCCTAGTTGGAATTCATTTCTTCCAAGCGCCCTGTTATATACAGGGTATTCCGTTTATCTTTACCGCCCGAAATAACTTTTTGTCCAGATGCAAATTCAAAAATGTGTCAAGCAAATGTCCATTAGCCGTCAGGGGGACAGTAATTAGCATGATTGCCTTCCTTATAGCTTTGTTATACACAAAGACAGTGGTATGTCTTTCTTAAATGGCTCCGTATATTTTTTATTCGGTAATTCATTTCATCTCCTAAAGACTCATTCAAAAATGTAGCACGCTTAACCATTAACATGAACAAAGCATTATGAAAACATAGTAAACTCGTCCACTTACCGGAGTTAGCGGTAAACATATGACAAGCAAGTCAATACATAACACTAAAGTCACTTTGAGCCCGGGAACACAACCGCGTCCACTTACTGGAGTTAGCAGTAAACAAATGTCAACCAATGGGGTAGTTTCCTTCATCGAAGAAAACGAAAGGTTTTGATTGCGATTCGTTACCCAACATAAGTTTATTCATAACATACACATTATTTGGTTTAAGGTATCCCAGTTTAGACGAATGTTAATGTTCAATTTTAACTGCTTTGGGAAAAGGCCAGATTGGCGCCCATGCGATTTCACTCCACGTGACGTCACATGGACCTAGTTTCTCACACGAGAGGATAGGAGTTATAAGTACATCGTCTGAGATTACCAATGCATGCATGAGGCACAGAGCTCAGGGAAACATGTCTTAATAATCACCTATTACAACTGGCTAAGGTCGGAAAGTTTTCTTCGTTTGATAAGGTATTAATAAACCTTTTTTAAGCCAAGCGCTACCAGCCAGCAAGAAACTCAGCTACCCGCTAGCAGTCTGCGTCCTATCAGCGCTCAGAGCCTCGATCAAGGTCACCTCACAAGGCGGGAGGGGGAACCAAAAATGCGTCGCACGGACTTTTTCCCATCAGTCCTACTTACGCGTCGCGTTTTCGTGCGCTTGAAATTTTTCACTTTTCATTTAATATCGAAAAATAGGTATCGTCATTTTAAAATTTAAAAGTGTGAAATTCTTACTCCAGGAGTAATAATCTTTCGATTTAGGCAATAAGAAAATAATAGGAAACCACCCTATTCTCGACAAAGTGGTTTGCGAAACAGCTTTGTCTAATTTTTGAATTTGCATCGGGACAAAAAGTTATTTCAGGTGGTCTAGATAAATGCGACACCCTGTACATGTACAGGGTTATTGGAACGCAGGTATAGCTATATCTATGATTTAGTGTTAATTTTTATCCGAAAAGGCTATTCTGGCTTCCAGCCGGGTGGTCTCCCTCCATTCTGCCGACGTTTCGGAGCACGAGTCGGTCCATCTTACGGGCGGTTAATGTAAAATATATCTACATGTCTTGGGTAACGTTATATCTTATCTCTTGAATAACTTGACTGATTTTGGGTTTTTAACGATATTCCTGTGATTGAAAGAGTTAAATTCAATAGAAAAATGCCAAGTGGTCACAAAATGGACGGTCTATTTGATGGACGGTTAATGTAAAATATGCATATCATGGGTTAACGTTGTCTCTTTTCTATTGATTACCTTGAATAACCCATTAGATACTTTAGTTCCTATAAAAAAGCCTATTAAATTGATTTTATCGGCTAAAAATGAAAAATATTCGTACATCATTGTTAATTAAGTACAGAAATAACTTAAATACTACATAAAAGTGATGATTTTGGGTTTTTAACGAGATTCTTGTGATTGGAAGAGTTTTATTCAGTAGAGAACTGCCAAGTGGTCACAAAATGTACGGTCTTTCCGACGGACGGTTAATGTAAAATACATCTACTTGTCGTGGGTAACGTTGCGTCTTTTCTCTTGAATAACTTGACTGATTTTGGGTTCTTAACGATATTCCTGTGATTGGAATTGCTTTATTCGATAGAAAACTGCCAAGTGGTCACAAAATGTGCGGTCTCATTGACGGACGGTTAATGTAAATGTAAATATTATGGGTAAACGTTGTCTCTTTGACTTGAGTAATCCATTATATACTTCAGTTCCTATCAGAATGCCCATTAAAATGATTTTATCGGCTTAAAATTAAAAATATTCTCACATGATTGTTAATTACGTACATAAATAACTTCAATACTACATAAAATTGATGATTTTGGGTTTTTAACGAGATTCTTGTGATTGGAAGAGTTAAATTCAATAGAAAACTGCCAAGTGGTCACAAAATGTACGGTCTATCTCATGGACGTTTAATGTAAAATATAAATATCAAGGGTAAACGTTGTGTCTTTGACTTGAGTAACCCATTATATACATGAGTTCCTCTCAGAAAGTCCATTAAATTGACTTTATCGGCTTCAAATGAGAAATATTCTTACATGATCGTTAATTACGCACAGAAATACCATAAATACTACACAAATTGACTGACTTTTGTTTTTAACGAGATTCCTTTGATTAGAATAGTTTTATTCAATGGAAAACTGCCAAGTGGTCACAAATTGTGGGGTCTATTTGACGGACGGTTAATATAAAATAAAGATATCATGGGTAAACATTGTCTCTTTGACTTGAATAACCCATTATATGCTTCGTTCCCATCAGAAAGCCCATTGTACTGATTATATCGGCTTAAATTGAAAAATATTCTTACATTATCGCTAATTAAGTACAGAAATAACTGAAAAACTACACAAATTGACTGCTTTTGGGTTTTTAACGCGATTCCTGTGATTGGAATTGTTTTATTCAATAGAAAACTGCCAAGTGGTCACAAAATGCACGGTCTATCCGACGGACGTTGAATTTATTTCGAGTTATCCTCGATTCTCTCCGCTTGGAACCCGTCCAGTAACCTCTATACAACCTTCTCGACTCACTTGAATTCGCAGACGTGCTAAGTATCTAAGTAATGGCCCGATGAAGCTTCCTCCATGGCAATAAAACATCTTTGCTTGGCAGATATTCCCTCTATAACGCGTCAGTTGGATTTTTTTTCTTACCCCGTGTGAGCTAGGGACATAAATATATATTTTTTTGTCTCTGTGACGTTATTCATTTTTTTTATTTATTTGATTCCGTGCCAACGAGACGTTTAAGTCCTTCGTTACCATGGAGACGGATGGGAGGCGTGGCCTGCCATATAAGGGTCGGGACACTTTTACGTGCATAATTTAGCCATAAAATTCGACTCGCAAGACTTATATTTTGATTCGTCCTAGATGGGAGGACTGGATTTTCTTTTGTGTTCGGTTTGGGCCGTTTTTTTTAGCGAGCATGCCCGTAGCGATGACCAACGGTCGAACGAGATGAATCGACTTGTATCGAGAAGTGGTGACGATTGTATCGATGAAATAAGATTGTGCTGTATTATGCCCCGTTCATATTACGATTGTCCGATCGATCGTCCTAACACTTTGAGTGCCGGCTGCTAAATTTAAAGCCCTACTGAAAAATCCAGCCATTTTGACTAAGTTCGTACATTTTTTAAAACATTAGCATCAAAAATATATTAATATCGATGTGTATTTCAATAAAATGGACTTTGCTCTCCTTTGTGAATGAGTTGAATGACATTTATTGCTAATTTTTAAATATATTATTTAACAATGAAAACCTTCTGTTTTTGAAAAATAAAAAAAGTTGAAACATATGATGTACCGCCATAACATGCATGATAATTTTTTTATTACGCTCATTTTGAACTATTTAAAGCATGGAAATCATAAAAAAGCATTGTTCCAAGCAAAGCATTATAAATCCTGGATGACAAAAGGGTCGCTGCACCCTCAACGAATTCTGCAAAAGAATTTTCACACCAAGTGGCCTAAGATAAGGATGCCGGTAGCTGCAGAGGACTTCTCGTCCTCAAGGCATTAAAAGAACTCTTTTTCCATAGAGGATTTGATTTTTGAAATAACAGAACCACTAAGCAGTATAGTGTAAAAGTACCACGGGCGAAATATTACGGCTTCACGCATACAAAGCCAATTAATATAGAAAGACGTAATATTACGTCCATGGCAATCTTCAGAAAGATTAACAGGACGTAATATTACGCCCATGGCCCGCAAAGTGCTAACGATAGTTGTCAGAACTATCCGTGTGAATGCAAGTCCTGACAATAGTTCACGTAGTTCCGAACGTTGCCACTTAACGATGGTTAGGCGCTGCGACACCGGAAGAGGAAGCGACAAGAGAAAGACGATTAGCCCCGTTCACAAGAGGCTCTTTTTACGCCGGTTAACACTAGCATGCCAGACCAATCCCTACGTAATTTCATTCCGTAATTTTTTTTAATATTAATTATTTTTAAACTTAATGTAAGTTATGCGATATTTTATAGTTCGTAGTGAATTAGCCATTAGCTCGCATTGTATTGTTATGGACGTGTTGAATAATCTCCGTAAATATTTTGCTAGATTAATTTGAAATGAACGAAACTACCTTAATAAAAATCCGATGGCCACAAGGATTTTTATGTTTTGGCAAGAGTTCTTTTTCCGAGTTTAAAGAAAGATCACTTATGCTCATCTTTGAACAAAAGTTCCTCACGTATCAGTATAAAGTATCAGGATTACTGCTATTTAGATATAACTATAGAAAATGAAATTAGAAACGTCGCGTGATACTTAAAATCACAAAAAATACCACGTTCTCTTTCTTATGTCATGATTTTAATTACAGCGATATTCAAGTTACATTTCTGCAAGTTTTTTGTCCACCATTGAAGTTCAGTAAAATAGTTTGAATTTACGGTATAGCATTAGATTGTATCATGTACTTTGTTCAAATCATAAAACAATAATTGCTAAGACTTGCAATGCAGCGACAAGTGTATCTCAATCCCAAATCACCTCAAGTGTGCCTCAATTGAGGCTCAAATCTCAAGATTAGGTCCTCTTTTCTTCGCCTACATCAATGATTTGTCAACACATCCGAATCAAGGGGAGGTAGTGGTATATGTTGTTGATATCAACCAAATTATTACTAAGAGTCACTTTAATTCAGATTGAGCAACTGAAAAATGCAAACCACGATATCGATGAAATGATTAGCTGGACGAACACATCTGAATTAACTTCTACGTAGCAAGGAACGATGCTCGACAACATTGGAATGCAATTATTTAATAGGGTAGTTTAATAGGTATTAATAATCCTTATTTAAGCCAAGCGCTACCAGCTAGCAGGGTACTCTGCTACCTGCTAGCATCCTGCGTCGTATCAGCGCTCAAAGCCTCGCCCCAAGGTCACCTCCCTTGCGGCAGCGGGAACCAGAACGACGTCACACGGAGTTTTCCCGGCATTCATACTCAGCCGTTTTCGCGCGCTTGAAGATTTTCACTTTTCATTTAATCGCGAAAAATAGATATCGTCATTTAAAAATCTAAAAGCGTGAAATACGTACTCCAAGAGTTATAATCTTTCGATTTTGGCAATAAAAAAATAATAGGAAACCACTCAATTCATAAGCAGCTCATAATATCCACATACGTTGAAAATCAATGCAATTAATACTAGAACATTTTCCTGCATATTCTCTATTTCCTTCCAACAGGTTATTCGCTCTTGTCAATTCATTTTTTACTTGGACTTACTTTACCATTCATCACATGTCGCCAGTGTCTAACCATGGTATGTGTGGACGCACGCTGGTTCTGACGTCATCTTTACGATGGTTGACAATGATGTTGTGTGAAAGTTCGTGAAGTTCCCTTCGCACTATTTAAAAAAATGGATTTGTCCAAGCAAGGAAGAAGAATACGGGCGGGAGAAAAATTATTCGTCAAATACACGTTGAACACAGTAATTTCTTGACCCAGCACACCTCAACAGCCTTGCTAATCGTCAATTTCTCGTTCACTTCAGATTTCAGCACTAGAGGGCGGCACAGGTTTTAGCCGTCGTAGTGTGAATGCACGATAGTTCCAACGATCGCTGGAACAGTCGTAATCTGAACGATGGATTTGGATGTGTCCTAACGGTGGGCATTAGTATGAGTATGGATTTGCAAGGTTCCCAGGTAGCTATGAAGACCTTGAAACCGCGAATAAACCGTGAATTTCTCCATAAAATCTTAAAAATGTCTCAATCTTGATTATGAAACTACGATCGACAAATCAAAAGAAAAATGTCGATCAAAAAGCATACGAATTTAACCTTCACTACGGTTATTTTCATAAATTATTAAATCCTTTTTCCCGTAAACCTTAAATAACAGACGTTTCAAGGTGTAGGTGACGTATCATTGCATATTTTGTTTATTCTTAAATGTTCGCAATTATTAATGCGTACAAATATCTAAATATAATAGCCCATTGTAGCATAAAAGAGTATTTAAACTATACAAAATTCTCACCATTTAACAATCAGGCATTAAATTATGCAATTTTTATGTGATATTTACGTAAATCCGTGGACAAACTATAGATGTAATTTGTATGTAAATTTTATGTATGTATCCGTGAACAATATATGATTTTTATCATTTTATGCGTAGTATATATAATATTTTCCGTGAATTATGTTACGTTTTACATCCATTTAGTATTTGAATACAGCTATTAATCCTCTGAATGAAAATCTACTGACTTTACGGTGGGTGTGCTTTTCGGCTGCTCTTAGTAATAACGTTATCTTTTTGGACATCCAGGTGTATTTGAAAGGGCAATCAATTTCTATTGCTCCATTTTGGGAAGCAATATTGCGAAGTGGTGTATTTTTTTATTCGGAAAAGATCATTAGAAACTACTGCTACCTATATTTGAGTGTTTTTTTTTCTTCGATCAATTGAGTGATTTAACTCCGGTAAAGATGTTCCCTTTTCGGCGAGAACAATGTGGTAACTTATTTATGACGCCGAGCGTTCGTCATTTTTTTTTCTTCGACCAATTACGTAAGTTTCGGTATGGGAAATATTTCCGCAACAATCGATTGTGTTTTGTTTCCCCTTCCCTCCGTTTCAATCCGGGCCGCTATACCAGTTTTCATTTTCGTAATATCCCTCCCGAGTTGATTGAATTATCGTTCTTTCCACAGCTAGCGTCGGTCCGCGTGCGATAAATCGAAATAAAAAAATCGAATCGTTATTCTCTCTTTTACGGATCATTTCGTATTGAGCACATTGTCTCTCCCCCCCCCCCCCCCACCCCCCGAATCGTAATATATTTTCGTCTCAATTTTCGCTGTGTATCTCCTTCATTTGTTTTTTAATGAATCGGTCTCCATTGTACCCCGGGATAATTGTGCTACGTAATTAACATCCCTCCCGCACCACCGTCTCGATTTATCGATCTCGCGAGAAAAATACGCTCGACGTTTCGACACGTAGAAGATGGATCTTTTCGAGTTTTATGCGCTCGTAATTTTCCGCTATTCTTCTTTTTTTTACGCTCCCATCTCCTCTCCCCCTACTTTCACAGTTCATCCGCGGGAGAGTGAGTTGTGATCGGTTATTGCCATGGCAACGTGTGGGATGGAGCCGTCTCTCATTGGTCCCGGGTTGCGAGTGACAAAAAAAAATTTGACGAACGTTCCCCGTGTTAATTCGGCGCAAAAATTATGTTTATCGAATCTCGCTTTTCGCTTCGGTTTTATTTTTATCGTGGATATATAGTTCTGTGCGAGCTGTAAGTCAATCGTAGATGTTCCCAGGTGTTGTACTGCTGCTAATTCCGAGTCTGTTCGGCTTGAACAAGTCCGCAAATCTGTTTATTACTGAATCAGTCCCCGTTGTTGTGTACCGGTGGATGCGCTGACAATGATAACGTTGGATTCAGGAATAACTCACGGTATTTCGTCGAAGTGGTACTCGACCGCAAATGTGTGTTAATTTCAACGATTATATTCCGGTAACTTAATTAATCAAAGCCGAAAACGGTGAAATTGTTTTGGTAGAATGAATGCGAATTTTAACAATCGAAAACGTTTGATTTGCAACAAATTATTAAGATGTATTTTATTTTGATTTCTGATTTCAATCAAAATACAGTAATGGAATGTATGCGCTAAGTAATAACAGAATAACAAATTCCGATTCTGTCAAGTATTACATTAAAACAACAAGGATACTTTGCTGGTAATTACAGGAAGAAAATCAAAGTTTAATCAAATTCGGTCTTGCCAAACCTCATTGGTTTCCGTGCAAAAACATACTAAAAATTTATATATTTGTGACATTATATAGAAGTAAATATATAATATACATTTACTTTAATTTTCTCTCAGTGAGGATGGTTACATTATGTTGAGATATTCTTTAATTGTAAATTTTATTTAATTCAATTGATTTTCTTGCTACTTTCTATCCTGTATCCCATTGAATAGCGTGGATATTTTAACTTTAAATCTTTCTCGCATAAACGTATATAATATCTTGGTACAAAATATTTTGGAATCTCCTTTTTCACATTGGGCGAGTTCTCTGTAGGAAATTCAGGTCTTTTGCGTTTTCATTATTTTATTGTGTAAATTTACAAATTAAATCGAATAGCGGTCTCAGAGACCTCATGTCACGCATGCAGAATGCACAAAGAAAATGAATAAAATAAATAAATGAATAAATAATTAATATTCAATTGTTTCCCATTAGTTAGCCTCTTTCTTTGACATTGAAGGCGTTATTTTGAATTGTGGCGAGATATTGACGCTTGAAAACGATAACAATAACTCAAGTGTTTTTTATATCAGCTTTTGGATCCGGTTTTGAATTACATATTTTTTTACCGAGAAATTTATTCGTATTGGTAACACAAAATATAAAGTTTGGAATAGTTTAGAAGAAAAATAAACAAAATTAATCAATAAAAATGCTGTTTGTACATTTTATGAATATTTGATTTATTGCGGATTCTCTGACCGTACGCCAATGGTAGTGAAGCATTTATTTCACGTCACTGGTTAAGGGTTAAAATTAACATCGATTTCAACCACATGTTTACATAATTTTGTAGTATAAAAGTAGTACCATTTATTGCCTTATTTAATTGAGGCTTTTGAATTATGAACATGTGTTTAATTACAACAGGGCTTAGACACAAATTTTTACAATCCCTCAGAAATTATGCTGGACAGGTTACTGTATTATATTAGTAGTTAAACTTCTAGGGTCCATCGAGATGGCAGCTATTCGATTGCATAGCAAAACACGTGTTTACGCTAATAATATTGCGTAGATTCCAAAAACATTTATGTGAAAGCGGTATCTATAATAGTTTCTGAGATACAGTCCGTGACGTGATTTAATACCAATTATCGCTCCTTTAAATATGATTCATGAGGACATATGTGTCCCGTGACATAATAACACTACTGTCGGTAGAGTAAAGCAAGGTACCCGAGTTTGAGAAGGTCTAGCGTCTAAACGAAGCAATCAATTTCAATGCAACAAAAAGGTGACGAAAGAGAATTCATTTCTACGTTTTATCATGTATTTTAATAATCTTTGGCTCAATAGTATTTCCTGCACTTAATTTTTTCCCAAAAAAGTAGCGGTTTTTTGCACGTAAAATCAAGTTGCCCAACTTTGACCGCTTGACATTCCCGTAGTTTTTGTTCCTGTAACTTGAAATGTTGATATAAATAAGCCACATTTATTATTAGCAGTTTGCCGAAAACAAATTGTTTATATCACTAAAATTAACGGAGTTGTTATAAACAACGTAAACCTCTGCTAACTTTTTTTAGTAATTCTGTGAATATTTAAGCACAAATACTGAGTTTTTTGTACTAATTCCACAGACAAGATACACATAAAAGTAAAACCAATAGTTATGTTATTATTAACCATCTCATTGAGCTTTTATAAACTATCAAATTTCCACTTCTTAAACAGCATTTCAAGTAAAGTTCTCAACAATGTGGAGACTACAATATCTAATGAATATCACAAAAAGAATTTAAAACTAGAAGCCAATAGCCAAGTCTTCAAAATAATGAAATATTAAATGGGTTAATTACATATATCTGCATTTTAATAATGCATGTATGGTACATAATTATGCCCTGTACCAAGTCGTCTACTACCTAAGTAGATGGGGAAATAATTTATATTAATAATGTTTTATTTTACCGCCATTATTAAGCTAAAACTCCGCCGTCATATTTTCGAGGAATAAAATGCTTTCGTAATTTTTCCATGCAATGATTTTGTAACACCCAAACTCACTAGGTATTTTAATTACATAGAAATATCTCCAATTCGAGAATTTATTTGTACGTAAACATTACATTTCGTTCCAAATACGTGCTTTGTTTTGCTCTCTGATTATGTGCCAGTCGAACGGCTCTGTGTTACTTGTTACTGGACGGTTCGAACTTGGATGAAGATCTAGTTAAGCTGTACGCGACGAACCGCCATGGAATTCGTCCCGAATTTATATCCCAAAAACTTAGCTGTCATATTTTCGACAAATAAAATATTTTCGTCAGTTTTATCAAACTATGCTTTTCTAACACCCAAATTTACGATTTTTACTCGATATTTCTAATGGTTACATCGAAATATCTCCAAATCGAGACTTTCTTTGTAAGTAAACGTTAAAATTCGTTCCAAATCCATATTTTTTGCTTTTGCCAATCAAAACGGCTCCTTATTACTTGGTAGTGCCCAGTTCAAACTTGGAAGAAGATATCTTCTAGCGTTACTCGACGAACCGCCGTGAAAATCGTCACGAATTTATATCCCAAAAACTTTGTCGTCATATTTTCGATGAATAAAACCATTTCGTTAGTTTTATCATATTATATTTTTCTAACACCCAAACTTACGATTTATACTCGATGTATTTAATGGTTACGTCGAAATATCTCCAGACCGTGACTTTATTAGCACGCAAACATTACAAAATCATTCCCAATCCATTTTTTGTCTCCTTTTTTGATTATGTTCTTGTTTGTATTGTAATTCTCTACCAAACGGCTCGTTATTACTTGATATTGTCCAGTTCAAACTTGGAAGAAGATATCTTCTAGCGTTACTCGACGAATCGCCGTGAAATTCGTCTCAATTTTCCCACCCCAAAAACTCTTTTCGTCGACGTCATATTTTCGATGAATAATATATTTTCGTCAGTTTTTTCTTGGAATGTTTTTCTGACACCCAAACTTACGATTTATGTTCGATACATTTTAATGGTTGCATTGAAACATCTCCAGATCGAGACTTCATTTGTAAGTAAACGTTACAATTGGTTCCAAATCCATATTTTTTGCTTGTGCCATCAAAACGACTCCTTTATTACTTGTTAGTTCAAACTTGGTATAAGATATCTTCTGGTGTCACTCGACGGACCGCCGTGAAATTCCTCCCGAATTTACTTACCAATAAGTCAGCCGTCATATTTTCTATAAATAAAATATTTTTTCAGTTTTATCATACAATGTTTTTCTACCCAAGTTCATGATTTATACTCGATATATTTAATGGTTACGTCGAAATATCTCCAGACCGTGACTTTATTAGCACGAAAAACATTACAAAATCGTTCCTTATACATATTTTGTCTCCTTTTTTGATTATGTGCTTGTTTGTACTGTAAATCTCTACCCAACGGCTCGTTATTACTTGTTATTGTCCAGTTCAAACTTGGAAGAAGATATCTTCCGGGGTTACTCGACGAATCGCCGTGAAATTCGTCCCGAATTTACATCCCAATATAGTCAGCCGTAATATTTTCGACAAATAAAAAATTTTCGTCAGTTTTATCAATATTATGTTTTTCTGACACCCAAACTTACGATTTATACTCGATATTTTCAATGGTTTTATCGAAATATCTCGAAAACGAGACTTTATTTGTAAGTAAACGTAACAACTCGTTCCAAATCCATATTTTTTTTGCTTGCGCCAATCAAAACGGCTCCTTATTACTTGTTATTGTCCAGTTCAAACTTGGAAGAAGATATCTTCTAGCGTTACTCTACGAATCGCCGTGAAATTCGTCCGGATTTCACCTCCCCGAAAACTCCGCCGTCATATTTTCGGACTCACACCTTCCCCTCCAAACACACTTCCCCTCCCTCCTCCCCCTCCCTTCCCCTCCTTTTCAAAGCACACTCTCCCCCTCCATTCGCACCAACCGCGTCGCTCTCTGATTGATATATGTCCGTTCTCTCTCTTTCCCTCTCGCTTCATCTCTGAAACGGCGCGTCGACCTTAAATCACTCTTCCTCCTTCCAACCCCCTCTCGTTTCCCCTCCCCTACTTCCCCCACCCCATCCTCCCGCCAGCCACCAGGACAACCTCCCGACGGCGCAGCCCCGTTCCGTGGTCTTAAGAGCAGATGCAGACTTCTTCCTTCGACAGAAATACGTTGAAACCTCCCTTTAGCGGAATCTGTCGGTCCCAAATTTTTTTTCCGGATAAGACGGTATTCCGCTCAATGCCTCGTACAGGTTACATTGTTCCAACCAGAATGACATCACAGGGGCATTTCCCAGCATTCATACTTAGCATAACTTTTGTTTTTTATCCCCGGCGAGCAATTGCAGTGAAGATTTCTCGGGTGTCGCACCGGAACATGTCCTCCATTTCTCCTTCCAACGTTTCGATGGACGACTCGCCCATCGTCCTCAGGGATTCAGGAATTCAAAACCAATTCTTCAAAGTTTCGGGGTATATATACAGAATTCAATTGATATTGGATTCCTGAATCCCTGAAGACGATGGGTGAGTTGTCCACCGAAACGTTGGAAGGTGAAATGGAGGACCTGACCCGGTGCGAAACCCGAGAGGGCTTCACTGCATTCATACTTAGCATTCGCGTTTTCGCGCGGTAGAAAATTTTTCCTTTTCATTTTATCGTGAGAAATAGATGTCGTTTAAAAAAGTGTGAATTACCACCCTGTTAGGATACCACCCTGTTGACAACGCCGTTGAGGTCCTCGTCGGCTTCGAAACGTTGTTCACAGAGCCACTGTTTCAAGTGCAAGAAGAGGAGGTAGTCGCTTGGTTAAAGGCCAGGGCTCTACGGTGGGTGGCTTTAGAGTTCCCAACAAAAATCTTGAATAGGGTAGATCCCTTCAACATAGAAAACGAAAGGTATTGATTGCGATTCGTTACCCACCATTAGTGTATTCATAATATACAAATTATTTGGTTTTTGAAATACCGGTGTAGACGAATGGCAAGGGTCAATTTTAACCTCATTTGAAAAAGGCCAGATTGGGGCCCATGCGATGCCACTCCACGTGACGTCACAGGGACCTAGTTTCTATACGAGTAGACAGGAGTTTTAAATCTACTGAGATTACCAATGCATGCATGAGGCACAGAGCTCAGAGAAACATGTCCTAATAAACACCTATTAAAACTGCCTAAGGTCGGAAAGTTTCCTTCGTGTGATAAGGTATTAATAATCCTTATTTAAGCCAAGCTCTACCAGCTAGCAGGGTACTCTAGGCTACCTGCTAGTATCTTGCGTCGTATCAGCCTTCAAAACTTCGCCCCAAGGTCACCTCACTTGCGGCAGCGGGAACCAGAACGACGTCACACAGAGTTTACCCAGCATTCCTACTTAGCCGTCGCGTTTTCGCCCGCTTGAAATTTTTAAATTTTCATTTAATCGCGAAAAATAGATATCGTCATTCGAAAATCTAAGAGCGTGAAATACGTACTCCAGGAGTAATAATCTTTCGATTTAGGCAATTAAAAAATAATAGGAAACCACCCTATTCTGACCTTATGCAATATTAATAGGTGATTATTAATAATTGTTTCCCTGTAAGTTTATTAATGTTAATTTATTGAATTGATTTTACTAGTATGGCTTTTACCACTACAGAGCATTTCTATAGTGAAAGAAGATGAAAACTTTAGCAAACATACAACAACCGCCATGTATTCCGTCATCATTTGTAATCGCTTCTAGCGGAAAAGTCACGATAACTTAATATAAACATTAATAACCCGCAGAAACTTGATGACAATCGAGCAAAAAGGTGTTAAGGTCCGTCGCATAGCCCGTCAACGCTTGTGACCCCTAGGCGCGGATTACTCGTCACCTAATGAAAAGCGATGGGATATTCTTTACCAAAAGCAGCTTAAATACGACGTAAAAGAACAACTTTGGCAATTTTACTCGATACTTTTAGTGGTCCGTCAAAGAATTTTGCCCATTTGAACGAACAACTCGCGGTATAACTAAAATTAACACTTTGCATGTCTTTGTAGTAATATTACGTCCTGCTAATCCTTCTGAGGATTGCCGTGGACGCAATATTACTTCTATCTATTTTATTGACTTTGTTTGCACGAAGCTGTAATATTTTGCCCGTGGTACTTTTCCAGTTTACTGCTTAGTGGTTCTGTTATTTCGAAAATCAACTGCTTGATGAAAAAAGAGTACTTTTAATGTCTTGAGGACGAAAAATCCTCTGTAGCTACCGGCACCCTTATCTCAGCCTACTTTGTGTGAAAATTCTTTGGAGGAAAGAGTCGTTCGTTGATGGTGCAGCGACCCTTTTTGTAATCCAGGATTTTGAATGATTTTCTCGGAACAAAGCTTTTATATGATTTCCATTGTTTAAATAGTTCGAATTGAGCGTGACAAAAAAATGTTATGCATTTTATGGCGGTACATCATTTATTGCAACTTTTTTATTTCTATTATTAAAATATATATTTAAAACTTGGCAATATATGTTATTCAACTCATTCATAAAGAAGAGCAAAGTCCATTTTTATTGAAATAGACATCGATATAATTATATATTTGAAGTTAAGGTTAAAAAATATGTGCGAATTTATTAAAAATGGCTGAAATTTTCTGTAGGGCTTTAAAATTAGGGGCCGGTGTTAAAAAGTGCTAACTTTCAATAACCATTAGCAACAACCTAGAAAGCATGTATAGATAATTGGATGAGGAATAAGCAATAAAGAGCACCGTCCGTTACGTGGTCCATCAACTTTTGTGACCCCAAGACACGGATAGCGGTGGGCAAAATTAAAAGCAACGACATGTCCTTAACCTTCTCCAAAAATTATTTATATGGAATACTTGAGCTCTTTTTATACTTCCACTGGTTTTAATTATGCAGGAATATAGTTCCAACCACATAAAACAGAATCAATACGACTTAAGAAGTTAACATTGGCAATAATGCGCTGTCCGTCTTGAGGTCCATCAAACTTTGTGACCCCTTGGAACGCATACCTCGCGCTAGCTCTATACATACGCTAAAATACATAAGAAAGCATGTATACATCCTCGGATGCGAAAAAAAGCAAAAAAAATTCAACGTCCGCTACATAGTCCGTGAGTACTTGTGACCCGTTGGCGCGGATAACTCGCGACAAAATTAAAAGTGACGTAATATCCTTAACTTTCGCTTCACGGCTAGCACGGATCCAACTTTAGGACATCACATCCATGGATTCGCGGAAGCTTTAGAATCAACGAAGGTAGCTTTTTTATAGCATAAGAGAATAAGAGTGGCAAAAATACGAAGTCCGGCAAGTAGTCCGTAAAAAGTTGTGACCCCCTTGGAGCGGACAGTTGGCACTAACTCTTAAATAACAGTAAGAAACCCAATTGAAAGGGAAATGTTCTTGTAAGAGAATTGACCAATAATATACAGCGTCAGTCAAAGAGTCCGTCAATATATGTGACCCTTTGGCGCGGAAATCTCTCGTTGGAGATACATGCATCTATAAATAACTATTTCCAGACCACCAGAAAGCTTGTATACATCCTAGGATGCAAAATGAGCGAAAAGCTGTGCCGTCCGCTGCAAAGCCCGTCAATACTGGTGACCCGTGGGCGCGGAGTACTCCTTCAAAATTAAAAGCGACGGCGACTAAATAAAAAATCCTTTGTCGTCACTTGGCGGCGAGCACGGATCCCCAATAACTATCTCCAAACTAATAGAAAGCATGTATACATGCTAGTATGCAAAATGAGCAAATATGAGCACCGTCCGCCACACAGCCCGTCAATACTTGTGACCCCTTGGCGGGGATAGCTCGCGACAAAATTAAAAGCGACGGTATATATCCTTCAACACCATCTCGTGGTGATTTCCGATCCCAAATAACTATCTCCAAACAAATAGAAAGCATGTATACATACTAGGATACGAAACGAGCAAATAGGTTCGCCGTCCGCCACTCAGCCCGTCAATACTTTTGACCCCTTGGCGGGGATAACTCGCGACAATATTAAAAGCGACGGGATATCCTTCACCACCACCTCGCGGCGAGCACGGTTCCCAAATAACTATCAGCGAACCAATAGAAAGCATTTCTACATCGTGGGATACGAAACGAGCAAATATGTGCACCGTCCGCTACACAGCCCGTCAGTGCTTATGGCCCCCGGGCGCGGATAACTCGCGGCAAAATTAAAAACGACGGGATAACCTTTACCTTCAACTAGCAGCGAGCACGGATCCCGTATAAATATCTCCAAACTAATAGAAAGCAATTATACATCCTAGGATGCGAAATGAGCGAAAAGATGTGCCGTCCGCCGCAGAGCCCGTTAATAGTTGTGACCCCTGGCAGGTGATACCTCGCGACAAAATTATAAGCGACGGGATATCTTTTACCTTCACCTCGCGGCGATCACGGATGCCGAAGCAATAGAACGCATGTATGCATCCTAAGATTCAAAATGAGCGAAAAGATGCGCCGTCCGCTACATAGTCCGTCAATACTTGTGACCTCTGGGCGGGGATAACTCGCGACAGAATTAAAAGCGACGGGATATCCTTCGCCTTCACCTCGCGGCTAGCACGGATCCCAAGAGAAACATCGTGAAGGGGACGGAGAGGAGAGAGAATTCTGGGAAATCTTGCTTGGAGGGGAGGGAAACGGAGGGGAGGCGGTGTGTTGGGGAGGGGGGGGAACCCGAAAGCAGTGAGAGAGCTGAGGCAGAAATACTTCCCTTTAATTATAATAGTTTATTGCTCTATAAATCAGTCAAAAAAGATGTGTGTGAGCGCGGGGCGGTCCTTTCCATTGGAAAGGGCTGGAGGGGAAGTGAGGGATTGCCTCCGGGAGGGGTGGGGGGCGGAGGGGCGGGAGGGGGGGTTGAGGGGCTATGACGCCACAAGGCAGACAGCCCATATGATGGACAGCGCGACTACCAGCGTGGGTATGGGGAAACTAGGTGCGGTGGGGTGGGGTTAACGTGCACAGTATATCGGACTCTGGGATGGGGTCTCTTGGACGGGTGGAACGGGGAAACGGACCGGGAGGAGGGGCGGTTTTGGCCATAACACTCCCTCCGTGAGATGGATGGCTACCCTCCCCGCCCCCTTTCCTTCTCTCTCTCTCTCGTGATGTTCCGAGCAAGATATGGAGGAGCAAGGAACGCGGAGGCAGCGGTGGGAGAGAGAAGTGTGGACGGAAATAGACGGAGGGAACGACGGAGGGTGGAAGGAAAAAAGGAGTATTTTCCGCACGTTACGATTTTTTGACGGAAGGAACGTGGATATTTCGTGGACCACTTCGTATAATTTCTCGTAACAATCGGAAAGTTAAATTTGTTTGGCGCTTAGAAAATGAAATAGGAACGGAACGGATAGGAATGGGTAATTTTATACGCATTTGTGAGTAGGAACGTGGGACACATTGGACCTCTCCTTGCGATACGATTTTTTTACGAAAGTAACGTGGAATTTCGTGGACCACTTCGTATATTTTCCCGTAATATTCGAAAAGTTACTTTTGCATTGGGATAAGAAAATGAAATTGGAACGGAACGGATAGAAATGGAGAATTTTATGCGCATATGTCAGTAGGAGCGTGGGATGGGTGGACTTCCCCGCGTCAAATACCACGAGAATCATTTATTATTATTTTTGAAATGTTCGATAGGATAATAGCAAGTAGGAGTCCGAACGGAAGGTGGAAGGAAAAGAAGTATTTTCCGCGCGATACGATTTTTTGACGGATGGAACTTGGAAATTTCGTGGACCACTTCTTATAATTTCCCGCGACAATCGGAAAGTTAAACTTGTTTGGCACTTAGAAAATGAAATAGGAACGGATAGGAATGGAGCATTTTATACGCATTTGTCAGTAGGAACGTGAAACGTTGCGGACCGCTCTTCGTAAATTCACGTTATAATCAGAGAATTTGATTTTACATAAACCTCAATTGTGACGATCGGATATTGGAATGAGGCGGACCGTCTAAAAATTAACTTTTCCGGAAGCCTATGCCTTTGTGTCGAAGGAAATGCGGAATTTTTGGGACACTAAAGTAGTATAATCTGCAAGATATGGCTTTGATGGAAGGAATATGGATCGTAGCGTAGCTTCCCGTAAATCTACCGCAAGAATCAGACATTTATTTTGAAATAATATTCGGAAATAGATGCAGACAGGATATAATAATGTTCCGCAGGATATTTATATTTTTGTCGAAAGGAACGTGGAAAATTGCCGAACTCATTTCAATTATATCTCGTAACGATGTTAACTTATGTACAATTGAAAACGAAATTAGACGTAGGAACGGTACAAGGATGATAAGACAATAAAGTTAAAAAATTCCTTTCAGGAAAAGAAACTTAATATTAAAAAAAATGAAAGCGGTGAGGAATTAGAATGAGGAAATGGGACAAACGTTGTATTATTATGCACACGAAAAAAAACTCAAGAAGGGAATGAGGAAGGAAGCGGACCAATTGGTCAGGAAGATAACTTAATGCAAATTCTATCAGGAGGAAGGGAGTGAAAGGATGGAACAGGTGAGATTGGACCATAGAAATATTTGAAGGGTCCTCTTTTCCATTCCTAGGTTAACATGTTTGACTCAGGGAACGCGGAAAAATGTTTATCACTACGTGAAAATGTGAAGATATTTCGTGAGAACGTAAACCTAACACTCGCCGTCCATATAAATGTGTTTAGGATCCTCAGGACCAGTCAAAGAACTATTTTATGCGTGAAAATTAAAATAATGTATACTTACATCGAAGGGGATACTAATGTTATCTCTTATTTATTATTCTTATAATCTCTCCCTGAAAACAAAAATTGAAATGGATGATGCTTGATAGCAAATTTAACAATGAAGACAACCGAAACATACCCTACCAATACATAACCACTAACTGCGTACAAACAAAGAAATATACATTATGATGATTATTGATTATCACGGGAATTTACGTAAAGTTGTCCGCTAAAAACCACGTTCCTTCCGTCAATACGTTATCGTGTGGTAAATAAAACTCCTTTTGGCCCCATTCCTACTTCAGTTCTTGATCTACATGTTCAAGGATTTTTAAAAAATAATTCTCCGATTATTACGGGAATATAAGCAAAGTGGTCCACAAACAGACCATGTTCCTTCCTTCAAAAAAAGCATGTAAAGTGTATAAAAGTGAGTTCCACGTAGGCCATTTCTTTCTTTTCTTGTAAACTCGGCAGCCAGGGCCTGTGTCCAAGTGAGAAGACCCCTTTTGCAGCCGGCCCTGAATCATGGCACAGTGAGCCCCCCCTGAGGGGCGGCGTTCCCATTGTTATAACCAGTGACGTATGGCCCGAGTCTGTCCAATCCGACGACGTAGAGGAGCCATGCGTCACTTAACTCACTCCGTTCCTCACGCAGAAGCGACGCTGCCGGAGATAGACCAGAATGCAACGCGGTGAAACGTCATGACGGACGAGAGAAAAAAATATTACGACCACGAACTGGACACCGATCAAGTCCACAGGGTATAGCCTGCATCACACGATGAAGGGGACTCCATACAAGAGAACCATTTCTTTCCCATGGAAGGCTGACTTCTATTGCCTATAGAGTGGTTTTCAATTTTCTTTTAATTGCCTAAATCGTGAGATTATTACTCCTGGAGTACGCATTTCTCGCTTTTAGATTTTCAAATGACGATAAGTATCTATTTTACTAATCCTACAATTCTTCCAAAGTTTCCAGGGATACAGTATTGAAGATAAGGTATCTGGGTAGTATATACATTGAAGGGGACAAGAATGTTATCTCTTGTTTATTGTTCTTATAATATCTCCCTGAAAACAAAAATTTTAATGGATGATGATAACAAAACAGTGAAGGTAACCGAAACATACCCTACCAATACATAACCACTTTAGCGTTTAAACAATGAAATATACATTAGGATGATTATTGATTATTACGTGAATTTACGTTAAGTTGTCCGCTAAAAACCACGTTCCTTCCGTCAGAACGTTATCGTGTGGTAAATATACCTTTCCTTTTCGCCCCGTTCCTACTTCAGTTTATGTTTTACATGTACAAGTTTTTTTTTTAATAATTCTCCGATTATTACGGGAATATAAGCAAAGTGTCCACCAACAGTCCACGTTCCTTCCGTCATTCCAAACGCGACAAGAATGCAATGCGTAAAGAAGTGCATACGTTTGTTTTGTTCATATTTACGTAATGGATCGACTCGGAAATCATTTTAGGGAACAGAGAATGCTTTTATACATTACTGATTTTTAACGATTTGCGATTTAATGCTTACGTAAATTCTCCAAATATCCCAATTTTTTTGCATTTAAACATAGGGTTCTACATAAACTTGATAGCTCTGAGTATATTCTTCTCAATTAGAGGTAGGTAATTTGAAACCTAGGAAACATATCAGCTAACTTATGCTTTGATTAAAATAATACAGTTCACATTGAAAGAATTAGAGATTTATTCTGTTTACTCCGCTGTTTTGCCGTTTAAACCATATTTTACGCTGCACGCCTGACATTTTGGTTCCCAGGCGACCACGTGCCGCAATTTCTTTTACGCATTCCATTCTTGTCGCGTTTGGAAACACGTGGATACGTGAACCAAAATGGCCGCCACTTTTAAACGCGCTGCACACATTAGCGTGGACTCTCGTGCACGCCTTCAAATTGCACTTTGCTTTCGTGCCCGCGTTAATGTGCCCCTTTTTGAGCTATTAATTGCGGTATTTCGCGGTACCGAGAGGGAGGATGAATATTTTCGAAATTACCAGCAGTGTGGAGTGCTATTCATAATGGATGCCCTAATGGCGAATAATGCTGGCATATGCAGTGAAACTCTACGCGTGTTTTATCAATCCAGGTGGGCGCTGGTCGTTTGATATGTACGCTTTTTGAATTAATTCCTCGTTTGATACGAATTTAAAACGGCTAAATTATAGCGTAGAGACCAAATGGCCGTAAAAATGACAAGTAATTTGTTCGGAAATGAATTCGGTTCTTCTAAATACGGAAATATACCAATAATTATCGTATCTCACGTCTTTCTGACGGAGGTTTTAACATGCGTGTGACAATATCAATTTTCGGAACTAAAAATGTTCCATTAATCGCAAAATACTCTGGTAGTCGTTAATACTTTGGAGCTAACATTAATTAATTTATTGAAAACAAAAAACAGCACTGGATATATTTACGCAATTTAATAAAACAAGTATAAATGTAATCTCATGAATGACAGTCATTTTTAACATATAAAATACATACAAAAGTGGGTATGAGGAAGAAAGTCTTTGCAATAGGGTGGTTTCCGTCATCAAAGAAAACGAAAGGCATTGATTGCGATTCGTTCCCTACCATCAATGTATTCATAATATCCAAATCATTTGTTTGTCGAAAATCCCAGTTTAGACGAATTTTAATGGTCAATTTTATCCTCATTTGAAAAAGGCCAGTTTGGCGCCCATGCGATGCCACTCCACGTGACGTCACAGGGACCTAGTTTCTATACGAGTAGATAGGAGTTTTACATCGCCTGAGATTACCAATGCATGCATGAGGCAAAGAGCTCAGGGAAACATCTCTCAATAATCACTTATTAAAATTACCTAAGTTTAGAAAGTTTCCTTCGTTTGATAAGGGATATAATAATCCTTATTTAAGCCAAGCGCTACCTGCTAGCAGGGTACTCTGATACCTGCTAGCAGCCAGCATCGCAGCGGCGCACATATCCTCGCCCCACGGTCACCTCAACCGGCGACAGCAGGAAACAGAATGACGTCACACGGGCTTTTCCCGGCATTCATACTTAGCCGTCGCGTTTTCGCGCGCTTGGAAATTTTCACTTTTCATTTAATCACAAAATATAGATATCGTCATCTAAAAATCAGAATCAGGAGTTTTACATCGTCTGAGATTACCAATTCATGCATGAGGCACAGAACTCAGGGAAACATCTCATGATAATCAGCTATTGAAATTGCCTAAGGTCGGACAGTTTCCTTCGTTTGATGAATAATCCTTATTTAAAGCGAACGCAAATATAGGCGTTACATACCTTTCGACACGTATCAATATACACACCAATATTGGCCGAAATTGTGTTCTAAAGTCCCGCTAGAGGACTTCATTGTATTTCGATGATCTTACGTTGCATAAGCATTCCTGTGATTTTATACGCTCCAATCAATAGTTAAACGTCTCTTTCGTCCACAGAAACTTCATGCCAATTTAAAAAAACAATGTTTTACAGCCAAACCGGATATTTTGCAAAGAGCTTCTATTTTGGCCACTAGGAGTCATAGCAAAACTGACTTCCGATTGGAGATTGGCCTCGAGAAAATAGAAACAGTTCTAAATTCCAAATTGGGAGAGAAATTGTGTCCAATATTGTGAAAGGAATATTAGAATAGAGGTTGGTGTATGCCAGTTGGACCAAAATCCGATATCTAATAGATTGGGCAATTAATCGGGAAGTGTCATATGGGATTAAGTTTCAAGTCTCTATCAAAAAATGGAGGCATTTTGGACCAATGCTGGACTTTTTATGGCTCCGGAACCTTGTGCGCTATACCCAAGATGTTATTTACGCTCGGTAAACCGTTTGGTATACCCTTACGGTCCCAACCATTGTACCCATGAAAGGGTACATAGTCCGTTGCTGCGGCTTACCGCTTATCCGATCCCTTTGAGAACAGTGTACAATCATTACGAGGTTTGTAAGTGGCTAGTACATTAGTGAAAAGTCCATATATCCTTCAAGACCTTTTCCTTTCAAAAAATCGTCTTCAGAAAACTTTCGTTGACATGTACAAGGATGGTTGCTGATGAGGGCAATTACGGTTTGTCCAAAGGAAAAAGGGAAAGCCCCCAAGGGTACAAATTGACGGACAGTCCGTCGCCTTTATGACCCTTTCCCCACCCGCGCCTGGCTGGCTTTGTGAAGAGCCGACGGGCTACCTGGAGGTTTACGGGCTATATGGGTATTGGAAGGTTCGAGTCCCGTGTTGGGCGAATATTTTTTCTTCTTCGCGTCCTAACTAAAGTGTGTCAAACTGATTATCTGCTATAACTGTTCTATCGATAAAACATTAATTTTTTAGCAGCCTCACATTCCGGTGTCCCACAAGGGACTGTATTGGGACCGCTGAATTTCATTTCCCTACCGACAGACGGCGCAACGATTATTTCTTTAAATATTGCAGCTTTTCTATTTTTTAGTACATTTTATTATGCCCGCTTAAAAGCATGCCCTGTAGAGAAAAATCTATAACTGGGTAGGTAATCTATAATCTATATGCAACTATGATTTCGGCCTCTTCATGATTAGCTAGAGAAGAGGATTTTTTTGGTTAGTTCAAAACTTGATGACAGTGCAATGTTCTTACTCTTTTTCCATGATCGGAACATTATCTCGGGAAATATTCAGAAATAAAAATTAAATATTGAGATCAGTTCCAAAAATGACCACCGAAATGCAATAGATAGAACGCTGCAATCATTGCAGGAATATTGTCTCTTGTGAGTACCTACTTTCATTGTCCGCCATAGCCCAGGTGGACGACTTCTGAGCGGGGTAGCCGTTTTGCTTGTGCAGACGTTTGTAAACTCTCACAATAATAAGAAATGTAAATATTATTGCGCTATAAAAAAATCATCGTCCTGTATTGTTTATTTAAATGTTATACGTTAAATAACTTTTTAATAATAAATTCATTTTTTGAATAAAAACACTCTTTATTAATAAGAGAAGAAAACAACGACCTCCTTCCCCTAAAATTTTAATATATATTCAAATGTGTTTGATTAGAATGTTACGATAAGTTTTAGAACATTTCATGTATCAGAGTCAAAAAACGTGGTGTGCATGTAAGATAATAAAATTAATACTTGCTCCTCAATAGATATTATCCTTGTTACATATTTTTTTATTTTGTCATATAATTTTTAGCATTATTTTTTACGTTTTTCTGGAAATACTACGCACTTAAATAAAGCTCTCAAGGATGCCAATAGGGTGGTTTCCTATTATTTTTTTATTGCCTATATCGGAAGATTATTACTCCTGGAGTACGTATTTCACGCTTTTAGATTTTTAAATGACGATATCTATTTTTCGCGATTAAATGAAAAGTGAAAATTTTCAAGCGCGCGAAAACGCGACGGGTAAGGAAATCTCTCCGTGTGACGTATTTCTGGTTCCCCCTCCCGCCTTGTGAGGTGACCTTGATCGAGGCTCTGAGCGCTGATAGGACGCAGGATGCTAGCGGGTAGCTGAGTGCTTTGCTGGATGGTAGCGCTTGGCTGAAAAAAGGTTTATTAATACCTTATCAAACGAAGAAAACTTTCCGACCTTAGCCAGTTTTAATAGGTGATTATTAAGACATATTTCCCTGAGCTCTGCGCCTCATGCATGCATTGGTAATCTCAGACGATGTATAACTCCTATCTTCTCGTATAGAAACTAGGTCCCTGTGACGTCACGTGGAGTGGCATCGCATGGGCGCCAATGTGGCCCTTTTCAAATGAGGATAAAAATGGACCATTGCCATTCGTCTAAACCGGTATTTCTAAAACGAAATAATTTGTATATTATGAATACAGTAATGGTGGGTAACAAATCGCAATCAATGCCTTTCGTTTTCTTTGATGAAGGAAACTACCCTATTGACGGACGGTCCGTCGCCTTTATGACTCTTTCTTTCCCCACCCGCGCCTGGCTGGCTTTGTGAAGTTCCGACGGACTACCTGGGAATTCGCTGAGTGTATGGGCTTTGGAACGGATGCCTCAGTTGTATAATCCTACATTTCTGCTATGTCACAGTTTTTAAGTCTTTCCTGTCATCGTTCACCCTACTGGCTTGCTGAGATTATTAGCACAGTGGGCTGAAATTGAAAAAAGCTGCCCAAAACTTCAAAAACGATTTCAAATGGGAACTTGAAACTCCTCTTAAATATTCATAAATAAATTTAACTGATGAATTAATAACTTTGTGGCATTTTATCATAAGTAGAGATGCGTGAAAATCGCAAATGCGATAAATGCGATATAGATGCGATGTGCGCAAATAAATGCTACATAGATGCGATGACTGGACTTTTATGATGTTTTTACGCAAATTTGCCTTTTCGACGGCAAAATTCGTACATTTTGTGCCGAGCGCAGTTTAAATGCTCCGCCGACACTCACCGCTTAAAGCATGTGCAAGCGACTGGCCAGCTGCTAGTTGGCTGCGACTCTACGTGGCCGCGAACTACAAGTGGGCGCGGGCAAGCTGCACCTCCGCCACTATATGTCTTATTCCTTAATTTATTATTGTTCTACAACATAATTATTCAAAATATTCTGTATTTTGTCATATAACTGTGTTTCACCACATTTTATCGTCATCTACCTCATTATGAAAATAAAAAAATTGACGCTATAAAATGCGATAAACTGTTCTTGGATAAACACTTCTGTGGGCAAATTACGTCACGGCCTTCAGCGCCGACATCGGTGACTTGAGTCTCGAATAAGCATACTGTAGTCTATTCTACCTTCCCTAGAATCGACCTGGAGTACGTGTAAAAATAAATCGCTTATCGGGGACGCGTTGAGCTGCAGCGAGATGGCGTGAAAAAGTGCAAGTTGATGCATAAATGAAGTATCGTTCTGTATACACCGCAAGAATATCTTCTGGGGTGCATAAATCACGTGCGATCGTCGCGCCGCCTGTCGGCAGGGAAATGAAATTCAGCGGTCCCAATACAATCCCTTGTGGGACACCGGGTCTCCACATGTAAGAAACCGCTCTATTCGTCTGATTTTATTCTATGGCGTTTTTTTTCTTCTCGTATTCAAATACCTGTTGAGATTCTCACTTCAGACTTATCGAGCATCATTTTCGAGTCGACTCAATCCAGTGTTACTCCGCGATAACTTCGAGACTCGAACGATGAATAGCATTCGATATATCATTTCACTTCCGCCGTGGCGTTTAACGGATTTGGAGTAAACGGAATGTGAGGCTGCTAAAAAAATAAATGTTTTGTCGGTGGAGTGGTTTTATTTTCGCTCGACTCTCGACGTCGGCTGCATACTCTTTCTCTCCCATACCAAATTCTAAGCACAAAAACACCCCCTTACCTATCATGCGAGTTCAGGGGTCTTGACACTGTCTACATGGCAAACACAAGAGGGAATCACAATCTTGTTATACCTGATCACCGAACTGTCATTTACAACAAATCATTTATCGTAACTGCATATAGGGAATGGAATAATCTTAACCTTTTAACTAGGAACTCACCATCATTGGCATCCTTTAAGAGGAGGCTACACAAAGCACTTTTCACTTCACAGCTAGCAGGTTTTTCACGCCCCCCTTCTTGTGTGGGCGTTTTCCTGCAGTGGGTTGTTTCGCTGAAGGATACTACACCCTTATCCTTATGTCTTTTTCCCACAAACATAAATGTTTTTTTACACAAAATGTTCACATATATTTGTTCATATTTTTGACATTTCACAAACAGTGTATATTGTATATTCTTATTCTTGTAAACGTTTGTCTACTATTTTTTAATATGTTTGCATTGACGCTATGGAGGGGTTAGGTGGAAGAGGACACTTCTTAGTCTCAACCTCGCCCGAAAAAGGCATTTTATTATTATCATTATTATTTTTATTATCATCTTCATGTTGATTTCATCTTAGTTCGATCAAAAATTTCCGCATTATAATGTATCCGTTTTTGTCGACGTATTTGGTTTGCTTCGGAATTAAATGGTAAACAGTTATTTACTTTTGCCGACAAGAAAATATATTTCTGCCTTGGCGGTTTTTCGTTCTCGTATTTGAAATTCATACTTTCCATATCAATGGCGAAGTTCTAACAACACGTATCTCAATATTCGGCCGCATTGACACAGGTATTTAAAAAAAAGAGTAATAACATAATAAAATAGAATTCAAGCAAAAACAACTCTTTGTTGTAGCAAAAAACAATTCTTTGCTGTTGGCAAGTTCATGCTTCTTTTTCAGTTCTATGAATTTTTGGTTTATAACTTTAGTCTACATTAAAAAAAATTATAGTTTTTTTTCTGCTCTCCTGAAAAGTTTTGAGATACGTGTTGTTAGAACTTAGCCATCGATATGTTTTCGTTTAAATCTTATCGATCATCCTTTTAAATTCGACTCAATACATTGTTTCATCATATTGTCATCTTATCGACCGTGTTGTAAATATTTTCCGCGATTCCGTCTTTCCATCTCTCAACGCTTTCTGTTTTACCGAATCCCGTCCTTATATAACACCATGGCTTCAAAAATCCCTTCCCTTTACCTCTTTCCTTATGCCGCTATTAACGTGCGAAAGATCCACAGAGAAAAAAATCATTCGCCTTGACCGGGATTCAAACCCGGATCCCCCGATTTCCGGTCGAGTGCTTTAGCCAGTTAAGCTACCGAGGCGTCATTGTTATCTGTGGATATTTGTGAACACTACCGGACGAGGTGTTGCTGGACTGCTGAGCATGTGATGCCACGAGCAGTCCAAATCGTGCGCACAGCGCCACAGCCGGAGAGCAGGCCCCGACATAGAACACAAAGAGGTGTTTGCTCTTGACTAGTTTAAAGTATACCGGGACTAGCTGCGGTGATAACTTATCATATGCTCAGCAGTCCAGCAACTCCTTGTCCGGTAGTGTCCATAAATATCCATGGTAGCATCGGTAGCTTAACTGGCCAAAGCACTTGACCGGATATCGGGGGATTGGGTTCGAATTCCGGTCAAGACGGATGATTTTTTCTCTGTGGATCTTTCGCACGATTGTGCATTGCGGGTGACTCCCGTAAAAGTTTGCGGCTAGTCCCGGTATACTTAAAAAAAAAACCACTATTTACAATTCCTCCGTAAAATACCATCTGAATAATTCACCGCTTTCTATTCCAGAATGGATATGTAAATAAAATAAAACTATTTTTTTCAAGCAAATAATGTCATAAACTAATGAAGCGCTGTTATAATTTTCTTAAAATGCCCGTTCACCTTTTCCATGCTAAAATTTCACAGCTTGGCTTCCCCCCCCCCCTTAACCATGGCTTGCCTCCCCTAGTTGTGATCCTGGGAACACCCTCTCCTCTTTCCGCCTTTAAAGAAGGCTGGGAGAAAGAGGATTCCTCCAATAACCTAAAGGAGGAGACGGAACAACTTAGTTGGCCACACATTGAGGCATGATGGCATGATGAAGACAATCTTAGAAGGACAGGTGGAAGGGAAGAAGGGCAAGGACGGCCCCGAATGAGTTACTTAGGACAAAGGGTTATTAAGGATGTAAAAGAGAAGACATACGTAGCTTAGAAATGGCTAGCGTATAGGAGAGAGAAATGGAGAGCTTCATCAAAACAATCTTTAGATTGTTGACTTGTGATTATATTGTGATACTTACAGAGTTAACAAGTACTGAAAAAACGCTTAGGTATTGAAATCTCGTTGGAAGGCATTATAACTCTTTGAGGTAGACATTGTTAACTATAAATAAGTCGACAGTGGTGCCTCTTGCGGGAAGAACATGTACCGATTATTACGAATCATGTATACTTTGGTTGGAGTGAGAGAGGGATGAAAAGCGAAAGAGACAAAAGATTGACGATTGCGCATCGGGCGAGAGAAAAAAAAAGACGATCGCCCCGGGAGCAACACGAGAGCCTCTCCCTGGTAATTAAAAGGGCACGTCAGCGGGTGAAAACTCGTCTCCAAGGCGACGGCCGGGAGTCGTAAATAAAGTCGGAAACTTGAAAAGGAAGACAGGTGAAAGTTCGCCAAGAAATGTACGTTCGATTTATTTACACCGGCTGGATGCCGATCCTTCGATATATATCATTCTTTCCGTTTTTAGAGAGCGAGTCTATATGGAGCTGTCCGGGGTTATAGTGCGATGCTACTCATTGTAAGTCGAAGATAATACCGTGTAACCTTTCTTGAGCGGCCTCCACAAGAGTAAATGACCGTTGAATAGAGGTTATATACGTAAGGTTACCAAGAATAAAACACAATAGGATAGTTTCCTTCATCAAAGAAAACGAAACGCATTGATTGCGATTCCTTACCCACCATTGGTGTATTCATAATATACAAATTATTTGGTTTTGGTTTTAAGACGAATGGCAATGGTCAATTTTAACATCATTTGAAAAAGGCCAGATTGGCGCCCATGCGATACCACTCCACGTGACGTCACAGGGACCTAGTTTCTGTACGAGTAGATAGGAGTTTTACATCGTCTGAGATTACCTATGCATGCATGAGGCACAGAGCTCAGGGAAACATCTCATGATAATCATACATTAAAAATACCTAAGTTAGAAAAGTTTCCTTCGTTTGATAGGGGAATAATAGTCCTTCTTTAAGCCAAGCACTACCTGTTAGCAGGGTACTCACTTACCTGCTAGCAGCCTGCGTCGTATCAGCGCTCAAGCCTCGCCCCAAGGTCACCTCACATGACGACAGCTGGAACCAGAAATACGTCACACGGACTTTTCCCATCATTCCTACTTAGCCGTCGCGTTTTCGCGCGCTTGAAATTTTCTCTTTTCATTTAATCGCGAAAAATAGATATTGTCCTTCAAAAATCTAAGAGCGTGAAATGCTTACTCCAGGAGTAATAATCTTTCGATTTAGGCAATAAAAAAATAATAGGAAACCACCCTGTTTCCGAGATTTTATTGCCGGTGACCATTCGTATTTATATTTCTTGTAGAGCAAGTCTACATCGAGCTGTCTTATCCTGTGTGATACTCATTTTAAGTCGACGTAAACACGTATCCTGTTTATTGAGGGGTCTAAGTGTCACTAAAACTATAAGTTCTAAGTTATGTAATAGTTGCGCAACTAAGTTCAGCTGTTTTTTTGAACGAAAATACGACTTTGTCGTGAAAAAATGCTTATAAATGAATCATTAAAAGTATTGTCCATCTCTAGCTACAACTTTTCCCCATCAATGTGACAGAGACCAAAACCTGGTATGGTATTCGGAGGAGGCGACCGACAGCTGAGGTCATTTGCGCCATGAGGGAAGGGTATGGAAGGAAGGGTGGAGAGAAACCCGGCGTCGGCATTAGTCTGCTCTTAACGAAAGACGCCAAGGGGACCACGGCTTAACGTCCCATCCGACGGACGGAGTCTTGCGCTTGAAACGTCCTCCACACAATATTCAAGCAGGGATCGGGCAGTCTGAAAATTCTCTGCCACTGCCGGGATTTGAACCCGAGCCCGCCGGGTGTGAAGCCAACACTCTTGCCACCACAGCAACCCGATCCCCCACGGAATAAATGTTATTGCACTTTCGGATTTGTGAGATGTATTTTTGAAAGGTCACTGGCAATAACAACTAAAAAATTAAGATGTGTACTTGAGAACCTTAAATATTTCACCCCTGTTCAACGGCTCTACGTTGATGACGTAAACAACTCCAGCCAAGCGGGTAACCGTGTCTTAAACAACCCCTAGTCTTCGCCTAGTCCTAGACCATTAACATTCTTCTAAACCGGTATTTCTAAAACCAAAAAATTTGTATATTATGAATACACTAATGGTGGCTAACGAATCGCAATCTATGCCTTTCGTTTTCTTTGATGAAGGAAACTACCCAATTTCGCCAGCAGACATCCCCATAATGCCGTCCACTCTGCTTGTGCATATTAAAACGCATGTTTCACTTGGCCTCATGGGCAGTTAACGGCCTTCCCACACCCTCCCGTGCGTGGTACGATACGGTACGATACTTAATCAGTCCCTGTGTTAAGAGTCGCGTAGACCCCTCGGAAAAGGATGCCATTATTATCGGCGCATGTGTGGATGAAGGGTGTGGGGAAGCAAAAAGGGTTTGCAAGCGGAGCCCATTTTCGCCAGGGTCCGGCGTTAAAACTACTTTAGTACCCTAACAGGGGAGTTCGTAATGGTAACTTAGTGTCACCACGGGGTTACATCCTTATGAGGCCTTGTTTCAACCGGACGCCAGGCGATTTAAAGCCGTACCCTGGCTGGAGTACCCTTTTCCTAGGGTTTTGCAAAAGCTTACGCGTCGATATTGGAGGATTTTCAAAAATTAAGCCACGATGATTACGTTATATCAGAAATTCAAAATAAATGAAACAGTTTCCGTTGTGATACGGTGGAAATATTTGATATTCAGCTTATTAAAACAACTTGTCTGTTTCCACACACTTTTTATTTACACCGACCATGGTTTCAGCAACTTGTGGACAAGATAATGGCAATGTCAATGGCAATGATAAAGGCCTTGATAATGGCACAAGTTGCCGAAAACATGGTCGGTGTAAATAAAAGTGTGTGGAAACAGAGAAGTGGTTCATAATAGCTGAATTCAAAATAAATTAATGCAAGCAATAAACGATTTTAATTTCTCCTGGTGAATATTATTGATGAATTCTTCACGGGTTTTCAGCCAGGCTGATTCTTTCGTATGAGCCGACGTTAAGTAATACTTTGCTCACTACATACTCAAAAAAATTTCATTCAGTTCTTCGGAAAAGCTTGCCCATCTATAATGGATGTTTTTAAAAATTAAGTCGTGAAGTTAACATTATGTCAGTAATTCAAACTAAATTATTGCAAAAAATAAACGATTTTAATTTCTCCTGGTGAAACCATTGATGATTTCTTCTCGGTTTTTCAGCCAGGTTAATTCTTTCGTATAAGCCGACGTTACGAAATATTTTGCTCTCTACGTAATCAAAAAATTTTAACTTAGTTTTTTGGAAAAGCTTGCCCATCTATAATGTATGTTTTCAAAAATTAAGTCATGACGTTTGCATTATGTCAGTAATTCAAACTAAATTATAGCAAACAATAAACGATTTCAATTCCTACTGGTGAAATCATTGATGAATTCTTCTCGGGTTATCATCCAGGTCGACTCTTTCGTTTTAACCGAGGTTACGAAATACTTTAAAAAAATAGCCCGTTATGTGGGCTATTCAAAGGCATTAGTTTGAATACGGTCACCAATAACTTGTTTCCGTAATCTCAGTTGGAGTTAGTCTTTAAAATAATAAGAAAATTTGACGAAACGGAAAAAATTTCATCACATACACGAGCGTAAAGGCAGATGGGCCAAGATTGTCTTTATCGGTATTTATTTATTATATTATGAGAATAAACACCATTTTATAATGCAACCAATAAATAAGATGCGATCATCTCAGGTTATTTCGTATATTACCTTTTAAAATAGTAATAATTCACCTCTTTCAGACATCATTTAGACATAACTTCCATAAATGAATACGAGTTTCATTCACATTTTTCATTCAAATATTCATTCATGCTAGGAAAATTGGGGCAATACTCTCTACCACACAAGATTTGAGCAGAAATTGTATCATATGGAAAAATAATGATTTTCAATGATCAGATGTTGTGAGGAAATATAACATACAACTCCCATTTTCATCATCGGCAGTTAATTAAGGATAATTTTATAAAGAGAGAAATAACATCTTCGAAAGCATTTGTATATGAAGGATAGGCTGTGGTCAAATCAACGCGAGAATATAATAGGGTGGTTTCCTATTATTTTTTTATTGCCTATATCGGAAGATTATAACTCCTGGAGTACGTATTTCACGCTTTTAGATTTTTAAATGACGATATCTATTTTTCGCGATTAAATGAAAAGTGAAAATTTTCAAGCCCGCGAAAACGCGACGGGTAAGGAAATCTCTCCGTGTGACGTATTTCTGGTTCCCCCTCCTGCCTTGTGAGGTGACCTTGATCTAGGCTCTGAGCGCTGATAGGACGCAGGATGCTAGAGGGTAGCTGAGTACCTTGATGGCTGGTAGCGCTTGGCTTAAAAAAGGTTTATTAATACCTTATCAAACGAAGAAAACTTTCCGACCTTAGCCAGTTTTAATAGGTGATTATTAAGACATGTTTCCCTGAGCTCTGCGCCTCATGCATGCATTGGTAATCTCAGACGATGTATAACTCCTATCTTCTCCTATAGAAACTAGGTCCCTGTGACGTCACGTGGAGTGGAATCGCATGGGCGCCAATCTGGCCCTTTTCAAATGAGGATAAAAATGGATCATGGCCATTCGTCTAAACCGGCATTTCTAAAACGAAATAATTTGTATATTATGAATACAGTAATGGTGGGTAACAAATCGCAATCAATGCCTTTCGGTTTCTTTGATGAAGGAAACTGTCCTATTTTCTACGGTAAAAGCTTCATAAAAATGCCTTATTTCGGAACATATTACCATCAGAATTCTTTCTGTGCTTAAGTTTCAAATGAGAAAGAAATTTTGATAGGTTTTCACAATTAAGGGTGTTTTATAAAAAGATAAATAAAATCTTCGAAAAAAATTCGTTAAGGAAGGGTATACTGTGGTCAAATTTGCGCGAGAATATAATTTTCTACGGTAAAAGCTTCATAAAAATGCCTTATTTTGGAACGTATTTCCATCAGAATTCTTCCTGTGCTTAGGTTTCAAATGAGAAAGAAATTTTGATCGATTAAATTTATCATTGGAATAACATTAATTTTTTCCATTAAAAATTTCACGAAAATCACATTCATTTCAGTGAAATATCATGAGCATGACCTTTCCTTCACTTCGATGCCGCACAGCCGAACCCCAATCTTTCTCCGATTCGCAGAAATTAAGTGGGACGCGCGTCGGATAGCTTTGGTTTTACGACCCCATCGTCCGGTATTTTGAGAGTCGCAAGTCAACCTTTCTAAAGGAACGTAAGCTTTTTGGATCTCGAAAATTAAATAAAAATAGGAAGAAAGCTGCTAGCAGACTGCTCAACGTGTTAATCTCTTAGAAGACAACGTGGGAAGCAGTGCTGTTGAAGAGTCCCGCCCAGGGTTGGCAACAGAAACTAAACGGAAGTCAAAATCAGTAACATTTCAATATTTACGTTCACGGGAGCGAAATGTAGAAACAAAACGTAACGAATAGGGTAGTTTCCCTCATCAAAGAAAACGAATGGCATTGATTGCGATTCCTTACCCACCATTAGTGCATTCATAATATTCAAATTATTTGGTTTTAGGAATCCCAGTTAAATATAAATGTTTATGATCAATTTTAACCGCATTTGAAAAAGGCCAGATTGTCGCCCGTGCTATGCCACTCCACGTGACGTTACAGGGACCTAGTTTCTATACGAGTGGATAGGAGTTTTACATCGGCTGAGATTACCAATACATGCATGAGGCACAGAGCTCAGGTAAACATCTCTTAATAATCACACATTAAAAATACCTAAAGTTCGGAAAGTTTCCTTTGTTTGACAGGGGAATAATAATCCTTATTTAAGCCAAGCGCTAGCCACCTGCTAGCAGGGTACTCTGCTACCTGCTAGCAGCCTGCGTCGTATCAGCTCTCAAGCCTCGCCCTAAGGTCATCTCACACGCCCACAGCTGGAACCAGAAATACGTCTCACGGATTTTTCCCATCATTCCTTCTTAGCCGTCGCGTTTTCGCGTGCTTAAAATTTTTCACTTTTCTTTTAATCGCGAAAAATAGATATCTTCATTCGAAAATCTAAAATCGTGAAATGCTTACTCCAGGAGTAATAATCTTTCGATTTAGGCAATAAAAAAATAATAGGAAACCACCCTATTTAAACTCGGGGAGCTAAACTCAGGCTCGAAACGTATTCGGAGTCAAAACTGCTTCGGGTCGAAACTAAACTAAAACTCTGGAACGAAACGAAACACATACTATTTATTTGCACCGGAGGAACCACGTGCTTCACCTTCGAACAGTTTAATTTTGACCCACACACACCGAATAAGAAGTATGGTTAAATGAAGTAGAGGTTCGGCCTACCCCCATTGGGCACGCATGGGGCACTCGTATTTTTATCACTAACAGGAGAACGGCGAACGCAAACTGGCCATTCGATTTTTAAGCTCAATGTTTCAACCTCTCTGCACGTATTTAAAACGTAATGTGTCGAAACTATTCCCTCATATCCCCCTCCACGCAACTTCTGGGATCGAAACATAAACAGAGCAGCGGAGTATCGATTAATTTAGTTTCGTTCCCGGGAGTAAAGTTTCGTCCCGGATCGAAACTAAACTTCTTGATGAGTTTCGTTCGGGAACGAAAGTAAACCCAGGCCTCGTTTTTCGTTTCCCTCTGGATCAAAACGAAACATTTCCATTATTCGGGAACGAAACAGTTTAAATAACTTTGGGGTATTATGATAATAAATTAAAGATTAAGGCAAAGTAAATAATTAAAATTGACAATAGTAGCCTGAATATCATTTACGCTTGTTGAACATCAACATTGAACAAGTTTCAAAACTTTCTTCCTCAAAACGGTTGCGTCTATCAGTCAAACTAGATTGCACTGGCTGAAAAACCTCTGTCCATATTGGGTGGAGTGCAACATTACCGAACTCTGTGTTTTTATATAGATGGCGAGGAATATTTTCTTAACATCGCGGAAGTTACCAGGGAAGTAACCTTTCTGGCAGCTGCCGGTGAAAATACAAGTAACCATCTGTGAAGCAGTGGGTAAGACACTAAATTTACGAATTCTGCCACTCAAAAGGCAAACTTGCGGTTTAAATATCATAAAGGCTCCGTCATCGCGCCTACGTCGCATTTAGTCACGTGCATTGCATCAATATCGCATATGCGATTTTCACGTATAACTACTTATGGTCCACGGGGACACATGTGTCACATGACATTCGGACGCTAATTTTATGAAAATAAACGACAAATGCGGAGTATTTCTTTAACTTTACAGGCTAGGTACACAAGAAAAGATACACATAACGTCTTGTTGTAGTTGACTTTCTCAATGATTTGTTATCAACTATCAAATTTCCACTTCAGATAAACAGCATTTCGAGTGAAAGTTCTTAACAATGTGAAGACGTAATATCTAAAGGTTATCACAAAAAGAATTTAAAACTATAAGCCTATTCACAATAGAATTAATTCTTACAATCATATAGCCCTTTTAATTTTTAGAGAATTAAAGAAAATTGGGATATATATATTTACCTTAGACCGTACAAGGTTAATCATTTTGAAATAAGTTTTTAAGCACGATTTAAAGTTTTTTGGTGTGCCAAATGAATTAATTGTATCTTTCTTTCTTTTCAGGTAAGTTAACCGGTGCCCTGAGTGTATGGAGAAAAACTTCCTGTGGAAGGTATTTATGGATGCAGTTGTTCTAATTCGTCTTTAGAAAAGTTATCACTGTAAAAATTATTTATTCCCATACCACGGAAACCAAAGCATATAGATCTTTTGCGTTGGGGGTTTTCACCGAGTTAACTAGTGCACGTGCACTAACAGCAGTGTCCAGGATAGGGGTAACCTACGTGTGCGGGAGTCAAACTCGCGACCTCTTTTTTGGCAAGCTAGGACAGCGGTGAAGCCAGGAATTTCGTTCGGGAGGAGGGGTATAAAACCAGAGGAAAAAATATTGGAGAAAAGGGTACCAAGTAATGGTTTTTTTAAACACGTTTTTAACACTAATTTTAACACTTTTCACAATCGAAAAAAAACTTCATTTTCTTGCAAGAATTCTTTTGCATATGCAGTATTTTTCAATATTTTGTTTTGTTTTATGAGGCAAAGTTAAAGTTTTTTATATTCCGGGGGGGGGGGGGTCTTGACCCCCTCGCTACGTCACTGAGCGAGGACAATAGGGTAGTTTCCTTCACCAAGGAAAACGAAAGACATTTATTGCGATTCGTTACCCACCATTAGTGTATTCATAATATACAAATTATTTGATTTTAGAAATCCCAGTTCAGACTAATGTTAATGGTCAATTTTAACCTCATTTAAAAAATTTCAGATTGGCGCCCATGCGATGCCACTCCACGTGACGTCACAGGGACCTGGTGTCTATACGAGTAGATAGGAGTTTTACATCGTCTGAGATTACCAATGCATTCATGAGGCACAGAGCTCAAGGGAACATCTATTAATAATCACCTTTAAAAATGTCTATGGTCGGAAAGTTATTAAGAAACTCTGCTTCCTGCTAGCAGCCTGCATCGTAGCGGCGCTCATAGCTTAGCACCAAGGTGGCCTCACACGGCGGCAGCTGGAACCAGAATGACGTCGCACGGGCTTTTCCCAGCATTCATACTGAGGCGTCGCGTTTTCGCGCACTTGAAAATTTCACTTCTCAAATCAATTGCTAAAAATGAATGTCGTCATTTAAAAATCAGAAGCGTGAAATAAGTACTCCAAGAGTAGAAGAAATGAAATGACACCACGTCTATGCATTTGCCTCAGAAGGTATTAAGCACCCTCAAAACAGCGTAATATGTCCGGTTATAAGGCAGGATAAGGGTTAGCAGGAACCAGACTACATTCCATTTCCGACCATAAATATGTCCGTATGGTGGGAGGAGGTTATTCCGTGGCCATTAGTAAGACCCGAAACACGCGGTACGAACAGCACCGGAAACTCACGGAAAACCCGGAGAGACGTAAAACGATCGAATTTTTTTTTTTTCAATCCCGAGCGGTTTTCGACCGGGCGCTAAATTGTGCCTTAATAGCGTCATTGGAGTTTTTTTTAGCTCCGCACTTTAGCGCCCGGTGCGGTGAGCGGACAGGTAAGTCTACGGGGGGGAAATAGCGCCGCCCTCGCTTCGGACAATTATCGAGCCCGCTTTCCTCGTTATTTCGAACGCGACGCGTCGTTCGTTCAGTTTTCCGAATCGCGGATGAGGAGGCGATGTAGCGGTTTTGCAGTCGACCGTCGGAAAAGTCTATAAACATGTTCGGGAGCGTAATTAGTGGAAGTGACGGTTCCAAGGGAGGGAGATACCGTCTCATAGGTAACCTTTGACTGACATTAAACATTAAAACATTGTAGCATCGAAAAAGTTTAACCTTGCGTCGTGTGCTACGGAACTGACAGGCTCAGCGAGAGTGTTTATTCATTTCTTTGTGCCAATAGGCGGCAAAGACTCTTTACGCTTAAGTTAGCTTTTTGTTTTGACACGCTTAATGCAGCCTTTAGCTTTCCACATTTATTGCGACTTATGAGTGGCGGATTAGTCAGCATAATTGCCTTAACACACTGTACTATTATGCAGTTCCTCACTTTCTGTTTTATTTAAAATCTTTTGATCTCTAAGTTCCATTTGTAAACTTCTTCATTCAATTTGAAATGGTTTTGTGGAAACCAATTTGTTTATTCAATTGTTGACTGGTGCATGGAAACGGCTGATGTTGTGTGCGAAGTCGAAAATTCCACGTAGACATGCCCAATTTTTAGAGCAAGTCATAAAAGGAGAGGTAAATCGCAAGATCGCGTTGAAGATAAACAACAGAAAAATAAGGTACTTTGCGCTTTGCCAACAGATACTTTATTTCATCTACTGTGATGGCAGCGCCTCCATTGGATTTAATTGACCCTTTTTAGAACTCCATTTTTAATTTTTACTTCGAAATATTATTCGAGGTCCTATTTCGATCGTGGTAAAAGTGATAGAACATTGTATTGTCACCCTGTTTTGAGCTATTCTGAAAATTGAAGCGCTCTAGTTAAAATCAGGAAGTGGTTGAAATTTGAGTAGCAAGATTTTCCCGGATGGGCAAACAAGAAAGCGAGTATTATAAAACGTTGTAAAAACACAAGGTTTCGAATCTTTCATCACAAAAATTACAACGTACGCATCTAGTTAATCTCTTCTTTTCATTAAATGTATTTAAGTGATTACTTTTTATGTCGCGTTCAGCGATTTTGTAGATAATTACGAGACATTGGACATAATTACGATTAATCTAAGTGTGATAGGCATTGTTTATGTTAATCTTTATTCTTAATCAATAATATTACAAACTGATCAACAATCGTTGCTCTCAACAATCAAATCAAATATCATCCTGGAATACATAGATGCAAATGGCGCAAAGCAGTTGTTCGATTTTTTTACAGTGTTCCTCCAACTTTTACAATCTGAAAAAAATTAGGGCTATTCTTTGATGTAGGGGTAACAACGTATATTTTTTTGGCGTGCCTATTGTTTCCTAAAATTTTAAATTTAATTTTGAAAATTTCAAACTTATGCAAAAGTATAGTTTTCGATCAAAAATTTTAGAAGAAAAATGAGGATGGTAGAACGTAGTGTATATACATTTTAAAATCAAGAAAAAGATTTTGCAAAAATAAAAACTGGAGATATGGTTAAAAAACGAAAAATCGTGTTTCAATTTTTTTTTGGGTTTAATTTCCATTGTACCTAACGATGGAAATTTGAGTAAACATTATTTAGGGTATATTTTAAGTGCATATTTTTTATTTTAAAACATCTGGGGGCACTTTTCACCGTCTTAACCGGCTAGACCCTTTTTATGATCAGAGTGTGACTGTATGCCCACCCTGTATTTTGGCAAACGTATAATTTTACACTCCCGATTGATTTACGTGAAACAAGTTCGGCAAAACCGTTGACGGCAGCGGAAACAGTATTGCTTCGCGTTTTGAAGCGGTTTGAGCTACCGATGAAAAACAACTGAGTCCCCCTGATGATATACAGCGACATCACGGCGTTGGCTATGCGTCACGGAATCGAGAAAAATTGGTCAGCACCGGCAGTCAACTAAATCAGCGAAACGAAAAAAGAAAAACAAATGAAGGACAGAAAAAAAACACGCGCAAAATAATAAAACAAAACGCTGGCGACGGATCCGAAACCGATTAGGTTTTTTTTTCATCTCGCACAATCGACGACGCCAAATGAGGAACGGTCGCGAGGAGACGTAAATTCTAAACTTTTGCAAAAACAAAACACTGACGCAGTAACGCGTTGGTTTTACGAAACGGGGGGGAGGGAGAAAAAAAACATTTGAACGACGAAGCGCGTTGCGGAGGAGATGGAGAGGTAATAAATACGATCAAAATGATGGTTCGTCAATCTTCAATTGTTTTTTTGTTTTTGTTTTTATGTTTCCATTCACTCCCCTGTTTGAGCGTAAAAATAAAAGTTGACTGACGACCGGCGCATTCCATCAATCAAATTGTTTCTTCGGCGCGTAAAGTTAAAAGTGATGATGATTTACGCTTAAGAGCGATAGTGATTAGAAGTAAAATATAGTGATTGCGTAAAAATAGGTAATTAATGCAGAAAGGTGGAGTAATCATTGAAATTAGTCATGAATTTATTGCGACGTCGAAGTTTTAGAAGTCGACTCTAAGCGGAAATTTAAGAAAAAAAGGCAACAGTTATATGTGGAATGCTAGCTAACGCTCCCTTGGGGGGGGGGGGGCTCTGACCCCCCAGATCCTGTCATTTACCCTTAAAGGTCCACGGGACATGTCCCAAATTTTTTAAATACTCTCAAAATTAAATAGAAAGATGTATGATTGTAAGAATAGGGTGGTTTCCTAATATTTTTTATTGACTAAATCGAAAGATTATTACTCCTGGAGTAAGCATTTCACGATTTTAGATTTTCGAATGACGATATCTATTTTTCGGGATTAAATGAAAAGTGAAAAATTTCAAGCGCGCGAAAACGCGACGGGTAAATAGGAATGATGGGAAATGTCCGTGTGACGTATTTCTGGTTCCATCTGTCGGCGTGTGAGGTGACCTTGGGGCGAGGCTTGAGCGCTGATACGACGCAAGATGCTAGCAGGTAGCAAAGTACCCTGCTATCAGGTAGCGCTTGGCTTAAATAAGGATTATTAATACCTTATCAAACGAAGAAAACTTTCCGACCTTAGCCAGTTTTAATAGGTGATTATTAAGATATGTTTCCCTGAGCTCTGTGCCTCATGCATGCATTGGTAATCTCAGACGATGTGAAAATGCTATCTACTATGAAACTAGGTCCCTGTGACGTCACGTGGAGTGGCATCGCATGGGCGCCAATCTGGCCTTTTTCAAATGAGGTAAAAATTGACCGTGGCCATTCGTCTAAACTGGGATTTGTAAAACGAGCTAATTTGTATATTATGAATACACTAATGGTGGGCAAGGAATCGCAATAAATGCATTTCCTTTTCTTTGATGAAGGAAACTACCCTATTGGTTCTATTGATGAATAGGCCTCTGGCTTCTAGTTTTAAATTATTTTTAGATATACTTTAGTTGTTGTAGTTTTCACAGAGTGAATAGCCTTCACTTGAAATGCTATATACGAAGTGGAAATGTGATAGTTTATAACAAATCAATTAGAAGGTCAATTATAACAGGGTTTTCGGTTTATACCTTATGTGTACCTAGGCTGCGTAGCTAGTACGAAAAACTCCGAATTTGTGCTTTAATTTTTCCAAAAATTAGTGTTTTAATGTAATGGGACACACACATGTCCCTATGGACCATAATGGGACCGAGGTTATGTATTATTTTACGAGCCAAACGATATCTCTGAAACTAATAAAGATATCGCATTCGTATAAATATTGCGAGTAACAGCAATAAATGTGGTGCCAAGTGAAATGTGTACGTCTTCAAATTCAATACATGACCATCCTATCTTTTCTACGTTTTAACATCGGAACTTAACTACAGAGTATTTAACGTAATTTACTTTTAAATCCCAAATAATTTCGTATTTTTATGAGAAGAAAACAACGACTAATTAGGTTCAAAGTGACGTTCAAAACTTCTCCTCTATTATAGGTTTTAGCATTCTCAATTAACTACGAAATATGTTACATATTATGAACTTAATTTCCATATTTTTACTTATTCTTAGGAAATTACCAGGGAAAAGGGATGAATAATGTGCCAACCTTCTTCTATATTTTAGGTGTTAGCGTCGTGAGATAAATACGGAATATGTGACGTAATAAACTCTTAATTTCCAAATTTATACTTATTCTTAGGAAATTCCCACGTAACGGGGATGGATAATGTGCCAAGTGACTTGTTGGCGTCTTCAAATTTAATACATTACCATCCTCTATATTCTACATTTGAACATCGTGAAGAAACTAAAAAATACTGAACGTAATATACTTTTAAATTACAAATTATTAGGCAATCATCGGAAAATTCCAAGGTAACAACGATAAGTATAGTGCTAAGTGTTGTGTTTACTTGTTTAAAGTCAATATAATAGCTTCCTTTGTGCCCAACCATTGGACATCGTGGATAAACAACGACTTATTTGACATATTTTACCCTTCAATTCAAAATTAATAGGTATTTTACAGAAATTCCTAACGATGTGATAAGTGACGTGTTCTCTTATTATTAAATTCAATAGAATACCTTCCTCTGTGTCCAACTATTTAACTTCGTGATTGAACTACCGGTGAAAAAAAAACCCGTAGAGCTCAGAGAAATTTTAGAATTAAAATCCATTTTACTTAATTGGATTTATATTACTTATAGAATAGTGTAAGGATTAATAAAATATCCCTCAAGAAGCCGTAAAACTCACCAATTTCATGCATTTATCGTAAAATTCCTCAATTTATTAATCTCGCACCTACCGCTTATCCTGGTGGGTATTCCATATCCCCACACACGACGCTATTAGTTGCGCCTAAACCCCCCCCCCCAGCCTTAATTTCTAGCTATGCCCCTGTGAACAATGACTTATGTGGTGTATTTTACCTCTAAATTCTAAATTATTAGGTATTTTACAGAAATTTCTACGTAACAGCTCTTAATAATGTGGTAAGTGACGTGTTTACATCTTTAAATTCAATATAATTCCTTCCTCTCTGTACAACCATTTAACATCGTGGATAAAAAACGACTTATGTGACGTATTTTATTCCCGAATTCTAAATTATTACGTATTTTAGAGAAATTCCTATGTAACTAAGCTAAATAAAGTGCTAAGTGAAGTTTTTAGCCCTTCAAATTCAACGTAGTACCTCCGTCTATAGTCTACGTGTTAATGTTTCGTCAGGAAGTTGTACATTGCAGTGGAGAAAATAGTATTTACCAACCCATCGACAGTTACGAGAAAAAAAAGACGAACGGGAAGCGATAACGGAGCAATCCTGCATTGAAATTGACTCTGCCCGGAAGCATAATGACTGCGGCCAGCGTTGTTGCTCTGTTTAACTGCCCGCGGGGAAAAACGTAATGAACGACGAATTTGACATCTTATTCCCGCGGATCCACGTGCTATATCTTCCTGAATAACCCGTAAAACCCGCTCGAAAAAAGGTATAAATCAATAAAAAAAAACAAAAACAACACGTTATTTTATTTATTGCCGCCAATAATGTTTGGAATCGGTAGGGGATAGGGAAATACTCTTTCAGCTGAGCCATCCATATGGGCATCGAAACAGCCGCGATGACACCGTCGCTTGGTGGGAGGGCGCGGAACCGGAAGGAAACAAATGACTACACGAGAGCGTCACCCGCGAGATCGATTCGTTCGCGAACAGGAATGAAAAAAAGAAAACAATTGAAAAAATAAATGGCGCACCACGTACGATCGGATCACACACAATTTCGAACCATTTTAACAAGTCGATTCCTGCCTTTGGAGTGAATATATTTTGCGGTGACGTAATAAACTTTTTCGACCCCTTGGAAGCGGGTTTAAATTTCGAATGGGTTCATCACTGTTGCCGGTGTTACCATTGAATTGAAAAACTGTTACTTGATCATGAATTAGTAATTGAAATCACAAACATTCGTAGCGTAGCGTCAATTAAAAAAAACCACGTTGTGCTTTTTCGTGACGTAATTGACTTTTTTATCCTTGAGAAACTATTTGATAATTGGAAATAGTGCATAAATATGGCACGAGTGTCCTCGAAAAAAAATCAACAACAAATTAATGCCAGTTTATATGAAAAAGTCTTCCAGCTACTTTGCATTCAGTAGTATAGTCTACGAAAGTCTAGGGGCGCAGCCAGGAATTAAGGGTGGGGGGTTTAGGTGCAACTAATACCGCGGTGTGTGCGGTATGGAATACCCCCCGGGATAAGCGGCAGGTGCGAGATTAATACATTAAGGAATTTTAAGATAAATGGTTCAAAATGGTGATTTTTACGGCTTTCTGAGGTATATTTTATTAACCCATTAATCCCCAGCGTTGCGTTAACGCAACATTATTGAATCCTAATTCTCATAACAATTTTCTACTTCAGAATAATTTTTTCTTCGATTTACTGACTTTTTTTGAAGTATCTGTAGTTCTAATATTGTCATTTCCACCAACATTTTCATTCATATTATTGTATTTTTATGACTGATGGCGTTTGGCATAAAAATCGATGCGCACATACGAGACACCCTAAGAAAAATGACATATCGCAGCATGTCCGTTGAAAGGCAGAATGGGGAATTTCCTCCGAAGGAATACTGATAACTCCCGGCGAAGATGTCGAGTGTGCAAATCGAGATAAAAAATAAAAGATGTAACCTAAGTTTTTAAAAATTACTTTTTTGTATTTATTTAACCGGAGTTGCGTATACGCAGCATTGTGAAAATCATATAATGCGATGAAAACATTTTTTTTCAAAAATTCATCTTAATTTGGCCAAAATAAATTGGAAAATGCTAATTTAGGCTCGATATGAGAGTATTTGTAGCTATAATTAAGGTATCGACACGACCTGACGGACGACACTGATTGTTTATTTACCTTGAGCCGTTGCCCTAACAATGCGCCCGAAAATTATCGGACGTCTTTTCTTAGTTTCATAGTTAGTTCCCATTACATAACCAGAGTGGAAAATTGGCGCTGCGTCATCATGTACATCATTTATGAGTTGTTGACGACGGAATCACCCCCTACCATTTATGTAGATTCGACTGAGAAAGGCATGTAGGGGCCTCTTGTTATGTCGGAATGAATATTTAGGGTCGACTTAGAATACGGGTCTAAGGGCCCGTATAGTATAGTATAGTATAGTATAGTATATACTCTCAGTTCAGATAATCTTTTGTACCATTAAAAAGATAAAGAGGAAGAATAAAGAAGTTTTAAAAAACATTAACACTAGAATGCCGAAGGGTGTCATTTTGACACCCTCCGCGAACATTTTTTTAAAGCTGGCCTTTAAAAAGTGTTGTAGAATGAATTATTTCGTGACTTTTAATCATTTTTAAGGCTCTATAAGACGACTGTGTTAGGGACACCCCCTCTCTTTTTTCCGGCCTAAAAATCAAATTTACCTTGGATGCCGGAGGGAGTCATTTTGACACCCATTATATTTTATCATTTCTTCGTTCAGTTTAGGTACTTCTTGGGATGCAGTTTGATTATTACTAGCCAAATCAGTATTTTAGAATAGCACACCTTCATGATTGTTTTATGTTTTACATAAATTCAATAAATATTATATGTATATAATTTTTTCGAAAATTTATTAGTTCGTGAGATAAGTATATTCCGCTCTATTTTACGAATGGTTTTCCTTGAAACCAGCCAAATTTTGCCGCGACGACACTTATTTTATTATGCAATACACACTTTTATATACACTACACACGTCGACACACAAAAAACATTATTTTTTTGAAAATATTCAGGAACCAAAAACAAGTATTACAATGAAGATGACGCTTTAACACTAACGATTAAGAAAAGAATTATCTGCAACATAACACGGCTATATAAACATGGGTGTCATAATGACACCATCCCGGCATTCTTGGGGTATGCCAAATTCCCTGCATTCTAGTGTTAAGAGATAGGCGTGTGGATTTAATTAATTCTAGGAATGGAATAAAGTTCAATTTTAAAGAAAAGAATTGAATTCCTTCTTACAAGGGAACCTCTCACCTATACTTCTAGGAACTACATGAAATTGCGCTGGGAACAAGCCGATGTAAACCAGGCTGTAGTGTGAGTCATTCCCATGCAAAAATCCGCACTATTATCCTCGCAAAAAAGGTGGAACGCTGGACTTTAAGCATTTGTGTAATATCTTGCCGACACTCCATAAGGAATTATCATATATATTTCTACTCATTGGTCATTCGACTACAACAATGATTTATTAAACATTGTTCAAACGTAAACATTTAGCTTCTAGGGTCCAAAGAGTAAGGAAGAACACAGAAAAAATGCAATAGGGCGGTATCAAATTATTAATTGGGTGAAAAGAAACTTAATTTTATCGCTACGATACGATATTATGTAGGGTCGGCTAAGAATACAGATCATTGATAGTCTTTGGATATATTGACATTTGCCCAACAATTTGAGTACTTCCTTCTCCATAAACTGATTAAAAATAGTAGCCAAACGCATTGAAACTAACATTTCAGTAATTAACAGTTATTTGCTCTCGTATTTCACCGTAAAAATGGTCGGAATGACAAAATTGCGGTTGGAAACGTTCTGTCTCTGTTTCATAGTCGTAAAAGCGACAGGTAATACGAGCTATCTTCAGCGCAATAAGCAATAAATCTGGTGAAGTGACGTTAATGTTCGAAATAATTCATTATCCTACCCCATTCACTATCGAAAGGGAGAAAAATAATCGAATAATTATGATTCATATCGATCGGTTGCTATTATTTTCGATCGTGATTATCACCCATATCCCATTTTGAAGGTTTAACATAAAAATCGAAACCAGACGTGCGAAAAATAGATAGTGCACTTATAATTGACTGCGAAAAACAGCAAAAGTCATAAAGTTATTCGAATTTTCAAATAGTGGATAACCCAATGTTTAATATTTTGGCAAACTTAATATTCACTATATTGTTGAAAGGCGCAACAAAACTAATTTCTAAGTTAAGTTAAAAAGAAGAACTTTGTGCTTTCACATTCATATTTATTCACGGCCATGGTTTCAACGTTAGACGTAATCATCACGTGATGATGACGTCTAACGTTGATGATGATAACGATGATGACGTCTAACGATGATGACGTTTAACGTTGAAACCATGGTCGTGAATAAATATTAATGTAAAAGCACAAAGTTCTTCTTTTTAATTTAATTATAAATCGCTTTCACCAAGTTACGCCTCAATCAATCATTTAATTGCGCAGTTGTGGCAAGATAAATTTAAATCACTTTCTTTACGAGTTGTATGCACCAACGTTTTTACCACAATAATATATAACTGAAAATATTGTTAAAAATATTTCGCTGTTCTGAAGTGCTGGAAAAATAGTACTTATAAACAATTAGCTTTATACTTTCACTGCGATGATTCATGCGAAAAAAATGTATATTTGTCATTCCAATTTTTCGGAAGGATATTATATTATATATAGAAGGATATTATCGGTGACAATAATAAAGAGAGAAGTAAATTATAATGAAGTATTTTGAATTTTTCCTGCGGATGGAGTTATTCTCGGGTGTTACAGCGGATTACAATGTACATAATTGCCACAGTTCCGTTAAAATACTCTAATCGAAAACTAAGAAATAATGGACAGGGGAGTTCTTTCGGCAATTAACCTAACGATATGTCTGAAAAAGGCAAATTTTGATATTGTAACCCGGCTTGAACATGTGAAGAATTTTGTTTTCAAATATTGGAGTGGCAAATATACTCTTCTAGGATAAATAAAATTATTTATAAGTACTATTTTTCCTGCACTTTAGAACAGCGAAATATTTTCAACAATATTTTCAGTTGTACAATATTGTAGTGAAAAGTTAGTGCATACAACTCGTAAAGAAAGTGATTTAAAACCCAATTTATCAGTTGTGAAATTTTAAGTTGTACATTTTAGATATTAGATATTTTCTGTGCAATTATATTCTGTACTAATCGGTGCGGCAATGTAGCGAAAAGGCTGAAAAATCCAATGCTTTATTATCACCAGGATAAAACCCGTGAAGAATTTTTGTGTAGGCAATTTTAAAGGTGTACATTTAAAATTATGTATCACCTGAATTGTAGTTTACCCTGTCTAATCAGTGTAGAACTCGAACGAAAAGTCAGAAAAAAGAATTTGGAAATTTTAACCCGGAAAAAGCCCGTGAAGATTTTTTCCAAAATAAAATTTTAAGTGGTGTATTTTTAATATTATTTATTACCTGAAAAATAACTTACTCTCAATTACTCTGCGTAATAATTTAACGAGAAGTCAGAAAGAAAATATTTTTGTTGTTACCTGACAAATAGCCTTAGAGAATTAATCTGTTCGGAAATATTAAGATCTATATTTTAAATATTTGATATTTTCTGCAAATTGCCCTGTATTAATGGTCTAGTATTATAATAAAAGGCTAAGAAAAGCCTATGTTTTTTTTAACCCGGAGAAAACTCATGAAGAATCTGCGTGTAGGGAATTATTAAATTGTATGTTTGAAAAACTAAATATCACCTGAATTATACTTGCACTTGTACTAATCTCTTAACATTCGAACGAAAAGTATGAAAAAACAAAATTTTGAAGTTTTAACCCGGAGAAAGCCCATGAAGATTCTATCTATACTGAAATTTTAAGTAATGTATTTTTAATGTTAGCAATGACTTGAAAAATAACTTACACTGGATTAATATCCGTAATAATCTAACGAGAAGTCAGAAAGATAATATTTTGAGTTTTTATCCTGTGTAAAACCGTGAATAATTTGCCTATGGTTAACTTTTAAGTTATCTAATTTAAATATTATCCATTAGCGGAAATACATCTTACGCTGTTCTAATCTGTGTAATAATCAAAAGAAAAGTCTCAATGAAAAAAAAAAGAATGTAGCCCGGTGGAAAACAGTGATTTTTTAAAATCTCTTTTGAAATTTGAACTTATATATTTTAAATATTTGCTATCACATGAAATATTAATATCGCATCCTGTAATATTATGTGTAGTAATCTGACGGTAAGTGGGAAAATTAAGAACATTTTTAGACCGTAAAGCGGTGGAAATTTTTTTTGTATTTATAAATCTTCAGCTAAAGTTCTAGCTGTGCGTTTTAAATATAAAGTATGAACTAAAATACACCGTAACCTTTATTAAATTGTTTTTTAACATATTTTATGTTTAATAAATGTCCCACCGCGTAAAATATATATCGTATCCTATAATAATGTGTGTAGTAATCTTACGGAAAGTGTTAAAATGAAGAAAGTTTTTTATATTGTAACGCGGTGAAATTTTTTAAACTATAAATCTTAAGCTGAAGTTATAGTTGTATGTTTTAAATGTAAGCTATGAACTTTAATATACCTTAACCTATGTTAAATTGTTTTTTAAACATATTTTATATTTAATATATGTGCCACGCCTAAAATATATACCGTATCCTTTAAAAATGTGTTTAGTAATCTTACGGTAATTGTTAAAATGAAGAAAAGTTTTTATATTGTAACGCAGTGAAAAAAATTGTACTTATTTTAAGCTAAAGTTATAGTTGTTTGTTTTAAATATAGGCTATGAACTTAAATATACCTTAACTTATATTAAATTGTTTTTTTAAACATATTGTATATTTAATATATGTACCACCGCCTAAAATATGTAACGTATCCTGTAATAATGTATGTAGTAACTCTATTTTTTATGTTTTAAATATAAGACATGAACTGAAATATACTTTACCCTGTAGTAATCTCTGCAGAAAGCCGTGGGAAACAATGCTTATATCCCAGAAACATAATCAGAAGTCGTTCGGAAGCACTATTTTTTGTAACGCGGAATAGCTTTCGTTCGGGATTCCCGATGGGAAGCTTTTACCGCTACCTCATGTATACTTGCGCCGCTCTCATTGTGGGTGTTGGGGGAGGGGGAGTACGAGGTTTTATGCAGGTAACTGCCGACAAAACACCATCAGAAGTCATTACTTCCCGCTTTGGGTCCCTTTTAGGCCCTCATTGTCGACGTTATTAGGTTCCAATGAGGGTGGGGGGGTGTCCGGCGTCGGCGGCGCATTACGTATTGCTTTTCGATCTTTTTAATTCCCGAGTCTGATGGCTAGGTGGGGTAGGTGTGTAATGCAGGGCCTTTACGTTATGGCGAGATTTTCCGTATTAACTGGGGGGGGGGGGGGAGGGGAGAGTCCCATCGGTGCGATGTGTAGGCAATTACTCAAGCATATATAGGAGGGGGGGGCCTCCGAATTAATCTGCAATTTATGGGTCTTTATATTCCGCGGAATAAATTGAATAACGGCGTGCGAAAAATGTCGGATATATATATCCGTATATAGCGTACCGATTGAGAGGATATAACTCCGTGTTACCCCCCTTACCTCGGCGATGATGATGGTATAAACAAGAAGAAAAAAAGGAAACATTTGAAGTGTGTTTAAACGAAAAAAATAAAAGAGGAACGATTTTTTTGATTGTAGTCGATGATACGTTAATTTTTCGTCGCCATGATCTCGTTCACAAGCTGGTGATGCAAAGGAAAAAAAACAAAAGGCGGTCGAAATTAAAACGGTAAGGAAGTTCGATACATCGGATTTGATTGCGACAATATTTCCGAGTGTGCGAAAACGCGGTTCTCGCCACTTATTTGTTTTTTTCTGTATATTTTCGTTCCTCTTTTGTTAGCATTTGTCCAAGTCGATTTTTCATTCTTTCGATGATTGTTTGGCGGCGTATTTCGTTCCGGTTTTGTTTTTTTTTACCCCTCTCGCGAGTTCTTTTAGGGCTAATATAAGGAAGTTAACGCGTATCACCTGTGTCCGTGTATATTAATCATCCGATGTCTACCTGACGTTTTAATATTATCGACTGGAGATTGGCCACCGATTCTGAAACACATATCCTAACTCCAATATGATGATTACTCTTCCTGAAATACGTAATACCAACTGCGTCCATAAAAAAACTATATTAACACTTTGAGTGCCGGCCGCTAATGTAAAGCCCTTCTGAAAAATCCAGCCATTTTTTACTAAATTCGCCAATTTTTTAAAAACATTATCATCAAAAATACATATTTATATGGATGTTTATTTCAATAAAAATGGACTTTTTTCTTCTTACTGGATGAGTTGGGTAACATTTATTCCCAACTTTTAAATATATATTTTTTAATAATGAAAACCTGCTGCTGTTTTTGAAAAATAAAAAAAATTGCAGCAAATGATGTACCGCCAGAAAATGCATACTATTTTTTTATCACGCTCAATTTGAGCAATTGAAACATGGAAATCATACAAAAGCATTGTTGCAAGCAAATCATTCAAAATCCTGGATGACGAAAAGGATCACTGCACCATCAACGAACGTTTATTTCCTCCAAAGAATTTTTGCACAAAGGAGGCTGAGATAAGGGTGCCGGTAGCTGCAGAGGACTTTTCGTCCTCAAGACATTTAAAAGAACTCTTTTTTCCATCGAAAATTTCTTTTTTGAATTAACAGCACCACTAAGCAGTAAACTTGAAAAGTAACACGGGAGAAATATTACAGCTTCTCGCAAACAAATTCAATAAAATAGATTGACGTAATATTACGTCCATGGCAATCCTCAGAGGGATTAGCAGGACGTAATATTACGTCCATGGTAGGCAAAGTGTGAACCCTCAACCATTGACATGCAATTCTTGTTACATTGCCAGTCTGGGAGACCGCAATAAAACGCAAATTCATAAAACGTTGCAAGGACATTTTCATTGCTTACTTTAATGTTTCTTTGACTCCTCAACTTTTATTAAACTTATATTCAATATTATGCATTCGAAATGCGAACCAAACTTTTCTGTAAAAATTGTCATTTGAAACGGGATCAAAAAACTGATATCAAAACACTTGAGTTGTTTTTATCATCGTACTTTTTCAAATTGAGTACTTAATTATCCACGTTATGCAACTAAAAATGCTTCCTTACTGATTATTAATTATTATTATTCTTGAAAAATCACTAGGAATATGTTTTGACAACTTTTTGAATTATTTCCACCAGCAATACGTTTATTGGTTCTTCCAATTAAGTGACGTGAGGTCTCGTAGACCGCTACTAAAATTCAGTTGCGAATTTTTATTCATTTATTTATTTAGTTAATCGAAAAACAGCACGAGGCCAATTACAGCGGACCTGAGAAACAATTTCATAATATTAAGCAACGTAACCAACAATAACAAAAATATTTAACAGTATTTACAAATAAATAACAGAAATACATAGTGGAAATTTTCAGAAATAAATAATGGAAACGTTAAATTTTAAGAGTGCTATGTCCTTATTATACAAAATTAGGACGCTAACGAGGATTATAGATATTATGTGATAACAATTTTGAAAATATTCTTAATTTTAGAAACGCAGTGGTCTCTCAGACCGCACGTCACCGGTTAAGGGTTCGCTTTCAAAATATTACGAATTAACTCCTTGTTCATTTTCCGCGATGGTGAGTGGAGCTTTAATTAACTTTATGAAATAAGAATCGATTCATCGGCTCGGCTTCATTTTTATGAAATATTAATCTACTTTCAGTATTCAATATAAACTACTTTCAGATTCCCTGCGAAATCAAATTCTAAGGTCTTGATTCATTCACTAAACGTTGGTGTTTCCACATTAGTAATTAATCTCTTATCGCTCTGTTTTCTGAGTGGGAAATCTCGAGAATCGTCGTTAATAAATGAATTTGTTATTTATTTTATTTTATTCCCAAACCTCCGAATACAATTCTCATAGGCCATTTTAAATCGGGGTATTCAACAAATTCAACAATGAAACAAATACGAACAACCATGCCCAGGATAAGGGGAACTTACCCAGGTGGGAATCGAACCCGCAACCTCATGTTTGGCAGGCGAAGACTTTACCCCGCCGCCACCGAGGCCGGCAAGTAAAGTTACAAATTTGTAAGGGTAAAGGTATGAAGCCATTTTAAAGGTATAAAGTTATGTATTAGAGGCGTTCATATTCCCTGCGAAATCAAATTCTAAGTTCTTGTTTGAAATCACAATTTAAATCCTATAGTGTGGAATATATCGTTCAATAATAAGTAATAATTGAGTAGTGAAATTAACTTTTTATGTATTCATATTTTGTATTATAAAAGGAGAAAAATTTCGTAAAATTATGCAGTTATGATTAAAAATATAATTTAACTGGTTTGTAAGTATTCTGTCCTGCATGGCTCAATTGGTTTCAATGCGTGTTCGCCAAATTTGGTTGGGTGGTATTTAGCATATGATGTCATGGTTATGTATGGTAAAAAAGTTTAATTTCAATAATTGTTCCTATGTTTAACTTCCAATTTCTTGAAAATTTTCAAGAAACTTACGTATAATTCTTGTATTCCCCTCAATATTTGGTTAAACCTTCATATGTTTTCCTTAATAATTACGAGTCTGACGTATTTAAAACCCTTTGATACATTGTGAATAACATTTGAACGTGTTAGTAACGGCCATTAACAAACAAAATTGACTCAGATACACAAAATTTTATGTCACAGCAATTTTATTACTTTGTTTTTTTTTATATTTCAAATCTATTAAAAAATATTGGATATTTTTTCACTGTAAAATTAATTTTTAATACTTTACCAGCTTTTTTATTTGTTGTACATTTCATCTTTTCATTCAAACGGAAAATTCCAAAACTTCGGGCATATATTTTTTAATGTAAATTATATAAATCGAAGTAGCTCTTATTTTAGCATAAACAAAATGGCAAGGTCGCAAGAAATGTAATAAAAGCTATAATAAGTGATGGTAGTTTATACATCTACTTACTACCCCCGCAAGCCGCCTAAAAATGCGAGTGGCAGGGGGTGTTAGGACACCAGCCGTCCTTGCATAAAAAACAAATGCCCAAACAAGATTACAACTAGCATTTATTAATGTTTTTTAAGTACACCGGCATAAATCATTAGATCCTCCTTGAAACCCCACTGATTAAACGTGGAAACTCTTTTCTGAATTTTGTTTTAAGGGAGACGATAAATTTAGATCATCTTGAATAGAATCATGAAAAATAAACGAGCAAAAATGATAAGGTTCACTAACTCTTGGTTTTCTTTGTGGTATTCCATTATAATTTTTTCCTGGATGTACACAATTACTTATATCACTTATTTTTTATAAGAGGGCCACCCGGGTTTCAATGAATAATCATCATCATCAGGCACAAATCATGATTTGTTAATCTTATTACTGTTACCTAGTTGCTTGATTAATTTTAAAACGGACGCCAGAAGAGGGGAAAAGGATGGGTAGAGATATTCATTAAATTAGAGTACTGTCTTGACTTTCGATAATTTTTAACATTTCTAACTGTTCCCTAGAGTCTAGTTCACGGCGGTCATTGAAAACATTTAAAATATTCATTTTAAAATCGCTTATATGGCCGTTACATATTAAGTGTTTAGCAAAATTACTTTTTTCATCTTTGTTACATTTGTAAGCACTTACATGTTCTTTCTTCCTGATTTCAAAACCTCTTCCTGTCCGCCCCACGTATACACCATTGCAATCGCTGCATTTCAATGAATACACTCCACATCTATCCATTCGGGGTATCTGATCCTTACATTTAACGATCAGTCTCCTTAGAGTGGCATGAGGTTTAAAAGCCAAGCGGAATTTGTCCTTGGGTAAATTATGAGCCATTTTCGGAGAAAGTGCATCGAGGTACGTCACTGTGCACCACCGATTTTTTTTATCCTCGTCCGCCGAAAACATTTGGTCGATAGCCAATCTACTCTGTTTTTTGCGCTCTTATAAAAAATAAGTGGAATAAGTACCTGCGTACATCCAGGAAAAACTGTTAATGATCAAGTTATCCAGCGAAGCTCTCCGATTGGTGTAGCCGTATCCATGGGAACGATAGCGCCAACCAATCGGCCGGGAGAGAGGTCTGGACTCACCGTTTATAACTCAGGAAAGTTCACGTGTCTCATTAAGACGAGCCTTTTGTGCGAAATGCGTTTTTGCGAACCGCAGATATATCCCACTCCGTGTATATTGCGATTTGCGTCCGGCGAGGGAGTTGTATTGTTCGACCGTTTCCATTTCGACAAATATATCTCTCACGTCGCGCCTTCCCTAACACCACGGGACACTAACACTTCGCGCGCGCGCGGGAAACAAATGGTATATCGAAAGCGCAAAGGGAAAGATACTCCGGCGTCCTCGATTAAAACCGGAGTGGCGTAATGAAGGAACCATAATGGCGGATGGAAATCCTATTGGCGGCCATCTTGTTTTTTTGGCGGGACGAACTCATTGTGCGATTAAATTCTCAAAAATGCCTTTATTCTCACGACTGTTTAAATATCTGCGGTATTATCTTCAGGTTTCATTGTAGCCTGTATTATATTCTACTAATGTCTACTGTATATGTTCCACTACAGATAATTTAGTGACAATTGTGTTTTACTTGAAGAATCTATATGCTGTAAAATTCCCAAGAAAATGCTTTATTTTCCATTACCGTTTCAGTACATTTTGTATTTGTATTAATGTTTCATGGCTACTTTTATAACATTTTTCATTATATTTGTATAGATCCCTGAATAAATCACAATGCCTGTTGAAATCCGACAATTCTTTTGATACTAATGTGTTGAAATCTACGAGATTAATCCTAAAAATAATTTTATATATTTTACTATCCAACTTATCTATCCTTAAGGATTCTATCGATGAAGGTTGGTTTCCAGGGAGAATAGAAAATGTATTCTGGCAGCCCTATCATGGACTTTCTCGTAAATTCAGAGTGATGCCTACTGCTTTTCATGTCAACTATATATACTATTCTCTTCATCACTCTTCCTCTGTACAGAACACTATTCTTTTTAACACTATTTTCAACAAGTTGAAGGGACTGGTTCTTGGTAAAATAATTCATCTTACACACACCTCTATACTTACCAGTGAGGAGAAAATATATAACAGGTATAGGGGGAAGGACAAAGTGAAGATGAAGTTACGCTTAAGTATTTTATATACGCTTATTCCGTTCGTTCTGTGCCTCATGCATGAGTTGGAAATCTTACAAGATGTAAAACTCCTGAATACTTCTTGTCTCGTCTTTCTGTAAACCCTGCTTGGCGCCTATTTTGTGGAGGTTTTCCCTAACGTCGAGATCTTTGAAGACCCGTTTCCACGGGCTGGCGGGAGTGTAGCCGTCTCCAGGATTGAAGTTCTTGTGTGTTTTGGCGATATCAATTGCCCGCTGATGATCCTTCTGTTACAGTGGCCTTCTTTATTCAATAGCGAGGACTTTTCGAAGTCAATACTGTGGTTCGGTCCACTACATTGGTGTTACGCCACCGCTGACTGGGTGAATAGGGTATTTTCCTTCATAAAACAAAACGAAAGGCATTGATTGCGATTCGTTACCCACCAATAGTGTATTCGTAATATACAAATTATTTGGTTTTAGAAATCCCAGTTTATACGAATGTTAATGGTGTATTCTAACATCATTTGTAAAAGGCCAGATGGCGCCCATGCGATGCCACTCCACGTGACATCACAGGGACCTAGGATAGTAGATAGGAGATTTATATCGTCTTAGACGACCATTGCATCCATGAGGTTCAGAGCCCAGGGAAACATCTCTTAATATTCACCTATTAAAATTGCCTATTGTGGGAAAGTTTCCTCGGTTTGATAATGTGTTAATAATCCTTATTTAAGCCAAGCGCTACCTTCTAGCTGGATACTCTTCTACTTGGTAGCAACCTGCATCGTAGCGGCACTCATAGCCTTGCACCAAGGTGGTCTCACACGGCGGCAGCCAGAACCAGAATGCAGTCACACGGGCTTTTCCCAGCATTCATACTTAGCCGTCGCGTTTTCGCGCGCTTGAAATTTTTCACTTTTCATTAAATCGCGAAAAATATATGCCGTCATTTAAAAATCTAAAAGCGTGAAATATGTGCTCCAGTATTAATAATCTTTCGATTTTGTTAATATAAAATAATAGGAAACTACCCTATTACGTGCGTTTTGTAATAACGTAAAGATTAAATAGGACGAGCGGAATTGTATCGAATCAAACTCGAGATATCGATCGAGGTCGCTCGAGATACCGATCGAACTCGAGATATCGATCCTTCTCTTTCTTCATATCATCGTTTTCCCGTACCGCTTTCGGAGAGAAAATGGAGTCGTGGAAGTGGAAAGCAGAGAGATGTACAACTCCGGACATGGGGTGGGGACCAAAAATGTCGCCCAAACGACTGCAAAACGATATGGAGGAAGATTATCAGGCCGGGTGTATATTTATCGAGTAATTAGAGCCAACGGCCGCCGGGCGGCGCGCGCAGCTCCGCCACCACCAGTCCCGGGAATTAACGGCTAACATTCTTTCTGCAAACCACCGCCAGAGGCGCACTCCGCGCTCTAGTTTACTGCCGAATTTCGATGCGGAAAAGTTTAATGTGAATTATGATTCTCTCTCTCACCTCCCATCCCCCTTCCATAACGTCCGGAAAGCAACTCCTCCTCGTGGTAGCGACCCCGCAACAGCCATTACGGCGTAGTTATGGCAACATAAACATTAATGCAATGCTTATAATTGACGGAAATGAATTAAAAGGGTTCTCCGTTTTGTTCCCGCTGCCGTACTTCTTTTGTTTTTTTTAGTTGAATAACGTGTCTCGTTTCTCCATTTTAAACGTGTGTGTTTGTCGCTCCCTCACCCTCAATTTTTATATTTCTCATTTCTTTTGTTTTTTTAAAACTTCTTCTTGATGCTCGCCAGTTGGCGTAGTTGTGCTCTGCAGTTTTAGTAAGTGGTCGCGGTCCAGCATTCAATTGTCAAAACGTGTGTGCATTGCGTCGTATCTGTCGTCAACTGTTCCATTTTTGATCTCGCGCGCGCGATTCGCTTTTGTTCATGTTCTTGTTTTTTAAACGCCGTTTAAAAGGCTGGTTTACATAGTGCAAGTTATCATGGATGTAAAGAGAAGACTTTTGTGAGTATGAAAATATTTGTTTATAGGAGAGTTAGTGGTGATCTACCTTAAACCAATGCTAGAATTGATGATTTATGATGACGATGTTCTGGCTCGTAAGGAAATAAAAATTTTCCTCATCTGGTAAACGTGGATTTTAATCTGTATATCACCATCACATAGTCATTTTGAAGAACATTTTGTTCTCAAATCTGATTAATTTTTTATTTTATGAAAATTTCAAAAATCAAGACTTGCGAGTGTAATAAATGACTTCGCGCCACATAAAATTAGCCGTTGTGTCAACTTCATGAACTTTGCAACACAACCTAGGGAAAACTACAACGTCTACATTATTCATCCTCCACAATAAGTTGCAAACATTAATGTAGATTAATAAAATGGCTTTTGCGTTTTTTAGAACGCATATTTTGTTGTAAAATAAATACAATGTTTAAACAGTATCTTTTCCTTCAGTTTGGCCCCGACAGAAAAAATACAATTGATAAAAACACATCTTAATTTATTTGCAATTTTTCTATGATACATAGTATATAAAAGTATTGATATTTGTGTATGGTAATAACTTCTATTTACCCATTAATCCCCAGCGTTGCGTTAACGCAACATTATTGAATCCTAATTCTCAGAACAAGTTTCTACCTCAGAATATTTTTTTCTTCGATTTACTGACTTTTTAAAAGTATCTCTAGTTCCAATTTTGTCATTTTCACCAACATTTTCATTTGCATAATTTGTATTTTTATGACTGATGGCGTTTGGCATAAAACTTGGTGCGCACATACGAGACACCCTAGGAAAAATGACATACCCCAGCATGTCCGTTAAAAGGCAGAATGGTGAACTTCCTCCGAAGGAATACTGATAACTCCCGGCGAAGATGTCGAGTGTAGAAATCAAGATGAAAATAAAATATGTTACCCATTTTTTTAAAATTACTGCTTTTGTATTTATTTACCGGAGTTTTCGCAGCGTTGCGTATACGCAGCATTATGATAATCATATAATGTGATGAAAATATTTTTTTTCCAAAAATTCATCTTAATTACGCCAAAAATAAGTCGGAAAATGCGAAACAACCGAAGTTAAAAGCCCTAAATACAGTCTTGGGAGTAATGGGTTAATGCCATGTTGCCAAACGGGGCTGCGCGGGGCCAGTGCCGGTTACCAGGAAGCAAAATTTTGCGCGCAAGACGTGGCAACGCAGCATTCGTTCGCTCCGTCGTATTTTTTAATGCCCATATATATAATATTTACTACATAAAAATCATGTATATTCGTATCAACTCAATCTACCCAACCTATTGTGACCACTACGAATTATTAGGTGCCCAACTAAGTTCCTGCTGTTTGTTTACGGATGGTCGATTTTGACGTGTAGGAAACTTCACAAATCAAGCTTAGACAATTGGTTAACAAACCGCAATACGCAATTATTCACCCTTCGTGCACTTTTCGATCGTCAACTTGCGGATGTGACGACATCAAGGGTGGATCCAATCGGCGAGGGCGCAAGGGAACGAAGGGTAAGTGAACAAGGGAACGCGGATCCTCCCTCGTTCACGTGCCCTCGTAGGAAGTGGACGTGAAAATGGCGGCAATGGAAAACTCTTGAAAAGGAATCTTGAACTGGAGTTTTAAGTAATTTCTTGTTTATTATGTGAAGAGAGAGCGTCCAATTGGAACCAGAAAAGTGAAAATACTAAGCAGTCTAAATTACAAACGTACACAAACCGAGAAGCAGGGTGAAATTGATTCTTAAATCAACCACCAGATGTCTAAACACTACCCCGTGCGTCACATTTCGTTACTGCCAATAGTTCGCACTATTTCCGTTCACACTTTATGGCGCCAGTGGAGCATTAGTAAGGGAGTAGGGTGCAAGGGAGAAAGGGAACGAGGGAATGAGTGCATACTACGTGGATTGGAAAACGGCCTAAGTGAATAGACTATAGGGGATAGGTAGTATGCTAGTGGGAAAATAGATATCGTCATTTAAAAATCTAAAAGCGTGAAATACGTACTCCAGGAGTAATAATCTTTCGATTTAGACAATAAAAAAATAATAGGAAACCACCGTATTATTGTGACCCCTACGAATTAAAACTGTTCAAATTCACTCCCGTAAATGTTTTTGTTTTCCAGCGGATTGTTAAATTAACGTTTTTCGTTTGTTTTGTGTCTCATTTCAGGGGAAGGTGAAGGCGAGGGTCCACCGAGGTCACCGTCACAGCAAGACCAGCAAAGCGGTTCGTCCAACGACGAGGACGAGGAAGCCTCCGACCAATCGCAGGACGAGGAGGAGGACCAATCACAGGGCACGACTTTGGCGCCAGCGGAAGTAGACGGCGACTCGGAGAAGGTGGCACAGCGGCGCCAAACGGAAGAGGCGGCCGAAGAAGGAGAAGGAGTCGGAGATAGGGGGGAGTCCGAGTCTCCGGAAGCGGCCGCTGCAAGTGGCGCTGACGTCAAGAGTGCGAGCGGAGATAATCAAGAGTCCAAACCGGAATTGGAGAAGGTTTTGAACCTCAACAAGGAGGGGGAGAGGATGCTGGGACCGGAAGCTCTCGTCACAAGGTAGGGGCGGCCATTTTGTTTTTCATCCTCCATCTTGTTTTCTATTTTAACACGTGAATGCCCGGGTGGGTCAATTCGACCAAAAAAGAAGACTATTTATGTTGATTATTTTGAAAGGAAGAAAAATTTTAGACTCATACCTCATTACTTTTAACTGTTTGTAAGTCTTTTCTACCAATTACTCTTTTTTTTAGAAAAAAAAACAATGTTTTTTTGTCAAAAACACAATTTTATTTGTATTACAATATCATATTGGGAATTAGCGACCTCGAAATCTCTTATATTCCAGATTTTTCAAACAGATTTTGCGTTGTTTACTGAATATGACCACCAAGCAAAATTTTAGACTCATATTTCATGACTTTTAACTATATAGATTGTTCTACCCATTACTTTTTTTTGACGAAAGACATTGTTTTTTAGCAAAAGAACTATTTTTTTTTATATTACAGTATCATATTCGTAAATTGCGGCCTCGAAATCTGTAATATTCCTGATTTCAAAGAGATTTTACGATATTTTCTTATTATGACCACCTTTTAACACTGGAATCCCCGGATGGGTAAATTTCACAAAAAAAGAATAATTATGTTGATTATTTTTAAAGGAAGGAAAATTTTATACTCATATTTTATGACTTTTAACTGTTTAGTTAGGTATGCCACTGTGCAAAAGTCAGGCCTAATATTATAATTTTTTTCTATTTTCTCTTATCAATTATTCCTGCCATACCCGGATGGCTCATTTTGACCCAGACTATCAAATTCATTTGAAGCCTTTCTACTTTTCCATTGTATTCAATGTAACGGTGTGATTAATACTGATTTATTGTCAAAATGTTGCTGTAATTTGTTTTAAACCTGATACTATTGAAATTCATTGTACCTCCCAAACCCATTAGATGAAAAGTGATAGTTATTCACAAATTTGTGGAGGCTAGTTTCCCGTAACACCATAGAAATTTTGGAACAACTGCAATTGTAATATTTTTCGTCTAATTAAAGTTTCTACTACCCACCCAAATGCTTTATAAGCAAAATTAATAAACAACGTGGGAAGGAATGAAATATTTTGAGTAAAATGTGCAAACATGGTCATATTGGGTCAATTGGACCCACTCGGGCATAATAGGGTGTAAGGATGCTTATGTTAATGTAGTCGCAAAAATACTATGCTTTTTGGTGTTTTGGATCGTAAATTGCTGTGCTTTTCCTGCATGCTTGAAAGATTATGCGTTTTGCGACATATTAGTCGTTGCTTGAATGGTTCTAAAGGCGCATGTGCATTAAAATGGCATTTTATGGAATGCATTCAGTTTTGTAGTAACACCCAAGACTACATAATACTCTGCTATATTTGCGTCCTCCGGAACTACACGGTGGTAGTGTTGTACCGATCAAAAAACCAAGTGACTTATTCTCGCTCCTATGCATTTCTTTTGTTTTTGGTAGACTATGGAAGCTCTAACCATAGTTTATAAACGTTTAAGAAATGGCTATAAAGCATATTTGGAACAGTAGGGTTCTAGATTAGACGTAGCTGCTTCATTGTAATTGCTTCACTGGTGTGCAATTGCACGGAGATCTTTGGATGAAAAGTAATGATTTTTCGCTTACTTGAATTTAACAGGCATGCTTTTAAAATGTCGAAATTATCGCTTTAATGTGCGGATTGAATCAATTAAAATAGAAAATAAGTAATTTCTTTGCATGAAAATCGATTTTTGAAGAGCTTCTTTGACATGGTAACTTGCATGGAAATGAAACATTGAGACTATTTCTGTTTGCACCGACTGACAGAAGATCCCGAAATTCTTCATGAACGAATTTGCATGGCTTTGGAGTCTTCGAAGAGGACAGCTGATGGTGTTGGACTTACATCTTCACTACACAGTTTATTATTCATTGGCATGATAATCGATGTTCAGACGATATGGGTAGTAAGGACATCAGGAAGCGGATTGCATTAGCAAAGGAGGCGTTCATGACCAGGAAGGAGCTTCTGAGAGGATCGTTATGTAAGAGTTTAAAGAAAAGGTTGGTGAAGAGTTTGATTTGGAGTGTAGCTCTCTACGGTGCGGAAACGTGTACACTGAGGAAAGAAGACGAGAGAAGATTTGAGGCATTCGAGATGTGGGTATGGAGAAGAATGGAGAGGGAGAAATGGACGGAGAGGAAAAGGAACGACGAAGTGCTGGATATGGTTGGCGAGGAGAGGCAGCTTTTAGATGAGATACGGAGGAGACAGAAGGTATGGATGGAGTTAGTGCTTAGCGGGGGGGGGGTGTTGAAAATGGTGTTAGAGGGTAGAATGTTAGGGAAACGAGGGAGGGGAAGGAAAAAAAAATAGGATTTTTAGATAGATTGAAAGAGAGTAGGCCTTACAGTGAATTGAAGAAAGCAGTGCTGGAAGGAAAGGGAGGCTCCCAGATCACTTCTTGAATACTCCATGGAAACCTACCTTAATCGGTAGAATACTATAATAATAATAATAATAATAATAATATCTATTTTCGCGATTACATCAAAAGTAAAAATTTTCAAGCGCGCGAAAACGCGACGGCTGAATGTGAAATCTGGGAAAACCCGTGTGACGTCATTCTGTTTCCAACATCCGCAAGTGAGGTGACCTTGTTGCGAGGATATGTGCGCCACTGCGATGCAGGCTGCTAGCAGGTAGCAGAGTACCCTACTAGCTGGTAGCGCTTGGCTTAAATAAGGATGATTAATACGATATCAAACGAAGGAAACTTACCGATCGTTGGTAGTTTTAATAGGTGATTATCAAGAGATGTCTCCCTGAACTCTGTGCCTCATGCATGCATTGGTAATCTCGGATGATTTAAAACTCCTATCTACTCGTGGCATCTAGGTCCCTTTGACGTCACGTGGAGTGGCATCGCATGTGCGCCAATCTGGCCTTTTTCAAATGATGTTAAAATTGACCATTGCCATTCGTCTAAACTGGAATTTCTGAAACCAAATAATTTGTATACTATGAATACACTAATGGTGGGTAAGGAATCGCAATCAATGCATTTCGTTTTCTTTGATGAATGAAACTACCCTATTAAGCATATGTATGCCTTTTCTCCTTCTAAACGGTGGTAGTGCTGTACCGATTGAAAACCCAAATGAATTTTTATCGCCCCTATGCATTTCTTTTGTTTTTGGTAGACTATGGAAGTTCTAATCATAGGTTTTAAACGTTTAAGAAATGGCTATAAAGCATAATTGGCACAGTAGGGTTCTAGATTACGCGTAGCGGCTTCATTGTAATTGCTTCACTGGTGTGGAATTGCATGGAGAACTTTTGATGAATACTCATGATTTTTCGCTTACTTACATTTAACAGGCATGATTTTAAAATGTCGTAACGATGTCTTTAATGTGCGGATTGAATCAATAACAATGGAAAAATAGTAATTAATTTGCATGAAAATCGATTTTTTGAATGGCTTATTTGGCATGGTAACTTGCATGGAAATGAAACATTGGGACTATTTCTGCACGGAATAACAGTGAAGATCCTGAACTTCTTCATGAACGAATTTGCATGGCTTTGGAATCTTCGAAGAGGACAGCTGGTGGTGTTGGACTTACATCTTCACTACACAGTTTACTATTCGTTTGCATGATAACCGATGTTCAGACGATAGGGGTTTCTCCGACAGGCGTACTAATCTCTCTGGCTTGGGTATGAAGCATGGGAAAGTTGACGATGAAGCTTTAATTTTCAACTTGAATAGCACGTATAGTATTTCCTGGATAGAGTGCATGACAAAGGATGCTTGCAAGATAGTATTTTTGGTGGATGCATAGTTTTCCGCGGCGTTGTCTAGATGATGTCTCCATGCTTCTGAATTTTCCGCGTGGATTTTCTTTATGACGATCGTTTCTCCGGTATTCCAACCGGCGTCTTCAGGTCGATGTCGGGATTCAATTTTTGGTGACTTAAATAGTTCATTCTTGGCGCCAATTTTTTTCATGCTGGATGCTGATAGGTCCTCCTTCTTTTTTCTCGCCAAGAATGAACTATAAAAGTCACAAAAAATTTAACCCCGACATCGACCTGAAGACGCCGGTTGGAATACCGGAGAAACTGTCGTCGCAAAGAAAACCACGCGGTGAAACCCAGAAGCATGGAGACATTAGTAGTTTATGGTGTCAGCATATTCTAAAACCAAGGATTTCCGCTCTTCATCGCCCAGGGACCAGAACAGTCCGCGTGGAGGAGCCACCGTCCCGTCGCAGCCGAACACTCCTTCCCCATCTCCACCAGCTACTTCTCCTAGCCTGGCCACGCCCCTTCTGGCCGCACAGCAGATCCAGCCAATCATCGACCTTCACAGAACGCCGCACGTTCTACCCCCTGGGCACCACCAGCCCATCCCGTTGCACCCCACAGCGGCAGCCATGTTGGGTCCGGCGGCGGCCATCTTGCCTCCGTCGGCCGCCATCTTGTCCCCCTCGGCGGCCATCTTGGCGACACCCCCCGCGGCCGTGATGCTCAACCCCACGACGGCTGCCGCCCTGCTGGGCAGTGCCCCCGGGGTCCTGTCGACGAGCAGATCGGTCGTGCAGTCTGAACCGGGCAGCGGTGGCAACGCGGAGATCCTAGACTTTAGCACGAAGGGCCGGAAACGTGGTAGAAGGCGAGATGGAGGTAGGGACAGCGGGGAGGACGGAGAAAGCGAGGAAGAGGGCGAGTCGGACATGGATCAGGACGAGTCCATTGAAGAGGAGGGCGGTGTGCTTAACCTCAGTAAACCCACCACACCCCAAGTCTCAACTCTAGACCTAAGCAGTCCCTTGGACCTCAGCGTGAACAGGCGGAAGAGACAGAGGCTAGCCAGCTCCGAAGATGTCTCCATATCCACCGTCCCTGGAACAGCTAGTCAGACACCACAGAATCTCCACGTCGGGGTCGGAACGCCAACCACATCAATGTCCCCACTAGCATCTCTTGCCTCTTCGATCGCTAGCCATCTCTTGCCTCACAGGCGGGGGTCACAGTCAGGCCGGTCGGAGGCGTTCAAACAGCCGCCGACTCCCTGGTCAGCTGCGGCGAACCCTGTCCCGCCAGGACAGAACCTACCTTACCCATTTTATCAAACCTCGAAATCTGCTCAGACCCACCACCACCACCATACTCCACCCACTACACAACACCAGTCCAATTCCTTAAGGCAGTCCTCCCCCGATCCCTGGAATGGGAAAGTCAAGGGCAGCATGTCTGGATCTCCTGGATACAGTCTTGCCTCCTCTGTCGCGCCCAGCGACGCGACGAAAGCCTTGGAGAAGATGAGCGAACTCAGCAAACTGGGGAGTGATTCCGTCAGGGAAGACGCCGCTGCGCTATCTTACCTTCGGCAACACCAGGGCGGCGCTGGAGGAGCCGGCGGGGGTTCGGTGTCCTCCCGACAGAGCGCGTGGCAATCTCACTGGCTCTCCAAAGGCGCGGAACAGGCGAGAGACGTGCTGAAGTGCGTTTGGTGCAGACAGAGCTTCCAGTCCCTCTCAGCACTAACCGTGCACATGAAGGAAGCCAAGCATTGCGGCGTGCAGGGAATGCCACAGGGTCAAGTACCTGTCAGCGTTGCCATATCTACTTCGCAGTCCACCCAGCAGTCCCCTTCGATGGTGCAGTCGACTTCAAATATATCCGGGAACACGGGGGGGAGCCAGGGAGGATCTGGCAACACCGCCTCCTCAGGAAACCAGCAGGGAGGGAAAGATCTCAGTTTGCTTATAAAGGAAACCATGCCCTTGCCGCGGAAGTTGGTGAGAGGGCAGGACGTTTGGCTTGGTAAGGGTGCAGAGCAGACAAGGCAGATTCTGAAATGCATGTGGTGTGGCCAGAGCTTCAGATCGCTCGCAGAGATGACGTCGCACATGCAGCAAACCCAACATTACACGAACATTGTCTCCCAGGAGCAGATTATCTCCTGGAAGTCTGCCGACGATAGAGGGGGCAGTGGGGGCGCTGGGGGTGCTGCTGGAGGTGGTGCAACCGGTGGCAGTACGGGTGGCAACTCAACCAACAGCACAACAGGTGGATCATCTGGCAACGCTGCATCTCAGGGTGGTCACGTGACAGCCGTCTTAACCTGCAAGGTTTGCGACGAAGCCTTCGGAAGCCTGAAGGAATTGTCAAACCACATGGTCAAGAACGCTCACTACAAAGAGCACATCATGAGGAGTATCACAGAAGGTGGCGCTGCCGGACAACTTGGCAACAGCGGGCAGGCAAGACGTAGAGCCGGGAGTGGAACTGGCAACAATGCCTCCGCAATGGCCGCCAGGGAAAAGAGGAAGAAGTCATTGCCGGTCAGGAAACTACTAGAATTAGAGCGAGCCCAGAATGAGCTAAAAAACGGTGGTGGGGATGGGAAAGGTAGCAACATGGCAATGCTTGGCAGCGCTGGAGGGGGAAGAATAACTTGCGAAAAGTGTGGGGAGAGAATAGAGACGGCCATGTTCGTGGAGCACATAAGGCAGTGCGTGGGGGGCAGTGTTGCCAGTTTGACCCATCAGCGGAACCTCCTCAAGAGCGCCCTCATGAGTGAGGTGCAGGAGGCTGCCACGGCGGCTGCGGCGGCCGCAGCGGGTGCCAGAACACCGGACGGAAACAGCCTACCACCCCCTCAAAGGCCAGGGTCGAAGCTGTCAACGCCTGATAAATCTGACAACACTGCTTCCTCCAAAAGCGATATGCCATTGGGTAGTGGCTTGCCTGGATCTTCCCCGTCTGTCCTCAACGCTATAGAGAAGCTTATCGAGAAGAGTTTCGACTCTAGAATGAGGCAGGGATACGCCGGAGGCGTGGGCGGTGGTCAGTCTGGCAACGTCGCGGCGGGATCCCAGCCAATCGGTTCAAGCATACTGAAGAGGCTTGGGATTGACGAAACGGTGGACTATACTAAGCCTCTCGTAGACCCTCACACTATGAATCTACTCAGGGGATACCACGCTTACGGTCAGTTTGGCGGACTACTCAACCCCGTCACGCAAGGTGGCGCCGGGAAACGCGAGAGGAGCGGGAGCGAGAGTAGTTCAGTTTCCGACCGCTGTGGAGGTGGCGGCTCCGTCACCCCGCCAGACAGGAGACAGAAGAGCTTGACTCCTAGATCAACCCCTGAAGCCATCCAGACATCTCCAGTTTCCACGCCCACCGCCGTAAACCTTGCGAATTCCACACCTCCCACGTCCCAGCCGGCTACGCCGATGGCTGGAGACGAGAAACGGGACAAGAAGGAGGACGTGGTCAGCAGCGAGGATGAGCACGATAAGGAAGGCTCCGTCACGGCGTCCGGGGAGGTGGATAGGGTGGCAGACTCTGATGACGCGAACCAGGACGCTAAGGATGCTGGGAAAACAGTTGACGGTAGGGATGCGGAGAGGGAAGGAGACCCAGAGGTCAAGAAAGAGGATGACGAAGAGGCCGCCAGCGATCGGGACCCCGAGGACGGTCAACCAGATGGGGATGTTGATGAAACGGCAGATAAAACCTCTGAGGACAAGGAGGAGAGGGCATCAAAGTCTTCCAAGACGGATGAGAAGGCGAAGATTGAGGTAAAGCTGGAGGATGTCAAAGTTGAAGATGACGGGGAAAAGGATGACGACTCCAGTAAGGGGAGTCCAAAGGCTCAGGCGGCCGGTAGTCTAGGAGCGCTCTCTTCCATGTTCGATAGCCTGTCTGGAGACACCGCTGGGGGTAGTCAGGCTGCGTCTTCTGGCTCAGCTACTGGTGTTACTACATCTCATCCATTGGCGGCTTTACAGAAGCTCTGCGACAAGACAGAGTCCCACCACAACCACGCTGGTTCCGCCGGGCACCAGTCAGTCTTAGCACGGTCGCCCAGTGTGGGTTCTACGAGCTCTACCCTCAACGCTAACTACCCTTCTTCCTCCAACACATCGCCAAGTAATCCAGGCGCGATCTTGGCTTTCAGCTGGGCCTGCAACGATGCGGTAGTCAGCGATTCCTTGCTCAAATGCGCCTTCTGCGAGACCCCTTTCGTGTCCAAGGGAGCTTACAGGCATCACTTGTCCAAGATGCACTTCGTCAAGGATGGACAGTTGCCAGAACCTTCCCCGGCAGGCTCAGGTGGGGGCAGTCAGGGAGCTCAGGAAGTCGGCAGTGCCAACTCGAGCGGTAGGAACGAGGTATCCTCGCCGAAGACGCAGGGCTCTGCGGGCGGCAGCACTGTCCAGGAAGCCAGAAGTCCACAGCTCTCCACGACGCCTCCTGGAACTAGCTCATCCGACGAGAGCCCGCACTCGAAATTTCTCAAGTATACGGAACTGGCGAAGCAACTCTCAAGCAAATACGTTTGAAGTGGCTGTATTAAGTTTTTGATCTCTAAAATTCAAGTTTATTGAAAGGTTTCCCCTTTCGATATCCCGCTCACGACGTTCAGGAGACTGGCTCAAGGGTGGGAATGAGGTTACTTGTTGCATTGTGACCAATTTGTGGGAAGTGTAAGCGTCCTATTAGGGCTGAACACATGCCAAATTCCACCAGCATTTTCCCTGATGACTGCATCAGTTTGCGAGTGATAAGTGACCACCATCCCTAACAGTTGTTGGTTCCTGATCGGTATGTACTGCTATGAAATCTTTTGAAATGCTCGCTGTTCTACAAGGGCGGCACATTTCGAAGTGTGTCCCTTTAGTTTTGATCTCTACCGTAATACTTTTGCAGTGTTCATCTCCTAAACGCATATTCCTGTGTAAAGTGTCGCAAATTCAGTGACCGTGGTGCATCCTTGTGACATATATTGATATTCCTCCGGCTCGGAAACTACAAAATGGCGTTCTAAAGTCATAAGGACGATCAACATTATCCTATGGGCCACCCAAGTGTGTTCTAACTTGGATGTCCGTGAGTGTGGTCCAAAATTTGGGTACACAGCGCAGTTGCTAAATTTTAATGCACTCTTGGGCCATGCAGAGAATGGCCGCAGTGTGGTGTATACGTCATAAACTCCTGGTGACGTCATGGGAGCTGAAGTTTAAATTCTTTGCGGCATAATTATTACGCAGGATAAACAAGAGAACGTTATAAACGTGAAACAATTGAAGAAAATTGTTCCTTGCCCTAACTAGCTGGGTATATACGACTAAAGGAAGGCTGATATTAAAAAAATTAATATATTAAGATGTGTAGAAGGATGTTTGCTCTATTTAAATGTGATCTGAGTGCAATAATTACATTAAGGGTTACTTAATATATTAACAATTGTAATTACTATAGTAATGATTCGATTTTAAATCGTTTGAAGGCCGTTGGCCATTGCCCTTTACACGATTGTGTTGTTCAATCTCAAGTATACGCGAGTATTCTCTTCAGTTCTTACTGTTAGAGCAAGGTACTGGAGTGTTTTGTGGACTGAAGCTTGTTTGTGTTCTTCCAAGAAGTGGTAATGATGGTATTTTGAAGGAGGTTTAGGCCTCATCAGTGTGCTATGCAGGTCGATTCAGTTATCAGAGGGAAAAAAAGAGAGTGACTACATTGTCAATGACAGGGAGTGCGTTTATGGGCCTTTGTTGAAGGATACGAGTTGCCTAGCAACATAGTGGGATCTGCCGCAAAGTTGATCAGACGTGAAAGAGTCGTGATGACGGTCAAAAGGACATCGCAAAAATAAATGGTTTGGCAACAATATGGTTTCCGAGGTTTATTCACTTCGCTCAACAATACCTCGGTAGAGATGTTCCCCGTAATGGTGGCAGGATTACAGTGCTTCGCGGTGTTGAAACTGCAAATAATGAAAACCATATTATTGTTTTGATGATGTGGCCTATAAGCGGCTTGTGTTTGACAATGTTTGAAGCAAAATTGTGTGTGGTGTTAAGCTGATCAAATTTATTGAATGTTTTTGATACGTCGGCTCGGACGAAAGTGTCTGGTCTTGAATAGGATGTGTCGAAAGATCTTGCTCACCGTCGAAAAAAATGTATCTAAACAATCGCTTCTCGATTCCTGGGCAGGTCCGGCCGTAATCTATCGATAGATCGGTACAGTCGATCCATCGTGCAATTAATCGATGCTCACAAACACTTACTTGAAAAACTTACCTCTGATGGACCGTGGAATGAGGACTTTAAGTGTGTTTTTTTAGAAACAGTGATCTTCCTCAGAAAAACATATTTGGCAGTATTAAATTTTTTGTTCAATTTTTCATGATGGTTACTATTCTTGTTTTTTTTTAAATGCTATTATCTTTGTGTGTGATATCAGACATTTGGGTGGATGTGAGTGGTGGAAAATTCGTTTGTGTGAGTGTAAATATATACATACTATGTATTAAAAAAAAAAATATATATAAATAGATTTTAAAATTCAGGAAAATTTTGACCTAAAAAAAAGGCTAAGTTAATATGCGTAAGGCGGCGGAAAAATTGATCGAATTTGGATTTGCATTTGTGCAAGATGGGCATAAGATTTGCGAATATCAATTCAGGACAGCGAAATGCAAATGAAGTCCTATCTAACTTGGAATTTGTCGTTATATGACCATTAAGGGCTATCCGTGAAGCAAAAAAGGCGCAGGAAACTTTTAAAAGGTGAAGTAGAGTGGTATTCCTGTATTTGGCGAAACTATGGACATATTTTTTTCGTGAAATCATATGCTTTCCTAAATGATATTAATTTTTTAAAAAGTTTTTCCTAGTTATTGCCTAATTGAAGAGCTCCAACGTTTATTCATCACAAAAGCGTATCCAACAAACCACATAAATTTGAAATAATTTTTCTATCAATCAGGAATGATGATTATGAATCAGTTCTGATCAATATTTCCGATTACTTACTCCTTCGCAATTCTTTTTGGTCAATTTAAAATTTAACTCAATCAATTTAAACATAATATTTATTACAATTTTTTATTATTTTTTAAATTTGGTACAATTTAGCAAAAATCCTGGCGTATTTCATAATGTCAAAACATTAACGAAACCGTGTAAGATCAGTGTACACGGTAGTTGCTATTGAACCGTATAAAGACGTCATGTTTACAGCGGTTTTTGAGCCCTTAAAAAACGGGAGATATCCAATTATTACTTCGCAGTAAGTAGTTAAACTACACTTTTTCCAAGAAAAAATATCTTCAAGCGAATGCGTGTATGGTTTAATCAATAATCATTATTAAAAATAAATGAATCTGAAGCTATAATTATAGCTATCCAGTGTAAATAAATAATTTATTTCTACAGTTAAAAGTTTTAACAAAAAAAGTTTCTAAAGCAATTGTAAAAGTCAACAAATCTTTTTTTTTTGGAATCAAAAACATAATTATACTGTACATATTCTTATGCTTAAGGTTCATGAGTGATACTCGAAATAATAGAAGGAAATTTTCGTCAAATATGACACAGTTGTCTAGGAAGTTTTTTTTATTCCGTGAGGGAAGAATTGCAAAAAAATATATATCGTGTCTGGAAAACCTGTCGGCTGAAGGGATAGTTCAATGTTTGATGCAAAATTGGAGACGAAATTGAGTAGAAAATTTTATTTAAATTTAACGGAAGGTTGGTCGCCATTATCTTGGCATGAACTTAGTGCAAGAATAAGTAAAGTTAACAGATTTTTTATTTTATAAAATTTCTGTTTTGAAAAATTGGCCAAAAAGTAGCCGAATTAAGGACCTATTCGAAAGCTTCAATAATCAGGTCAATTCGTATTTCAGTTCACTTGACGACAAAAGACAACGATCTTATACATGAATGTTTAAGGATTATCTCCGACGGAGGAGAACTCTAGCGGTTATCTCCGAGAGTAAAAAAAATTGAGCATCGCTTTTCCAATTCCTACGTACCGAAATCATTATTGCGATGTTGCCCGCTAGATGTCTCCTGGTAATAATAGATCGTTTTGTCGCGTCATCAAGTGAAACAGGAGTCAAGTTGATCACTGATGCTTTCAAATATGCCCCAAAGGTTTTAATGAGTCGATTCTAGTGGATTTTCTGCGAGCAAAACATTTTTTTTGGAGCTAAGCGAATGTCAACAAGTAATTTCAAGATAGAACTTTGAAAATTGAGTATACTTTTTGTGAGACGGTTGATGAGGAGTTGTGTGAAACATATTGTATCCATTTCAATGCTGTGATTGTCCTTAAAGAGAAAAACGAGGTAACATTTACTTTGATTTGAGTGAATGATTGTTTGTATGACTGAATTTTGAGTACGAGTGCTATGGTATGACGTACGAGACTCGCGGTAGCCAAATGGAAGATTCTGCCATCAACTTCTGCGAAGCACCAATGAGCCATTTAATTTTTTTTCCATCCGTCAAATTTACACTATTAAATGTATTCCATATTTCCTATATTTCTATCTCACGGTTGGTTATTCCCCACAAAAAAAACTTCTTCTTTTTGTGGTTTCCATATGATTTTTTAAACCAATTTTTTAACTTACGTTTCGCCTTTAGTTGCGGAGACTTCTTCAGGTTTATGCCATCGTTGTACGAGGCACGGTTCTTAAGGGTTTTACATTTACAAATGAGGAGAGTAAACTTTCGCTGTGCACCAAGTCTTGGTGTAAATCATCCCGGTGTTTTCGGTTTACCAGACGGGCTATGAAGTATTAGTCATTCTATATTTCCAATCTTTCTATCTCACGGTTGGTTATTCCCCACAAAAAAAACTTCTTCTTTGTGTGGTTTCCATATGATTTTTTAATCATTTTTTATCTTACGTTTCGCCTTTAGTTACGGAGACTTCTTCAGGGTTATGCCATCGTTGTACGAGGCACGGTTCTTAAGGGGTTTACATTTACAAATGAAGAGACTCGACGTTTCGCCAAACACCAGGTCTAGGTGTAAATCATCCTGGTGTTTTCGGATTACCGGACGAGCTATGAAGTATTTGTCATTCCATATTTCCAATCTTTCTCTCTCATGATTATGCTATTTCACCACAAACTTCTCTCTTGGGTGGTTTGCACATGATTTTTTAAAATCAATGAACTGACGTTTTGCCTTTAGTTTTTTTGACATCTTCAGGGTCAATTCACGGCTCTTAAGGGGTTTACAATTTTAACTCTTTATTAACGCATAGCTGATTCTGGAAGATATTAAATTCCAAGGCTTTACATTTTAAAATTGTGTAGTTTTTCTAATCAATCGTGATTATTGTGGCAGCTAGAAATTTCGCCGTTAAAATTTACAGCACAAAAGAATACCTAGTTTACATGTTACCTGAATATAGCTGAAAGTTTACACACAGTTTTTCATGTTGGTTTGAGGGTACATCAGGTTGTAATGGATTAAATCAAGGGAAACAACGTTTTGCTGAGAACCAGATTCAGTTTTAAATCATCCCACTGTTTTTGGATTTCATTTTGACCAGACGGTTTTTTTAAGTATCTTTCCTTTAGCTGAGAATTTTATTTTCGTGAAGTTAAGTTATTTTTTAAAGTTTGTGTTTCCCTAATGTCAGCGGCATGTTCAGCGATAAAAATGTGTCAGACTTATAGTCTGAATATATTCCTCCTAATCTATTTTGGCTTTTTTCTTCCCGTTTCACGAAAATAACCAATTAATTAGTAAATCTTGTAAAGACCAAATTTTTACAATGTTTTTTCAATTTTCATAATTTTTTGGTTGAATCTCATCTCATTTAAAACGTACCTCGCTAAAACAAATACGGATTTCACGGGCCAATTACTTTTGAAAATCACTATCCATTCAAGAATGCTATGATTATTACCTCGACGCCTTATTTTTCACTATTAAGTGAAAAAGTATCCAACGCCGAATGTGGTTTTTAATGTAAATATTTGTTACGAATTTCTAATCATTTTTATACAATTCACTGTAGTACTCAATAAAATTCAAGGAACATGGTTCCTCTCGAAGACATAAATGGTGCAAAGATGCTATGATATTAATTAAATTGACTCTTGTTTATTTATGAATCTCAGTATGCTTTAATTTTTTTATTAAGGGTATTTTATTTATATTTATGAAGGGTTTTGTTTGGGGGAAAATATATTATATCCTATATTTCCCATGAAACTGCCGAAAGAAACGTACGGAGTATCTGTTATCCTGCGACTAAAAATCACCTGGTTGACCAATCAAACGCAAAATTAATCATTTCTTAATCACATGCAGGAGTTTCTAATACTAGATTGAAACTATAAATCTCCAATCCCATTGCCTTTGTAGGATGAGCAAATATTCAAATATGTCTGTAATAGAATTCACTTGATAATTTCTTCAAGGTACTATTCATAAAGCCCAATTTAATTCAGTTTTTACAAAATATCTTCTAATATTATTATATTTGTTAATTTATTCGTATTACAACCTTCCATTAAGCGCCATCTTGGAATCCATTTTGATGACGTCACCCTGGAAAAAAATTCTCAAAAATCGTTTTGTGGCTCAAACAATTGTTCAAAAACCGACTGGTGCTTATTGTTGTGGCATAGTCGTTCACTTGGCTACCGCGGTCAGGTATGTTGATTTTATCTCAACGTATAAACAAATTGCTCACTCGAGAAACTGAACTTTGAAGTAAAGTTGAATGCAAGAAAACTATTACGGAGAGAGGGATAGTTTGTGTGAGAGGTGAGTGGGTTAAAAATGGTCAGTGCATGACCCCTAAATCACCCATGTGTGTACACCTCAATGATATGAGGTGTAATGGTTTAATTGTCGTTTGTAATTAATTGAAAACAGCGTGATTTTCACATCATATCCAAATAATGTAATTAATGATTGAATTAAGAAAATAAACAAGCTTCATTTGTATTTAAAATTTAAATCGAGTGTTATCCTTGTCTTATTTATTGCATCATCCCATTCCCCATTAATATCCATCCTTCTTCGTGAAAAGTTTATTGTAAAAGAAGTAAGTATAAGGAGAGAAAAGGATATCTGATGCTTTCTCGGCGTACACCGGTAGTGATGGCTGTTCGGGTGCTCCAACGGGTGATCTCCTTCACGGCTGCCGACGTTTCGGGCCACGAGTCCTACCCCAAGTCCAAGTTCTTGTCCTTTATTCGGATCTCTATGGCCTCCTTCGTAATCTTTTCCCAACATTTCTTCTCTCGAGAAAGACTCGTATCTCTGTATTCTTTGGGAGGATGTGAAGATCATCCCTTCAATAGGGATGGTGGTTACTCCCTCAGTAACGTCTGGAAACCCGTGTTTAATAGAATCCGATTGGTTTACAACAAGGACCAATCAGAGGGTACCTGATATCCCAGCACCGCTATATATAACACGAACGCTTTCGTCACCACCGTAATCTACCTTGGCACGTTGGTGACCATTGCGTTGAGTTTATTATATATACAGTAGAATCCGGTTAATTGGGACATATCGGGACTTGTGCACTTTGCCCCAATTAGGCGAACTACCCTGTATATGGGCATAAACAAACGTTGAAATGATTGAAAAAAGACTAAATAATGTTTATAATTCAACATAGGTTTATTAAACTATTAATTTGATCAATAAAATAGGTTTATTAAACTATTGATTTGATTAATAAATCAGCGAGTTAAGGTAATTCATTTTCATTTTTAAGAATCATAACAATTTGGTTAAAAATATTTTTCACAGCCTGGGGCGACGCTGAATGAATGTCTTATACTAAGTCCTATTAAAGAAAAATCCTATCCTCCTTCGGATAGTATAACAACAAGAGCTTTCAAAATAGCGCAAGAATAGGAACAATTGTGAAAAATAAGAGTAAATCAAAGGGGGAAAATATAAAAAAATAGCATTCTGAAAACAAAAAAATTTAATTTAGTCGCGAGTATAGAGTCTATGTCGCCGACTCATGGCCCAATACAGCGGCATGCTGTCCCAATTAAGCGGAGAATACTCTGGGATATTCCTCTATTGGGTTCTGTTCTTCAAAATCTGCCCCAATTAAGCGGCTGCCCCAAGTAACCGGTGGACCCATTAAACGGAATATACTGTGTTTCATTTGAACCGTGGTGGCCTGACGGTGGTTTTACGGGTTTCCCACCTCCTTAGGGCAAATGCCGGGCCAACACCACTCCCGTACCAGTGACAAATCCCCAGTAACGCCAAAGAGACACAAGCCTATACCAGCTTCATGAGCTGTTGTTATGTTAATACTTCAAATTTTATGTAATTGTTAAGTTGCTCGTGAATAAAACAAATTTTGAACTATGAACTTGAACGAGAAAGACCACCCGGTGGAGCACCCAAATAGCCTTCACTACCAAGTAGAAGGAGACTTCAGCTATCGACGATCACCGTGGGCGAAATGAAGGATTATCCATCGCCGTTTATACTCACCTTAGGCGAGGGCATGGTGCATAAGTGGACTCGAACGGAAAACAAAAAAGTAGTGAAAACATACGGAACTGACTATAGTCTATTCACGTTATGCTTGCGGGTGAGCTTTCGTGAGAGTCCGGACACTCTCGGATGACTTCGCTGATGGGGGAGGGGTAGCACCGAGAGAGAGAGAAGGATCGAACATAATGCTGCCAAATGTACGTAGCCCTCCTACTTTGTTACTGAAAACGTGTGAGTCATAGGTGGCCTCTGTTTTTTTGGCCCCGGCGCCGAGACAATATACCTACTCATTTGGAAGGCATTGGGGATAATCCTTTCACAGAAGCCCATGACATTGTCAGCTACCGCGCTGAATGAGGTGCCGTTGGCGGAAGGCAAAATTTGTCGCATACAAGGAGAACGCGTGAGGTTTGGCAACACTGCTCCACGAGCAGATTCACGAAGTTCACTCGGCGGAGGTCTGAGAGCGACTGACTGAGGCCACGCCTACTGTTTGCTGATTGGCAAAGGCAAAGTCACATGTCGAGAAACTTTCCATCCCCTTAACTCCACTTGCTTTGGCCACACCAGCTCACCCGCAGAGATAAAATGAACCGATTATAAATAGCTCCAAAACAGTTTATTGAAATAAAGTAGAGATAAACAAGCAGCGAGATGAATACATCGTAAGATTACGGTGTTCTATTGTCAATATCGGCGTCTTTAGAAAAAATATTGCATAAAATAATAAAAATATTAATGTTACAGTCACATAACGATTGTGTTGGACTCCAACGGGAAACAAAAAAAAGTGAATACGTACGATTTTACTAAAGAGCTCCAGGGCAATTCATTTAAAAAAAGTATCTATTAATAAGCATCGTAAGATTACGGTGTTCTATGGTCAAGAGCGGAGTCTATAGAAAGAAATATTGCACAAAACAATAAATATATTAATTTTTACAGTCACATAACAATTATTCTGGACTCCAACGGAATAAAAAAGAAGCGGATACATACGGACATAAAATAAGAGTTTCCAGACAGTTTATTGAAAAAATTATCGATAAATCAACAATAAGTAGACCTATTCGCAGGATTATAGTGATTTAAGGACAGTGGGGACATTGATAGAAAATATTGATTTTATTTTAGTTTATAGGATATTTAGGAGTGCGACAAGGCTGTACATTGTCACCCGTAATTTTCAACGTTTACATTGAAAAAGCCATTAATGAAATCAAAGAAAAGGAATTGGGAGTGAATATCCATGGAGAAAAAATTAGCATGCTAAGATTTGCCGATGACATAGCCGTTATAGCGGAAACAGAGAAGGATTTGAAAAATATTCTGGTTTATATGGGTAGGGTCATGAGTAGATATCAACTGAAAATAAGCACGAAGAATACCAAGATCTTAGTATGCAGTAGAAGAAAAGAAGTCAAGACCAACATTAAAATAGGGAGGCAAAAACTGATAGAGGTGGATGAATTCTGTTATTTGGGAAGCAAGATAACTAGTGACGGGAGAAGCAAGAAAGAAATTATCAGCAGAATAGCCCAGGCGAAGAGAGCATTCCACCAAAAGAGAGACCTGCTTACAGCGGGAAACTTAAATATGGAAGTAAAGAAACAATTTATAAAAACCTACATCTGGAGTATGCTCCTATACGGAAGTGAGGCATGGACAATGACCGCAGCGGAGAAAGCAAGGATAGAGGCCTTTGAAATGTGGTGCTACAGAAGAATGATGAAAATCAAATGGATCGACCGAGTTAGTAACGAGGAAGTCCTAAGAAGGGTAGGAGAGAAGAGAAGCCTCATGAAAACCTTGATAAGAAGACCGTACAACCTTATAGGCCACATCTTGAGACATGATGGCCTGATGAAGACAATCGTCGAAGGACAAGTGGAAGGCAAGAATGGAAAAGGAAGACTCCGAACAAAATATACAAGTAAAGAGAGATGTGAAAGAGAAGAAATACGTAGGTGTGAAAAGATTAGCTGATAGGAGAGCTGAGTGGAGAGCTGCGTCAAACCAATCCTAGGATTGTTGAACAGTGATGATGATGAGGATATTTAGAATCCTCCATATTATTTCCACTCTATAGATACCCTTTTGCATTACATGTATGCACTCCTTATGCAGGCAATGCAGATATCATGAGGCTCACACGTCCTCAATATGACGTCGCCCGAGAAATACGTTTTTGGCGCGAAATTCAAGTTGAAACTTTAAACTGCTCTAAGGGCGAAATTATTAGGAGCTCAATGGTAAAATTTGGTGAGAGCCTTTCTTACACCCATTGCATTATAAATCAAACATGAGATTTGGTAGCGTAATCCCTTCCATTCGAACATCAAAGGACTTGTAAAAAAACTTCAGTAACGAAAGGACTAGTGGTAAAACTTCAGGACTAGTAAAAAAAGGAAACACATTCGAGTACAGTAGGGTGATCCTTTTTTTTCGAATTTACTTCGGAACGCCCTCTAATTTCATGTCACCTGGCGTAAAAACACATCCCGTAAAATATTATTTCAATTGTATAACGGGAAAACTTGCCGCATCGCACTCAAAGTTGAGAAATTTTGGAATTTTTGGCTTTTTTCCGGATATGAATGGCTATAAGTAGGCGCTGGTATTTTTCAGCTGATTTTCTGTTGTATCCAACGAAACATTGGACATTTGACATGCTGTACCTAAAATATATCCCAATTGTCACCAGTGGTTCCCGAGATTTTAGCCCGAGGAGTGAGCGCGCGCCACCCCACGCCAAAATCGGAATTTGCCTTATGGGGTTTCAATTTTTAAAAAATTGACACAGAAAAAAGCCTGAATTACATTGACCAAGATGTCAATTCTTAGGTTTTCGGACAAGAGAAAACCGAGAATAACACTTTTATTCACGAAAATTCAACCGTTGACCCAGTAAGGTCACAGTCAAGACCATAAGGGTGACAAAAAGAATAGAATGCCAACAAAGGTGTCGATCTAAGGATTTTAAAGGGTGCCCAAGTCAATGGTATTGTCTGTATAGACTACATTGGTCATTAATAATACCTTTCCAAAATCGGTTATTTTCTTCACCTGTGTAGTGAGCATTCGGTTTATTCGTTATTTTCCCTGTACTCGCTTTCCAGAAACAAATGGTCATCAATTCAAAAGATCAATATCTTTATTACATTGTTGAACTCAGTTTTTTGGCCAAGTTTATATTTATATTTAGTGCAATTGCACGATTTTGTGGCGTGTTCCGAATTGCGAACACGATTGAAAACGCAATTAAAGATTTCAGTTCAGGTTTTCCATCATAATATCTCTTAAATAGTTGTTAAATAAATGGAATATGCAAAAAAATGATAAATACCAGTTGATAAGTTAGTATAACAATATATATTACATTGTCAAACTCGCTCTCCAGTAATGCCTCGTTCGTTTTACGATTGTTCCTACAATCGTTGGAACTATCGTGCATTCACACGACGATGGTTGAAACCTGTGCTGCCCTCTAGTGCTGACATCTAAAGTGAACGAGAAATTGACGCTAAGCAAGGCTGTTGAGGCATGCAGGGTCAAGATATTGCTGTATTCAACGTGTTTTCAACGAATAGTTTTTCTTCCGCCCATATTCTTCCTGTCAAAGGACAAATCCGTGAATAAAAAATAGAGGGAAGGGAGCTTCATGAACTTTTCGTCTTTCTCTTGTCGCTTCCGTTTCCGGTCTCCCAGCGCCTAACCATCGTAAAGTGGCAACGTTCGGAACTACAGTAAGTATTGTCAGGGCATGCATTCACACGGCTGGTTCGGCCAAATATCGTTAGAATGATCGCTCGGAAAATCGTAATCTAATCGTGGCATAAAAAATATTATGCGAAAAATCCACAGAGAAAAAATCATTCGCCTTGACCGGGATTCGAACCCGGATCCCTCGATTTCCGGCCGAGTGCTTTAGCCAGTTAAGCTACCGAGGCGTCATTCTTCCCTGTGGAAATTTTATGTTTATACACCTCTATGTGTTTTGTTTTCTTACTCATCTCACCAGGGAAGAATGACGCCTCGGTAGCTTAACTGGCTAAAGCACTCGGCCGGAAATCGAGGGATCCGGGTTCGAATCCCGGTCAAGGCGAATGATTTTTTCTCTGTGGATTTTTCGCACAATTGTGCATTGCGGGTGACTCCCGTAAAGTTATCACCGTGGCTAGTCCCGGTATACTTAAATTTAATAAAAAATATTAATTTTCTTAAGAGATCAATATATATTACATTGTTAAACTCGCTCTCCGGCCACAAGTGCTCTTTTATTCAAAATATCAATATTTATATTACTTTGTTAAACTTAGTTTTTTGGTCAAGTGTACATTTATTTCCCAAGCGATGGCAAAATTTTGTGTCTTGTTCCCATTTGGGAATATACTTGAAACCGCATTAAAATTTTTTTCGGGTTTTCATTCATAATATCTCTTGATTAGCTGTAAAATGAAATGGATATGCAAAACAATAATAAAAATCATTTGGTAATTTTTATTTGTCTTTAAAGGGTTACCTTAAATTTTAAGGAAAAATTCAATATGCCCTTCAAATTCAGCAAATACTGGCCTTATTGTTAATCCTTCAGAAAAAAAGAAAAATCGTGAACATCTCAACTGTACCACAAAAAAAACCTTTAAAGAAAAAACAGAAAAAATAATTGATGAATTCTTCTCAAAAACTCCAATCCCGAAAATTTTTTAGTGCAAGCTCTAGTTTGTCATGAATATCTCAACAGTATGCACTGAATTGTTGAGGCCTTTACTTTGTAGAATTCCATTTTATGGTTGGAAGGAAATTACTTAGCTTTTCTACAAAAACACACACTTTATTGCCGACTAGTTTCGGTTACACTGTACCATTCTCAAGACGAGTGATACACATAAGAATTTGCCGGTATATATACTCTGTGGTCGGGTGATTGGAGGGGAAAAGGATTGGAGGGAGTATCACCCGACCACAGAGTATATATACCGGCAAATTCTTATGTGTATCACTAGTCTTGAAGATGGTACAGTGTAACCGAAACTAGTCGGCAATAAAGTGTGTGTTTTTGTAGAAAAGCTAAGTAATTTCCTTCCAACCATATCTCAACAGTACCACAGAAAAAAAACCTTGAAGGAAAAACAGAAAAAATTATCGATGAATTCTTCCCGGGTTGTCAGCCAGGTTAATTCTTTCGTATAAGCTGACGTTTCGGTAGATGACTTGTCTCCTATCTTCAAGGCCGTGTTACTTCATGAAAGTCCAATTTCACACTGAACTGGATCGACCGTTTACCGAGGACAACAATGCGGCTCAGGTGTCGTCCGATTGGCTGTAGGTCTTTTGAAATTCTTGACGTTCAACCCTTATGTTTTTCATATAGCTGATAACAGGTCTCCATGTATTGCTAAGATGAAAGTCGGTGTCCCGATGGAAATGTTTTGGATTGAGGCGGATCTCGATGGCTTCCTTGATTACGCGGTCCCAGTAACGTTGTGCGTGGCAAAGAATTTTAGTATCTCCCCATATAATAGCATGGTCTTCGTTAATTCTACGATCCGCCACGGCCGACTTTTCTGGTTGCGCTAATCTGAAGAATCTTCGGTGTTCTTTCAGCCTTGTCTCAATCGTTCGGCTTATCTTCCCACATATATGTAATAAGTAATAATATTCGCAGAAAAAATAATATTTCCGCATTGTTAATACAGGTAAAGGAGGCTAGTAAAAGGGTATTCACTCATGAACTTGCTTTTGAAGACAAATCAAACGCGACGGCAATATGGCTGAAGTTGAAGAGGAAAGAAGGAAAAAAAAACTTTTCCCAGGGAACGGTTTTGGTCCGCAGACACCCACGTCGTCACGGCAACGGATAAATAACTCACACGAGAAAGGCGGGAAAAATTTCCAGTCGGCCGCCATCTTCTCGACGTCCCAATAACAACAAATCATTCGAAGATATAAAAAGATAGGCAGTTGCGAGATAGAAAGAAAGAGAGGACCAGTTGTCACGTATTTCTTAAGATTTCATTCCTGCTTCCTTCTCGATCTTTCCCGGACTCGCCTCAAATCTACATATTGATTCATTATTATTGCTCGGTGGGTATAAAGCTTAAAAGCGAAGGACATTTGGAAAACTGGTTGACACTAACGCACATGATTTGTGATGGAGCGTTGGAAAGGTATCATTTCGTAAAAAAAAGGTTCTTAATATAGACGAAAAAGGTGACGCAATGTAGGAGGCCATGATGGAAATCTTCCTTGTTTACAAATGGCGTCTCCGAATCAAGTTTGAAACACTTTTCCGCATCGAAATCTTTTTAACATTCTGTTTTTTATTTCACGGGAAGTAATATTGAATTATAAAGGTTGGACGAATATTTAAGGTTATAATCGTCTGAAAAAATAATCTTTGAACTTAATTGAACGAGAGTTTCGACGACGTACCACCACTATGATTCCAAAATCTGACCCATTTTGCAATGAATTATTTCAGACAATAATAATGAAACACTGTCGTCCATCGTTAATTATTTTATCTCCTTACAAATACAGAGCATTTAACGTAACGTCGTAAAGGCTTAATACCTAAGAAAAACCGTTTTCACTGTAACTGCAAGGTGAAGCCAAAACAAATATTAGCGTAACTAAGGAATTGCGACACTATGTTTATTGGACAAAAAAGGATTAAAATCGCCCCCTCTGCCACCTCCTATCGTAATGTAGATTCCTCCTAAAACATCCAACATATTCATTCATAATTATTGCACGGTTCGTAAAAATCTGAAATACGGTGGACATTTGGGAAACTGGTTGACTTTAACTCACTCGATTTGTGATGGAGCGGTGGAAAGGTATCATTTCGTGAGAAAAATGTTCTTAATTTAGACGAAAAAGGTGACGCAATATAGGAGGCCATGATGGAAATCTTCCTTGTTTACAAATGGCGTCTCCGAATCAAGTTTGAAACACTTTTACGCATCGAATTCTTCCAAAACAAATATTCTGATTCTGTTTTGCACACTCTCTCTATATCTAATATTCCAAATTTAATCTTAAAATCTGATTTAAAACTAATACATAGCATTCTAAACTCTTCCATAGACTGTCCCGATCTCGTCTCCAATCTAAACTTTAAAGTTCCAGACCCACTCGAACGCATTCGCTCCTCCATGTGCCCATTCCCAGATTGTCACTAACCAAACGTTCCATCCTCTCCCGCCTCTCTTCCCTCATAAATTCCCTTCCAGATCACATTGACCCGTTCTCCATTCCAAACCACTCCTTTACAAACCGCGCTCTTTCCTACCTTAATGTAAGCTCTTAAGGTCAAAGAGCTTCTTACTTCAATGCATTGTTATTTATTTAAATTAATTACGTTTGATTGTGTTTGTGCTTTTATGTTTGTTATACTGTGCCACTATAAAATGGCAAACTATGCTGTATGTGGACAATTTGATAAATAAAATAAATAAATAAATTAGCGTTGCCATATTTCCGTAACTAAGGAATTGCGACACTATGTTTATTGGACAAAAAAGGATTAAAATCGCCTCCTCTGCCACCTCCTAACGTAATGTAGATTTTCTCCTAAAACATCCAACATATTCATTCATATTTATTGCACGGTTCGTAAAAAGCTGAAATATGGTGGAAATTTGGGAAACTGGTTGATTTTAACTCACTCGATTTGTGATGAAGCGGTGGAATGTTATCATTTCGTAAAAAAAAAAGGTTCTTAATATAGACGAAAAAGGTGACGCAATGTAGGAGGCCATGATGGAAATCTTACTTGTTTTCATACGGCTTCTCCAGTTTAAACAATTTTAATTAACTAATTAACATTTGTTATGTTATTTATTCTTTTATTATTAAATATCTTCAAAATTGCAAAAAAGGAATTTTTTGGGAGGATATGGGTACTTAATTTTTTATTTGAATGGTATCGTTTCAAATTGATGGAATGTTAAACTTTACTCACTTGCTAACGGCGTCTCCGTTTCTCTAAGCCTGAGACACTTTTGGCGCATTGAATTCGGTTAAAAATAATATTTTTTCAGGGAAAATTGAATTTTTTTGTAGAACTGTAGAAAAATAGTTTTCGTCATCAACCGTATTCTTTTGGAAACATTCAGATGAGAGCTATTATAATAGATAATAATAATTATTCGTTCTTTCTCTCCATTTCGCAAGTTTCTTTGCTATTCTTAGCTTTTGAATGAGCAACAATTACTTTCGTTTATATAACACTGTCAGGCATTTATTAGTCTCAAGTTTATAAACTTGATTGTTTCTGGCTTTACTTTGTGAAAATGCATTCTTAATAATAAAACGTTATTGTACTTTTCCACACGATTTAATTAATACGACCGGTTTCGTCGCAGAGGCGACATCATCAGGTACATAATCCGTTATAACGGATTTTGTACCTGATGATGTCGCTGATCCGTTATAACGGATTATGTACCTGATGATGTCGCCTCTGCGACGAAACCGGTCGTATTAATTAAATCGTGTGGAAAAGTACAATAACGTTTTATTATCTCATGTTTATACTTAATCACTTCAATTTCTTTGATTTGTTTGTAGAAATAAGAGACTTTAAACCAATTCATCCGACCTCATTGGGGGAAAATAAAAAATAGCAAATAAAGTGACTAGTTCATTTGAATTTCTTGAGGATGAACTTGATACAATAGGGTAGTTTCCTTCATCAAAAAAAACGAAAGGCATTGATTGCGATTCGTTACCCACCATTAGTGTATTCATATTACACAAACTATTTGTTTTTTGAAATACCGGTTTAGACGAATGGCAAGGGTCAAATTTTATCCTCATTTGAAAAAGGCCAGATTGGCGCCCATGCGATTCCACTCCACGTGACGTCACAGGGGCCTAGTTTCTACACGAGAGGATAGGAGTTATACATCGTCTGAGATTACCAATGCATGCATGAGGCACAGAGCTCAGGGAAACGTGTCTTAATAATCACCTATTAAAACTGGCTTAGGTCGGAAAGTTTTCTTCGTTTGATAAGGTATTAATAAACCTTTTTTAAGCCAAGCGCTACCAGCCAGCAAGGTACTCAGCTACCCGCTAGCATCCTGCGTCCTATCAGCGCTCAGAGCCTCGATCAAGGTCACCTCAAAGGGAGGGAGGGGGAATCAGAAATGCGTCGCACGGACTTTTTCCCATCATTCCTACTTACGCGTCGCGTTTTGGCGTGCTTGAAAATTTTCACTTTTCATTTAATCGCGAAAAATAGATATCGTCATTTAAAAATCCAATAGCGTGAAATACGTACTCCAGGAGTAATAATCTTTCGATTTAGGCAATAAAAAAATTAATAGGAAACCACCCTATTGACAAGCAAGATGACGCCTTCTAGCAAGTCTTAATCTCCAAAAATGCCGAGACCATCTGATAGCTTAAAAATAAATCTTGATTGCCAAATTAATGGACAGCTAAGCCAGGGGGGGGGTCCAGGTGGTCCGGAAATATAAAAAAACAATTATTATCTTTCATAGAAGAAAACCAAATATTGAAAAATTATGAATTTACAAAATATTTATTTAACAAATGAAGTTTTTTCGATTATTATTAGTGTTGAAATTAGTTAAAACCCATTACCTAGTACCCTGTTTTTTTTATTTTCCCCCCTGGTTTTGGACCCCACTCTCCACCCCCGAAAAAAATTCCTGGCAACGCCACTGTGTAGCTTACGTAACTTCGATATTCATTTACTTTTATACACTTTGGGAACTAAAATCTACCTATTTTATATATTCTGTACAGATTGCGCACATTAAATTCATGGTCGTTCCGTCTCCTTATCAAGGCTTACATGAGGCTTCTCTTCCCTCATACTGTTCTTAGGACTTCCTCATTACTAACTCTGACGATCCAATTGATCCTAGTAATTTTCTGTAGCATCACATTTCGGAGTCTCTATCCTTGATTTTTACACTAGCTATCGCATCAAATCAGTTATGAATTACCTTATTTTTATTGTCCAACACGAGGTATATCGGTGGAGCAGTAGAAAAATGCCCTGACTGCTCTCTTTTGATGATTATACGTCATAAACTCTTCAATTTCTAGGTGCACCATGGAAATGTACTCTCAATATATATACGCTATGTTAGTTTTTCATTGAAAATGGGCAATATATTCTCCTGACCTTAATCAGTCAATGTTTCAAATTTTAAATCTAAGAATAATTATTTATAAAATATAATAATATTAATAATTTATTTTTTAATTAATTTTATATTTATTCATACATGCAATTTCACGAAAATTTCAAATACAGAACTGATTTTAAATATATTGTATCCGAATTCATAGAATTAGATAAAGAAATATAAAAAAAATATGAACATAATATTGTAACATAGCTAATTCAAAATAACTGAACAATAACATAAAACGTAAGTCAAATCAATTTTCTTACATTTCTTACAGTAATAAATAGGTCATCATGGTCCTTCTGAGCCATTTAAGGCTTGTCAGCAGGTGCCGTATTAAACTAGTTAAGTGAACAGAAATTTTCAAATAATGAAATATATGCCAGGGATTTTACAATAACATTTAATTATATTTTTCATAAAACTACTGTTTTAGTTCTGGCTTTAGTACTGATAATAATATTTCTGCTGATTCTATGGATTGAGGAAGGCGGTTTAACAATGTTAACAACAACAACAATAATAATAATAATGTAATCAATTCATTCAAAACAGAATGAAATGTACATTGAAATGCTAAAGATAAATACATCAAATTTTGACCCCACTAAGTCGCTTGGACTTGGCAATAGGTTCCATGACAATAATAATTAATAATAACAGGAATTAAACCGTGTGAAGTGCTACATCAGTTTTTAGAATTAATTTTTGAAAGAATAATACCAAAAATCAGTTGTCCTGGACCCCTGTCATTAATAATAATAAAGACAGTAGACACCTCACTATCAAATGCCTGGTTAAAAAGAGGTGAGCTATATAAGGAAACGGAGGGGACAATGGTAGCTATTCAGGTCAGAGTAATTGGTACGAAGAATTATAGAAAATATATAATCAAAGACGGAAGCATATTAAATGACCTATGCCGTAAATGTAATGCAAAGAGTGAGACGATAGAACACTTAATTAGCGAATGTACGAATCTAGTCGGTAATGAGTACACCAAAAGACACAATAATCTATGCAAATTATTTATTTAGAAATAGCGTATGTTACCGGATTAAAAGTGGATCATGAACCATATTACCTTTTCACGCCTGCTACAGTGCTGGAAAATGAAAATTACAAATTATACTGGGACAACACAATTTACACAGACAAATCTGTCCAGCATAACAGACCGGACATAATCTGGATAAAAAAAAAGAAAAGCAGACCTTTATAATTGAAATAGCAGTTCCAGTTGACCACAACCTTAAGAAGAAATACGTGGAAAAGAAACAAAAATTTCAAGACCTCGCAAGGCAAATAAAAACTATCTGGAAACAGGACGTGGTTGCCATCATCCCCATAGTAATATCATCAACAGGAGTAATACATTCATCACTTAATTTTGGAATTGAAAACCAAACTGACCAATGAGGACCCACCTCCACAAAAGGCGGCAAACGGGGTGTGTATAAGATGAACAACTTTCTGCATCGACACTTCAGTGGACCTGAGGAAGCCAACTGGAACGTTGGCGAAATATTGTCCTAGAAAATCGATAAACGCGGAAGAATACCCGGAAAAATCACTAAATATCATCATAATATCCGCGGAAGCCTTCTTGGAAACTTTTGGGGTCCATAGGGTCTTGTGACATATCGTTTAACTCATTGTTCATATTACTGCAAAAAAATCATTAAAAATGGTTTTAACGTAAACTTTTAGCTTCTACGGTCGAAAGAGTGAAGAAGAACACGAGAAAAACTATGAGTACGGTGGAACGGACGTATTCTTCATCCCGTCACGGGCAAAATATTTAATCGGTACATTTCATTACGTTTTATTTTAGAGATTTACAGCTTCGCATTAAAAATAGCTTTTTTAAAATTGGATTTTACCCATTCTTTGATATTTTGTATGGCTATAAGGTAGATAATAGTTCCCAAAGTGTATCAAAGTAAATGAATATCGAAGTTACGTAAGCTACACAGTGGCGTAGCCAGGAATTTCGTTCGGGGGGGGGGGGTCCAAAACCAGGGAGGAGAATTAAAAAAAAACAGGGTACCAGGTAATGGGTTTTAAACTAATTTCAACACTTATCATGATCGAAAAAACATCATTTGTTAAATAAATATTTTGTAAATTCATAACTTTTCAATGTTTTGTTTTCTTTTATGAAGGAAAATAATTGTTTTTTTATATTTCCGGACCACCTGGACACCCCCCCCCTGGCTTCGCCACTGATCTACATCTACATAATACCCCGCAAGCCGCCTAAAAGGCGTGTGGCAGGGGGTGTTAGGACACCAGCCGTTTACAGCTTAAAAAATGAAGTGCTCTAACGAGGTTGGGACTAGCGTTTATTAAAGTCCTTTATGGTTCGGGGGAAAAACGAATTCCCATATCTATCCGTTCGGCAAAACATCTCTCTTAATTTATCGCTTCTATCGAACCTGGAAATAAGGTGTGGCTCTAGTAATATGCTCTCTGTGTCGCTCTTAAAGATATCCATTCTCAATTGTTCAAGCAATCTAAGCCTAGCGCGCAGCCTCCAGCGGCTCCCAGCCTAATTTGCTTAACGTCTGAGTAACGCTGTCTGTACGCCCGTAGCAGTTTTTGACGAAACGCGCAGCCTTCCTTTGTATTTTATTCAGTTCGCGGATTAAGTCTTTCTTCACCGGATCCCATACGCTAGCTGCATATTCAAGGTGCGGTCGGACGAGAGCGAAATAGCACCTTTCTTTTATTTTCTCATCCGAAAATCTTCCCACAATACGCTGATGCTGCATGTAAAAAAAAAATATTTCCAATATTTTCATTCAAAGAAATGTTGATACTGCTATTAATTTAAAATAAAGTTTTCTTAGTTAAAGTACTTATGTTTTCTCGGCACATTCACGGAAGGTTTAAACACGTCCTTCCTCAGTGTACTCCTACGTCGCTGTCTTCCGAGAAAGACAAGGCTCCGAAGCAGAGTTTCCACTCTTCAAAAGGTCTCTTCCTTTTCCACCCGAGTTCGCGCATCTGTCCTGCCCCCTCCCTGCGACCGCCCGGCCGTAAATCAAGTGCGCGCGGCGGCCATGTCACTTCGGCGGGAAAACCGGTTCAATCCTCGTCGCCTGGGAAACTACAAAAAAAAGAGGGATTTGGATTGTTGCTCAGTGAGTGACTGCAGACGATTGGCTGATGCCTAAGTGGCGTGGCGTGACGTAACGCTAAAAACTGCTTTACTTCTTACTAAATATAGTGGAACCTGGATATTAATAGGGTAGTTTCCTTCATCAAAGAAAACGAAAGGCATTGATTGCGATTCGTTACCCACCATTAGTGTATTCATAATATACAAATTATTTGGTTTTACAAATCCCAGTTTAGACGAATGGCAATGGTCAATTTTATCCTCATTTGAAAAAGGCCAGATTGGCGCCCATGCGATTCCATTCCACGATTTAAGCCAAGTGCTTTACTTGAAAGGAGTTATGAATGTAAAAATTGAGTTTTTACCTAAGCTACATTAATTTTCTTTATGTAAAACTTTAATGTAATTTCAAATTTAATAAAAAACTACTTATTGATTCCCATTTTTCGCGTTTTTAAATACACTTCCCACCAATCTAACTCGTCTTCCTTGGTATGATAGGTAGTGTTCAGAGTTACATGAGCATGATGTACCGAGGAACAATAATAAACACTTTTTGAAGTTTAAATTAGGTCCATTAACCGTAAGGGTACAAGTCTAAAACTTAAAACTTATGTGAAGTGATCCTGATGTAATGAATTGCTAATATTAGACTGAATCTTAAGTAAATATCATCATCATTAGTCAACAATCCTAAGATTGGTTTGACGCAGCTCTCCATTTCTCTCTCCTATCCGCTAATCTCCTCATAGCTACATATTTATTCTCTTTTACATCCTTTATAACCTGTCCTATATAACTCATTCGGGGCCGTCCCTTGCCCTTTTTCCCTTACACTTGTCCTTCAACGATTGTCTTCATCAGACCATCAAAATGTGGCCAACTAAGTTGTCCCTTCTTCTGCTTAATGTTTTTAGGAGGCTTCTCTTTTCTCCTACTCTCCTTAGCACTTCCTGGTTACTCACACGGTCAATCCATTTTATCTTCATCATTCTTCGGTAGCACCACATTTCGAATGCTTCACCTCTTGACTTCTCTGCTGCTGTCAACGTCCAAGCCTCGCTTCCATAGAGAAACGTACTCCATATGTAGCATCTGATGAATTGTTTCCTTACTTCTATGCTGGTATTTTCAGCTGTAAGAAGATTCTTCTTTTTGTAGAAAGCCCTCTTCGCCTGCGCTATTCTACTGTGTATTTCTTTCTTGCTCCGTCCATCGCTGGTAATTCGGCTTCCCAGGTAAGAGAACTCGTTCACCTCTTCAAGCTTATGCTTTCCTAGGTTGATGTTTGTTTTAGCCTCCTCTCTTTTACTGCAAACTAATATCTTAGTCTTCTTTTTATGCTTCGTAATTCTGGAAAATTGCGAGGGGCGATGGTGTTTTATTGTGCTTACATAAAGCGTGTTTCTTCCGAAGTACATCGCCCCAAGTTCAATTAAAATTCGTGGAGGTAAGCGGCCGATGATTGTAGTTACATCTTGCTTGTTTAAAAATTATTGTCCATTAGGTATTAAATGTGAGCCAATATTTTATTTACATTATTCACAAAGAAGAGATGGAATTATTTCTCCTGATTTGTGTGCCTGTCAATTAGAGGGGCGAGTCTAATTTCCAACGATATTGTATTTCACAATCGGGTTGCGTACACCAGGAATGAATTACTTTAAGAAATAGTTCGTTAATGTTTCAAGTGCCGGTAGTCAATCGTGGTTTGTCTAGCTCTTTCTTGGATTTCTCAATAGTCTAAGAATCTTTCATTCAATGATTCACCGACAATGAAAAGACCGAGAAACGAATTGAATCGATTGATCGAATCACTCAAGTGAATCGATTCATAAAGGTCGAATAGGCGTCTTAATTTCCAATGATATTGTGTTTCACAATCGGGTTGCCTGTACCAAGAATTAATTACTGCAAGAAGTAATTTTGTTTCGTGGTAAGTGGAGGCTGTCAAGCGGGGTGTTTGTTACTCTTTCAATGATTTTTTTGCTGAGTCTATGAATCTTTCCATTCAGTGATTCAACTACAATCATAATAACGAAATGATTGAATCGATTGATCGAATCATCCAAGTGAATCGATTCATAAAGGTCGAGAAGAACTACTTTTCCCACCTTTATCATATCAAAATTGCGGAAGGAAGGAGGGGTAAGCATGTTTTCTCTATGACCTTTGACCCCCATTGTGACCCTTGGAGGTCAAAAATTCTACAATACGGATCTATTAACTGCCTAACCAACTTTGGTACCCTTCGAAACCTATGGTTTGACACCTTGGTTGTCATGATGGCCCGACGTTTAACTCTATGACCTTTGACCCCCATTGTGACCCTTGGAGGTCAAAAAATCAACAATACGGATCTATTAACTGACTAACCGACTTTGGCACCCTTCAAAACCTATGGTTTGACACTTTGGTTTTCATGATGGCACGACTTTTAACTCTGTGACCTTTGACCCCCATGGTGACCCTCGCAGGTCAATTAGTGAATAATACGGGTATTTGGACATTAATAATGACTTGGGCACCCTATAAAACCCATGGATCGACACCTTTGTTGGTATGCTATTCTTTTTATTACCCTTATGACCCTGACGGTGACCTTACTGGGTCAACGGTTGAATTTTCGTAAATTAAAGTGTTATTTTCGGGTTTCTTGTGTCCGAAAACCTAAGAATTGACATATTGGTCAATGAAATTCACACATTTTTTATCTCCATTTTTTTAACATTGAAACCCCATAAGGCTAATTCAAGTTTTTGGTTTGTACCCAAATTGTGAGGTCAAAAGGTCAAAATTGTAAAATTTTGCTTGCACTCAACAAAACTTAGGACCTTTTTCCATAAGTGTGCCAATTATCATGAAAATTACTCGATGGGAAGTTACTAAAATTTCAGGTCAAAAATGACACACGACCCTTGGGACAGTCTGTATATTGCGACCGCTATTGCTCTCTACTCCGACTTGACATCCAAGGCGATGTGATGTTTCCGACTGTTTCGATAGGTCGAACTGACCGAGAGTTTCAAAAGCCGACCTTTTACGTTTGACGCCGTGCGGTAATAAATCCGTCGAGAATAAATATCGCTGTCTTACATTCGGTCGAAACGAGGGAACATTCAACATAATGTATTGAGCGGAAAGTTGAAGAGACCGGTTCTTGATCACATAATTCATCTCACACACACCTCTATACACTTTCCCGTGAGGAGAAAATGTGTAACAGATAGATGAGGAAAGACACGATGACGATTAAGTTACGTTTGAATTTTTTATTTAAATTTATTATTAATTAAACCATTCGCCTCTTAATTTTCCATGAAAATTTCTAACCATAGCCATCTTCTATATTATTTCTACTGTATAGATACCTTTTTCTCAACTTATACGCAACCAAACTCTGCAAATGAGGTACCAAAATGCACAGAATTTATCAGAGAACATGCGACGGCATATCTTACTCCCTAAATATTGCTTATGTTTCTTAAAATTGATTTTTAAATAATATAAAAACCGGTAAATATTCCTGACGTTAACGGCGCACAAACTGATACATTTGTTCATTTGCAACAATATCTCGCATTCTTTAAATAGCTTTTATCAAAATGCGGTTGATTCCACATTCAAGTCTCCTGTTGATACGTAAGTATGAGTTATCATGAGCGTTTAACAGACGATAGCGTAATTACTTCCAATGTTGTGTTTAAAGAGATCCTCTGACCTCTATTTGTACAGGAACATTCCAATTAAATTTGTACATAAGACCCTGTCTTTTTTCCTACATTTTAAAATTAGAAACTCGCCTATCCCTCTGTGGATCTGCATTAAAAGTGCGGGGGAAGCCCGCTGGGAGCGGGCGCAGCACGCTCGTTTTTCAATAAAAAGTATTTAACCTAAATACCTTTTATATTTTTCCTAGGGTATTCATTCACCTATCATTTTATAGAATATGAAATGTTGTGTGATCCATAGGATCTTTATGGGATAATAGGGTGGTTTCCTATTATTTTTTTATTGCCTAAATCGAAAGATTATTACACCTGGAGTACGTATTTCACGCATTTAGATTTTTAAATGATGATATCTATTTTTCGCGATTAATTGAAAAGTGAAAATTTTCAAGCGCGCGAAAACGCGACTCGTAAGTATGAATGCCGGGAAATCTCTCCGTGACTTTATTTCTGGTTCCCGCTGCCCCCCTGTGAGGTGACCTTGAGGCGAGTCTTAGCGCTGATACGACGCAGGCTGCTAGCGGGTAGCTGAGTACCCTGCTGGCTGGTAGCGCTTGTCTTAAATAAGGATTATTAATACCTAATCAAATGAAGAAAACTTTCCGACCTTAGCCAGTTTTAATAAGTGATTTTTAATAGATGTTTCCCTGAGCTCTGTGCCTCATAAATGCATTGGTAACCTCAGACGATGTATAACTCCTATCTTCTCGCATAGAAACTAGGTCCCTGTGACGTCACGTGGAGTGGCATCGCATGGGCGCCAATCTGGCCCTTTTCAAATTAGGATAAAAATGGACCATTGCCATTCGTCTAAACCGCTATTTCTAAAACGAAATAATTTGTATATTACGAATCCACTAATGGTGGGTAACGAATCGCAATCAATGCTTTTCGTTTTCTTTGATGAAGGAAACTATCCTATTGTAGTTGTTTTTTGGCGCATGATATTTAGTTTTAAGATAATATTCATTTAGTAAACAATTCTCAAATGCAACAGCAACAATGACGCTACCGGCAGCTCGCCGGTTCTTTACCGTAACCCATTATTCCCCATACTGTATTCATGGCTTTTAACTTCGGTGTTTCGCATTTTTCGATTTATTTTGGCCTAATTAAGATGAATTTTTGGAATAAAAATTATTTCATCACATTACATGATTTTCATAATGCTTCGTATACGCAACTCTAGGAAAACTCCGGTTAAATGAATGCAAAAAAAGTAATTTTTAAAACTTAGGTTACATATTTTATTTTTTATCTTGATTTTGTACACTCGACATCTTCGCCGGGAGTTATTAGTATTCCTTCGGAGGAAATTCCCCATTCTGCCTTTTAACGGACACGCTGGGGTGTGTAATTTTTTCCTCGTATATCTCATATGTGCGCATCAATATTTATGCCAAACGCCATCAGTCAATAAAATTCCAGTTATATGAATGAAAATGTTGGTGAAAATGACCAAATTAGAACTAGAAATACTTTAGAAAAAATCAGTAAATCGAAGAAAAAATTATTCTGAAGGAAAAACCTGTTCTGAGAATTAGGATTCAATAATGTTGCGTTAACGCGACGCTTGGGATTAATGGATTAAAAATTATGTAACCAAATTGATGTGTTATCTTCTTTATAGAATTCACACTACATTTGTCTGCGTTTAATTTAAGTTTCCAGACATTACACCAATTCTATGTCTTACGTAAAGCATCTTGTAGGTCATGGCAATCGGAGGGATTTTGGATTTCCTTGAACAGTTTACGGTCATCCGCATAAAGGAGAGTTTGACCTATGGAAGAAGGTAGCAGACAGGCAAGATCATCAATATACAAGTTAAACAGTTAAGGACTAAGGACACTCCCCTGATAGGACACTTACCTGTAGTTTATATCTATACATGAACATTTGAGATTTGGGTCACTCTCACAAGACGCAGTTGCTGAAAATTCATCATTCATTTACATGGTTTGATGTGCGAAAAGATGACAGGAATATGCAATAATGGCTTTGCAATAATTTTAACAGTAATTAACTGTTTATAGTGTGTTTAGGCTAAATAAACTATCTCACATGTCTCTTTTAAATGAATGTTTTCGTCCGGTTGCTAAGATTAGGTAATGTTGATTGTCGACGTGGAAGGAAATTCGTAAGTGACGACCATGTTCCGTTAAAAAGCTTATTTATTCGTTTCTTTTTTGTTTTCTTACATATGAGAAATAGTTTTCGATTCACATATTAGCACAAATTCAAGAGATTAAGATAATTAATGATACATATGGCGTTATGTCGCTACCTTTTCAGAAATTATACCGTATTAACAGTTTTCTTTGCAGTAGTTAACTTTTTAAAGTGTGACTTTCTTTCCTTGCTAATCCAAGTTTATCTCATCGCATGAAAGTTAATCACAACCAAGTGATGCGACCAATCAATGAGAAGTTAACTGGAGGAGACTTGATAATTTCCAAAGCAGATAAAGGGAACAGTGTGATAATCCTTTACCCATTATTCCCCTGACTGTATTCAGGGCTTTTAACTTCTGTTGTTTCACATTTTCTTGTTTATTTTGGCCTAATTAAGATGAATTTTTGGAAAAAAAACATTGTCATCATATTGTATGATATTCATAATGCTGCGTATACGCAACGCTGGGAAAACTGCGGTAAATAAATGCATAAAAAGTAATTTTTTAAAATTAAGGTTACATCTTTTATTTTCTATCTTGATTTGTACACTCGACATCTTCGCCGGGAGTTATCAGTATTCCTTCGGAGGAAATTTTACATTCTGCCTTTCAACGGACATGCTGGGGTATGTCATTTTTCCTAGGGTGTCTCGTATGTGCGCATCGATTTTTACGCCAAACGCCATCAGTCATAAAAATACAATTATATTAATGAAAATGTTGGTGAAAATGACCAAATTAGAACTAGAGATACTTAAAAGAAATCAGTAAATCGAAGAAAAAATAATTCTGAAGTAGAAAATTGTTCTGAGAATTAGGAATCAGTAATGTTACGTTTACGCAACGCTGGGGATTAATGGGTTAATAAGGTCTCATGCATCGCCAAATGTGATAATATTTTGGAGGATACCTCATTTGTGATTCTCCCCCGTGATCCAAAAGATAATTCAATGAAAGTGTTAAAACAACTTTATCCTCCTTCTCTAATTTATCCAATGACATTTTAAAAAGGAAGTTACTTCAGTTGAATCCTCTACCTCCAAGATTTTATGGCCTTCCTAAGATTCATAAAGATGGAACGCCTGCTCGTCCAGCGGTGTCGTGTATAGGCTCACCGTCATATAAGTTAGCCTCCATATTAAGTATCATTTTTAGGCAATTATCTTGTTTTTCACCAAAACATATCATTAAGAACTCAATCACGTTGTCACAGAAACTTCAACACCTCACGTTACCTCCCAACTCTAAGCTTGTTTCATTTTATTTAAAAATGTATTTACTTCTGTACCTATACAAAAAAACCTTGCTACCTGCGAAAGACTTACTGAGAGACTGCAACATTGACAATGTTGTGTCTAGTGAAATTTATCGTCTAATGGAACGGTGTGCTAATCAAAACTACTTTTTTTTACAATAAGTACTTCTAAATGTTCCTCGACGAGGTAAATAACATAAAAATATCCCAGGTTGGGCAGAGCACAGGACAAAAAAAGATTAAAAAACACTCACATTACCAAATTTTCGGTGGTATACATCCACATTCCTCAGAGTTAGGTAGGAGACTGTAGGTAAAGGATGAGAGATAGCTGAGGGAAGGGGAAATAGTGGGGAGGTAGGTTCCTAAGGGGGAGAGGGGGAAATGCTTTAAATAGCCATATGTAGGTAAATTAGATGGAATTAAGTTTGAGTGGGTGGTCTGTGGGGGGAAGGGAGGCCAAAACTGATAAATTGCAACAATCATTCCTATCTTTTTGTGTCTTGTGCTTCTGCCCAACCTGGGATATTTTTATGTTTTTTACAATAAGAATTTTTATCACCAAACAGACGGCCTTGTCAAGGGATCACCCATTTCACCTGTATTAGCGGAATTATTTATGGACAATCTAAAACGCCAATTATTAGATTCAGGGCATCCAATCTTATCCAACATCTTACACTGGTACCGTTATGTTGATGATATCATCTGCCGCTTATCATGAATCTGACATGGAAATAGTACAAAGGATTATTCCAAGCAAATCATTCAAAATCCTGGATGACAAAAAGGGTCACTGCACCCTCAACGAACGGTTCTTTCCTCCAAAGAATTTTCAAACAAAGTAGGCTGAGAAAAGGGTGCCGGTAGCTACGGAGGACTTTACTTCCTCAAAAAATTAAAAGAACTCTTTTTCCATCGAGAAGTTGATTTTTGAGATAACAGAACCACAAAGCAGTTAACTGGAAAAGTACCACGGGCGAAATATTACAGCTTCGTGCAAACAAAGTCAATAAAATAGATAGGCGTAATATTACGTCCATGGCAATCCTCAGAAGGATAAGCAGGACGTAATATTACGCCCATGGCACGCAAAGTGTTAAAACAGGATCCAAATACTGATATCAAAACACACTTAAGTTATTATTATCGTTTTTAAGAGTCAATGTCTCGCCAAAATTCAAAATAAGGCCTTAATATCAAAGAAAGATGGCTAACTAACAGGAAACAATTGAATATATCTCGTTTATTCCTCATCTTGACGCATTCTGCAGGCGTGACGTGAGATCTCTCAGACCGCTAATCGAATAAATTTCTAAATTTACAGAATTAAAAAATGAAAAACGTTTAACTTTAATAGTTACATATCCTTATTGTACAAAAATTTGAAGCTAACGATGATTTTAGGTATTTAAATACATCCAATTTGAAAATATTCATCATTTTAAAAACACAGAAGGCTCTCAGACCGCACGTCACCGGTTGAGGGATAAGATGGGTTTGAGTCAGCTCTTCAATAAAATAGAAGAACGTAATATTACGTCCATGGCAACCTTCAGAAAGATTAATAGGACGTAATATTACGCCCATGGCACGAAAAGTGTTAACGACCAATATCCTAACATCCCTTGCCACACGCCTGTTGAGGCCGCTATCACAGAAGCATCCGCAAGTAGATGAGATCTCGATGGATCTCAAATTGAATTAACGGACACTTTAGTGTCAATAACATAGCTCGAGTACAGCAAAAACTAGGAGATTTTCAAAACGAGAAATGCGAGTGTCACGATCGAACCCAGCACCCTCGGGCTAGGAAGACGCTCAGGCTAGATTCCCTGGAAGGCATAATCGCATCAAATGGGGTCGTAATTTATCGTCGTAAGTCGATGAGTTGAATCCGATGTTCACCGTTCGTGATTCTGGATCAGGAAGCCGAGGTTCGTAACGACTCGTTGATCCGTTATCCGCATATATATTTATGAGGCCGCATCACGCATACATGTATCGTGAGCGACATAAGGCCACAGACGTCATTCTTTATCTTTATGTCTTGAATAGGGTGGTTTCCTATTATTTTTTTATTGCCTAAGTCGAAAGATTGTTACTCCTGGAGTACGTATTTCACGCTTTTAGATTTTTAAATGACAATACCTATTTTTCGCGAGTAAATGAAAAGTGAAAAATTTCAAGCGCGCGAATGTATGTATGAATGCTGGGAAAACTCCGTGTGACGTCGTTCTGGTTCCCGCTGTCGCAAGTGAGGTGACCTTGGGGCGAGGCTTTGAGCGCTGATACGACGCAGGATGCTAGCAGGTAGCGCTTGGCTTAAATAAGGATTATTAATACCTTATCAAACGAAGAAAACTTTCCGACCTTAGCCAGTTTTAATAGGTGATTATTCAGACATGTTTCCCTGATCTCTGTGCCTCATGCATTCATTGGTAATCTCAGACGATGTATAACTCCTATCTACTCGTATAGAAACTAGGTCCCTGTGACGTCACGTGGAGTGGCATAGCATGGGCGCCAATCTGGCCTTTTTCAAATGAGGTTAAAAATTGACCATTAACATTCATCTAATCCGGCATTTCTAAAACAATAATTTGTGTGTCATGAATACACTAATGGTGGGTAGCGAATCGCAATCAATGCCTTTCGTTTTCTTTGATGAAGAAAACGACTCTATTTTTGCTAATATGTGCAGCAAAAACTCTTTCGCATATCTATCAAACAAAAAATAAACGAAAAATATACTTTTTAACGGATCACGATCGTCATTTATTTAACTTTGCCTTCTATTTCGCCAATGTAACACTACATTTTGTACATTCATGTACTTGTGGTTTGGCTTTTACACTGTCGTTTCGGCAACTACTTCTGGTCTCACTTCTTTTTTTTACTCTATGGCCAAATTCGTCCTTTCATGCTTCACGAATCCGCGATTAATTACGTAGCCTACCTTTTTCTACGTTTATGGACGTGAATTGCATAGGGGCACGTCACCTACGGACTCATTCACTTCACTTTTTAGATGGGTCCCTGTAGATACGATTTTAAGTCTACCAGTGACATTTACTTCCGTTACATAATCTGTACAATTTCTAATAAGCGCTGTCCAGTAAGTTGATAAAATAGGACCTTTTTTCCCTTGAATTCTAGTGCGGTAATTTGCATTTGCATTATCAAGTTGGTCCACACCTCCCATGTATTTACTATACTCCCCAATAACTCGAGGCTGTGGAATAGTATTTCATTTTTTCTGCTGAAACGTTTCCATATGCCCCATGGAAGCGCATACCTTGTATTGTTGTCTACGGTGACAACCGAGTTATCATTCCATCAAACAATATTAAAACCTACAGCTTTATGAAATGCTTTCTTTCATGTTCCTCTCCGTTTTACGCCGATGGGTTTACTATAATATATAAGGAACTCCTCCGTTATATTTTCACGGATGGCTCCTGTGACAAAAAATCCTTTTTCTTTCAAAACAATAAATAGTCTGCAAGATGAAAAGAAGTTATCAAAGAAAGCATACGATGATTAGAGGGTGTAAGGATAACCTTGAGTAATTCCAGAATAACATTTGCTTCCAAGCCTAACTTCCGATCGAAGTCCTTTCCCATCGCCTGGTTGAACCCTAAAGCCGTCTGAATAACATATGCACCAAAATTTAAAGTTAAATCTAAAAGGCTTGTTTATAAGGAACATTTTTGCACAGTAGTGGACAAATTAAGGTACCATTTGCTCATAATTTGATAAATTATTCGCAAATATGCCGAATTGTAATAATTGTGTATTCAAGTCGTCAAATAGAGGTCATAATTTACAAATTTGTCATTTTTGTCCAGACAGGAAATGTCTGAAATGTGTAGATTATTTTATTAATCTAAATATGTTTGGACTCAATGGTTTCCAAACCAAATCCACTCCTTAATGTCTTCTTTTGACCAATATCTTGTTGTGGAAGTCGGTGATATCGCTGATTCGTGATGGAAGGAAGGACTAATTCGGAATGAATGTATAAAGTTTTGTGTTCCATTGCACACGAAATGTTTTCACGTATTTCAAAGATAGTCATTACTTGTTGCAGTTCAATCTGTAGTGATAAAAATGTCAAATCAAAACTGGAAAATACGTAGTCTTCGGTAAAAATATTCGCTTTGACTTATTTCTTTCAAACCGTAATACATCTCTATTTTATATTGGATTTAGGTTAAATAATGCAGCATCTCATTGGAAACATAATACCTAAGAATTTAAATAATCAAATATGACGATATCTGTCAAATACGTGGCATAAAAAGGCATAGGATTATATCTGACAGTAAAAACGGTATATTACTACTAGAAATATATGGTAATGCGGGTTGCATAACTGCCTATAGGTATCGGATTTGGCCGAAGTTGCGAAAAAGCAACATTATGTTCCCGATCCGATTTTCGCTTTATGTTGACTTCCCGACGAAATATAAGCTGTAATATCTATTAATTGAAATTTTGACGTTCATATGGACGAATAAAAAACTTAATAAAAGGGATAGTCGCTCTTAGGAAAAATTATTTATCATGCGTAACCGGTGACTTGAAAATTGACACATTTTGAGTATATTTTTAAGTAAATAAAAGCGAACAAACTATGTATAAATCCACCAATTTATTTTTGTGGTACTACTAGTTTCGACGCAGCGGCGTCATCATCAGGTACAAAGGCTACAAAGAAACAAACATCCTTTGTAGCCTTTGTACCTGATGATGACGCCGCTGCGTCGAAACTAGTAGTACCACAAAAATAAATTGGTGGATTTATACATAGTTTGTTCGCGTTTATTTATTAGAATGAACCTCCACAAAGTTGATCCTGTTACGATAGAGATTATATTTTTAAGTATCGAAATATTTATGAAATGACATTATAATCTCACTAAAATCAGTTTAAATTTACTTTTATACAAAAAAGCGAATTCTATATGAAAAAATTCAATTGAAACAACTTTTTGCATTTCTCAATAATGTTGCGTATTCGCAACTTTGGCCGTAAATGTGTTGAATTGCAATGTTTTTTTTGATTTTTCAAAAGCATTTGTAAGTGTGGACCATCCATTGCTTCTTAAAAACTCAACAGGATGGGTTTTATATACTTTTCCAATGCTTGCATAGAATCCTTCGTATCGGACAGAACCCAATACGTGGTTATAATTTAATGGTGAAATCATTTAAGGATAACCACGTATAAATCAATAAATATCGATAAATAGATAAACATGAATTATAGGAATATTTCTCTGCAAATGGTGCAACTTTAGTTTACCCGATTACGATTTCAATCCGAGGTGTTCCCCAAGGCTCTGTCCTTGGGCCAGTCTTATTTCTTTAACATATTAATGACCTTGTAAATAGTTTTCAACATATAAATGGTGCTACCCTCGTGTCATGTGCGGATATGCGACCTATGTTACAGTATCAAATTTAAATTATGATGTCAAACGGTAATTCTGCAATATGATTTGAGGCATTCCCGGGTAATAATGTGGGCAAAATTTTCTCGGGATTCCCACCTGCAATTAATTGTTGTATTAAAGGGAAAGACTTTAAGGTAGTTTGAGCGAGATAGTTCCGAAGTCAAAAAAGCGATTAAATTTTAATAAAATTTACAATTATAAACAGTTATTAAGGCGTTTGACACAATTTCACAATATTTTATGCGGAAAATCGTCGTTTGCGTTACTTGTTTTTCTCAGTTATGAACGAACTTTACGTAATTTAAACTTAATCTTGACTTATTTTCAAAGGTACCAACGGTAAATTTAGTAATATCTTACTAAGTTTTCCTAGTATAGTTTTGCCTTAACTCCGACTTGGGGTACGGATTACTGGAATTTTAAATGTTAAAACATAAAGATGTAATGATTACTCATATTAGAAAACAATTTCGAAGAATTTTATCGAAAGAAATTACATATGCCCAAGAGACGCTCGACTTGGCAACAACGTGAAATTTCTTAGGTTGGTGACACCAGTGACACTTTCAACTAGCCTGGGAACCCGGGAATTCAGAAAAACACGTGACTAGCTGGAAGTAGCTTGAATCGTAGGAAGGGTGCAGAGATTTCGGTGTTGAAATATTTTTGAGAGTCGAGTATTTCTCTAATTTTTTAGTGAGATACGCAAGTATTTCAGCCTTCTCTGCTTTTACGATGAAGCCATCCAGGAGTAAAGACGGAAGGTTTGTGCGGAAGAAGGAGTTTGAGAAGAGGCAGAAAGCTTCTTCCCGGGCGAAGGTGAAGAGGGAATCGTCGCCCAAAATTGAAGCGAATCCACGTTTCACGTTGGAGGGTCGGCGAATCGTGGACGTAAATCTGTTGGCTAAGCAGATGAACTGCGATTCCTGCCTAAAACCTCTTTCCTTTGCAAATATTGAAGGCGAGTTGCGGCGTGGATTAGCTTCCATTTGGACGGTGCGCTGCTCTTTTTGTGAGCAATTGAAAAAAGTTGCTACATCTACGGCAGTGCATTGTGCAAATTCCTCGTACGCTCAGTACGCAGTGAATTGTAAGGCCGCCATAGGTAAGTGCTCGAATAAATACCTTAATTCATATTTGGGAATAGAAGAAGTTGATTAGCTGAAAATATATTTTTGTTCCATTTTCAGCTTGCGTCGTGTCAGGTGTTGGGCACGAGCAAATGAATAGGGTTTTGGCAACCCTAAATATTCCGCCTATCGCCAATTCCACTTGGAAAAGGTACGAGCGATCTGTGGGGCCTGCGGTTGAAGAGACGGCGCGAGAGTCGTGCCAGAAGGCTGTGGAGGAGGAGAAGCTTCTCACTTTGACCTCAACACCGTAAGTTTCATCGTATCAGTTTATTTATGATTATGCTGTTCATATTAGTGTTTTTAGTCCAGCGAAACCAAAATAGAATGTTCATTTTTCAAAAATGTGCCTCTTGTGGTCGCATTTGGTTCTGTCATAGTACTTGGGAATATTTCGGCGGTGTGATTTTTATTTCAATGTACATTACCTTCCAAGAACATTACCAGTAGTGGTCACGTCCAATATATGAACTACAATTGAGGAACTTCAGTGGCTTCTTTTATGATTACTATGTTCAAGTGTAATTTTACCTTTGTTTCACATTATTATTATCACTGTCCTTCGGTATTACTTGTTATTGGTTACTAAGGATGAGGCCATAGTTGAATAAGTGGCTGTTGACTGGAGGGGCTTTTCATCTCAAATCAGGCAGATAGTGCAAAAATCATGTCAGGTGACCATCACTGATTTTCCTAAAAGTTATGTGTGTGAAAGCAGTATCCTTACGATGAAAAATGATCACTTTCTAAGATCTGAACTGAACCATTATAAAGTTATTAACCTTTGAACAATGCAGGGTCAGGCCTCAGGGTAATAAATAAAGAAATACATACCTGCTGAATACAAAGGAACCATGGTTAATGAAATCGTGGTAAATCTTTAATTTTAAATAAAATGCATTCATGCACATTCTGGCATAACTTACAAGTGCCACTGCTTGATTGATCATGGTGATATGCTATCAGGTGATTTGGTTAGAAGTCTATATAACATACATTTTCAATTATAGTATCCATGTCTTAAGCATTTCAGCAATTAAAGACAAACTAATTTCTTCCTGCTTATTATTCCTTAGTCATTGTTCGTTAAAGAGGTCAAAGTAATCAGCACAGCCAATTTACTGGTATGGAACATTGGGTACTTTCAACTGGAAACCTAGGTTAGTTTCCTCTAATGCTCATGCTCAGTGTCTCAACTATTGTTCTATGTAATACTTATTCATTCAAGACTTTCAATGCTTTTAGCGGATCAAAAACTTTCTTGATTACTTAAAGGCATTAACTGACTCCTCCAACAGCTGGGATGGAAAACAGCAGAAAAGGAATGTTTTTCCTATTGTCAATTTTTTTAAAGTCAAGGCTGGATATCCCAAGCACAAACCCTTCTTCATTTCAAATTCCTTATTAAACATTATTGCAAGAAAATGTTCCTATTTGTCGGCATCATCTCCCTGTTGTTCTTGATGCTGCAGTCCTGATTGTGATTGCTTTCTTGAATTTATTATAATTACAACCTGTTTCACTATGGTGATTAATGCTTTTGTTAGACTAACGAGTTCCAAAGTAGCAGAATGTATTTTGGTGTTATATTAACCAATGATAGAGTATAAAAGTCTTACACATAACCAATATTCCTTTCTAATGTTGAATCAGTAACATCATAAGTGAAGTGGTAGATTACCTTCATTGTCATTATACTATTTCCATTCCTTAGTAACAATTCTACCCAGTCACAGAATTCTGAATGTAGTTCTTTGGCTAATATGTGGCATCTCATTCAGTCTACATAATTTATTTCAGTGCCACGACTCTGAGTGAAGAGTCTCCTATGCATGGCAGTGATGGGGCTGAGGTAGATATCATTGCCTCTTATGACTATGGGTGGCAGAAGAGAGGCAATGGGCGGTCATATGACAGTAAATCTGGTTGGTTTCATTATATTTTCTGAGAAATAAATTATGTATTATTTGTCTCTCTATATTAACGATTAAAATTTCTTTTTGCATTTGCAGGGCATGGATCTGTCATTGGATACCGCTCCAAAAAAGTTCTTGCATTTGACGTGTGTACCACTACCTGTGCAATGTGTAGTCAGGGGCATGACAAGAACGATCACGACTGCCGAAAAAATTGGAGTGGCAGCTCCAAAGCTATGGAGCCATATACTGCAGCAAAATTAATATCCTGCAATGAAGATTTTTTGACTGCTGGTGTTCGAGTGACAACTCTCATAGGAGATGGTGACTCCTCAACGCTGGCAGCTGTACAAAGGGAGTCGCAGCACTCTGTACAGAAATGGGCTGATATCAACCATACTAAGAAGCGTTTCTCTTCTTGGCTATATCGAGCTTCTGCAAGTCATCGGCAGCTCTTGGGCAGAAATGTTATACCATATTTGAAGAGATGTTTCTCATATGCTGTGGACCAAAACAGGGGAGATGAAGAGGGAACAAGAAGGGCAATCATTAATATTGCCAATCATGCTTTTGGGGATCACCAAGGGTGTGGAGAGTGGTGTAAAGGGGACACTGACAATTACTCTCACAAAAGTTTGCCCCGTGGGAAACCACTTGAAGGGCGTGCCCTTAAATCAGCCCTAGAAAAGATATTGGAAAGCTTTGCAGCAGAATCTAGTAAAATTGCTCCTGGTGGTTCTTCACAGGCAAATGAGTCTTTCAACCAAATGGTAGCAATAAGGGCTCCTAAGAACCGCCACTATGGTTCATCTGCTGCCTTGAATATAAGAGTGGCTGCTGCTGCCTGCCAGAAGAATTTAGGCCCCAAACATGTTATTGGCATAAACAGGAAGCTGGACCTCTCCCCTGGTAGTCTCACTAAGTCCTATTCCAGCAGAATGGAAGAGAAAATAAAGGCCAAAGTAAGGAGGCAAGTAACAGTCCCTGTGAAGCGACGTAGGTTGTTTCTGAAATCATTGCAGAAGCAAAAGATATCATCACATGAAAGTAGAGAGGGAATATGTTACCAATCTGCTATGGAAGCTGATCTAGGCTGTGCTTTATTAGAGGAGACGACAAGAGAATTGCCACCACCTCTAAATGAGGTGACATTTGTAATTGTGGACATTGAGACCACTGGATTTGCCTCCACTGCAGATATTGTGCAGCTTGCATGTAAAAGTGGGCAATGTGAATTTAATTATTACATGATGCCCAGCAAAACATTTCATCCAATTGCAGCAGAGAAGACAGGGTTAAGGGTTGTTAATGGAGAACTTTTCCTATACAACCAGAGAGTTGAAACAACCCCTCCAAGGGTTGTTGGTGAGAAATTCATCAGTTTCTTATCCAGTTTTGAGTCAAGGGTGGTGTTAGTTGGGCACAACATTGTCCGATTTGATGCTCCTCGCATTTTATCATGGCTGCAGAAGTTGGACCTGAGCGACGATCTTTTGAAAAGTGTGTATGGGGTTACTGACTCATTGAAGCTCATTAGTCAGGGTAGTTGCAGAAAACTTGAAGAGCTTGCATCAGTATACCTGCAAGGGGAGGAATGGCAACGAATAAAGAGTGGAACCCATAATGCAATGATTGATTGCCAATTACTAGATGGACTCATAAGACATTTTGAGATGAGTAATGAAGTACTCCTTACTAATTCTTTATCTTTACAGGAACTGAATAACAGGAAATTGCAAGCTGTAAGGAAGGCGCAGAAGGTGGCAACATTACAAACCCTAGGGAGAGTTATTTCAAGCTCAATGATTTCCAAAATGGCCACAGCTGGTATTGATTTGGAGAAGCTGGTGGAAATATTCAATATATCTGGTACTGAGGGAATGAGATTACTCTTAGGTGAGAGTATCAATGGGAAGCCACGAGTTACGACCAGAAGGAGAATAATTCAGGCTATTAGTGAACACCTAGAGGAGTTGAGAAAGCTTGAATAAAAAGGGTAAGACTGGCATTATCTTATGCTTAATGTGTAGCATAATTTAAATGTATATGGTAGAAATGGTTGTTACATAAAGTCTAATAGAGATTTTTAAAAACTTTTTTCAGATTCCCCCCACATCGTCTGGTTTGTGATGACAGATGTCTCCCCAGTGTTTAAACCAGTATCTTCAGGTTTACTGTATGGGTATTAAGGTTTGCCTGATATAACATTGGGCAATCTATCCATGTATTTCTTTTGGGTGATTCTCTTTTATTCTGGTTAATGCATCAACGCCTTTGGGTAAGATTGACTCTAGATATTTCCTCCTGAATTGTTAGTGGGATTTTGTCCATAGGTCTGATCAATGTCTTTGCACACTTTGATGGGCAAGAAAATTATGCTATTCCATTGTTACAAGGGTAGCAAGGATTTCATTGGTAATTCATGGTACCCTGACATTACCATTGCTCAATTTTGAGCATTTCTCCCGGAGTTTAGCCCACGGAGTAAGTTTTGTGAGTGATTGTGTGTTTGAGTGATTGTGTGGGTGAGTGATGTGTGTTGTTATTACTATGAGTGATTGTGTGTTGTTATTACAATGAGTGGTTGTGTGTTTGTTTACTCAACGGAAGCAGCCTTAGTTAGGCCCCCAAACCCTTACAAAGGTTCCTTCAGAGTTGAGCGAGTGATTGTGAAGGGTTTCCGGTGGAGAGGCTGGGGTTTGGTCACTGCTGAGAATCTTCCCATTCCAGCATACCAACACAGTATTTTGTTTGTACCTGCGATGAGGTCCCCTCCTGTGAGAGCTGTCACTCAAAAAATCTTCATCGCAGGATATTAATTTTGCTGCAGTATGTGGCTCCATAGCTTTTGAGCTGCCACTCCAATGTTTTTGACAGCCAGGATGGCCCTTTTTTGCTTCTGTCTACACATGGCATAGGTAGGGCTGAATACTAGCAAAGAAATTATTCTTTGTCTTATTAACCTCTGCCCATTTCTGCAGAATGTACTGTGTCACCCTGAACAGAATTTTTGTAACTGAATTAATGGACAAAATCCCACTAGGCTGGAATTCTGAGGAAACAGTCATCACAAACTAGATTGAAACTTGGAGCACATACGTGGTGGGAGGACTCCATATTAATAATGAAAGACACTTAGTTTCTTCCACAGGTTAAATTTTTTTCTATTTTATTACCAGTTTCATCTATAATATCATTATCAAATACTAATGGTGTAGTAGCTGAAACCGGTAATAAAATAGAAAAAAGATTTTTATTAGCCTGTTGAAGAAACAAAGTATCTTTCATTATTAAATATTATTTTTTTCTGTTTCTTGACCTTATTTAATATATAATATGGTTTTTCCTGGAGTATAGGTCATATATACAAAAGTTAGCAGCCAACGTTTCGATTTATTTTCTTAAATCATCTTCAGGGCTATGTTAGAAAAATTGTGAAACAGTATAAAATACAGAGAATAAGACTAATAAGACTTATTCTCTGTATTTTATACTGTTTCACAATTTTTCTAACATAGCCCTGAAGATGATTTAAGAAAATAAATCGAAACGTTGTTGGCTGCTAACTTTTGTATAAATGACCTATACTCCAGGAAAAATCATATTTCATTATTAATCACATGCTAGCTTGAATAATAAAATTGTTGAAAAATATCTCATGGAGAGAAGCAAAGTATGTAGTAGCCAATTTAATGTATCTTGTGAGCCCTGGCTATCCTATCTTATGTTCTTGGCCAACACTTTGTGAAAATGAAATGTATATTGCTAAATTTATGTGACATTGTATGTAGAGTGGTTTTCTAAAAAATATTTTGTAATTTTTGTTATGTAATAATAATGAATATGTATACCAAGAGTGTAGTCATATTTCACTTTCTGTCTACTTCCTTCCTACGCACCCAAAATTGGTAACTAAGTGCATACATTTCCAAAATAGGGCCTTGAGATGAAAAGCAGAACGTTGAAATCGTATCCAGTTTAACTAAAGGTAAGGGGGCACTACAATAGGCATAGAGATGAATGGCAAGCTTAATTTAGAATAGTTTTATGATCATGGTGGATATTTTAGCTTTGACTTAGTATTTTTGTAATGATGTAAGCAAAAGTATATTTGGTGTGAAGTTCTTGTTCCTAAGGGATTGTTGTAAGGAAATTGCAAGATGAACATCCTTTGAGACCCCATAATACTATTAATGGTAGATTAATTTATACGTCGGTTATGCGTTATCTAAAGATTGGATTCATTGAATTGTTGGTAGTGAATTCAGCATTCATGACGTGAAAGTCTACAGTTATTGGAGCAAGAACTTCCCATCGGGGCAAGTCTTGTAATTTTGCACTACGTGGAAGGAAAGTTATTTAAAGTCGATGTCAAGCAATGCTAATATTTCGGAGGGCTGGTTATACATTAATTTTTTTAGAAAGGTTCCTCAATTTCGGTTAAGGCAACAAGTTTAGTAGGTTTTATGCATTGTAAGATGAATTCTGATTTCCCTGGGGGAGATGATTCAAAAAAATTTTACCGTATACGTAATGTGCTGTTGTTTAACTTGCGTGTAAACGCATGATTACATTCGTATCTCGCTAATAATTATGTCCGTTCATTTTCATGTAAGGTTCGGACTGCGTTGGCTTAAATATATGAAAATTACCTGAAGATAACAACCTGCTCACGGTGTTCAATAGGTTTCCCGCACGGCTCATACCTGTAAGATGGTTTGAACCACTCGCTTTCGTCACAGATGGCAAGTTCATTAATGCGGATGGAGAATCTTACTTTGACAATTAAATACGCAGAAAACTGAAGTGTGCGTCAAATCGGTTACATCCTTCCACCAAATCATATTTATATACACATAAGACATCTCTTCACTCGAAGTTTACAGCAACCCAAATAGTATCAGGAATCGCGAATCTCATGATTCACTTCCAAATGTCCACCACGAAGTAGTTTTTGTACATGGAATTTACTGCGACAATATGGAAAATCAGTAAACTAAACTCGTACGCAATCAATTATCTCCATTTATGTTTATTTCTGGTATGCTGTCGTCTGCGATCATGTTTGCTTACATTTAATTCTTATGCGGCGTTGCCAAACCGAATCTTTCGGCATCCGGTCGTCTGCAGGAAATGCCTGTTCGACGAAAAGTTTTTTTCAAATATTTTAATTATACTACCGGTGACCTATGAATTTAATGTGACCAAAAATTCATAAATGAAGTTAACTACACTCAGTTAGTTTTTTGTTGATTTCTATGTACGAGAAATAATTCTATTTAAATAAATTCTGCCGTCGAAGCGCATGCCTCCCATCTATGCCATGTAAATCAGCTTCTCTTTACTCACAAATATCTCTGAATTTAGCCCGGTAAGGGGTGTATATTATGATATCATTGGAAAGAGCAAGACTTTTTCTTTGCATTGAGATAGAAATCTCAGAATTCTATGATGATTGATTTTTCGCTCAAACTACCTTAATATCATCCTGTATATTTACCGTTATAGTGCGGTGGGCCGATATATTGATTCTTACGAAATACATTATTTATTTGGCTATCCCTTATTAAATTGATATAACTTACTTCAGTAAACGTAAAAATATTTTATCATCATTCACCAGTTAAACCTCATCAATTAAAATAAAAACCGCATATGGATATGTAATAAAATAGCTCTGTATCGTTTCCTTTCCTAGTTGCTACTTTTTATGAAACTATCCACCGCATTTCTCTCCAATATCCCAGGAAAAAGGATAGCACAAGGAGATTTAAATTAAGTGTAAATTAATGGGCTTATGTTTAAAATTTGGAATAATCCCCCACCTTTATACTTACACCGATATATGCGATTATAAATATTTCGTTATGGACCTCGCCGAGTGGTGACGAAAGCTTATAAATTGTTGTAATCAGAGAAAGATTTTATAATCACCCTATATATATTAATCAATTATGTAAATGTAAAGGAATGTTATTAGATTCAAAATTTGGAATTATCCCCCACCTCCATACTTACACCGATATATGTGATTAAGAAATTTCGTTATGAACCCCGCCGTGTGGTGGGGAAAGCTAAAGTTATGACAGAGGACAAATGGAGAAGTTGAGGTGACATTTTATCCACGTCCTATCTCCGTTCGGAATCTCTTCCTTATATCCACCAGATGTCAGGACAGTCAATCTTCGGCTAAAGATATCCGGTTCTTTCCCATTCCGTTTTCGACTGATTAATACCTCAGCATTCTAAGGAGGAGGAAGAGATGTATAAGCAGTTTCTTTACGAGACTGTGTGGGATAAAAAAAGGTGAAATTTTGGCTGGGAATATCCGCCGATGGGACGCAGATAGTTTTGCATGGAATTCCGCATGGAATGAGAATCTTTGCAGCGAAATAACATTGAGTTTAAGTGATTTTATTGTACGAAATAAATGTGGTAAGTTGCATTCCCTGTTTTTGAGAATGTTTTTTTTTTCATGGCCAAAAATGCACTCCTTATCTTGACGGTTGAATAATTTTGTATGCACTACTGAATACGATTTTTCGCCAATAGACCATCAAATGGTTACAATACGGAATGAAAAAGCTGAAATGGCAGGATAATAGGGTGGTTTCCTTTACTTTTTTAAATGCCTAAATCGAAAGATTATTACTCCTGGAGTACGTATATTACGCTTTTAGATTTTTAAATGTCGATGTCTATTTTTCGCGATTAAATGAAAAGTGAAAATTTTCAAGCGGGCGAAAACGCGACGGCTAATTATGAATGCTGGGAAAAACCCGTGTGACGTCATTCTGGTTCCCGCTGTCGCCGTGTGATTTGACCTTGGGGCGAGAGTATGGGCGCTGCGGCGATGCGGGCTGCTAGCAGGTAGCAGAGTACCCTCCTAGCAGGTAGCGCTTGGCTTAAATAAGGATTACTAATACCCTATCAAGCGAAGAAAACTTTCCGACCTTTAGGCAGTTTTAATAGGTGATTGTCAAGACATGTTTCCCTGAGCTCTGTGTCTCATGCATGCATTGTTAATCTTAGACAATATAAAACCCTTATCTACACGTATAGAAACTAGGTCCCTGTGACGTCACGTATAGTGGCATCACATGGGCGACAATCTGGCCTTTTTCAAATGAGGTTAAAATTGACCATTAACATTCGTTTAAACTGGGATTTCTAAAACCAAATAATTTGTATATTATGAATACACTAATGGTGGGTAAGGAATCGCAATCAATGCCTTTCGTTTTCTTTGATGAAGGAAACTGCCCTATTCCGTTTGTATCTGGCACCTCAGAGAAGATTGCTATCGTATTCAGTACTACGTACAAAATAATCGACTATCAGGTGTAAGTTAAAAATTAATTTAATCCTGAATATGTTTTTAACTCATCACAACCCGGGCCGCGTTATGCAAAAAAACGAGTGGTATATGTTAAAGCGAAATATACAAGAAAGCCTAAAATGGAATATCACAAAAATAAAAATGAGTTAGAAATAGGGTAGTTTCCTTCATGAAAGAAAACGAAAGGCATTGATTGCGATTCCTTACCCACCATTAGTGTATTCATAATATAAAAATTATTTGGATTTAGAAATCCCAGTTTAGACGAATGGCAATGGTCAGTTTTAACATCATTTGAAAAAAGCCAGATTGGCGCCCATGCGATGCCACTCCACGTGACGCCACAGGGACCTAGTTTCTATACGAGTAGATAGGAGTTTTACATCGTCTGAGATTATCAATGCATGCATGATGCACAGAGCTCAGGGAAACATGTCTTTATTCACCTATTAAAACTGGCTAAGGTCTGAAAGTTTTCTTCGTTTGATGAGGTATTAATAATCCTTATTTAATCCAAGCGCTAACAGCTAGCAGGGTACTCAGCTACCTGCTAGCAGCCTGCGTCGTATCAGCGCTCAGAGCCTCGCCCCAAGGTCACCTCACTTGCGGCAGCGGGAAGCAGAACGACGTCACGCGGAGTTTTTCCCGGCATTCATACTTACCCGTCGCGTTTTCGCTTCCTTGAAAATTTTCACTTTTCATTTGATAGCGAAAAATAGAATTCGTCATATAGAAATCTAATAGCGTCAAATACGTACTCCAGGAGTAATAATCTTTCGATTTAGGCAATAAAAAAATAATAGGAAACCACCCTATTCGTTCGACGCGTTTCGGAGTACCAGATGGTACTGTGACGAATGATCGCAGGCATTCCCGGCGTATAGAGTTGTGGAAGGTTACTCGGGTTTTCCACCGGGTCAGGTTCTCTGTTTCCACCTCGGCCGACGTGACGTTTCGATGAATGAGTTGTCCACCGTCATCAGGGCATTTCGCCTCGCCGGGAATTTGCAACTGAATTTGATGAGAGGTCTGTGAGACCCCTCGTCAATAAATTTGAATAACCATTAAACGTAATGCTGGTGGAATCGATTAAAAAAGTTGTTAGAAATACGAGTACATTTACAATTAACGCCTCCCGGTATTGTGAGACTCTGAAGAAGCTTCGTCGGGCAATCCAAAACAAGAGAAGAGGAATGCTGACCTCTGGTGTGTGCCTTCTCCACGACAACGCAAGGCCTCACGTCGCTCGATCCACTACGGAACTTTTGGATCAGTTCGGTTGGGATGTTCTGACCCATCCACCTTACAGTCCCGACTTGGCCCCTTCAGACTTTCATCTGTTCACCAAAATGAAGGAGGGATTAGCCGGAGAACGTTTCACAATTGGCGAGGAAGTGAATGAAGCAGTCACCAACTGGACCAAGGTGGTGGCGGGAAGCTTCTATGAGGAGGGGATTTCAAAGCTGATTTCTCGGTATACGAAGTGCATTGAGGTCTCTGGAGATTATGCGGAAAAATAAAACATATCGTCAAAAACGTTTCCTGCAAGTTTGAATTTTTTTCATTAAAAACTCGATTTAAAAAAGAAAAACGAAACTTATTTTCTGGATGACCCTCGCAATTCCTAGGGATTTTCAAAATTACAGCAATTAATAATTTGTAAGTAGGCATTTTTAGTCGCATAATGTGGGTAATTAAGTGCTTAATTTAAAAAAAAAGTACGATAATAAGGACGCCAGTGTTTTTTATATCAGTTATTTTGATCCTGCTTCAAATAACAATTTTTACTAAAAAAAACAAGATCTTAGTATGCAGCAGAAGAGAAGAAGTCAAGAGCAACATTAAAATTGGGACGCAAAAACTGATAGAGGTGGATGAATTCTGTTATTTGGGAAGCAAGATAACTAGTGACGGGAGAAGCAAGAAAGAAATTATCAGCAGAATAGCCCAGGCGAAGAGAGCATTCCACCAAAAGAGAGACCTGCTTACAGCGGGAAACTTAAATATGGAAGTAAAGAAACAATTCATAAGAACCTACATCTGGAGTATGCTCCTATATGGAAGTGAGGCATGGACAATGACCGCAGCGGAGAAAGCAAGGATAGAGGCCTTTGAAATGTGGTGCTACAGAAGAATGATGAAAATCAAATGGATCGACCGAGTTAGTAACGAGGAAGTCCTAAGAAGGGTAGGAGAGAAGAGAAGCCTCATGCAAACCTTAATAAGAAGACGGAACAACCTTATAGGCCACATCTTGAGACATGATGGCCTGATGAAGACAATCGTCGAAGGGCAAGTGGAAGGCAAGAATGGAAAAGGAAGACCTCGGACAAAATATATGGAACAAGTAAAGAGAGATGTGAAAGAGAAGAAATACGTAGGAGTGAAAAGATTAGCTGATAGGAGAACTGAGTGGAGAGCTGCGCCAAACCAATCCTAGGATTGTTGACCAGTTATGATGACTCAAAAAGTTGGTTCGTTTTGGGAAGGCATAAAATAATGGTTGAGAAGATTACTACATAAGTTTAATAATAGTTGAAAAGTCAAAGAATCATTAAAAAAAGCAATGGAAATGGCTTTGCAACGTTCAACTAATTTATTTTATTGCGGAGTCCCAGACCGTACGTCAGTGGTATTGTAATTGGAATGCACGTCACTGGTAAAGGGATAAAGGTTCTTTGACACTTATCACGCATTGAAAATTATCATTATTACTATTGCGGAAAACTGTAAACGGATCCTACTTTAAATCTGACCAATTCAATAAATTTCAACTCCAAACTCAAAATCTTCCCCACAATCTAAGAACGACATCTTTGCGTAGGGTTCAATAAGTGCATTCACCTGCATAAGACATGCATTATGCATCTCTTTTTCGGGTACAGATTTCTTTTTCCGCGGAGAACGAAATATATAGGTGACCGTGGCTTTAATTGCAGTTTGCACTTTTGGCCGACAAGCTTCGATTTCACCCAACAGGTCGACATAAGAGAAGATGGTGTCGCGGATTTTTTTCTCGAAGCGATATGAATCGAGATAAAGGTCGGAATTTTCCCTGGTCGGAAAAGGTCATCGACTTGTCTCCGAGACCCACTTAAATGTGACCGACCGGGCCGAAAAAAAAATGAAAACGCATTTGGCACTGCGGAAAAACGAAAAAATGGGCGACGACGATAAAGATTGCATTCTCAGACTTCGAAAGAGAACGATCCCACCAAATTCAATGAGCGATACTTGAGTCGTCTCAACCGTTTCAAACGAATATTACGCGTCCGAAAATGAGGATGTTTTTTCTGTGATGAATACTTCAAAAACGTATGATAATTTGCGAAAAAAAATATCCGTTGGCACTTACTTAGCATCTACACAAATAATAATATAGTTAAAATGTTATATAGAAACATAAAAATGTAAAAATATTAGATTCAAGCGTGATTTTTAACTTTTTAGTTAGCACTTAGTATTTACAAATGTAACGCCGTATGAGTACTACTCAGACTGTACCAAAGGTCATCATCATTAGTCAACAATCCTAAAATTGGTTTGACGCAGCTCTCCATTTCTCTCTCCTATCCGCTAATCTCTTCATAGCTACAGGGTGTGTCCTGAAAGTAGTAGGACTGATTTTTTCCCACACACGCGGACGGTCGGACGGGAGTTTTCTGGGTTGTAAGTGGTGGAAGGGACTCTAACAAAGCGCTGCGAACGCGCGGCAGTCGGCACTGAGCTCTTGCGGAGTGTGAATCGTATTTCTTCCAGACCTCTATCAAGTGACCTCGTCACGGTGCGTCATGGAACGTTTAGTTGAGAAGCGTTACGCAGTGAAATTCTGCGTTAAATTCGAGAAAAGCGGCAAGGAGACCCATGAACTCATCAAGGCAGCTTACGGGGATAGTGCCATGAGCAGATCAACCGCTGAACGTTTGAATACGACCCAGAAACGAAGCGGCAAAGTACATATTACATATCCTACATATCCTGTACATATTTATTATCTTTTACATCCTTTATAACCTGTCCGATATAACTCATTCGGGGCCGTCCCTTGCCCTTTTTCCCTTCCACTTGTCCTTCAACGATTGTCTTCATCAGACCATCGTCCATCAAAATGTGGCCAACTAAGTTGTCCCTTCTTCTGCTTAATGTTTTTAGGAGGCTTCTCTTTTCTCCTACTCTTCATAGCACTTCATGGTTACTCACACGGTCAATCCATTTTACCTTCGTCATTCTTCGGTAGCACCACATTTCGAATGCTTCCACTCTTGACTTCTCTGCTGCTGTCAACGTCCAAGCCTCGCTTCCATAGATAACCATACTCCATACATATCATCTGATGAATTGTTTCCTTACTTCTATGCTGGTATTTTCAGCTGAAAGAAGATTCTTCTTTTTGTAGAAAGCCCTCTTCGCCTGCGCTATTCTACTGTGTATTTCTTTCTTGCTCCGTCCATCGCTGGTAATTCGGCTTCCCAGGTAAGAGAACTTGTTCACCTCTTCAAGCTTAGTACCAAAGGTCGTGTGTCATTTTTGACCTCTAACTCTGGTAACTTCGTGTTGGGGAATATTCATTAAATTGCAATACTGACTTGGGCACCATTTAAAACCTAAGGTTCCATACGTTGGTTGTCATGCTAGCGCGATATTTAGCTCCTTATTAGCTTTGAGAGTCAATTAGTGAATAATACGGGTATTTGGACAATACCAATGACTTGGGCACCCTTTTAAAACCATTTGATCAAAACCTTCTTTGATATGCCATTTTTTTGCCATCTCTATGACCTTGACTGTGACCTTACTGGATCAATGGTAGAATTTTCATAAATACAAGCGTTATTTTCGGTTTTATCGTGTCCGAAAACCTACGAGTTGACATATTAGTAAATTAATTTTGATTTTTTTCTATTTCGATTTTTTTAACATTGAAACCCCATAAGGCAAATTCAAAATTTTGGTTTGGACCCACCTTTTGAGGTCAAAAGGTCAAAATTGTAAAATTTTGCTTAAATTAAACATAACTTAGGAACCTTTCCCATAAGTATGGCAATTTTCATGAATATTACTTGATGAGAAGTTACTAAACTTAGAGGTCAAAAATGAGAAACGACCTGTTGACAGTCTGTACCCAAAAAATGCAATAATTACACGAAAATGAACTATTGTAACTTTTATTGTTATACAAGATGACCCTGCAAACGTTGTTCTGACACATAAATTATTTCTAGTGAATATTTGGCCAGTCAAATTGAGCAAATACTTCCTGAGCAACACCGGGTGGCCTGCTAGTAATCAATAAATTTCGAATGACATCTCTATCATAAATTACGACTATTAAAAAACACTATCTGCCTCTTAGTTCAATGAAGTGTACGATATTTCAGTAAAAATATCTTTAGCCAAAACAAACAAACTGGATTGTTTGCCCACGCGTGAAAATGCCACGTGTAATTGTCCGTATGAAGAACACTGTGTGCCTCAAAGCCACAAAAAGACATCGTTTGGCCCTGAGGTTGTCATTGCGAATGCCAATCTAATTGGAAATTGAACCCATTTGTATTAATTTGGCACATTTGTCGGAATAATAGGGATTCGTGGCAGCAAAACATTTCCTGAGAACATGCCATTCATAATATATGGTGATAGAAAGAGATTTTAAACGACATAAAAAATACAGACGGTCGTCAAGGGGACATTATGCTTAAAACCCTAAACTTTCAGCTTTTTTAAAATGTTTTTATCTAAATTCACCGTTAAACGCGTGGAAAACGAAATTTGATTGCAAGAATAAGAATGACAATTTCTTTTTCTTTTCAATGGCATATGTCTCAACTTAATGTGACCATTATAACTTATTTAAAAATGCAAAAGAAAAAAGGTCTGCAGTCATTAAAAACGAACTTTACATGCATTTCATATGGAAATGACTCAGGGCCCAAGCCAGGGCATCATAGACCCTGGAAAAGAATGAAATATAGTTTACAGCATATTCTCAGTGTTGTAAACTGCACTCAAACTCATACACTGAAAAACTGTTACACGAGAATTTTATGCATTTGAAATTTGATACCAAAGGTTCGCTATGAAGAAATATTTGGCTTTGATGGAATTCAAAACTGGATCTCCCGTTTGGGTGTCGGGTACGGTATCCTCTAGCACCATCAAGCCAGCTTCATAGAGCGAATTTTAGGATGGGTTCCAGTGAACGAGTTGTTGAAGCCAAATGTCCACGCGAAGTTGCTGCGTTGTTTTCAGCGGTCCTGAAAATGGCCGCTGAAGTGGAACATCGAAGAAAGAGGGAGTTTAACGAAGATGTTCTAACAACATCTAATCAAAACACCAATGAGAAGGAGGATAAGACTGAAGCAAGGGCATACGCAGTAATAGGGTGGTTTCCATTTATTTTTGTATTGCCTAAATGGAAAGATTATTACTCGTGGAGTACGCATTTCACGCTTTTAGATTTTTAAATGGCTATATCTATTTTTCCCGATTAAATGAAAAGTGAACATTTTCAAGCGCGTGAAAATGCGACGGCTAAGTATGAACGCCGGGAAAACTCCGTTTGACGTCGTTCTGGTTCCCACTGCCGCAAGTGAGGTGACCTTGGGGCGAGGCTTTGAGCGCTGATACGACGCATGATGCCTGCAGGTAGCAGAGTACCCTTCTAAGTGGTAGCGATTGGCTTAGATAGGGATTATTAATACCTTATCAAACGAAGAAAACTTTCCGACCATAGGCAGTTTTAATTGGTGATCATTAACATATGTTTCAATGAGCTCTGTGTCTCATGCATGAATTGGTAATCTCAGACGATGTAAAACTCCTATCTACTCGTATAGAAACTAAGTCCCTGTGACGTCACGTGGAGTGGAATCGCATGGGCGCCAATCTGGCCTTTTTCAAATGAGGATAAAATTGATCATTGCCATTCGTCTAAGCCGGGATTTCTAAATCCAATTAAATTGTATATTATGAATACACTAATGGTGGGTAAGGAATCGCAATCAATGCCTTTCATTTTCTTTGATGAGAAACGTCTCTTAAAAATAAAAAAAACCTACTCTCACCTATTTAAACTGGCTATCGTCGGAAAGTTTCCTGCGTTTGATAAAGTATTAATAATCCTCATTTAAGCCAAGCACTACCTGCTAGCAGGGTACTCTGCTACCTGCTAGCAACCTGCATCGCAGCAGCGCACATACCCTCGCCCCAAGGTCACCTCCCACAGCGGCAGCAGGAACCAGAATGACGTCAAAAGGGCTTTTCCCAGCATTCATACTTAGCCGTCACGTTTTCGCGCGCTTGAAAATTTTCACTTTTCATCTCATCACGAAAAATAGATATTGTCATTTAAAAATTTAAAAGCGTGAAATATGTTCTCAAGGAGTAGTATGGATTTCGAGTGTTCGATTTAAGCAATTAAAAACACAGGATACCACTCTATTCGCTAAACATCTGGGTAACGCTGTCTGTACGCCCGTATCAGTTTTTGACAAACCGCGCCGCCTTCATTTGTATTTTATTCAGTTCGCGGATTAAGTCTTTCTGCACCGGATCCCATACACTCGCTGCATATTCAAGGTGCGGTCGGACGAGTGCGAAATAGCACATTTCTTTTAATTTCTTATCCGATTACAGCGAAGTTGCCGATCGTCTGATTTCAATGTATAAATATTTATATATAATAAAGTATCGCGAGCGAGGAATGTCAGACACAAGTTACAAGTAGGTGGGGAAAAACTTGAACAGGTAGAGCAGTTTAGCTATTTATGCAGCACATTCGAAGAAAACACAGTAGCAAGGACATCAGGAAGCGAAATGCACTAGCAAAGGAGGCGTTCATGAACAGGAAGGAGCTTCTGAAAGGATCGTTGTGTAAGAGTTTAAAGAAAAGGTTAGTGAACAGTTTGATTTTGAGTGTAGCTCTGTACGGTGCGGAAACGTGGACACTGAGGAAATTAGACGAGAGAAGATTGGAGGCATTCGAGATGAGGGTATGGAGAAGAATGGAGATGGTGAAATGGACCGAGAAGAAGAAGAACGACGAAGTGCTGGACATGGTGGGTGAGTAGAGGCAGCAATTAGATGAGGTACTGAGGAGACAGAATGTATGGATGGAGGGAGTTCTTAGCGGGGAGGGGACGTTGAAACCAGTGTTATAGATGGTAGAATGTTAGGAGGAACGACGAAGTGCTGGACATGGTGGGTGAGGAGAGAAAGCTTTTAGGTGAGATGCGGAGGAGACAGAAGGTATGGACGGAGCTAGTACTTAGCGGGAAGGGGATGTTGAAACCAGTCTTATAGAGGGTAGATTGTTAAGTAAACGAGGGAGGGGAAGGAAGAAAATAGAATTTTTAGATAGATTGAAAGGGAGTAGGCCTTACAGTGAATTGAAGAAGGTAGCGCTGGAAGGAAAGGGAGGCTTCCAGATCACTTCTTTAGTACTCCATAGAAACTTACCTTAATCGGTAGAATACTATAATAATAATAGATAACAAAATATAGAAAAATCATTAATTTACAAAACATTTTTTATCTGTAAATCGGTAGAATTATTATAAAAGTAAAATTATTTTCTTCTCAACTTATACAACAACCTCATCGAACGGTACGGATGGAGTCAATGAACCGGTTCAGTGACCTTCTCATCCACGCGAGCGGCTCTTTCGCCTTAACGGCTCAGTAACCTTTCTCATTCCTTCCCTCCGTGACCTCCCTTGATGACGCGGTTCGCGATCTGGGCGAGTCACTCTTTTTCCGCGTGAGCTGTCTGCACGCATGGGAAAGTACACGAACACGTCACCGCTGGTGATTTGGGTGAATCTCTTCCGGAGAAATCAAATCATTGATGAGTGATTCACTCCGGAGGCGGGTCTCTTACGACTGACAAATTTGAATGTTCAGCGAGCGTATGGGATCCGGTGCACAAAGACTTAATCTGCGAACTGAATAAAATACGAAGGAAGACTGCGCGTTTCGTCAAAAACTGCTACAGGCGCACAGTAAGGCTTACATAGGTGTTAAAGCGAATTAGGCTGGGGGCCGCTGGAGACTCGGAGGCTGCGCGCTAGGCTTAATGCCGTTTTACATGGGGCACGGAATTGCGCAGGTTAGAGCTGCATTAATTTCTAAAACGGCGTGGAATTGCGCGAATGCATGAACGAAATTAGAACAGGGGCTATTTTGCCGTCTTGCATCCACGCATTCTCGCATGTGTTCTCGCAATTCACCGCTTTGCACGACGCAATTTTTATTGCGCCTTTGCACGTACATCAGATTGCGCAATTCCGTGTACCGTGTAAAACGGCCTTTAGATTGCTTGAACAATTGAGAATGTATGTCTTTAAGAGCGACACAGATAAAATAATATTATATCCCCACTATATTTCTAGGTCCGATAGAAGCGATAAATTAAGAAAGATATATTTTTTTGCAGAGTTCGTCCAACTATAACCACGTTTATACTGTGGATGATATTAAAATAAATGCAACAGACGAAGTGAAGTACCTTGGAGTTACGATAACCTCTAACCTATCGTGGGGAACACATATTAGGAATATTTGCGTCATAGTCCTGACCAAGTTATTTGAAGTGCATCGGTTGAATGAAGATTAAACTATGTTTTTACTCTTAAAGTATTTATTAGGCCTCAGGGCTGAGAATTACACAGTGCGCTGAAACCATGGTAGTGATCTAATAATTAATGTATGTTGTGAAACATTGTTTAATTTTCGATCAAAAATGAATAAATTCCATAAAGTAACGCCTCAAACCATCAACTCAAATTGTGTTGGGTTCACTTGAATGGGGCCATTCGCTGAGACCTTATATCGCAATTCAAAAATATTTTTTGTACGAACTCTTCAACCAATTTTTGTTCATTATATAAATATTTTGTACCTGTTCTTTTGTTTTATATTTTTTCAATGTTTATTAAGGGAAGGAGGGGAAAGAGGAGGTGCTTAAGCACTTAACAATTTTTTTAGACACTCGAAATATTTAATGAAGACACCCAATATCGCGACTTAAACTTCAGTATTTTTAAAACTTATTAAAATTAATCAGGGACGTTAAATGTTAGAACTTATCTTCCAAAAAGTAATATTTTCAAGGTTTACCAAGTACCACATCTTGCCCCCACTTTGAGACCAGATGGGGTACCTCATTACTGGATAACGCAAACGTCAAATGAGCAGTACTACAGACTTCAAAAATACTTGTTTTTATACCTGATATGAAGGTATTATGCACACATTTAAGATTTTTCATGCATTAAACTTTTATTGGCCTCGGTGGCGGTGGGGTTAAGTCCTCGCCGGCCTAATCATAGGTCGCGGGTTCGAATCCCGGCAGGGTAGCTGGTTCCTAACCGATATTTGTGTCGTGCTATGTTAATTCCTCCGTTGTTAAGGCCCCAAATGTGCTGATAAAAACATAAATAAGAAAATAAATAAGAAGTTAATAAATTTTCTTCGGATTCTCAACGTGACCATTTGCTTTTGTTTACGTATTCCATTGTTTCTATGACAACAAAGCAGATGGGTGTTGTTACGACCTACAAATAGAAAAAACAATATAAATCCTCTAATAACAATAAAACTCGTCACTGTCAAATGCAAAACCAATACAAATCGTTAAAATTCAATAAAACAATATATTAAAGAAAGCATATAAAGAAAATATATGTGCTTCTTCAATAACGTAACGATGCCTCTAGGAGCCTCCAAAAGAGGTCTCTATAGGACAACATACGCAACATGATGTCGAAATTCAATTGTTTATAAGACTACAGAGCGGCTTGAAGACGGTTTTTACAGTAAAAACAACAATATGAGTCCTTTAATGACAACAAAACGTAAATATATATTTAAAACATCTTATTACGAAAGTACATGTGTTTTTTCAAAAACATAATCATGGTGTTTGCAAAAACCTCCAACAGAGACCTCAATTAGTCTATATTTACTACATTGAATCGGCATTCAATTGTTAACATTTCAACAGAACAGCTGAATGTCTGGTAACTACGATTAAAAATACCAATATCAATCGTAAAATATCAATCGTAAAATATCAATTAAACGTAAATATATGAATGTATCATTAAAAAGTATGTGTTTACTTAAAAATATACGTATGTCGTCTTCTAGACCCATCAAAAGAGACCTCTATGAGTCGACATGGTAACTACATTCGATGTGTGCGTTTTCTTCTGGTACACACGGCATCCATTGGCTTTTGTTGACATGTTTGATGGTTTCTATGACATCAAGCTGATGGGCGAGAGAATATTTACGAGATCTTAAAACAAAATTGTGTTTCTTCAGCATTATGTACCTCAGAACCACCAAAGGAGACCTCTTTAGCCTACATTTATCTCATAAAATCGACTTTCAATTGTTTCTATGGCAACAAAGCATGTCGTTACGATGTACAAAAAAGAAACAATAATATAAATTCTCAAATAGCAACGAAACTCGTTACTATCATAAGTGAGTAGCTATTGGCAGGGTCTGACGCGCGCTTTCTTTCTCAGCGAGCAGACGAGTGGTAGCATAAGTTAAGCCTCCATCCATTGCCTTCCCACGTATGCATTCCTCCAATTCCTCCACTTATCCTTTTAGGTATCTCCGAAGGAGGCCTCTATGAGTCAAAATGCACAACATGAAAACCACATTCCATTGTTTATAAGGCAAGGAGCAACTGGATGTCCGGTATTTACAATTATACACACCAATATCAATCCTTAGACAACAAAAAGAAAAACGAAAATAATATTTAAGAGAACTTAAAACGAAATTATAAGTTTTTCTTCAGCATTATATATATATATATATCGGAACCACCGAAGGAGAACTCTTTGAGTCTACATTTAGGTAATATATTCGACATTGAATTGTTTATATGACAAAAGAGCAGCTGAATGGTACATATAATAAAAAACACCAATACCATTCGTAAAATGCAATAAAACAATATCTTAAGGAAGCATATAAAGAAAAAATGTGTGATTCTTCAATAACGTAAGAAAGATGTCTCTAAGAACCTCCGAAAGAGGTCTCTATGAGTCAAACATACGCAACGTGATATCAACATTCAATTGTTTGTAAGGCAACGTAGCAGCTTGGTGTCGGTATATACAGTTAAAAACAGCAGTATCAATCCTTCAACAACTGAAAAACGTAAAAAAATATTTAAAACATCTTGTAACGAAAGTACAAGTGTTTTTTTTTTTTTAAATCATGGTTTCTGCAAAAACCTTCAAAAGACTTCTCCAATTGTCTATATTTACATCATTAAATCGGAATGCAATTGTTAACATTTCAACAGAACAGTTGAATGTCAGGTAGTTATGATTAAAAATACCAATATCAATCGTAAAATACCAATAAAAGGGAAATATATAATGTATTAATAAAAACTATATGTTTATTTAAAAATATACGTGTAACGTCTCGAGGAAATATCAAAAGAGACATCTAAGAGTCAACATGATAACCACATTCGATGTGTGTGTTTTCTTCTGGTACACATGGCATCCATTGCCTTTTCTTGACAGATTTCAATTGTTTCTATGATAACAAAGCAGGTGGGTGACGTTACGATCTACAAATAGAAACAACAATATAAGTTCTCAAATAGCAACGAAACTCGTCAATGTTACATGTGAGTAGCTATTGGCAGGGCTATATTCTTATTAATTGTATATCCGACGCGAGCTTTCTTCCTCAGAGGAGTGGTAGCATAAGTTAAGCCTCCATCCTTTGCCTTCCCACGTTCTCATATCCTTTTAACTCACCCCCCCTTCCACACATATATACTGTATACCTCTTTCTCGTCTGCATCTGCCCCATAAATCCTACTGGGAGCGTGAAAAGACTCCCCCCCCCTCCTCTCAGCCATGTCGTCTTCTCCTGCCGGCTGTCCATCTCAACCCGCTGAGAGAGAGAGAGAATAAAAAATAAAAAAAGATTCACCCTCCCCTACTCTTAACACGCCTCTTCGGCAAAGGTGGGAATTTTAGCTCACCCCGAGAATCGTTCACGAACGAACCGTTCAAATGATCGATCCGCCTAAATGAGCTGAATGAATCGGTGAATAATCCGGGTTTCTCCCAATAGGTTTGCTTGAACGATTGATTTTCGAGTTTTCAACCGTGTTAGGTTATCCGAAATGTCGGCCGACGATTTGTTGGGAGACAGAGGAGTCGTTCAAATGAATGATCTCGCGTGAATGAGCCAATTGGTTTGATGAAATATGTGAGTTTTTCCAGGTGAGTGACTGGAACAATTTCTTTTCGGGTTTTCAACCGTGTTAAGTTATCCGAAATGTCTGCCGACGTTTTGTTGGGAGACTGAGAGTCATTCAAATGAACCATGCCGCATAAATGAGTGGAATGCATTGATGAGGAATTCGAGTTTTTCCTGGTGAGTGACTTGAAAAATTTCTTCTCGGGTTTTCAACCTTGTTAGGTTATCCGAATTGTCGGCCGACGTTCAGTTGGGAAACTGAGGAGTCGTTCAAATGAACGATCTCGCGTGAATGAGCCAATGGGTTTGATGAAATATGTGAGTTTATCCTGGTGAGTGACTGGAACAATTTCTTCTCGGGTTTTTAACCGTGTTAGATTATCCGAATTGTCGGTCGACGTTCAGTTGGGAGACTGAGGAGTCGTTCAAATGAACGATGCCGCATGAATGAGTCGAATGCATTGATGAGGAATACGAGTTTTTCCTGGTGAGTGACTAGAAAAATTTCTTCTCGGGTTTTCAACCTTGTTAGGTTATCCGAATTGCCGGCCGACGTTCAGTTGGGAGACTGAGGAGTCGTTCAAATGAACGATCTCGCGTGAATGAACCAATGGGTTTGATGAAATATGTGAGTTTATCCTGGTGAGTGACTGGAAGAATTTCTTCTCGGGTTTTCAACCGTGTTAGATTATCCGAATTGTCGGTCGACGTTCAGTTGGGAGACTGAGGAGTCGTTCAAATGAACGATGCCGCTTGAATGAGCCGAATGAATTGATGAAGAATCCGAGTTTTTCCCTGTAAGAACATGAATGATTTATTCTCTGGTTTTTAACCGTGTTAGGTTATCCAAATGTCGTCCGACGTTCAGTTGGGAGACTGAGGAGTCGTTCAAATGAACGATGTCTCTTGAATGAGCCGAATGAATTGATGAAGAATCCGAGTTTTTCCCTGTGAGTGACTTGAAAGAATTCTTCTCTGGTTTTCATCCGTGTTAGGGTCCGCATGTTAGGGTCTACGGATTCTTGGAAGACGTTTCGTTGGGATGCTGAGGAGTTGTTCAAATGAACGATGTCCCTTGAATGCGCAGAATGAATCGATGAAATATTCGAGTTTTTCTTGGTGTTCCGGTTTTCTCGGTGACGATCTACTAATAGAAACAACAGTATAAGTGCTCAAATAACAAAAGAACTCATCACTGTTATATGTGAGGTCCTATTGGTGACTTGATTGAATCCCTCTCGGGTTATCAAGCGAGTAAGTGTCTGAAAATAGGGTGGTTTCCTATTATTTTTTTCTTACCTAAATCGAAAGATTATTACTCCCGGAGTACGCATTTCACGCATTTAGATTTTTAAATGACGATATCTATTTTTTGCGATTAAATGAAAAGTGAAAATTTTCAAGCGCCCGAAAACGCGACGGCTTAGTATGAATGCCGGGAAAACTCCTTGTGACGTCGTTCTGCTTACCGCTGTCGCAGTTTGAGGTGACCTTGGGGCGAGTCTTTGAACGCTGATACGACGCAAGATGCTAGGAGGTAGCGCTTGGCTTAAATGAGGATTATTAATACCTTATCAAACGAAGGAAACTTTCCGAATTTAGCCAGTTTTAATAGGTGATTATTAAGAAAGGTTTCCCTGAGCTCTGTACCACGTGCATGAATTGGTAATCTCAGATCATGTAAAATTCCTATATACTCGTATAGAAACTAGGTCCATGTGACGTCATGTGGAGTGGCATCGCATTGGTGCCAATCTGGCCTTTTTCAAATGAGGATAAAATTGCCATTCGTCTAAACTGGGATTTCTAAAACCAAATAATTTGTATATTATGAATACACTAATGGTGGGTAACGAATCGCAATCAATGCCTTTCGTTTTCTTTGTTGATGGAAACTACCCTATTGTCGGCTGACGTTTCATTCGGAGACTGAGGAGTCGTTCAAATGAACGATGCCGCTTGAATAAGCCGAATGATTTGATGAAGAATCCAAGTTTCCCCTTATGAGTGTCTTGAACGAATTCTTCTCGGGTTTTTAAACGTGTTAGTGTCTGCGTGTTATTGGTGGACGTTTCGTTGGGATACTGAGTAGTCGTTCAAATGAACAAACCGCTAGAATGAGCCGAATAATTTGATGAAGAATCAGAATTGTTCAGGGCTTCAATTCGTCTGAGTTTATCAAGGCGTGCATGTGGCACAGATCACAGGGAAACATCCTTTAATAATCACTTATTAAAATTGCACGTGGTCGCTAAGTTTCTTTCGTTTGATAGGGTGTTAATAATCCTCATTTAACACTTCGTGTGGCGGTCGCTAATTTCAAAGCCCTACTGAAAAATCCAGCCACTTTTACTAAATTCGCACATTTTTTAAAACATTACCATCAAAAAAATATTTATACCGATGTGTACTTCAATAAAAATGGACTTTGCTCTAATTTATGAATAAGTTGAATAGCATTTATTGCTAACCTCTAAATATGTAATTTAACAATGAAAACATACTGTTTTTTTAATAAAAAAGTTGCAAGAAATGATGTGTCCAACATAAAATGCATAATAATTTTTTTTACGCTCAATTTGAACTATTTAAACCATGGAAATCGTAGAAAAGCATTGTTACGAGCAGTTCATTCAAAATCGCGGGTGACAAATGGGGTCACTGCACCCTCAACGAACGGTTCTTTCCGCAAAAGAATTTTCGCACAAAGAGGGCTAATATAAGGGTGGATAATCATTGTAATAAGGCTGTAGCTACAGAGGACTTTTCGTCCTCAAGACATTAAGTGAACTCTTTTTCCATCGAGCAGCTGATTTTTGAAATAACAGAACCACTAAGTAGTAAACTGGAGCACTGCCACGGGCGGAATATTACGCCTTCACTTTATCCTATGGATCGACACCTTTGCCGTCATACTATTCTTTTTGCAACCCTTATGACCTTGACTGCGACCTTACTTATTTTCGGTTTTCTCGTGTTCGAAAATTGACTTCCTGCTCAAAGAAATTCATACTTTTTTCTATCTCGATTTCTTTGTAACATTGATACCCCAGAAGGCAAATTCAAAATTTTGGTTTGGACCCTCGTTGTGAGGTCAAAGCAATATAATTGTTAAATTTAGCTTACACTCAACAAAACGTGGGACTTTTCCCCATAAGTATGCCCATTTTCATGAATATTGCTTGTGGCTAAGTCACTAAAATTAATGGTCAAAAATGACACGACCTACTAGAAAAAAAAAAAAATAAATTACGAAGTTTATCCATCAATTGTATGTTTTCTTTCGGGGTAAACTGTAGGACATGATAATGTTTAAACATTTTCGCTATTTTACAACAAAAGTTTTGTTCTATGCGGAGTCATTTATTGAAATGGCGTATCTACATTTTTTAAATTTTCGTGAAATAAAATATAAATTAGAATTTAGGATAAAATTTTCTTGAAAATGACGTATTGTTCATCAGTAGCTGACCCGGCGAACTTCGTACCGCCTAACAATCAATGAACTTACAGTTTAGTTACACCATTTATAAATCAAGAGCGGATGTATAGTTTTCCTAATTTTTAATTTATTATAATAAAATAAGGGTACAAATTCTATAAAACTACGTAAATGTGTATCAAAATTGCTTGTCAGAAAGACATTTACTTTATTGAATCTACATAGGGTGGATCGGAGCACGTTTACGCGGATTTTTTTTTCAATGAATTTTCTAACATTTTATATTAAAACATTTTGGGCAAAAATTATACGCTTTCAGTTGCTGGCTGTTAGTGTTATTAACCTGCCACTCTGTACCAATACATATCATTAAAGAAAGTGAGTTGAATACTTTCTTTTCGAATCAGTACTGATTTTGCTTAAAGACCTTTACGATTTTTGCTTCTAGGGGTGGGGGTGAAGCTACCCCCCCTGCCCCTCGCTGGGTTCGCCCATGTTAACTAATTTATCATTTAAAATAAGTGAAAGGGTAAATAAAATAACTCAAGTTTTTCTTACAGCATTAAAACATTCACTAAAACAAGCATAAACTGAAAAAAACCATCATATCTGACAATTTCCTTCTCTAAACACTGATTGTTCAAGGCTACCACTATCTCCTATGAATGATTCCCCCTTTTTCCTATGAGTCCACGGACATTCCTTTTTTGGGTAGGACAAATGTTTTTTTTTGCATTTCCAGTAAATATTATGAAATAATAGCAACCTAAAAAGAATATATTGGAATGTTTATGTTGTACTAAATTGTCTAATATTAGATTAAATGACGAATTATTTAGTAAAGTTGTGAATACAATAAACACCTCTTCAAATATCTATGTGGGACAGTCCACGGACAGAGCGAATCATAGCCTGTACACATGAAATGTGGGGAATTAAATTTTTTCTTTTTATTAATAAGGGCGTACCCAGGATCCTAGGGGGGTATAAGCCATGGTCTGGGGGAGGTGGAAAAGCCAAGTTGTGACATTTAAGCATGGAAAAGGTGAATAAAACCAACATTTTAAGAAAATTATTTACTCGACTAAATAGTTTTATTTTAGTTACATATCTTATACTAATACATATCATTTTTCGTGGGTTTAAAGAAAATTTCTTGAATACATTAGTTTCGAATCAGTACTGATTTTGCTGAAAGACTTTGGCATTTTTTGCCTCTAGGGTGGTGACAGCTGCCCCCCATGCCCCTCGCTGCTTAGGCCCGTGTTTAATAATTTATCACTTAAAGTAGTGAAGGGGTAAATAAAATAATAAGCCTATATATTTTTGTTTTTAGCAAATTCGTTTTTTTTTAAATGCAGTCCATGGACATAATTTTGTATGATTGTGAGAGAATGACCCGTACGATAATTATAAACCAGTGGTTCCCAAAGTGGGCGCTACTGCCCCCTGGGGGGCGCTGGTGTAGTCAATGGGGGCGAAAAGTGCCAAGGGGCGGCAGGGGGGCGCCGGAGGGTACTGACAATGTGACAAATGCGAAGGTTCCGTTACCTACATTTTGTCTTCGTTTTCAGTCTTCGCTTCTAAAGTTTACTTCGTTTCCCGCATATGGACGTAATTTAAACCATGTGTTTTCTCACATTTTAAAGTAAGAGCTATTGAAAAATATTTTTTGTACGAACTCTTCAACCAATTTTTGTTCATAATAGAAATATTTTGTACCTGTTCTTTTGTTTTTAATTTTTTCAATGCTCATTAAGGGAAGGTTGGGAAAAGTGAGGTGCTTAAGCATTTAACAATATTTAGAAACTCGAAATGTTTAATGAAGACTCCCAATATCGCAACTTAAACTTCAGTATTTTTAATACTTATTAAAATTAATTAGGTTAAATGTTAGAACTTATCTTCCAAAAAAATTATATTTTCAAGGTTTACCAAGTACCACATCTTGCCACCACTTTGAGGCCAGATGGGGTACTTCGTTACTGGATAACGCAAACGTCAAATGAGCAGTAATACAAACTTCAAAAATACTTGTTTTCATACCTGATATGAAGGTATTATGCAAACATTTAAGATTTGTCATGCATTAAACTTTTATTGGCCTCGGTGGCGGTGAGGCTAAGGCCGTTTTCCAATTCGCAATTATTCACCCTCCGTGCACTTTTCGATCGTCAACTTACGGATGTGACGACAGCAAGGTTGGATCCAATCGGCGAGGGCGCAAGGGAACGAAGGATAAGTGAGCAAGGGAGCGCGGATGCTCCCTCACTACCTTCCCCTCGTAGGAAGTGGACGTTAAAATGACGGCAATGGAAAACTCGGAAATCTTGAACTGGAGTTGTGAGTAACTTTTTGTTTATTATGCGAAGAGAGAGCGTCCAATCGGTGCCAGAAAAGACAAAATACTAAGCAGTCTAAGGCCGTTTTCCAATTCGCAATTATTCACCCTTCGTGCACTTTTCGATCGTCAACTTACGGATGTGACGACAGCAAGGGTGGATCCAATCGGCGAGGGCGCAAGGGAACGAAGGGTAAGTGAGCAAGGGAGCGCGGATGCTCCCTCACTACCTTCCCCTCGTAGTACGTGGACGTCAAAATGGCGGCAATGGAAAACTCAGAAATCTTGAACTGGAGTTGTAAGTAATTTTTTGTTTATTATGTGAAGAGAGAGCGTCCAATCGGTGCCAGAAAAGTCAAAATACTAAGTAGTCTAAATTACAAACGTAAACAAACCGAGTAGTAGGGTGAAATTAATTCTTAAATCAACCACAAGATGTCCTAACCCGACCCTGCGCTTCACATTTCGTTGCTGCCAATAGTTCGCATTATTTCCGTTCACACTTTATGGCGCCAGTAGAGCATTTGAAAGGGAGCAGGGTGCAAGGGAGAAAGGGAACGAGGGAATGAGTGCATACTACGTGGATTGGAAAACGGCCTAAGTCCTCGCCGGCCTAATCATAGGTCGCGGGTTCGAATCCCGGCAGGGTAGGTGGTTCCTATCCGATATTTGTGTCGTGCTATGTTAATTCCTCCGTTGTTAAGGCCCCAAATGTGGTTTATATACAGTTGCAAACTATTCCCAAGCCTTTCTTGCACAAGGGAAACGTTTGTAGGGGTTAATTTCCATTTGGTCTATCGGTGGTACAACTTAGCGACACAGACAACTTAATTATTTATTAGTCATTTAATTAGTCATTGTTTTAATCTAATTATTGCAATGTTCCTCATTTGGTTAATTAGTATATGATTCTGATTATATTTTAAAGATACCGATTAGGGGGGCGTTGAGTAAAGGTTTATGGGTGGGGCAGTGGCTCGAAAAAGTTTGGGAAACACCGTTGTAAACGATTCATTTTTGAACGGATCATTTGCGAACGGCTCATCTATTCGGTCACTTCCCCTCCTTTATCCGGTCACCTCCCCTCCTCCGCCTAGCCCTCCCCTCCTTTGTAAACTTCCCCTCTCAAGCAACCGGTCTCTCTTTGCAAAGGGGGGTAGGGGAGGGAGCTGGGGGGTGGGTGGGTTTTTAAGCCGAGAGGTGGCATCTCCACAGGGGCATATCTCATTGTCCACTCGAAGACCATTGGCACTATTTCCACGCCGAGTTTCACATCTTAAAAACCCCAAACCATTACATCTCCGCCTTTTTGTACCTTTTTTTAATTTAGTTTTTATTTTACAATCTCTTTTTTTTTCTTCCTTCTTCCAGTCCGTGAATGCATGCAAAACCTATCTTATCACTCAGTTTTTGGCACCACGATAAAGGCCTTATTTTGCTCAACCGGTGAAATAAATTTAAAATTCCTGTGCTGGAAACGAAACATTTGGTAAAATCGAACTTAAAAAGCTTGTTCACGCGGTATGAACGAAGTTAATATAATAGGGTGGTTTCCTATAATTTTTTTATTGCCTAAATCGAAAGATTATTACTCCTGGAGTACGTATTTCACGCTTTTAGATTTTTAAATGACAATATCTATTTTTCGCGATTAAATGAAAAGTGAAAATTTACAAGCGCGCGAAAACGCGACGCGTAAGTAGGAATGATGGGAAATCTCTCCGTACGTCGTATTTCTGGTTCCCCCTCCGCCCGGTGAGGTGACCTTGAGGCGAGGCTTAGCGCTGATACGTCGCAGGCTGCCAGCGGGTAGCCTAGTGCCCTGCCGCCTGGTAGCGCTTGGCTTAAATAAGGATTATTAATACCTTATCAAACGAGGAAAACTTTCCGACCTTAGCCAGTTTTAATAAGTGATTTTTAAGACATGTTTCCCTGAGATCTGTGACTCATGCATGCATTGGTAACCTCAGACGATGTATAACTCCTATCTTCTCCTATAGAAACTAGGTCCCTGTGACGTCACGTGGAGTGGCATCGCATGGGCGCCAATCTGGCCCTTTTCAAATGAGGATAAAAATGGACCATTGCCATTCGTCTTAACCGGCATTTATAAAACGAAATAATTTGTATATTATGAATACACTAATGGTGGGTAACGAATCGCAATTATTGCCTTTTGTTTTCTTTGATGAAGGAAACTACCCTATTATAATTTGTAGAAAAAAGAGCACAAAAAATGCTCATCTTAAATACTAAATATATAATAAGCAATTTTGGAAAAAATAGCACATTGTGCAAAAAAATTTTAAAAGTAAAACATAATTTTCTATTTACACGAGAAGAAAAACATTCAAAATTCATTTTGTATAAAAAAGAGCATAATTTAATACGAATATGTAGAATTAAAATTAATCATTATGTTTATTAAGATAAGTTAGAACAAAGTTAGCATAAAAAGAGCCTATTATAGCGCAAACGAAAACAGAAAACATCCAATTAAAATATTTGTGGAATTAGGTAATCAAATTAAATGCCTTTAATATCATCTTAGTATGCTTAATCCTTGGATATTTTTAAAATATTTCAGTCAACACTAGATTTTTACTCAAAATATTATATTCATCATATTATATGATTTTCACATTCAGAACGCTGGAAAAAAATCCGGAAAATAAATACAAAAAAAGTAATTTAAAAAACTTATGTTAAATCTTTCATTTTTTAGCTTGATTTCCACATCGACATCTTCGCCGGGAGTGATCAGTATTCCTTCGGAGGTAATTCCCCATTCTGCCTTTTAACGGACATGCTGGGGTATGTCATTTTTCCTAGGGTGTCTCGTGTGGGCGCACCGATTTATACGCCAAACGCCATCTGTCATTAAAATACAATTATATGAATGAAAATGTTGGTGGAAATGACAAAGGGAGACCAAGAGATACTTAAAAGAAGTCAGTAAATCGAGGAAAAAATTATTCTGAGGTAGAAACTTGTTCTGAGAATTAGGATTCAATAATGTTGCGTCAACGCAACGCTGGTGATTAATGGGTTAAGAATTTGTCAAACATCGGTTTATAGATTGTTTATTCGGCCGCAACAATGAATCATTAAACATTGTGTGAAGTAAACCTTTAACTTCTACGGCCGAAAAAGGGACGAATAACACACGAAAAACTAAACCAAAAAGCGGTTATTTTAATTAATAGGAACGGTATAAACATTTCCTTACATAAATTAATAAAAAGAACTGAGTTACCCCACAAACTCTTGGAAACGATTAAGGGTTTCTACATTTCGCTCCCGGGAACGAAACTATTGATATTTTACCAGTTTTTACTTTCGTTTACATTCAATTTCGATCCTTGGTTATTCCCAAGGAAAGCGAAGGATTTATCGTCCCATGAGTCATCCTGCAATTCCTCACCCACCGGAAAACGTTTCCTCATCTGATTCACTTCACGGGAATGCAGACGAGTGATTTTCTTCATCAGTGCATTTCAGACGCACGGCATTCTGATTCTGAGACTTTCAACGGCTAGTTCTTCATAATAGGGTGGTTTCCCATAATTTTTTAATCGCCTAAATCGAAAGATTATTACCCCTGGAGTACGTATTTCACGCTCTTAGATTTTCGAATGAAGATATCTATTTTTCGCGATTAAACGAAAAGTGAAAATTTTCAAGCGCGCGAAAACGCAACGGCTAAGTACTAATACTGGGAAAACTACGTGTGACGTCGTTCTGGTTCCCGCTGCCGCAAGTGAGGTGACCTTGAGGCGAGGCGTTGAGCGCTGATACGACGCAGGCTGCTAGCAGGTAGCAGAGTACCATGCTACCCAGTATCGCTTGGCTGAAATAAGGTTTATTAATACCTTATCAAACGAGGAATACTTTCCGACCTTAGGTAGTTTTAATAGGTGATTATTAAGACATGTTTCCCTGAACTCTGTGCCTCATGCATGCATTAGTAATCTCAGACGATGTAAAACTCCTATCTACTCGTGTAGAAACTAGGTCCCTGTGACGTCACGTGGAGTGGCATCGCATGGGCGCCAATCTGGCCTTTTTCAAATGAGGAAAAAGTTGACCATTGCCTTTCGTCTAAACTGGGATTTCTACAACCAAATAATTTGTATATTATGAATACAGTAATTGTTAGTAACGAATCGCAATGAATGCCTTTCGGTTTGTTTGATGAAGGAAACTATCTATTATGAAGATTTGAAGATTTTCGCGGCTTTGATCAGATGATCTGTGCAATCTCTTCGGGTTTTTCACCGCGTCCGTTTCCGTCCTTGTCGCCAAAAGCAAACGTACGCGGGAAAACCCGAAGAGAATACAGTTATCAACAATCTTCCCTGCAAATGTGAATTTTTTAGGAAAAAGTGTTCACATCTTATAGGTTAATTACATAGTGGTTTATATGGGAGTGTTTAAAATTGGGTTAATCGGGTCATTGATTTACGTTAGATGTATTATATTAGAATTAAAGTATTTAATGGAATGTTTGATATTGGATCAGTGGGGCAATGTTAAATTCTTAGTAGTATGAGATTAGAATGAGTGTATTATTTTTTACCATGGGTGTCGTTTCTGTTTCTAGTCTTTATATTACAAGATAGATACATTTGTTATTGTACATCTAATGCTGCCACCAGGCAATAGCCTACTTGCAGCAATGTGTAATAATATTAATTATAATTCTGAAGGGATAACTGATGCAAATAATTGTTGGCTAAATAAATTACTGTGAATCGGCGGTTAAATTGAATTTTAATCAATTTAATTTAATCTTAATTGACGAATTCTTGTTAGGTTATCACCAAGGTTAACTCAGTCAAACAAGCCGACGCGACGCTTCGGAATACGACTTCGCAAGACCGCTTTCTTTCATTTACGAGGCAAGTTAACGAAGCCCGCCTGACACTTCCAAATTTATTGGCCAAACTACTGGATATTGGATTGTGGTCCAACTGACAGGAAGCAATTTCTTGTACAATATCTTTTCTACAATATTGGACACAATTTTTTGCCCAATTTGGATTTTAGAACAGGTTCTATTTTGATCTTAGGTTTTCCCGGCGTATCAGTTGCAGAAAAGATTCTCGGGTTTTCCACCGGTTGATGTCGTCCATGTCTCCCGACGTTTCGATCCGCGACTTGCTGATCGTGATCTTCCGAATGCCTTTTCTCTAATATGCTAAAGGTTCTATTTTCTCGCGGCCAATCTCCAATCAGAGGTCAGTTTTGTTGACTCCTAGTGGTCGAAATAAGAAGCTCGTTGCAAAACATCAGGTTAGGCTGTAAACCCACGTGCTATTTTGTGCTGCAAAGATTAATGTCAAAATATATAGCTACCACAATAATTATGATCGTGTAGAAATTATTTTACTTTTTTTAAATGAGAATACTTGAAATTTGAATTCTCCCAGGAGCAGATAAAAGCGATCGTGTGATTCAGCATTTTTTTCCGTCGATGAAGATTGGAGAAGGTGAAATAGACGGAGAGGAGGAACGACGAAGTGCTGGACGTGGTGGGTGAGGAGAGGCAGCTTTTAGATGCTATACGAAGGAGACTGAAGGTATCGATGGAGCAGATACAGATACAGATACGTGAGATACAGAGGAGACAGAAGTTATGGATGGAGCGAGTACTGAGCGAGGAGGGAATGTTGAAAACAGTGTTGTAGAGTGTAGAATGTTATGAGGAACGACGAAGTGCTGGACATGGTGGGTGGGGGGAGACAGCTTTTAGATGAGAAACGGAGGACACATGGTATGGACGCAGCGAGTACTTAACGGGGAGGAGATGTTGAAAAGAGTGTTATAGAGAGTAGAATGTTCGGAGGAACGACGAAGTGCTGGATATGGTGGGTGAGGAGCGGCAGCTTTTTGATGAGATACGGAGGAGACAGAAGGTATGGACGGAGATAGTACTTAGCGGGGAGGGGATGTTGAAAAGATTGTTACAGAGGGTAGAATGTTAGGAGGAACTACGAAGTGCTGGAAATGGTGGGTGAGGAGAGGCAGCTTTTAGATGAGATACGGAGGAGACAGCATGTATAGACGGAGATAGTACTTAGCGGAGAGGGGATGTTGAAAAGAGTGTTATAGAAGGTAGAATGTTAAGAGGAACTATGAAGTGCTGGAAATGGTGGGTGAGGAGAGGCAGCTTTTAGATGATATACGGAGGAGACAAGGTATGGACGGAGATAGTACTTAGCGGGGAGGGGATGTTGAAAAGAGTGTTACAGAGGGTAGAATGTTAGGAGGAACTACGAAGTGCTGGAAATGGTGGGTGAGGAGAGGCAGCTTTTAGATGAGATACGGAGGAGACAGCATGTATAGACGGAGATAGTACTTAGCGGAGAGGGGATGTTGAAAAGAGTGTTATAGAAGGTAGAATGTTAAGAGGAACTATGAAGTGCTGGAAATGGTGGGTGAGGAGAGGCAGCTTTTAGATGATATACGGAGGAGACAAGGTATGGACGGAGATAGTACTTAGCGGGGAGGGGATGTTGAAAACAGTATTATAGGGAAGAATGTTTGGGAAACGAGAGGGGAAGAAGAGAAAAGGATTTTTAGATTGAATGAAATAGTCCGATATGGAATGTAGCTGTGTACGTTTCGAAAGTATGGACACTTATGAAGGAGGACAAGAGAAGACAGGAGGCATCCGAGATGTGGGTGTGGAGAAGAATGGAGAATGTGAAGTGGACGGAGAAGAGGAACGACGAAGTGCTGGGCATGGTGGGTGAGGATAGGCCTTTCACATGAGATAAGGGGGAGCCAGAAGGTATTGATGGAGGGAGTACTAGTGGAGCAGACAGAGATGTACAAATAAGTGCTGGACATGGTGGGTGAGGGTAGGCAACTTCTAATATGAGATACTGAGGAGACAGAAGGCATTGATGGAGGGAGTACTAGTGGAGTAGACAGAAATGTACAAATAAGTGCTGGACATGGTTGGTGAGGGTAGGCAGTTTCTAGATGTTATACGGGAAAGACAGAAGGCATGGATGGAGCGAGTACTAGTGGAGTAGACAGAGATGTACAAAAAAGTGCTGGACATGGTGGGTAAGGAGAGGCAGCTTTTAGATGAGATAAGGAGGAGACAGAAGGTATGGATGGAACGAGTACTTGTGGAGTAGACAGAGATGTACAAATAAGTGCTGGACATGGTGGGTAAGGAGAGGCAGCTTTTAGATGAGATATGGAGGAGACAGAAGGTATGCATGGAGCGAGTACTTCGCGGGGAGGGGTTGTTGAAAACAGCGTTATAGAGTGTAGAATATTGGGTAAACGAGGAATGGGAAGGAAAAGTTCAGTTTTTCCAAATGAGCGAAATAATAGACTCCCCATTGAATATTAATTCAAAATTCACATCCTCGCCGAAAGTTTTAATCGGTGGAACACTTTAATAATAAACTCAGAGGGCACCTATATCGTTAATATCTACCACCTCCTCTGGTCTCGTCAAAGCCACCGGAGCAGCTCCAAGTATAGTAGGAAAAAGAGTGTTGCCGTCTCCCAAACAGCCATCTTCTCTCTGCTGAGGCGTTCTATATTTGAAGAACCGTGTCATATTACTCTTTGTGTAGTCGCAGAAGGCCACCCAATAAATCTTTGACCCCCCCCTCCAATTCCCGCCGCAGCCAAACCTTCCTTATAACATATATTTCGTGAGGAAACCTCGCCCCCCTTCCCTCCTGTCTATATATAAAGACTTCCCCTCACCCGCCTGAGCCTTCTAGCTAAGCTCCAACCTCCCCTCCACCTCTCCTCTGCCTCCTGTCAACTTGACGAAAGCGCGAGTGATGCATGACGGGAACAGCTGCAAACGCTGCCCGTCCATCAAGCAGGTTCGCCTTGACAAGGGGTTCCTCAGGGGAGTGGAGTGGTGCCCGTAAGACTTCCACTTCCCCTACTTTCTCTCTCCTCCGATCTCACTATACATCTCTTTCACATCTCCTACGCTTCTTCCTTCCAATTTTAAACCTCCCTTCCTTATCACGTCTTTATTTCCTCATTAGACTATTAGAAATTGTGGTTTGCAATAGTTATTAATATAATCAGTTGCTACCAGAGTTTTTATTTATTTATATTTTATCTCACACGTTAGGAGTATTATTTTGCTACAATCCCCACGAAATCTGTGAGTTATTTCTTCCTTGTAAGAAACTTCGGGCTTTTAATGTAGTTTTGATCAAGATTCATGTGATTATAAACTCGTAGGACTTTCATGAGATAGGAATATCAGTAAAAGTAATTGATATTTTTCCTTGATCTTCATAATTACTGCATTTTGTCATCGGCTATTGTCAGTAAAGTTTTCATTAAAAGAATGACGCAAACACATTATGTCGAAAGAAAAATATCTAAGAGAGAAGCAAGTTCGTGCACTAGAAAGCGATTATTACGACAGAAATGTCTTAATCAGGCATAATGACCACACAATAGAAAAAATACATTTAATAGTATATTGCATATCCTCACAAAATAACATAATACAAAAACATACTCAACAAATGTGTTTACAATATACTTAATGAAAATATAGCTTTCTTTTATAAGAGGTTCCTCAGGGGAGTTGACTGGTGCCCGTAAGACTTCCACTTCCCCTACTTTCTCTCTCCTCCGATCTCACTATATATCTCTTTCACATCTCCTACGCTCCTTCCTTCCAATTTTATACCTCCCTTCCTCATCACGTCTTTATTTCCTCATTAGACTATTAGAAATTGTGGTTTGCAATAGTTCTGTTTAATATCAATTGCTACCAGAGTTTTTATATATTTATACTTTAGCTCACATGTTAGGCCTATTATTTTGCCATCATTCCCACCAAATCTGTGAGTTATTTCTTCCTTGTAAGAAACTTCGGGCTTTTAATGACGTTTTGATCAAGATTCATGTGATCATAAACCATGTAGTTAACTGATAGTTATATCTTCCAGTTAAGATAACTGTAGTTATATCTTTCATGTAAGAAAACTGCGGGATTTAGACGACATTTTGATCAATATTTGGGTTATTAAACGCTCATAAGCCTTTTCTGAGATAAGGGTATTAGTAAAAGTATTTGATGTTACTCCTTGATCTTCGTAATTACTGTGTATAAGGCATCTTCACCTTTTAGTTATGTATTAATTAAAATAGTGACATAAAAGCACAAACACATGACAGTGAAACAAAAATATATAAGAATCGAGGGAAATTCATGCACTAGAAAGCGATGAACAAAAAATTGAACCTGTTCTAATGTAGTTCATGCATTCGTACATGTTCCGTTCCGGTCCACCAAAATCATTCACTCAAACGTGCATTAACTTGTACGTGTTAATGTACCGTGTAACCAGGCCTTTAGAAATTATGGTTAGCAATAGTTCGTAATAAAAATCAGTTGCTACCAGAGTTTGTATTTATTTATATTTTAGCTCACACGTTAGGCCTATTATTTTGACATAATTCCCACCAAATCTGTGAGATATATTTTCCTTGTGGGAAACCTTTGACGTTTTAATCTACAATTTTGTGATTAAAAGCTCAAAGGCATTTCCTGAGGTAGGGGTAACAGTAAAAGTATTTGATACTACACCCTGATCTTCGTAATTACTGTGTATCATGCTCAATGTCACTTTTCAGTAAAGTATTCATTCAGAGAGTGAAATAAACTCACAAACACATTACAGTGAGACAAAGTATCTAAGAATCAAGGTAAGTTGACGCACTAGAAAGCGTTTATTACGACAGAAATGTCATAATCAATGCAGAATGACAACACTATAGAAAATAGGATAATAGTGTATTGCATATCTTAATAAAATACCATAATACCAAAACATACACACACGAATGTGTTTACAATATAATGAAAATATAGTTTTCTTTTATAAGAGGTTCCTCAGGGGAGTGGACTTAGCCCCCAACACTTCCACTTCCCCTACTATCCTCTCCTCTAATCTTGCTATGTCTCTTTCACATCTCCTACGCTTCTTCCTTTTAATTTTAAACCTCCCTTCCTTATCACGTCTTTATTTCCTCATTAGACTATCAGAAATTGTGGTTTGAAATAGCTCTTAATATAATCAGATGCTACCAGAGTTTGTATTCATTTACATTTTAGCTCACATGTTTGGCCTATTATTTTGACATAATTCCCACCAAATCTGTGAGTTATTTCTTCCTTGTAAGAAACTTCGGGCTTTTAATGTAGTTTTGATCAATATTCATGTGATTATAAACTCGTAGGACTTTCATGAGATAGCAATAATAGTAAAAGTAATTGATATTTTTCCTTGATCTTCATAATTACTACATTTTGTCATCGGCTATTGTCAGTAAAGTTTTCATTAAAAGAATGACGCAAACAAATTATGTTGAAAGAAAAATATCTAAGAGAGAAGCAAGTTCGTGCACTAGAAAGCGATTATTACGACAGAAATGTCTTAATCAGGCATAATGACAACACAATAGAAAAAATACATTTAATAGTATATTGCATATCCTCACAAAATAACATAATACAAAAACATACTCAACAAATGTGTTTACAATATACTTAATGAAAATATAGCTTTCTTTTATAAGAGGTTCCTCAGGGGAGTGGACTTTGGACCCAACACTTCAACTTCCTCTAATCTCCCCTCCGCCAAACTTGCTATACATCTCTTTCACATATCCTACGCTTCTTCCTTCCAATTTTATACCTCCCTTTCTCATCACGTCTTTATTTCCTCATTTGACTAATAGAAATTATGATTTGCAATAGTTCGGTATACAAATAAGTCGCTGCGAGAGTTTTTATTCATTTATATTTTATCTCACACGTTAGGCCTATTATTTTGCTACAATCCCCACGAAATCTGTGAGTTATTTCTTCCTTGTGAGAAAAATCCGGGATTTAGACGACGTTTTGATCCAGATTCATGTGATGATAAGGTCATATACCTTTCCTAAGATAACATTAAGAGTTAAAGTACTTAATATTATTATTTGATCTTCATTATTACTGTTTATCGTCGTAGTCACTTTTCAGTGATGTTTTCATCAAAAAAGTGATAGAAACATCGGACACATTACAGTGAAACAAAAATATCTAAGAATCAATGCATGTTAACGCACTAGAAAGTGTTTATTACGACAGAAATATCATAGTCAATGCCGTTGACAACACAGTAGGATAAAAAATAATAGTTTATTGCATATATTCACAAAATAACATCATACAAAAAAATACACAACAAATGTGTTCACAATATAATCAAAATAAAGTTTACGTAAAAGAAATAAAAGATTTATGCTGGCACCGCCTCTCCGGTCGAAGTACCTCTCCTTGGAGAACAAGAAAAAGGTCTACCAAATGGCCATCCGGCGAATACTATCGTATGCTGCACCTGCATGGAGTGGCCGGGTACCGAAGCTCTGGAGTCTGCCCATATGGATGACGGAGAATACGGCGCTGAAGACAATCCTTGCCCTAGGATGGAACTACCTTCGAGATAAATAGGGTAGTTTCCTTCATCCAAGAAAACGAAAGGCATTGATTGCGACTCGTTACCCACCATTAATGTATTCATAATATACAAATCATTTGGCTTTAGAAATCCCAGTTTAGACGAATGGCAATGGTCAATTTTAACCTCATTTAAAAAAGGCCAGATTGGCTCCATGCGATGCCAATCCACGTGACGTCACAGGGACCTAGTTTATATACGAGTAAATAGGAGTTTTACATCGTCTGAGGTTACCAATGCATGCATGAGGCACAGAGCTCCGGGAAACATCTCTTAATAATCACCCATTAAAATTGTCCGTGGTCGGAAAGTTTCCTTCGTTTGATAGGGTATTAATATTCCTTATTTAAGCCAAGCGCTACCTGTAAGCTACTCTGCTACCTGATGGCAACCTGCATCGCAGCGGCGCAGATATCCTCGCCTCAAGTTCACCTCACGCGGCGACTGTGGGAACCAGAACGACGTCACTCAAGGTTTTCTCAGCATTTATACTTAGCCGTCACGTTCTCGCGCGCTTGAAATTTTTTCACTTAATATTCATTTAATCGCGAAAAATGGATATCTTCATTTAAAAATCTAGAAGCGTAAAATGCGTACTCCAGGAGTCATAATCTTTCGAATTAGGAAATAAAAAAATAATAGGAAACCATCCTATTGTATACGCTCTCGCAGACATGGAGCGGAATGAAGACGGACTTCGCCGGATATCCAGGGAATTCTTCGAAAATGCAAACTAGTCAGAAATCGAAGAAATTCGACTCATAGCAGCAGACAAACCATCTGCCTTCGAACGATTTAAAAGATGAATCTCTTCAACGGGCAGGTAGGAGGACCTTCCGGTAAAGAAAAGACGGAGGTGAAGGACCCTCACAGGATAATCGGCGGGAGATACCCTCCGAGGTCTCATCAGCTGATGAACTTTACGTTGGAAAGCTATGAGGATCAGGCAATTTGGATTCCCTGCCCAGCTGAAAATATCTACTGGGTTCAGTAGAGAAAATCAACCGAATTCAACTGGACTGTAACGTACCCTACCGAACTCTACTGTATCTCTATTGGTTTTTTTACTTCACACTGTTCAGTAGCCTACCGAAACTCTACCGAGTTCTTAAATAGATGTAGAATCAAGTTATTGCTCTTGTGATCACTGGAGAAATAAAGTTATTTTGGCAATATGTATATAAGGAACAGGTTAGCATTACCTCAAAAAATTACATAATTTCCTTAGGATTTTAATGATAATCAGGGAAATCTATTACTTGATCCATATTACATTCTCGGAATGCACCACATTTTTGTAAAAGCTGTATATTTTCAATTAACACCAAGAACTTAAAAAAAATGCATCGGAAAACCCATTCACATGGAGAGGTATATCAGAATCTGACTTTGAGGGATTCTCAAATCAAGTACCCTAGTAGCAATGGATATCCATACAATATCCATAGATGGTTACCAATATCCAATAAGCATTATATCTAAAAGTAGCATTGTGTGGATATTGTTAATAAACTATTGATTTTTGGATATTAATGGGAATGTAGACATTTCTTTGATTCCATTCAAACATACGTGAACATAATTACTGTATGCAATGTGCACCAGGGGTGCACAGGGTTGCTTACCGAACCCTGTAGGATGTTTCAAGAAGCATATATCCTACCGAAAACTGATAGAGGTGGATGAATTCTGTTATTTGGGAAGCAAGATAACTAGTGATGGGAGAAGCAAGAAAGAAATTATCAGCAGAATAGCCCAGGCGAAGAGAGCATTCCACCAAAAGAGAGACCTGCTTACAGCAGGAAACTTAAATATGAAAGTAAATAAACAATTTATAAGAACCTACATCTGGAGTATGCTCCTATACGGAATATGTGAGGCATGGACAATGACCGCAGCGGAGAAAGCAAGGATAGAGGCCCTTGAAATGTGGTGCTACAGAAGAATGATGAAAATCAAATGGATCGACCGAGTTAGTTACGAGGAAGTCCTAAGAAGGGTAGGAGAGAAGAGAAGCCTCATGAACACCTTAATAAGAAGACGGAACAACCTTATAGGCCACATCCTGAGACATGATGGCCTGATGAAGACAATCGTCGAAGGACAAGTGGAAGGCAAGAATGGAAAAGGAAGACCCCGAACAAAATATATGGAACAAGTAAAGAGAGATGTGAAAGAGAAGAAATACGTAGGTGTGAAAAGATTAGCTGATAGAACTGAGTGGAGGGCTGCGTCAAACCAATCCTAGGATTGTTGACCAGTGATGATGATGATGATGATATCCTACCGAAACCGGTAGGAAAAATTTCTAGCTGGGTTACCAACACACCACCCCTGTCACAAAAGGTCACGTAAGAAAACAGATTATTTTATTTGCAATAAAGGATCTGGCGTCACACATTTTAGTTATTTTTTGTTGTTTAATGAACTAATTTCATTCCATCAATGACACTTAATCCTGCGTCAAACTATCGTGTTTTATTCACGTAAAGTGAAGTAAAGCTTTTCCCGACCGGAATAGCGATTGCCAGAGTGTTACTTTTCTGACTCACACCGTCCCTACCGCCGTCCCTTTTCGCATCATTCCCAATATCACAGCTCGTTGTCATGGGACCCGCATCACGAAAATATATATGGTGTTCACGTTTACCTGTGTCGTTCCTACGATTGTCAAACGTTGCGCTGTAATCGCTCCATACGGGAATGCGTTCTGATTGGCTTATATGGGGTTTCAGTTGCTGTTTCAGCGGCGGAAAAAGCGACGAGATGAATGATAAAATAAGTGATGGGAATCCTCGTCATTGGAGTGATCGCGGAAAACAATTGCGCGCGGCGATCGTTTGCGAGTGATCACTCGAATGATCGCTGGAATGATCACTCGAAAATGACGAAAAAAATGATCGTGCGATTCACGCTTTTAGCTACCGTAAACAAATATAACGTCATGCAGCAGCCTTAATACTTTGCGTGCCATGGACGTAATATTACGTCCTGCTAATCCTTCTGAGGATTGCCATGGACGTAATATTACCTCTTTTCATTTAATTGGCTTAGTTTGCGTGGAGCTGCAATATTTCGCCCATGGTACTCTTCCAGTTTACTGCTTAGTGGTTCTGTTATTTCAAAAATCAACTGCTCGATGGAAAAAGAGTTCACTTTATGTCTTGAGGACGAAAAGTCCTCTGTAGCTACCGGCATCCCTATCTTAGCCTACTTTGTGTGAAAATTCGTTGGAGGAAAGAACTGTTCGTTGAGGGTGCAGTGACCCTTTTTGTCAATTAGGATTTATAATGCTTTGCTTGGAACAATGCTTTTTAATGATTTCCATGCTTTAAATAGTTCAAATTGAGCTTATTAAAAATTATTATGCATTTTACGGCGGTACAGCATTTGTTGCAACTTTTTTTATTTTTCAAAAACAGTAGGTTTTAATTGGTAAACTATATATTTAAAAATTAGCAATAAATGTTATTCAACTCATTCATAAAGAGGAGCAAAGTCCATTTTTATTGAAATGCACATCGATTTAAATATATTTTTGATGCTAATGTCTTAAAAAATGTACGAATATAGTAAAAATGGCTGGATTTTTCAGTGGGGCTTTAAATTTAGCAGCTGGCACTCAAAGTGTTTAGGCTGAGATCGGATTCGGAGCTTTAAACGTTGGCTATTATCCCTCCGTAAGTCATGTGGCATTTGGAATGAAATTTGTCGTTCGGTGTCTCACACACGCTGTTTAGTAATGGTTCATAAAAATGCATACCAGTAGATGTAACTGTTTTAACTGCAAAAAATCATTCATATAACAATGAATTTCATACATGGGCATCAACTAAATGGATGATAATGATCGATATGTACACTTTAATGAAATACTTAACAGGTACACGCTTTTTTTAAAGCAATAATAGTTTCATTCCTATGATACATAGATTACATTCATAAATGTGTAGCAAAAAAGTCACTTACCCCAAATTTAATGCTTTAAATAGATGCTAATAATGTTTGATTAAATTATTGAACGCAGTCAAAAACTTCGCAATGATTATTCGGGCGAAGGAATACGCATGTAAAATATAGTACCTCTCGTTGTGGCGTGATGTCTATTAGACGCCAAAGGCAAAAAAAATATTTGTATTAATTACAGAAATGCGACGAAACATATATATGATGGAAGTTATTTTTCAGCCGATATACTGTATGTTTTGTTATAACTTTCGACCGTTTCGTTATTCATGATCGGAGCACTTCGTGTTTTATATCATTCTTCTTAGCTCTTTTTAGTAGTTTACAAATATGTTACTTAGATTGAGATGTTATGAGAAAGTAAAAGAAACGTTAATGATTCAATTAGAGCTGTGGTAGTTGCCTTCGTCAGGGGGAGGACAAAGGGTCGGGCGAACGGACCCGCCAGCTACCTGTGTCGGTCCCATACAGTTTTTTACTGTCGGTCTTTTCTCCCTGCCCTCATTTGCTGGCTCACGTACTTCGCGGACCCGTGCGACAACTTACGGTATACACACTATAATATTATATTGGTGACGAGCGTGCTGCGCCCGCTCCCAGCGGGCTTCCCCCGCACTTTTCAATGCAAGTCCACAGAGGGATAGGCGCGTTTCTAATTTTAAAATGTAGAAAAAAAGGCAGGGTCTTATGTACAAATTTAATTGGAATGTTCATGTACAAATGGAGGTCAGAGTACCTATTTAAACACAACACTGGAAGTAATTACACTATCCTCTGTTAAACGCACATGATGACTCATACTTACGTATCAACAGGAGACTTGAATGCGGAATCAAACGCATTTTGATAAAAGTTATTTAAAGAATGCGAGATATTGTTGCAAATGAACAAATGTATCAGTTTGTGCGCCGTTAACGTCAGGAATATTTACCGGTTTTTGATTTTGTTTTGTATTTTTTTAAAATTATTTAAAAACAAATTTTAGGAAAAAATAGCAATATTTAGGAGGTAAGATATGCCGTAGCATGTTCTCTGATAAATTCTGTGCATTTTGGTACCTCATATGTAGAGTTAGGTTGCGTATAAGTTGAGAAAAAGGTATCTTTACAATAGAAATAATATAGAGGATTGATTCAGAAGCATAAAATAACAGTTTCCTAACTTTGAAAACACGTCGTGGGTATAGAAAAGAAAATGGTTAGACGTCAGGTAGACGTCACGCTACCAGTGGATGGTTATGGAATTTACCCGTTGGGAATCCCGTGAAGAGTTTACCCACAAGGTATAATTAATTTCTGATTCAGGAGGAAGAAATGCATATGAAACACCAACTTTCTTGTTTCTTCCGCGTTTCATAGCAGACTTTTACCCAAATTTTAGGACCTGTTTAACGCATTCCCAATGTAGGGGGCGGATAATCCAGTTGTTTTTTTCCCGACGGAAATGAGAGGACTTTTAAACCAGACATACCGAATGAGGTCACTATAATTCACTCGACAAGTGACACCAAAGCGTTTCCGGTCCGCGCATTCATCGCCGTCACTGCGGATAACTGATGCTTTTTGGTTTCCGGATGCGTCGAGACGATAAAAACGAGAATGTGCGTGTTTTGCGTATTGGTTTCGGTTCCGATTTCCTAAACTCTCGATATTACGGAATCTGACGGGTTTGTACGAGGGACCGATATTTAGTGAACACTTTGAGGTTCAGTTGTAAAGGAGGAGCAAATTTAGATGGAAATAGATATTTTTAATATATTCCAGAACGGATTTTGGCACCGTTCATAAAAAAATACAACGAAAAAATACAATACTGGGAACGAATTTTAATATAAATCGATGTGCGCTGCTACAAAACGAAATATATATTCTGGTGGGCCATCGATGGTACTGAGGAGTTGTAGGAATATATGGTTAGCAAGGACGATATATATCGATATACATTAAGTTCAAATTACACCAATGCTAGTGGATAGAAATTGATTAGGGAACTGGAAAATCACGCACCCTTTTAGAACAAAAAATTAAAGTATTCAAGTATTAATGTGAATGACGTTTGATGACAATCGATAAAAACACAGTTCACGGTGAATCGATTTGGAAAAATATTAGATATTTTTCGAAAGGTACCGAAACGGATGTCGAAAAATAAGGCACCCTTTCAAAAATAGAAGAATTTCTAACGTGAAAGAAGTTCAAAATTAATAAATCTATGTGAAATATGCACGATATACCTAATTCGATGAGAACTACTTCGGATATAAATCGACTCTATCTCGATAGATACCCAAATGGATGTGTAAAAATTAAGGACCCAAATAAAAATTAGTCTAGAAAGTATTATTTGGAAAGTAGTCAATATAAATCGATGTGAAATATGTTCGATAAAAATCGATAAGAAAATTTTAAGTAAATAATCGATATTTTTTTTTAGATACCGAAACAGATGCGGGAAAATTAGGCAATTAATGAAAAACATGATTAGGAAGTATTATCCTGATAGGAGTTCGATTGTAAGTCGATGTGAAGTATGTTTGATATAATTCGATAACACGTATTTTAGATAATAATCGATACTATTCGATAGATACCGAAACTGATGCGGGAAAGTTAGGCATTTAATAAAAAAGTTGATTATAAAGTATTATCGTGACAGAAGTTCGATATAAATCGACGTGAATCTTTTTCGATAAATATCGATGCGAACAATTTTAGATATTAGTCGATACTTTTTCGATAGCTAACGATGCGGATGTATGAAAATTAGGCACCAAAATAAAAACTATATTAGAAAATATTGTCGCGAAAAGAGTTCGATATAAATCGATGTGGAAAAATGTTCGATATAATTCGGTATGAACAATTTAAGATATAAATAGATTCTTTTTCGATAGATAACGAAACGGATTTGGGTAAATTTTACACCCGAATAAAAACTAGATTAGGAAGTGGTATCCTGAAAGAAGTTCGATATAAGTCGATGTGATGTATGTTTTTGATATAATTCGATAAAAATATTATAGATAAAAATCCATAACTTTCAATAGATACCGAAACGGATGCGGGGAAATTAGGCAATTAATCAAAAACTTGAATATAAAGTATTATCGTGAAAGAAATTTAATATAAATTGACGTGAATTTTTTTCGATAAATATCGATATGAACAATTATAGATATAAATTGATAATTTTCGATAGATACCTAAACGGATGTGTGAAAATTAGGCACCAAAATAAAAACTTTATTAGAAATCATTGTCGTGGAAAGAGTTCGATATAAATCGATGTGGAAAAATGTTCGATATAATTCCGTATGAACAATTTAAGATATAAATCGATACTTTTTCGATAGATAACGAAACAGGAGTGGGGAAATTGATTATAAAGTATTATCGCGAAAGAAATTCGATATAAATCGACGTGAATCGTTTCGATAAATATCGATATGAACAATTTTAGATGTAAAGCGATACTTTTTCGATGGCTAACAAAACGGATGCGGGAAAATTAGGCACTCCTTTAAAACGAGGGACGCAGTATATATCCCGGTTGGCCGTTAATCGTTCCTGGGGGTTGTAGGAATGTATGTGTTATGAGGGGAGGGGGGGTTTGGGAGTGGGAATCGTATATTTCGTGTCCGGTTCTTGCGGGAGAGACGCCTGCCCGTGATTTAGATTTATCGAAATTGGATTTCCGCGGCCAGTTCTCGTGAAGGCCGGATTCTCTCCGAAGAGCGGATGATATACGCCTGACACCGAGGCATCACTCATCCTCAAGGAACCACCATTGCCTCCTTCGACCTCGATAATTCGGACGTTCGCCTCACGACGTGAAACACCCCTTACCCCCCCTCACCCCCTCCATTTCCCTCCTCCTCCCCCCCCTCATACACTCCAAGAAGGTCAAAAGAGTCGGGGGGCCCATGCGGCTAAATTATCGCTCCCTTTGGAAGTGGGAGTTTTTTCCAATCAAGAGCTGCTTTTTTAAAGAAGGAATTTCCTTCCCGTCCGAAGAGGAGGAGAAAGACCGCTTCCGAAGGCTTGCAATACAACAACTAGGCTAGTTCGAAGCCTAGGGAAAACATTAGATGCCTTATAATCTCTAGAGTCACAGGCTCAACTTTGTGGAAGTTCATTTCAATATATAAAAACCAACAAACTTTGTATTAATGCACCAATTTATTTACGCGGTGCGACTAGTTTCGACGCAGCGGCGTCATCCTCAGGTACAAAGGTTACAATGTTTGATTTTTTGTAACCTTTTGTAACCTTTGTTTGTGTTCTATGTTCGTGCCTGCTCTCCGGCTGCGGCGCTGTGCGTACGATTTGGACTGCTTGTGGCATCATATGCTCAGCAGTCCAGCAACACCTTGTCCGGTAGTGTCCGAAAATATCCACAGGGAAGAATGACGCCACGGAAGCCTAACTGGCTTAAGCACTCGACCGGAAATCGGGGGATCCGGGTTCGAATCCCGGTCAAGGCGAATGATTCTTTCTCTGTGGATCTTTCGCACGTAAATAGTGGCATAAGAAAATAGGTAGAGGGAAGGGATCTTTGAAGCCACGGTGTTAAGGATGGAATTCGGTAAAACAGTGAGCGTTGAGAGATGGAAAGACGGAATAGCGGAGAATATTTACAGCACGGTGAAGAGGATGACAATATAAGGAAACACTGTATTGAGTCGAATATAAAAGGATGATCCAGAAGTCTTGAACGAAAAAATATCGATGGCTAAATTCTAACAACACGCCTGTTAACAATTCTACCGTAACCTATCTGAAATAACCTTCTTTTTGATTCCCTGAGAGAGAGTATTGAACTCCTTGCCACTACATTGGGGCCACTATATACTGAATGAAAGAAATCCACAAAACTCCACATGAATGAAATCCACAAAACTCTTGCTTAGTTACGAGAGAGCTCCACCCTAACCTATTAATAATTTATCTTGAAAGGATACACACATATGTGGCTTAGTTCGAGGTGAGCTCTACCGTAACCTATCTGAAATAACCTTTGGGTGTTTTTCATTCGAGAGTATTGAACTCTTTGCCTTGTAAGGAATTGGGGCCACTACACTGAATGAATGAAATCCACAAACCTCTTGCTTAGTTACTAGTGAGCTCTACCATTGCCTATTAGTACCAAAATTCGAGTTGAATCTTATATTAAGTATTTAACAATTTTCCTTTAACGTATGTGGCCATTCTACCCTGAATGTGTGAAATGAACCTGCCTGTGGTTTAGTTCGAGGTGAGTTCTAACCGGACCTATCCATACTAACCGTTGTGTTGAAACCGTGATAGAGTATTAAATTCTTAGCCCTGAAATATATTACCCCCTTCATCCTGAAATTGTGAAAACCATTATAATCCTTCATCCTTTGCTTTGAGGTAAGCTCCGCCCTTATCTATCCAAACCAACCTTGTGGTTGAAACCAATGAGAGAGTATTTATCTCTTTCCCTGAAAGAAACTGGCCCTCTTACCTAGAAATTTTGATGTTCAAATACCTCTGACTTAGTTAGAGGTGAGCCTTACCCTCACCTATCCATGTTTACCTTCGGGTCGTATAGCTGAGAGAGTTTTCAACTAGTTCCCTTGATATGATCTGCAAACTTACTCCCTATTTGTGAAATTCTATCGCCTGTGACTTAGTCCGATGTGACCTATCCATGCTTACCGTCGGGTCTTGTCGCTGAGAGAGTTTTCGATCACTGCCTTGAGATGATCTGCAAAAACTTACTGAAAATTAGTGAAATCCTTACGCCAGTGGCTTTGTTCGAGTTGAGCCCTACCCTAGTTACGGGTAAAGCGAACGTTATAAGTTATACCACTCAAGCAAATAGAGCACTGGTTAGTGAAGCAAAACATTTTTAAATGCGTTTTCGAACATGTCCCCAGATAGGAACACGCCACAAAACCTTGCTATTGCTTGAAATATGATTATACACTTGGCCAAAAAGATGAGTTTAACAACGTAATATATATTGATCCTTTGAATAAATTAGTATTAGTTACTGGAAAGACAGTGTGGAGAAAAATATCGAATAAACCGAATACTTATTACAGAGGTGATGAAAAATATTTTGGAAAGGTATATGTAACGACCAATGTATACATACACGAGTATTGCAGTTCACTTTAAAAAATACTCCCTTACTTTCGTACTTACAAAACAAAAGCTATAAATGTAATCACAGGTACGATTATAATTTTCATGAATTTTCATATATTTTTTCCCACATGGGAACATTGCTGACTGTGAACGGTGGAGTAGAACAGTATGAAACAGATGCACTAAATAATGCGTACACCATCAAAAGAGAAGTATGGAAAGAGTGATACTTCCTACAAACTAAAGAGGATTGTGCTTTTTATATGTCAGACAGCTACACAATTAACAAATCATCAAAGATCTTTCTCTCCTGACAATTATCACTTCCAAGTCTCGTACACTTCCCGAATATTTCTACGTCCAGGGAATATATTTCATGCCATCAATTAACCCTGCAGGACTCGCGCCCCTTTTGGAACGCGAGTACTCGCGCTGAGCCTGTCAGAATCTATTTCCTTTTTGAGGTCTTCGCCTATGAAAGTCGATTATTTTTCCTCTTTCGTTTGTTTAAATCAAACTAATAATGCTGAAATGGTCCATTTCATGGAAATCAAGTCCATTTTAGTAAATATGTAATTATTACTTCATATCGAGTGTGATATAAAATAGATAACCATTAGTTGTTATTGATTTATTGACTTTTAAAACCACTACACAGTGTTAATATTAGGATAGAAAGAAGGCAAAATTAGCAATGAACATTATTCTGCAAGCATGCGCGTAGAGCCTGAGGGGCTCACACCGCGTGCATACGAAGCAAAGTATCATATTCCAACCTTATGATAGGTTGATCGGGATATTCTGCACATGTAAAACGTAACCAAAAGAGTAAGGAAAAGGTAGAAAAAATCTGAGCGTGTTATTGAGAATTGGTCAAGAACTATTAAGAAAATATAAACATGTGAGCCTAGCGGGCTCGGCGCGAGTTCCGGAGGGTTAATGTTCTAGCAGCACACTTCTTTCGCCATCAATGGAGACACGTGAAAATAGCACTTTCATTGTAATTTTACAGCATTTTCAATAACAGTTAATTGCATTTTGTGGCATCTATTTTTTTCTTTATTTTCATAATGTAGCACTAATCGTTGACGACAAAGTAAGATAAAGATAATTATTAGAAAAAATACGGTATAGTTTAAATAACTGTGGGGTATAACGGTAGTAAATTGAGGAATAAGACTCAATGTTAATAATTAAAAATGATACTAATAGCATGGATATCATTTAAACTAGTTGAGCATTAATGATGAAGAATTTTCAAAACCCTTCTTCCTTCAACTGTTTTCGTCTGTTAATCACAACTAGATTGTACTGGCTGAAAATCCTCTCTTCATCCACTATGCAAACCTCTGTCCAGATTGTGTGGAGTTCAACATTACCAAACTCAGTTTTTTCTCGGCAGATGGCAGGAAATATTTGCTTAGCATCGCAGGATCTATCACGGTTCCCTCTCAACCTCTCTAGTTGCTGCCGATGAAAATACAAGTAACCATCTATGAAACAGTAAGGCCCAACATCCTGTAGCGTAGCGAGGGAGGGGCTCGGCCATAAAATTTGCGAATTTTTCCATAGAAAAGGCAAATTTGCGGTTTAATTTTTTTATCGCCTTTATTTGCATGTACAACCTTGGTCCTTCTAAGCCATATGGCTGGTCAGAAGGTTCCAGTTATTCAATACAACATGTGGGACATTAAGAGCATAGCATTTATATTACAAGTTTAATTACAAGTTACATATTACAAGTTACAATTACATATTATTACAAGTCAACTTAAGGGGCTTTCAAACAAAACTATGATAATTTAATATGTTTTGTACATTTCAGATTAAAATAAAGAAATTACAAGTTTACAATATCACTTATTAACCAATATTTCACTTTTCTTTCAATGTCGGCCAAAGATTTGAGATTACATAAAGCCTTTGGCATACAATTAAAGGTAAGTGGTACAACGTAGGTACTTCAGCAACCTTTTACCGTACATGTTATTATAAAGATGAGTTTTCAACAAAGGACTGTTGCATTTGTCCATAGAATGTGTATTATTACATTTAATTTTGTGCTCATTTTTGTTTATTTTAAATATGATTAAAATTCCAGTCATCGCGCCCATGTCGCATTTATTCACGAGTATCGCATCACAACACTAAAACCGCGGACGGGACTATTTTGTCCCATCGCCCTTTCCAAAAGTTTGCCATTCATGTACTAGTGGTTTGATCCCTTTGACATTTACTGACTTTCACTCATTTGTTATGTTTTTTCGAATGGTCATATCGAAAATATTGTACGATGTTTGGTTCGCGAGAAAAACGACGATTTACCTAGAACCGCGGGATGGGACTTTTTTGTCCTATATGGGGAAAACATACAATTTCAGTTTTTTTTGTACACTTATTTTGTATTTAGCGTAATAATAGTTTATTACGAAGGGGATCGATGCAAAGATACCGTTATTCTGCCAGTTATAAGCGCAGAAGGGAATAATCTGTGCATTGCGCCGGCCGCCTACTCACGTCCTCTATCGACTGTCCTTGACGTTACCTGGTAATTCTTGACAAACGACACTTTTGCTGTCAAAATAGGTTTACTGTATTCCTAGTTATACTTAAATAAACGTTTTAAACATTACCTAAACACGTGTTTTGTTCACACAAACCACAAAAACCGTCAATTATACTTAAAAATGAATGTATTTTGTCAATGGGACAAATAAGTCCCATGCCGCGGTTTTGGTGGGGTTACAAAGTTCAGCGGTTCTAGAGTCAAGTCATTCGCCGAGTATAGCGGAAAAATTCGCAAATGAACCGTCATGCACGTGATCGTTCAATAAAAATTGGAGCATACCCTATTTTTGCTCGCATGATCGCATGTATTGAAGATCAGCGGTATTTAAAATACCACATAGCCGTCATAGCAGAAACAGAGAAGGATTTGGAAAATATTCGAATTATTTTCGCTAAAGTAATGGGTGAATATAAAATGAAAGTATATACAAAGTAAACCAAATATTAGTATGCAGAAGAAGAGAAGAAGTCAAGATTAGCATTCAAATAGGGAAGAAAAACTGGTAGAGGTGGATGAATTCTATTATTTGTGAATCAGGGTCTCTTGTGAAGGGAGAAGCAAGACAGAAATTATTAGTTAAATAGCCCAAGCGAAGAGAGCATTCCACCAAAAGAGAGACCTGCTTACAGCGGGAAACTTAAATATGGAAATAAGGAAACAATTTATAAGAACCTACATTTGGAGTACGCTCCTATACGGAAGTGATGCATGGACAATGACAGCAGCGGAAAAGAATACACTGATACAATGATCGCATGGCATGGCGGGTACGTACCATTTCGTTCACGTTATCATACAGCACGATCATTAATACCCTTTGCTTTTGGTGTTGAATATTATGTTCCATCACCCGCCTTCTTAATGTCGCGTAGCTGCATTTAAATTACACCTTCCTAGATATAGCAGCTACTGCACCAGCACTGGGCCTCGTTCAAATGGCCAGCCTTGATATCCTCGCAATCGTTCGTAGCTCGAGGTCTGCCACTTCTTCGGGTATCCATCAGCAACTCGTAGCCTTTCCTGAATCACCTTACCCAATTATTTATCAACGGCATTCCAGGACAAATTCAGTAGCCCAGCTACTTCGACAACTGTTCTCGACCTGACGCTATGACCAATTAAATCTACTTCACTACAGGAAGTGGTGATATCTTTGGGCCTTCTAAGTTTTACATTCACGTTAGGTTGTAACATCATCAAATTTTCTTTTTCAGCCCGCCGAGTAATTATACAATTCCGTCCAGATAAATTAGTTGGATATTTGCATTAGTTGAGAACCAGAGAACGCATTCAACGTGAAATCCATGTGAAGTAGTTTGTGATGATTATTGAGGCTATTTGCGCTTTATAACTCAACTGTGACGTCATATGACGACGCGCATAAAAGTAAATTAGCCAATATCGAGGGTCACAAGATGAGCAAACTCAGCCAGTGCTACAATAAGTTTTAAATTCTTACAATACAACAGAAGAAACCTCAAAGTGCGTAGTAAATGTTTTCTAGCAAATATTGAAAACCAAAATTTATATTATATTAGCTATTTATTATATGAATAGCTGCTTAAAATTGTTATGACGTCGCTCTCCAAAGAAAGTCTCTCATCAACCTTTCTTTTCATACCTACATATTTCCTCTCTTACATCGTTTTTTACCTGTTGCATATATATTTTTTGAGGTCTAAATCTACATATCTCCATCTGAATCCTCTTACCTCTTTGCGCCTCATTAAATATGTTGTATTTTACAAATAACACGACTTTAGCATTCACTCAGTAGGTTTTCGCAGGCTTTTCACGCCCCCCTTCTTGTGTGGGCGTTTTCCTGCAGTGGGTTTTTTCGCTGAAGGATACTACACCCTTACACTCATGTTTTTTCCCACAAACAGAAATATTTTTTGCACAAAATGTTCACATATAGTTTTTTATATTTTTGACATTTCACAAGTATTGTATATCCTTTGTATTGTAAACGTTTGTCTACCATTTTTTAATATGTTTGCATTGACGCTATGGAGGGGTCAGGTGGAATAGGGGACTTCTTAGTCTCAACCTCGCCCGAGTAGAGGCATATTATTATTATTAATCCGCAAGCCGCCTAAAAGGTGTGTGTAAGTGTCACCAACCGTTTACACATAAAAAGGACATACGAAATTACGATTACCACTTATTAAAGTCATTTATGGTTCGGGGGAAAAACGAATTCCGAAATCTATCCGTTCCGCTAAATATCTCTCTTAAGTTCTTGCCATTTACTTGTAACGTGGAGATTGTCTTCATCAGGTCATCACGTCTCAAGATGTGGCCTATAAGGGTATTCCGTCTTCTTATTAATGTTTTCGCGAAGCTCCTCTTCTCTCCTAATCCCGATTTTATATTTTAAAATGACGATATCTATTTTTCGCGATTAAATGGAAAGTGAAAATTTTCATGCGCGCGAAAACGCACGCACGAGGCTTCTCTTCTCTCCTACCCTTCTTAGGACTTTATCAATACTAACAGTGTCGATCCATTTGATTTTCATCATTCTTCTGTAGCACCGCATTTCAAAGGCCTCTATCCTTGCTTTCTCCGCTGCTGTCATTGTCCATGCCTCACTTCCGTATAGGAGCATACTCCAAATGTAGGTTCTTATAAATTGTTTCCTTATTTCCATATTTAAGTTTCCCTCTGTAAGGAGGTCTCTCTTTTGGTGGAATGCTCTCATCGCCTGAGCTATACTGCCGATGATTTCTTTCTTGCTTCTCCCGTTACCAGAGGTCCTGATTCACAAATAATAGAATTCATCCACCTCTACCAGTGTTTCTTCCCTATTTGAATGCTAGACTTGACTTCTTCTCTTCTTCTGCATACTATTATCTTGGTTTACTTTTTATATACTTTCCGTTTATGTTTACCCATTACTTTACCCATGTTAATTAGAATATTTTCCAAATCCTTCCCTGTTTCTGCTATGACGGCTATGTCGTAATTTTTATATCACTGATACTGTATAGGAAGAGGGTGCTTTCCTATTTTTTTGCTTTTATCAAAAGGTTATTAATCGCGATTAAATGGAAAGTGAAAAATTTCAAGCGCGCGAAAACGCGACGGCTAAGTATGAATGCTGGTAAAAGCCCGTGTGACGTAATTGTGGTTCCGGCTGCCGTTGTGTTACAGTCAAAAATACTTCGGGTCGAAACTAAACAAAAACTATGTAACGATACGAAATGTGGATAATATTTCGCGCCGCAGGGACCTCGTTTAATTTGTGCGCACAGCAATCAAAAAATATATCTGCGATGCAATATCACATCGAATGATCCATTATGAAGTAGAAATTTCGATGCCTTTTGCTGAATCAATTTCTTTTGTTTGATGGTTTTACGAATTTTCCGCGCCGCGGAGGAGTCGCATGCAGTGTTGTCAAGCGTAGCCTAGCGGGTTGTACACAAAGCGCTGCTGAGTATCGGGTACCGAGCTGGCAGTAGCATACTAAGATAGTAGCTCTTAGTAGCTCACTTAAAAGAATCCATGAATACCATATCTTTGTAGGCGACTGAGAGGTCTTAGTAGCCGACTAAGTTAGTCGCCCTACTAGCGTGTTTTAGCGGAAATCTATGAATACGGCCGTGATAGTCTGATCTCGTACACTCACCTTGTTTGTCACAGTTTTTACATTTTATTTCATATTCCTGCTACTACTCCTTTCTGTCAACGCGCAATTCTTCCAGGATTGTCGTCACCTCGTCTTTAAGACCAGAAGAAAAACCTTTTCCTGCTCCATCACCTCCTCTCATAAACACATTGAACTAAATCCTTCGTCACCCTCTCATGAATTCAGGGAGAGGAAAAACCGTTGGTAGCACAGCTCACCGTTAAATCTATCAGCGGAAAGCGTTTCGGGGCAGACAGACTTGCGGGCTAAACCCATGGTTTATAAGCCATAACCGTCACAATTTCCTTATCCTTGAGCCGCACACCGTTAACTTACGAAATGTATTTCCCAGCTTCTGTTTTACTTCAACATACATACATCTGGTCTTTCCACCAAGACAGTAGTACAAATAAATTTGATTTCCAAGTGATTGCTTCTCGAATTTTATAAGTTTTCGTAGGTTAAAGACAGTGTACGACAAAGATAGGTTATAGTGCAGCCGGGGATAGTTGTACCGTAGTGAGTAAAGATCTAGTTTGCTAATCGAAGGCATTTTGATTCAAATTCCAGGTGTAGCAATTGGATATCCCCCCAATAAAATACATAAATTATATAGTGTTAACAATAGCTGTCATAGGTACAGTAAAATAGGTACATGTACGTCGCAGGTACATGAATACAGCGCTTTGAAATCGTTTGGAAAAAGCTGTTTTCATTAATTAAACTTATATGAGATCAAACAGTAAAGTACTTGTCTAAGTAGTATAAACATATGTAATTTTAATTCGCATAAAAGTATATATGTTAACAATGACGACAAAATGGTAAAAAAAATAACAAATTCTTATTTAGCGGCTTCAAGGCATTATAATAAAGCAGTTTTTTTTCTATATTTGAAGTTAAAAAAATTGAATTGTATAATTAATTCGATAGTATGAAGGCAACTGTTAAGTATATAGCCATAATAACTGCCATGGTTTATAGGCCATAACATTTACAAATTCTTTATCCTTGAGCTACACACCGTTAACTTACGAAATGTATTTCCCAGCCTCTGTTTTACTTCAACATACATACTACATCTGTTCTTTACATCAAGGCAGTACAATTAAATTTGATTACCATGTGAATGCTTCTCGAATTGTTTGAGTTTTCGTAGGTATAAAACCAGTGTACGGAAAAGATAGGTCATAGCACAGCGGGTTATAGTGGTACCTTTGCGAGTAAAGATCTAGTTTGCTAATCGAAGGGATTGTGATTCGAATTCCAGGTGCAGCATTTAGATATCCCCCCAAAAAATTACGTACATTCCATAGTGATAACGATAACTGTCATAGGCACAGTGAAATTGGTACATGTTCGGCTACAGCGCTTTGAAATCATTTGGATACAGCATTTTTCATTAAGTTTTAATATAATGAGGTAAAATACCATTAAAAAAGCTGTTTTTTCTATATTTGAGGTGTTTTAAATATTAAATTGTTTAAATAATTCGATAGTATGAAGGTAACTGTTTAGTATATAGCAAAAGTAACTGCCATGGTTTATAGCTCATAGCTATTACGATTTTCTTATCCTTGAGCGACTCACCGTTAACTTACGAAATATGCTTCCCAGCTTCTGTTTTACTTCAACGTACATACTTTTGTTCTTACAGTTAATACTCAAACACTCGGCTGCCGATGGATCACTTTTGCTGAACTGTCCGGAAGGCGGATATTTTTGGGTATATGGTGCTGAAGTATGCATTTATCACGTACATCGGAAGCACATATTTTACTGGGGGATAAAGGGGATTTTTTAAGGAGTGAGTATTACCTAGCGTGAGTACTCAGTGTGAGTACTCATTGATAATCATTATGTCTTCAAAAAGTCACCTTCGGATATTGTCCGAATGGACAAAAATTTTTTATATACATAGAATGTTAATTTTTCTTTTTGTATATTTTTTGTTTTCTAATTTCTATTTATTATAATCTATTTTTTGTTTTTTTTTAATTTTTCATTTTGTGATGTATTTATTGGCAATTATCTCTTTCATTGTTACTACAATTTTTCCATGTGTAAACGGAGGAAGAATTTACATGCTGCCTTCTGCATTTCGACATAGCAGTCTTAGCCAAAAGACATAACGTAATGAGGAATAATCTGATAGGAATGAAAAAAAAAACAATGGCCAGATATCAGCTGAAAATAACCTTCAAAATAGCTGAGATAAAAGGGATGTAGTTCCGCGAAATTATTTTCTACACCGTACACCAATCATGCACTATTATAATCCATATTCGGATGTACGTCGGCGTGCTTAATATTTGTCTCAACGTTTCATTCCACTTACTGAGAACGTCGTCAGGAGAATGAAAATATAAACATCTATCGTACCGTTGGAAAAACTGGTCCATTGTTGTCAAGGTATTTAAAAAAGTAAATAAAGATAAAATAAAAGCCAACTTCTTTAAAACATCTACTATAAAAAAGGAAGATGAAAAGTGGAATATTGTTATTAAATTTTCGAAATATATCTCTTCCACACATGGCTTAAATTATATCCATCATCCATGTTAAAATTCATAGGTCGTTTAGAAATTTCTATCGCCTCTCTAATAGGCCGTGGATAATATGCAGATTTTCTTGCAATGGCTTTGGCCTCATCCAGGAGGATCTTGTGTTCTGGCCCCGACATACTTGTTCAAGAAACGCGAACATAATCGTGTTAACTTGTGATAAAATGTCATGAATACCATAAAGTTTTTGAAATATTGATAAAATATGAAGGGGTTACCCTACCAGTATAGTGTTTGCCTTCCTCATCGTCCATACATATAAACACACTCCACACATAGCATTTCACCAATCTCTTTCTCAATTTTAATTCCAGTGCCTTGTTACACAAGGCTCTTTTCTTCTTCTTGAAAACTTCTTTCGCCATTCCTATCCTTCTTTTTTATTTCTCCTATACTTCTCCGGTCTCCAGTTATCGAAGTAGCTGTAGGATCTCCCAATCTGTATTTCATCTTCTTCTGTCTTCACGCTCAAACCATCTACATTTCTAACTTATATATCATTAGTCTTTATTATGTTTATTTTCATTCCATATGTTTCTATTGTGAGACTCAAGATCAAAGTAGGTGGGGAAAAACTTGAACAGGTAGAGCAGTTTAACTATTTGGGCAGCACATTAGAGGAAAACGGATACAGTAGTAAGGACATAAGGAAGAGAATAGTATTAGCGAAGGAGGCGTTCATGAACAGGAAGGAGCTTCTGAGAGGATCGTTGAGTAAGAGTTTAAAGAAAAGGTTAGTGAAGAGTTTGATTTGGAGCGTAGCTCTCTACGGTGCGGAAACGTGGACACTGAGGAAAGAAGACGAGAGAAGATTGGAGGCATTAGACATGTGGGTATGGATAAGAATGGAGAGGGTGAAATGGACGTAAAAGGAAAAGGAACGACGAAGTGCTGGATATGGTTGGCGAGGAGAGGCAGCTTTTGGATGAGGTACGGAGGAGACAGAAGGTATGGATGGAGGGAGTACTCAGCGGGGAGGGGATGTTGAAAACAGAGTTAGAGGGTAGAATGTTAGAGAAACGAGGGAGGGGAAGGAAAAGAATAGGATTTTTAGATAGATCGAAAGGGAATAGGCCTTATAGTGAATTGAAGAAGGCGGTAATGGAAGGAAAGGAAGGCTCCCAGATCACTTCTTTAGTACTCCATGCAAACCTACCTTAATCGGTAGAATACTCTAATAATAATGTTTCTATTCCCTCCTCCAACCATGTTACCAATATCTGTAACGACTCTATGTCCTCGGCTAAAACCACCATGTCACCAGCAAATCTAATGCATCTTATTTTTACTCCAGCAATACTTATTCCTTCTTATATCTAGTTACAATAATACCTAACCGACAAATGAATCGGGAGTTGATCGATTGGACACAAAAATATAAACACACAATTTTCATTTTTCTTGATTTTATTGTTTTTATACATTTTTTAGTTAAAAGATATTTTTTCCATTTTAACGTTTATTTTATTTAACGGCAATGTATCTTTTTTTATCGTTGTTTCAATTTTTTTCGCGCGACAATGGAGAGAATTAATATGCTGCTAGGTACTGATCAAATACCGGTCTTAGCCGAAAGAGATAATGGCTTGAAGAAATATCTGACGAGAATGGGAAGAACAATGGCTGCAAATCAGCTGAAAATAAACTAAAAAAAACTTAGATAAAAGTAAGATAAACCGCCGAAGTGATTTTCAAACACACACACACACACACACACACACACACACTAATACAACACACGGATTAGATGCACAAAAATCGCCTACCACTTCACAGTCCTCGGTAGTATAGTGGTCAGTATCCCCGCCTGTCACGCGGGAGACCGGGGTTCGATTCCCCGCCGGGGAGGTCTTTTTTTTGTCGATCATCATCATTGCTTACGTTGCTTCATCATCATTGCTTTTACCTTTTCATGCAAGTCAAAATATTATAAATTTATATTTAAATTTTATTTATTATAAATATATATTCCAAACCCCCAAATGTCACATTCAGACGACCTGCAAATCTTTCAGGTTTATTCCGCTCAACGAACCCCTTACATAAGTCACCCACTTCTCCCAATAGTACACATTCGCCCTGCGGTCGTCCCAGATGCAAGACCTGCCCAATTTTTACCTCTCCTTCTATCCCCAGTCATCTCGTCTCCTGTCTACCACCACCCCCTGCGGCCTCTTGTACTTCCAAGAATGTAGTTTACCTCATCCAATGTCAACACTGTCCCTCCTTTTATATAGGCAAATCCTCAACCCCCCTTAACCTAAGGATCAATAACCACAGGACATCTTGCACTTCCTCTGACTTTGCGTCCTTCCCGGTGGCGAAACATGCGGCCACTCATCAGCGTCAATTCAATGACTGTTACAATGTATCAGTTTTAGCCTCCCTTCCCCCCACAGACCACCCACTCAAGCTTAATTCCATTGACTTAACGTACACATGGCTATTTAAAGCATTTCTTCCTCCCGGCTTAAATATCAACCGATAATCCTTTAATTGCCTCAGCACACTCTTTCCCCCGCCCCCCTTTGGACCCTACCTCCCCACTATTTCCCCTTCCCTCAGCTATCCTTTACCTACAGTCTCCTACCTAACTCTGAGGAAGGTTTTTTATCTTTTGTGTACAATGATTCTGGCCAACCTGGGTTTTTTTATGTTATAATTATAATTTATATTTATTTATTATAAATATATATCTATATTATAAATTGTTATTTAAATAATATTAATAATATAGCAGCATCTCAATGGAGTACAGAGTTGCGTGAAGTTAAATTGGTGTTAGTATCGAAGGAGATTACCTTTACGATCCTTACCTCAATTCATCTTTTCAGTGGGACCTTTTGGTACAGTAGGCACTATTCTAAGTGTCCCTCTGAAAGATATTTGTTCAAAATTAATCAAAAAATCTAAGGCTATAGCGTAGCCTGTTATGGCTCTGTCGTATTCGTAATCCGTGCGTCATTATTCCCGAAATTAACAAAATAATTTGGCCGGGGAAAATTATCGGTTTCGTATTTTATACGTATTTTTTAAATTTAAATCTTGGATTCTCCCCATAGTAATTTATAATTTTAAAAAATCTTTGGCACAAATATTCATAGTTATCGTTACGATCACCGTTAACTCTTGGTCTAGCGGAATTTTTAAGGAAGGGATTATAATATAAATGTAGACACTGCAGGTGTACACGCGATAGATTGGCATAAAAGTAAGAATTACTTGGCGAAGAAGTTACACAAGCGGTGTGAAAAAGAATTATATTCTCTTACTGTATGTAATAAAAGAAGGGACAGTGAAATGGAGAAGTTAACCAACTCGATGTGAGAACCTTGCCTTGTATCTCGCAGGAACTCTACCTCATTTCCTTTTATGTTAATAATAATCGTCAACTTTTGGTGTCACAAGAATGGGATTTTATTATCAACCGTTTACTTTCTAATATTCCCAATGTGAAAATATTTATAAAAATTCATGAGAATTTTATTTCGTATATGTGATTACTTTCATTGATTTTTTACGTAAAAGATGTATGGAATTATTTTTAAAGTAAATTTCATGACTTTTTTGTGTTCATTGGGTATAAATTATGCATTTTCATAGTTGGTTATTATTTTCATCACCTCTGTATTGAGTATTGAGTTTATTCGATATCTTTCCTTACACTCGCTTTGCAGTAACAAAAGCTGATTTAATCAAAAGATCATTCATTTTATATTGCGACGTTAAACTTAGTTTTTCGGTCAAGTGTGAATTTATTTTTCGAGCAATTCGAGAATCCAGGCAAGCAATACGCCAACTATTGGCCGAAGTCGGAAGTAGAGCTCCGAGGATAACTAAGGAAACCACGTTGACAAATAATTGGTATTTCTGGGAATTTACTGATTTTTCCAATTATATTTTTGGTATTAAGCCATCATAACGTCGCGAGTAATATATTTTAAGCATTCATATTAATGTAAAATGCCTTTTCAGTCGCCATTTTTGCTACAGTGCATCATTTACTGGGACGGTGGTTTGTTCATTTAATGCACTTGGGGAAACCGACGTATTGCAATTTTTATTTTCTAGCCGGCTGAAAATAATATTATTTTTATCGCAGTCACTCATTTATGATCATTAGGAACCCTTTGAATAATGTCCGCGAGATAGTAGAGGATATTTCAGCTGAAATTTATTAATTCCTTCATCTTAACTGCCATTTGTCATTACCCGTGGGAATTGAAATACCACCTCAAAGACAAGAAAACCTTATTAGATATTTTCTTCTTTAATTATCGCATTGACTCGACGACTCATCCTATTTTACCTATGTTATCATAACAACAATATCCTCGATGCGTCAGCCATATTGGCAAATCACGTCACTGCTTTCAGCGCCGCCATCGGTGATTTGAGTCTCGAATGGCAAAATTTTAGACGTGTTCCCATTTGGTAACATGCTTGACGGACGCGTTTGACAATTTTTGTTCGGGTTTTCTTTCATAAAATCTCTTAATTAGTAGTAAAATAAATACATAGATAGATACACAAAAAATAATAACAACTCAGTTAGTAAGTTAGTTCGGTCTTAAAAGGTTGGCATAAAAGTAAGAATTACGTGGAGAAAAAGTGACAGGAACGGTGTGAAAAAGAATTATAATCTACTGCTGTATGAAATAAAAGAAGGGACAGTGAAATGGAGAAATTAACCAACTCGATGTGAGAACCTTGTATTGTATTTCGCAGGAACTTTACCTCATTTCCTTTTATGTTAACCCGTTAACGCCTAGCGGTACCACTTGGTACCAGTTGGTAGTGCAATATTAAACGAACATTTTTTGCTATTTATTGTAATTTGTTCGGCATTTATAGAGTTTTAAACTGATAAGCATAACTACGTTTTCCAGAAAAGTTAAGTTTTTTAAGCAAGATTTGACAATTTTTCAGTAATTTTGAATGAAATGAATCTTTTATTTTTGCGAAAAATAGAAAATATTTATCGATTTTGGCAATAAAATGTGAAATTTGAAATATTTAATTTCAATTTTTGGACCACTTAAGGGCCTAGCGGTACCACACGGTACCAGTCAATGTATTCAAAACTATTTTTGCTAAAGCACCAGACTTTAATTGACTTTAATATTGAATATTACGAAAAATTTCGAATGAAATATTTAATTCAGGCGTTACCCGGTTAATAATAATCGTCATGTGAAGGCACTGTTTTTGTATGATCGCGACAGTTCGTTCACGATTGATTCGTTCAGGTGATTGAATCGCCGAGGGAATCAATAGACTCACGAGTCATTGAGCGAAAACAAGTCAATAATCAATCGTTTCCAAGCAGGCTTCCGCGGAGATTATGGCGGTAGGCAGCGATTCTTCCGGGTTTCCTTCCGCGTTTATCCATTTCACTTGCACCATTACTATTTTCAAACTTTATGCTTCACGACCCCTTATTATATATATATATTTTTTTTTAGATTACGAGATGTGGGTCAATTGTAAATATTATTTATTTTTTCCAAACTTTGCCAACGTTTCGGACATTATATTTGTCCATCCTCAGGGCTATAAAAATGATAATTTATGATACAAAATTAGTTAAATACAGGCAATTTTACAGTTGTAAATAAAACAACCAAAGCAACCAAATTGTAAATAAATAAATAAAAACAACATCAGACTTAAAGGTAAATTTTGAATATGTATTTCCATGTATTTTAATGTATAACAACTGTAAAATTGCCTGTATTTAACTAATTTTGTATCATAAATTATCATTTTTATAGCCCTGAGGATGGACAAATATAATGTCCGAAACGTTGGCAAAGTTTGGAAAAAATAAATAATATTTACAATTGACCCACATCTCGTAATCTAAAAAAAATATATATTACTATTTTCCATTGCTCCTCGCACCGCCCAATGAAATTTACCATTCTTTGTTATTTATTTCTGAATACAGTTGAATATTTTTTCTTCATTATTGGTCACGTTTCTTAACCCTTTCACTGCTGTGAACGTACCTACTCTCGGCGTCAAATTGATGTGCCGCTGTACTTTGCAAATTTATATCTGGACTTCAGTGCATGCCATAATAATGAATATTACGTCATTTTAAAGGAATTTACTTCTCAATTCTAATTTATTTTTTAATTTATGAAAAATTAAAAAATGTAGACACGGGAGAGCAATAAATGACTCCGCGCACCGTAAAATCAGCCGTTTTGTCAACTTCATGAACTTTGTAACTCAACCTAGGGAAAACTACTACGTCTAAAACATTTATTTTTAACAAAAAATTTCAATCATTAATGTAGATTAATAAAGTGGCCTTGGCGTATTTTTTAAACGCATATTTTGTTGTAAAATATCGAAAATGTTTAAACGTTATCTAGTCCTACAGTTTACCCCGAAAGAAAAAATAAAATTGATAGGAATACGTCTGACTTTAATTGCAATTTTTCTATGATCCAAAAACACACGATTTTTATGTATTATAGATTATGTATGGGCATTAAAAAACTACGCCGGAGCGAACGAAAGCTGCGTTGCCACGTCTTGCGCGCTAAACTTTACTTCCTGGTAACCAGCACTGGCCTGGCGCGGCCCCGTTTGGCAACATGACATTAATAGAAGTTGCTGACATTCACAAATATAAATATTGTTATAGACTATGGATCATAGAAAATTTTCAAATAAATTAAGAAGTGTTTCTATCAATTTAATTTTTTATTTCGGGGTAAACTGTAGGACAAGATAGTATTTAAACATTTTTGTTATTTTGCAACACAATATGCGTTAAGAAATACGCAAAAGCCATTTTATTAATCTACATAAATGTTTGCTACTTTTTGTAGAAGATGAATGTTGTAGACGTAGTAGTTATCCCTAGGTTGAGTTACAAAGTTCATGAAGTTGACGAAACGGCTGATTTTACGGTGCGCGGAGTCATTTATTGCTCTCCCGTGTCTAAATTTTTTAATTTTTCATAAATTATAAAGTAAATAGGAATTGAAAATAAAATGTCCTGTACAATGATCTATTATATATAATTATGGCATGCACTGAAGTCCAGATATAAATTTGCAAAGTCAAGCGGCACACCATTTTAACGCCGACAGTAGTACGTTAGCACCGCAGACTGCTGTGGACGTACTTTCTCTTTCTCCCCGCCGTGCACTGTCGCAAAAGCACTTCGAAGGGTCCCTAATCCATTGGGCATTTTCCGGTGGCCCGCAGCCACGTTATTAGCAAAGTCAACAAAATCGTTATGATAAGATACGGACTCTGGCGTTATTTTGCGGAATTGCTTCATTATTGAATAAAATAAAATAACTTTGTTTTATTCCACACTTCATTTTAAATAGCACGACCCGGGTTTCAACATCTACCTGATGTGACCTGATGTTAACCTGATGTGCCCTGAATGTGAGCGACCTGATGATAAGCCTAGATGTTGAAACCCGGGTCGTGCAATTTAAAATAAAGTGTGGAATAAAAGTTAATTTATTTTATTCAATAAAATCGTTATTTTTCATCGCGGAAACACGGTTCAAAGACGTACTTGATTGCTTGATTGGCAGGAGTGCGATGCAAACAATCATTTATTTATGATAGGATTAATTAATTGTTATACAAATTCCTGTGAGAGCGGTCACTTTTCGGGAGGGAGGCCCCCGCTCGGAGGGGTCCAGGAGACGGCCCTGCGTGGGTGAGCTCGTCGAGGAAAGGGTCGCGGATTAGCGACCCTTCCGAGGGTGTACCACGCCCATTATCGAAGTACCTGCTCCGTGGGCCCACGAAACGCATTTTAACCTTTTCGCCGCACGTGAGGAGAAGGTTTTCGGGGATTGAACATCAGCGAAAGGGTTAATATTATTAAATTGTTTCTCCTGTTATTGTGAGTCCTCTGTAATTGGCCTCGTGCTGTTTTTGGACTGGATTAAATAAACAAAAAAATAAATAAATATTTAAACGATTTAAATTTTTCCTGGTTAATACTTCTGACGAATATTTCTCGGGTTTGCAGCCAGGTTAATGCTTTTATACAAGCCGACGTTTCGGGAGACGACTACCATTTGAAAAGGGAACCACGGAAAAAATACATAGAGATTAGGAGCACGAGATTCGGAAACTTGATTGAATTGGAGGGGTTTTTAATGTATTAGGTGAACAAAAGATAAAGTAGTGAATCCGCAAAGGACTGTAGATTACGAAGCAAAGATGCGAGGGCCGCGAAGTGAAGAAGAATTATTCGCTCCTGCTGTTTGGTATAAAGGAAGACCCGGGAGAAGTTATTCAGCTCACTGTGAGCTTTTTCCTGGGAGGAGGAGGGGAGCTTTCCCAGGCTATAATGAAGGATACGGAAGATGGACGGCCAATGGACTAGCCTGCGAAGAGGCGGGGGAGAGGCTGAAGATATATAGCGGGCAGAACTGGGAGAGGCTATCCCTCCCCTCTCCGTCCCGGAGGCGTGTCGCCTTGACGTCCGGCTAGATGGCGTGACAGTAAATCTTCAGCGTGATGTATCCCTGTCAGGTGGCCCGAGTGGGAGGGGGGGAGGGCGCGAGGGGAGGGGATGGTAGGGGAGGGTGAAGTATGTGACGGAGGGGAGGGGAAGGTGACGTCATCTTCATCGCGTGGAGGGGGAAGTTCCTAAAAGGAGCGGGTTCTTTTTTTTCGTATTTTTTTAAACCCATTATTCCCCAGCGTTGCGTTAACGCAACATTATTGAATCCTAATTCTAAGAACAAGTTTTTACCTCAGAATAATTTTTAATTCAATTTGCTGACTTTTGTTAAGTATCTCCAGTTCTAATTTTGTCAGTTTCACCAACATTTTTATTCATATAATTGTATTTTAATGACTGATGATTGGAATAAAAATCGGTGCGCAGGTACGAGACACCCAAGGAAAAATGACATACCCCAATATGTCCGTTGAAAGGCAGAATGGGGAATTTCCTCCGAAGGAATAGTGATAACTTCCGGCGAAGATGTCGAGTGTTCAAATCAAGATAAAAGATTTGCCGGCCTCGGTGGCGGCGGGGTAACGTTCTCGCCTGCCAAACAAGAGGTCGCGGGTTCGAGTCCCGCCTGGGTAGGTTTCCCCGGTCCAGGACATAGTCGTTAGTGTACGTTTACTTGTTACATTTGTTGAACACCCCGGTGTAAAATGGCCAATAAGAGCTGTACCCGGTGGTTTGGGAATAAAAAAAAAAAAAAATGGAAGATGTAACCTAATATTTAAAAATTACTTTTTTTGCATTCATTTAACCGGAGTTTTCCCAGCGTTGAGTATATACGCAGTATTTTGAAAATCACACAAGATGATGAAAATCTTTTTTTTTTTCAAAAAATCATCTTAATTAGGCATTGTTGCTTCGCATTTTCCAATTTATTTTTGCCTGAATTGTATTTGAAATTCCTTCATAGGAAACATTTTTCCCATGACATAATAACCATAAGATAGCGGGAATTGGTAATATTTCAAGTCCCAGACTGTATCTCAGTAACTATTAGGGATATCGCTTTCCATGGATAAGCGTAACAATCCTTTGTTGAAAACGTATCTCTACAATAACATGTATGGTAAAGGGCTGCTGAAGTATGTTGTACCCCATGCCTTCAATAAGGTAGTTTCCTTCATCAAAGAAAACGAAAGTCATTGATTGCGATTCGTTACCCACCATTACTGTATTCATAATATACAAATTATTTCGTTTTAGAAATACCGGTTTAGACGAATGGCAATGGCCCATTTTTATCCTCATTTGAAAAGGGCCAGATTGGCGCCCATGTGATGCCACTCCACGTGACGTCACAAAGACCTAGTTTCCATACGAGAAGGTAGGAGTTATACGTCGTCTGAGGTTACCAATGCATGCATGAGGCGCAGAGCCCAGGGAAACATGTCTTAATAATCACTTATTAAAACTGGCTAAGGTCGGAAAGTTTTCTTCATTTGATAAGGTATTAATAATCCTTACTTAAGCCAAGCGCTACCAGCCAGCAGGGTACTCAGCTACCCGCTAGCAGCTTACGTCGTATCAGCGCTCAACTCGCCTCAAGGTCACCTCACAAGGCAGCAGCGGGAACCAGAAATACGTCACACGGAGAGACTTCCTGACATTCATACTTGCGCGTCGCGTTTTCGCGCGCTTGAAAATTTTCACTTTTCATTTAATCGCGAAAAATAGATATCGTCATTTAAAAATCTAAAAGCGTGAAATACGTACTCCAGGAGTAATAATATTTCGATTTAGGCAATAAAAATAATAGGAAACCACCCTATTGTATGCCAAAGGCTCTACGTAATCTTAAATCTTTGGCCGACATTAACCAATTGTTCCCCAGACTGTATGTCGGCCTTTTAACTTCGGCTGTTTCGCATTTTTCTATATATTTCGGCCGAATTAAGATGAATTTATGGGAAAAATATTTTCATTATATTATATGACGACTCCTAATTTTCGGGTTCTCCAGCCGCGTCTGTCGTTTATGGTTGACAACAATTTCGAAAGCCATTTTCATTCCGTCTTCAGGTCGAAGGTGAGAAGTTTTGATTTTTTCTGCCGTCTTATATTGCACTGGCCGATCTCCCCCTGTGCCCTGATTGGTCAGTACTCTATTCCACACGTTGCTGAGTCAAAAACATATGGGGTCTCCCTTGTCCATAAACAATGATTTACATAAAATGAACCAATGGTTCGCGAGACAGTGACCTCCTCGTTGCCATGCAGAAATTCGCGAACTATTGAACTGTTTACATTTAGTGCAAGGACTTAAGCTTTGAATCATTCCATTTGGTGCGATTTAACATATCGACTCAATTATTTACGATATAAGAGTAAGGCCCCAAGGCAGCTGACAAATAGACTAAAATTTTTCTTCCTACATTGGGGGATAGAGGATGGGAATGGTTTACCGGAGGACATTTTTTTTTAGCCCTTTACAACTCACGCCACAATATTTATCAATAGGATACATAAAATTGAATTTTGAGGGCTTTATAATCGTATATTTTTTGAATTTGGTGTTTCTTGTCTTTTTTTCTTTTGTCTTAGTAAAAATGGATTTTGTGGGCAATGCAAATGTAGACATGTATTGTTTTCTTTGCTGATTTGGTGCTATGTATATGGGGACATGTATTGTGTAAAAAATGGTTTATTTAGGGCTTTTAAAATTTTTTTTGGTACTTACAGTTAGTATTTTGTTTTGTATTTTGGTTTATGTATATTATTGTGTCTTAATGTACTTCCTAACTTTATTTTACCACCCGACTTCATGGTCGACTTGTAACTAATTATTTAATAATAATAACAATAATAATAATAATAAAATTGACAAGGTCTGTATTCCATTAGAGACGCCTTGTAGTGGAGTTGTGACTGTAAGGCTTCAATCCATGCCTTCGTGTACATTTTTTGCTTTTGAGAGAGTGTTTCAATAACTCTCCCCCTAGATGTCACCCTTGATCGTAAATTGTCTGAGGAGCTGCTCACGAAATCTCTTTGACTTTGTGTTCCAAGGTGACGTGTATGAATCACCTCTTTCTTTTGAGTGAATGTTTTGTCTACGCCTATTCCTAGATCCTCCCTCCTCTTATCTCTGTAGCATTCCGCAATGAAGCTAATAGGGTGGTTTCCTATTATTTTGTCTTACCTAAAGATAATGATTGTCACTCCTGGAGTACGTACTTCACGCTTTTAGATTTTTAAATGACGATATCTATTTTTCGCGATTAAATGAAAAGTGAAAAATTTCAAGCGCGCGAAAACGCGACGGCTAAGTAGGAATAGCAGAAAAACCCCGTGTGACGCCATTCTGGTTCCTGCTGTCGCAAAGTGAGGTGACCTTGGGGCGAGGCTCTGAGCGCTGATACGACGCAGGCTGATAGCAGGTATCAGAGTATCATGCTAGCAGGTAGCGTTTAGGCAGTTTTAATAGGTGATGATTAAGACATGTTTCCCTGAGCTCTGCGCCTCATGCATGCATTGGTAATCTCAGACAATGTAAAACTCCTATCTACTCGTATAGAAACTAGGTCCCTGTGACGTCACGTGGAGTGAAATCGCATGGGCGCCAATCTGGCCTTTTACAAATGCGGTTAAAATTGACCATTGCCATTCCTCTAAACAGGGATTTCTAAAACAAAATTATTTGTATACCATGACTGCAGTAATGGTGGGTAACGAATCGCAATCAATGCCTTTCGTTTTCTTTGATGAAGGAAACTACCCTATTCTGCAGCTTTGCTTTTAACTTAGCACTGAAAAATGTGTATCCGATTAGGATTACCTTCTAGCACTTCTTGGTCCGATACCTTTTGCATTTGACTTCTGTCGGCGTGAAAATGATGTGCCGGTGTACTTTGCAAATTTATATCTAGGCTTCAGTGCACGACATAATAATTATTAATACGTCATTTTAATGGAAATTTTATTCTCAACACTGATTAATTTTTTGTTTTATGAAAAATTCATAAATGTAGACACACTAAGGCAATAAACGACTCCGCGCACAGTGAAACTAGCTGTTTTGTAAACTTCATGGACTTTGCAACTCAACCCAGGGAAATAGGCCTAGATTGCTTGGATAATTCTGGACATCTTAAAGAGGGACATTCAGAATATTATCATAGAACCTTACTGTACTACAAGTGTCACAGAAAAGATGATTTGTGGGAAGGATCGTAAATGTAATCTCCTTCGATGTAAACACCAATTTAATTTCACGCAACTTTCTACTCTATTGTGATGCTAAAATATTATGAAATTATAGAAATAATAATGTATAACATAAATTTAGACTTGCATTAAAAATTTTATGTATGTAAAAATAACGTAAGCGATGATTTGGCTCGACAAAAAAATCTCCCCGGCGGGGAATCGAACCCCGGTCTCCCGCGTGACAGGCGGGGATACTTACCACTATACTACCGAGGACTGTGAGGTGACGGGCGATTTTTGACCAAATACTCTCTGTGTTCTACCGGTGTTGAAAATCGCTTCGCGGATTTATCTTGGTATTATCTTAGCTTTTTTAAATTTATTTTCAGATTATGTGCGGCCTTTATTCTTCTTAATCTTATCAGATTCTTCTTCAAACCATTAAATCTCTCTGCTTAGACTTCTATGTGGATCAGAAAATAGAAGTATTTGAATTCTTTTTCCGTGAATACGTGGAAAAATCGTTACAACAATAAAAAGGATACATTGTCAATAAATTCATAGAGAGAAAAAAGAAATAAATATATATATATTTAATAACTAAAAATATAAAAAAACAAGAAAAATGAATATTTTATGGTAATATTTTTTGCCCATTCGGAAAATTCTCGATTTCATTTGACGGTTTGTTATTATTCTTATATACAGCGTGTACCACAAGCGCATACCATATTATTAGGGTCGCCCCTTCTTATTTCATCGACATTTCATAATTTTATGGTAATTATGGCACTGTATCACAGGTTAACACGATGTATTCGTGCTTCTCGAACTAGTGTTGATTAAGGTTTCATGCATTTTACACAATTACTTGTACCACTTATTTTTTACAGAGCAAAGCCTGGTTTTCGATGAATTATCATCGTATTCAGGGGCTATTTATGATTTGTTTATCTTAGTATTGTTACCTAGTTACCTGATGAATTTTAAAATGGACGCCCGAATAGGGGAGAAGGATGGGTAAAGATATTCATTCGTAAGAGTACTGTCCTGACTTTCAATAATTTTTAAAATTTCTAACTGTTCCGTAGAATCCAGTTCACGGCGGTCATTGTGTAAGGGTTCGTGCGGCCCGCCACCTCGAAAAAGCCGCGGGTCGCACGCCTCCAACTGTGAGTTACTGAGTGAGTTCCTGAGTCCTGAGTGCCAATACCATCTCCACTGTTCCATTATATAGGGAAGTGGGACCAGGATGTTTTCGTCCAAGAGGAAGGGGAAAGGAAGGGTAAGAGGAAGGTTTGGCGTTCTTGAAAGTGAAAAGGTGCAAATCCCGAGGCATAGTTTGTCATAGTTGGCTATTCTGAGACTTCACACAACAACATATTGATACATATTTTGGAAATGGAAATCTTCCATTTCCGGATCACTACAGTTGCCAAATTTTAAAATCGCTCCTATGGCAGTTGCATATTAAGTGTTTAGCAAAGTTACTTTTTTCATCTTTGTTATATTTGTAACCACTTAAATGTTTTTCTTCCTGATTTCAAAACTTCTTCCTGTCTATCCCACGTGTACACCATTGCAATCGCTGCATTTCAATGAATATACTCCACATCCATCCAATTGGTCTATTTGATCCTTACATATAACGATCAGTCTCCTTAGAGTGGCATAAGATTTAAAAGCCATGCGGAATCTGTCCTAGGGTAATTGATGGGCCATTTTCAGAGAAAGTGCATCGAGGTACGTCACTGTGCACCACAGCCTCCTCATGTTGAAGCACCGTTTAATTCATTTTTCGTTCATCCGCTTCAACAGAAATAACATTCAACATTAAACTTGGGAGGCCGTGACTTAGGTCCGGAACCTCTGGAATCTCCCCGATAGTAAGTAGCGCTCCATTTATTCATAGAAGTTTCGATTTTTTCGTATCGATTACTCGCTCGAGGTATATCGATTCCGAACTTTTTTATTCCGAACTACAAAAAGCTGTAATACGGTGGTTTCCTTCATCAAAGAAAATGAAAGGCATTGATTGCGATTCGTTACCCAAAATTAGTGTATTCATAATATATAAATTAGTTTATTTTAGAAATCCCAGTTTAGATGAATGTAAATGGTCATTTTTAACCTCATTTGCAAAAAGGCAGATTGGCGCCCATGCGATGCCACTCCACGTGACGTCACAGGGACCTAGATGCTATATGAGTAGTCAGGAGTTTTACGTCGTCTGAGATTACCAACGTATGCATGAGGCACAGAGGTCAAGGAAACATGTCTTAATAATCACCCATTAAAATGACCTAAGTTCGGAAAGTTTCCTTCGTTTGATAGGGTAATAATAATCCTTATTTAAGCCAAAACGCTACCAGCTAGCATGGTACTCTGCAACCTGCTAGCATCCTGCGTCGTATCAGCTTTCAAAGCCTCGCCCCAAGGTCACCTCACACGGCGATAGCCGGAACCAGAAATACGTCACACGGGCTTTTCCCATCATTCCTACTTAGCCGTCGCGTTTTCGCGCGCTTGAATATTTTTCACTTTTATTTTAATCGCGAAAAATAGATATCGTCATTTAAAAATTTTAAAGCGTGAAATACGTACTCTATGAGTAATAATCATTCAATTTGGGCAAAAAAATAAATGGAAACCACTCTATTGAATGATAATCGCGCTGGAAATTGCCCATTGCATACAGCGCTCATCCAATAGGGTGATGGAAGAGTTCTCGGGATATCCACCGGGTCAGGCACTGCATAACTGCCTTTTCCAAGGTATGCAGATGTAATCGTCTATCATAATTGCCTGTAGCTAAATTTTATCTCACTACCTTTAGTAACTCCAATTTTTGCATTTCAGTTACTAGAGCTAAGCCTTACGTTGCCGGTTAAGTGAAATTGGGTCCACCGGGTGTATTCGCCGGGAAAGCACGAAATATTTCTTAATTCAATGGGGTGGTTTCCTATTATTTTTTCATGGAGTAAATCGATATATTATTACTCCTGGAGTACGCATCACCTACTGATTGCCTTTCCAAGTGAGCGCCGATTTCCAACACGCCATTATTTCAGCCACTTGCTATTTCGCGGCAGTTTTCCGTTGATTTTTCTCTCAACTTTCGGCTAAAAGTTCTCAGCACCATCCTAAAAACCGCATGGAAAGTTTTTGATGCCTAATTTGCGAAATACATTTAGCGTAGTGTGATTCAGAACTTCTGTTAGCCTTGCATAACCTCGCGTTGGTGCGTAAACACGCGTAAACCTTTTCATGTTATTAGCTGAGTTACGACGTTGCTATAATCAGTTAACCCTCAACTGGTGAAGTGCAGTGTGAGAGCTAAGGAGACTGATCGATGTAAGGATCAGATAGACCAATTGGATAGATGAGGAGTTTATTCATTGAAATGCTGCGTATCTAAAATTATGAATATTTTTCAAATTGCTATTTAAAAATATCTACAATCATATTGAACGTCAAAATTTTGTTTAATAAGGACAAAGCACTCTTTAAATTTAACGTTCTTATTATTCATTTCTGAAAATTTGCAACTGAATTTGAGTAGTGGTCTGTGAGACCTCACGTCACTAAATTGGAAAAACCAATGAACGTAATGTTGGTGGAAATGAATCAAAAAGTTGTTTAAGACAAATTCCTAGTGATTTTTCAAGAATAATAACAATTCATAATTTGTAAGGAAGCATTTTTAGTTGCATATCGTGGATAGTAAAGTACTTAATTAAAAAAAAAGTACGATATTAATAACTACTCGATTGTTTTTATATCTATTTTTTGATCCTGTTTCAAATAACAATTATTAGAGAAGATTATTACATAAGTTTGATAATAGTTGAGAAGTCAAAGAAACATAAAACTAAGCAATAAAAATGGCTTCGCTACGTTTTATGAATTTTCATATTATTGCGATCTCCCTGACCGCACGTCAGTGTTAGTGTAACAAGAATTGCACGTCAATTGTTAAGGGTTCAGTATCTTTGGGCCTAAATTGCCTATTTTTGTATGATGGGAAGCAGTCTCCTTCTAACTGTAGTATCATACGATAAAGGTCCATATATGCTTGATAGGAAATTTGGATAAGACTATTAAATTATTATTGGTGAATGAGTTGTAATTTTATGTCGATTACAAGGGATTTTATGCAATTCTAATGGCTGCACCTCGTCGGGCTTTCTTGGACTGAGTCTTCGCTGTAGGCTCCCTCCTACCAAGAAAATCGTTTTGCCATTATAAAGGTGGGCAAGGTGTTGCTATTGTTTTGACGAGGAAGAGATTTTCCGTGAGGGAAGATTTTTTCGCTTCAAGAGACAATATAAATCCTAATGGTGTTCATCGTGTCGACGAACGATGAACATATCAAATGAATTACATTTAGCGTAGTGTGCTTCAGAACTTCCGTTAGCCTTACATAACCTCGCATTGGTAATGTTTAAATGTTATTTACAACGTTAAGTGCTGGAAAATTGTATCAGAATAGGAATGCGAGACTGGATCTCTAAATTAAAAAACATAGCACTGTTCGCCATTCGCTAACGGTCATAGCCTCTTCACCACGTATTATGTAATTCATTCTTGAGCGATCCGCTGCAAACGTACACAAGAGGTGAGCATCAGCGAATAAAAAGTGGTCGAAGACTCATCGTGAAGATTAATCAATGGAATTAGAAAGGTTGTAGCACAACTCTTGGCAAACAGTCACGAAACGTTACATTAAAAAAAAACGTTACATTACACAAAATTAAATTACAATAGGAATGCGAGATTGGGTCTCTAAACTAAAAATCAATGCACTATTTGGATTAAACATGTAATATGATCGACTTAAAAGCACCACAAGATACAAGACTACAATTGATTCTGTTTTTACGAAAAATTTGGATGGATTAGAGTCAAAATTGTTTGTTTCATACTTCAGTTACTATAAGCCTACAATATCAGTTTTTTAATGAACAGTTTAAGGCAATGATAGCAATACAAGAGTAATTAAAATTACTGATGGATATGAGAACTCAGATATTGCTAATACTGTAATATATAATTGCATTACGCTTATTTAGTAACATAGGCTTCTTGTACACTTATTAGTTTGCGTATATAACCTGTATAAATAATAATTAGTTCGATATAATTTTTAATTTAAATATTAATTTTAAAATAACGAAGATAACCATATATCCTTTTAAAAAACTACGTCAATGAATGCCCAAAGTTTATAAACATAAAAAGTTTTACTTCCAACGGCAGTGCAACGACTACCATATTTTTCTTCCTATAGTTAATTGTTTAGTTATTAGTTAATTCTGACGAGTTCCTGTTCAATCGACAAGAAAGATCGACAAGAAACATCGATTAGAAATTACTATTGTCGCACCTTTCACTATGGCAACAACTGCTGCTTCCTTAAGGTCCATTGTGAGGCCCAGCGCTGCGTGTTATTGGGGTTGGATAGTAAAGTAAGACCAAAAAGTTGGGAAAGAATTATGATATTCCGACTACACAAAAGGGTGGAATTATGGGATTGGAGACAGAAGAAGTTCTGAAGGCGCTGAGGTATTGGCGACCTGAGCAACAGATAAACATCTCGTCGGTTTAGGAATCTTGGATTGGGCAAGGAGCGCGCTTATAGACGAATGACTTGAATTAAGACCAGGAGCGAAGAAAGATTTGGGACGTCGTATATTAAGGTGGTCTGTTTCGGAGTTGAGTTGCGAAAGAAAAGGGAGATCAGAGTGTGTGGAAAAGAAGATGTCCTGGCAAAGAAACAGGAGAGATTTTAGTACTCAACTGAAGTAATAACGCGTTGGGTTAACTAAAAAGCTACAATCGATAAAAAATTCGAGAATCCAGATAAGTTCAATCTAATAAGGTTGATTGCCTTTGTGGTAATCGTTAAGTCCTCGCTTGGGTAATGGTCTGCATCTTTGCCTTTCACGTAGGAGGCCGGGGTTCCATCCCCGCTCAATGGCGTGCCCAGGATCATAACTAGGGAGGAAAGCCATGTTCTAGGGGGAGCAAGCCAAGTTGTGACATTTGAAAAAATAGTTTTATTTTGTTTACATACTTTATACTAATAAATATCATTTTTCGTGGGTTTAAAGAAAATTGGTTGAATACTTTCATTTCAATTCAGTACTGAATTTTGCTTAAAGAGTTTTGCAATTTTTGCGTCTAGGGGGGCAGCTGCCCCCCCTGCCCCTCGCTAGGTACGCACACGCCCCCGCTAGCGAGAAATTAGTTGTCGAGCCAAATAATTGTATAGATTTTTAATTACATAATGATAACCTTTACACAATAAACAGATGATAGAACACGTTAAATGTTAGGCTATAAATTGTTAATTCGATAATTTTAATTCTATTACTTATGCGTTAAACATGTATAGTGTTACACGTAGCTATTATGGCTTACTCTTTTTACACATCGTAACCACTCCCATATACACAGATTTTATAAAAAATATTAGCTGTGATAATATTTCGATCCGAATGAATGAAAAAGGAAAAATTAAGGAGGAAGGTAGGTAGGAGTGTGAACTGTCCCCAATAATTTTCAATGTTTACATGAAGAAAGCTGTCAATGTGAAATCAAATTTAAAGCTTTAGGCGTCAGCATAAATCTGCGTTTACATATTACCCCGTAAGCCACCTACAGAGGTGTTTGGCAGAGGGTGAACCATGACCAACATTATTAGAGAATTAAAATGTACTTCCGCTAACATGCACTACGTGACATGTACGCTTCATCTACATCTACGTAATACCCCGAAAGCCGCCTAAAAGGCGAGTGGCTGGGGGTGTTAGGACACGAGCCATATACACATAAAAAATGAAGTGTTCTAACGAAGTTGGGACTAGCGTTTATTAAAATCCTTTATGGTTCGGGGGAAAAACGAATTCCCATATCTATCCGTTCGGCAAAACATCTCTCTTAATTTATCGCTTCTATCGGACCTGGAAATATAGTGTGGCTCTAATATTATGTTCTCTGCGTCGCTCTTAAAGATATCCATTCTCAATTGTTCAAGCAATCTAAGCCTAGCGCGCAGCCTCCGAGTCTCCAACGGCTCCCAGCCTAATTCGCTTAACATCTGGGTAACGCTGTCTGTACGCCCGTAGCAGTTTTTGACGAACCGCGCAGTCTTCCTTTCTACTTTATTCAGTTCGCGGATTAAGTCTTCCCGAACCGGATCCCATTCATGTAACACATAAGCTATTTTATTCTGATTATGAAGGAAATCTTCATATAAACATGCAAAACATGCAATTAGAAATACTGGGAAAATTCAGAAACACGCATTAAGGTTTATATGTAAGTATATTAGATAGTAAGTCTAAAAGTCAACTAACCTATTTCTAATTCCTAATGCTGCCATTATAGTCTCTAATCGATCGTAAAAAAAGACATTCTACAACAATCTATTTCCGAGACGCCATGCTATTTTCTTTTGTTGGCCCACTTCGTTTTGTCATTGTTAGGAAACTCACATTCCTTGTATCTTATTGTTACATTATTACGAAATTGCCACCAATATGATTATATGCCTTGTCACATTTATGGAATAAATTTTGATATTTTGCTTTCGGAGTGTGGTAGGCACCACGCAACAACTTGAGATACAATAGGTTGCATGCTAATAGCTTCGTGATACTCATCGCAAAGTTTTCAAATACGTTTATAATTGAAACTGGCAATTATTTGAATTCTCTTTTTTCTCTTATCTTTACCTCATTTAATTAATGATTAAATAATTCCAGGTCATATATAATGCAAAAGGTTGTATGCGAACGCTTCGGTTTATTATTTTAAAATGTTTATCGGAGTTATGAATGAAAACTGTTTTGTAACCTTTATTTATGTATCAATATTGAACCATTAATTTATCATTCATAGCCCTGATGATGGTTTTAAAAGAAACGGAAGCGTTGACAGACAACTTTTTGCATTATATGACATGACCTATTTATTTAATCAACCAGGAATTATTTAATCAACATCTATTTAAAGCATTATATTTCGTAAATGTCTTAATGCTAAGAATTTTTTATTGTTACCAATTTAACGCCTGAATAACTATTATTGCTAAGAATTTACTATGGGTCTCATAAAGCGGTGTATATACGACAAAGTTCACATGAGTGAACTTTAGCTTATATTGCACCGCTTGTTTATGGTGGCTTATTACATTTTTGTAGAAACATAACGTTAACTGAAAACATACACGTAACAATTTTGTGGTTGCATCGAATGTAAACTTGCCAATCTGATAGGAGATATTTTGGTTCAAATTCAACTGAACACGCTATCAATATAATATGTCTCCAAAATCAATAATTCCCCCTTTAGTCGAAATTATTTGTTCGGTTCATAGGAAAAATCGTACAGTGAAACTGTGAAAAAAATGTGTATTACATTTACTGTCCAAATTAAACAAGTTGATACAATTTCGATGAAATAAAATCTGTAAGAAACGTAAAAATAAGTGGTATTCAGTCTTAAATCGATGCAAATATTTCCATCACAGATATGTATAATATCATTGTATATATTATGTACAATATCATATGATATCATAACATTGTATATGTATTTGTTGCCCATTCATGAAATTAAGTATTCAATGAATGATTTATTGTAGTTAAAATAGTAACTTATTTCTACTTTCATGTATTTTGTTTAACCATTCCAAAATGTTGGCTTTGAGACGTCGCGATACAAATACCTCCAAAATGCGACGCGCCTGACAGAGGGTTTAGAATTATTGTCGCGCTCTTACTAGTGTTTGTTCATAGGATTAGTTCATTTGAAGAAGGTTTTAGACACGTCTTCTGTTCGTGGCCCATCGGGGCTTGGAAAATAAACGGCCCACGCAGATTTTATAAATACCAGTGCTCATTCTTTCCGTTCTCCAGGTTTGAAGCGCGATGCCTCAAAAACTGCTTGGGGCGAACAGAATATATTACACAGTATGCCGGCCCTTATTTTTCAGAATTTCGATGGAGGGGAAGTGTCTAGTAAGTGGTGCGGGCCGTACCTCAGCGGCGCCGCGGTGCGGGGTGGCGCCCTTGGGGGTGGATTGCATTACGACGGAAGATATCTCGTAAACGCTTAGAGATAGGTCAAAACAGACAGAAAATCGGCTTTACTTTTACGTTTTACATAGGGATAGCACTTTTTCTGCTCCAAAAAACTCAATTGAGGGTCCTCAGTACTTAGGGCCCTTGGGGCACGGGTTGCCGTTATTTTAAAGTAACCAAATTTTAACATGTGAATATAAACCTCATTTGGATCATTTGAGACTAGTAAAACATAACTTTTCGCAATTCTGAAAAAAATTCTCTATTACACAGCTTTTACACGAAAAACAACACAGAATTAAATTACACGAAAAAATTTTGTTTTTATCAAGCCAACCCTTGAGTGAAATGTTCCACCAATATAATCCCAGTCCAACTATTCGTGAAGAGAATTTTGATTTTTATGTTTAGAGTTATTAATATTTTCCTTTTAAGAGCGCTTATATTGATTAAGAGGGCTTGATATTACTTAGAAGAGATCTTGATATTTTATTGAACTAATGGCCATTCCAAGTTCCATTACGCCTTATTGAATTTTCGCAAACGAGAAGGTACTCTTTGAAAGTAATCAAATCCAAAATTACGCTAATTTAAGCAAAGTTAAGTTCCTCGGGATTCATTATTTAAATATCAGTTGATTTTTTCGATAAAAAATTAAAATTTCTTTTCAGTCGTTTTAAACATTTCGTTTTTTTTTCGAAGTCGTTACGCCTCATTAAGTTTTCGCAAACCAGTAAGCTGCTCTCCCAAAGTAATGAACTTCAAAGTTACGCTAAGTTAAGCCAAGTTAAGTCCCTCGGGTTTCATTAATAATTTATCAGCTTACTTCGTGTTGTTGTTTCGATAAAAAGAAAGTTTTTTTCAGTTGTTTTAAATGTTTCGTTTTCTCGGAGTCGAACGCCTACTTAAGTTTTCGCAAACGAGTAGGTGCTCTCCCAAAGTAGTCAAAGTAATTTGGATAATTTACGCTAAGTTAAGCCAAGTTAAGCTACTCGGATTTAATTACTTATTTATCATTTAATTTCGTGTTATTTTTTTTCGATAAAAAAGTAAATCTTTTTCAGTTGTTTTAAACGTTTCGTTTTTTTCGAAGTCGTTACGCCTCAATAAGTTTTAGCAAACGAGAAGCTGCTCTCCCAAAGTAATCAACTCCAAATTTACGCTAAGTTAAGCAAAGATAAGTTCCTCGGGTTTCATTAATAATTTATCAGTTGATTTCGCTTTGTTGTTTCGATAAAAAGGTATAGTTTTTTCAGTCGTTATAAACGCTTCGTTTTTTTGTCGGAGGGCCCATCCATGTAAAAAATATATCTCGGCACACAATGGCTTTCATGTAAGATACAGATTTGATATTATTATTTTCCTTCTTTCAGAACATATGACAAACTTAATTTCTGACGCTTCCTCTTTAAGTGTTTTCATTTGTCTTTAAGTGACGGATCCTTGGCATCGTATGTGGAATGAGCCAATTCATTTTGAGATCAAAAGGATTCCTGAAAAAAAAAGATTTTTTTCCAAAGGAAACAAAGAAGTTGAAGACTTGTCCCATCAAATGATTCTGGCTACAAATTATATTATTCATTTTACTTTTTTGTTTCATCATCCCCAAGAACAAAGCGCATTTAACCTCTACAGAACCATGATGCTCTGACCTGTTTTTTTAAATGTTTTAGGCTAATTTCACAATCAGAGTGGATGGAAATAATAACATCGCAGTGAAATTTGAAAGACATATTTATTGACACTTAACCACAGTCGCGGTTTTATGAGAAGCTAGTATTGGCATGAGGGACGTACATGATCCCCATGTAATTTATTTAATTCCTTAATTACTACTGAAATTTTGTCAAAACCACCATGCATTTTTGAAATTCAATTTGTTTTAAATAGTTCTGGATTATTGGATTTTGATATTTTAAATATAGGGTGTTTATAAATGAACATTATGGCTTTAACGCTCTATAATATTTCTTAAATTATACTTAGTGTCATAAATTTTGTGTCCAATGAAATTATTGTTATTATTATAGTATTCTACCGATTAAGGTAGGTTTTCATGGAGTATCTCCCTTTCCTTCCAGCACTGACTTCTTTAATTCACTGTAAGGCCTACTGTCCTTCAATCTATCTAAAAATCGTATTCTTTTCCTTCCCCTCCCTCGCTTACCTAACATTCTACCCTCAACACCATTTACAACATCCCCTCACCGCTAAGCACTAACTCCATCCATACGTTCCGTCTCCTGCGTATCTCATCTAAAAGCTGCCTCTCCTCGCCAACCATATCCAGCACTTCGTCGTTCCTTTTCCTCTCCGTCCATTTCACCCCCTCCATTCTTCTCCATACCCACATCTCGAATGCCTCCAATATTCTCTCGTCTTCTTTCCTCAGTGTCCACGTTTCCGCACCGTAGAGAGCTACGCTCCAAATCAAACTCTTCACTAACCTTTTCTTTAAACTCTTACAAAACGATCCTCTCAGAAGCTCCTTTCTGTTCATGAACGCCTCTCAAATTCCCTGTCCATGAACGCCTTTAGCATCAATGCACATCTGCGTTAAATGTTTCCGCCGCGATCCGCTAGAAAGCCTAATAGCTAAGATGGCGACTAATGAACAGAAAGCGTTTTGCGTTTTACAGTTTGCAAAAACTGACTCTGTGGCTACTGTGCAAAGTGTTATGCACAGTAACCCCAGATCCGCACATTATGAGTTTACATGTCCTCTGAGGTGATAGGTCGATTCATCACTGATGACAACATGATCCAGAAAATCATATCGTCATGAAACGATATTTCCATGGTGAAGTTGGCAGGTAATCCGTGGTCGCTACTACCGTTTTCTAGCGGATCGCGGCGGAAACATTGAACGCACATGCGCATTCCTGCTAAATAAGAAAACTTTTTGAGCTGCTCTTTCATTTGACACATAATTTATAACTGTAAGCATAATGTAATAAATATTAAAAGCGTCAAAACCCCGATATTCATTAATAAACACCCGGTATTTAATATTTTTTCGCATTTTTAATAAAACCTTGAAATTTTGTGAATTCCTGTTCTAATTGACCTTCTCGTTGATTTGTTATAAACCATTAAATTTCCAATTCGTAAACAGCATTTTGAGTGAAAGTTGTAAACTACAATGTCTAAAGGATATCACAAAAAAATTAAAAATAGAAGCCAATAGCCTATTAAACAATACAACCAATTCTAAGAATCATACACATTCTCGTATAATTTTGAGAGACTTTCAAAAATTGGGTCTTATTTGTCCCTTAGACCTAAATAGGGTAAAATACTTTCGCGGTTTTTAAAGACGTTATTATTGGCTAGAGGGACATGTCAGATATCCGAATTATTTATTTAATAACATAATAACTACTGGAATTTCGCCAAAAATACCATGCAATTTTGAAATTTTAATTTGTTTTATACAGTTGTGGATTATTATATTTTGATATTTTTAATGTTTAATATTTTTTTCGTATTTTTAGAACAAACCTTGATTTTTTTGTGAAGTCTTGTTCTAATTGACTATCTCGTTGACTTGTTATAAACCATCAAATTTCCACATCGTAAACAGCATTTCGAGTGAAAGTTGTTAACTACAATATCTAAAGGATATCGCAAAAAGAATTTAAAACTAGAAGCCAATAGCCTGTTTTTCAATACAACAAATTGTAACAGTCGTAAACGTTCTCATATAATTTTGAGAGATTAAAAAAAATTGGGACATATTTGTCCCTTTGGACCTAAATAGGGTTTAATACTGTCGCGGTTTTTAAAGACGTTATTATAGGGTAGAGGGACATGTCAGATATCCGAATTATTTATTTGATAACATAGTAACTACTGGAATTTCGTCAAAACTACCACGCAATTTTGAAATTTTAATTTGTTTTAAACAGTTGTGGATTATCATATTTTGATATTTTTAATATTTAATATTTTTTTCGTATTTTTAGAACAAACCTTGATTTTTTGTGAAGTCTTTGTTCTAATTGACTATCACGTTGACCTGTTATAAACCGTCAAATTTCCACTTCGTAAACAGAATTTTGAGTGAAAGTTGTTAACTACAATATGTAAAGTATATCACAAAAAAATTTAAAAATATAAGCCAATAGCCTATTAAACAATACAATCAATTCTTACAATCATACACATTCTCATATAATTTTGAGAGATTTTAAAAAATTGGGTCATATTTGTCCCTTGGACCTAAATAGGGTAAAATACTGTCGCGGTTTATAAAGACGTTATTACAGTCGTAGGGACATACCAGATACTCACATTATGCATTTAATTTATTAATAACCTCTGATGTTTTGACAAAACCACCATCTATTTTTGAAAGTTTAATTTGCGTTCAACAGTTTTAGATTATTAGATTTTGATATTTAAATTATTTAATATTTTTTTCGTATTTTTAGAAATAACCTTGTATTTATTTCTCCAGTCCTGTTTTAATAGGGTGGTTTCCTATTATATTTTTATTGCCTAAATCGAAAGATTATTACTACTGGAGTACGTATTTCACGCTTTTAGATTTTAAAATGACGATATCTATTTTTCGCGATCAAATGAAAACTGAAAATGTTCAAGCGCGCGAAAACGCGACGGGTAAGTATGAATTCAGGGAAAACTATGTGTGACGTCGTTCTGGTTCCCGCTGCCGCAAGTGAGGTGACCTTGGGGCGAGGCTCTGAACGCTGATACGACGCAGGATGCTAGCAGAGGGTAGAGTACCATGCCATCCACATACCATCTGGGTCGAAAAGGCGTTTGAAATGCCCGGGCTAAACATTGCCCATTATCAGCCAAAAAAAAAATTATCCCCCATTCCTTCCGCCCTCTCCCCTTCCCCTCCTTCCACCCCCACTACTTCACCAATGACGACTACCGGAGAAATTTCCCTTCACGCAGAAGTTCACCTACGGCACCGAAGATAGCGGATCAATCCGCAAAAACGTCTGCGAGTTTTTGTAAGTGTCCTTTGCTCATGTGTTTCTGTGTTTTTGAAGTGTCTCTGGGTCTCTTTTAAAATTTTGTCCGTTCCCTTCGATCGGCCATATACATACATAATTGCTTAGTGCGCTTTCATTAAGATTTTATGTATATAAATAACTATAAATGTGATTGAAATTGAATATATCTTTTTCATAAACGCGATTTCACTGCGAAGATATAAAAAATTAAAATTGTAGTTTGGTATTGAAAATCGTTGACATAAACTCAATTTCACCGCGAGGAGATAAAAAATTAATATTTTGGTTGGGTATTGCAAATTGTTATTATTAACACGTTACACTGCAAAAGGATAAAAAATTCAAATTGTGATTTTGAATTGAAAATCGTAGTTATAAACGCGATTTCATTGTGAAGAGAAAAAAAAATTAAAAATGTGATTTACAATTGAATAACGTTTTGAAGGGGACTTCAACGTTGTGAAGATATAAAAATTTTAAACGTGATTTGGAACTGATAATCGTTGTTATAAACGCAATTTCACCGGAAAGAGTGAAAAATTAAAAAATATGATTGGGAAAAGAAAGTCTTTTTTAAAAACGCGATTTGACTGTAAAAATATAAAAAATTTAAATTGTTATTTGATATTGAAAATCGTTGTTTTAAACGCGATTTCACTGTGAGGAGATAAAAAATTAAAATTGTGATATAGAATTGAAAATCGTTGTCACAACCGCGGTTTGACTGTAAAAATATAAAAAACTAAAATTGTTATTTGGTTTTAAAAATTGTTGTTTTTAAAGCGATTTCACTGTGAGGAGATAAAAAATTAAAATTGTGATTTGGAATAGAAAATCGTTTTCACAACCGCGATTTGAATGTAAAAATATAAAAAACTAAAATTGTTATTTGGTATTAAAAATTGATGTTTTAACGCGATTTCACTGTGAGGAGATAAAAAATTAAAATTGTGATATGGAATTGAAAATTATTGTCACAACCGCGATTTGACTGTAAAAATACAAAAAGTTAAAATTGTAATTTGGAATTGAAAATCGTTGTCACAACCGCGATTTGACTGTAAAAATATAAAAAATTAAAATAGTTATTTGCTATTGAAAATCGTTGTTTTAAACGCGATTTGACTGTAAAAATATAAAAAACTAAAATTGCTAGTTGCTATTGCAAATAGCGTTTTTAAACGCGATTTCACTGTGAAGAAAAAATTTTTTTAAATATGATTTGTAAATAAAAATCGTTGTTAAAACCGCGATTTGATTGTAAAAAATAAAAAAAAATAAATTGTTTTTTGGTGTTGAAAATTGTTGTGTTATACGCGATTTAACCGTAAGAGATAAAAAAATTAAATTGTGATTTGGAATTGAAAATCGTTGTCACAACCGCGATTTGACTGTAAAAATATAAAAAATAAAAATAGTTATTTATTATTGGAAATTATTGTTTTAAACGCGAATTCACTGTGAGGAGAAAAAAAATTAGAATTGTGATTTTGAATTGAAAATCGTTGTCAACCGCGATTTGACTGTAAAAATATAAAAAATTTAAATTGTTATTTTGTATTGAAAATCGCTGTTTTAAACGCGATTTCACTGTGATGAGATAAAAAATTAAATTTGTGATTAGGAATTGAAAATCGTTGTCACAACCGTGATATGACTGTAAAAATATAAAAAATTAAAATAGTTATTTGGTATTGAAAATCGCTGTTTTAAACGCGATTTCACTGTGATGAGATAAAAAATTAAATTTGTGATTAGGAATTGAAAATCGTTGTCACAACCGTGATATGACTGTAAAAATATAAAAAATTAAAATAGTTATTTGGTATTGAAAATCGCTGTTTTAAACGCGATTTCACTGTGATGAGATAAAAAATTAAATTTGTGATTTGGAATTGAAAATCGTTGTCTATACCGCAATTTGACTGTAAAAATATAAAAAATTAAAATAGTTATTTGGTATTGAAAATCGCTGTTTTAAACGCGATTTCACTGTGATGAGATAAAAAATTAAATTTGTGATTTGGAATTGAAAATCGTTGTCTATACCGCAATTTGACTGTAAAAATATAAAAAATTAAAATAGTTATTTGGTATTGAAAATCGCTGTTTTAAACGCGATTTCACTGTGATGAGATGAAAATTTAAATTTGTGATTAGGAATTGAAAATCGTTGTCACAACCGTGATATGACTGTAAAAATATAAAAAATTAAAATAGTTATTTGGTATTGAAAATCGCTGTTTTAAACGCGATTTCACTGTGATGAGATAAAAAATTAAATTTGTGATTTGGAATTGAAAATCGTTGTCTAAACCGCAATTTGACTGTAAAAATATAAAAAATTAAAATAGTTATTTGGTATTGAAAATCGCTGTTTTAAACGCGATTTCACTGTGATGAGATAAAAATTTAAATTTGTGATTAGGAATTGAAAATCGTTGTCAAAAGCGCGATATGACTGTAATAATATAAAAAATTAAAATTGTTATTTGGTATTAAAAATTGTTGTTTTAAACGGGATTTCACTGTGAGGGGATAAGAAATTAAATTTGTGATTTGTAATTGAAAATCGTTGTTTTACACGCGATTTGACTGTAAAAATATAAAAAATTAAAATTGTTATTTTGTATTGAAATTCGCTGTTTTAAACGCGATTTCACTGTGAAGAGATAAAAAATTAAATATGTGATTTGTAATTGAAAATCGTTGTCAACCGCGATTTGACTGTAAAAATATAAAAAATTTAAATTGTTATTTTGTATTGAAAATCGCTGTTTTAAACGCGATTTCACTGTGATGAGATAAAAAATTAAATTTGTGATTAGGAATTGAAAATCGTTGTCACAACCGTGATATGACTGTAAAAATATAAAAAATTAAAATAGTTATTTGGTATTGAAAATCGCTGTTTTAAACGCGATTTCACTGTGATGAGATAAAAAATTAAATTTGTGATTAGGAATTGAAAATCGTTGTCACAACCGTGATATGACTGTAAAAATATAAAAAATTAAAATAGTTATTTGGTATTGAAAATCGCTGTTTTAAACGCGATTTCACTGTGATGAGATAAAAAATTAAATTTGTGATTTGGAATTGAAAATCGTTGTCTATACCGCAATTTGACTGTAAAAATATAAAAAATTAAAATAGTTATTTGGTATTGAAAATCGCTGTTTTAAACGCGATTTCACTGTGATGAGATAAAAATTTAAATTTGTGATTAGGAATTGAAAATCGTTGTCACAACCGTGATATGACTGTAAAAATATAAAAAATTAAAATAGTTATTTGGTATTGAAAATCGCTGTTTTAAACGCGATTTCACTGTGATGAGATAAAAAATTAAATTTGTGATTTGGAATTGAAAATCGTTGTCTATACCGCAATTTGACTGTAAAAATATAAAAAATTAAAATAGTTATTTGGTATTGAAAATCGCTGTTTTAAACGCGATTTCACTGTGATGAGATAAAAATTTAAATTTGTGATTAGGAATTGAAAATCGTTGTCAAAAGCGCGATATGACTGTAATAATATAAAAAATTAAAATTGTTATTTGGTATTAAAAATTGTTGTTTTAAACGGGATTTCACTGTGAGGGGATAAGAAATTAAATTTGTGATTTGTAATTGAAAATCGTTGTCAAAAGCGCGATATGACTGTAATAATATAAAAAATTAAAATTGTTATTTGGTATTAAAAATTGTTGTTTTAAACGGGATTTCACTGTGAGGGGATAAGAAATTAAATTTGTGATTTGTAATTGAAAATCGTTGTCACAACCGCGATGTGACTGCAAAAATATAAAAAATTAAAATTGTTATTTGGTATTAAAAATTGTTGTTTTTAAAGCGATTTCACTGTGAGGAGATAAAAAATTAAAATTGTGATTTGGAATAGAAAATCGTTTTCACAACCGCGATTTGACTGTAAAAATATAAAAAATTAAAATTCCTATTTGGTATTAAAAATTGTTGTTTTTAAAGCGATGTCACTGTGAGGAGATAAAAAATTAAAATTGTGATTTGGAATTGAAAATCGTTGTTACAACCGCGATTTGACTGTAAAAATATAAAAAATTAAAATTGTTATTTGGTATTAAAAATTGTTGTTTTTAACGCGATTTCACTGTGAGGAGATAAAAAATTAAAATTGTGATATGGAATTGAAAATTATTGTCACAACCGCGATTTGACTGTAAAAATACAAAAAGTTAAAATTGTAATTTGGAATTGAAAATCGTTGTCACAACCGCGATTTGACTGTAAAAATATAAAAAATTAAAATAGTTATTTGCTATTGAAAATCGTTGTTTTAAACGCGATTTGACTGTAAAAATATAAAAAATTAAAATTGGCATTTGGTATTGGAAATAGCTGTTTTAAACGCGATTTCACTTAGGAAGATAAAAAATTAAAGTTGCGATTTGGATTATAAATTCGTTGTAACAACCACGATTTGACTGTAAAAATATAAAAAATAAAAATAGTTATTTATTATTGGAAATTATTGTTTTAAACGCGAATTCACTGTGAGGAGAAAAAAAATTAAAAATTGTGATTTGAAATTGAAAATCGTTGTCACAACCTAGATTGGACTGTAAAAATATAAAAAATTAAAATTGTTATTTTGTATTGAAATTCGCTGTTTTAAACGCGATTTCACCTTGAAGAGATAAAAAATTAAAAATTGTGATTTGTAATTGAAAATCGTTGTCAACCGCGATTTGACTGTAAAAATATAAAAAATTAAAATAGTTATTTGATATTGAAAATCGCTGTTTTAAGCGCGATTTCACTGTGATGAGATAAAAAATTAAATTTGTGATTTGGAATTGAAAATCGTTGTCTATACCGCAATTTGACTGTAAAAATATAAATAATTAAAATAGTTATTTGGTATTGAAAATCGCTGTTTTAAACGCGATTTCACTGTGATGAGATAAAAAATTAAATTTGTGATTAGGAATTGAAAATCGTTGTCACAACCGCGATTTGACTGTAAAAATATAAAAAATCAAAATTGTTATTTTGTATTGAAAATCGCTGTTTTAAACGCGCTTTCACTGTGATGAGATATAAAAATAATTTTGTGATTTGGAATTGAAAATGGTTGTCTATACCGCAATTTGACTGTAAAAATATAAAAAATTTAAATAGTTATTTGGTATTGAAAATCGCTGTTTTAAACGCGAATTCACTGTGATGAGATAAAAAATTAAATTTGTGATTTGGAATTGAAAATGGTTGTCTCAACCGCGATTTGACTGTAAACATATAAAATATTATAATTGTTATTTGGTATTGAAAATCGCTGTTTTAAACGCGATTTCACTGTGAGGAGAAAAAAAAATTAAAATTGTGATTTGGAATTGAAAATCGTTGTTTTACACGCGAATTGACTGTAAAAATATACAAAATTAAAATTGTTAATTGGTATTGAAAATCGTTGATTAATACGCGATTTCACTGTGAGGATATAAAAAAATAAAGTTTTGATTTGAAATTGAAAAATTGTTGTTTTAAACGCGATTTGATTGTAGAAATATAAAAAATTAAAATTGTTAATTGGTATTGAAAATCGCTGTTTTAAACGCGATTTCACTGTGAGGAGATAAAAAATTAAAATTGTGATTTGGAATTGAATATCGTTGTTTTACACGCGATTTGACTGTAAAATTATACAAAATTAAAATTGTTAATTGTTATTGAAAATCGTTGTTTAATACGCGATTTCACTGTGAAGAGATAAATAATTAAAATTATGATTTGAAATTGAAAATCGTTGTTTTACACGCAATTTGACTGTAAAAATATAAAAAATTAAAATTGTTAATTGGTATTGAAAATCGCTGTTTTAAACGCGATTTCACTGTGAGGAGATAAAAAATTAAAAATTGATTTGGAATTGAAAATCGTTGTTTTACACGCAATTTGACTGAAAAAATATAAAAAATTAAAATTGTTAATTGGTATTGAAAATCGTTGTTTAATACGCGATTTCACTGTGAGGAGATAAAAAATTAAAATTATGATTTGAAATTGAAAATCGTTGTTTTACACGCAATTTGACTGTAAAAATATAAAAAATTAAAATTGTTAATTGGTATTGAAAATCGCTGCTTTAAACGCGATTTCACTGTGAGGAGATAAAAAGTTAAAATTTAATTTGGAATTGAAAATGGTTGTCTCAACCGCGATTTGACTGTTAAAATATAAAAAATTAAAATTGTAAATTGGTATTGAAAGTCGCAGTTCTAAACGCGATTTCACTGTGAGGAATAATAAATTAAAATTGTGATTTGGAATTGAAAATCGTTGTTTTACACGCGATTTGACTGTAAAAATATACAAAATTAAAATTGTTAATTGGTATTGAAAATCGTTGTTTAATACGCGATTTCACTGTGAGGAGATAAAAAATTAAAATTATGATTTGAAATTGAAAATCGTTGTTTTACACGCAATTTGACTGTAAAAATATAAAAAATTAAAATTGTTAATTGGTATTGAAAATCGCTGTTTAAACGCGATTACACTGTGAGGAATAAAAAATTAAAATTGTGATTTGGAATTTAAAATCGTTGTTTTACACGCGATTTGACTGTAAAAATATACAAAATTAAAATTGTTAATTGGTATTGAAAATCGTTGTTTAATACGCGATTTCACTGTGAGGAGATAAAAAATTAAAATTATGATTTGGAATTGAAAATCGTTGTTTTACACGCGATTTGACTGTAAAAATATAAAAAATTGTTAATTGGTATTGAAAATCGCTGTTTTAAACGCGATTTCACTGTGAGGAGTTAAAAAAATAAAATTGTGATTTGGAATTGAAAATCGTTGTTTTACACGCGATTTGACTGTAAAAATATAAAAAATTAAAATTGTTAATTGGTATTGAAAATCGCTGTTTTAAACGCGATTTCACTGTGAGGAGATAAAAATTAAAATTGTGATTTGGAATTGAAAATCGTTGTTTTACACGCGATTTGACTGTAAAAATATATAAAATGAATATTGTTAATTGGTATTGAAAATCGCTGTTTTAAAAGCGATTTCACTGTGAGGAATAAAAAATTAAAATTGTGATTTGGAATTTAAAATCGTTGTGTCAACCGCGATTTGACTGTAAAAATATAAAAAATTAAAATTGTTAATTGGTATTGAAAATCGCTGTTTTAAACGCGATTTCACTGTGAGGAGATAAAAATTAAAATTGTGAATTGGAATTGAAAATCGTTGTGTCAACCGCGATTTGACTGTAAAAATATTAAATATTAAAATTGTTACTTGGTATTGAAAATCGCTGTTTTAAACGCGATTTCACTGTGAGGAGATAAAAATTAAAATTGTGATTTGGAATTGAAAATCGTTGTTTTACACGCGATTTGACTGTAAAAATATAAAAAATTAAAATTGTTAATTGGTATAGAAAGTCGCTGTTTTAAACGCGATTTCACTGTGAGGAGTTAAAAAATTAAAATTGTGATTTGGAATTTAAAATCGTTGTTTTACACGCGATTTGACTGTAAAAATATACAAAATTAAAATTGTTAATTGGTATTGAAAATCGCTGTTTTAAACGCGATTTCACTGTGAGGAGATAAAAATTAAAATTGTGATTTGGAATTGAAAATCGTTGTTTTACACGCGATTTGACTGTAAAAATATAAAAAATTAAAATTGTTAATTGGTATTGAAAATCGCTGTTTAAACGCGATTACACTGTGAGGAATAAAAAATTAAAATTGTGATTTGGAATTTAAAATCGTTGTTTTACACGCGATTTGACTGTAAAAATATACAAAATTAAAATTGTTAATTGGTATTGAAAATCGTTGTTTAATACGCGATTTCACTGTGAGGAGATAAAAAATTAAAATTATGATTTGGAATTGAAAATCGTTGTTTTACACGCGATTTGACTGTAAAAATATAAAAAATTAAAATTATTAATTGGTATTGAAAATCGCTGTTTTAAACGCGATTTCACTGTGAGGAGATAAAAAATTAAAATTATGATTTGGAATTGAAAATCGTTGTTTTACACGCGATTTGACTGTAAAAATATACAAAATTAAAATTGTTAATTGGTATTGAAAATCGTTGTTTAATACGCGATTTCACTGTGAGGAGATAAAAAATTAAAATTATGATTTGGAATTGAAAATCGTTGTTTTACACGCGATTTGACTGTAAAAATATAAAAAATTAAAATTATTAATTGGTATTGAAAATCGTTGTTTAATACGCGATTTCACTATGAGGAGATAAAAAATTAAAATTATGATTTGGAATTGAAAATCGTTGTTTTACACGCGATTTGACTGTAAAAATATAAAAAATTAAAATTGTTAATTGGTATTGAAAATCGCTGTTTAAACGCGATTACACTGTGAGGAATAAAAAATTAAAATTGTGATTTGGAATTTAAAATCGTTGTTTTACACGCGATTTGACTGTAAAAATATACAAAATTAAAATTGTTAATTGGTATTGAAAATCGTTGTTTAATACGCGATTTCACTGTGAGGAGATAAAAAATTAAAATTGTGATTTGGAATTTAAAATCGTTGTTTTACACGCGATTTGACTGTAAAAATATACAAAATTAAAATTGTTAATTGGTATTGAAAATCGTTGTTTAATACGCGATTTCACTGTGAGGAGTTAAAAAAATAAAATTGTGATTTGGAATTGAAAATCGTTGTTTTACACGCGATTTGACTGTAAAAATATATAAAATGAATATTGTTAATTGGTATTGAAAATCGCTGTTTTAAAAGCGATTTCACTGTGAGGAATAAAAAATTAAAATTAAGATTTGGAATTTAAAATCGTTGTGTCAACCGCGATTTGACTGTAAAAATATAAAAAATTAAAATTGTTAATTGGTATAGAAAGTCGCTGTTTTAAACGCGATTTCACTGTGAGGAATAAAAAATTAAAATTCCGATTTGGAATTTAAAATCGTTGTTTTACACGCGATTTGACTGTAAAAATAAAAAAAAATTAAAATTGTTAATTGGTATTGAAAATCGCTGTTTTAAACGCGATTTCACTGTGAGGAGATAAAAATTAAAATTGTGAATTGGAATTGAAAATCGTTGTGTCAACCGCGATTTGACTGTAAAAATATTAAATATTAAAATTGTTACTTGGTATTGAAAATCGCTGTTTTAAACGCGATTTCACTGTGAGGAGATAAAAATTAAAATTGTGATTTGGAATTGAAAATCGTTGTTTTACACGCGATTTGACTGTAAAAATATAAAAAATTAAAATTGTTAATTGGTATAGAAAGTCGCTGTTTTAAACGCGATTTCACTGTGAGGAGTTAAAAAATTAAAATTGTGATTTGGAATTGAAAATCGTTGTTTAATACGCGATTTGACGGTAAAAATATAAAAAATCATAATTGTTATTTTGTATTGAAAATCGCTGTTTTAAACGCGATTTCACTGTGAGGAGATAAATAAATTAAAATTGTGATGTGGAATTGAAAATCGTTGTTTTACACGCGATTTGACTGTAAAAATATAAAAAATAAAAATTGTTAATTGGTATTGAAAATCGCTGTTTAAAACGCGATTTCACTGTGAGGAGATAAAAAATTAAAATTGTGATTCGGAATTGAAAATTGTTGTTTTACACGCGATTTGACTGTAAAAATATAAAAAATTAAAATTGTTAATTGGTATTGAAAATCGCTGTTTTAATCGCGATTTCCCTGTGAGGAGATAAAAAATTAAAATTGTGATTTTGAATTGAAAATCGTTGTTTTACACGCGATTTGACTATAAAAATATAAAAAATTAAAATGGTGATATGGTATTGAAAATCGCTGTTTTAAACGCGATTTCACTGTAAGGAGATAAAAAATTAAAATTGTGATTTTGAATTGAAAATCGTTGTTTTACAAGCGATTTGAATGTAAAAATATAAAAAATTAAAATGGTGATATGGTATTGAAAATCGCTGTTTTAAACGCGATTTCATTGTGAGGAGATAAAAAATTAAAATTGTGATTTTGAATTGAAAATCGTTGTTTTACAAGTGATTTGAATGTAAAAATATAAAAAATTAAAATGGTGAATTGGTATTGAAAATCGCTGTTTTAAACGCGATTTCACTGTGAGGAGATAAAAAATTAAAATTGTGATTTTGAATTGAAAATCGTTGTTTTACACGCGATTTGACTGTAAAAATAAAAAAAATTAAAATTGTTAATTGGTATTGAAAATCGCTGTTTTAAACGCGATTTCCCTATGAGGAGATAAAAAATTAAAATTGTGATTTTGAATTGAAAATCGTTGTTTTACAAGCGATTTGAATGTAAAAATATAAAAAATTAAAATGGTGATATGGTATTGAAAATCTGTTTTAAACGCGATTTCACTGTGAGGAGATAAAAAATTAAAATTGTGATTTTGAATTGAAAATCGTTGTTTTACACGCGATTTGACTGTAAAAATATAAAAAATTATAATTGTTAATTTGTATTGAAAATCGCTATTTTAAACGCGATTTCACTGTGAGGAGATAAAAAATTAAAATTGTGATTTTGAATTGAAAATCGTTGTTTTACACGCGATTTGACTGTAAAAATATAAAAAATTATAATTGTGATTTTGAATTGAAAATCGTTGTTTTACACGCGATTTGACTGTAAAAATATAAAAAATTAAAATGGTGAATTGGTATTGAAAATCGCTGTTTTAAACTCGATTTCACTGTGAGGAGATAAAAAAATAAAATTGTGATTTTTAATTGAAAATCGTGGTTTTACACGCGATTTGACTGTAAAATATTTATAAAATTAAAATGGTGAAGTGGTATTGAAAATCGCTGTTTTAAACGCGATTTCCCTGTGAGGAGATAAAACAATAAAATTGTGATTTTGAATTGAAAATCATTGTTTTACACGCGATTTGACTTTAAAAATATAATCAATTAAAATTATGATTTTAATATGAAAATGGATGTTTTACACGCGATTTGACTAAAAAAATAAAAAATTATAATTGTTAATTGGTATTGAAAATCGCTGTTTTAATCGCGATTTCCCTGTGAGGAGATAAAAAATTAAAATTGTGATTTTGAATTGAAAATCGTTGTTTTACACGCGATTTGACTGTAAAAATAAAAAAATTAAAATTGTTAATTGGTATTGAAAATCGCTGTTTTAAACGCGATTTCCCTGTGAGGAGAGAAAAAATTAATATCGTGATTTGGAATTAAAAATATTGTCACAACTGCGATTTGACTGTAAAAATATAAAAAATTAAAATTGGGTTTGCTATTGAAAATAGCTGTTCTAAACACGATTTCACTTTGGATGATAAAAAATTAATATTTGTGATAAGGAATTGATAATCGTGTTCACAACCGCGATTTCACTGTAAAAAGATAAAAAATTAAAATTGATATTTGGAATTGAAAATCGCTGTTTTAAACGCGATTTCACTTTTAGGAGATAAAAAATTAAAATTGTGATTTGGAATTGAAAACCTTTGTTTTACACGCGATTTGACTGTAAAAATATAAAAAATTAAAATTGTTATTTGGTATAAAAAATTGTATTTTTAAACGCGATTTTACTGTTAGGAGATTAAAAGTTAAAAGTTTGATTAGGAATTGAAAATCGCTGTCACAACCGCGAATTGACTGTAATAATATAAATAGTAAAATTGTTATTTGCTATCTAAAATAGCATTTTAAAACGCGATTTCACTGTGAGGAAATAAAAAATTAAAATTATGATTTGGAATTGAAAAACGTTGTCAAAAACGCGATTTGACTGTAAAAATATAAAAAATTAGAATTGTTTTTTGGTATTAAAAATTGTTGTTTTAAACGCGATTTCACTGTAAAAATATAAAAAATTAAAATTGTTAATTTGTATTGAAAATCGCTGTTTTAAACGCGATTTCACTGTGAAAATATGAAAAATTAAAATTGTTTATTGGAATTGAAACTCACTGTTTTAAACGCGATTTCACTGTGAGGAGATAAAAAATTAAATTGTGATTTGGAATTGAAAATCGTTGTTTTACACGCGATTTTACTGTAAAAATATAAAAAATTAAAATGGTGAATTGGTATTGAAAATCGCTGTTTTAACTGCGATTTCACTGTGAAAAGATAAAAAATTAAAATTGTGATTTTGAATTGAAAATCGATGTTTTACACGCGATTTCACTGTGAGAAGATAAAAAATTAAAATTGTGATTTGGAATTGAAAATCGTTGTTTTACACGCGATTTTACTGTAAAAATATAAAAAATTAAAATGGTGAATTGGTATTGAAAATCGCTGTTTTAACTGCGATTTCACTGTGAAAAGATAAAAAATTAAATTGTGATTTGGAATTGAAAATCGTTGTTTTACACGCGATTTGACTGTAAAAATATACAAAATTAAAATTGTTAATTGGTATTGAAAATCGTTGTTTAATACGCGATTTCACTGTGAGGAGATAAAAAATTAAAATTGTGATTTGGAATTTAAAATCGTTGTTTTACACGCGATTTGACTGTAAAAATATACAAAATTAAAATTGTTAATTGGTATTGAAAATCGTTGTTTAATACGCGATTTCACTGTGAGGAGTTAAAAAAATAAAATTGTGATTTGGAATTGAAAATCGTTGTTTTACACGCGATTTGACTGTAAAAATATATAAAATGAATATTGTTAATTGGTATTGAAAATCGCTGTTTTAAAAGCGATTTCACTGTGAGGAATAAAAAATTAAAATTAAGATTTGGAATTTAAAATCGTTGTGTCAACCGCGATTTGACTGTAAAAATATAAAAAATTAAAATTGTTAATTGGTATAGAAAGTCGCTGTTTTAAACGCGATTTCACTGTGAGGAATAAAAAATTAAAATTCCGATTTGGAATTTAAAATCGTTGTTTTACACGCGATTTGACTGTAAAAATAAAAAAAAATTAAAATTGTTAATTGGTATTGAAAATCGCTGTTTTAAACGCGATTTCACTGTGAGGAGATAAAAATTAAAATTGTGAATTGGAATTGAAAATCGTTGTGTCAACCGCGATTTGACTGTAAAAATATTAAATATTAAAATTGTTACTTGGTATTGAAAATCGCTGTTTTAAACGCGATTTCACTGTGAGGAGATAAAAATTAAAATTGTGATTTGGAATTGAAAATCGTTGTTTTACACGCGATTTGACTGTAAAAATATAAAAAATTAAAATTGTTAATTGGTATAGAAAGTCGCTGTTTTAAACGCGATTTCACTGTGAGGAGTTAAAAAATTAAAATTGTGATTTGGAATTGAAAATCGTTGTTTAATACGCGATTTGACGGTAAAAATATAAAAAATCATAATTGTTATTTTGTATTGAAAATCGCTGTTTTAAACGCGATTTCACTGTGAGGAGATAAATAAATTAAAATTGTGATGTGGAATTGAAAATCGTTGTTTTACACGCGATTTGACTGTAAAAATATAAAAAATAAAAATTGTTAATTGGTATTGAAAATCGCTGTTTAAAACGCGATTTCACTGTGAGGAGATAAAAAATTAAAATTGTGATTCGGAATTGAAAATTGTTGTTTTACACGCGATTTGACTGTAAAAATATAAAAAATTAAAATTGTTAATTGGTATTGAAAATCGCTGTTTTAATCGCGATTTCCCTGTGAGGAGATAAAAAATTAAAATTGTGATTTTGAATTGAAAATCGTTGTTTTACACGCGATTTGACTATAAAAATATAAAAAATTAAAATGGTGATATGGTATTGAAAATCGCTGTTTTAAACGCGATTTCACTGTAAGGAGATAAAAAATTAAAATTGTGATTTTGAATTGAAAATCGTTGTTTTACAAGCGATTTGAATGTAAAAATATAAAAAATTAAAATGGTGATATGGTATTGAAAATCGCTGTTTTAAACGCGATTTCATTGTGAGGAGATAAAAAATTAAAATTGTGATTTTGAATTGAAAATCGTTGTTTTACAAGTGATTTGAATGTAAAAATATAAAAAATTAAAATGGTGAATTGGTATTGAAAATCGCTGTTTTAAACGCGATTTCACTGTGAGGAGATAAAAAATTAAAATTGTGATTTTGAATTGAAAATCGTTGTTTTACACGCGATTTGACTGTAAAAATAAAAAAAATTAAAATTGTTAATTGGTATTGAAAATCGCTGTTTTAAACGCGATTTCCCTATGAGGAGATAAAAAATTAAAATTGTGATTTTGAATTGAAAATCGTTGTTTTACAAGCGATTTGAATGTAAAAATATAAAAAATTAAAATGGTGATATGGTATTGAAAATCTGTTTTAAACGCGATTTCACTGTGAGGAGATAAAAAATTAAAATTGTGATTTTGAATTGAAAATCGTTGTTTTACACGCGATTTGACTGTAAAAATATAAAAAATTATAATTGTTAATTTGTATTGAAAATCGCTATTTTAAACGCGATTTCACTGTGAGGAGATAAAAAATTAAAATTGTGATTTTGAATTGAAAATCGTTGTTTTACACGCGATTTGACTGTAAAAATATAAAAAATTATAATTGTGATTTTGAATTGAAAATCGTTGTTTTACACGCGATTTGACTGTAAAAATATAAAAAATTAAAATGGTGAATTGGTATTGAAAATCGCTGTTTTAAACTCGATTTCACTGTGAGGAGATAAAAAAATAAAATTGTGATTTTTAATTGAAAATCGTGGTTTTACACGCGATTTGACTGTAAAATATTTATAAAATTAAAATGGTGAAGTGGTATTGAAAATCGCTGTTTTAAACGCGATTTCCCTGTGAGGAGATAAAACAATAAAATTGTGATTTTGAATTGAAAATCATTGTTTTACACGCGATTTGACTTTAAAAATATAATCAATTAAAATTATGATTTTAATATGAAAATGGATGTTTTACACGCGATTTGACTAAAAAAATAAAAAATTATAATTGTTAATTGGTATTGAAAATCGCTGTTTTAATCGCGATTTCCCTGTGAGGAGATAAAAAATTAAAATTGTGATTTTGAATTGAAAATCGTTGTTTTACACGCGATTTGACTGTAAAAATAAAAAAATTAAAATTGTTAATTGGTATTGAAAATCGCTGTTTTAAACGCGATTTCCCTGTGAGGAGAGAAAAAATTAATATTGTGATTTGGAATTAAAAATATTGTCACAACTGCGATTTGACTGTAAAAATATAAAAAATTAAAATTGGGTTTGCTATTGAAAATAGCTGTTCTAAACACGATTTCACTTTGGATGATAAAAAATTAATATTTGTGATAAGGAATTGATAATCGTGTTCACAACCGCGATTTCACTGTAAAAAGATAAAAAATTAAAATTGATATTTGGAATTGAAAATCGCTGTTTTAAACGCGATTTCACTTTTAGGAGATAAAAAATTAAAATTGTGATTTGGAATTGAAAACCTTTGTTTTACACGCGATTTGACTGTAAAAATATAAAAAATTAAAATTGTTATTTGGTATAAAAAATTGTATTTTTAAACGCGATTTTACTGTTAGGAGATTAAAAGTTAAAAGTTTGATTAGGAATTGAAAATCGCTGTCACAACCGCGAATTGACTGTAATAATATAAATAGTAAAATTGTTATTTGCTATCTAAAATAGCATTTTAAAACGCGATTTCACTGTGAGGAAATAAAAAATTAAAATTATGATTTGGAATTGAAAAACGTTGTCAAAAACGCGATTTGACTGTAAAAATATAAAAAATTAGAATTGTTTTTTGGTATTAAAAATTGTTGTTTTAAACGCGATTTCACTGTAAAAATATAAAAAATTAAAATTGTTAATTTGTATTGAAAATCGCTGTTTTAAACGCGATTTCACTGTGAAAATATGAAAAATTAAAATTGTTTATTGGAATTGAAACTCACTGTTTTAAACGCGATTTCACTGTGAGGAGATAAAAAATTAAATTGTGATTTGGAATTGAAAATCGTTGTTTTACACGCGATTTTACTGTAAAAATATAAAAAATTAAAATGGTGAATTGGTATTGAAAATCGCTGTTTTAACTGCGATTTCACTGTGAAAAGATAAAAAATTAAAATTGTGATTTTGAATTGAAAATCGATGTTTTACACGCGATTTCACTGTGAGAAGATAAAACAATAAAATTGTGATTAAGAATTGAAAATCGTTGTTTTACACGCGATTTGACTGTAAAAATATAAAAAATTAAAATGGTGAATTGGTATTGAAAATCGCTGTTTTAAACGCGATTTCACTGTGAGGAGATAAAAAATTAAAATTGTGATTTTGAATTGAAAATCGATGTTTTACACGCGATTTGACAGTAAAAATATAAAAGATTATAATTGGTAATTTGTATTGAAAATCGATGTTTTACACGCGATTTCACTGTGAGGAGATAAAACAATAAAATTGTGATTTAGAATTGAAAATCGTTGTTTTACACGCGGTTTGACTGTAAAAATATAAAAAATTAAAATGGTGAATTGGTATTGAAAATCGCTGTTTTAACTGCGATTTCACTGTGAAAAGATAAAAAATTAAAATTGTGATTTTGAATTGAAAATCGATGTTTTACACGCGATTTCACTGTGAGAAGATAAAACAATAAAATTGTGATTTAGTATTGAAAATCGTAGTTTTACACGCGATTTGACTGTAATAATATAAAAAATTAAAATTGTGATTTGGAATTGAAAATCCTTGCCAGCTCGCGATTTGACTGTAAAAATATAAAAAATTAACATGGTGATTCGGAATTAAAAATCGTTGTCACAACCGCGATTTTGCTTTAAAAATATAAAAAATTAAAATTGTTATTTGCTATTGAAAATATCTGTTTTAAACGCAATTTCAATGTTAAACAATAAAAAATTAAAATTTTGATTAGGAATTGAAAATCGTTGTTGTAGAAGCGAATTTACTTTTAAGAGATTAATAATTAAAAATGTGATTTTGAATTTAAAATAGTTGTTATAAGTGCGATTTCACTGCTAAGAGATAAAAAAATTAAAGGTGTGATATTAATAGAAAAACGTTCTTATTGACGCAAATTCACTGTGAAGATAAAAAAAATAAATACTTATCTACTTTTGAAAATCGATTTTGTATTCGCGAATTCACTGTGAAAAGATAAAAAATATAAATAAAGATATGGAATTGAAAATAATTGTTATAAACCCGATTACACTGCCAATGAATAAAAAAATAAAAATGTTATTTGTTACTGAAATTTATTTCTTATAAACGCGATTTCACTGTGAGGAGATAAAAATTAAAATTGTGATTTGGAATTGAAAATCGTTGTTATAAACGCGAATCCACGTTGAAGAGATACAAAATTAAAACTGTGAACTTGTAATTGAAAATTGTGGATTATAAACGCGAATTCATCGCCAATGGATAAAAAAATAAAAATATGTTATTTGGAATTAAAAAATTATAATTGTGATTTGGAATTGAAAATCGGTGCCATAAAAGAGATTTCACTGTGAAGAGATAAAAAATTATAATTGTATTTTGGAAATTAAAATCATTGTTTTAAACGGAATTTCACTGTGAAGAGAAAAAGAATTAAACTTTTAATTTGAAATTGAAAATATTTGTTATAAACTTGATTTCACTGTGAAGAGATAATAAATTAAAATCGTTGTATTGAGTTGAAAATTATTATTATTAACGCGATTTTACTGCGAAGAGATAAAAAATTGAAATTTAGATTTGGGATATAAAAACGTTGTTAAATACGTGATTTCATTTTTAAGAGATAAAAAATTGAAATTTTGAATAGGAAATCGTTGTTTTATCTCTATTTCACTGCGAAGACTGAAAATATTAAAAATGTTGTTTGGAATCGAAAATCGTTCTTATGAACTCTTTTTCGCTTGTAAGAGTGAAACATTAAAAATTGTGACTCAGAAATGAAAATCGTTATGAACGCGATGTTTATGTGAAGTGATAAAAAGTTATAATTTTGATTTTGAATAGAAAATGGTTGTATTAAACGTGATTTCGCTGCATAGAGATAAAAAATTAAAATTTTAATATATGGAATTGAACATCGTTGTAGTAAACTATATTTCTCTGTGAAGAGATGAAAATAGAAAATTGTGATTTGGAATGGGAAATCTTTGTTATAGACGCGATTTTTTTGTGAAGAGATTAGAAATGTAAATTGTGATTTGGAATTGAAAATCGTTATTTAAAACCCGATTTCACTGCGAAAAGATAAAAAAATTAAAATGGTTATTTTGAAGCAAAAATTGTCGCTTTTTTATTATCCACTCAATAATTGAAAAATATATATCTCGAGTGAAATAAATTAAAAGGGAAATATTTTTTCCTTGAGTATAGCAAGAAATCAGTTTTAGGTGATAGACTTACCTTCATAGCCAGTGTCTTATTACACACTGCACAAACGGAGAAGATATATTATGGATCTACGAATAAAAATAAAATAATTGTATGCAGTATATCGAATACTTATTTACCGGTGAGAGCATTTAAATATCACCTCAATATACTCCACTTGATGTTTGAAAGGTTATCTTGTATATTATTAATCGAAAAAATCACTGGTTCTTCATTTGATGTGGCTTAAGCGTGAATTTAGGTGAGGGAAACTAAATGATATGTCATTATCGCGTTTTTAATGCTAACATAAAAAATGTAAAATTTTATCTGGGAGGTAATAAATCAAGAAAATATATTATTTTACATTGACTATAGATAAATTAATTTCAATTCAGGGTAAATCAAAGAATCTTGTTATATACGATATTTTCTGGATTTACTAAATCTTGTATAATGTCAACAAATAAAAATTGAATAAGAAAAAATTATGTATTGGTGTAAATTATGTATGTATTACATTTTAATTACCTACGGGAAGAAAAGATCTCAATTTTTATGCATAGTTTCCAAAGTAATATTAGGCGAGAATAAATTTAAGTTTCTTGAATGCATTGCTTCAATTCTGAAAAAACATTTCAATTTTATATCCAATATTATTTATCGAGAAAAACATTTGTTTTTAACTAAATCTTGTATAATGTCAACAAATAAAAATTGAATAAGAAAAAATTATGTATTGGTGTAAATTATGTATGTATTACATTTTAATTATCTACGGGAAGAAAAGATCTCAATTATTATGCATAGTTTTCAAAGTAATATTAGGCGAGAATAAATTTAAGTTTCTTGAATGCATTGCTTCAATTCTGAAAAAACATTTCAATTTTATATCCAATATTATGTATCGAGAAAAACATTTGTTTTGTGTAATTGTAAAAATGAATTACAACTTTATTATACGAGAAAAAGAACGATGCCAGAAACTGTGCTTTATTGCACACGGCAATAACGGAGAAGATAAAAAATACAGATGCAACGAATTAAGAAAAAAATTGTAGGCACTATATCAAATACTGGTGAGAAAATTATAAAATCAATTCAATATACTACACGTTATGCTTGAAATTTTATCTTGTATATTATCAATCGAAAATATAACTGGTTTTTCATTTGATGTGGCTTAAATGCGTGATTTTAAGTGAGAGAAATTAAATGTCATGTTTGATAGATAAGTTTTATGCTATCATGAAGAATGGTGTAACTATTAGAATTACTTAAATAACGAAAGATTTCTTGAATTTATTACATTGTGTTTCAAACGTGATTTCAGGCGGAAGAGTAAAAAAGTCATGCCATCGAAATATCGTTATATCGTTATATAGAAAAGGATTGAAAAATTTTAGTGAAGAAGTTATTTTTGATTTTCCAAAAAAATATTTGATATTTTATTTCGAATGTTATTAACCCATTAATCCTCAGCGTTGCGTTAACGCAACATCATTGAATCCTAATTCTCACAAAAATTTTCTATTTCAGAATAATTTTTTCTTCGATTCACTGCCTTTATTAAGTATTTCTAGTTCTAATTTTGTCATTTCCACCAACGCTTTCATTAACGCAATTGTATTTTTATGACTGATGGCGTTTGGCATAAAAATCGATGCACACATACAAGACACCCTAGGAAAAATGACATTCCCCAGTACGTCCGTTAAAAGGCAAAATGGGGAATTTCCTCCGAAGGAATACTGATAACTCCCGGCGAAGATGTCGAGTGTGCAAATCGAGATAAAAAATAAAAGATGTAACCTAAGTTATAAAAATTACATCTTTGTATTTATTTAACCGGAGTTTTTCCAGCGTTGCGTATACGCAGTATTATGAAAATCATATAATATGATGGAAATATTTTTATTCCAAAAATTCAGCTTATTTTGGCCAAAATAAATCTGAAAATGTGAAACAACCAAAGTTAAAACCCCTGAATACAGTCTGGGGAATAATGGGTTAAAGAATTGATTTTGAATAAGTGGAAAAAATTGTGATTTTTTGAGAAAGGTTTTGTCTGAATCATCATTTATATGGTCACACAATGAATTATAATTATATTTTTGAATATTCAGTAGCCAGAAAAAATATTCAAATGTCACGATCCCGTTTTTAATGCTCACACACAAAATGAGAAATTTTCATAACGAGTTAAATAAATTAAAAAAGAAATGGTTTTCCTTGAGTATTACAAGAAATCAACTTTGCGTGATAGAGAATCTTTTTATGCCAGGAACGATATTTTATTGCACAATGCAAAAAACAGAGAAGATATACCATGGATGCAACGGGTAAAGATAAAATAACTGTAGGCACTATATCAAATACGTATTTACTGGGGAGAAAATTTAAAAATCACGTCAATATACTAAACATTATGCTTGAAAATTTATCTTTTATATTATCAATCGAAAAAATAACTGGTTCTGCATTCGATGTAGTTCAAGTGTGATTTTTAGTGAGAGAAATTTAACGTCACATCTGGTAGATCAGTTTAATGCTATTACGAAGAATGGTGTTATTACTTAAATTAGCTGAATAAATAAATTTTTTTGACTTTTTACACTGTGTTACAAACGTGATTTCAGGCCAAAGTTTTAAATTATCATGTAATCGCTTTTTTTATATTCTAAAACAAAATTTGAAAATCAATCTTAGATGTAAGAATCCAAGAAAATAAACATAAACATAAGTAAAAATGTTTGAGTAAGGAAAATGAAAATCATGTCATATATATCACTTCATGTTTTAAATTAGATTTTAAATGCATATTTTAAATATTCCGTGTCAGAAAAAAGTTTTCTTTCAGGGTAGGAAAAACGTGATAAAATTCTATATAAAAAATTAAATGTTCCGATTAAGAATTCAGTCTTGACGGATATAATTAGAAATGCAATTTCCATTTGATGAATAAAGGGAAAATCTAGTTTTGCAGTAAAGCATTTTTACCTTACGGTAGTAAAAAATATTTCTCAAACTCGCACAACCCACGCTGGAATGATTTTTTTATATATTAAATAATGAAGTAAATAATTTATTTCGCAGGGTCTGTAACAAAGACATGACACCTGGAGAAGTATTAAATGTTAATCTCATGAATGTGTTCTATTTGTTCTACTTTCTATCTGCTTTCTATTCTATCTAGTTCTATAGTTCTATTTGCTATCTCAAAAAAGGTTAAATTTCTTTAGGAAGGTGATGAATAAAAAGAATTTATTATTATATAATGACTATTAACAAAGTAATTTCCTGTGAGAATAAATTAAATAATCATGCCATGTACGACATTATATGGATACACTAAATCTTGTATAATATGAATAAATAAAAAAATTAAATAAGGAAATTATCATGAATTGGCGCTATTTACCTTTTATATTCTTACAGAAAGAAAATATCCATATATTTATGAATAGTTTTCAAATCAACATTAAGCGAGCATGAATTTAAAAATCTTGAATTCATTGTTTCAATTGTGAAAAAAAGTTTCAATATTATCTTGAATACTATTTATCAAGAAAAAGTTTTATTTTAAGTCATTGTTAAATATACATAAGAACTTTTATATGCGGGAAAAAGATTGAAAAATTAATGTCATGAACTTCTTTTTAATATTCCAAAAAAATTGGAAATTTTATTTCGAATGTTATAAAAAAAATGATTTTCAAATACTGCAATAACTTTTGAGAAAGATTTTGTTTAAATCATCATTTATATATTCACACAATGAATGGTAATTCTAATTTTCAATATTCAGTAGACAGAAAAAAGTATTCTCATGTCACGATCGCTTTTATATTGCTCACACACAAAATGAAAAATATTTGTCTCGAGTGAAATAAATTAAAAAAAGAAATGTTTTTAGGAAAATAAGGAAAATATCATGTATTGATGGAATTTACATTTTCTTGAGGGAAGAAAAGATCTATGAATAGTTTTCAAAGCAAGATTAAGCGAGAATGAATTAAAAAATCTTGAATTCATTGTTTCAATTCTGAAAAAAAATGTCAATATTATCTTATTAACTTAATTTTTCTACTCACACACCCACGCTGGAAATTTTTTAATGCTTAATATGAATAAATAAAAAAATATTTTGCAGGATCTGTAACAAGGACATAACAAACGGTGAAGTATTAAATATTTATCTCATGAATGTTTTTATTGTTAACAAAAAAAATGGGAAATATTATCTGGAAGGTGATAAATCAAAAAAATATATTGTATTCAAAGACTATCAATAAGGTAATTTCATGTTATGGTAAATTAAAAAATCATGTCTAGTACGACTTTTGTGGATACACTAAATCTTGAATAAAATATTTAAATATAAAGATATTAAATTAGTAAAAAATGATGTACTGGTGTGCTTACATTTCAATTTCCTGCAGGAAGAAGAAAACGAAATATTTATGCATATTCTTCAAATAACATTAAGAGAGTATGAATTAAAAAATGTTTAATGTTTTGTTTCAATTCTGAAAAAAATTTCAATTTTATCTCGAATACTATTTATCAAGAAAAAAATTTATTTGAATTAACTGTAAAAAATATATTACAATTTATATACGAGAAAAAGTTTGAAAAAATTATGCCATGAATTTATTTTTAATTTTCAAATAATAATTTGAAATTTTATTTCGAATGTTATAAAAGAATTGATTATGATTTTCTGCAATAAATTGTGATTTTGAGGGAAAGGTTTTGTCTGTTGTCAAACAATGAATGGTTATTCTAATTTTGAATTTTCAGTAGCCAGAAAAATATATTCAAATGTCACGATCACGTTTTTATTGCGCACACACAAAATGAGAAATTTTCATATCGAATGAAATAAATTAAAAAAGAAATGGTTTTCCTTCAGTGTAACAAGAAATCCACTTTACGTGATAGAGAAACTTTTTATGCCATTAACGGTTTTTTATTGCACACTGCAAAAAACAGAGAAGATATACCATGGATGCAACGAATAAAGATAAAATAATTGTAGGCACTATATCAAATACGTATTTACTGGTGAGAAAATTTAAAAATCACGTCCATATACTAAACGTGGTGTTTGAAAGTTTATCTTGTATATTATCAATCGAAAAAGTAACTGGTTTTGCATTCGAAGTAGCTTGCGCGTGATTTTAAGGGAGAGAAATTAAATGTCATATCTGGTAGATCAGTTTAATGCTATTACGAAGAATGATGTTATTATTTTAATTAGCATGATAAAGAAAATTTTTGAATTTATTACACTGAATCATATGAATTTTGAATCATACATTTTCATACTCCCCCTCAAAGATGCTGGTCGCTTTAATGTTAGGGTAAAATGCCGATTTTGCCTAACAAAGGAAAGAGTATAGAATTACATTTCTTTCTATAATTATTTCATTTATATATTCCAAATAAGGTTATGGTGTTATTCAAGGACCTTCCACTGTAATTTTCAATGTTTAAATAAAGATAAGACAACCGTAATTGAGGTCAGTCAAATGAAAGTGAGGCTTAAGTGTACTGCTGTAAAATATTTACTGCTAATGAAAGATTGCCGAGGGAAGGAACTTTTTCTCTAAGTAATTATCGTGTAATTCTTATGATAATATTACAAAACAAAGAGGAATCTTCGACTTTATAGTAAAGGAACTGACAAAACACGAACTCCAAGCGCATGAAAAAATAAATATCCCACTGCGCATGTCGAAGTTTATTATATATCTTTCCATTTATTCATTATTGGTTACAATCTTCTTCTGACCGTTTTTAAAAATTATGTTCAGGGGATAGCTTTCACTTCAGTCAGCTTGTTAGCTGATATTTTGTGATTTTTTCAATGAGAAATTTATAAGTGCTCTTAAAATTGATACACTGAATAGTTTGGTGCAACCCACTTGAAATAACCTAACTAGAACTGAAATTACCATGATCTAATTCTGAAATTTTCAGTTCAGAATGTTTGTTAATCATAAAATGGATGAAAGATAATATACTATACCTCAGATAGCTGAAGGAAGGCATTAATTGCTTTCATCTTACAGGCTGAAAAAAAAGTATGATTTACGTATACTTCCAAGTGTTATGCATCGATGAACATTTTTATTTTTTATTCTGATGTGTTGTTTTCAATGAAGGTTCTCTTGGAAGTTAACACAGCAGTCGCTAAGGCATGAAAAAATGAAAACCACATTTCGCATTCTAAAGTTTATCACATAGCCTCCAGTTCATTCAAAATTGATCAAAATCTTTTTTTGACCATATTTTTAAATAACACACTCCAACAATAAAAAAACTTTTTTTTACCGAAAATAACTTTTTATTATGTTTTACAGTTGCCGAATTCAAATATAAAGGTTTTAAAGTTGTATTACATAGCTAGTTAAATTTATAAACTCAAGCAATATTCTTAGAATGTAATAGATTTTTTTATAGCTTACTAAAATTGAAAAATAGGTCTAATGAACGAAGATAATGGGTGATTACTGTTGGTACTTCACCGAGAAGTTCAGCAAGCAGAAAAATCGACACAAGAAGCTTCAAGGAAAAAAGGGAAAGAAAATGTAGACCAATTCCAGTTGACAAGTGAACCCTTTATTATCACGCTTCAGTCAATACAAGCAATTTTATCACGATGTAGTGAACAGTAAATACAAACAATTTTATGATATAACACAGTGTTTCATTGATTTCCCTGTATAACGTATAGGATTATTAGACTAAATATTAAATACATATTGCTTGGAAACTATGGGTGATACAAAAAAACTAAGGCCAGGTTTGGATTCGGCACATTAAAATGTATAAAGATCAGCTATTAAAATAAAAAAAGTTTTCAAACGAAATTTTTTTGGCATGTGTAATTTGATGAAGGTAATGAATTAAATGCCCATTTAAATTCAAAGAAAAATGCAAAAGGGTAAACAGTTGTTCATCAATTACCAGATAAAAACCATCAGCCGTAGATACAACAACGGCGTGTATAATTAAAGATTAATTAGATCATTATTTAACTTAATAGTCTGTCTAATAGTTATTTGTGGAGCAAGAAAAGAACTAAATCCAATATCATTTTTCGGGAATTCCCATTCACGTTAGCTTGCGAGCTATGATTTTGTTATTTTTTTCAAAAAGAAATTTGAAAGTGCTCTTAAAATTAACACATTCTACAGCCACATTCACAAGAGCTTAAATAATAAACTTCTATCAATCGTGAAATCTATGAAAATGTGCTTACGATAGCTCAGTAGCAGATGCAATACATTACTTTCCTCCTTGTTAGAGGCTAGTTTTAAGGATAAGTGTGCTAGTCGCCTACTGTACTAGAAGGCTGTACTCCTATTTGAAGTCTGGGGCTTAGCTCAGTCTCCTCAACTCATTAGAGTTATCATCTTAACCCAGTAATCCCCAGCGTTGCGTAAACGCAACATTATTGAATCCTAATCCTCAGAACAAGTTTCTACTTCAGAATAATTTTTTCCTCGATTTACTGACTTCTTTTAAGTTTCTCTAGTTTTAATTTTGTCAGTTCCACCAACATTTTCATTAATATAATTGCATTTTTATGACTGATGGCGTTTGGATTAAAAATCGATACGCACACACGAGACACCATAGGAAAGTTGACATACCCCAGTATGTCCGTTGAAAGGCAGAATGGGGAATTTCCTCCGAAGGAATACTGATAACTCCCGGCGAAAACGTCGAGTGTACAAATCAAGGTAAAAAATGAAAGATGTAACCTTATTTTTAAAAAATTACTTTTTTTGTATTTATTTCCCGGAGTTTTCCCAGCGTAGCGTATGCGCAGCATTGTGAAAATCATATATTACGATTAACATAATTTTTTTCCCAAAAATTAATCTTAACTAGGCCAAAATAAATCGAAAAATGCGAAACAACGAAGTTGAAAGCCCAACATATAGTCTGGGGAATAATGGGTTAAAGTTACGATGTTATCAAAAATATCTACATAAATGTTTATATGTATGTGTGTGTTCATTAATGTCTAAGTTAAAACTTATATTTTTGTGTAATGAGTATTGAATATTTTACATTTTTTGTATAAATATCTACAACTTGTTAGCATAGCAATCATCTCCATAATGCCTTATTTGGGTCAAAATGCCTTTTATTAAGATGTAGAAAATTTCCAGTATTTTCAATTTTTTTCTCTCGTAGGTTTTACCTAGAGCATTATAAAAATATTCTAAATTCTATTCTATATTCCATTCCCAATCTTCTATCACCAGGGACCATTCTTATTTTTCATTGTGAGGCGTGGTTTTTCATGTTTTACTTTTAGAAGTTAAACAATTGTCGCAAATAAAAAAAAAAATGAATTGGCACAACGCTGCGTATCACGAAGTTTATCAAATAGCTTGCCGTTAATTCAAAACAGACCAAACTTTCTTTTTTTGGCGGTTTTAAAAAATAATTTCTAGGGAATTCCCACTTTAGTTAGCAAGTGAGGTGATATTTTGTGATTTAAAAAATAAATTTGAAAGTGTAGTGAAGGCTTTTGGGTGTTCCACCGGGTAATCTCCTTCATGGCCTCCGACGATTCGGGGTACGAATCATACTCCATTTCAGCCCTGAAGATGGAGTACCACTCGTACCCCGAAACGTCGGCAGCCATGAAGGAGTTTACCCGGGGAAGCACACGAACAGCCTCCAACACCAGCATACGCCGGTATAGCAACATTTTTTTTCAAATTTGAAAGTGGTCTTAAAATTAAAACATTCTATAGTTCGGTTCACAATATCTTAACTTGACGTAACACGATCTATAAGATGTATTATAATGTAAGTAATATATATGTATAAGTTACCGGATTACCTCTATGAAAAGGTAATTGCAAACCTAAGCAATGTATTAAATAGATCTATTAGAGTCAGAAAACGATTCAAATTTCCTCAATGTAGAACAACTGTATACCAATTGTCCACCATTGACTCATGGATAACGGTGTGGAATAATATTCCTGTTATTATCGAAAGCTTAAACTATAAATCAATTCAAAATAAAAATGTTTGCGTACCTGATTTTTGAATGTTATGGGGATTGATCGTGTACCTCTACCGTTCAATCTTTTTTTGATTTTTTTTCTTCCTTTCAAAGAATCTACGCTAATTTCATTAAAGGTTTTTTTTGTATATTCTCTTTAATTGGCTTGAGGTTTTCTTGGTAAATTCTGTCATTGTATTAATTGTATTGATTTTATATTATGTTTGTGTTTCAATGATCCTGTTGTTATAGCAAGATGACTTGCATATATCTTCCACAGAGCTTGTTCTCTTTCTTTATGTATTGGATGCATGCTCCATAGGCCTTTGCCTTGAACAATAAATTTGTTTTCTATTCTCTTCTTTTTTGCAGCAAAAGAGAGGAGGCTAAACAAACCTCAACCGAGGAAAGCATAAGCTTGAAGAGGTGAACGAGTTTTCTTACCTGGGAAGCCGAATTACCAGCGATGGACGGAGCAGGAAAGAAATACACAGTAGAATAGCGCAGGCGAAGAGGGCTTTCTACAAAAAGGAGAATCTTCTTACAGCTGAAAATACCAGTATAGAAATAAGGAAACAATTCATCAGATGCTACATAAGGAGTATGTTTCTCTATGGAAGCGAGGCTTGGACGTTGACAGCAGCAGAGAAGTCAAGAGTGGAAGCATTCGAAATGTGGTGATACCGAAGAATGATGAAGATAAAATGGATTGACCGTGTGAGTAACGAGGAAGTGCTAAGGAGAGTGGGAGAAAAGAGAAACCTACTAAAAACCTTATGCAGAAGAAGGGACAACTTAGTTTGACACATTTTGAGGTATGATGGTCTGATGAAGACAATCGTTGAAGGACAAGTGGAAGGGAAAAAGGGCAAGGGACGGCCCCGAATGAGTTACATAGGACAGGTTATAAAGGATGTAAAAGAGAATAAATATGTAGCTATGAAGAGATTAGCGGGTTGGAGAGAGAAATGGAGAGCTGCGTCAAACCAATGTTAGGATTGTTGACTAATGATGATGATGATTCTATTCTATTCTATTAGTTAAATTATCAGTTAAGAACGTCTATACGACGGCCGTGGTTTTTCAAAAGGTAACTTACTACATTGGTGCATACCTGGTATGGGATCATCCCTTGCCACACATCCTGTTGAAGGATTGCACGGTACCTCGTAGATGTAGAACTGTAGGAAGTCTCTACTTCCACTCTAGTTAGTGGCTACTTTTAAGAACCTTTGCGCCAGACGCATTCTTCCAAGGGTTCGCTCATCGGCGGGCATTAAATCAGTCCCTTCGCAACACGATGCTCTTTTTTTTCTCGTTTGCGAAAAATTTAAAACCACCCCGCTCCCGTCACTCGAGGAATTATCCGTCTATTTACTTATTTTTTCGCCACGGCAATAATGTTCCCGCCAACGGAGGGTCGTAACCAAGTCAAGTTGACGAGAAACAGCGACGCCACGCGGTTGGCTTGTGAAGCGTTGAGGATAAAAAAAGAGAGAGGGTGGCTCGATTGTAACTCAAGTCAAAAATGGCGTTATTTGGACCGCGGCGTAACCATGGTGACGAGTGATTGTTGGAGTACTTTATGTCTCTCCCGGTAGACGGAAGGCTAGCGAAACATTTTCAGAATGTTGCCGATTCGCCATGCATGTGGTAACTATCTTGTTTTCAAATTCTCAGATAAATAATTGAACCGTGAAATACAGCCTGCATCTATCAAATAAACTTTAATTTTATATATGCTTAACGGACAACAAGAGTTGACGGTTATTGTTATTGGCATACGGTATCATTTATTGCAGTGCAATAAATCCACAGAGAAAAAAATCATTCGCCTTGACCGGGATTCGAACCCTAATCCCTCGGTATAGGGTCGAGTGCTTAAGCAAGTTCAGCTACCGAAGCGTTGTTACATGCAGGGTAGGTCACTTAACTAGTTAAAGCACTTGACCTTAAACCGAGGGATCCGGGTTCGAATCCTGGTCAAGACGAACAATTTTTTCTCCTTGGATTTTTGTCACTCAATTTGTGCATTGCGGGTGAAACCGTAAATTTATCACCGTGGCTAGTCCCGGAATAGTTAAATTATTCTTAATAACATTGATTTATTGACTCTGAGTATAGGTTTCATTTTATTATTGTAAAAAAATATAGTGTTAAAATTTTACGCCTTTTTTGCATCAAAATTTTGTACATGCTCATGTTAAGTCATTGCCCTGATAACTGTGTATATATATACTCCGAACTTTTGGCGATAATAGGATGGTTTCCTATTATTTTTCATTGCCTTAATTCAAAGATTATTACTCCTGGAGTATGTATTTCACGCTTTTAGATTTTTAAGTGACGATATCTATTCTTCGCGATTAAGTGAAAAGTGAAGATTTTCATGCACGCGAAAACGCGACGGCTAAGTATGAATGCCGGGAAAAATCCGTGTGACGTATTTCTGCTTCCAGCTGTCGCCGTGTGAGGTGACCTTGGGGCGAGGCTTTGAGGGCTGATAAGACGCAGGATGCTAGCAGGTAGCAGAGTACCCTGCTAGCAGGTAGCGCTTGGCTTAAATAAGGATTAATATTACCCTATCAAACGGAGGAGCTTTCCGAACTTGGGTAATTTTAATGGGTGATTATTAAGACATGTTTCCCTGAGCTCTGTGCCTCATGCATGCATTGGTAATCTCAGAAAATGTAAAACTCCTACATACTCGTATACAAAACTAAGTCCCTGTGACGTCACGTGGAGTGGCATCGCATTGGCGCCAATCAGGCCTTTTTCAAATGAAGTTAAAATTTACCATTGCCATTCGTCTAAACTGGGATTTCTAAAACCAAATAATTTGTATATTATGAATACACTAATGGTGGGTAACGAATCGCAATCAATGCCTTTCGTTTTCTTTGATGAAGAAAACCACCCTATTCGCAAAACTCTTCAAAATTCTTCAAGACAGTATCGTCATTAACGGCCGGCACTTAGAATAGTTATCGGAAAGAAATATTTGAGTTCAGTACTCCAGACAGTAGGTGGATTTTTCGAGAGGTCGATCTCCCGAAAGTTGCTAATGCCTCGTTCACATTACGATTGTCCGAGTGATCGTCCTAACGATAGTTGTCAGAACTAGCCGTGTGAATGCATGTCCTTACAATAGTTGACGTAGTTCCTAACATTGCCACTTTACGATGGTTAGGCGCTGGGAGACCGGAAACGGAAGCGACAAGAGAAAGACGAAAAGCTCGTGAAGCTCTATTTTTTTCATGGATTTGTCCTAGGAAGGAAGAATATGGACGGAAGAAAAATTATTCGGTAAAAACACGTTGAACACAATAATGTCTTGTCCCTGCATACCTCAACAGCTCTGCTAACCGTCAATTTCCCGTTCACTTTAGATGCCAGCACTAGAGGGCAGCACAGGTTTTAACAATCGTCGTGTGAATGCACGATAGTTCCGACGATCGCTGGAACAATCGTAATGTGAATGAGGCATAAGGACGTCTGCGTCAGATTGATGGAAGCCAGTCAGCGGGACAGGTGACCCAACACTCTTGAGCGCTCTCTTCAAACGTCTTTTAACGGACGAGTTATTTCGACGTGAAGGAAAAGTCTTTTTGGCCGAGTATAATGTTGTGGTGTCTCTGAGTTGGAGAATAAATAAGTGTCGCGGTGGAAATGAATCGTTCCGTGTCTGCGGGATATATCCGGAACGGCTCGCGATCGTCTTTTCTTTTTTCTTCGGGGAGAATGGGGGGGAAGATGGTTCTGGACTGAAGGTTGAAAATATTTACGCAGGGCGACGGGAGGGCGGCGAAGCATAGTGCGGGACAAGGAAAGACTTTCAAGTGTGGAAGAGTTATAACGAAGGCATCTTAATTGCGTAAGGAAGAGCAAAAAGAATTGGGGACCCTGTCCTAAGTTCCCCAGTTTCACGAAGAAGAATAGATTTTCAAAAGTTTTAAAAATCGGTTTAATTGTCGGACCTTAGTTCTTGAGGAAACCTAACAGATTTCGATTTTAAAAAATCCTACTTCGAGTTACGTCAAGTTAAGTTGTCGTGAAATGGACTATAGAATGTATTAATTTTAACTTTTTTAAGTGCCAATCGATTTTCTATATAATATGCTAAATGTGTCGAGGCATTTATGCTGATTTTGCAGTAGTTTACGAAAATAATTAGGTCCCAAAAACAACTCAAAGTATATGTATTGAAATACTTAAGTTCCCCTGTTTCACGAAGATAAATATATTCAAAAAGTTTTAAAAATCGTTTGAAATGTGGCCCTGTGTTACTGAGAAGACCAAAGAGATTTCGATTTTTTTAAATCCTAGTTTGAGTTACGTCAAGTTAAGTTGTTGCGAACTGGACTATAGCATTTTTTTTTAATTTTAAGGGCACTATGACCTTTCTTTTTGAAAAAAAATCACGAAATCTTATCTCTAAAACTAATAAAAGAGGATTTGGGCGTAATGCTATAGAAAAAAAGGTCAAATAGGATTTTTAATCAATTCTGAATTTACGGAAAACTTATACGCTTCGAAAAACTGTAATTACATGTTTGGATTTTTAAGTAAACAGAATTATATTATTTATTTAAAATTTTCCTGTAAAACAAGTGAACTTTTTGGAGATTGACCCAGCTTTGATTTGTCATTTTGAAGTATTTCGTTGCGAATCCATGGAATTACTATTGAAATGAAAGAATTGGGGGCTGTCTAAAGTTCTCCTGTTTCACGAAGAAAAATAGATTTTCAAAAGTTTACAAAATTGGTTGAATTGTCGGTCCTTTGTTTCTGAGGAGACCAAACAGATTTCGATTTTTTTAAATCCTGGTTCGAGTTACGTCAAGCTAAGTTGTTATGAACTGGACTATAGAATGTATTTCTTTTCAAATTTTAACAATAGAACCGCTGAACTTTCCAGTCCCTCCAAAACCGCGGCATGGGACTTTTTTGTCCCATTGACAAAATACGTTGATCCTGTCATGTTTAAGTATAAATGACGGTTTTTTTTGTGGTTTATGTGAACAAAACACGTGTTTATGTAATGTTTAAAAAGTTTTATTAAGTATAACTAGGAATACAGTAAACTTATTTTGACTTGTTGGTTGCAAGCTCAGACCTGCAGACGCGCCGGGCAGAGGTGACGCGGCCGGCGCTGCGTGAGTAGGCGGCCGGCGCAGTGCACAGATTATTCCCTTATTATGCGCTTCTAACTGGCAGAATAACGGTATCTGTGCATCGATCCCCTTCGTAATAAACTGTTATTACGCTAAATACAAAATAAGTGTACAAAAAAAACTGAAATTGTAGGTTTTCCCCATATGGGACAAAAAAGTCCCATCCCGCGGTTCTAGGTAAATCGTCGTTTTTCTCGCGAACCAAACATAGTACAATATTTTCGATATGACCATTCGAAAGAGCATAAAAAATGAGTAATATTCAGTAAATTTCAAGGGGATCAAACTACTAGTACATGAATGGCAAACATTTGCAAAGGGCGATGGGACAAAATAGTCCCGTCCGCGGTTCTAGTGGTAAGAGCCAACCTATATTACAGGTAGGGAGGAGTGTTGTAACAAGGATCACTTTTTCAATTTTTTTTGATAAATCTAAATATATTTACTTAATATTCAGTCTAATACTAACAATTTAATCCATCAGGGTTACTAAACATAAGTTTTTAGTTTTATACCTGTACCTTTACAATTAATGGATGTAATTAGAACTTCTAAAAGTGTTTATAATTATTCCTAGACACATCATGTTCGTGTACCTAGGAACACTACCTATTGTACCTAGGACTAGTTATACTGGTGGGAACAGAAATTAAAAACGTGAACAATGCAAGTCAATGTATAGTTTTTTTATGAAATATGAAAGTACATCAAAGTATTAAATTAAAAAATATAAGTGTAGCTTAGGTAAAAACTCCATTTTAAAATATAACTCCTTTCAAGTAAATATAAACTTAGGTTAAACCCTCCAAAATTAATATCAATCTCTAAAAGTCCAATTATGTAATGAATGTAACACAAAAAAAAATTAGATTTTCAGACCATAAATTACGGCTGACTACAAAAAAGTCACAACCATAGGAGCATGTTCTTAGGTACATCATGTCGCTACCTTGGTTTGACAAGGTTCTAACTGACCTTCAGCTGGTTTTGAGAAAAACCTTGTCAAAGTTTTAAACTGCTCTATTTCTATTATTAATAGGAATATATTTTTGATTTTTGGCACATTCACTAGTGATCCACTAGATACACTAGTAATTATTACTTCAAGTAAATATGTTATTTATTTTATTTTTTTACATGTTTATATGAGTAATAAAATAAGTTAAATGCAGTTAGAACCTTGTCACACCAAATATTAGTTTTTTCTCCTTGCAGTTGGAACTTTGTCACTGTTCTAAATCTGTTATTATTTTACATAGAGGAATAAAAACCGGTGCAACACATAGAGAAACATAAACTTAGTTATCTTGAGTGAAAACACCAAATTTTGCAAAAATGTCAGTTAGAACCTTGTCAAACCAAGGTAGCGATGTGCTAGTTTCCCATGCTACAAGAGGTAGCCAATTTGAATTCCGGACGATTTTTCAGGTTAATATTACATCTAAAATACCAAATAAGTAGCCATTACTACTCACTATTATGTGTCAATTTCAACTGTGCTACGATAACCACTGCTGGTTTGATAGACTTTTGGTAAAACACTTCGATATGCAACTGAAAATATTTACATTTGAGCGTCTGAAACTTCAAAATAGCGTCTCCTTTGTAAGCATGACCCAAATGAACTCAAATTGACCTGTGCTACTCTCTTGCGTATCTTTCGCGTAATAGCTTACTTTCACTGCTGTGGACGTACCTAGTACGTCCGCACGGCAGACTGCTGTGGACGTACTTTTTCTTCCTCCCTGCCATGCGGTCAGCACTTTTGCCAAAGCACTTCGAAGGGTCCCTAATCCAGGACCCTATCCTCGACCAGCTCACCCGCGCAGGACCGTCTCCTGGACCCTAAGAGCAGGCAGCCTACCTCCCGAAAAGTGACCGCTCCGACTGCATGTTGAAAATCAATCACTCAATCCGATCATCAAAGAATGATTGTTTTCATCGCACTCCCGCCAATCATGCAATCAAGTACGTCTTTGAACCGTGTTTCTGCGATGAAAAATAACGATTTTGTTAACTTTGCTAAAATGGCCATTTTTCCGGTTGTCCACAGCCACGTTTCTAGACAAGTTTAAAAAAATCGTTATTTTTCATCGTAGAAACACGGTTCAAAGACATGCTTGATTCTTTGATTGGCAGGAGTGCGATGAAAACTATCATTTTTTGATGATCAGATTGATTGATTGATTTTCAAATTGCAGTCAGAGTGGTCACTTTTCGGGAGGGAGGTCTCCTGCTGGTAGGGTCGATGAGATAGACGGTCCTGCATGGATGAGCTCGTCGAGGATAGGGTCCCGGATTAGCGACCCTTTGGAGGGTGTACCACGCCCTTTATTGAAGTACGTGCTCCATGGGCCCAGGAAACGCATTTTTAACATTTTCGCCGCATGTGAGGAGAAGGTTTTCGGAGATTGAACAGCAGCGAAAGGGTTAAAGCCCGCAGGTCGCAGCACTTGCCGATAGTTTCAAATGTTCCTAGATCCACTCTGCCCTAGATACACCACCCTCCCCTATTTAATAAATTTGGTAAAGGTACTTTAGCGTTTCAACCCATTATAGCCCAATGTTGCTTCAAAATACATCAAAAATGTATAAAAATTTCAGCTCTATTTAGGAAATATCTAAACTTCGCATTTTTTTGTGGTGTAAACTTAACACTTTGAGTGCTGGCTGCTAATTATAAAGCCCTACTGAAAAATCCGGCCATTTTTACTATATTCGTAAATTATTTTAAAACATTAGCATCAAAATTACAATTATATCGATGTGTATTTCTATAAAAATGAACTTTGCTCTTCTTTATGAATGAGTTGAATAACATTTATTGCTAAATTTTAAATAAATATTTAAACAATGAACACCTACTGTTTTTTTTAAATAAAAGAAGTTGCGACAAATGATGTACCGCCATAAAATGCATTATATTTTTTATTACGCTCAATTTGAACTATTTAAGCCATGGAAATCATAAAAAAGCATTGTTCCAAGCATAGCATTCAAAATCCTGGATGACAAAAAGGGTCACTGCACCCTCAACGAACGATTCATTGGCCCAAAGAGTTTTCACACACAGTGGTCTAAGATAAGGATGCTGGTGGCTACAGAGGACTTTTCGTCCTCAAGGCATAAGGTGAACTCTTTATTTTTTCCACTGAGCAGTGATTTTTGAAATAACAGAACCACTAAGCAGTAAACTGGAAAAGTACCACGGGCGAAATATTACAGCTTCACGCAAACAAAGTCAATAAAACAGATAGACGTAATATTACGTCCATGGCAATATTCAGAAATATTAACAGGACATAATACTACGCCCATGACACGCAAAGTGTTACCTAAATGTAGAAATTTTTATCTGCCACGACGATTATGATTGAGTGCAAAATTTTCAAGTTTTCAAAGTGAGAAATCTTGAAAATCATGGGCTAGCGGTCCTTGGTACAACAGGTAGCCATTTTTTAATTTCGGCCGATTTTCCTGGTTAATATCACGTCTAAAATACCAAATAAGTACCTGGTACTATTCACAATAACATGCCAATTTCACCTGTGATACGATAACCACTGTTGATGTGATCGATTTTCGGTAAAATACTTGGATGTACATCTAAAAATGTTTACTTTTCAGCGAAAACACCTTTAAAATAGCGTCTTCTTTGAACGGAGAAACCAAGTGGACTCATAATTGACCTGTTTTGCAGCCTAGCGCATCTTTCGCATAATGTCTTATTTTAAAGCCGCCAGGTCATAGAACTTGCCGGCAGTTGCAAATGTTCCTGGGTACAATATGTCCTAAGTGGAACGCCCTACCCTACTATGCTATAAGTGTCGAGGCATTTTTGCTGATTTTGCAGTAGGCAGGGAAAAAAATTAGGTTTGAAAAAGAACCAAAAGAATGTATAAAAAAAACTTTTGAAAATCTTTATTATACGTGGTTTAACCATTTCAATTTATTGTTTGACGAATTTTTTGTAACATGGGTTTTTTTATACTTTTAAGGGAAAAGCTAATGTTAAAATAAAATGGATATTGACTATTGAATGATAAGTGATCTAATTTATTCATCTAAAAAACTATCAGCATGTAGTAGTGACATTACGGGAGGCACTTGGCACTTTTCGCGAGAAATAGGAAGAGCGCGGTAGCGCTCCTTGGCACTCGAAGGGTTAGGGGCTCTATGAAATTTCTTTTTGGAAAGATATCACAAGATCTTATCTCAAAAACTAATAAAAGTGGCTATCAGGGTGCAATATTTAAAAAAAAGGTGAAACAGGGAGTTAAATCAATTTCCGAATTCACGGGCAACTTACTCCCAGTCTAGATTCTTAATATTGGCCCAAAAACGTTTAATGTTAAGAAATCTAAAGGCTCCAATCTTTATGGACTTTAAAGGATTAAATTTATAACGCCTTATCTTAAAGTTAGCTATTCTTGGGACCGAAAATTTACTGCCAGTTACCAAAATGCATAACTGACGAAATGAATGTAAACAGATATAGCAAAAGGGTAAAGATGTGGCTGATTGCTCATAATGATGTTTCACATTTGCTTAGGTGAATGAGGAATTGTGATGAATGGAATGAGATTCTATAATTGCTTTATGTTAGTTAGTGGTTTAATATTCCATATGTTTACATATTATATATGTTTCATATGCTAGGGAGATTATTATTTCTCAATACGAATGATCCAGCAAGGTAACATTTTTTGGGTAATATGTACAGAAGCACTCTAACTGAAGGACGAGTCGGTAACCCCAAAGCGGAGTTTTTAACTCCAAAGGGGTACCTATGTTCCTGCAGCCATGTAATTCTTAAAATTTATGTTTGTGTGGAATAATAAACATTATAATTATCATTTTATACTTAATTTTTTCAAACACAATAAAAACAAATGACATAATTAAAACTAACAGTATTGGAAAGGCATAGGAAAGACTTAAAAGGATAAATGGATGAGGTAGAACGTATGTTGTAGCTCAATAAGATTAAAGATACAATGTGTTAGAATCAGTGGCGCGGCGCTGGGGGGTTTTGGGGATAACCCCCCCCCCTAGAGCTCAGAGAAAATTTTAAGTTAAATCCATTTTAATCAATTCGGTAGATATTGCTAATATACTAGTGTAAGGATTAATAAAATATCCCTCAGAAAGCCGTAAAACTCACCATTTATCTTAAAATTCCGCAATTTATTAATCTCACACCTACCGCTTATCCTAGTGCGTATTCCATACCTCCACACACCCCGGTTTTAGTTGCACCTAAACCCCCCCCCCCCAGCCTTAATTCCTAGCTGCGTCCCTGGTTAGAATTACATAATATTAAGTCACTTGGATTTTTTTGACCAATCAGAAGTGATTTGAAAAGCCTTCATACACTATGGATATATCGTCCCGTATAGAGGACAATATTTTCAACGCCACCTGTTTCCGGTAAGCGTTCAAATTAAACAAATGAAAGATATTCGTGCTCACGGCTTGTGTTTGTTTTTCGAACATTTTACGCAAGTTCTAATTTAGTGGGTAATGCCATTAATAAACTTACACCATTTTTTGGATGAACAAAAGTTTCAAAGGTGGCGATAATTACTCACCAAGTAAAACAAATATTATTCAGCCTCCTTCCCCCTATTTTCCTATTCTAATGTTTGTAGAAAGAATTGAAATTCGAGAAAAAGTTATGATACATGATGAAAAAGAATAATAAAAAAGTCAGCATTATCTTCATCACCGCACATGTTGGTTTTATTACAGAGGCAATAGTGAAAAAATATGTCCCTCTTCCTACATAGTATGATCGCATTTAGCGTTAAAAATTACATTTTTACATTATAATTACAATTACATTTATCATAAAAAATATTAAATTTTTAATTTTGACCCTACCCAAAGTAAAATATGTTAGACAAGGAATTCACGACACATACGGAGAAAGAACCAAGAAATATTCTTCATTAAGAGCCGAAAAATAAGTTGAATGGAATTTATTCGGAATTTCCGCAAAATTATTGTCGGAGGCGGTGTAAAACTCTGAAAAGGTACATAATAATCACCACAGAAAATCAAAAATCTATGCTAACGTGACTAAAAAATTGAGTTGTAAAAAAGGACTACCAAAATGAAAGATACTTGGTCAAATTTCAGAATGATTTCGTATGTCCTCGGTAGTATAGTGGTCAGTATCCCCGCCTGTCACGCGGGAGACCGGGGTTCGATTCCCCGCCGGGGAGGTTCTTTTGTCGGGCCAAATCATTGTACAAGGTGTTAAATACCTATTCATTACCCATTGTACGTCATAATTTATGCTATAAATTTTGATAACAAGGTTATAAAATAGTTAACTTAAGGTTTTACTTCAAATTAAGGTACTTAACAACGTATGCACATTCTAGCATGCGTTGCTAAAACCTATCTTTTCCGTAATGCACGTCAAAATTTCGGCTGTTAATTATAAATTTATTGTTTTTAATTATTTTGCAACTTTGTATTAGAGAAATCCGTAAATAGTAGTCCTTTCGTGTAGTAATAAAAATCAATGCGTCAAAAGTTGCAAATTGCAACGGAATAATATTATATTAAAAAAATAAAATTATTAATGGAAAATTGTATAATGACTTAAAAAAATAGAATTGTCTGCCATCGTCATCCGGGAAAAATCACTAATGATGATGACAGAGAAAGTTATCGAAATGCTTGCAGCAATGTCCATCCTAACCCGCCTGATTTCCCGAGAACACTTCATCAACAGTATAGTAAACTCCCGATTATCCGGGCTAATATTGGATGGAGGTGGAACGAGTAATAGGGAAACACGGATAATCCAAACTTTTATTTTTTTCTTATATTGACCATATTTTCACTAACTCAAAGAATATTCATGCACCTAACCAACGATGAACGAAGTTGGCGAGAAATACTCAAAACAAGAATATGTTATGTGTAATATTTCTAAACCTGCCGCGTGAACGGCGGTGAAATATACAAGAATTGCCATGAGAAAAAATTCCCCTGGACCGGGAATCGAACCACGGACATTTGGCTTTCTGGGCCACTGCGCAAACCACTACGCTATCCAGGTTCTTTAATTCTCATGGCAATTATACCGAGGCTCATGGTACTAGGTGTTAGGCCCTCACGGTCCATCAAGGATGGCAACGCGAGGGAGTACCAAAGTACCAAAAAGAGTGACACCTAGTACCATGAGCCTCGGTATAATTGCCATGAGAATTAAAGAACCTGGATAGCGTAGTGGTCTGCGCAGTGGCCCGGAAAGCCAAAGGTCCGTGGTTCGATTCCCGGTCCAGGGGAATTTTTTCTCATGGCAATTCTTGTATAAGAATGTGTTATTTTAATCTTTACTGCCGTTGAAAACTCAGCAAGTACCTTTCACTAATGTTGATATTAATATGAAGATTACAAGTCATAAATGCCCGCTTGGGCGAATTGACCCAATATAGAATATTCATGTTGATAATTTTTAAATGATGAAAGGTTTTCAGCCTCAAAATCCCTGGCATTTAATCATTTATATGGATTTACCTCTGTGCAAAACTTGCTTTGACTTGATTGTATTATTTTATCAAACTTTTCTCGTCACTTATTCCTGCCATGCCCGGATAGGAAGTAAGTAAGGAAAGTATTCAGTAAAGGCTTCGGTCCCACGCTGGCCAGTTCATTATTTTTATGACGAAGGTACTTGACCTTGCTGCTATCAACCCCTATGTTCTCTACATAATTATAACAGGATCCAATATTTCCCGTCAAAAATCAATCCGAAAAATTAGCTGAGTCAATGAGGTACATTCGCAAAGTTGTGGAAATTAGTTTTCCACAACGCCGTAGAAATTGTTGAACAATTAAAATTTAATTATTTTAACTTTTTCTTTATTTTTCTGCTTTCTTCCAAAACACTATCTAAACAATATTTATGAAAAAATCGGGTAGAAAAACGGGTTTTGAGCAAAATGTGTACAGTGTAAAAGTGTAGGCTAACTCAATTTGGGTAAAATTGACCCACAGGGGCATTGTATGGTGTAGGGATTGCTTGGGCATGCTAGTTTCTATATAGGTATTATTATTATTACAGTATTCTACCGATTAAGGTAGGTTTCTGTGGAGTAGTAAAGAAGTAATCTGGGAGTCTCCCTTTCCTTCCAGTGCTACCTTCTTCAATTCACTGTAAGGCCTACTCCCTTTCAATCTATCTAAAAATCCCATTCTCTTCCTTCCCCTCCCTCGTTTCCCTAACATTCTACCCCCTAAGACCATTTTCAACATCCCCTCCCAGCTAAGCACTAACTCCATTCATACATTCTGTCTCCTCCGTATCTCATCTAAAAGCTGCCTCTCCTCTCCAACCATGTCCAGCACTTCGTCGTTCCTTCTCCTCTCCGTCCATTTCACCCTCTCCATCCTTCTCCATACCCACATCTCGAATGCCTCCAATCTTCTCTCGTCCTCCTTCCTAAGTGTCCACGTTTCCGCACCGTAGAGCGCTACACTCCAGATCAAACTCTTAACTAACTTTTTCTTTAAACTCTTACATAGCGATCCTCTCAGAAGATCCTTCCTGTTCATGAACGCCTCCTTCGCTAATGCAATTCTCTTCCTGATGTCCTTACTACTATATCCGTTTTCCTCTAACGTACTGCCTAAATAGTTGAACTGCTCAACCTGCTCAAGTTTTTCACCAAACACTTTTATCTTAAGTCTCACATTCCTCGCTCGTGATACTTCAGTATCATAAAATCAAGTTACTATTATTGATACGCAACAATCGATGGGTTCTGACATAATAATTTCTCCCTGGCGGAAAGTTGGGACCATAAATCGTGTGATTTCTTCGCCTCCTTCCGTGAAGATATTTGCAGTCAACTGATCGCGTCAAAGCAAGGACTGTTTCTCGTTAAAACGCGGCGGATATACGCACGCAACCATCTGTCGTCAGCTAATTCCGCGCGCGGAGGGATACATATTATCTTGTCTTCGAGGCGAATGATACGAGCAGCGTGTTCGATTTATAAATAGTGCCGCCAGGATGGGCTCAATACGTCAGCGGGGATCTTCGAGGGATATTACTGCGCGTAAAAATTCACGTGAAAATATTTTCAAACTGAAAAACGATTTATGATAAGCGTTGCGAAAAATTAAGTCAAGCACTTAACGTAAACTTAGCCATCACCTTTATGTCAAGGTGGTAAAACCGCGCGTAACTATATGCTAGGAAAAATAATTTGCTACTGAAAAACTATATATGATAAGCGTTACAAAAAAATGAAATCAAGACTAAACAAAAAATCACCTTTCACCCTTCTGGAAACCGTGAAAAAATTACACTAAACTTTTGTTTTACGTTAAGTGCTTAATTTAACTTTTATACGCGTTCTATAAATCGTTTATAAACGTAAAATTAGCTTTACCTTTAAATAAAGTTGGTATAACCTCGCGTAAATCTTCTCGCAAAAATATTGTCGAACTGAAAAACGATTTAAAGAAATAGCAAAAAAATTAAATTAAGCACTTAACGTAGAATTAGCTTTCATTTTAAAATCAAGGTGGTATAAGGTCGATTGACTCCAAGTTAAGTTCTTATGTAATTATTTTTTTTTCCTCTTCTTATCTTGACCTCGTTTAATACATGTTTAAATATGTCCTGGAGTTTATGTTAATGTATTTTATGAAAACAAGTTATAGCCAACGTTTCGATTTATTTTAAATCATCATCAAGGCTCTTAACTTTGTACATATTTATTGATTAAATAAATATGTACAAAGTATGTATAAATATGTAAATTATTGATTTTAATAAATATTGTAACATAATGTAAACAAGCCACCATGTTGTTTGTTTAGATAATTTAAAATTAACAACGGTAGTGAGGAGGCAAGAATGGTAGTTAGGGACGCGGAAAGGAGAAACACAAGCGAGAGTCGTGGGTTGAGAGAGTTACGTATAAGACGAGTTTTATATGATCGGCAGAGTAAGAAAGAAAGTGAGGACGCAAAGAAAAAGGAGGCGCTCACAAGAGAGAGAGAGAACCGATAGAAAGAAGGACGCGTGAATAAAGAAAAGGTGGAGAAAGATCGAGAGAGGGCTCGTGGAGGAAGCTTTCAGGCAGAGAGTGGAGTTGTGGAGTACTGTACCATCCGGCAGGGTTTGAGTGGAGACGCGAGCAGTGAAGCCGATGAGTAGACTTGAACGATTATTATAAATACACAAGGGGAAGAGTTAAAAGCCCTTTGGAATATAAATGGAAGTTATGCAATCTGTTTGTTATAATGATCGATTGTAAATTGGGCCCAATTCGTCTTACTTCATGATATTCTGAATATAAAAGTGTTATCTGTGCACGTTATTTTATAATTGTGTTTTTATACCCTAAGATAACACGAAACCAAATAAATAGTAGGTGAGTAGTGTTACAATATGTACAAAGTTAAGAGCCCTGATGATGATTTAAAATAAATTGAAACGTTGGCTATAGCATGTTTTCATAAAATACGTTCACCTAAACTCCGGGAAATATAATAGCTAGTTCTTATAAAATGAATTCTCTAACTCATTCCAACGGTGTCGTTATCCGTTATAAAGTTTCTTGGATACTACTCGTTTACTTATACCAATACTTTTTCTAGATTATTATCTTTAGTTTCATACATAGTTTTAGCAGCTTCGAAGTCAGGGAAAAGAACATATACGTTCTTACAAAAATAGCAAAAATGATAGAAGTAATTTTGCTAAACGTTTAATATGCAACTACCATTTTGTAAAGTGCATTACCGCGGGGCGGTTTTTTCTTTTGTGGTACAGATTTCAAGTAAGGGACACGATATAAAATTTCCTTACGTGTAAGTTTGGAAACATTTTTTTCGTATGGAATGCGTAACTTTGATATTCATTTACTTTTTACACCTCGGAAATTGATATCTTCCTTTCGGCATATTAAAGTCTTAATCATTGACGTGCGGTCTTGGAGACCGCAATGAAACAAAAATTCATAAAAGGATGCAAAGTCATTTTTATTGCTTAGTTTAATGTTTCTTTAACTTCTCAAGTATTATAAAACTTATATTTAATATTATGCATTCCCAATACGAACCAACTTTTTCAGTAAAACCCGTTACTTGAAACAGGATCAAAAAAACTGATATAAAAACACTTGAGTTGTTATTAATATCCTACTTTTTTAAAATTAAGTAATTAATTATCCACGTTATGCAACTAAAAATGCTTCCTTACAAATTACTAATTACTATTATTCTTGAAATATCACTAGGAATTTGTTTTTAACAACTTTTTGATTTATTTCCACCAGCATTACGTTTATTGGTTTTTCAAATTTTGTGACATGGAGTCTCACAGAATACTACTAAAATTCAATTGCTAATTTTCGAAAATTGGTAATAGGAACATTAAATTTTAACACTTGGCGTGCCATGGACGTAATATTACGTCCTGTTAATCTTTCTTAAGATTGCCATTGACGTAATATTTCGTCTATCTATTTAAATGGCTTTGTACGCGTGAAGCCGTAATATTTCGCCCGTGGTACTTTTCCAGTTTACTGCTTAGTGGTTTTGTTATTTCAAAAACCAACTGCTAGATGGAAAAAGAGTTCTTTTAATGCCTTGAGGACGAAAAGTCCTCTGCAGCTACCGGCATCCTTGTCTTAGGCCACTTGGTGTGAAAATTCTTTCGCGGAAAGAACAGTTCGTTGACGATGCATTGACCCTTTTTGTCATCCAGGATTTATAATTATTTGCTTGGAATAATGCTTTTTTATGATTTCCATGCTTTAAATAGATCAAATTGAGCATAATAAAAAAATTATTATGCATGTTATGGCGGTACATCATATGTTGCAACTTCCTTTATTTTTCAAAAAACAGCAGGTTTTCATTGTTAAATTATAATCAGCAGGGCCTTTACTTTATTTAAAAATTAGCAATAAATGTTATTCAACTCATTTATAAGGACGGGAAAAATCTCATTTTTACCTGAATACACATGAATCAAAGAATGGCTAAAATATCATTTTTCAATTAAACTATTTGTAATGCGAAGATGTTGTTCTCTCTATAGTAAAATGCGATGAAGGGTGCCACTTAAATGTTTTGCCCGGGACGAGATGGAGAAGAAGACCATCACCCCGCACCAGTAGATAAGGGTTAAGAACAGAATATAAATTTATTTCCCTCGGACGTCTTCGTTACAAAAGGTTGATAAAGAAATGGATAATGACTTTTGATGACATCGAAAAGTTATGGTAAAGGGTCGGTATATTGCAGAAAATAATAAATACCCTAGGCATCATATGTGTTGTACATTAGAAGTTGTATCTTATCTTACGGTCAACTCTGTTATTATATTATTACGCGCATAATGTTTTTTTTTCTCAAGGTATTGTGTAATTTGGTTGTATGTGTTATCATTTCCGTAATTTATGAAATTAGAAGTTAGCCTAAACACAGGCTTATTGCCTTATAGGCTTCCTTACTTCCTTGAATGGATGTAATAATCTGTAAAAAAATTAGTATGCATGGAAGAATAAATTATTATTATTATTATTATAAATACCAAAAAACAAAGCAAATTATGAACTGGATTTTTAATGTCGTTAGGAATTATGTTCCACAATCGCCCCCTGAACGCAGAAAGCTTTTTTGGTACAAATTTACTGACAAGCACCAAATTTACCATCACAACGCGCCGGTAGGTACGGATTAACCCCCCTTGAATGGACCTGGAAAACTTACGCGAACGACTTTGTGGAGTATCTGATAGACCCCATTTATCATTCATAAATAATACGTTGTATTCTACTCTTTTCTGTGATTTAAAACCATGACTCTTTTTTTAATGATATCATATCTTGTTTTATACAATTTATAGATACACTGTAGGCCACATATAGGTTTTTACAATGGTTTTGTGTGAAATTGTAGGAATCTTTCATATTTTGCTATTGTAACTGTACGTGGAGGGGGTGGAGGGGAAGTCTCTAGTGAGTGGTGCGGCCCGTACCTCAGCGGCGCCGTGGTGCGGGGTGGCGCCCTGGGGGTGGGTTGCATTAAGATGGACGATATCTCCTAAACGCTTAGAGATAGGTCAAAATAAACAGAAAGTCGAACTATAGGGCTTTACTTTTACGTTTTCCATAGAAATAGAACTTTTTCTGCTCCAAAAAACTCAATTGAGGGTCCTCAGTACTTAGGGCCCTTGTGGCACGGATTGCCGTTATTTTAAAGTAACCAAATTTTAACATGTGAATATAAACCTCATTTGGATCATTTCGAGACTAGGAAAACATAACTTTTCGCAATTGTGAAAAATAAGGGCCGGCCTACTGTACATTAAACTAACATGATATGAAAAAACAGGTACAAAAAGTGCCATCATGTAGAATATTGGCGTAATTGAAGCTATAACATAATAAAAATTAATTACATTCAACTTTTATCACTGCAGTCATATAAAGAACGAGTTTTTTTTCTTCCCACCTACGACTATGCGGGTTTACTCAAATAAAAATTGTAAAAGTTTTTTAAAAACAATTCAAATGGTAAAAAAATATTCGTCGCTTTAATAACGAATAAGTATTTGAGCTAAAACACAAAAGATATCAAAGGGACAAAATTATTGAGAAATTACACAACATTAACATAATTTGGGGTAACTTAACTACCCCGCACATTCAGGGAAGGATTTAAAACCGCAAATTGGATGGCATTAAAAATCTGGTAAGCCACATTTTAAGAAAATATTCACTGCAAACTTCAGTATCAAATCAAGCATCATCGTAAAATGAGGCATAAAAAATTCTTATAAAGAATCCAACGTTACGCTAAAATAGGCTTTTTGCCCGCGTGGGTACTTCACGTCAAATTATTTTTTAATCCATTATTTCTTGGAACCATAAATCATTATTATCATGATTATTACTACCTTGACTTAACACTAGAATGCTGAAGGGTGTCATTTTTACACCCTACGTGAACATTTTTTACAAAGCTTGCTTTTAAACATTGTTGTAGAATCGTGTATTTCGTGACTTTTCATCATTTTTAAGGCTCAATAAGACGACAGTGTTAGGGATACCCCCCTCTCTTTTTTCCGTCTTAAAAATTCGAATTTATCTTAAATGCCGGAAGGTGTCACTTTGACACCCTGTATATTTTTTTATATAAGTTCCTTAGCCTTCTCACAAGCTTTCTTTCCCACAGAACCCAGCGTGTAATACTCGCTGGTGGATCTTCTTCTTGGTCTCCTGTGACGTCAGGAGTTCCTCAGGGCAGTGTCCTAGGACCTTATCTTTTCAATTTATATATTAATGATCTTCCGTCCCACCTTCTGTCCTCCCAAACACAAACTCTTTTATATGCGGACGATTGCAAGATCTACAAGGAGATAAAAAACACCTCTGACTGCAGAGATCTCCAAATTGCCCTAAATAAAGCTTCCCTGTGGTGTGACACTTGGAAATTAAAGCTCAACCCTAAAAAATGCAGCATCATGACTATTGCGTTAAAAACACAGCCCATCACTTTCAACTACACCATAAATTCATCTCCCTTGACCAGAGTGACGACGATGAAAGATTTGGGCGTTATAACCGACCCCAAACTAAACTACTCCGACCACATTCAGACTGTAAAAAAGAAAGCCATGTCTCTGTTAGGCCTCCTTTACCGCTTCACGGAAATTAAGGATCCCATTGCACTTCACTCCTATTTCTCAACGATTGTCCTTCCCATAGTTTTGTATTGCTCTCTAATTTGGTCCATCTCAGCCCCGACTAACCTAAAATCCCTCGATTGCATCCCCCACTTCTTTGCCAAAATAGTTAGGCATAGAATCCCTCACTTACGCAATATGTCCTCTGATGCTGTATTGTCTTCTCTTTCCTTGTCTAATCTGCAGAATCTCAGACTTAAAACGGACTTCAACTTTCTACACAACATATTGAACTCGATTTTTGACTGCCCTGAACTCCTCTCACAGTTGAATTTTAGAATACCGACTCGTTCCACCCGCTCGCTCTCCCTACTCCACCTACCGATTCCCAGAATCTCCCTGACCAAGCGCTCACCTTTATATCGCCTCTCCTCCCTTCTAAATTCGCTCCCTCCTTCCATAGATCCTTTTTACCTGTCACGTAAAAAATTCACCGCACAAGCTTTGACCCATATGTCTGCTAATTGAATGTTATACTTCCCTACTGGTTAATTCTTTGTTTGTTTTTATATTGTTATTGTATTGTGTCTAATTCATGTATGTCAATGTTAAAAGTTTCACTGTAAATTGGCGTCACGGCTGTATGTGAAATTTACTTAAATAAATAAATAAATAAATAAATAAATATTTGATCATTTCTTCGTTCGGTTTGGGTACTTCGTGGGATGCAGTTTGATTATTACTAACCGAATTAGTATTTTAGAATAGTATATTACCTTCATGATTGTTTATGTTTCACATAATTTCAATAAATATCAGCTTATTATCATTTTTTCGAAAATTTATTATCTCGTGATATAAGTATATTCCGCTCAATTTGCGAATGATTTTCCTTGAAACCAGCCAAATGCTACCGCGACGACTCTTATTTTTTTATACACTTCACACTACGACACAAAAAAAACATTATTTTTTTTAAATAATAAGGAATCAAAAACAAGTAGTACAATGTAGATGACGCTCTAGCACTAGCGACTAAGAAAAAAAAATAATCTGCAACATAACACGGCTATAAGAACATGGGTGTCATCATGACACCCTCACGGCATTTTTAGGGTATGCCAATTTCTCGGCATTCTAGTGTTAAATACACGGCTTACGCCATTCGGCTACATATCTCATTATGAATTGATACTTGATTTGGTACTTAAGTTTATTGCGGATCTGTTTCAAAATATAATCTACCAGAGATTCAATGCACTTTGTTCTAAGATCTATTCACCCATTCCAATTCGATTAATTGTCCTAATATCGTGCTCCTATTCTTTTTGATTTTTTCTGTGGTTCTCGATTAAACGGTAGGTAATAGAAATAGAAATATAGTTTATTAATAACAATATATACATATTCCATCATGTCTTTTAACATATAACAATCTAGGCCCCGCTAAGTCTCAATGACTTGTCAGCGGGTTCCAATACATCACAAAAATATATGACAGCATTTGTATAATACAGATACATTTTCCCAACTAATGCAAGCATACATACACATGCGAACTAGCCTTCAATTGATACTCATATACATTAGTACACCAGTATCTAATACGTTTATATAAATTTTTTTTATATTTATATATTGCTTTCAAGGATAATAACATACATTAGAAAAACGGTCACTCGATTTCATTTACCTTCTTTTTCATTTTCCAACAACCAATTTACAGATATTTCAACAACATATTAACAATAATTTTTAACCATTGATCATCAAACATACACTTATTCCTTATTACATACATAAAATACACACATGACTTTTTTTTTCAATTGTATACCTATGTAAGCATACTGGTACATATATTCAATTATGATATGTAATTTAGACTTTTTTAAACATTTAATGCAATACATCACATAAATATTTTACCTATCGTTCTTCCAACAACCATTTTTTTTATTTTTGTCTTGACTTCATGTCTAGTAGTTAATGTAGTTAAACTGTTTGGTATTTTGTTGAATTCTTTTGGTACAATCACTTGAAACGTATTATTACCATAACCTGTATATTTCAAAGGAACACAAAATTTTCTTATTGAACGCAATTTTTCACTATTTTGAAAGGAACGCATTTTTTTATATTTATTACAGAAATAATTGTCCTGTATAATTATATATCTATATAATTTTTCTAACCTTAAAATGCCCAAATATTTATAAACATGTTCAATATTTGTATATGATTTGTCTATTCTATCATATAGAACTTTCATGAATTTATTTTGTTTCTTGATTAGCAGTTTATGGTACATACTATTTACATTTCCCCATATAGTGAGCCCGTATCTCATTAAGTTCTCAACTAATCCATAATATATTAATTTCAGAGCAGAAAATGGAACTATATCCTTAATGTAATACATTTGATATAATATTCTTCTTAATCTTGTAATGAAAGGATATTAATTTTAATTTGTAATCAACGTAGAACCATGAAATAAAATGTGATTATTAAACATGGAGAACACAGCCATCGCTACTCGATTAAAAAATTTTAATCCTTCCAATGCATCATGTTTCATGAAATATGAATCATTCATGTATGCTTTATGTGTTTTAACATTGCTAAGCTTTAAAAGTAATTGTATTGTTCCTCTAAGTATTGCTAAAATCATGAAAATCCGATGAAAAGATACACTTCCATTGCGCTGTTTTATATCGAAAGTTCATGACGATCTTGACTCGTCATTATAGCATAAAATTTTCAACAAATAATGTTTTTTGTGTGTCTCCGTGTGTAGTGTATGTAAACGTGTGTAGTTTATAAAAAAATAAGAGTTTTCGCGGTAAACTTTGGCTGGTTTCAAGGAAAATCATTCGCGAATAGAGCGGAATATACTTATCTCACGAGCTAATAAATTTTCAAATAAATTATAAGAATCTGATATTTATTGAAATTATGTAAAATATAAACAATCATAAAGGTAATATACTATTCTAAAATACTAATTTGGCTAGTAATAATCAAACAGCATCCCACGAAGTACCTGAACCGAACGAAGAAATGATAAAATGTACCGGGTGTCAAAACGACACCGTTCGGCATTCAAGGAAAATTTGAATTTTTAAGACGGAAAAAAGAGAGGGGTGTGTCCCTAACACTGTCGTCTTTTTGAGCCTTAAAAATGATTAAAAGTCACGAAATATTTCATTCTACAACAGTCTTAAAAGGTCAGCTTTGAAAAAAATGTTCGCGCAAGGTGTCAAAATGACACCCTTCTGCATTCTAGTGATAAGGGCTTAAGTTAGTATTTTGAAAACTGCACTTTTTCTCCGTATAAGTAGACGTAGTTGCCATAATAGCACCTTTAATTGTTGGTATTGGCTTTTTTAAAAGGTCTCCTCATCCTTACAAGTACTCCCGCGTCACCTGACCTGTCTTTCCTTGCAGTGCATATTTTATCCATACTGTGACGCAGGTGTTCCTCGCATCGCCCCAAAGTGGACGCTGTCTCCGGCGCCTAATTTACCGCCAAACTCTCTCTCTCCTTGCGAATACGTCCCAGAGGTGCGGACGGTGGCCATCTTGGGAGACCCATTTAACGATTGAGGCATTAAAGATGGCTCCATCTTGACCAGAAAAATGCGCATTTTCCATATTATTTTACGGGAGCCCTATTTGACCAGTACACGGGCTTGGAAATGAGTCGAATACTTTTACATCACCGACATCAATCAATTCAATCTCCTATATTATTTCTACTGTAAAGGTACTTTTTTCTCAACTAATACGCAACCAAACTCTACAAATGAGGTACCAAAATGCACAGAAAATATCAGAGAACATGCGACGGCATATCTTACTTCCTAAATATTGCTATTGTTTCCAAAAATTGATTTTTAAAAATTAAAAAAAAATAATAATAATCGATTAAAAGAAATAATCGATTCCGGCAAGATTGTCCTCATCCCAAGAATACAGTTAACGCCGTCGGATCCCACCATGCCTTTTAATTTGACTCGCAGAAAATTTCCCATTAAGGTTTCCTATGCGATGACTATTAACAAGGCTCAGGGTCAGATTTTGCAAAGAGCTGGCTTATTCCTGCCTGACCCTGTATTCTCTCATGGCCAACTTTATGTAGCACTCTATAGGGGAAGATCTTTTCAAAATATTTTTGTAAATATTAAGGAAAACGCTAATCAAGTATTAACAGAGGATAGTGTAATTACTTCCAATGTTGTGTTTAAAGAGGTCCTCTGACCTCAATTTGAACATGAACATTCCAATTAAATTTGTACATAAGTCCCTGCCTTTTTTTCTACATTTTAAAATTAGAAACGCGCCTATCCCTCTGAGGACCTGCACTGTAAAGAGCGGGGGAACCCTGCTGGGAGCGGGCGCATCACGCTCGTGATATAAATTTCCGGCCGGAATGTTCAATTACACCACCACATAATGCGTAGTTTGGATATTTCCTAAACAGAGCTGAAAATTTATACATTTTTGATTGGGTTATTTATTATTGGATTATTTGATTAACATTGGGTTGTAATGGGTAAAGTTGATTCTGGAGGATACTGGTTCGAACCCAGGAGAGGACAAATTTTTATTCCCCTGTTGAAATCTCTCACTCGGTCTGCGAGAGAAATTGCGCGTGACGTAGCGATTACTTTGTAGCGAATCAATTTCACTGCTTACATGCTATAAGAAGATATAAATGCAAAGGTACCTATAACGTTTGTTGCGTTTAGTGACCATTATGGTCGAGTTTGAATCATAAAAAGGATCTTTATTTTTACTTGGAGATGAAAAAAGTAAGAACGAAATCACATGGAGACTAGCAAAGGCGAAAAGGGCTTTTTACAAAAATTAGAATCCACTTACACCTGAAAATATAAGCATATTTGTAAGAGAATTCATCAGGTGCCGCTTAAGAATTATGTTTCTGTATGGGAGCGGGGCTTTACACTAGAACTAACGATGGAGTAATTTTGACTCCTTGAGATTTTTATTTATCTTCTCTGACTATGATTTTACGAATTCCGGCCTGAAATTCCGTTGTTTTTATTTATTTTTGACACATAATAAGACTTTGCGATAAAAAATAGCTTTAGAAAAAATAGAACACATTTCTCAAAATTTACCTTTGTCTACCAAAGAGAGGATGTACCAACTGTAGTAAAAATATTTTCTATTTCATTAAATTATAGTTATCTTCCCGCATTCTATGTAGCCTACGTAATATTTATTCGTTTAGCATGATAATAAATATGGTGAAAGGTTTGTGTTTCGCTTTTTCATCCAATTATTCAGTGATAATTCCATTAAAACAATATATAACATGTAAGAAAAAAGAATTTCAAAGCAATACCGTCGAACCTCGCATAAAAAATCATTTATTGTTAAAGCCACGACTGAAATTTATCAATTTTAAACAAAGATGTAAGCAATGTATCAATAAAAGTGGATATAAACTGCAAAAATAAACAATTATAAGGTAGGAGTAAAAATGATTCCATTCGGTAGTTCTGGGAGGGGTGTCAAGATCGGTATTCATAGTGCTAAACACAGGCAATAGCAGAAGAGTCAACAGTGTTCGAAATGAGGTGCTACCGAAGAATGATGAAGATGAAACGGATCTATCGAGTAAGTAATTAATTGCTAAGAATAGTGGGAGAAAAGAAAAGTCTTTCTAAAACCCTTGTGTTTTCTCCACAAGGGTTTTCTCCACAATTATAATGAATTGGCCTGATGAAAACAATCGTAGCAGGACAGGTGGTAGGGAAGAAGGGCAAGGGACAGCCCCGAATGAGTTACATAGGACGATAGGTTATTAAGGATGTAAATGAGAAGAAATACGTCGCTATGAAAATGTTAGCGAATAGAATAGAGGAATGGAGAGCTAAGTCAAACCAATCCAAGGATTGTAGATCAGTGATGAAGATGAACTTAACTAGATATCTACCAGATCTATGCGTGAAATATTTCGCGGATAGAATCCCACATCATAAAAATGATGAGGATAAAATGGATCGACCAAGTAAGTAATGTGGAAGTTCTAAGAAGGGTGGGAGAATAAAGTAATCTTTTAAAAACCTTAGAAAAAAGACGGGACTACTTAGTTGTCTACACGTAGAGGCATGAAGGCTTCGTGTAAACTGTAAAAAGAACTTCCAGCGATAATTTTGCATCTGCTTCGCATATAATATAGAAGTGAAGATAAAATTCATCAGATTCTACATATTGAGCATGTTTCTCTATGGAAGCGAGGCTTGGACGTTGACAGCAGAAGAGAAGTCAAGAGTGGAAGCATTCGAAATGTGGTTTTACTACCTAATGATGAAGATAAAATGAATTGACCGTGTATGTAACGAGGAAGTGCAAAGGAGAGTGGGAGGAAAGAGAAGTCTTTTAAAAACCCTAAGCAGAAGACGGGAAAAATTAGTTGGCCACATTCTGAAGCATGATGGCCTGATGAAAATAATCGTAGATGGACAGATGGAAGGGAAGAAGGGCAAGGGACAGCGCCGAATGAGTTAAATAGGACAAAGGGTTATAAAGGATGTAAAAGAGATGGAATACTATGAAAAGGCTATCGGATAGGAGAGAGGATTGGAGACTTGCGTCAAACCAATCCTAGGATTGTTGATCTGTGATGAAGATGAGCTTAACCAAATATCTAATAACTACCAGACCTATATAATCCCAGACCAGTATAATGATGAAGATAAAATGGATCGACCGTATAGGTAACGATGAAGTGCTAAGAAGAAGGGAGAGAAAGGAGAAGTCTTCTAAAAACCTTAAGCACATGACGGGACAACTTAGTGGACCACATTATAATGCACGATGGCCTGATGAAGGTAATCTTAGAAGGACAGGTGGAAGGGAAGAAGGGCCAAGGACGTCCCCGAATGAGTTACATAGGACAAGTTATGCTCTTCAGGTCCATGAGTCTCAGAGCCATTCAGGCTAACTTCATACTCAGGGTGGATGGAAAAAATAACATCACAGTGAAATTTGAAAGAAATATTCATTAACAAATATCTTACAGTATGGTACACGTATGTGGACCTTTGGGATTTTGCGGAAATATATTTATGCACTAACAAGGGGAGACCACGTACCTTGCTCCGCCTTTTTCAATGCCATTTTTTTATGGCCTTCGGAATGGCGAACACATCTCTGAACTAGTAGTGGTTCCCTTGAATGGGCCTTAGTTTGGCTGTAATTAATTAATTTCCGAGCGGTATTTTTAACTTCATTCGGTATTCTCCAGTTGTAAGATAATATTTACAAAGAAATTATTCTCATTAAGAATACTTTATTATCATTCATTATTTTCCAATGATATAAACTTTGTAGACATTATTTATTAATCTTAAACAACTGAATACATAGCTTAGTGACAACACTTGACGCGGCACACTCACATTGCTTGCCGTTAGAAGAGGGCTCTACTATTAGCGAAACCAAGCATAAGCAATTAATTGCTTATGCTTGGTTCCGCTAATAGTAGGGCCCTCTTCGCTTCTATAGCGTTGAGGTGTCTTTCCCTCGTCCCGTCCATTCCGAACCTTTCCTTTCCCAGAGGCGTCGACGGGCTCCTATTGCGGCGGCGACTCTTTCCTTTTTCCCTTCCTGTTCGCCCCCTCCCCGGAGAGTTCTGGGCGTATAGGCCACTGGCTTGGTTCCGGGCCCCGGTGTGTTGTATCCTCGAAGGGCTCCCTGAGCCCTCATGCGTTGCATATATTGCTTCTCCATCGTCTCCGTAGTCCGGGGATGACGAAGCATGTGTTGCCCAATGACTCACTTTGTGCTTTTAACCACTGCCAGATCACTGCAGATATTCTACATGCGCCCATTGATATGCGAGATAACCTGGTTTTCCGTCAAAAGAATGTAGTCACTGCCCGTTGTTTGAAACGCTCCTCGGCCAAAGAATCTTCTATATTATTTCTACTGTATAGATACCTTTTTCTCAACTTATATACAACCAAACTCTACAATAGAGGTACCAAAATGCACAGAATTTATCAGAGAACATGCGACGGCATATTCTACTTCCTAAATATTGCTATTGTTTCCTAAAATTGGGTTTTAAATAATTAAAAAAAAAAACAAAAAAACGGTAAATATTTCTGACGTTAACGGCGTACAAACTGATACATTTGTTCATTTTCAACAATATCTCGCGTTCTTTAGATAGCTTTTATCAAAATGCAGCTGATTCCCATTCAAGTCTCCTGTTGATACGTGAGTATGAGTCATTATGTGCGTTTAACAGAGGAGAGTGTAATTACTTCCAATGTTGTGTTTAAAGAGGTCCTCCTACCTCAATTTGTACATGAACATTACAATTAAATTTGTACATAAGACCCTGCCTTTTTTTCTACATTTTAAAATAAGAAAGGCGCCTATCCCTCTGTGAACCTGCATTGAAAAGCGTGGGGGAAGCCCGCTGGGAGCGGACGCAGCACGCTCATTTCCCTTGTTATATACACTTCTTCATTCGTTTGCTTCTATTATTCAATTAAAATCTATGAGAATATTGTCACGTCAAAAAATTGTGATTGAAGTTCCTAGGGATCCAGTCCACTCCCTTGAGGAACCCCTGGTGTAAGCAAACTTCATTATAACCCTAATACCCTGAAAAATTAATAATAGACTATTTTTTAATTCTTAAATGGGTGGTTCACCGAATTTATTTGTTTTGTACATACATTTTCGTAATTAAACTAAAATGAACTGTAATATTATAACAACTATTAAGGGTTATATGTAAAAGAATATTTTCACATCATTTTCATGATTTTCAGTAGCGTTGCACAGCATTTTTGCAGCTCCCCATCTCAAGAACCTATACGACTGAGTTAAGATCCCAAAAGAATTTATCAATGCAATTCACCAGAAGAAATTAAAATAGTTTAATAATCATAAATACATTTACAATATTGACTCTGAGAATAAATTAATTCTAAATAAAATAATGAAAGACTGTAATTGAATTCTTAAATGAATGTTACAGAGCATTGCTTTGTTGCGTATATAGATTTTTGTAAATAAAGTAATATGTACGGCCCTTTGTATAACACTTGACATGCTTTTATGTAAAAGAATATTTTCAGCTCATGTACACAATTTGAATTATTGACCGGCTGAGGGTGAAACGCGAAGGAACTTTCACTGCGTTGAAAAGATTCCAGCAGGTGCTTTTTCTTATTATATAAACATATTTTTTTTTCAAAAGTTAAGAAGTGACAATGGCATTTGCGGCAGCGTCAGGTTGCGAACGTCATAATTCCGGTCGTAAAAAAATCCGTTGGGGGAGAGGAAAAGGGGTGGGGGACGGAGGGTGACAGAGCCACTCAGCGGACGACTGAATAATTAATCGCGAGGAGCATGCCGGGAAAGGGCGGGAAAAAATGGCGGGAGACACCTGAACAAAACGCTGTCGGCAGGCGGTGCGGTTTGGAAAGGTGTGCTTAAGAGAGTCGTTATAGCGGCTGAGAGGGTAATGGGTTGGACGGACGGCGTGCTACAAGATGGAGAAGAGAAGCTCTAAAGAGGAGCTGCTTACATTTTGAACTTATTTAACCCTTTCTTGATCATATTAATTAAAGCATTCTACCGATTAACACTAGAATGCCAAAGGGTGCCATTTAGACATCCTACGCGAACATTTTTTTCAAAGCTGGCCTTTAAACATTGTTGTAGAATGAAATATTTCGTGAATTTTAATGCTTTTTAGGGCTCAATAAGACGACAGTGTTTCGGATACCCTCCTCTCTTTTTTCCGGCCTAAAAAATCAAATTTACCTTGAATGCCGGAGGGTGTCAATTTGAAACTCAGTAAATATTTTATAATTTCTTCGTTCGATTTATGTGATTCGCGGGATGCAGTTTGATGATTACTAGCCAAATTAGTATTTTAGAATAGTATATTACCTCCATGATTGTTTATGTCCTACATAATTTCAATAAATATCAGCTGTTTATCATTTTTTCGGAAATTCATTAACTCGTGTGATACGTATATTCCGCTCTATTTGCGAATGATTTTCCTTGAAACCAGCCAAATTTTACCGCGACGACTCTTATTTTTTTATACACTACACACGACGACACACAAAAAACATTATTTTTTTGAAAATATTCAGGAACCAAAAACAAATATTACAGTGAGGATGACGATTTAACACTAGCGACTAAGAAAAAAATAATCTGCAACATAACACGGCTATGAAGAAGATGGCTGTCGAAATGACACCCTCCCGGCATTCTTGGGGTATACCCATTTCCCGGCATTCTACCGATTAAGGTACTGTCACCTGTAACTGATTAGAAATTTTTTAAATTGGGTAACTCTAACTGATATCGGTTCTAATTTATGGTACTCAATCCTGTGTTAGTCCCGTGGTGTTTTATGGCACCCGCACTATTTATTTAATCTTATATCTCATCCAATATTTTATCTAATATCTAGTTCATACTAGTTAGACTTGTTATATCGGCTGAGAGGGTAATGGGTTGGACGGACGACGTACTACAAGATGGAGAAGAGCAGCTCTAAAGAGGAGCTGCTTACATTTTCAGATTATTTTACCCTTTCTCGGTCATATTAATTAAAGCATTCTACCGATTAAGGTACCGTTACTTGTAACTGATTAGAAATTTTAAAAATTGGGTAACTCTAACTGATATCGCTTCTAATTTCTGGTACTTAAACCCATTATTTCCCAGACTGTATTCAGGGCTTTTAACTTCGGTTTTTTCGCATTTTCCGATTTATTTTGGTCTAATTAAGATAATTTTATGGAAAAAAATTTTTTTCATCGTATTATATTACTTTCATAATGCTGCGTATACGCAACGCTGGGAAAACTCCGGTAAATAGATACAAAAAAAGTAATTTTTTAGACTTTACAAAAAAAGTTACATCTTTTATTTTTATCTTGATTTGCACACTCGACATCTTCGCCGGGAGTCATCAGTATTCCTTCGGAGGAAATTCCCCATTCTGCCTTTTAACGGACATGCTGGGGTATGTCATTTTTCCTAGGGTGTCTCGTATGTGCGCACCGATTTTCATGCCAAACGCCATCAGTCAATAAAAATCCAGTTATATGAATAAAAATGTTGGTGAAAAGACAAAATTAGACCTAGAGATACTTAAAAAAAGTCAGTAAACCGAAGAAAAATCATTCTGAGGTAGAAACTTATTCTGAGAATTAAGATTCAACAATGTTGCGTTAACGCAACGCTGGGGATTAATGGGTTAATCCTGAGTTAGTCCCGTGGTGTTTTTAGACACCCCAAGGTTTTATTTTTGCTCATATTTAAGCTGTGATAGCACTGGTAAACCTGATATCGTGAGTGCCCTCTTAAATATATTCAAATTAATTTTATGTTTCCATTTTTCTTTTATCTGATATCTTATCCATTATTTTATCTAATAGTTTATCTAATATCTAGTTCATACCAGTTAGACTCGTCATAGCGGCTGAGAGGGTAATAATGTATCATCAGGGCATCAGAGAATTGGGTTGGATGGAGGGCGTACTACAAGATGGAGAAGATGAGCTCTAAAGAGGAGCTGCTTGCATTTTGAGCTTGTTTTACCCTTTTTCGGTCATTTTAGTGTAGAATTGTCATTTCCCCACACTTCTACCGGTATTTAATTTTATTATCGCCAACGTAATTGACACTGGGAAACAGATCACCCAAGAAATTATCATTAACCAAGGAGTTAGACAGGGTTGCAGCCTATCCCCAACCATATTTAATCTCTATATAGATGACGTTCTGAGAATATGGAAAGAGAATAATGTATCACCAGGCATAGAATTGCGACCATCTCAATACTTAAATATATTGTGGTTTGCTGACGATCAGGTTATAATTCAAGATAAAGAGGACAAACTCCAGATGGCAGTACACAGACTACACCAGTTGAGCAAACTATACAACCTGAGAATTTCAAATACCGAAACAAAGACTATGGCATTTTTAGGAAGCAACCCGATACGAACAAAAATTGTTATTGAGCATCAAGTCTTGGAGCAAGTGTCGTACTTCCAGTACTTAGGATGCGATATAACATATGACGTGGAAACAGATACTATTAATAAGGTCAACACTTTCCAGAGAATATGTGGCACAATTAGAAGAACTCTAAAAAACAAAACGAGAAAAGAAACACAAATAAAATTTTACAAAGTTATGGCAGTCCCTACTGTACTCTACACGGATCAGAATGTTGGGTACCAAAAAAGAAGGAATTAAGGCAGATAGAATCGTCTGAAATGAAATTTTTAAGATCAGTAAAATGCTGCACAAGATTGGATAAATTAAGAAACACCCAAATAAGAGATGAACTTGGTGTCCAGCAGTCACCCAGTTGGCAGTTTAAAGTCAATAAGTCGGTCTTATGATTTGGGCTTGGATTTTCAGCTTTTGTATACGTAGCCGTCAAGCACAACAGTAACCAATGTGGGCACCGAATGCTTTTCCGCAAATATATTCAATGATTTGTTGCGAAATGATTTTCTAAGGCAAATTTCATAAAAAATACTCATAAACACAAAATCTGGGTCCTTTACGAGGTACATACGAAGGTACAGACTGTAACCCTTGAAATTAGGGAAATTTAGCTAGCCATTTGACAAGATCTGACATTTTTGGCGCAATTAAATTCCAGTATTTTTAGGAAAATACGTAGAAAATACGTAAAAAACGAAACAAGAAAAGAAACACAAATAAAATTTTACAAAGTGATGTAAGTCCCTACTGTACTCTACGGATCAGAATGTTGGGTACTTAAAAAGAATGAATTAAGGCAGATAGAATCATCGGAAACGCTGCACAAGATTGGATAAAATAAGATACATCCAAATAAGAGATGAACTGGGTGTCGAGGCAGTCACTGACAAACTACAAGACTGCAAACATAGACGGAAGGAACATTTACTTCGAATGACAAATGAAAGAATTCCAAAGCAAGTAATGGAATATCAACCATTTGGCAACAGAAGTATAGGGAGACCAAGGAAAAGATGGTAATGTGGTGCCGGAACCGTCTTAGTACCCTAATCATGGAAGGAAGAAGAAGAAGATCCCCAACGTTGCCTCGCCCACTTTGAACAAAACGTTGACAAATCCCGCAAGGGTCAATGCTTACTATTAGGTGAAATTTTTGATCATGACTAGCCAATATATTAAGATAAACTACAGAACGCACAATTTAAACCCTTTTTTCTTGCTTCATTGGTAGGCATAACGAAGTTATGACCCGTTTACAGCGGGAAAATTAAATATGGAAGTAAAGAAACAATTTATAAGAACCTACATTTGGAATATGCTCTTATACGGAAGTGAGGCATGGACAATGACCGCCGTGGAGAAAGCAAGGAAAGAGGCCTTCGAAATGTGGTGCTACAGAAGAATGTTAAAGATCGAATGGATCGACCGAGTTAGTAACGAGGAAGTCCTAAGAAGAGTAGGAGAGAAGAGAAGCCTCATGAAAACCTTAACAAGAAGACGGAACAATCCTATAGGCCACATCTTGAGACATGATGGCCTGATGAAGACAATCGTCGAAGGACAAGGGGAAGGCAAGAATGGAAAAGGCAGACCCCGAGCAAAGTACATGGAACAAGTAAAGAAGGATGTGAAAGAGAAGAAATACGTAGGTGTGAAAAGATTAGCTGATAGGAGAATAGAGTGGAGAGCTGCGTCAAACCAATCCTAGGATTGTTGACCAGTGATGATGAATGAGTTACTTTGAATTGTCAACTGAATTAATTTGTGGTTCTGAGAGGATATTTTTCAAAACAAATTAATTACTGGAATTGGGCTGTGTCTGAAGAGCTAACCGAAGCAAAGGTGATCTGCAAAGGAGCACTGACATCAAAGTAACCAAGTCACTCGGGGTGTCCAACATACCCCACTGTAACAACCGTTCAACAAAATCCCACGGGACTAAAACAGGGTTAAGAATTGATCCAAAATTGAGAATCAGGAGCAGAAGGCTTCCGTTTGGGAGATCGTGGTTCGAATCCATGGCAGGACAAATTTGATTCCCCTGTTGAAATCTCTCACGTAGATAGAGTAACAGCTTGCGCGTGACGTAACGTTTACTTTGAAGCAAGTCAATTTCACTGTTTACATGAATAAGAAGATGTAATCTTTAAAAATCACAGAGGGTATAACGTATGTTTCATTTTGTGGTGGTTAAGATCAAATTTGACTCTTAAAAAGTATCTTTCTCTTTAATTGGAGATGGGCCGAGTAAGAACGAAATCAGAAGGAAAATTAGAGAGAGAGAGACAGAGTAAAATTGTTTCAGCCAACGGTTATTTGAAAAAGTTAATAGAAAAATTGATTTTAAAAACAGAAAAGATTGTCTCTTGACCAAATGTTTTCGACGAACGAGATTACAAAAACATTGATTCACGGAGATGTGATGCATCTTCTCTGAAAATAGCTCATTATTTAGCAATAGACAATTTCCGAATGGCTTTTAGACCTAATGCCACTCTACGAAGGCTGCTTGTAAAATGTAAGAATCCGAAAGATCAATTAGACAGTTGAGGACTGTATTCGTTGAAATGCAGTAATTGCAATAGTGTCTATACGGGGTAGACAGGAAGAAGCCTAGGTATGAGGAAGAAAGAACATTACTGTGCTTACAGAAACAGCAAAGATGATGTAAACATTTTTTGCTGGGTACTTATTATGTAACTGCCATAGGTGCGATTTTAAAATGAATATTTTGAAATTATGCAACGACCACTGCGAATTAAATTATAGAGAGCAGTTAGAGGCATTTTGTGTGAGGAAGAAAGAACATAAGACATTAATTCTATTAAGACATATTAAAACATATGTCTTAATAGAATTCATTATTAATTAAATAGTAATTCATTATTTTTTGTACATAATATTATCGCGAAAATCGATAATAGAATAAAGTTGGAATAATATCTGTACATAGTTCATCTTTGACTACATAGTTATCAAGTTTATTAACGCACGGAAATCTGTGAAAAATTAAAGTGAAAATGCTTTCCTTCTTAAGAAGATTCTCTTCCAACATAACGTCCTTGCTGTTAACTGGACATTCAATATGACTTGACAATGTCCCATCCAACACCTGGTGGGAACGCGAAAGATTTAATTCAATGAATCCACCCTTCCCTCACTCCGCATTTGACGAACTAAACAGTTGAAGAGAGCCTTTAGCGCACTTTTCTCTCTCGCGCGAAGCATCTTGAGATGACCCTAAAAAAAATATGAAGCGAGGAAGGAGAGGTGAGTTTGCGAGAAAAATTTATCATTTGACTGTGGATAAATCGAGGGAGGTTGTTGGTGGTTTGGAATGGCGTCGGTTTGAGCCGTGGGGGGCCGGACATTGACGGAAAGTCTTATAGGTCCGAGAGAGGAAATAACGAGAGAAGAATATGACGAAAAGAAAAAGGCAGGAAGAGTTGAGACACCTTGACAAAACACTTAAAATATATCAGACGTCGCTTCCGTGGGTTTAATATTCAACACTAGAATGCCGGGCTGGGTCAATAGGGTGGTTTCCTTTTATTTTTTTATTGACTAAATCGAATGATTATTACTCCTGGTGTACGTATTTCACGCTTTTAGATTTTTTAATGACGATGTCTATTTTTTTTCGATTAAATGAAAAGTGAAAAATTTCAAGCGCGCGGAAACGCGACGGCTAAATGTGAATGCTGGGAAAACTCCGTGTGACGTCGTTCTGGTTCCAGCTGCCGCAAGTGAGGTGAACTTGGGGCGAGGCTTTGAGCGCTGATACGACGCAGGATGCTAGCAGGTAGCAGAGTACCGTGCTAGCTGGTAGCACTTGGCATAAATAAGGATAATTAATACCTTATCAAACGAAGAAAACATGCATGCATTGGTAATCTCAGACGATGTAAAACTCTTATCTACTCGTATAGAAACTAGATCCCTGTGACGTCACGTGTAGTACCATTGCATGGGTGCCAATCTGGCCTCTTTTCAAATGAGGATAAAATTAACCATAGATATTAGTCTAAACTGGGATTTCTATAACCAAATAATTTGTATATTATGAACACGCTAATGGTGGGTAACGAATCGCAATCAATGCCTTTCGTTTTCTTGGATGAAGGAAACTACCCTATTCGACCAAAAAAAAAAGAATATTAATGTTTATTATTTTGAAAGGAAGAAAAATTTTAGACTCATATTTCATGACTTTTAATTACTGAGTTTGGTTTACCACTGTGCAAAAGTTAGGCCTGATAATGTTATTATTTTAGAAAACTATTAAATTCCAGATTTTTCATACAGATTTTACGTTATTTACTTATTTTGACCACCACGGAAAATTTTAAACTCATATTTCATGACTTTTAATTATTTATTTTGGTTTATCACTGGGCAAAAGTTAGGCCTGATATTATAATTTTTTCTATTTTTTCTCATCACATACACCTGCCATTCCCGGATGGCACATTTTGACCCAGACTATCAAATTCATTTGAAGCCTTTCTAATGTACCTTTGTGATTCTGTGTGATTTATATTGATTTACTGTCAAAATGTTATTCTAATTTTTTTTAACCCGATACCATTGAAATTCATTGTACCTCCCAAACCCATCAGAGGAAAAGTGATAGGTATTCACAAATTTATGGAATCTATAGAAAAATCTTCTCGGGATACCGCGCGGGTTAGATTATTTAAGAGCGCCGACGTTTCGGGTACCGACTCGCTACCCATTCTCACGGCTACTGATAGAAAATTCGAAAAGACCGTTGAAGCCCAGCGTTAGGAGGAGCCGGATTGGTCGAGATCCGATTGTTGTCGCGGAAGACCGTGGACCAAGTAGACTTAGCTCTGGCAAGCATAACTCTTTTAAGGGTTCTATTCCAAGAGCTGCTGATCGAAAATCCGGTGTCTCTGTTTACTTTCTTATTTTCAAGTTTTATTTCAATCGCCTCTTTGGTTAAACGATCCCCGAAATGATCCGATCGCCATAAAACTCTGGTGTCATCCCATCGTATTTTGTGGTCCTCATCCAAGCTATGCTCGACTATGGCCGATTTTTCCGAAAAGGATTTTTCTAAAGTTGCTTGTGGAATCTAGTTTCCCGTAACACCATAGAAATTGTTGAACAACTACAATTTTAATGTATTTCGTCCAGTTAAATTTTCTACCACCCTCCCGAATACTTTCTAAACAATATAATTAAATAAACTGGGAAGGAATTAAACATTAAAGACCGATCTAACTTACCCACTGATTTTCATTATTTTTTCACGTATCCTTTTTTATCCATTTTTATGTGACATTTAATTAAGAGATTTTATGAATGAAAACCCGAATAAAAATTTTTATACGTGTTTTCAAGAATATTTCCGAACGGGAACATACTTGCAGTATCCTATTCGTGGATATAGTTGACCAAAAAAAAAAGTTTAATAATGCATTATCATATGCTTTGATTTGGACAACTGGACGTCTGGATAACTGGACATCGCGTGAACGTAGCATGCTCCACCTGGCACAGTTATAAGCGCATTGGTCTACTGCGCACGTCGACGTCAGTATAACGGCGTTACCCGCGATAATGCTCGCGCTACACACTAATGGCTGAAGTTACATTCTGGAGTATCCTCGCGGAATTAAAAAAAAAAAAATAGGCATTGAATGTCTCACTCAATTTCACTCACACAATCAGTGAATCATATTAGTTTTGGCTACTTCAACCCATTATAGACCGTAATAAGTAAAACCAACTGATTTTTGTTTTTTTTTACGTATCCTATTTACTTAACAACTAATTTAGAGATATTTAACACTAGGAGGACGGGAGTTTCGCGCTACCTAGAAGGACGGCTAGGGGTCATTTGACCCCTAAAATGTATTTTGGAATAAAACGCCTAATTTTCAACTGATATTCAGTTTAATCGTATTAATTGTTGAATCAGTTCATTAAAACACTATTTAACGTTATTAAATATTATTTCCATCGTCAAATTTAATAACAATTATTTTAAAGAATCTTGAATTAAACCGTAAGTAGTAGTCGATTGCAAATCAAATAATGAAAATACATACACTCAATACAAAAGTTGTGTTACATGTTATACAATAGGGGTAATGGGTTTACAAAATTTGCATTAAAATTTTTAAAACTTATTACTTTGTTGTGAATCTCAGACAGACAGTATTTTTTCAGCGCTGTTTCCACAAAATATTTTTTTGCGCTGAATGCGTTCATTGGACGATTTATTCATCTACATCTAAATCTACACATTAACCCGCAAGCCGCTTAAAAGCGTGTGGCAGGGGGTGTTAGGACACCAGACATTTGCACATGAAAAGGAATTTGGAAAATGGAAAGGAAATTGGTGCAATGATTCAATTTGATGGTATTTGGCACCTTTTTTCTTTTTTGTGCCAGTGGAGATATGGCTGTTGGATTTGGAGACGTGTAAATAAATTGATACATGCTATCCATCATATCTACTCCCGCTTTGTTTTTATTATGAAACAGGATGGTCTCTGGTATTCTTTTATTCGTTTCGGAAATAGTGTCGTCTGAGATCATGCTGCTGAGTGAAAGTACATTATTTTTCTAGTTTGCCTGATTCTACGAAAGAGTATGGCCTAAGGTATTTTTGAACACTCTCGTTGAATGGATTACATGGCTATTTTAGGCGTCATGGATATTTGTGCGTCACGCCTGTTTTTTTTTTTTTTGAGATCGTTCATGCAAGAGAAGTTTTCCGTTTTTTTATGACTTCCTGCCAGCAGGATGGATGGAAAATAATTGTTACAAGTTACATTTATTCCTGAATTCTTGTATGTTACGGTCACTTTAGTAACTATTTATTTCCCCAACGCTTGATTTTATGGCCAATCATCATATTTGCCACAATATGGCAATTCATTTAGGCTGTATTTTCATTTCACATCTGTATTCACATTTCACAAAACCCAGTACTCGATTCCAAATTTGTCTGGTTTATTTGGAATTTTCCTCATAAAAGGACAGTTGCATTTTGTTGGATAGAGCTGTGCATTTGCTATCACGCCAAAGTCGCCATCGGATTCACTGTCTTGAACTTCGTCGCTTCCATCACACGCAGATGTTGATGGATTGGACAGAATGTCCTTGAACTGATGTGTACGATTTACTTCCAGATTGATCTTCAATATTCCCTACAGCTATTTGATTCGCGACGATTCTCTTCTCTTGATATATTTTTCGACTTCTTACTTTCTTCCTCAACTCGCTACTGATATGCATGCGAAAAAATTAACAAACGAAAGCGCATTATGGTAGAATCTTCTCTAGTTGCATTGGAGGTATAGAGAGCTGGAGAGCATTAGAAATTCACACAAAAGAACAAAATTTTCAGAAGCAACGCTAATTGCCGTTCGAAAGGCAGGGACTCAACCGCCAACCGTATCCTTATTCGTATCTTCCAGGAACTCGCAGTAATGCTTCTTATTCGACCTGCGTGCGGATTCCAAGGGTAGGATTTACAGTAGAATTTTACAGTCCACCCAATTCCTCCGCTCTCTCAAAAAGGGACAGGATTTTTCCCCAGGACGCAGCGTGCAGTCAACTAGCCCCAAACCCCGACGGGGTCAGGCGGCACTAATGCTGGACACACGGCAAAGGGGCTAGGTCAAGTGACAGTGCCGTCAGGCCAGAAAAATGAAAGTTATTCGTAAACCTGATGAGTCGATATTGAAAATAATGTCTCTAAGAGCTCTGAATCTTGGACGACGGAAAACAATTCTTGGGATACGTGACAATATTCCGGTGTGGGTTATACAATAATCATTGAACAATAAATAAAACAAAATTAAAATATCATAATTACATGAATTTACGAAAATAAAGGATTGAAAAGGTTTTATTTTCCTTTGCTGCCCAAAAAATAACGAAAGATTTTGCACAACAAGTCGCTAAGACTAGGTTTTCGAATACAGATAGAAGCCCTTGGGACGAAACTGGCATTGAACCGGGTACTTCCAGATTCAAAATGAAGCAAATCATCTACCACACTAGCCTCTTGCTAATTATATGATATACATGGCACTTAAGTGCTCACGGGCAAGAAAATAGCGCGAAAACAGTTGTGGGTCAAATGACCCCTAGCCGTCCTTCTAGGTATAACACGTCATAAAAATTTAAAACAAAACATTATTGTTTAATTTTCACTAATTGATCAAAATATAGACCAAAATGAACAAAGTCAAAAAGTTTCAAAATTAAAAAAAATATTTTAATAAGAGAAAAATAAATTTGAATTATGAAAATGGGTCAAATGACCCCTGCCGTCCTTCTAGTGTTAAAAGAAAACCCAAACCAAAAAACTTTCTAATTCGTTTTCACGCATGTTCTCAAATGGGAAAACTCCACTAATATCTTTTTATTACTTGAAAAGTAAATGTGAAATTGACCAAAAAAACTATGTAGAACAGCGTAATTATTAAGTATCCTCGTGCAATAAAAATCGGCATTAAATGTCTCATTCAATTTCACCTACATAATCAGTGAATCGGGTTAGTTTTGGCTACTTTAACTCTTTATAGACCGTTATAACTAATACCAAATGATTTTTGTTATTTTTTACGTATCCTATGTAAAAGTGGGTGGTGAAAAACTTGAGCACTTCAACTAATAACGCAGTACGTTAGAGGAAAACGGATACAGTAGTAAGGGCATTAGGAAGAGAATATAATTAGCAAAGGAGGCGTTAATGAACAGGAAGGAGCTTCTGAGAGGATCGTTATGTAAGAGTTTAAAGAAAAGGTTAGCGAAGAGTTTGATCTGGAGTGTAGCTCTCTACGGTGCGGAAACGTGGACACTGAGGAAAGAAGACGAAAGTATATTGGAGGCATTCGAGATGTGGGTATGGAGAAGAATGAAGAAGGTGAAATGGACGGAGAGGAAAAAAAACAATGAAGTGCTGGGTATGGTTGGCGAGGAGAAGCAGCTCTTAGATGAGGTAAGGAGGAGATAGAATGTATGGATGGAGTTAGTGCTTAGTGGCGAGGGGATGTTGAAAATGGTGTTAGAGGGTAGAATGTTAGGGAAACGAGGGAGGGGAAGGAAAAGAATAGGATTTTTAGATAGATTGAAAGAGAGTAGGCCTTACAGTGAATTAAAGAAGGCAGTGCTGGAAGGAAAGGGAGGCTCCCAGATCACTTCTTTAGTACTCCATGGAAACCTACCTTAATCGGTGGAATACTGTAATAATTTATTTTACCCAGTCGAACTCTTCTTAGTCAGCCGTAGCGGAGCACGAAGCCACCGGAAATGCGATCGGCTTCGAAAAATCAAGAGTCATCGCGAGGGTAAAACATTTTAAAACTCGACTCGTCCGCGAGGCCATAGAATTAAAGAAGAACAAGAACAACTATAATAGAGATACCGGATTAGGAATCAGCAGTACTTGGAACCCAGTCATCCGCAACATTTCGTCATCTCCCCCCTCCAGTCCTCACACCCTCCGCCCACCCCTCCCACCTAAAATACAAAAAAAGGCAGCAAAAACCAAATCCCAGCATCATCCCCTGGAAGAAGTGACCAGCAGTCGGTCGCGAAACGTCGGGGCAATCTCCCTTACGACACGAGGCATTCACCCGTATTTCATTTATTTTTAATCACTTCCATGGTTAAGTACGTGTACGCTTGCGTTGATTACACGTCTGAGTAAGGTGAGGAATCAACTTAAAGCGTACGTTAAAATAGGTTTAGAGCATTAAAAATATTATTATAATTATATTATCATCAGTGTCTTTTTCATTAATTTTTCTTCAGTTTTCACTGAGTTTTTTTATTTAAAGAGTAAGGGTTCTCACTAACTGTCGGCGTCCAAATGATGTGCCGCCGTACTTAAAAAAGTTATATCTGGGTTTGTGCTCATGTTAAAATAATGAATAATACATCATTTTAAAGAACATTTTGTTTTTAATTTCGAAATATTTTTTATGTATGAAAAATGAAAAACGTAGACACACCAGAGTGATAAGTCACTCCACGCATCGTAAAATTATCCGTTTCGTCAACTTCACGAACTTTGAAACTCAAACTACGGAAAACTACTGCGTCTACAGCATTCATATTACACAATAAGTTGCAAACATTAATGTATATTAACCCTTATACTGCCACCGGGCCGATGTATCGGCCCTTGCTGGTTGAGGGAAAACTGCCAGATTTATCGGCCGACTTATTTGACATTTTTTCGTGATTGTGGCCTTTTCAATGGCTGTAATTTGCGCAAACCCTCATAATCTATCTATGGCTATAAGATATAAATATATGTTAATAATTGGGAAAAAATCTAGACATATTCAATAAAATTAAGTAGCTGAAAAATATTAAAATCTGAAATGTTGCAAAATTCCGTAACATTGCCTTGGCAGTATTCGCATATCCCACCCGAAATGGGCTGGCAGTAAATGGGTTAAGAAAATGGCTTTTGCGTATTTTTTTACGCATATTTTGTCGTTTATTTACGAAAATTTTTAAACAGTATCTAGTCCTACAGTTTACCCCGAACTCACTTTAAACTTTTTCGTGTATTTGTAATTTTTCTACGTAACGTAATCTAGTAAAATATTGAAATTTGTGAATGCAAATAAATTCTACAAATGCAATGTTGCCAAATGGGGCCGCGCAGGGCCATTGCCAGTTCGCAGGAAGCAAGGCTGTCTGTTGTACCGGGGAAAGCCCGCTGAGCCTTATTCGAAAGCGGATCAAAGAAATACAATGTGCTGTACACATGTCTTGTACATTTAAAGCATTTGCTTCTACATTACATTAAAAATAAAACCGTTCTTCAAGCAGTAACAATAATGCATCCATTATTTACGACTTTATGAAACGTTGTCCCTTACCCTTAATGATAATATACCAAATATTATCTGATAGTCATCCATTCAAACTACACAGTATTATGCACTGCAAGATAAACGATTGCTACTTCTTAACAACTCGCTTGTCGGACCATGCCATGGGAACATAGCGATATACAAAGGTATAGTAAAAATAAATAGCAATTTTTCTCGATAGTAGGTTGATTAACTACTAGTTGATTGATTAACTCTTTACTGTTTTATTGCGATGAGAAATTTCCTCCTGAAAAACCAATTTTACATTATAACGGCCTTTTGCAATTTGATGAATGTATTTGGATGAATTATGAGATTTTAAAACTATTTTGTATATGTTGGGACGATACTGATAAAAGGGATGATAAATTGTTATTACTGCGTATTATCAAAAACAATGTTTATATCATGAAAAAGTGTGGTCGCCATTTTTTATGGTGAAGGTGACCTCCCTGACAAGTCCTTGGAACTTAGGGGGGCCAAAATTATTAAAATACATAGGTATTTTAATAATTTTGGCATACTTGCGTATAAAATCGTATCCGGCTCGATTTTGTGGAATTTCTTTATATCCATGATAAAAATAAGAACACAATTGTAATTTCCACACTTTTAATATCACAACTCAGCTACCGACTATGGTTTCAACACGTAAGTGTCATTTTCAAGGTGAAAAATCCAGTACTCTCTCGGTATATATACCCAGGCCAAGGTAGAAGGTGGGGGCATATGGAATTGGGTGTGGGAAAGTGGGAGGGGAAACGATTTTGGTGTACAAGTGAGTAAAGGACTAAAACATACATCGAGTGGATCGGAGTGAAGGTCAGGGTTTTGACGTCATGGGGATGCATTTTAACAAAGATGAGTCCGTACAAAATAAAATATCATTATAAAGTCCATCCGGGCTATTGGCAATTTCGAATTTTTCCATAAAATATAGTTTAAGCCCTTTGTCAATACAATGTAAAATATGTACGTCAAAATTGCTAAAATGGTTACAGAGGCATAAATGATTAGCGAAACAAGATTTCCCGTCAATCAGAGAAAATATCTAATATAGTCCCCCCCCCCTAACGCTAAACTTATCTTTTTCGATGTGACTAATCTGTTCACGTCCGTTCCGACTGCTGAAGCTTCTAACTTGGCCCTAGACTCATTAAAAGACGCCAAATGCGACCCGGTGATACTTAAAGAGATTGAGAAGCTTCTAAAGTTGTGTCTGTCACAGAATTATTTTATTTATAAGGGCAGTTTTTACTTACAAAACAGTGGCCTTGCTATGGAATCGCCTCTCTCCCCGATCCTTGCTGAAATATTCATGGACAATCTGGAGTATAAACTATTCAGCTCTGGTAACCCCCTTTTGACTATTGTACTCCATTGGTTTAGATATTTAGACGATATTTTATGTTTATGGACGGGCTCATCACGCCAATTAAATAATTTTAACAATCTTTTAAATTCCATCCACAACAATATTAAATTTACGACTGAATTTGGAGGAGATATAAATATAAATTTCTTAGATTTAAATGTTTCTATAAAAGGTGGTAAGCATGATCTATCCATATATAGAAAAGAAACCTTTACTTATGTTATTATTCTTGTAGATTCTTCTCATCACCACACACATAAGTTAGCTTCATTGAGGTGTATGATCCACCGGCTAATGAATATTCCTATGACAGTCCACAGCTTTAACAAAGAACTCCAAATGATAAAAACCATAGCAGGAAGAAATGGCTTCAACACCGTGTGTTTAGACAAGATGCTTAAACGCTATCGCACTAAAAGATCCACAAAGTTACTGACATCACTGTGTATGGTCCCGACAAAAATTACCCGCTGGGTCAAACTACCATTCATTAGAAACATTTCCTACAAACTCCAGAATGTCTTCCCTAAAAATAATTGCAATGTATCATTTTATATCTCTGTGACACTTGACAAGATTTTATTTAATTCTCAGGACAAATACGACCGAACGGACAAAAGTGGAGTGTATAAATTAAAATGTGACGATTGTGGAATTTGTTATGTTGGTCAGACTGGAAGAAAATTCAAAGACAGAGTGAAGGAACATAGAAGAAGTTTTGTATACAATGACGGGAAATCTTGTTTCGCTAATCATTTATGCCTCTGTAACCATTTTAGCAATGTTGACATACATATTTTACATTGTATTGACAAAGGGCTTAAACTAGATTTTATGGAAAATTTCGAAATTGCCAATAGCCCGGATGGACTTTGTAATGATGTTTTATTTTGTACCGACTCTCCTTTCTTAAAATGTATCCTCATGACGCCAAAACCCCCTGACCTTCACTCCGATCCACTCGATGTATGTTTTCGTCCTTCACTCACTTGTTCACCAAATCTGTTTCCCCTCCCACTCCCCCACACCTAATTCCATATGCCCCCCACCTCCTACCTTGGCCTGGGTATATATACCGAGAGAACACTGTTTTTTTTCACCTTGATAATGACTCTTACGTGTTGAAACCATGGTCGGTGCTGAGTTATAATATTAAAAGTGTGGAAATTACCATCGTGTTCTTCTTTTTATCATGGATATCAAGGCATACTTATGTATTTTAATGCAAAAGTCTTATTTACTTAATGAACCTCTTATTATTAAATAAAACATAGTATTATTGATATTTATTATGTTGTCACAAGCAGTTGTAAGTCCCAATACGTTTGAATTGCGCTCCTATGCCTTTCACAGGATGGAGCGAACTTTTTGTTTGTGCTTTGTTTTCTATTTATGGTATTTACCAGGGGGGGAGAGTGCTAAACACACTCATGAGTATTTGTCGAGTCTACTTGTACTTTTAAATTGCATTTGCAATGTAGTATAATAATTAATTGAGAGCTTATCATTTGTGTTTTGTTTTGTTTGGCTATTGTTGACGGTGACCAAGAAGGGAGAGTGTTATAGATGTGGAAGTGCCTTTGCTGAGTCAGCTTGTAATTTTAAATCGCATTTACAATGCTGACCGTCTTCCTCTAATTCATTACAATTGATCTCACATTAAAAATAGTTATTCTTCTAGAAAAATGAAACCAGAAAGATTGCATCAGGAAAAAGTATCACTTTTAAGAAAGTGTATTTTTATTAACCAGAATTTTTCATCACATTAGTAAATTCAGGTTCAAAAGGTTTTATAAACAACCCTTGTAGTTTAGAATAATTGAATCGCAAACATTTATCGGGAAGGGTCAAATGCCAACTAGAACATAAGTGGCCCACGAGGGGAGTGAGTGAGGTCTTTAAAAAAAACCTGCTTTTTATCATGTTTCTAATAGTGAATTAGGTGAGAATTCGCGATAATATACATTCTGGATAAACACATGTCGTCAACTCGAAAATTTTCTGTGTTATTCCACCGCGCCGGTTGAGTGCAGCGGGTATTAATTGAATTCCCTAATTATCGCGAATTAGACTGGATTTAATGAGTTGATTATTTGTCCCAGTAGCCCATAAGCAAGCCCGGACCTGTGCACCTAATTGGAATATTTTAGCGGGGACCGTTTTTCGAAAAGGAGTCAAAAACTTCATCCTAATTATTCGCCAACAAGTTAAATTACTCGCCTTGTGAACGGCAAAAAGGTTTTAATTTGGACTCGATAGAGGAATTTGATTAAACCAACCGATGAAAGTATTAGAACGCATTGCCCTATCTTTTTGGCTGATGAATTTCTCATAAATCTTCTACTCCGACGCACAGCGATAAAAATGTTGCAATGATCATTAAAAAGAATATGTAAAGAAATGGTTATTTTTGTGCAAACGCACAAAAATTGCAATTTAAGAACTGACATACTTTTAAGCAAAATATATTGTGATCTTATTAATGAAAATAGATTGAAGTACATAAGATATAAATATAATGATGTTACATAGCGAAAACCAAGCAATATTAACAACTACACAAGAGATATTTCACATCCATTTTCTTATATTTTTTAAAGTTTACCTCTATTTGTTTCAATCTTTTATTTTATTTTTTAAAAATTTGGATAAGATTTTTTTCGCTTTATATGTGCTGATAGTTGGTAATCATGCTGAAATTCCTGGCAAAAGTTTTGAACGCGTCACTTTTTCGGTGTGTCTATGTTTTGAAATTGAGTTAATTACTTATTATGGTTTCATCACCAGGAGTCAGAAGTCAGATTATACGTATATAATCTTGACGAAAATATAATATATATTCTTCGTGATGAAAGATAATTATTTTAATAATAAAGAAATGAAAGAATTCAGAAATAAAATATGGGATAACAAAAACATTTTTATAAATATGTAGTTTTTATCATTCTTAGTAAATTAATTTATATTTAATTTATTGGTTTCCAAATAATTAACTATGAATATGAAAAAAGTTGTTTGATTAAAGGCAACGAAACTAATATTATAATGACTAAATTAAGTATAATTAAATCAAATTATCAAAAGGTACGAAATATTATCTATTTTTTTACAGGAGCTTTAGTCCTTCACTGTATGACTCCATAATATCCTTCCCCAATCTTTCCAAATGATATTTATTTTCGTTGTAACGTTTGGAATATAAATACTGTTATAAAGGTAATCAGACATTAGCAAAATAAGGAGAACTGTAACAAGAAGAATTGAGAGAAAATAGAAGTAAAAGCACTTAATTTTAAGAGAAGAAATAGGCTTTTGGAAAAACTATCGTCTGATATTGCAGTGTGATATATTTTTGTAGACCTTCTTATGTTCTTCAAATTACAGTTTTTTTGTCTCATTCTTTAAAGCAACTTTCTTTCTTCCTTTTATTCCTCCTATATTTTTCATTAACAACTCCCTGACTACATTAAATAAGTATTCAAATAGAGGCAATAATTTACAAATCTGTGAATTGGTTTCAGACAGGAATTGTCTGAAAGGTGCTGATTTTCTTTTATTGATCTAAATCAGTTTCGGTGTAATAATTTCCGAACCAAATCCACACATTTATCGTCGTCTTCCAACCAATATGTTGTTGAAGTCGGTGATAGCCTGGATATAATAAAAAAATCCAGAACTTTTCTGATATCTATCATTGACGGACAAAAAATAAGTCTGTTGAGTACAGCAGAATATTTATTTGAGAAATAAGTTTCTTAAAACACATATCATTACAAAAATTGTATTACGAAACCTCCATTAAACCTTTAGTATTTAAAATTAAAATGTTACAACAATAAATAGATTAAAAAAAGAAATTTTTAATCCATATAGTAAAGGACAAAAATTCATGTAGTAAAAGAGGTGATATTCCTCACCTAAAAAGAATTAATGCTAATTTGATTAAATATTTTTATTCGGTCATTATATCATGTCACTATATATAAACATAATGCAAATCTAGGTCTCATTACGATTTGTATGTAGATATTTTCATCCTGTTTTAGGTAAAGGAAACCATATTACATATACCTTCCCTTCATTCAGAATATATACCTGAAAAACATCCCCCAGCTAACCCCCTTACCGCCTAGCGGGGATGCCACCCACTGCGGTCCAATAATTACGATTTATCGGCGGAGTTGGGCGTATAAATATCAGCGCGCGGCGGCCATGATGGATTGGTTGCGGTAACAAAAGACAGCCGGCATATGCAGGGAATGAACAAATACATAGAACATGGCCATGAGCGTAGAATATATTTATTTATGTCCTATCGAATTCAAGTGCGTATAATAGGGTGGTATCCTAATATTTTTTTAGTGACTAAATAGAAAGATACATAGCAACAAACAAACAATATTAACAACTACACAAGAGATATTCCATACCCATTTTCTTATTTTTTTAAAGTTTACCTCCATTTGTTTCAATCTTTCATTTGATTTTTAAAAAAAATTGGATTTGATTTTTTTCGCTGTTTATGTGTTGATAGTTGGTAATCATACTGAAATTCCTGGCAAAAATTGTGAAATACGTACTCTTGGAGTACGTATTTCACGCTTTTAGATTTTTAAATGACGATATCTATTTTTCGCGATTAAATGAAAAGTGAAAATTTTCAAGCGCGCGAAAAATAGATATCGTCATTTAAAAATCTAAAAGCGTGAAATACGTACTCCAGGAGTAATAATCTTTTGATTTAGGCAATAAAAAAATAAAAGGAAACCACCCTATTAAATTCGAAACGGTTGGCGAAAAACAATTTTTGCTTGCTCATGTACCTCTCTACACCATCATCTTAGCTGTAATACTACATTCATGCCTTTAATCTCTTTTCATTGACTTCGGATATTAATTTAACCAGACCAATAATTTATTACATTTATAATATTTGTACATCATTTATAATAATAATTTTAATTTGTTGAAATTGTGATCATATCTTCCATTGTTGTGATTTGTTTATGCAATATTATATTTGAAAAAGGCAAATTACGTAACCGCGTTCAAATGAGCACTGTCCTGATGCTTATTTAATGAAAATATATGCAATTATGTCATTAATTTTGAAATGTTTGCCCATACTTACTTACTAATGTATAAATACAGCCGTTGTTAGTCTATTTCTTCTCTTTCGCAATGAAAATCCTTAGTTTCGTCGCATGAAACCCAATTTCACCCACCAAATTTCACAAACTTTGTTACTCTACCCAGAGAAAAATACTACGTCTACAACACAGTATGTTCTTCCACAATATGTTGCAAAACATAATGTAGATTAATAAAATGGCTTTCGCGTACTTTTAGAACGCACATTTTGTTGTAAAATAACGAAAATGTTCAAACATTCTCTTGTCCTACACTTAACCCCGAAAGAAAAAAATAAAATTGATAGCAGCACTTCTAAATTTATTTTCAATTTTCTATGATCCGAAAGTTCATGGTTTTTTTGTTGCGTAGATTATATATGGGCATCAAAAAATACGCTGGAGCGAACGGACGCAGCGTTGCCACGTCTTGCGAGCAATACTCTGCTTCCTGGTAACCATCAATAGCCCCGTCCAGCCCCGTTTGGCAACATGTCCCCGGGGTGAGTTACGAAGTTCATGCATTTGACAAAACGGCTAATTTTATGGCGCGCGGAGTCATTCATTGCACTCACGTGTCTCGTTTTTTGAATTTATCATAAAACAAAAAATAAATCAGAATTGAAAATAACATTTCCTTTAACAGACGTATTATTCATTATTATGGCATGCACTTAAGTCTTCAAATAAATTTTAGAAAGACGGTTTTTACCGAGCCCCTGCGACAGTTTATATTCGAAGAGCTTTTGACCTCTTCGATTTTTGAAATGGCTGATATTCGAGAACAGAATGAGAGTTGGTAAAATTGAGCCGGACGCGGTTAATATTTTGTCTACGGCTTATCATTTTGGTAATGTATTTTTCATTTGCAATATTTTATTTTTCTTTTTATATTTTGTATAAACTGTTACCACCTGGCATATAGCCAACTTTTAACTTGTACAATATAATAATAATAATGAACACTCTTAAACACTAGAATGCCGGGAGGGTGTCATTTTGACACCCATGTTCTCATAGCCGTGTTATGTTGCAGATTATTTTTTTCTTAGTCGTTTGTGTTAAAGCATCATCTTCATTGTAATATTTGTTCTTGGTTCCTTAATATTTTCAAAAAAATAATGATTTTTGTGTGTCATCTTGTGTAGTCTATATAAACGTGTGCAGTGTATAAAAAAATATTGTCGTCGCGGTAAAATTTGGCTGGTTCCAAGAAAAATCATTCGCAAATAGAGCGGAATATACTTATCTCACGAGATTATAAATTTTCGAAAAAATTATAAACAGCTGATATTTATTGAATTTATGCAAAACATAAAACAATCATGAAGGTAAAATACTATTCTAAAATACTAATTTGGTTAGTAATAATCAAACTGCATCCCACGAAGCACCTAAACCGAACGAAGAAATGATAAAATATACAGGGTGTCAAAATGACACCCTCCGGCATTAAAGGTAAATTTGAATTTTTTAGGACGGAAAAAGAGAGGGGGGTATCCCTAACACTGTCGTCTTATTAAGCCCTAAAAATGATTAAAAGTCACGAAATTTTTCATTCTACAACACTATTTAAAGGCCATCTTTGAAAAAAATGTTCGCGTTGGGTGTCAAAATGACACCCTTCGGCATTTTAGTGTTAAATATGGCTCAAGTACACGAGGGGTATTCGCAATTTAAACGTGGCAACATGTAGGTCGAAAGCATTCAACGTCCGGACCCTCCTTCCAGGTCCAGAACTGATGAAAATGTGAAAAAAAACTCTTACCCTTGTGTACGAGAATAAGAGCTGTACTATTGATGGAATAGCAGAACAATCTGGTCATTCGTGGAGTTCACTATCGCGAATGTTTGCTTTAGATTAGCAATGGGGAACATGAACAATTTTTCAAAGGACTAGAATAAGAAGCTCCCTTTCTCAAATGTACTCACCGAAATTTCGTGGACGAATAATGTTTTTCAGCTGAGTTATGAGTCTTTAAAAATTCATCTTCATTGGCTGCTTGAAAACACGACGTCATCGGATCGGGACGTTACGGCAAGGTATCCACTGATGACAGACTGAGGAAGTGGATAGAAAGTCGGTCTATGCAGGGGATCAAACGCAAATATGGCGAAAATAATCGCTGTTTTCACGTCAAACAGCAGATTGTAAACATATTGGGTTGCCAAGGCGTTATTGAAACAAATGAAGGTGATTGTTTGATGAGATTTGGAAGCAATCACTATTTTTCATAAAATCAGCCGCCATATGGAAGTCGAACAAAAGTAAACTGTCGTATTGTGATTTCTTAAATCTCTATTAAGTCAACTTGTTCTTTGAGGAACTACTACAAAATTCGTTGATGATTTTTACTTCGATATATTGCAATCAAGAGTCCACCCTTCTACTCTCTTAGCGATGTGAATGGTGTACCGTGCGATGACGTCAGAGGGCGTTTCAGGTCATGTGACATCAAGCGATATTTTATCACTTTCAATAAGCATTTAATGAAGTTCGTGTAGTGCTTGGAGAGTTTTGTCTAATATATTTGGACTCGTGAGAAAATTATTTCACAAAGTAATGGCAGTCCCTACTGTACTCTACGGATCAGAATGTTGGGTACCTAAAAAGAAGGAATTAAGGCAGATAGAATCCGCAGAAATGAAATTTTTAAGATCAGTAAAAGGCTGCACAAGATTGGATAAAATAAGAAACATTCAAATAAGAGATGAACTGGGTGTCGAGGCAGTCACTGACAAACTACAAGACTACAAACATAGATGGAAGGAACATATACTTCGAATGCCGAATGAAAGAATTCGAAAACAAGCAATGGAATATCAACCAATTGGCAAGAGAAGTATAGGAAGACCAAGGAAAAGATGGTGATGTGGAGCCGGAACAGGCTTAGTAGCCTAATCCTGGAAGGAAGAAGAACAGAAAATTGTCTATTCTATAAGACTTACTAGCATGGTGAACAAATTTCATGCATGTTCCCCATTGAGACGAATCGCGGCGAAATTCGTTCCCCACTTGTTACCTCCTGATCAAGAGCGGACTTGAGTTTTTGGTAAAAGAAAGTGCATGATTTTTCTGCTTCTTCTCTCACTCTTCTCACCAGATCTCGTCACTTTTGAGTTCCTTTTGTTCAACCGGATGAAAATGGTGATGAAAGGGAAATGTCTTGATCATATTAGGGAGGTGAAAATAAAATCGATGGAGGAGCTGTAAGGCATCGGAAACGACGAGTACAATAGATTTGTACTCGTCGTGTAACAGCGTAAATGAAGAGCACTTCCTAAGTGACTAACTGTACTCAAACAAACACCCACTTAGGGAGGAATTAAAGAAAAGGAGTTACAAAAATAATCAAACATCATTTGAAACACATTTTTGTATTGGTAGCAGGCCCTAAGCCATTTCTAGTACACGAAAATTGTTAAATCAATAACAGAGAATATTAAAAACAGAAAAGAAGCAATGGAAATGGAGAAAAATTAAAAAAAGGTGACAAAATGTGACGGAAATGTAAAAAAAATAACTTTTAACTCCAAATCGTAATAAAAACTGCCAAAATTAAGATGAAGTCAAAACAAAAATGCATTGAATTTACCTCCAATGTCTTTATTTATACCGGTGCCACGGCGTCTTGAGTGAGTGAGTACTTTCATATTAAAACCCATTAATCCCCAGCGTTGCCTAACGCAACATTATTGAATCCTAACTCTCAGAACAAGTTTCTACTTCAGAATACTTTTTTCTTCGATTAACTGACTTTTTTTAAGTGTCTCTAGTTCTAATTTTGACATTTCCACCAACAATTTCATTCATTCAATTGTATTTTTATGATTGATGGCGTTTGGCATAAAAATTGGTGCGCACATACAAGACACCCTAGGAAAAATGACATACCCCACCATGTCCGTTAAAAGGCAGAATGGGGAATTTCCTCCGAAGGAATACTGATAACTCCCGGCGAAGACGTCGAGTGTGCAAATCAAGATAAAACATAAAAGATGTTACCTAAGTTACTTTTTTGTGTATATATACCGGAGTTTTCCCAGCGTTGCGTATACGCAATATTATGAAAATCATATAATGTGATGAAAATATTTTTATACCAAAAATTCATCTTAATTAGGCCAAAAGAAATCGGAAAATGCGATACAACCGAAGTCAAAAGCCCTGAATACAGTCTGGGGAATAATGGGTTAATAACGTACGCCCCGACGATTTCGCGCTGAAAATAATTTCTTCTTTTACATATATTATTGGCTCACGATTTTAACCCGTTAGTGCATAGCGTCCGATATATCGGACAAACGTACTTTTTTTGTTTTTCCTGATCCTCAGTTGTCATGCTAAACATTGTGCTACTATATTACGTTCAAATGGATATCTGCATTCACCGCTTTGCTATTATATTAGTTGCTTCCGTGAATTTATCTTGTTTGGAAGCATTTATGTGAGACATGGCATAGAAAGAATTTTCAGTCACCCTAACGAGGTAAAGAAATCATTTTCTATTGAAGTATATAGCAAAATATGTTGATAATTTCTCTCATATTTCTGTTCTATAGATTTTTTTCTTCCCTATTATTCTAATTTTTTCCGGACTATTGTATGCATGTTATGATCACTGAAAACTGACCGTCCTATGTAGGCACGGCATACAAATCAGATAATCAGATATCAGATCAGATTCCGTCAAATATCGTTGCAAACTTGATAATGACTACTATTATATATGTGCACCATAATTCTCTATTGTAGTGAATTATATTTAAATGATGAAATCAAATTGATTTTATTAAACGGTGGAATTCTAGGTTACCTCATTATCTAATAGGTTTAGATATTCAATTGATCGATATAATGATAATTGATTCCTCTCAAGAATATCATTGCGTTTCGATCACTCCGTCTGAAGGATTTTATAAAAAAAAAATGAAAAAACCGAACAATTTTTTTGTAAGAATACCTTTTCGTCTGCGCTCGCACTCCGAAACCCTTTCTGGTCTCCGAGTCCAAAGAGGACACCTTAAATCTTGTTGATGTTTCAGGTTTCCCGGTTGCCATGACAGCCGTCCCACGCCTCGCCCAGCCCCCGTCCAGCCCATAAAACAGGCCTGCCAACGTCGCGGGACTTGTTTGCTCCAGACGTCAGACACTTCAATCACCTCCACCAGTCAGGAATGTCCAACTACCTCCTCTTTTAACGGCCCCAAAAGGAGGGGGGGGACATGGTTGATCGCGCGACGCCATCTTGGATATATTCCTAAGACGTCTTTTTTTAAAAAGACGGGCCTTGGCTCGGATGCAAAGATGGCCTGAGGAGAAGAAAGGCAAGTTTGTCATGAGAACAGTTTCATCCAGTAGATTTTCATAGTTTTTTTGTCATTTGTCAAGATTTCGAAGTTTACTCTATAATTTCGTTTTTTCCCTTTCTTTTATTTCCAATTCTTATTACATGCATATAAAAATTATTTTCTTCATATTTTTGGATTAATATTTTGTTACCTCTAGGTTTGTTGTAAACTGAGTTCATTAATTTATCTTTAATGTTAAACTAGTGTTGCGATGAGACATTTGGTTCCTTTTACATTGTGTCCGAAGACGTCTTTCTTTTAAGACAGTCTTTGATTCGGATGTAAAGTTTGTCATAGGAAAAGGAAGGTGAGTGTGGAAGCATTTCCATGTAGTAGATTTTGGTAGTTTTTTTGGTTCTTTATCCAGCATTCGAAGTTTATTTTAAAATTTCATCGATTAAATATTTTTTACCTCTAGGTCTATCGTAAACTGAGTTTAATTATTTGCCTTTAATGTTTCATTAGTGTTGGAATAAGAATTTCAGTCACTTTTATGTTGCTATACCGTTACTTTTATATTGTGTCCGAAGAAGTCTTTTTTTAAAGATAGTCCTTGGCCCAGTTGCAAAGATTGTCTCAGGAGAAATAAGGTGAGTCTGTCTAGAGAACAGTTTCATCTAGTAGATTTTGATAGTTTTTTTTAGACCATTTGTCCAGATTTCGAAGTTTATTCGTTAATTCCCTTTTTGTTTTTTCTTTTGTTTCCACTTCTTATCAGATACATATAAAAATGATTTTCTTCATATTTGTTGGATTATTATATTTTCCCTCTAGGTCTGTTTTGAACTGAGTTTATTTATTCATGCATGAATGCCTTTAATGTTTAATTAGTGTTGGAGTAAGAAATTCAGTTATCTTTACATCGTTATGACGTTACTTCTATATTGTGTGCGAAGACGTCTTTTTTTAAACAAAGTCATTGACTCGGATGCAAAGTTTGAGAAGTTGTTCTCAGGAGAACAGGGGTTAGTTTAACATGAGAGAAGTATCACGTAATGGATTTTGATTTTTTGGTCATTTGTCCAGATTGCAAACTTGATTCTAAAATTTTGTTTTCTCTCTCTTCTTTTATTTCCAATTTTTATTGCATAATTACAAGATTTATTTTCTAAATATTTTTGATTGAATATAATGTCTGAAAAAGAAAGTTGAGTGTGTAATGGAAAAAGTTTCATTTAGTAGATTTTGAAAGTTTTTTTTTGTCGTACGTCCAGCTTTCGAAGTTTATTTTAAAAATTTTTGAGTTAATATTTTGTTACGTCTAGGTCTGTTGTAAACTGTGCGGAATTATTTACCTTGATTTTTAATTAGTGTTGGAATGAAACATTCACTTAATTTTATATTGTTTTATCATTACTAATAATGTTTTCGAAGAGATATTTTTATAAAGATATTCCTTGTCTCGGATGCAAAGATTGTCAAAGGAGAAGAAAAGAGTGTTTGTCGTGATGAAAGTTTCATCTAGTAGATTTTATAGTTTTTTTGGTCATTTGTCAAGATTTAGAAGTTAATTCTATAATTTCTTTTTTCCCCTTTCTTTTTTTTTCTAATTCTTGTTAAAGAAATATAAAAATTATTTTCTTCACATAGTTGAATGAATGTTTTGTTAACTTTAGGCCTATTGTAAACTGAGATCATTAATTTACGCATGAAAATTTTTAATATTTATTTAGCGTTAGAACAAGAAATTCAGTTACTTTTACGTTATTGAGCCGTAACTTTCAAATTGTGCCCGAAAACATCTTCTTTTTCTAAAGAAAATCATTGGCTCGGATGCAAAGGCTGTTTCAATAGATAAAAAGGTGAGTTTGACATTAGAACAGTTTCATCCAGTAGATTTTTAGTATTTTTGGTCATTTGTCAAGATTTCGAAGTTTATTCTATAATTTCATTTTTCTCCTCTCTTTCATTTCCACTTCGTATTACATACATATAAAAATTATATTTCTTCAAATTTGTTGGGTTATTGTTTTGCTACCTCTATGTCCGTTGTATTTCATCTAGTAGATTTTGATAGTTTTTTTTAGACCATTTGTTCAGACTTCAAAGTTTGTTCTTTACTTTAGTTTTCCTCTGTTCTTTTATTTCTAATTATTAATTCTTATTACATACATGTAAGAATTACTTTCTCCTTATAGTTGAATGAATATTTTGTTACCTCTAGGCCTGTTGTAAACTGAGTTGAATTATTTACCTTTATTGTTTAATTAGTTTCTAAAAGAAATTCAGTTCGTTTTACATGGTGTCGGAAACGCCTTTTTTTAAAGACAGTCTTTGGCTCGGATGTTAAATTTGTCATAGGAAAAGAAAATCGAGTTTGTCATGGAAACAGTTTCATCTAGTAGTTTTTCATAGTTTTTTTGGTCTTTTGTCCAGCTTTCGAAGTTTATTTTAAAATTTCATTGAATAAATATTTTTTGTTACCTCAAGGTCTTTTGTAAACTCAGTTGAAATATTTACCTGTAATGTTTAATATAGTGTTGGAATAAGAATTTCAATTGCTTTTACATGTTGTTGTACCGTTACTTTTATATTGTGTCCGAAGAAGTCTTTTTTTAAGAAAGTCAATGTCTCAGTTGCAAAGCTTGTCTCAGGTGAAGAAAGAAGAATTTATCATGAGAATAGTATCATCTAGTAGATTTTCATAGTTTCATCTAGTAGTTTTTTGGTCATTTTTCAAGATTTAGAAGTTTATTTTAAAATTTCGCCTTTCTCATTTCTTTTATTTCCAATTCTTACTACATACATATAAGAATTATTTCCTTCATATTTGTTGGATTAATGTTTTGTTACCTATAGGTCTGTTGTAAGCTGAGTTGAATTATTTACCTTAAATGTTTAATTAGTGTTGCGATAAGAAATTCGGTTCCTCTTATATTGTGTCCGAAGGCGTCTTTTTTTAAGACAGTACTTTGGTTCGGATGTAAAGTTTGTCTCAGGATAAAAGTGGCGAGTTTGCCATGAGAACAGTTTTATTTCGTAGATTTTTATAGTTTTTTATGGTCGTTTGTCAAGATTTGGAAGTTTATGTTAAAATTTCGTCTGCCTCCATTCTTTTATTTCCAATTCTTACTACATACATATAAGAATTGTTGCCACTCCATGTTACGTCACAGGGACCTAGTTTCTATACGAGTAGATAGGAGTTTTACATCGTCTGAGATTACCAATGCATGCATGAGGCACAGGGCTCAGGGAAACATCTCATAATAATCACACATTAAAAATACCCGAGTTCAAAAAGTTTCCTTCATTTGATAGGGGAATAATAATCCTTATTTAAGCCAAGCGCCACCTACTAGCAGGGTAGTCTGCTACCTGATAGCATCCTGCGTCGTATCAGCGCTCAAAGACTCGCCAAAAGGTCAACTCAAACGGCGATAGCGGGAACCAGAATGACGTCATACGGGTTTTTTCCCAGCATTCAAACTTAGCCGTCGCGTTTTCGCGCGCTTGAAATTTTTCACTTTTCATTTAATTGCGAAAAATAGATATCGACATTTAAAATCCTAAGAGCGTGAAATGCGTACTCCAGGAGTAATAATCTTTCAATTTAGGCAATAAAAAAATAATAGGAAACCACCCTATTGCACTAACGAGTGAGAGAAGTTACAACAATCAATGCTCCAACTTTTTTATATCTTAAATTGCATGATAACCCCAACATTGTAGCTAGAACAGTTGAAGCAATAAAAAGCTTTAGATATTGAAATACTAGCATTGCATACCAGTGGTGGAATAAAGTTGGTTAACACTAGGGATACCGGACTTGAAACCTACCTTGAACTAGAACTACCGAATGGAGTCATTTTGATAGCGTAAATGAAATGAAATGAAATACTTGGGAGTAATTTTGGACAGTAGTCTAAGCTGGGATAAACAATTACTTACTGTAAACAAATGCCTTAGAAGTGCCTTGTCCAAATTTTACTACCTACGAAACAAATGTCCTTTCCCGGTTAAAAAAAACAGTTATCATGCTCTTATTAATTCTAAAATTTCTATGAGCACTCATTTCCGTTGTTTGTGGCCCTAAATTTGTTGCCACAAATGCATTTGTATTTATTCAAAGTGCTTAAATTGTTTTTGCCAGAAGTGGAAGTATGCCGAGTGGATGTGACTGATATAAATATAATTTAAGGAGTGAGTCGTTTATAGTAGCAAACAGATCTAAGTTAACTTTATATAAACGCTGTTTTCTGTACATGGGGCCAAAGTTATTTCATTTTCTGCCCACTAGAATTTAACAAAATAAAAAGACCTCAAATGTAATGTTAAGACTTGCTAAAGACTCGCTTTTCTCGCAAAAAATAGTTGAAAATTTATCTCGATGTTATTTATCTAAAACACTCATGTATCATTTACTGTATTATTATGTTTTTATCGGCACACATTTTGTTATTTGATGGTGGCTCAATTCTGGTCCTATGACCTTGGAGACCACCTAAAGCTCCTTCTCTTGTTTTTTTTTGTATTCAGATGTAAAAACAAAATGTGGGAATAATAAATAATTAATATTTATATTATTTTGACTCCTACCTTATATTTGTTTATTTTTGCAGTTATTATACATGTTTGTATTGATATATTTCTTTAGTTTATCATTTTTGTTTAATATTAAAATATTTCAGTCGTGGTTTCAACAAAAAATGATTTTATTAAATGCGAGGTTCGATGGTATTGCTTTGAAATTCTTTTTTCTCACATGTTGTATTGTTTTAATGGGATTATCACAGAGGAATTGGATAAAAGAGCAAAACGTAAACCTTTCACCATATTTATTATCGTGATTAAACGAAAATAATATTACGTAGACTACATGGAAGGTGGGAAGACATTTAATTAAAATAAAAAATATTTTTACTACAGTTGGTACCTCCTTTCTTTGGTGGCCAAAGGTAAATTTTGAGAAATGTGCTCTATTTTTTCGCATGTGTCAAAATTAATAAAAACCACGGAATCTCGGGCCGGAATTCGTAAAATATTAGTCTGAGCAGAGAAATAAAACTCTGTAAGAGTCAAAGTGACTCCAACGGTAGTTCTAGTGTTATAGAAGCACTAAAAACAGAGCAAAGAAGGATAATAATGCTATTTGGAGTAACTGTACCAACTAGCATGAGCGATGAAGATCTAAGTTGACTCGTAGTAGCAAGCAAACAATTCATTAAGCTCATCAGAGAGAGAAATTATTCTCTTATAAATAGAGAAGATCTTGCTATTGTAAATAAACGAATAAAGCTTTTTAATGCTCACAGTATATTTATTTGTTGATTATTTATGATATTATTTTTGATGGCTTATAACAAGTCAACGAGAAGGTCAATTAGAACAGCAATTCATAAAAAAAAATTCAAAGTTTTTTATGGAAATACGAAAAAAATATTAAATACTTAAAATGCCAAAAACTAATGATCCACAACTGTTTAAAACAAGTTAAAATTTCAAAAATGCAAGGTAGTTTTGACGAAATTCCAGTTGTTGTAAAGTCATAATGAATGAATGATTTGGGTATCTGGTATTTGTCCACGCCAGTACTAACAAAACATGAAACAGCGCCACTAGTTAAGGATTAAAAACGATTTCATTGAAAAAATCCACTTTCCTACTTCTTGGAGTTCAACGAACAGGTAGTCTAACTCGTTGCGTGCGGATGGCGAGATTTCTCGCCATATTTTTCCCGAACGTTCCGGACAGATGACGAAGATTCTCGTCATTCTGGCGCGTCAACCTAAACAATTTTAAAGCGTACAATACGTATTCGTTGGTACGTTTTCAGTTGTTGTTCGTTATTCATAATGAATTGATGCATCATAACGTTTGATTGGATAAATTTATATTCTAAACATTAACTTTTTATCCATGTTTAAACCAAAGGCATTACGCCATAGTAGGCACATATTTCCAATCTCGGCATTCCTAGGAATTTTACCCATTATTCCCCAGACTGTATTCAGGGCTTTTAACTTCAGTTGTTTCGCATTTTCTTATTTATTTTGGCCTAATTAAGATTAATTTTTGGAATAAAAATATTTTCATCATATTATGTGATTTTCATGATGCTGCGTAAACGCAACGCTGGGAAAACCTCGGTAAATAAATGCAGAAGAAGTAATTTTAAAAACTTAGTTTATTTATTTTTTATCTTGATTTGCACACTCGACATCTTCGCCGGGAGTTATCAGTATTCCTTTGGAGGAAATTCCCCATTCTGCCTTTCAACGGACATGCTGGGGTATGTCATTTTTCCCAGGGTGTCTCGTATGTGCGCACCGATTTTTATGCCAAACGCCATCAGTCAATAAAAATCCAGTTATATGAATGAAAATGTTGGTGGAAATGACAAAATTAGATCTGGAGATACTTAAAAAAAAAAGTCAGTGAATCGAAGAAAAAAATATTCTGAAGTAGAAACTTGATCTGAGAATTGGGATTCAATAATGTTGCGTTAACGCAACGCTGGGGATTAATGGGTGAATTGTTCATTTCGTACGGTTCACTGCCATGAGCCACACGAATTCGTTCATAATGAATTCGAATGATTCGATCGTACACAACGTGTGGCTGAGTGATATCCAAAAAAACATGAACAGCCAATGATGTCATCACATATTTTGTGCCGGGAGAGTTTTATAGAACCACTCAGCGAGCCAGGTGTGTGGTCTTCAACGTAAATCTTGTACTGTCCAAAATTTCATCGCAGTTTTGGATCACTGGCAGCAAGGAGAATCTGATGATTGAAAGGAGAAATTACTTGGTATGCCCAGTGGTGGATCTAGATTTGGACCAACTGGGTTTCTGAGGAATAGGGTGGTTTCTTATTATTTTTCATTGCCTAAATCGAGATATTATTGCCTACTCCTGGAGTATGTATATCACACATTCAGATCTTTAAATGACAATTTCTATTTTTCGCGATTAAATGAAAAGTGAAAATTTTCTAGCACGCGAAAACTTGACGACTTTGTATGAATGCTGGGAAAACTCCGTGTGACGTCATTCTGGTTCCCGCTGCCTCAAAGTGAGGTGACATTGATGCGAGGATATTGTGGGCTGCTGCGATGCAGGCTGCTAGCAGGTAGCAGAGTACCAAGGTAGCAGTTAGCGCTTGCCTTAAATGAGAATTATTAATACCCTATCAAACGAAGGACTTTCCAACAAGGAAACTTTCCAACCTTAGGTAATTTTAATTGGCGATTATCAAGAAATTATTCCCTGAGCTCTGTGCCTCATGCATGCATTGGTTATCTCAGATGATGTACCACCTTGCTAAGTTGTTAAATGAAGAGTGAAAATTTTCAAGCACGCGAAAAGCTGTCGGCTAAGTAATAATGCTGGGAAAAGCCCGTGTGACGTCATTCTGGTTCCGGCTGCCGCCAAGTGAGGCCACCTTGGTGCAAGGGTTATGAGCGCCGCTACAATGCAGGCTGCTAGCAGGTAGCAGGTATGTTTCTTAAAGGCGTACCAAGTGCCAAAGTGAAAAATATTAATATGTATCCACAGAATCAAGGTGATTTATACCAGAGTATTGTACTTACTATACTTCAGTCAATTTTATAATTTATTTAACATGGTGGTTATAAAGTGGTAGCATTACATTTCCGCTGTGTTACTATAAATTTTAAAATGGTTCGTGTGAGGTCGTCTCCCTTAATATCCATTGTAACGTATATTCTTTAATCGAAGTGATCAGCAGACGATATTTAGCCGCCATGTTTTTGTATGGTGTAGGGCTGGTTCGGGTACCCTACATCAAGTAGGGCCCTTTTAGTTCCAAAAACGGCCATATGTAGGGTCTGATGTGGCAAATGCAGGGCAAGATCGGTTTATGTAGGGGCTGATGACGTATCCAGGGTCGGTTGGCCCTACAGGGTCCACTACGAATACAGGCCTTAATCTTGTTTACAAGAGATTAACACTAGAATGCCCGACTGGGTCAAATTGACCCAATAAAAATATTCATAATTCAAACTTTATACTTCACGACCTCTTATTATATATATATATATATTTTTTTTTTGACCCACATCTCGTGATTAAAAAAAATATATTTATATAAAAATATTCATAAAATAGATTATTTCAGGCTTTACTTTGTGAAAATCCATTTTACGCAATAGAAAGTGAATAGAAAGGCACTTTTTCAAACAATTAATTTAAGACGAATGGTTTCGTCGCAGAGGCGACATCTTCAGGTACAGAAATCGTTATTTTTATAGTTAGTTTGTTGATTATTCGTTGCTATTACGCGTTGGTAGGGGAGGGTTGCTATGGGGTTGGAGCGTTCCTCCCCTAACAACGCGTGATGACAACGAATAAACAACAAAATAACTATAAAAATAACGATTTCTGTGCCTGAAGATGTCGCATCTGTGACGTAACCGGTCGTCTTAAATAAATTGCGTGGAAAAGTACCATACATTTTTATTGTGTAAAGAAAATTCATGTTGATAATTTTTAAACGATGAAAATTTTTAGCCTCGCATTCCTTGACTTTTAATTTATTTTTATGGATTTACCTCCGTGCACAATTTTGGCCTGATAGTACTATTTATTCAACCTGGAAAATGAAGCCTTTTTCAAATGGAAAGTTTTTCATTTTGTTCAGTATTTTTTTTAGGTGGAATAGCATTATCTTGCTTTCTGTCTTCTTAACTATGCCTCTTCGATTGTAAGCTACATCATCATTCTGATACAAAGTCTCGAAAATTTTGCAATCGAACGTATGTAATTCAATTTTTTATCAATGGGAAAATAACGGGTTCATAAAACAAATAATATGGTTTTTCCTGGAGTATAGGTCATTTATACAGAAGTTAGCAGCCAACAATTTATATATACATATTTCTTTAAATTATATTGTATTAAAAAAACCCAATTGTTCCTTTTGTATGTATAAATATTGTGTTTCGTCTTATTCTCTGAATTTTATATTGTTTCACAATTTTTCTAAGATGATTTAAGAAAATAAATCGAAACGTTGGCTGCTAACTTTTGTATAAATGACCTATACTCCAGGAAAGAAAACCATATTATATATTAAATAAGGTCAAGAAAAAGGAAAAAAAAATTAAAACAAATAAACCACTATTGCCGGGTCTACACTAGTAACTTAAGTGACTACTTAAGTTGGCTCTGTATTTAAGTTGGTAGTGTAGGTGTCACCAGCTTCATTTAAGTACGCCTCCACTTAAGTCATCTTAGAACCCAACTTAAATTGCGTAGGCAACTGTTTCCGCACGGTTGAAGCTCTTCATGTGTTGTAAATGGCACATAATACCCATCTCACATCATCCCGTTGATTATGTTCTAAGTTGTGCTGTATTGTATGATGTGGTTATTGAGCGTTCTATTTCGTTAGTTAATTCCTAGTGTTGGGGATATTAATTCGACGAATTTATTTTGTAGTGTTTCTCATCTTATTGTTGGTTTTATTTCCGTGAAAACTAATTGCTATGCCTGTTTGCTCACGGTGAAACTCGATTTATATAACTTAGAAACGTTTTAAGGAATTTTAAGACTGACAATGAGACGACGGCAGAGGATCCGGTAAAACAGTTTATTTTCCATGGTGTCATAATCGAAAATAACGTAAACGAATGCACTCAGTAACTTCCCACACACTGTTATTGAAACTATTGCATAGGGCTTTAATGTTAGTCCTAGGGATGCCGAGGAAGATAGGATGTGGCGATTTCATGGGACGTGGGAGGAATTAATGGTTGAAATTTAACATCAATGGTTTTAATAAAGCAGTGGAATTTGACTAGCAATAAGTGTTTTTGTTTACGTTATGAATATGTCATACCACGAAGTCACGCTCAGTAATTCTAAATTCCTCTGGCTCCATCACCTCTCGCCATATATCGTTCCCTTAGGAACTGAAATCGGTCTTTCCTCTTAACCTTCTGAATCCAAAATGGTTAATTCACGGAGTTTGGAAGTTTATTTCAAATAACAGTCGCTTTGGATCAAAGAATCACTAATTGCTCTCCTAGACCTTCATCTGTCAACATAACTGTTTCCCGATATAGACAATCACGGTGCTGAAGTCGACTTAAAGCTCAAGTGTAGCTACCGCACCACATTTAAGATTATATTTAAGTGAAGTCACTTAAGTTAAGTGTGTAGTGTAGACAAGGCATATGGGTTTTTTGCATCATAAATGTAATCGTAAATTTTTTGTTATAAACACGATGCCATTTAAATTCATTGTAGCTCCCGAATCCTTCAAAGAAAACGAGGTTGATTGTCACAAATTTGTGGAAATTAGTTGCCCATAATTCCTTAGCAACTGTTGAAAAATTAATATTTGTTTTCGTCATACTAAATTACCTCCTTTCTTCCCAAATACTTTATAAACAGCATGAATAAAAAATCTAGGAAGAAATTACAGGTTTTGAGTTAAAGGGTCTAGCAGGATAAGATGGTGAAAAGTGCCCCCCGATATTTTGAGAAATAAAAAATATACACTTAAAGTGCGTCCAGAATTATGTGTTTACCCAAAGTTTTAGACCTTAACAATGGAAAATAACCCCAGAAAAAATTGAAACACAATTTTTCGTTTTTTTACTATATCTCCAGTTTTTGTTTTTTTAAAATCGTTTTCTTGATTTTAATCTGTGTGTACTATTATGGTTTACCATCCTTATTTTTTTCAAAAATTTTGAACCGAAAACCAAACTTTTACATGAGTTTGAAAATTTCAAAATTAAATGAAATTTTTTTGGAAACAATAGACACGCCGAAAAAATATATGTTTTAACCCCCATCTTAAAGTAAAATCCTAATTTTTTTTTCAGATTTTTCAAATTGTTGAAACAGGGTCAAAAACACGAATAATTGCTTTCTGTCATCTATGTATTCCAGGAGGATATTTGATTTGATTCTTGAGAGCAACGATTCATTTTGGATGCACTTAAAGTGTATATTTTTGAAGTGAAAACTACTTTAGCGGCGTGAAGCACTTTTGCGGGATGGGGAAAAAGTATAGAATTCGCGTGAGCGTCACCGACCCGACACCGCGATCGCTATAGCGAGATATACATATGTATAGTGTATACAATGGTATACGTTGCGTCACCGCTATACTTTTACACACTGAATACTGGCATCTGTCTGCTTCTAATTCTATACTGTGCATATGTACTTTTTCTATACAGTGCGTATTATTTTGTAGACTGTTAATAGAGATTAATATATACAATTTGTTAATATATTGTTAATATATAGACTGTTAAAGTCTTTTTGTTTAAAAAATATTAAAATTGAAAATAAAAATCAATAGTCTATATTGTATAAGTTCATTAAATATAAAGAGCTCGTGCATGAACGTGCAGAAGAGTGTACACGCTATAAAAATACAGGTCAGTACAATTTAAGGCAGTTTCTTTTATGTGCATAGTGAACAAATATTGGTTTAAAGCATATTAAATAAAAGAAATAAAAGCATATTATATTTTAATATATAAATGATGTTACTTTCTATTCATGCACATCGTATTTTTTATATATATTTAATAATAACCAGTTTGCTGAAAAAAAAATAATTTCAACTTTTGTTGAAAAATGAGTATTACTGGAAAAACTAGTTCTTTAATAATATTAAATCTATATAAAAAATTAATGGATAAAAATTATTTCAGTTTTCACTTGTGTCGGCCAGTCCCACGACTAGTTCCATACTGTACATATGTACTCTTTCTATACAGGGCGTATTATTTTGTAGACTGTTAATAGAGATTAATATATACAATTTGTTAATATATTATTAATATAGACTGTTAAAGTCTTTTTGTTTTAAAAAATATTAAAATTGAAAATAAAAATCAATAGTTTTTTATTTCTCAAAATATCGGGGGGCACTTTTCACCATCTTAACCTGCTAGACCCTTTGTAACCCTAGTCATATTGGGTGTCAAATTGACCCACATGGGCATAATAGGGTGTAAGGTTTGGTCGGGCATTCTATTGTTAATCAAGGATATGAAAAGGCGACGCATGAATATCAAACAGGCATATCGATAGATATCGAGAAGTGATCTTAATCGAGACTGATCTCTCGATGCTTTCACGAACGCGTCAGTGGTAATGCCACACCTCCTATCGGAGAGAATGCCAAACCCACACACACAAACGTCCTCCTACGAAACGTAATAAAAAGGATGAAGAGAGAGAGGGAGAAAAAAAACAAGAACGCATCGCCACTTCCCCATACCACCATCTACTTTTCTCTCGAAAAATCCCAAGAGTTACGACTTGACTGACCTCTATGAACGGGGAGACATAACCTTCAACTCGTGTAAAAAAAATTACTCCGCCTCCTTTGAGTCTTGAGGAAAAAGGTGAAGGAATGAAAAGAAAAAAAAAACCTTTATTTTTTCGAGTCCGCGTGTCATTATTACGTCGACTGTCGCCTTATTTATTTCCCATCTCTCCGTTTCTCTTCCTCGTCGAGCCGTTACTCTCTCTTGAAATGGACCGCACCTTGATTGAAGAGTGAAAATTTGAATTTTATCTCATCTATGCTTGAGCGATCCATTCCCTTAACTCAGGGAAGTTATTTTCGAGGATGGGGGACACGAAACAGGAAGAATCGTACCGTGACGGGGTATACACGTACATGCAAATAGGAAAACTCAATAGAATGAATACGAAGTCACGTGGTATCTACATAGACACGAATAGGAAAACTCATTGGCATTAATAGAAGTCACGTGGTATGTACGTAGACACAAATAGCTAAACTCAATAGAATGAATACGAAGTCACGTGGTATGTACGTAGACACAAATTTCTACACTCTATAGAATGAATACGAAGTCACGTGGTATGTACGTATACACAAATAGGAAAACTCAATAGCATGAATACGAAGTCACGTGGTATGTACGTAGACACAAATATCTACACTCAATAGAATGAGTACGAAGTCACGTGGTATGTACGTAGACAAAAATAGGAAAACTCAATAGCATGAATACGAAGTCACGTGGTATCTACATAGACACAAATAGCTAAACTCAATAGCATGAATACGAAGTCACGTGGTATCTACATAGACACAAATAGGAAAACCCAATTGCATGAATACGAAGTCACGTGGTATGCACGTAGACACAAATAGGAAAACCTCAATAGCATGAATACTAATCTAGCTATGACTACATATTAAGCCTCGTTCACATTACGATTGTACGAGCGATCGTCATAACGATATTTGGCCGAACTAGCAGTGTGAATGCATGTCCTGAAAGTAGTTCACGTAGTTCCAAACGTTGCCACTTTACGATGGTTAGGCGCTGGGAGACCGGAAGAGGAAGCGACAAGAGAAAGACGAAAAGTTCGTGAAGATCCCTTCCCTCTATTTTTAATTAATGAATTTGTCCTAGGAAGGAAGAATATGGGCGGAAGAAAAATTATTCGTTAAATATGCATTAAACACTGTAATATCTTGACCCTGCATACCTCAACAGCTTTGCTAATAGTCAATTTCCCGTTCACTTAAGATGTCAGCACTAGAGAACAGCACATCGTCATGTGAATCACGACAGTTCCAACGATTGCTGGAACAAAGGTAATCTGAACGAGGCATTAGGGATTTGCGAGTACTCGAAAATTCGAGTCTAGTCGACTACTAAGTACTCGACTCGAATTATTCGACTAATATTACAAATGTCGAGTCGAGTAGTATCGGGTAGAGAGCTGTAGTGGCCAATTGTTTAGAAATCTGTCGACAGGTGGCGCTATCATGTAACTCATGTAATAATATCGTTTTTAAAGTCAATAAGTCGTTCTTATGACTTGGACCAGGAGTTTCAGCTTTTGTATACGAAGCCGGCAGACACAACAGTAACCAACGTGGACACCGAATACCTTTACGCAATAATATTCAATGATTTGTTGCGAAATGATTTTCTATGGCGAATTTCATAAAAAAAAACACACAAACACAAAATCTGGGTCCCTTACGTGGTACAAACGAAAGTAGAGACTGTAAACCTTGAAATTAGGAAAATTTAGCTGACCATTTGAAAAGAACTGAAATTTTTGGTGCAATTACATTCCAGTATATTTAGGAAAATACGCAGAAAATTCGTAATAAAACAAAACAATAAAATTGAAACACAAAAAAAATTTTACAAAGTGCTGGCAGTCCATAATGTACTCTATGGATCAGAATGTTGGGTACCAAAAGAGAATGAATTAAGGCTGATAGAATCATCGGAAAAAAAAATTTTAAGATCAATAAAAGGCTGCAAAAGATTGGATAAAATAAGTAACACTCAAATAAGAGATGGACTGGGTGTCGAGGCAGTCACTGACAAACTAAAAGACTACAAAAATAGATGGAAGGAACATTAACTTCGAATGCCAAATGAAAGAATTCCAAAACAAGCAACGGCATATCAACCATTTGGCAAGAGAAGTTTAGGAAGACCAAGCAAAAGATGGTAATGTGGAGCCGTAACAGGCTTAGTAGCCTAGGCCTGGAAGGAAGAAGAAGAAGATTTTTAGAAAAATTATGTGTTATACTAAATTTCATAAAGCATATATTAGGACACAGGTAAACTGGCTCCATGACTTGGTACACAAGAAACCTTGTACCTTGGTGATCATGTGAATCGATACATCTATATTCTGATGACAATAAGGTGGTTTCCTATTATTTTTTTATTACCTATATCGGAAGATTATTACTCCTGGAGTACGTATTTCACGCTTTTAGATTTTAAAATGACGATATCTATTTTTCGCGATTAAATGGAAAGTGAAAAATGTCAAGCGCGCGAAAACGCGACGGGTAAGTATGAATGCCGGGAAATAGTACGTGTGACGTCGTTCTGGTTCCTGCTGCCGCAACTGAGGTGACCCTGGGGCGAGGCTCCGAGTGCTGATACGACGCATGAAGCTAGCAGTTAGCGGAGTACCATGCTAGCTGGTAGCGCTTGGCTTAATTAAGGATTATTAATACATTATCAACGAAGAAAACTTTCCGAACTTAGGTATTTTTAACGTGTGATTATTATGAGATGTTTCCCTGATCTCTGTGCCACATGTATGCATTGCTAATCTCAGACGATGTAAAACTCCTTTCTACTCGTATAGAATCTAGGTCCCAGTGACGTCACGTGGAGTGGCATCGCATGGGCGCCAATCTGGCCTTTTTCAAATGAGGTTAAAATTGACCATTGCCATTCGTCTAAACTGGGATTTCTAAAACCAAATGATTTGTATATTATGAATACACTGATGGTGGGTAACGAATCAATGCCTTTCGTTTTCTTTGATGAAAGAAACTACCCTTTTGTAAATGTTAATTACCCAAGATTAACCCATTGGTGCATGACGTCCCCAATTGGCATGCTATACTATGCTATAAGTGATACTATAGCACCTTCACATGGATTTCTGAATTCACCGCTTTACTTATATATTAGTTGCTTCCGCGAATTTATCGTATTAAGAAGCATTTATGTGATACATGGCATTGAAAGAATTTTCAGTCGCCCGTGCGAGGTTAATATATCATTTATTTAAAAGTATGTAGAAAAATATGTTGATAATTTCTCTCACAATTTTGTTTTATAGATTGAAAATTTTCTTTGCTATTTTTCATTGATTTTTCCGGTCTATTTTATATCTGTTATCATCGCTGAAAACTGAACGTCCCCGTGTATGACCGCCATACACGGGGGTCGGATATCGAAGCATATCTGATAATAACTGCTCTAATATGTGCAACAAAATTCTTTATTGTAGTGACGCATATTTTAATTATTTAATTTAAAATTATTGAAGATAACAGTTTCATTCTACAATAATTTATGCTCTAAGGAATTAACGATCTGAATATTTGACTTTTCCTTAATTTTCTGAACGGTAAACCCATTAATCCCCAGCGTTGCGTTAACGCAACATTATTGAATCCTAATTCTCAGAACAATTTTCTACTTCAGAATAATTTTTTCTTTGATTTACTGACTTTATTAAAGAGTCTCTACTTCTAATTTTGTCATTTTCACCAACATTTTCATTAATATAACTGTATTTTTATGACTGATGGCGTTTGGCATAAAAATCGATGCGCACATACGAGACACCCCACAGTGGTCCGAAATCGGAAAAAGCCGGACTAAATTCCAAAATAGCGTTTTTTGAGGTAGAGACTTGAAATTTGACATATAAGCTCAAAAATTATTGGTAATCATGAAATAATAAGTCGTTTTTCATACATCTCATCCGTTGCTAAGATACAGAGGACCAAACGCGACCAAATTTCCAAAAACACGCCCGATCTCATTTTTCTTCGAAAAACTTAGAAGTTAAGCTGCTCGTAGAGTTTTGGAAGGATTTTAATGCAGTAAAAACATTATATTCCAGTAATATGATACTTTATCTACATTTTCCGTTATTTTTAAATGTTTTGGTTGATATTGATGTGGTATAATGTCGCAAAATGGCGGCTCAATTTTTATGGCAAAACCTGACATAAAGTAGGCATTATCTTTAGTTTGAGAAATATTAGTTCTCCAATTTTTACTGAGAGTATTTAGTAGAGATACATTAAGAGTATAAATCAAACATCATGGAAAAAAGTTTGCAGCTGCGGAAATGAGCGGAACTTTTTAATCGCACTTCACGTCCCAGCTCCGCGACGCGGGGGCTTAGAGACTGAGACACTGTTGGATATTTCACTTTCTTTGGAACCTAATTATTTAAAGTCGTCGTTTTATGTCTCTACCTATAAAGTCTCTACCTCAAAAAATAATATTTTGGAATTTGTCCGGCTTTTTCCGATTTCGGACCACTGTGCACCCTAGGAAAATGACATACCCCAGCATGTCCGTTTAAAAGGCAGGATGGGGAATTTCCTCCAAAGGATTACTGATAACTCCCGGCGAAGATTTCGAGTGTGCAAATCAAGATGAAAAATAAAAGATGTAACCTAAGTTTTTAAAATTACTTTTTTTGTATTTATTTAACCGAATTTTTCCCAGCGTTGCGTATACGCAGTATTTTGAAAATCATATAATATGATGAAAATATTTTTATTCCAAAAATTCATCTTAACTAGGCCAAAATAAATCGGAAACAACCGAAGTTAAAAGCCCTGAATACAGTCTGAGGAATAACTGGTTAATCCTTCCTCACTTTGAAGCTAATACATCTCTTGGTCATCTGTATACCCCTCTCTCCTTGTCTGTAACTCTCTCTTTGTTCGCATTTCCTTGATTCCATTAATTCCAGAATATGCCAATTTTATATTTTAGTGTAGTAATTTTCCTTAGGATTTTAGGACTTTGATGCTATTCTTAGCGCTCCGTGGTTCTATTTTTAGCGCATTGATTATGTACGCATACATAACAGTAATGTATCGTAGTTTTACTTGAGTTCAGGATGTAATCGTAATATCCTTCGTCCGAAACGGATTGATTTCTACATTAATTCCAGAATTGCTCAATTTTACGTTTTAGAGTAGTAATTTTCCTTAGGATTTTCCTAAGGATATTGAGACCATGGAAATTTCGAAGCAACAAGAGTGTGCGATTACTTTTATGATAGTAATAATTGTTTTTTTTGGAAACTTTTATCTGATTTTCGAACACGTCTATGTGAAAAACAGTGTTCGACATAGCTAGATTTAAGTAAGCAAAGGATTTATGATATCGACCAAAAATATAAGATGCGATTAACACTTTGCGTGCCATGGACGTAATATTACGTCTTGTTAATCTTTCTGAAGATTGCCATGGACGTAATAGTACCTCTTTCCATTTAATTGGCTTTGTATGCGTGAAGCCGTAATATTTCGCACGTGGTACTTTTCCAGTTTACAGCTTAGTGGTGCTGTTATTTCAAAAATCACTGCTAAATCGAAAAAAATAAAGAGTTCAATTTATGTCTTGAGAACGAAAAGTCCTCTGTAGCTACCGGCCTTCTAATCTTAGACCCACTTTGTGTGAAAATTCTTTGGGCCAATGAACCGTTGGTTGAGGGTGCAGTGACCCTTTTTGTCATCCAGGATTTATAATGCTTTGCTTGGAACAATGCTTTTTTATGATTTCCATGGTTTAAATAGTTCAAATTGAGCGTACTAAAAATAATTATGCATGTTATGGCGGTGCATCATATGTTGCAACTTTTTTATATTTTTTTTAAAAACAGTAGGTTTTCTTTGCTAAATTATATATTTAGAAATTAGCAGTAAATGTTATTTAACTCATTCATAAAGAAGAGCAAAGTCCATTTTTATTGAAATACACATCGATATTATTATATTTTTGATGCTAATGTTTTAAAACATTTGCGACTTCAGTAAAAATGCCTGGATTTTTCAGTAGGGCTTTATAATTATCAGCCGGCACTCAAAGTGTTTAATCTTAAAAGTAACCACCAGAGTTACATCTATAGCTACATAAGCGTTATAAATATCTCACCCTGCGCGAAAAATAGCACCACGGAGTGCTAATAATAGCGTCAAATGCGGTAAATGATAGACATAAAGTGTACTTTAAACGTTAAAAATTTCGTTTAACCTAAAAAATGAGAAAAGGATCAGAGTCTCTAAAATGTATGACGAGGAAATGCTCTTCTAAAACTTTTTTTTAAACCCTCCCATCAATCACGTTTAAAATTTTCAATAAATTAAGATGGTGTAGGCCGTTGTTTTCTTCTTTTTAATAAAACGTGTTTTTTGATAAAAATGATATTTTTATTCTTTAATATAATTTTTATTTTAAAATCAAACAATAAAATTTCCTAGATAAAAAAAGTGTAATTGTGCCTTTTCCTTTCGTATTACACAAATTGAATTTGCAGTTTTATGTAGCTCGTACGGAACAGAGTGTCAACGGAGGTGTATATTACTATTTCTCTATTTCGCTTTCAACCCCTTAGCATAACGTTTTTGTATGCCCCACAGTTCTGCACAGCTACAGTTCAGAAGCCATTTACTCTTGTTGCCTCCAAACTGTGGAATGGTTTGCCAAAACAGGTAAAAGACAGTGCATCACTGGAAATATTTAAGAAAGGGATTGTCACCCACCTACTTTCTTGCTACCCATGAACACTGATCATGCAATTTAATAATCATTTATCTCGTCATTGATGTGATTAATACCTATTGTTGTGTTAGAAGTAGTAATCTAGTCCTTGTTTCATTTGTTAAGCTAAATTTCCTTTTTTAAGGTTGTGTTATTTATTTCTTGGTATGTTTCATGTTCGTTTTTCTGTTAGAAAAAGAAATTATTCTTTTCCAGTTTTACTATGTTAATTCCAGTTTACTATGTTAATTGTACTGCTCACCACTTTAACAATTTCTAAGTTTCAAAGGAGTTAAAACTCCTAGAGCAATAAATGAGTTTATTATTATTATTATTATTATTAATGCTTTCCTCCCTCTTACACACCCAATAGGGAATAGGGATACTTCTTCTAAAGGCGTCAGTGCAGAAATCTATCCGTAATAGAAGAAGGAACGTCACGAAAATATATTTAATATTGACTTATTTAATATTTGGTTGCTAAGTCTCATTGTTGTAATAAATTAAGTTAAATAAAAATATATATTTTAAAAAAGTAATAATAAAATAAAATACGATGCCAATTCTTTTATCGCACCTATATTAAACAGTCTAATTTCCTTGTGTGGCCTTTTTATGTAAACGATGTTCTTTGACTGTAATTTCGAAATGATTTGGTCAACTGCATCAAGATTGGCTCTCTCTGTGACTGTAGGTGGCGTTAGTTTTCGATTTTTGTATTCGCGAATTTTCCCTCGCTTCTAGAAAATTTGCTACGAATGAAGTTTACTTTTAGCGTTAAAAATTTCGTTTAACCTTAAAAAATGTTACATTTTTATCTTCTCAAAATGACAAAGCAGAAATCACTCAGTGATAGAAGGAGGACGTCACGAAAACCTGGTGGAAATGTAGGAAAATGTGAACAAAGACACGGTTACGGGGTTTGGGAGGGGACGGATGAGTAAGGGATGTATATCAGCGTCAAGGAGGGGAGGGATTAAAACTTATATCTTCCCTTCATCCCTCTCTCTCCCCCCCCCTCAGCCAATCGCCGTACTGGGGACGGAATGACGTGGTCGCAAGTATAAAACCGGAATGCGTACATATATTGAGATAAAGGTCCTGTTGGAAGGGACGCTTTGGGAGGGGTTTTCGAATTGAAGGATTTAGAATCGGTCGGGGAAAGGAGGTTGGTCAAGAGACGGAGATCCGTGTGTGAGAGGCGATTTTTTGCTCCCGGAGAAAGAGTTATTGGACGGGGCATACAGCGACGACATGCTTCGTTGGAATGGTGAGATGGGGAGGGAGAGAGAGAAAGCATTGGGTACGAAGGGGTGAGCAGCTTAAGATCTCTCGCTCCGCCCCACCTCCCCAGCACTTCAAGGAAACTGGGAATATTTTTTACAGGTATATTCCACCCCTTTGAAAATAAGCCATGGCTGAATCGCAAGGGTTGCACCGGAGATTGTACTACATAGGTACATCCTCTTCTTTATTACCTCCCTATTATATAGTATTTATCTATAGTAGGTTATCTTTTAATAATTTAGTAATTTTTCTAGGTGCTGGATGCATTAATTGACGTCGATGCATTAATTAGAGTTTCTTGATGCTCTTTACGTGTGTGGAGAGCTATTTATAGCATCCGTGTAGCCGGAGATAGAAGTACATAAGTACATCTTCTTTTTTATTATCTTCCTATTACATAGTACTCATCTATAGTAGGTTATCTTATAATACTTAAGTAATTTTTCTTAGCACTGAATGCATTAATTGACCGTGTTGATTTAACTAGAGCTTCTTGATGCCTTTTATGCACATGGAGAGCTATTTATAGCATCCATGTAGCCGGAGATAGAAATACATAAGTACATCTTCTTCTTTACTACCTCCCTATTATATAGTACTAATCTGTAGTCGGTTATTTTTTAATACTTTAACAATTTTTCTTAGAGCTGAATGCATCAATTAATGCTTGATGCTCTTTAGGCTCATGGAGAGCTATTTATAGCATCCATGTGGCCGGAGATAGAAGTACATAAGTATATCTTCTTTTTTATTATCTTCCTATTATATTCAAATGTATAGTGAGTTATTTTTATCGTAACCTAGTATTTTTCTTAGCACTGAATGCATTAATTGACCTCGATGCTTTAATTAGAGCTTCTTGATGCTGTATACGTGCATGAAGAGCTATTCATAGCATCTATATAGCCGGGGATTGAAGCACATAAGTACATTTTCTTCTTTATTATATTTCTATTATATAATAAACTATAATGCTCCACCTCCCCAACACTTCAAGGAACCTGGGAATATTTTTTACAGGTATATTCCACCCCTTTGAAAATAAGCCACGGCTGAATCGCAAGGGTTGCACCGGAGATTGTACTACATAGGTGAATCCTCTTCTTTATTACCTCCCTATTATATAGTACTAATCTATAGCGGGTTATCCTTTAATACTTTAGTAATTTTTCTAGGTACTCGATGCATTCATTGACTTCGATACATTAATTAGAGCTTCTTGATGCTCTTTACGCTGATGGAGAAACTAATTATAGCATCCATGCAGCCGGAGCTAGAAATACATATGTACATCTTCTTCTTTATTACTTTCCTATTATATAGTACTAATCTATAGCAGGTTACCTTATAATACTTTAGTAGTTTTTTTAGGTAATGGATACATTAATTGTCTTCGATGCTTTAATTAGAGCTTCTTGATGCTTTTTATGCACATTGAAGGCTATTTATGGCATCCATGTAGCCAATAATTGAAGTACCTACACATGTACATCTTCTTCTTTATCATCTTCTTATTATTTACTAATTATTTTACCATACATTAGGAATTTTTCTTAGCACTAAATGCATTAATGGACCTAGATGCTTTAATTAGAGCTTCTTGTGCTCTTTACTTCTTGATGCACGTAGAGCTATTTATTGCAACTATGTAGCCAGGAATTGAAGTACATATGTACATAGGTTCCTATTATATAATAATCAATAGTGATTTATTTTTTCATACATTAGTAATTTTTCTAGGTACTGGATGCATAACTTGACTTTTATGCTTTAATTAGAGCTTGTTGATGCTCTTTACGTACATGGAGAGCTATTTATGGCATCCATGTAGCCGGAGATTGTACTACATAGGTGTATCCTTTTAGGTATAGGTATATCCTCTTCTTTATTATCTTCCTGTTATATACCAATCTATCATGAGTTATATTATCACACTTAAGTAATGGTTTCTGGGTACTGGATGCATTAATTGACTTCGATGCTTTAAATAGAGCCTCTTGATATATTTTATGCATTGAGAGCTATTTATACAATCCATGTGGATTGACATATTACTTGTTTGTATAATCTCTTCTCAGTGAGGCTATACAGTACTACTGAGGTTATACAGAGATAACCTCTTGAGAAACAGGGAGGCCCCCAGGAGACCCCCAGGAGATATCCGGCTTCGTCGATTTTTATTTTATAGTCAACCATTAAAATTTTCTACATATCCCTGTAAACCATGTATGGTGCCACAGCGTTGCAACGACGTCTTACTGTGACCGATTAGGAGTTGCTGCAACGCGATGAAAACGTCTTAAAAGCCTCCAAACGCCCTCCATAGCACGTTTTGGCACCATCTTCACAGCGTTGTTACAACGTGACACACTCCATTATTGCAACACTCCTGCAACCTGACACCCTACATTATTACAAGCCCCCAAGGCTTTTGTAGACGTAATTACTACGTTGCTGGTGTTTGTAATGCGCCCTGAATAGTGCATTGAATGGGGAAATTATAAGTCGCTAGGTTTCTCATGCAAGATTATATGAAAGACTTAAGCAGCAAATACTTGTGCCGGAGTTTCTCATCCAACAATAACTTAAGCAACATTCTGAAACACGACGGCCTGATGAAGACAGACAATCATAGAAGGACAGGTGGAAGGGAAGAAGGGCAAGGGATGGCCCCGAAATGATAGGACAAGTTGTGTATGTATATGTGTAGGCGAAGATGTTGTATAGGAGATGAAGATGGGAAAATGGAAAGGTTCTATACGAAAATATGGAAAGGTTATATCGATAAAAGAAAAAAATCTATTATTGTGATAATTGACTTCGACCTGGAAATAAAAACGTAAAACAAAAGAGACATTATTTTTATACTACAAAGTACGAACTCCAACGTTACGTCTCCAAGTAATCAAGTTTATGTATGGAAACGAGGCTTTGACGTTGACAGTAGCAGAGAAGTCAAGAGTGGAAGCATTCGAAATGTGGTGCTACCGAAGAATGATGAAGATAAAATGGATTGACCGTGTGAGTAACCAGGAAGTGCTAAGGAGAGTAGGAGAAAAGAGAAGCCTCCTAAAAACATTAAGCAGAAGAAGGGACAACTTAGATGGCCACATAATGAGGCATGATGGCCTGATGAAGACAATCGTTGGAGGACAAGTGGAAGGGAATAAGGGCAAGGGACGGCCCCGAATGAGTTACATAGGACAGGTTATAAAGGATGTGAAAGAGAAGAAATACGTCGCTATGAAAACGTTAGCGGATAGGAGAAAGGAATTGAGAGCTGCGTAAAACCAATCTTAGGATTGTTGACTTTTGATTAAAGGTTATTAGCAATTTCCATGTACCAAATTATCCAGTAGTAATGTAGATTTTGAAAGGTAACGCATACGGATCAGGAGTGGAAAGATATAACTATAAAATGGATAGCAGCAAACAAAGAGTAAAGAACTTATACAGAATTACCAAAGAGACTTGAACGCCAGACATTCTCCATGCATGTTTGATATATCCAGGGATTATCGTGTGGGGAAAAATTGCATTTCTTATCTTCATGATCTCTTGTTTGGATTGTAATACGAACTCATGAGGCGCATTTAATGTATATATTTCTTAATAATAATAATAACAACAATAATACGTCAGCATTCACCCACTGATAATCTCTGCAGAGGGAGTCTTGTCTAAAAGATTCAAAAAAGAAGTCGAAGACCTGGGAATTGAAAAACAACTGATTATCCTCGCGCAAAAAGCTGTTTTACTACAGACCTGCCAGATCGTGAGAAGATTCCTGGGTTGGGCATGATCGGACAGTGTAGGATAGGGTGAATTCTCTTCCTTAACATCCGAGCCTAATCCTTATTTACCCTAAGAATAGGTGAATAATACCGTCTGGTATAACCAGCTGAGAAAGTGCATGAACAAAATAATAATAATAAAAAACCAAGGCCCCAAGACCCCATACTATGAGTACCACCCCGAAACAGTGATAGAAAACAGCGCATTTAAAATTTACTACGATTTGCCAATCCAAACAGATAAAACTATAGTTAATAACAGACCAAATTTAACGTTGGTTAATAGAACGTGATACGATTATATTAATGAAAATGTTGGTGAACTGACAAAATTAGAACTAGAGATACTTTAAAAAGTAAGTTAATTGAAGAAAAAATTATTCTGCATTATCACGCAACGCTGGGAAAACTCCGTTACCGTCTGGTATAACCAGCTGAGAAAGTGCATGAACGAATAAAAAAATAATATTAATAATAATGTAGTATAGTTTTATAACAAGGAAACCTGTATTTTGTTACTAAGTAAAAAAAACGTTGACAATTATATTCAGATGAGAGTCTAACATAACTCCAAAATAGCAACATTTATTCACATAAATAAAGTTACAAAATAAAAAATTCTATCTGAAAATATCACAAAGTCATATTCTAAAATTGTTCTTTAAAGTATACGTTCATGCGAGTGCGAAAGATCCACGGAGAAAAAAAAATCATCCGCCTTGACCGGGATTCGAACCCGGATCCCCGATAAAATAAGTATACGTTCATATGAAATGTACATTCACGCTGAACATTTTTTATTTAAAAGGCATTGTTTTGGGTCCTTTGGATAAGCATTAAGCATTTCAACCCCATTAAATATATAGATATATTTGAAAGGATAAATACATAGAGATGTATACCAAACGAATTACTATGGGCATTAGTTTCTCCTCCGCTCTATAAAGGACTTGCATAACCTATAAGGACCATGGGACGTACACGTCCCAAATATTTGAAATTCTCTCAGAATTAAACGAGAAGGTTTATGATTGTAAGAAATGGTTCTTTTGAAGAATGGGCTATTGGCTTCTAGTTTAAAATTCATTATTTCATATCCTTTAGATATCGTAGTTTCAAAATTGGTAAGAACTCTCACTTGAAATGCTGTTTACGAAGTGGATATTTGACAGTTTATGACAAATTAATGAGAAGACCAGTTATAACAGTGCTTTCGGTTTATCCTCAATGTGTACCTATTCTGTGGCGAAAGTACGAAAAACTCCACATTTACGCCTTAATTTATACAAAATTAATGTTTTTATGTTATGGGACACATCTGTCCCTGTGGACCATAATGTGGAGCGATAATAGGGTAGTTTCCTTCATCAAAGAAAACGAAAGGCATTGATTGCGATTAGTTACCCACCATTAGTGTATTCAAAATATACAAATCATTTGGTTTTAGAAATCCCAGTTTAGACGTATGGCAATGGTCAATTTTAACCTCATTTGGAAAAGGCCGGATTGGCGCCCATGCGATTTCACTCCACGTGACGTCACAGGTACCTTGTTTCTATACGAACAGATAGGAGTTTTACATCATCTGAGATTACCAATGCATGCATGAGGCACAGAGCTCAGGGAAACATCTCTTAATAATCACACATTAAAAATACCTAAGTTCGGAAAGTTTCCTTCGTTTGATAGGGGAATAATAATTCTTATTTAAGCCAAGCGCTACCTGCTAGCAGGGTACTCAGCTATCTGCTAGCAGTCTGCATAGTAGTAGCGCTCATAGCCTCACCTCACACGCCGATAGTTGGAACCAGTAATACGTCACACGGGCTTTTCCCGGCTTTCATACTTAGCCGTCGCGTTTTCGTGCGCTTGAAAATTTTCGCTTTTCATTTAGTCGCGAAAAATAGATATCGTCATTTAAAAATCTAAAAGTGTGAAATGCGTACTCCAGGAGTAATAATCTTTCGATTTAGGCATAACAAAATTAAAAGGAAACCACCCTTTTAACCATCTCATTGATTTATTATCGAATATATAAAATTCTCGCGTCACGCTTTTGTTTTCCAAGCATCTCCGAAATGGATGGACCTATTCCCATGCAATTTGGTGTATATGTTCAGTGGGACTGAGAATATATTTCTAACTATTTTTTCATTCTTTTCCAGGGCCCAAGAGGCCCTGGAAGGGGCCCTGAGCCATTTCCATAACAAATACAAGCAAAGTTCGTTTTTGATGACTGCAGAACTTTTTGATTTTTCATATTTAAATTCGTGATAATGGTCATATAAAGTTGAGAAATATACCATTGGAAAGAGAAAGAAATGCACATATTTATCATTGCAAAAGAATTTCGTTTTCCACGTCATTTACGGTGAATACGGTCACATGGCAGGATTTTAAAGTGAAAGAACAAAGCAGGTCTGATGATGGTATACGTATATAAAACCGCAACGCATAAATAACGCTTGAAATTTTTCACTTTTCATTTAATCGCAAAAAATAGATTTGGTCATTCGAAAATCTAAGAGCGTAAAATGCGCACTCCAGGAGTGATAATCTTTCGATTTAGGCAATAAGAACGTAATAGTAAACCACCCTATTGGTAATACTTCATTTCAGGAACTATTAGAGATATCGCTTTCATGTATATGTTTTTGAAATCTACACATTAATATTTATCTAAAGATGAAATTGTTATGCAACCTAATGGCTGAAATCTTTTTTGGACCTTTATCGGTTAAAAGCTAGGAGTAACTATGATAGAGTACATCGAATTTTGTTGACACCTGGCTCCCTAATACGCCTATTAACCTATTACAGGAAAATTGTATTCAGTCCAAGTCAGGTATTGTTATTTGGAAAAATTTTATAAAAATGAATGAAAATTATATTTCGTATCTAAGATTTCTTTTAAAGCTTCCGTTATGCAAATAAAGTACGAAAGTATTTTTAAAAGTGAATCGCCTGAATTGTGTATACATTGTTCGTTAATTAGACCTTTCCAAAATCGGTTATTTTCTTCACCTCCGCAGTGAGCATGCGGTTTATTCCATTATTTTCCCTACACTCATACTCCGCAAACAAATGCTTATTTATTCAAAAGATCAATACATATATTTCGCTGTTGAACATAGTTTTTTCGTAAAGTGTATAGGTTTTATCTTTTAAGTAAAGGGAAAGTTTTGCGGCGTGATCCCATTTGGGTGCATGCTTGAAAACGCATTTATAAATTTATTGCACGGGTATTCTTTCATAATATCTTTTAATAGGTTTTATATAAATAGCATGTGCAAAAACTTATGAAAATCAATAGGTGAGTTAGCTCGGCCTTCGAAGGGATAATAACAAAAAATAAGAGCACACTCATGCAAATAAAAAACGTACCAACGTATAGTTATTCCTATAAAAATCCATGCAAGACAACAAAGGACAAGAAAAAAGTCAAATTTATTCAAAATATAAGTATGAATTACATTGTTAAACTTAATTCACTGACTCAGTATTAACTCTGTGGTTTTCCATTATGAGTTTTCTAGGATATTACACAATTACGCACACCACTTATTTTTTATCAGAGCGCGACCCGGGTTTCTATTAATTATCATCATCTTCAGGCGCAAATTAAGATTTGTTTATCTTATTGTTGTTACCTAGTTACCTGAATAATTTTAAAACGGCAGAATAGGGGGAAAGGATGGGTAGAGATATTCATTTATAAGAGTAGGTACTGTCCCGACTTTCAATGATTTTTAAAATTTCTAACTGCTCTCTAGAGTTTAATTGCATAATTTAAAAAACCCATGTCGCGCTGTTTAAAAAATAAGTGGTGTAATAAATAGTTTAATGTCCAAGAAAACTTGTTAAACTTGTTTTTGTGGTCAAGCATGTATTTATATTTTAAGCAAAGCTAAAGTTTTGTGGCGTGTTCCCGTTTCGGAATATGCTTAAAAATGAATTAAATTTTTTTCGTGTTTTCTTTCGTGACATCTCTTAATTTGTTACAAAATACAAAGGATATGCAAAAGATTATAAAAATCAGTTGCTATGTGCTAGTTCGGTCTGCAACGAGTGAAGGAAAAGAACGTGTAGGAGCAAGATGAAAAATTGGCAATCATTGCTATAATATAATATTTTAAATGAGATTCTACTAATAATTTTATATTAAAATTTTAAATAAAAGCAATGTGGGTAAACTCTTCTCGGGATTCTCACAGTAAGTTAGTTCGGTCTTTTGGAAGGATTAACGCAGCTGGCGTGAGATTTTGTAGATAGGCCAAAACAATTTTTTTGCTCTTCGCTACCATTAAAAAAAATAAATTTTCAATCTCAAGAGTGTGAAACATCATTGGAAAGCTATTAGATAACCATCAACCATTTTTAGATTCGCACATTCTGCAGGATGTTTCAGGAGGACTCCGCAGTACTTCAGGAAAGTGAAGTACTGCAGATTGTGATGGTGATTGGGCAGGCACAGGTGATTGGGCAGACAATTTAACACCTCCGTGACCATGCTTAATCGTTTTGACTGGCACTGGAGCCTAGACAATGACATCCGCTTTTGTTGTGGTAGCGTGTGGTCCTTTTATATCCAGTAGATTCCGGTTAATTGGGACATATCGGGACTTGTGCACTTCGCCGCAATAGGGTAGTTTCCTTCATCAAAGAAAACGAAAGGCATTGATTGCGATTCGTTACCCACCATTAGTGTATTCATAATATACAAATTATTTAGTTTTAGAAATCCCAGTTTAGACGAATGGCAATGGTCAATTTTTATCCTCATTCGAAAAAGGCCAGATTGGCGCCCATGCGATGCCACTCCACGTGACGTCACAGGGACCTAGTTTCTATAGGAGAAGATAGGAGTTATACATCGTCTGAGATTACCAATGCATGCATGAGGCACAGGGCTAAGGGAAACATGTCTTAATTATCACCTATTAAAACTACCTAAGGTCGGAAAGTTTTCTTCGTTTGATAAGGTATTAATAATCCCTATTTAAGCCATGCGCTACCAGCTAGCATGGTACTCTGCTATCTGCTAGCATCCTGCGTCGTATCAGCGCTCAGAGCTTTTTTTATTTATTTACGGGTGTTTTCCCAGCGTTGCGTGTACGCAGCATCGTAAAAATCATATAATATGATTGATATAATATTTTTATTCCAAAAATTAATGTTAATTTGGCCAAAATAAATGGGAAAATGTGAAAAAAAAACGAAATTAAAAGCCCTACTGGGGAATAATGGGTTAATCCACCAATTTATTTATGTTATACGACTATTTTCACGCATTTGCGTCGAAACTAGTCGCACCGTGTAAATAAATTGGTGCATTAACACAAAGTTTGTTCGTTTTTATTTATTGAAATGAACTTCCACAAAGTTCAGCCTGAGGCTAAAGAGATTATAGGAAAAAAATAGATTTCAAGTCGTTGAAATTACTAGACGAGATGAAGGAAGGTGAATTTTAATGCGTGCGCAATACCATCAATGCTTAAGGCCATTTTACACGGGGCACGGAATTGCGCAGGTTAGAGCTGCATCAATTTCTAAAATGGTGTGGAATTACGCGAATGCATGAACGAAATTAGAACAGGGGCTATTTTACCGTCTTGCATCCACGCATTCTCGCATGTGTTCTAGCAATTCACCGCTTTACACGACGCAAATTTTGATTGCGCCTTCGCACGTACGTCAGATTGCGCAATTCCGTGTACCATGCAAAACGGCCTTTACAGAGGGTAGAATCTTTGGAGGAACGACGAAGTGCTGTACATGGTGGGTGAGGAGAAGCAGCTTTTAGATGATATTCGGAGGAGGCAGAAGGTAGGAGGGAGTACTTGTGGAGTAGACAGATATGTGCAAATAAGTACTGGACATGGTGGGTGAGGAGAAGCAGCTTCTAATTTGAGATACGGAGGAGACAAGGTATGGACGTAGATAGAACTTAGCGGGGAGGGGACGTTGAAAAGAGTGTTAAGGCCCTTTTACACGGGGCACGGATTGGCGCAGGTTAGAGCCGCATTAATTTCTAAAATGGCGTGGAATTGCGCGAATGCATGAACGAAATTAGAACAGGGGCTATTTTGCCGTCTCGCATCAACGCATTCTCGCATGTGTCCAAGCAATTCACCGCTTTAAAACGACGCAATTTTGATTGCGCCTTCGCATATACGTCAGATTGCGCAATTCCGTGTACCGTGTAAAATGGCCTTTACAGAGGGTAGAATCTTTGGAGGAACGACGAAGTGCTGGACATGGTGGGTGTGGAGAGGCAGCTTTTAGATGATATACGGATGAGACAGAAGGTATGGATGGAGGAAGTACTTGTGGAGTAGACAGAGATGTACAAATAAGTGCTGGATATGGTGGGTGAGGAGAAGCAGCTTCTAGTATGAGATACGGAGGAGACAGAAGGTATGGATGGACCGAGTACTAGTAGACTAGACAGATATGTACAAATAAGTGCTGGACATGGTGGGTGAGGATAGGCATCTTCTAATATGACATACGGAGGAGACAAGTATGGACTGAGTTAGAACTTAGCGGAGAGGGGATGCAGAAAAGAGTGTTAAGGCCGTTTTACAGGGGGCACGGAGTTTAGGGGTTACAGCCGCATTAATTTCTAAAATGGCGTGGAATTGCGCGAATGCATGAACGAAATTAGAACAGGAGGGCTATTTTGCCTCCTCGCATCCACGCATTCTCGCATGTGTCCAAGCAATTCACCGCTTTAAAACGACGCAATTTTGATTGCGCCTTCGCACGTACGTCAGGTTGCGCATTTCCGTGTACCGTGTAGAAACGGCCTTCATAGAATCCGCGCAGCATTTCTGCGCATGAGCGGTGGGACTGCACGAAGAAGACAACAGGTTCGGGACGCACGATACTCAAAGAGTTGGGTGCCTCCGTCAACTTGGAACAGTCCCTCTTCACCCCCACGCGCTGCCTGCCTCATGTCCACTTCCCAGCCCGTCTGGGTCGCCAAAGGGGGAAGACCAGTTTACCTCCGACAGGTCGCCGGGGCGATAAATTTTCGCCGGGGACCGCGGCGATACCTCCGATGCTCGATTCTAAGGAGACGTCTGGTATGGTGAAGGGGAGGATGTGAGAAGATGGGGAGGAGAGGGAGAGAGAGAGAAAGATGCTCTCTTAAGAGGAAAGGCCCGTTGACGGACGGCGGGCGTAAAGGCCTTCGAGGAAATCCAAAATCGAAGAACAAAAGGTATTATCGATGGAAGAAAATGAGGAAAAAAATATATTTCAAGTAGTTGGAATTAAAAGACGAGGTGAAGGAGAGTGAATTTGAATGCGCACGCAATCCAAGGACTTTTTAGAGGGGTATTCATTGGTTAGTATCGATATTATTATCGAAGAAATCGATAAATCGAAAGGATATCTCCATTTCTGGGCAAAAATAGGAAAAAAACTAGATTTCAAGTGTATGGAATTAAAAGACGAAGTAAAAGAATGTGAATTTGAATGCATAGGCAACCCTAAGACATTTTAGAAGGGGTATTCATTGGTTAGTATCGATATTATTATCGAAGAAATCGATAAATCGAAAGGAATCTCCATTGCTGGGCTAAAATAGGAAAAAACTAGATTTCAAGTGGATGGATTTAAAGGACGAAGCGAAAGAATGTGAATTTAAATGCATACGCAACCCAAGGACATTTTAGAAGCCTAGATTTCAAGTATATGGAATTAAAAGATGAAGTGAAGGAGAGTGGACTTTTGAGGAGGTATACATCGGAAAGTATCGATATTATTATCGAAGAAATCGATAAATCGAAAGGACATCTCCATTGCTGGGCAAAAATAGGAAAAAAACTAGATTTCAAGAATATGGAATTAAAAGACGAAGTGAAGGAGGGTGAATTTGAATGCGCACGCAATCCAAGGACTTTTTGGTGGGGTATCCATTTGAAAACATCGATATGATAATCGAAAAAATCGATTCATACGAAAGAACAGCAGCATTGATAAGCGAAATTTATGGAAAAACTAGATTTCAAATCGTTAGAATTAAAATATGAGGTGAAAAAGAGTGATTTTGAATGTATAGGCAATCCAAGGACCTTTTTGGATGGGTATTCATTTGAAAACAGCGATATGATAATCGAAGAAATCGATTCATACGAAAGGACAGCGGCATTGGTAAGCGAAATTTATGGAAAAACTAGATTTCAAATCATTAAAATTAAAATATGAGGTGAAAAAGAGTGATTTTGAATGTATAGGCAATCCAAGGACCTTTTTGGAGGGGTATTCATTTGAAAACATCGATATGATAATCGAAGGAATCGATTCATACGAAAGGACAGCAGCATTGATAAGCGAAATTTATGGAAAAACTAGATTTCAAATCGCTAGAATTAAAATATGAGGTGAAAAAGAGTGATTTTGTATGTAAAGGCAATACAAGGACCTTTTTGGAGGGGTATTCATTTGAAAACATCCATATGATTATTGAAAAAATCGAGAAATCGAAAAGATATCGACATTGACTAGCGAAATATAGAAAAAACAAGATTTTAACTTGTTGGAATTAAAGGACGAGATGCAGGAGGAAAAATTGGAACGCGTTCGAAAAACCAAAGGACTCATTCAAGGAATATCGATGTAAAAATGTCGATGTTTGGAAATGTCGAATATATGATAAATCTAAGGGAAAAACATCGATTTGAAAAGCAAAAATTGAAGATAAAGAGATTTAAAGTCGTTGGAAGTTAGGGATGAGGCGTAGAAGTGGTCTTTTGAATATGTAGTGAACCTAGGGACTCCTTTAAAGAGCACCTATTTAACCAATTAATCTTCAGCGTTGCGTAAACGCAAAATTATTGAATCCTAATTCTCAAAACAAGTTTCTACTTCAGAGAAAGTTTTTCTTCGATTTACTGACTTCTTTTAAGTATCTCTAGTTCTAATTTTGTCATTTCCACCAAAATTTTCATTTATATAATTTTATTTTTATGACTAATGGCGTTTGGCATAAAAATCGATGCGCACATACGAGACACCCAAGGCAAAATGACATACCCCAGCATGTCCGTTGAAAGGCAGAATGGTGAATTTCCTCCAAAGGAATAGTGATAACTCCCGGCGAAGATTTTGAGTGTGCAAATCAAGATAAAAAATAGAAGATGTAACCTAAGTGTGGAAAAATTACTTTTCTTATATCTATTTAACGGAGTTTTCGCAGCGTTGTATCTACGCAGTATTATGAAAATAATATAATATGATTAAAATATTTTTTCCAAAAATTCATTTTAATTTTGCCAAAATAAATCGGAAAATGCGAAATAACCGAAGTTAAAATCCCTACATACAGTCTGGGGAATAATAGGTTAAGGTTTCCAATAACACGCCCTTGATTAATTTACTATTCTCGAACAGTTGTTTTCGGTTAGTATCCTAGCACCTCCCGTAACACAGTACCACGTCAATACAAAAACGTCTATCCCGTAACCGACATGTCGTAAACGGACAGTTGGCAACCACGACATTTCGTAACCTTGACAACTGGTAACCAAACGATTCATAACCCGTAACTCCTGGAGTGGTTATTTCAGGCGTTGGCCCTGGCGTTATACCGGATCCCTATATCGTTTATTTAATTTATTAATAATTGCTAACATTTTTTTCAAAACCAGCATGCATTTTTGAAAGTTAAAATTTTTTTCATCAGTTGTAGATTATTATTTTATGATATTTTTAATTTTTTATATTAAGAAAAAATATTTTTAGAGAAAATATTTTTGCATATTTTGTGAAAATGTAAAATCGAATTTAATTTTCTCTTCATTCCGGTCCTGGGAACCCTTAATTCAGTTATTATGACAAAATGCAAAATAAATTAATCTAACCACTACACTTCACAATGGTAATTACTTCAATGCAAAAAAACGAGGTATCTACGACACAACTAGTGGCGCTGGGAGATACCGAGTCCCAAGATCACTTTGCACAATGTTTACAATTCACAAGGGTGAGATAGACTGACAAAAACCTGTTTCGTGGGAGAAGAGGGATTAGATGATCAGAGATGTATTCGCCATTGCAAATGGCTCAAAAAATACGGCATTGAAAAAGGCGGAGCAAGGCTCGTGGTCTCCCCTTGTAAGTATTTTTTCTATAATTTTTTCGGTCTTCTCCAATTCACTTAATAACAGCAGCGTCATCATTGTTGACATAGAGGTTAATGTGGGGCAAGAATCCGCATGGGGCAAGTTGCCTTTTCCCAAATATTTCTATAAATGCCTGGATGATGCCACTTGTAGTCAATCAGTTTCGTTGACGTAAACGAATGTAGCAGAGGGGTGCTTTAAGTGGAAGACAACGAGCGACAGAACGTGAGTTTTTTCTTATTTTTCATTTTTAAGCGACTTTTGTCTGAATTGTAGTCCGCGTACTTCTTATCTGTGATTTAGGCATTAATTAAACGACTATTTTTGTCTAGCAATCCTTTATATGCATTCTTTGCCTCCAGCTCGAATAACCCGCAATACTGAAGCTCTACACCAGCCCAATTTCCGTCTGGCAATATCCCATTTATTTATTATAGTATTCTACCGATTAAGGTAGGTTTTCATGGAGTATCTCCTTTTCCTTCCAGCACTGCCTTCTTTAATTCACTGTAAGGCCTACTCTCCTTCAATCTATCTAAAAATCCTATTCTTTTCCTTCCCCTCCCTTGCTTCCCCAACATTCTACCCTCCAACACCATTTTTAATATCCCCTCACCACTAAGCACTAACTCCATCCATACCTTCTGTCTCCTGCGTATCTCATCTAAAAGCTGCCTCTCCTCGCCAACCATATCCAGCACTTGGTCGTTCCTTTTCCTCTCCATTCTTCTCCATACCCACATCTCGAATGCCTCCAATCTTCTCTCGTCTTCTTTCCTCAGTGTCCACGTTTCCGCACCGTAGAGAGCTACGCTCCAAATCAAACTCTTCACTAACCTTTTCTTTAAACTCTTACACAACGATCCTCTCAGAAGCTCCTTCCTGTTCATGAACGCCTCCTTTGCTAATGCTATTCTCTTCCTGATGTCCTCACTACTGTATCCGTTAAGCTGATAGTCCTAGAACCCTATTTTTCGGCTCACCTTCTATTTTCAGTTCAACCTCCAATACTTCTTCCTCTCTTGACATCTTTGCCTCCCGCTCCAATTTTAATAACCAATTGAAAAGACTTTAGATCTTTTGACACCCAACATTTTGTATGCATTGTATACGTTGAAAATGGTTGTTATTTATGAGATTATTTTTAAACATGTTTTTAAAATTATATTTACAAAATTTATTTTGTTTAAAAACTTAATGTAAAGGCATTAGTGCCTTTTTTGGCGTTATATAAATAAAGAAATATAATTCATGCAATTAACAGGTTCGCTGCTCACCATTCGGTTGTGCAAAGCGTAATGGGTGCAGCAAGTTCCGTTGGGGCTAGAGTCCTGGAGCAAGTGTCCGCATGAGGACTCATGCCCCACGGGCGCTGACTCCTGCTCCACTTAATTCCATTGTTTCATAGTTAACTTAAATTGTGAAAGTTTGGGAGTGTTTATTATATGAGTACAGGTGCAAAATTTAAATGCGATAAATTTTGTTATATTATAATTTCAATAACGACAGTATTCTACGTGATGTTACCTTTTGTGCTGTTTTTCTCATAGCATGTTGGTCAATGTAGTGTTACAATAGCGATATATGGAAGATTTTGAAATATGGAAGATGGAGAACCATTTCGCACAAACTCAATGTAAAAACCTATATTTAGCACACAATGTACATACTTATAAATTATACAAAACAAGATATTATATCATTAAAAAGAACCATAGTGTTCAATTACAATAAATATTAAAATACAACACATAATTTATGAATTATAAATGGGTTACATGAGATAACCCAGACAGTTGGTCTAGGAATCGTATTCTGTAATAAATATAACATGTACTTTGTTGATAAGTTTATTGAGAGAAAATGCAGAATTAAAGGAGAAAAACCGATCAGAAAAAATTTGGACAACATTTTTTGGAAAAATTTTTTGAGGTTGCAACACTGAGGACGAACAAGTGAGAATCAGCAGGTTCTATAGCAGCTGGTATAGAAAATGATGAATTTTATCTGCGTAAATAATGCATTATTTCAGAATTTTAGTTGCGTATTATTCGTAGATATGCATTTTACAACCATATGTCTCTCCTGAGAGTAATAGACCACATGCAAAAGCATTTTATTCTCATAAGCGTTGTATAAACTCAAAGCAAAAATCTGAAATTATTTCGAGTTCCCCCTACGCCGAGAAACTACACATGAAAATTTCTGAAAATGAGGTTAATTCATTAGTGCATAATGTTATTGTTGTAAAATATTCACTTAGAAAGTATTTATTCTGGCTAATAAGGTTGATTTTAACTTATTTCTGCAATTTTTAAACTTTTTGCCATCAATAGTTTAATTAATACAGCTCGTCCGATATATCGCACAGTAAGTTTTCAGTGTTAATTAAATATTCAAAAAGTATAGAAAAACTTGATAGTATAGAAAATAAAAAGATCACATTCAGAAGAGAAATCAGATAAAAGTTGTCAACATATTGAGCAAAATACTGGATTAAAAATTTATTTACTAACCAGCGCGGGTGAGTGAAAATTCATTCAATGCTAATGTCTCACTTAAATGATTCTAAAATCGATAACTTCAAGGAGTCAACTGGAATGTTAGCGGGGCGGTGAACACAGGCATCCATTTGAACTTAATATGGCATGAAAATTTAGCGCAAGTCACCTGGAACTCAGAAAAAATTAAATATGAGTGTCCGATACATCGGACGCTATGTACTAATAGGCTAAGGGTATGCCACGCTAAGCGGCGGTTGGTGGACAAACTGGGCATTTACTTCACGGGAAAAAAAACTGATCATCACTGTGGAGTTTTTGGAAAATTGTTCTCAGACACAACAAAAGGGTAGTTTCCTTCATAAAAAAACGAAAGGCATTCATTATGATTCGTTAATGTATTCATAATATATAAACTATTTGATTTTAGAAATAGCAGTTAATACTAATATAAATGGTAAATTTTAACGTCATTTGAAAAAGACCAGATTGGGGCCCATGCGATGCCACTCCACGTGACGTCATAAGGACCTAGTTACTATAGGAGTAGATAGGAGTTTTACATCGTCTGAGATTACTAATGGATGCATGAGGCACAGAGCTCAGGGAAACATCTCTCAATAATCACCTATTAAAATTGCCTATGGTCGGAAAGTTTTCTTCATTTGATAGGGTATTAATAATCCTTATTTAAGCTAAGCGCTGTCTGTTATCAGAGTAATTAATCTACGCTACCGCCATGCTCGGTAGCAAGCAGCCTGCATCGTAGCGGCGTTCATAGCCACGCACCCAGGTGGCCTCACGCTGCAGCAGCTAGACGTCACTCGGGCTTTTCCCAGCATTCATACTAAGCCGTCGCCGCCGCGAAAAATAGAAGTCGTCATTTAAAAATATAAAATCGTGAAACATGTACTCCAGAAGTAATAATCTTTCGATTAAGGGAACAAAAAAATACTAAACCACCCTATTGTTGATTGGATAGTAAGTAGTGAATGTAAAACCCGGAGGAAAGAACCTTGCACCACATATTCTGGAAAGGGAAAATTCACATGCGAAAACTATGACTAGGAATCTGGCCCCATAACCAGAGGACACTTGCCCCACGTGAGGGGCAAGATTGCTTTTTGTTTTTCTCTTAGATTTTGATGAAAAGCCGCAGTCCCTTATTTTTTATGTATCAATGGATGATAAGTACTGTGGTACATGTAGATAAATTGAGTAAAGATAAAAATTATTGTTTGAAGTTGAATGCATGGGCGTATCCAGCTAGGAGCAGGGGGGGTGGCAGCTGCTAGAAGTAAAAATCGCAAAAGAGTATAATCAAAATCAGAACTGAATTGAAACGAAAGTATTCAACAAATTTTCCTTAAACCCTCGAAAAATGATATATATAGTAGTAAAATATAAGTAACTAAAATAAAACATTTTTTTCAAGGAAATAATCTCATAAATCCCATGGCTTGCCTCACCCCTAGACCATGGATTGCCCCCCCTAGTTATGATCCTGGGTACGACCTCACCTGAATGCATAATTTTTATGGTCGTTTGTTAAATGCGAACTCTTGCTCTTCATTCCCCTATTTTCGATTTTAGTTGAAAACTTTTAAATAAAAAACTTTTCAACTAAAATCGAAATTTTTCAATACACAATCGAAATTTGAAATAAAAAATAATCGATTAACCGATTTCGTCCGACATCCTTCCATGAATATTTGGAATAGAGGTCGATTGATTAAATTTAAAACGGAGAGGTATGACGAGATGATGTTGGCAAGGACGTCATGAATTTCGTCAAGCGTATTGTGGGAAGATTTTCGAATGAGAAAGTAAAAGAAAGGTGCTATTTCGCACTCGTCCGACCGCACCTTGAATGTGCAGAGAGCGTATGGGATTCGGTGCAGAAAAACTAAATCCGCGAACTGAATAAAATACAAAGGAAGGCTGCGCGTTTCGTTAAAAACTGCTACGGGCGTACAGACAGCGTTTCCCAGATGCTGAGCGAATTAGACTGGGAGCCGCTGGAGACTCGGAGGCTGCGCGCTAGGCTTAGATTGCTTGAACAATCAAGAATGGATATCTTTAAGAGCGACACAAAGAACATAATATTGGAGCCACACTATATTTCCAGGTCCGATAGAAGCGATGAATTAAGAGAGATGTATTACCGAACGGATAGATATGGGAATTCGTTTTCCCCCGAACCATAAAGGACTTTAATAAACGCTATTCGTTATTTCGTTATAGTATTTAATTTTTATGCGAAAAAGACTTTTGTCCTAACACCCACTGCCACACGCCTTTTCGGCGGCTTACGGGGTAGTAAGTAAATGTAAATGTGAAAAAAGTAATTTTAAAAAAATATTCTTCTTCAACTTCGTAAGAGAACTTAATTTTTTTAGCTGTAAACGGCGGCGGCAGGGGGTGTCCTAACACCCCCTGCCGCACGCCTTTCAGGCGGTTTGCGGGGCATTATATAAATGTAAATGTAGTTGTAGGTTTAACACTTTGCGTGCCATGGACGTAATATTACGTCCTGCTAATCCTTCTGATGATTGCCATGGACGTAATATTACTTCTATCTATTTTATTGACTTTGTTTGCGTGAAGCTGTAATATTTCGCCCTTATAACTTTTCCAGTTTACTGCTTAGTGGTTCTGTTATTTCAAAAATCAACTGCTCGATGGGAAAAGAGTTCTTTTAAAGTCTTGAGGACGAAAAGTAACTACTGTAGCTACTGGTACCCCTATCTCAGCCTACTTTGTGTGAAAATTCTTTGGAGGAAAGAACCGTTCGTTGAGGGTGCAGTGACCCTTTTTTTCATTCATAATTTTGAACGATTTGCTTGGAACAATGCTGTTGCATGATTTCCATGGTTTAAGTAGCTCAAATTGAGCGTGATAAAAATTTTTTATGTATTTTATGGCGGTACATCATTTGTTGCAACTTTTTTATTTAAAAAAACAGTAGGTTTTCATTATTAAATTTATAATTAAAAGTTAGCAACAAATGTTACTCAAATCATTCATAAAGAAGATGAAAGTCAATTTAAAAAAAATACACATCGATATAAATATATTTTTGATGCCATTTTCTATATAAATAATGGGAATTTAGTAAAAATGGCTGGATTTTTCAGTAGGGCATTAAAATTAGCGGCGGTAAGTGGTAAATAATAATATATAATTACCAAAATTTATTCATTAAGTCATTAATCACCAAATAGTTACCGTATTGAGTGAATGGCATAATTAGGAGAACTTTTTTGGCTCAAAAACATCCTCTATTTTGCGTATTATTTATGCTTTGACGTGAAGCTTTTTTTATCTAGGATTTCCCTGATCTATGCCTAGAACTCTCTTGACCACATAGAATTAACAGCCTTTCCGCGCAATGCAAGAATCGCAAAATTCCTCAGGGGTGGATGCGAGGAGGGGCTCCGAGATGGATGGCCCGTTTCCTGCCGCCCCTGGCGAAGTATGACTGGGCCAGGGGCGTGTCTGCCGGCCCTGGCATCTCGTCAGAAATTATGGCCGCCTTCTTCATTCTTCAGTCGATATCTTGCGCCTGGAAAACCCACCTCCGAGAAAGGGCTCTGTTTCCACGGCCAATCTGCTCCCAAAAACGTAGAATAAAATCGCTTTATTCAGTTAGATATTTCATTATTACTATCGTTTTCATAGGGTCATTCCATGTCAACTCAACCAGGATCCCACGCTCACCATCTCAGATTTTGATAATTTTTTCCCTGTTGTTAGTGTCAACCTTAATTAATAAAAGTACAAAATATTAAAGACCCATTGCAAGTATTTTCCAAGATATGAGTGTTTGAAGTCAATGAGGCACACACAAAAATTCCGTGCGCCAGTCAAATTATTCAAAAGTACCATATTTGTGCCCCTGTAAAACCTAAACCAAATGAGCCAAGCTAGTAAACATTTTAGAGGCTAAAACCATGTTGCTATAGTATTAAAAATGTTATCAAAACGATTTTCACTTGAAAACTTTGTTTCCTATAAAAGGCTCAAAAATTGCACTTTTGACAAATTTTAAAGAAAGTGACATTTTCAAACATGTAAAAATCATAAAAATTGAAAACTTTTTTTATTTTAATAGCTGATCTTTATACATTTTGATATGCCGAATCCAAACTTGGCCTTAGTTTTTTTGTACCACCCATAGTTTCCAAGCAACATGTATTTAATAATTAGGTTAATAATCCTGTGCGGTATACAGGGAAATCAATGAAACACTGTGTTACATAATAAAATTGTTTGTATTTACTGTTCACTTTATCGTGATAAAATTCTTTGTATTTACTACAGCGTGATAGTACAGGGTTCACTTGTCAATTGGAAATGGTCTACATTTTCTTTCCCTTTTTTCCTTGAAGCTTTTTGTGTAGCTTTTTCTGCGATGAATCCCTTGCTAAACTTCTCGGTGAAGTACCAACAGTAATCCCCATTATCTTCGTTCATTAGGCCCACTTTTACAATTTTACCATAACTATAAAAAGGTTTTAAATTCTAAAATATTGCTTGATTTCATAAATTTAACTGTAAAATGTGAATGAATGGTGGGTCATGCAACTTTTAAACCATCATATTTGGATTCAGCAATTTTAAAAACATAAGAATAAGGTATTTTCAGTAGAAAGTTTTTTCATTGTTGGCCTGTGCTATTCTTCTCCTTCACATCCTTAATAAAAAATGATAAACGAACCTACTAATGAGGTAAAATCACAAATTAAGAGGCTTTGGCGGAAGGAATAAATGTATTTATACACGCAGAAAAAAAGACGTGATTAAAATTATCAAACTGGTCTGATAGGGAGTATTTTTGTTTTTGTTAAATATACTCAAAATTTGATGTTTATTACTAAGCACTTGATTTACTTTACCAAACGCTCTTGATATATTTCATCAAACGTTTTGATATTTCATAATTTGGTCAATTGTTCGAAATAGTTTGGTAAATTGACTAGATTAATTCAATACGATTCAGAGTTTGGCAACTTTTATCGAAGTTATGATTGATTTTACGAAGTTGCTTACTTAGTTGGTAAAAATTATCAAACTCTCTATTGTAATGCAAATTTGGTTTGATAGAATTTACTAAGCGTTTCGTAATCTATCGAACGGTCTGTCGTTCCTCGTTTTTATACCAAAACACCTTTGCAATTGAAAGATTGTTAAACAGTCCCTAATTAAAAATAGGTTGGTATAAATCATTTCGTTTTCATTATTTGTGATGGCGATAACGTTTTAACTTTGTTTGCATTCATTTTTCTGTTTATTTCTGCTTCAAATTTTTATGTTATCCGTAAGCTGGTGCATCAAGGACAATGATTGAATAACGTATTATCATGGATATTAAAGCTGTAAGTAGATGTTTGTATATTTCGACCCATTAAACCTTTGATTTGAGGTATTCCTGAGGTATAATTATTCGCGATCATGTTCAGTAACATGTGATAAAATTCGTAATACTAGACCCAACCCATGCTAAGGATATCACCCAGCTTATAAAAGTCATCTCTTCATCGATGTAAAAAGACTGCAAATAAAGTTTTCTGCAATAGATATTGATAAGGAATACGTAGGTAAAACAATTGTGTGCATCAAGTTTTCCTTTTAAGCTTACAAAGGGAAACTGTAGTCACACCTTATTCACATTTCAAAACAAAGGTTGATTATTTACAATAACAGTACACTACGACGTTTGTGTAAGATATTACTATAGCAACCAATTTGGCCTAGTTCTTAAGAGTCCATTTCTACCACGTGGGGGGGTTCAATGCTTCGTGCAGCGGTATTTTTTCTCCCCTTTTTTTATTACACGCTTTTATTTAACTCGCTCTGTCTGTTTGTTTGTATGTTTAGTTCAAATCTTGCAATCAAAAATTCGACCACTTTCCGACTTCCAATCGATCTGAAACTTTACAGGAAGTCGTATTCCCGGTGACAATACAATATTGTAACACTTTCGAACATCTTAAGTGTGTATTTTGATCATTATAAACATATTAATTTTAAATATGGAATTTTCAACATGGCGGTTTTTTCGAAAAAAGACTAAAAAGTAGAATTTAAATACTTCTTTAAAAAAAAAACTTAAAAAAAAACACGCTTTTATTTCGCTTGGAACAAGTAATAAAAAAATATTTAAAAAAATGGACTAAAAAGTAAAAGATAAATTTTTATATGAATAGCTCAAATAACCTGGGTAATCCATAATATTTTTACTAATAAATTTTTGAAATGATAATTCAAAGAACCTGGGTAATCTATAATGTTTTCACTAAAAATAAAAGCGTGGGGGCCTCACCATATGGTGTCATCAGGTGTTTTCTAGATATAAAATGTAATAGAAATTTAGTGGAGTAGTATTTTTATGTAATGGAGTAATATGTTATGGGGAGGCCCCCACGCTTTTATTTTTAGTGAAAACATTAAAGATTACCCAGGTTCTTTGAATTATCATTTCAAAAATGTATTAGTGAAAATATTACGGATTACCCAGGTTCTTTGAACTATTCATATAAAAATTTATTTTTTACTTTTTAGTCCATTTTTTAAAATATTTTTTTTTATTACTTGTTCCAATTGAAATTAAAGCGTGTTTTTTTTAGTTTTTTTTTAAAGAAGTATTTTTTTGTATTTCTCTTGTAGAAACTTACGTTATACTCTAAATTTTATGATTTTTAATCAGCAAAATGTTTTTTTTGGGTGGAAAATCTTTCATGCGTGCACGCTAAGCCGGTTTTCTTATCCTTTTTAATTTTGGTAGTTTTTATCAAACTTCTGCGGCCAGGTCGGTGACAGTTACCAAACCAGTTTGATAGAAATTATCAAACTGGCATGTTAATTGTCACTGATTTCTCAATGTGCCATATGAACCAAAACGTTTGATAAAGTTCATTAGTATTCGATAGTTCTAACTAAATTTTTTTCCGTGTATGAAACACATTTTATCGGCAATCTTCTTTAGCCGTCGCCTTTTCTGCGCGCGTGAATATGTTCCTTTTTCATTTAATCGCTAAAAAAAGATATCGTCATTTAAAAATCTAAAGGCGTGAAATGCGTACTCCAGCAGTAAATAATCTTTCGATTTAGGCAAATAAGAAATAATAGGAAACCACCCATTTGGTTCAAATCTCAGGCGTCGAGCTTCTATGAAGAGGTGTTAAAAAAAAAGCTGGATCGAAAAAAGCTTTTAAGTGAACGGCGGTTATGGAGAGAAATGAAGTAGATATGTATCCAACTAAAATGCCGATAAATGTGTATCATACAAGTATTTTTTTTTCCTGTTACCAAACGGATCTTACTTTATAAATATGCCTCGTAGATTGTATAATATAGGCGGTGGAAAATTATTCATTAAATACACGTTGAAGACGGTAATATCATGACCCTGCATACCTCAACAGTTTTGTTAACCGTCAATTTCTCGTTCACTTTAGATGACAGCAATAGAGGGCAGCACAAGCTAAACTTCGTCGAGTTAATTCACCATAGTTCCAACCATCGAACCATCCATCAATTCATCCATCAATCAATCAATCGATCGATCAATCGTAATCTGAACGAGGCATCAAAGATCGAGGAAATCGATATCGAACCGTGATCTCCGAGTTTCGATCCAAACTCGATTATTCAATGTCGAGATTGACAAAAGGGTAGTTTCCTTCATAAAAAAAAACGAAAGGCATTGATTGCGATTCGCTACCCACCATTAGTGTATTCATTATATACAAATTATTTGGTTATAGAAATCCCAGTTTAAACGAATGGCAATGGTCAATTTTAACCTCATTTGAAAAAGGCCAGATTGGCGCCCATACGATGCCACTCCACGTGACGTCACAGAGACCTAGTTTCTATACGAGTAGATAGGAATTTTACATCGTCTGAGATTACCAATGCATGCATGAGGCACAGAGCTAAGGGAAACATCTCAAAATAATCACACATTAAAAATTCCTAAGTTCGGAAAGTTTCCTACATTTGATAGAGTATTAATAATCTTTATTTAAGCCAAGCGCTACCTGCTAGCAGGGTACTCTGCTACCTGCTAGCAGCCTGCATCGTATCAAAGCCTCGCCCCAAGGTCACCTCACACGCCGACAGCGGGAACCAGAATGACCTCTTACGGCGTTTCCCAGCATTCATACATAGCAGTCACGTTTTCGTGCGCTTGAAAATTTTCACTAGTCATTTTATCGCTAAAAATAGATATCGTCAATTAAAAATCTAAGAGCGTGAAGTACGTACTCCATGGGTAATAATATTTCGATTTAGGCAATAAAAAAATGATAGGAAACCGCCCTATTTCGTTTGATCTTAGTATCATCGATGCCGGCCTACGATAATGTCACTCGTTCCATGCGAAATACTTTTCTCTAACGCCGGTAAAAATTGTAAAAGTACGCCCGCAATCATGTCGAGAAAACATCTCCTTGCGGTAATCTTTATGATTAAGCATATCTCTGTTATTCCATGAGTATAAACTAAAATGGTAACCTTCAACAAAATTTAATTTACTAGAGTACCGACCCGGTTCCGATTTCAACCCTGATAATGTCACTGCGTGTCGAAACCGGGACGGTACTTTAAATTAAATTGCAGAAAAGTAAATAAAATTGTGTGGATGGTCACCATTTTAGTTTATTCTCATGGATATAAAACATTTTCACCAGATGTCGCCGGACACTGGGAATTATTTCTCTTATAATGTGGTAATTAAATGTCTTGTCTACAGTAATGGCTCATGACACATGGCCTAACTACTAGTGCCATGATCCTCGTTATAATTGCCATGGGAATTAATGAACCTGGATAGCGTTGTGGTCTGAGCATTGACCCGGAAAGCCAAAGGTCCGTGGTTCGATTCCCGGTCCAGGGGAATTTATTCTCATGGAAATTCTTGTATATAGAAAGATCTGAGGTTTTCCCGGCCTACGATGATGCTGAAGTTGTTTCGGGTTTCCCACGGGATGAGTTCTCCATCTCTGCCGACGTTTTGATGGTCGTGTCGTCCATCGTCATCAAGGCTGATGACGATAGCCCTGATGACGATGGACGACACGACCATCGAAACGTCGGCAGAGATGGCTAACTCATTTGGTGGGAAACCCGAAACAACTTCAACAATTCTTGTACATCTCTCATCACATGTACCAGCCAGTTACCCTTCCTTTATTTCATTTAGTTCAGCCACCAATCTAAATCCCACCCTGTTCAGCACTTGCTCATTCCGTGTGAGTCTTGGCTTTCGGGTATTACTCCGCGTTGAGTTCTCCTCAGGTGACGACACTTTCTCCAACCATCCAGATGGCGTCCTCAGGTCAGAAGTACGGACGCATAAATTTGGCCGTCTTATATCTTACTTAATCTGTGGACTCGAGCTTAATCTGAGCAAATGCATGACGGTACATTTCTTGCGGATATCGTCCAACTATAACCATGTTTATGCTGTGGATGGTATTAACATAAAGGCAACAGACGAAGTGAAGTAAATGGGAGTTAAGATAACCACGAACCTCTCATGGGGATCACATGTAAGGAATATTTGCTGCAAGAGAACAAAATAAAATACAATGATATACTATATTGTTGCATAAATAAATATTACGAAAGAGATTTTTGCATTAACATAATAAAAAAACTTCAAAATAACCACAACATCTAAATCTTTGGAGTTGTCATGGCCATTGCTTATGGAACATTCTTTTCAACGAATTGGTTCTCATATCTAAATCATTTAACAGTTATAATAAAAAACACACACAAAACCTTACATTACATTACTGACGGTACATTTCTTGCAGAATTCGTCCAACCTTAACCAAGTTTATGCAGTATTAACCTAAAGACAACAGACGAAGTGAAGTACCTGGAAGTTAAGATAACCACGAACCTCTCGTGGTTATCTTATCGTATCGTGGTTATCTCGTAGTGAACACATGTAAGGAATATTTGCGGCATTAGCCCCGAAGAAATTAGGATTCGTCAGGCGTATTCTGGGAAAATCCGATAAGAAAGTAAAAGAAAGGTGCTACTTCACACTCGTTCGAAAATGTGGTAATTTTTTTAGATTTTTTTCTTCCTTTTATCTTTACCTCATTAGTTAATGGTAAAATAATTCTTTGTGTATAGGTCAAATGTATGTGATGCAAAAGAGTTGTTAGCCAACTGTTTAGTTTATTGACCCCTTAGAGTCATTTGTTCATTAGTCGTTAGAGTTTATTTAACCGGAGAGCGCTATCACACTCCTCCTATCTCTCGCGAAAAGTGCCAGGAGCACTATCGCGTTCCCCATGCAATGTCACTCTCAGATGCTGATAATTAACTAATCATGCAACTGCCAACGTTTATTTTATTTTAACATTAACTATTTTCTTCAAATTATAAAAATTAACTCATATTACAAAAAAATCGTCAAATAATATAATGAAAAGTTGAAAACACATATAATAAATATTTTCCAAAGTTTTTGAACATATACCTTCACTTGTTTTTGAGACCTAATATTTTTTCCTAACCTACTGCAAAATTAGCAAAAATGCCTCGGCACTTTTGGCATAGTGCCTAGAATATCGGTTGACACTCAAAGGGTTAAAACCATCATCTGGGCTAGGAATGAACACATGAGAACAAAATAAAATACAATTATATACAATATTGTTACATAAATGAATGTCACGAAAGATTTTTTAAAATAATGTAATTTAAAAAAAATAAGAAGAGAAAAGACATAAATTTGGACCTACCCTAGCTTTGCACATATTTATTGATATTAGGTTACTAAGCTATTACCAAACTTAGTAACCATTAATTTTGATCAATTAAATAAAAACAAATTTTGCTAAGGTTTTCAGTGTCTGTTTTTTTATTTTAACTGCTTAGTGATTTAGATACGAGAACCATTTCTTTAAAAAGTATTTTCCATAGGCAATGGCCATGTTTTTGACTTTGACGACGCCGAAGTTTTAGATCATGAGGTTATTTTGAAGTTTTTTTATTATATTAATGTAAAAAAAACTCTTTCGTAACATTTATTTATGTAACAATATTGTATATCACTGTATTTTATTGTGTTCTCATGTTTTCATTCATAGTCCTGATGATATTTTTAAATAAACTTAAACTTTGGCTAACAACTTTTTTACATCATGTGCATTTTGACCCATACTCCAAGGATTATTTTATCAGTACTCTTTCTTGAAAATTTTAGTGAAGCCATAACATTCCAAGCGATGATCCCAAAACTGGTATGTGCGTGTAATTGTAAATTTTTTAATTAATAATTACGATTGCTGTTTTCTCCTACCTCCAGTGGGTCATGAAAAGGAGACGAAGTGATTTATTTAAAATTTTTTAATTATTAAATATTGGGCAGAATTATGGTGTACATTCGACACAATCGCCTCGGCGATGGAGTAATTGGTCGTGCCTGTGGACAAGTTTTACTATACCTTATTCATAGGATATGAACCCATTATTCCCCAGACTGTGTGTGTGGGCTTTTAACTTCGGTTGTTTCGCATTTTCCTATTTGTTTTGGCCTAGTTAAGATGAAGTTTTGGAATAATAACATTTTAACCGTTTTATATGAATTTCATGATGCTGCGAATAGGTAATGCAGGGAAAACTCCCGCAAATAAATACAAAAAAAGTAATTTTTAAAACTTAGGTTACATCTTTTACTTTTTATCTTGATTTGTACACTCGACATCTTCGCCGGGAGTTATCAGTATTCCTTCGGAGGAATTTCCCCATTCTGCCTTTCAACGGACGTGCTGGGGTGTCTTTTTTCCTAGGGTGTCTCGTATGTGCGCATCGATTTTTATGCCAAACACCATCAGTCATAAAAATACAATTATATAAATGGAAATGTTGGTGGAAATGACGAAATTAGAACTAGATATACTTTTAAAAAAAGTCGGTAAAGCGAAGAAAAATTATTCTGTAGTAGAAACTTGTTCTGAGAATTAGGATTCAATAATGTTTACGCAACGCTGGGGATTAATGGGTTAACGCCAGCGACTTCCAATGAATTTTCCTTTTGCCTGTTTGAAAATGCTTTCCTCCGTGCCAAATCTGCATTTCGGCGTAAAAGTGGAAGTCACGCGACACCAGGTTGACATTGTGCGGCGGGAGATCGGTGAAATGACGGTGGTTGTCATGGATTAGAACAATTCCAGAGGTCGGCATGTCTCTTCTGTTGTTTTAAATGGGAAAGGGCGTTATGTTTCACTCTTCGCAGCTACATTAATGCAAAAAATCTCTTTCATCGGCATGAACCTCGAGAAAAGTCAATGCTGAGACCATTCGGTGAGTTTTATGGCTGTCGCTCCTCACAGTGCACACATGGCGGGAGTTAAACTTTGCGGCCCTCGTAAATAAAATAACTATCCCATTAATGCCCAGCGTTGCGGTAAGGCAACATTATTGAATCCTAATTCTCAGAACAAGTTTCTACTCCGGAATAAGTTTTTCTTCGAACTCCTGGATTCTTCGATTTGATGACTTATTTAAGTATCTCTAGTTCTAATTTTCACCAACATTTTCATTCATATAGGTATAATTGTATTTTTATGACTGATGGTATTTGGCATAAAAATCGATGCGCACATTCTAGGAAAAATGACATACTCCAGCATGTCCGTTAAATGGCAGAATGGGGAATTTCCTTCAAAGGAAAACTGATAACTCCCGGCGAAGATGTCGAGTGTTCAAATCAAGATAAAAAATAAAAGATGCAACCTAAGTTTTGAAAAATTACTTTTTTTGCATCTATTTACCAGAGTTTTCCCAGCGTTGCGTGTACGAAGCATTATGAAAATCATATAATATGATGAAAATATTATTTTCCCCAAAAATTCATCTTAATTAGGCCAAAATAAGTCGGAATATGCGAAACAAGTGAAGTTAAAAGCCCTGAATACAGTCTGGGGAATAATGAGTTAATCTAACACGTACGCAAAATTTAGATGAATATCATAGATACTCTTCTATCGGCCAAATTTTAGCGACGACAATGGAATAGAAATACAATTTAAAAAAAAATTTAATAATAGATTTATCGTTCCAATTTTTCTTCATCGAAAAATTTATTATTGGTTGTCTTGCTTTCCCTTGGATGAATCAGGTGAGTATAAATCATGTATGCACTTTGAGAATAGCAGTAAAATTATAAATCTGTAATGTACGCAAAATTAAGATTTCGATTAAGATATCGCGGTTCCTGAGCTATCGCAAGATTTCAGCAACAATGGAGTTGATTTTTTGAAATACAGCGATGGAGTCATTAACGATAATGGAGGTTTTTGAATTATAAAAATTCAATCATTGATATAAGTTTTCATTATCAACTAAATTGTTTAAGGTTGTCACACCTGCCCTTAGATGTTTAAATTGTTTTCGATAGATTTCTAAAATCCTAATTGTTGAACAGATAGAATAGGTGAAATATTTCACCACCAGCTGTATTATTTTTAAGTTGGTACACTTTCTCTCGGTTGTTAACATTATTTTTTCCAAGGGTTTCTAAAATCGTTATTGATGAGGATATGTATGGGATGAATAGAATATTTCATCATTAGTTAGGTAAATTGCTTTAAGTTATCACACCTGCCATCTCCGTACATATGTGCTAGCATAAAAACATATTAAGCTCGATAAAAACTTTAGCAAAATTAAGGTTTTGACTAAGATAACTCGGCTATTGCGCTGTCGGCAAGACATCAGCAACAATGGAATGAATTGTTTGAAAGACAACAATGGAGTTTTCAAAAATAGTGGAGGTTTTTGAATAATTTTTCATCATCAACTAAATTGTTTTAGGTTGTCACACCTGCCCTCGGAGACGTGTACCCGCAGTCAAACACATAAATGTACCCGATATTCAGTGATTTTTCCGGGTATTCTTCCACGTTTATCCATTTTGCAGGACAATATTTCGAAGAATATATATTAGATATTATATTATGTATTATATTATACATAAAAGTGTCGATGCAGAAAGTTCTTCATCTTATACACACCCCGTTTGCCACCTTTTTTGTGGAGGTGTGCCCTGATTGGTCAGGATCTTTGAAGACCTTTTTCCACGCGCTGGCGAGATTGTAGCCGTCTTTACGGTTGAAGTTCTTTGTCGTTTTGGCGATTTCAATTGCCTCCCTGATTATTCTCGGGTAGTAGCGGCATCTGTGGAGGAGTATACCAGATTAAATGCAGCTGCGGTGATTCCTACATCGGCCAAACATCACGAGCACTGAAATGCCGAGTCTAAGAGCACAGAAGGGCCGCAAATAAATAGATATTTCACCCAGTCAGTGGTGGTGGAACACCAATGGAGTGGACCGACACACAATGTGGACTTTGACAACGCCTCTCTTTTGAACAAAGAAGGCCGTTACTACCCGAGAATAATCAGGGAGGCAATTGAAATCGCCAAAACAACAAAGAACATCAACCTTGAAGACGGCTACAATCTCGCCAGCTCGTGGAAAAGGGTCTTCAAAGATCCAGACCAATCAGGACACACCTCCACAAAAAACGCGGCAAACGGGGTGTATATAAGATGAACAACTTTCTGCATCGACACTTCAGTGGACCTGAGGAAGCCAACTGGAACTTGGCGAAATATTGTTCTACAAAATGGATAAACGCGGAAGAATACCCGGAAAATCACTAAATATCATCATAATCTCCGCGGAAGCCTACTTGGAAACATATATGTGCCCCTTCGCACATATGTGCTGGCACAAAAACCCATTTGGCACGATGAAAAATGCACAACAGGGTGGCGCTCTCCTTAGCTTCGATTTTTACGACACTTTAAGCACGTTGCAAAGTTGGTAGCCCTTGTAAATAAAATAATAAAGTTATAACGTACGCAATATTGAAATTTCGATTAAATATCACTTATTTTCTTCTATGGGCCACATTTTATCGACGGCAATGGAATATAAATTCAGTTTGTAAATTAAACTAAATAATTTCATCGCTATAATTTTCTACATCCACTAAATAATTTCAGTTTGTCACACCTGCCATGGGATGTTAATATTATATTTTCCAAATATTTCTTAAATCGTATATGTTGAACAAATAGAATAAAAATATTTCTTCATCAGCCCTTCATCAGCCTGTTTTAAGTTGTCACACCTTCTCTCGTTTACATTATTTTTTCCAAAGGTTTCTAGACTCGTAATTGTTGAGTGCATTTATAGGATAGATAAAATATTTCATCATTAGTTAAATTATTTTAAGTTGTCACACCTTACCCTTCCGCACATGTTAACATAATTTTTCGAAAGATTTCTAACAACGTAATTGTTGAGCATATTCAAAGAGTAGATTAAATATTTCTCCATAAGCTAAAATGTTTCACCTTATTACACCTTTTCTCGGATGTTAACATTATTTTTTTCAAATATTTCTTAAATTACAGATAGAATTCATATTGCTTTGTCATCTTAATTATTTTATTTTGTTAAAAATTCTCAGGGATGTTAACATTATATTTTCCAAAGGCTTCTAAAGACGTAATCGATGGATACATTTATAAAAGTAGTAGATAGTAGTACATATAAAAGTAGATTTTAGATAAAGTATATCATCATTAGTTAAATTGTATTAAGTTGTCACACCTTCCTCCTCCTAACATTAGTTCTGGCATAAAAACAAATGAAGCACAATAAATATGTACGCAAAATTAAGAATTTGCTTAAGATATCGCGGTTCCTGAGCTATCGGCAAGATTTTAGCAACAATGGAATGGATTGTTTGAAACACGACAATAAAATTTGTTTTTATTTAATAAATTGAAATGAAAAAAAAACTCATTCATAGATATAATATTTTCTCATCAACAAAAATAATTATTTTAGGTTGTCACACCTGCCGTCGGAGTCGTGTATTCATATATGTACCCCTCCTTACATATGTGCCGGCACAAAAACACATTAGGTACGATAAAAAATGCAAAACAGGAGGCGTTCTCCTTAATTTCGATATTTTCGATAATTTCGAAAGTTTCGAGTCCCAGTCAGGCCGAATTTTTACACTCTGATTCCTGGCTTTTTCCATCTACCAGAGTACCGTTGTCCTCATCCTTTTTCTATTGTATGTTCCTATCCCTTTCTTTCCTTACCTCTGAATTAATTTTAATGTTAACGATTAAGGCGTCGTGTGAATGAATGAAGTATATACACAGAATAGATGAAATACTTATTCATCATCTAAATTATTTTATGTTGTCACACCTGCCCTCGCAGACGTTTACCCGCAGTTGGAAACACACATATGTACCCCTCCGTAGATATGTGCCGGCACAAAAACACATTAGGCACGATAAAAAATGCACAACAGGGAGGCGTTCTCCTTAATTTCGATATTTACGACACTTCCAAGCACGCCGCAAAGTTGGCGGCCCTTGTCAGGGCGAGGGGGGAGGGGTTGGAGGGGAAGTGAAGGATGTGAGAGGTGGGAGGGGGTGGGAAAGTAGGGGAGGGGAGGGCCGTCCGTTGAAAACGCACAGTATATCACGTCCTGGAGTGACAGGTATAAATCAAGCGATGCAGGGTGCTCTCTCGCGTCGTGGGTAAAGTAAGGAGAGGGTAAGGGAGGGATAAGAAGGGATAGGAAAGGGGTGGGATGGGGGAGAGAGGATAAGAGGGAAGGGGGATCCTTTAGGTGCCCAGTCCCTGCCCTTTCCAACCCCCTCCATCCCTCAGAAAACCGTCCAGAACTATCCCCTATCCCTCTCCACTATAAAACATCCGAATTTCCTGTGAAAAAAAATTCGTCCATTTTTTTGTGCAACTGTACTATCATACCCAATCTGTCCATGACCCAATCGTAGATTCCTGCAGCAATTCGCTTCTGGTTGACCTTATGTTTTTGGAAAATGTAGTAATTATTATACAATATGTTGTATTTTTAAATATTGCATACTATTATGTGGTGGTTGATATTTATATCAGTTATAAAAGACATTGCAAATTTATCCAATGCATATATTTTTGAACATGGGATATTATCAATGATATTGACAGCAAGACATTTCCATCCCTCAGAAAACAGTCCAGAACTATCCCCTATCCCTCTCCCCTATAAAACATCCGAATTTGCCGTGAAAAAAATTTCGTCCGTTTTTTTGTGCAACTGTACTATCATACCCAATCTGTCCATGACCCAATCGTAGATTCCTGCAGGAACTCACTTCTGGATGACCTTATGTTTTTGGAAAATGTAGTAATTATTATACAATATGTTGTATTTTTAAATATTGCATATTATTATGTGGTGGTTGATATTTATATCAGTTATAAAAGACATTGCAAATTTATCCAATGCATATATTTTTGAACATGGGAAATTATCAATGATATTGACAGCAAGACATTTCCATCCCTCAGAAAACAGTCCAGAACTATCCCCTATCCCTCTCCCCTATAAAACATCCGAATTTGCTGTGAAAAAAATTCCGTCCATTTTTTGTGCAACTGTACTATCATACGTATCTATTACCCGATCGCAGATTCCTGCAGGAACTAACTTCTGGATAGTTACTTTTTTTCAAGTAGTACGAAATAATACTACCAACTAGTACTAGTACTAAAGAGTACTAACCAACCATTCAATAGATTTTTAAATATTATATGTGATTTTGCAAAATGTGGTAGTTTATATTTATATTGGTTAAATACGACATTAAAATAGACAAGATTGGATATAATAAGAAACATCCAAATGAGAGATGAACTGGATGTCGAGGCAGTCACTGACAGACTACAAGACTACAAACATAGATGGAAAGAACATTTACTTCGAATGCCAAATGAAAGAATTGCAAAACAAGCAATGGAATATCAACCATTTGGCAAGAGAATTATAGAAAGACCAAGAAAAACATGATATTGACAGTAGGACATTTTTATTTTTCAGAAAACCGTCCAGAACCATCTCCATCCCTCTCCCCTATAAAACATCCGAATTTCCTGTGAAAAAAATTTCGTCCATTTTTTGGTGCAACTGCACTATCAGGGGTTTTTATCACCCGATCGTAATTCCTGCAGGAACTCACTTCTGGATGTACTAACTTTTTTTGGTAAATAGACTAATTATTCTACGTTTGGTAAGATTTTTAAATATCGCACGTCACTCAGCTAAATTTGGAGGTTGATATTTATATAAGTTAAAAAAGGCATTGCAAATATATCCAATGCATTTATTTTCGAACTTCAGTGGTAAAACAGACATGCCAATTAATCAATTTTATCTTTTAACGTCATTGAATGTAATAACTGCAAAATAGTCAAGTTATATAATCAGTTTTATCAGTGAAAGTGCAATGTATCTTCAGCCTTGTTGACAATAATACCATTTATAAAATATGTATAACAATATCGTATTTACTCAAAAAAGGCTATTCGGGCTTCCAGCCGGGTGGTCTCCCTCCATTCTGCCGACGTTTCGGAACACGAGTCGGGTTCCATCCTCAGGGCTAATGGTGAGTGGACGAAGTTAGCCAGCTTATTTACTTTTCAGTTGGTTGTGAGGTCTAACGTGATTGGCCGGGAGGCTGCCAATCTTATTTTCTTGAGTGCCGGTTTCCACACATTACTTAATGAATACCCGGTGTTTTTTTATTATTTTTTATCGTATTTAGTAGGCCATTAAACGAAGATGTAAATAATTACAATATCTTCTTTGAAATTTTCATTGAATTTGACAGTAAGACATTTAAATCCCTCAGAAATCCGTCCAGAACTATCCCCAACCCTTTCCACCATAAAACAACCGATTTTCCTGTGAAAAAACTTTCGTCCATTTTTTGGGGAAACTGTAATATCAGGATTGTCTATCTCCCAATCGTAAATTTCTGCATGAACTTTTTTATGGATGAACTTATTTTTTGGCAAATGTAGTCATTATTCTACAGTACGTAAGATTTTTTAAAATATTTCTTGGCATTTGGTTTAATGTGGTGGTTGATAATTATATCAGTTAAATATTAAATTTCAAATATATGCTATAGATTTATTTTCGAACTTGATATGTGGTGAAATAGACATGCTGTTTAATCAATTTCATCTTGAAACAGCTTCAGACGTAGTATGTTAAAAGAAAACCAGTGATATTAAATTTTATCAATTATAGCGCAATATAGATAGAGCCTGGTGAAAAATGATACCATTTATAAAATAATTATTATAGTTTCATGTTTATTAGACGTCTAAACGAGTATGTAAAGAACTGAAATATCTCCCTTGACATTTTCATTGACATCTTCATTGACATTGACATTAAGACATTTTCATCCCTTAGACAACCGCCTAGAACTACCCAAACCCTCCACCATAAAACACCATATTTTCCTCGGAAAAAAACTGAGTCAATTTTTTAAGAAACTGTACTATCAGAGGTATCCATTACCTAATCATAGATTTCTGCAGGAACTCATTTCTGGATGAACTTAGTTTTTTTTTGCAAATTCTGGATGAACTTATTCCTCACAGAGACGTAAGTATCGGGGGATGAGGGGATAGATCTCCCCCCCCCCAAAGTCTCAGAGAAATTAAAAACAATATTTTAAACTATATATCGATGGCTTATTTCTAACTACACGTATCTCAAATTCGGCCAGTCAAAAATAGTTTGCGACAGGTATCTTAAACTAAGTGTAATAACATTAAAAAAAACTCTTAATAATCACCCATTAAAATTGCTTGCGGTCGGAAAGTTTCCTTCGTTTGATAAGGTATTAATAATCCTTAATTAAGCCAAGTGCTACCTGCTAGAAGCCTGCATCACAGAAGCGCAAACATCATCTCCCCAAAGTCACCTCACACGGCAGAGCCGGGAACCAGAATGACGTCACACGGGCTTTTCCCAGTATTCATACTTAGGCGTTGCGTTTTCGCGCGCTTGAATAATTTCACTCTTCATTTAACCACGAAAAACAGGTATCGTCATTTTAAAATCTAAGAGCGTGAAATGCGTACTCCAGGAGTAATAATCTTTCGATTAAGGCAATAAAATAATGATAGGAAACCATCCTTTTCCTTAAACTTCAGCGTTATACCTTTTTGCGACGATAGTGGTTGAATATATATCGATACCTTCACAGCACTAACGCTTAACAATCGCCCATTGAATCAAATCGCTCATATACTACTATATTAGGGCTATTAGATGAGCGGGTTTGATTCGGCGGGCGATTGTTGAGAGTTTTTGCTGTAAAGATATCGATATCGAAGGCTAAGGTCTGACAATACGTATCTCAAATTCGGCCGGTTTGAGACAGGTATCTTAAAAAAATGGTAATAACATTAAAAAAAATAAAACTCAAGCGAAAAACAACTCATTGTTTGGAAATGAATACCTATTTTTCAATTTATAAACTTTTCGTTCTTAATTTCAGTGTGCAAGTAACAAATATTGACCCGTTAATCCCCAGCGTTGCGTAAACGCAACAGTATTGAATCCTGATTCTAAGAACAAGTTTCTACAACAATTTTTACTTCAATTTACTGGCAGGGGATTAATGGGTTAATGTATAGACTCAATGTATAGGGTCAATGTATAGTGTCCAGATAGCCACTTTACTTGTGGGGATATCCTTGAAAATATACTTTATTACTGTAATTGTCAGATTTCTGTTGGCTTTAATAAAATTAAATACCATTATAAGTGCAGGGAAATTACTATTATGCACTCGTAACATTTTATTTTCAGCTGAGGTGGTTGAGGAACGTAACCGTGGTGATTTCACCCATTAATCCCCATTACTAATTACACCCATTACGCGGTTATTACACCCATTAATCCCCAGCGTTGCGTTAAGGCAACATTATTGAATCCTAATACTCAGAACAAGTTTCTACTTCAGAATAAGCTTTTCTTCGATTTACTGATTTCTTTTAAGTATTTCTAGTTCTAATTATGTTATTTCCACCAATATTTCCATTTATATAATTGTATTTTTATGACAGATGGCGTTTGGCATACAAATCGATGCGCACATACGATACACCCTAGGAAAAATTACATACCCGAGCATGTCCGTTGAAAGGCAGAATGGGGAATTTCCTCTAAAGGAATACTGATGGCTCCCGGCGAAGATGTCGAGTGTACAAATCAAGATAAAAAATAAAAGAAGTAACCTAAGTTTTAAATAATTACCTGTTTGTATTTATTTTCCGGAGTTTTTCCAGCGCTGCGTATACGCAGCATCATGAAAATCATGTAATATGAATAATATAATGTTTTTCCAAAAACTCACCCTAATTCGGCCAAAATAAATCGGAAATTGCGAAAAAAAAAACAAAGCTAAAAGCCTTGATTACAGTCTAGGGAATAATGGGTTAATCGTTTTCTTAGTTATCCATAAAATCTGCTATTTTTGAGATAAGTGTTGTTAGAACTTAGCCATCCACATACCATTGTCCAGTTGTGACGTATAATGCTTACTTCCGCTTAAATTTACATTTTTATTGCCAAAATGACACAAAATGTGTTTCCAGATTTTTACATATTGCACGGGATTTGGGTAGAAGTGGTGGTAGTTATTCATATTAGTTAAATAAGGCATTGAAAATATATCCAGTGCGATGCGAATATCTCCTTTGACATTTTCATCCTACACAAAACCGTCCTGAAGTACCCCTATCCCTCCAATAAAAACATTCGAAAATCCTACGGAAAAAATATGCGGATTTTTTTATGTAACCATACTATCACAAGCTCCAATTGTAGATTTCCACATGAACTTGCTTTTTCATTTTTTTTATAATTCTACAGTCATTCCTCTACAGTGGGTAAGGTTTTTCCATAAGGAAAAAATTGTTTGCTCACAACAATAGGGTAGTTTCCTTCATCAAAGAAAACGAAAGGCATTGCGCTACCTTGGTTTGACAAGGTTCTAACCGAAATTTTTGCAAAATTTGGTGTTTTCACTCAAGATAACTAAGTTTATGTCTCTCTATGTGTTCGCCGGTTTTTATTCCTGTATGTAAAATAATAACAGATTTAGAACAGTGACAAAGTTCCAACTGCAAGGAGAAAAAACTAATATTTGGTGTGACAAGGTTCTAACTGCAGTTTACTTATTTTATTACTCATATAAACATGTAAAAAAATAAAATAAAGAACATATTTTTTAATAGTAATAATTACTAGTGTATCTAGTGGATCACTAGTGTATGTGCCAAAAATCAAAAATAAATTCCTATTAATAATAGAAATAGAGCAGTTTAAAACTTTGACAAGGTTTTCCTCAAAACCAGCTGATGGTCAGTTAGAACCTTGTCAAACCAAGGTAGCGATTGGTTGCCATTCGTTACCCACCATTAGTGTATTCATAATATACAAATTATTTGGTTTTAAAAATACCGGTGTAGACGAATGGCAGTGGTCCATTTTTATCCTCATTTGAAATGGGCCAGATTGGCGCCTATGCGATGCCACTCCACATGACGTCACAGGGACCCAGTTTCTACACGAGAGGATAGGAGTTTTACATCATCTGAGATTAGCAATGCATGCATGAGGCACAGAGCTAAGGGAGACATGTCTTAATAATCACTTATTAAAACTGGCTAAGGTCGGAAAGTTTTCTTCGTTTGATAAGGTATTAATAATCCTTATTTAAGCCATTATTCCCCAGACTGTATTTCGGGCTTTTAACTTCAATTGTTTCGCATTTTCCAATTTATTTCGGCCTAATTAATATGAATTTTTGGAAAAAAAATATTTTCATCATACTATACGATTTTCACAATGCTGCGTATACGCAACGCTGGGAAAACACCGGTAAATAAATACAAAAAAGTTGTTCTTTTAAAACTTAGGTTACATCTTTTATTTTTTATATTGTTTTGCACACTCGACATCTTCACCGGGAGTTATCAGTATTCCTTCGGAGGAACTGCCCCATTCTGCCTTTCAACGGACATGCTGGGGTGTGTCATTATTCCTTGGGTGTCTCGTAGATATGTGCGCACCGATTTTTATGCCAAACGCAATCAGTCATATAATACAACTATATGAATGAAAATGTTGGTCAAAATGACAAATTTGGAACTAGAGATATTTAAAAAAAGTCATTAAATCGAAGAAAAAATTATTCTGTAGTAGAAACTTGTTCTGAGATTAGAATTCAATAATGTTGCGTTATCGCAACGCTAAGGATTAATGAGTTAAGAAACTAATAGAACTGCCTACTACAACACCCTGTAACTTCTTCCTGTGAGGTTTCGTTATGGACAACGTACATATACCACGACATGCACAGCACCATTAATTGGTAAAGAACCGGAAATAACAGCCATAGTATTATTCACGGAGGACATTCCTGTTAGGTTAAGGGGAGAGTATGGTTGTGACATTTTTCACGTCGCTGATAGAGAAGGTATTGAACATCAGTAATGAAAACTTTGGCAAATATGTGTATGAGTTTTCATATTCGTACGTCTTAAAGTTTAATAGATATCATTTTCAGTGCGGAAGACTTCTTTAATCCATTAATACCCAGCGTTGAGTTAAGGCAACATTACTCAATCCTAATTCTCAGAACAATTTTCTACTTTAGGATAATATTTTCTTCGATTTACTGACTTTTTTTTAAGTATCTCTAGTTCTAATTTTGTCATTTCCACCAACATTTTCATTTATATAATTGTATTTTTATGACTGATGGCGTTTGGCATAAAAATCGGTGCGCACATACGAGACATCCAAGGTAAAAATGACAAACCCCAGCATGTCCGTTTAAAGGCAGAATGGGGAATTTTACTTCAAAGGAATACTGATAACTCCCGGCGAAGATGTCGAGTGTGCTAATCAAGATAAAACATAAAAGATTTAATTAAGTTTTTAAAATTACTATGTATTGTTATTATTCACCGGAGTTTTCCCACTGTTGAGTATACGCAGCATTATGAAAATCATATCATACGAAGAAAATTTTTTTTTCTCCAAAAATTCATCTTAATTAGGCCAAAATAAATAAGAAAATGCGAAACAACTGAAGCTAAAAGCCTTGAATACAGTCTGGGGAATAATGGGTCAAGCAGTCTTGCTGTCTCCCAGACCCAGAACAGAATGACTGTTCATGCAGTCTGGGGGCCTATGACGATTCCTTCGATTCCCTCACCCTGTCACCGCTGGGTAGGGTAATCCTTTCGGCCCGACGTCATCATAGATTGAATTTAAATTTTATCACCACTTTATTCGAAAAATACGTTAATGATTATCCATTCACAAAAGTTACGCAAAATATTGATTGTAGATCAAAGCACTTTTATTAATTCATCATCCTCCCGGGATGGTTTTTCCCCAAAATGCACTTCCATTGGAGTTAATCCCGTAGTCTCATGCACAATTTCATTAAACCATTTATTTATCCATGGTATAACTTCCACCCATTTTCCATGATCGTCCGAACAATAAGCTCGAAATACCCGGGACAACTCTCTCATTACGCGTTCACTCGGGTTCGTCTGTGGCCGGCGAATGGAGGAATAGACCACTGAAATCCCCCTTTCTCTCATAGCCTCCACCCACTCGCGACTCGTGAACTGACTTCCGTGGTCTGACAATATTCGCCTTGGAACTCCGTACCACGGAAAACAATTATTGACTAATACCCTCACGCAATTTTTCGTTGTCGTCTTTCGCAACGGATATCCCTGCACCAACTTAGAAAAAACATCCACTACCAAATACTATAATCAAACTTGTTAACCAACGTATTACCGCTAAATGAATAGCTTACATTGCATCATGTCTTTTGAGAAAAGATGGGAGTTTGGTTTTGCATATGCTGTTTGTATAATCTGTTAAGTTATGCGAATTCGAAAGTTTGAAGGTGAAAAGACCAGATAAAGCATATAAGATTGAAGTACAAAGTAGTCGAATTATTGAAGTTCCTTATCTAAAGGCTATTCGTTGATCAAAGTTAGTGTGTTCATAATATAAAAATTATTCGATTTCAGATATCCCTTCAGTTTAGACGAATGTTAATGGCCAATTTTAACCCCAATTGATAAGAGCCAGTTAGGTGCCCATGCGATTTCAATCCACGTGACGTCAAAAGGACTTCATTTCTATACGAGTAGACAGGAGTTTTACATCGTCTCAGATTACCAATGCATGCATGAGGCACAGAGCTCAGGGAAACATGTCTTAATAATCAGTTATAAAAACTGCCTAAGGTCGGAAAGTTTCCTTCGCTTAATACGGTATTAATAATCCTTATTTAAGCCAAGCGCTACCTGTTAGCAGGGTTCTCTACGTTACCGCTATGCTTGGCAGCAAGTAGCCTGCATGTTAGCGGTGTTCATAGCCTCGCACCCAGGTGGCCTCACTCAGCTGCAGCCAGACTGCACACGGGATTTTCCCAGCATTCATACTTAGCCGTCGCGTTTTCGCGCACTTGAAATTTTTTACTTTTCATTCACTCGCAAAAAGTAGATATCGCAATTTAAAAGTCAAAAAGCCTGAAATCGGTACTCCAGGAGTATTATATCGATTTAGGCATTTAAAAACAGAGGAAAATACCATATTTTAACGCCTAGTGTCGTTAAGGAACCATGTTCTTGGATCCATCACATTTTATTTTGTTACAAGCTAAAACATTTAGATGCAAACATTTCTCTGCAAATATTCCATGGGCTACTAAATGCTCCGTTTTTATTTTAATTTTGTGAGTATTTTTAAATTGCCAATTGCAATACGATCAATTCAAGTTCGTTATTAAATCGGAAATAGTGATTTTTACACATATCATTAAAATTGTATTTTAGAGTCCATTGTAGTTATAGTTGGCCTAAAAATCGTTAATGCAGCGTAGACGCAACGCTGGGAAACTCCGGTAAATAAATACAAAAAAGTAATTGCTAAAACTTAGGTTAAATTTTTTATTTTTTCTCTCAATTTGCACACTCGACATCTTCGCCGGGAGTTATCAGTATTCCTTCGGAGGAAATTCCCCATTCTGCCTTTAAACGGACATGCAGGGGTAAGTCATTTTTCCTAGGGTGTCTCGTATGTGCGCACCGATTTTTATGCCAACCGCCATCAGTCATAAAAATACTATTAAATGAATGAAAATATTGGTGAAAATGGCAAAATTAGAGCTAGGGATACTTAAAAAAAAGTCAGTAAATCGAAGAAATTATTATTCTGAAGTAGAAACTTGTTCTGAGAATTAGGATTCAATAATGTTGCGTTAACGCAACGCTGGGGATTAATGGGTCAATGAGTCTGGTACAGTGGTACGAAAAATGCTTAGGTGTTAACGGTGATAATGAAGGAAATTAAGTAGGTTTATAGCTAACTAAAAGTGCCAAAAAAATGTGTTTCACATAGGTATATTTTTTCCTGTGACAGAACGGCCCTTAATTTGTAAATATGACTCGTACATCGTGGTGTCGTTTCACGTCGAAACGTGGATAGTTTAGTAAAAACCTAATGTGGAATTACAACGTTTTTTATTTTACATAATATTAAGAGATGGCAAGGGAAGCGTGGGATGAGATAGAAGCTGGGATAAAAGTGGGAGGAATGATGTTCAAATCAGTGAGATTCGCGGATGACCAGGCGTTGATCAGTCAGTCAGCAAGGGGGCTTCAGGCCCTAGTGGATGCGTTATACGAGCGTTGCGAGGAGTATGGGATGACGATTAATCAGAAGAAAACTAAAGTTATGCGGTTTTGTAAAGCATCACGAGCGAGGAATGTGAGACTCAAGATAAAGGTGGGTGGGGAAAAACTTGAGCAGGTTGAGCAATTCAACTATTTAGGCAGTACGTTAGAGGAAAACGGATACAGTAGTAAGGACATAAGGAAGAGAATAGCATTAGCGAAGGAGGCGTTCATGAACAGGAAGGAGCTTCTAAGAGGATCGTTGTGTAAGAGTTTAAAGAAAAGGTTAGTGAAGAGTTTGATTTGGAGCGTAGCTCTCTACGGTGCGGAAACGTGGACACTGAGGAAAGAAGACGAGAGAAGATTGGAGGCATTCGAGATGTGGGTATGGAGAAGAATGGAGAGGGTGAAATGGACGGTGAGGAAAAAGGAACGACGAAGTGCTTGATATGGTTGGCGAGGAGAGGCAGCTTTTAGGTGAGATACGGAAGAGACAGAGTGTATGGATGGAGCGAATACTTAGCGGGGGGGATGTTGAAAATGGTGTTAGAGGGTAGAATGTTAGGGAAACGAGGGAGGGGAAGGAAAAGAATAGGATTTTTAGATAGATTGAAAGAGAGTAGTCCTTACTGTGAGTTAAAGAAGGAAGAGCTGGAAGGAAAGGGAGGCTCCCAGATCACTTCTTGCGTACTCCATGGAAACCTACCTTAATCGGTAGAATACTATAATGAATGAAATCGATTCAATGGAGAAAATTTTACCGATAAAACGAGTTAATGTTTATGTATTGAAGGTGAATTCAATAATTTTGCGTTTACGCAACGCTGGGTTGAGGGAAAATCAATAAATGCATTCGAAACACGTACATTCTTTTTTAAACAACTTTCAATAAAATTTCAGACCCCGTGACTTTTCTCAGCGGCAATCAGCCCTGTCTCCTGCGAAGGATACGACATTAGGATCCTTCCGGCTGTACCCTTCTAAAGGGTCCCTTTATCGCCATTCCCCTCCCCGTTCCCTCCTCCCGAAATTCTCCCTCACCCTCCCACAGGAGGTGGGCACTAATTCTTCCCCCCACCCACAGATGTCACACTAGATCACTCGCACGTCACTTCCGTCTCATTCCGAAGGAGGGGGGGGGGGAGGGCAGGGCCGGGTGCTGACGGAGGGATTGAAGCCAGAATGTAAGGGTACCAGGGGGGGTATCTAAGGGTTCTCACCCCACTTCCTTCTCACATAACTCTTCAGCTTTCTCCGAAAACCCTGGGAGGAGCTAGGGTTGGGAAAAAATACATTGTAAGGGTACTGACATAGGCATTAAGCTCCTGGCAAGGATTTTGAAGGGGTGTCTGCCAGGGTATGCCTTACCCTGATGGAAAAACGTCTGAAAGCAGCTAGGCTAGATTCTGAAACTATGAATAGTTGTTTATTGAGGCCTGAATCGTCTTCACTTTATGTAAAGTATAAATAATCATTAATTGTAATAATGACAAGAAAAGTATTTGTTTTGGACGATATTGCATGATGATATAACATGGTTTCTTGTTTAATCGTTAGGTTTGTTACTTATCACTTCATACTTCCTAATTGTAAAGATTAAAGGTAATGGAAGAAATTAATATTTAATAAAGAATAAAATTTAAAAAATATTAAAAAGTACAAGAAAAAATATTTAATGATCCTTTTTATATTTTGAGTACTTTTGATGAAAAGACGTAGAATATTATGCAGTACTATCAATGTAAGTCGATGTATATAAGGTATATAATCTCTCAGTAATCGTTTCTTAAAATTGATCCCTATTGCTGTCTAAATAAATAACGACTTCAGAAGTGAAGAACAAAAGAATGATGAGAGTATTTTACAGTCACAATTTAATTTTTGAAGTGTCCTTGTCAATTATGGTTGGATCTCACTTCTTATCATATAACTCTTCAGCTTTCTCCGAAAACCATGGAAGGAGCTAGGGTTGGAAAAAAATACATTGTAAGGGTACTGACATAGGCATTAAGCTCCTGTCAAGGATTTTGAAGGTATGACTCAGGGCATGCCTCACACTGAAGGAAAAACGTTGGAAACCGTCTTCTGTAAGAATGAAAAAGAAAGAAAGTCTTAGATTCTGAAACTTTAAATAGTTGTTCATTGCTACCTGAATCGCCTTCGGTATAGGTAAAGTATGAATAATCATTAAATGTAATAAATGGCAAGGAAAATATTTGTCTTGGACGATATTGCACCAAAATATAACATGGTTTCCTATTTAATGATGATGTATTTTACTAATTACTTCATAATTCCTAATTATAAAGGTTAAAATAACGGAAGAAATAAATGTTGTATAAAAAATATCTAACAATGGTTTTTATAATATGGGTATGTTGTACAGGAAAAAGATGTTTAATTATCGTTTTTATACTGTAAACATTTTTTATGAAAAGACAAAAAATAATTTATAGTCCTATCAATGTAAATCGATGTATATAAGGTATATAATCTTTCAGTAATTGTTTCATATGTTGATCCCTATCGCTGTGTAAATAATTAACGAATTCAAAAGTGATGAACAGAAGAATAATAGAGTATTTTTCAGTCGCCATTTAATTTTTAAAGTGTCCTTGTCAATTATGGTTGGATATTCTTCTCAAATAGCTCTTCAGCTTTCTCCGAAACCCTGAGAGGAGCTAGGGTTGGGAAAATATACGAAATATATCGTACATTATAAGGGTACTGACATAGGCGTTAGGCTCCTGGCAAGGATTTTGCAGGGACTGTCTGCCAGGGTATGCCTTACATTGATGGAAAAACGTTAGAAAGCGTCTTCTGTAAGAATGAAATAAAGAAAGAAAGTCTTAGATTCTGAAACTGTCAATAGTGGTTCATTGCTGCCTGAATGGTTTTCGGTGTATGTTAAGTATGAATAATCTTTACTTTTAATAATAGCAAGAAATATATTTGTTTTAGACGATAATTGAACGATGGTATATCATGGTACTCTCACAGATGATACGGTATTTTAATTATTACTTCATACTACCTAATTTTAAGATTCATGTTAACGGAAGACATTGATATGTTCAACAAGAAAAACATTATTTAATAATGGTTTCTATATTAAGATTATTTTTTATAAAGAGACGTAGTGCATTATATAGTACTTTCAATTTTAACCGGGGAATATAAGTAATATTCCCCGCGTTGGTAATCGGGAAATATGTATCAGCAATTTTTTCATAAAATTGTTCGCTCTCGCTTTCTAGAAAATCGACGATTTGAGAAATGAAGAAGTGAGAATTATGAGAAAAATTGAAGTCGCCTTTTAATATTTTGGCATCCTTGTCAGTGATGGCTTTATCTCCGTTCTTCATTACATATGGATCCTCATCTTTCTCCAAAAATCCTGTGAGGAGCTAGGTTTGGGAAAAAATACATTGTAAGGTTATTGACATAGGCATTAAGCTCCTGGCAAGGATTTTGAAGGGTTGTCAGCCAGGGTATGCCTTACCCTGATGGAAAAGACACTAAAACCAACATTTTTTGTTCTAAAACTGTGTATATTTTTTCGATGATACTAAAATACGTATGGATAATCATTATCGTTGCTAAACTCGTAAAGACTTTTCTTAAGATTAATGCTGACCTAATAAGTATACTCGGACAAGAAAGCGATTACTTAATTACATTATCATGAGTATTTTTTATGCAAAGTCAGAGAGCATTATGTAGTTTTGTTAAAAAAAATTCGATTTCGAATGAAAATATTAAATATCCGTTATCAACCGGAACAAATATTTCAGTCGCCTTTCAATATTGTATGCATATTTCTCAGTGATGGCTTATCCCCACTTATAAATTACACAATTCTTCAGCTTTCTCCTAGGGAGGAGCCAGGGTAGGAAACAAATACATTCTAACGGAAAAAATACATTCATAGACATTAAGCTCCTGCCAAGGATTTCGATGGGCTGTCTGCAAGGCTATGCCTTACCCTGATGGGAAAACGTCTCATAGCGTCTTCTGTTTAAATGAAAAAGAAAGAAAGTCTTAGATTCTGAAACTGCCAATAGTTGTTCATTGCTGCCGGAATCGTCTTCGGTATAGGTAAAGTGTGAATAATCATTAAATGTAATAAATTGCAAGTAAAATATTGGTTTTGGACGATATTTTACAATAATATAACATGATTTCCTCTTTAATTATGTTACTTATTACTCATTCCTAATTGAAAAGGTTAAAAGTAACGGAAGACATTAATGTTGTATAAGAAAAAAATTATTTAACAATGGTTTTTATAATATGGGTACTTTTAATTATAACATGAAATGATGGCAATACCCCATTTCTACAAAACATAACAAGTTTTCTTCGGAGCTAGGGTTGGGAAAAAATACATTGTAGGGGTAATGACATAAGCATTAAGCTCCTGGCAAGGATTTTGAGGGGCTGCTGCCAGGGTACCCTGATGGAAAACCGTCTCATAGCGTCTTCTGTAAGAATGAAAAAGAAAGAATGTCTTAGATTCTGAAACAGTCAATAGTTGTTCGTTGGTGTCTGAATCGTCTTCGGTTTAGGTTAAGTATGAATAATCGTTAAATATAATGATTAGCATGGAAAATATTTGTTGTGGACGATAATTGTGCGATTATATATTCTCCAATATTGAGGAATTTTATGTATAAATTCATACTTCCTAATTTTAAAGGTTAATGGTAACGGAAGGAATTGATGTTCTGCATGAAAAAAATATTTTATAGTGGTTATTTATAAAAAGACATTATATTATATAAAACTTTCAGTTTTAAGCGGGGAATACAAGTAATATTCCCCGAATTGGTAATTGGGAAATATCTTTCAGCAATTTTTCTATAAAATTGATCGCTATCGCTTTCTTGAAAATTAACGATTTCAGAAGTGAAGAACATAAGAATAAGGAGTGTATATTGCATGAGGCCTTTTAATATTTTGGCATCCTTGTCAGTTAAGGGTTTATCTCCATTCTTCATTAGATTACTTCAGCTTTCTTCGGAAACTCTGTGAGGAGCTAGGGTTGGGAAACAATGCATTGTAAGTGTACAGATATAGGCATTAAGCTCCTGGCTTGGATTTTGAGGGGCTGTCTGCTAGGGCATGTCACCCGGTGTTCTGATGGAAAAACGTTTGAAAACGTCTTCAGGAAGAATGAAAAAGAAAGTAAGTCTTAGGTTCTGAAACTTCTTAAGGTCTTTGTCTGACTGAAACTGAAAGGTTCTGTCAATAGTAGTTCATTGCTGCCTGATTTGGCTTCGTTTAACGTTAAGTAAAAAATAATCATTAATTTAAGAAATGGCAAGAAAAATATTTGTTTTTGACGATAATTGCAGGATAGTATAGCATAGTATTCGCTTGACTCATAAGGTATTTTAATAATTACTCCATACTTCCTAATTTTAATGTTAATGTTAACGGAAGAAATTGATGTTGTACAAGAAAAACATAACTTAATATTTGTTTTCTTATTATGAGTGTTTTTGCTGAACAGACGTAGTTTATAACATAGCAATAGGCATTAAGCTCTTCGGAAGGACTTTGAGGGGCCGTCAGTCAAAAAGGGTATGCTTTACCCTGATGGAAAACGAAGAAACCATGCAACATTGATTGCAAAAATGTCGATATTGATTCACTTTTTTCTTGAAATTTCCTTAAAAAGTGGGCTTAAACTTTGGCATTCGAAATGAATATATTAACATAAGATAAATAGAGAAGATAAATAAGGAATTTACTTATTGGTAGTATATATATTATGGGTGATTATTAAAAGATGAGTTCCCTGAGCTCTGTGCCACACTCATGCATTGGTAATCTCAGAAAATGTAAAACTCTTATCTACTCACATAGAAACTAGGTCCCTGTGACGTCACGTGGAGTGGAATCGCATGGGCGCCAATATGGCCTTTTTCAAATGCGGTTAAAATTGACCAATGCCATTCGCCTAAACTGGTATTTCTAAAACCAAATAATTTGTATATTATGAATACGCTAATGGTGGGTAACGAATCGCAATCAATGCCTTTTGTTTTCTTTGATTAAGAAAACTACCCTATTATTTATTTTATTTCCTATTAACTACTGATATTTCGTCAAAACCCCCATTCATACGTAACTACTCGTATAGAAACTAGGTCCCTGTGACGTCACGTGGAGTGGCATCGCATGGGCGCCAATCTGGCCTTTTTCAAATGAGGTTAAAATTGACCATTAACATTCGTCCTAACTGAGATTTCTACTTTAAAAGCTCTATTTTTGTTAGGTTCAACCATCCAGAGATAATTCCTATGCATTTCTACCAGCCTTGGCTTCAACGTAACGTCCGTCGAGATGTCCTCTCAAAATTGTGATTACTGGGCATTAGTTATTTGTCATTCGTGATCGATTCATTCACAATGATTGAATCACCCAGTGTTTTGAATGACTCATGATACATTGCGCAAAATAAAGTTGGTCATCAACCATCCATCAGTCCCACTACATTTTTCGTCCGTGTTTTGTTCAATCATAAATCAGCTAGGCTTCCTGTTAATCCAGTGAATGATTCAAATTCCAGGAGTCTTGATAAAGACAAGGGACAGACACGTAGTTATTAATTCCTTGGAATTGTTTCGACGCATGAAAATTCCAGTATAACCAAAAATCAACCAAAAAATCATCCATTTTATATTTCAAGGAATTCGTTGTACGATTATTGCATGTTGGTTTAAAAAAATCCAAAACATTCCCATAAGAAAAGCATTGTTTACGTTAAAAAGTAATAAAAAAACACTTAATATCAATGCGTCGCAATGGCAACCGTACCAAAAAATCAATTAATTAATTTTTAAGACTAATTAAGGAGTTTTGATCTTTCGATATGGGCAATAAAAAATAACAGAAAACCACCCTATTTTAAATTCTTTATTTTGAAATATTCTTTAAACCGAATATTTTTCTTCGTTTCTAGCATTTTGTATTCAAGTAATGATAAAAAAATCGTGGGTATTTCGAATTTCTTTTGGATAAATAATATTTGTGGTGTTTTAAAGTAAGGTATAAATTATAATTATTATCAAGAAAATAAACGAAATTAAAATTATTATTATATTAGTAAAAAAAAGATTTATCGCGTCCTTAAAAACCATCATTTTTCTTTACTTATTTAATGCAATAAAAAAACAGCAAGAGGCTATTTATAGAAGACTCAGAGTAACAAGAGAACAATTATATAATGTGAAGCAAAATGTAAACAAGTGTGAAAAATTAATATTCAGCAGTAAGTATTTACAAATAAATAAAAAAGAATGGTAGACTAAATGTGCTAGGAGTAGGGGGAAAATAGGGTGTATTCCTATACATTTTTAATTGCCTAGATCGAAAGATTATTACTCCTGGAGTATTTCATGCTTTTGGATTTTTTAAATGCGACATCTATTTTTTCTCAATTTAATGAAAGGTGAAAAAATTTCAAGCGCGCGAAAACGCGACAGCTAGGTATTAGTGCTGGGAAAAGCCCGTGTGACGTCTGACTGCTGCTGTGTGACTAATAATAATAATCATAATCTGCGACTAAAAATAATAGTAAATCGATCCGAAATTATGCTTTATAACGTTGATGGAAGTTATTCTTACTTGAACAATTTGAATGTGTTAGAATCTTGTATTACGGCCGAGATACTTTATTTGAGGAAACAGGAAAAATGTCATACTTTTTTGAAAAACATTTGGTTTTGTTTCATGGCTGCCATCTCGGGAGATTTACGTTTAGTTAACAATATTCTGTTGGTCAATAAAGTGCGTATTCAATTTTTAAAAATCTCTTTGCTAATTATGATTCTATTGCAGTGTATTGTGCTTTGACATCTTGTCTTTGACAAAATCCTTCCTATACATAGAGGAATGAAGGAGTGGAATGACCTACCTGGAGTTATTTTTAAGATCTTCCCTGCAAATGCGAAATTTTTTAGGAAGAAGTGTGCATCACTTATTAATTAATTACATAGTGGTTTAAAAGGGAGAGTGTGAAATTTGGTTAATTGGGTCAATGTTCATTTGTCAGTTGTATAATATTAGAATTAATGTACTTAATGGATTGTTTGAAATTGGTTTAATGGGGCAATGTTAAATTCTTATATGTATGAGATTAGAATTAGTGTATTATTTTTACGATGGATATCTATTCTGTTTCCAAACTTTGTATTAGATAGATAGAAACTTGGAATGTACACATTTGCATTTCATGTACATCTAATACTGCCACCAGGCAATAGCCTGCTTGCAGCAATGATGATAATAATAATAATAAACGTATACGATTACGAGTTAAATTAGTGGTGCAAAGGCGTTCAGACGTCGCTGAGGACATTTTGAGGTTAGAATAAAAATAGTACTATACTTCACTTCGCAGTTCGTAGAAATAAATATTCCCGTTTTAAAATTAATTGAATCTTGTTAATGGGCGTTAATCATAGTATTTATATTTCATGAGTGTCAATTTAATATCGAGTTTTGATTGGAAATATTTATTTTATAGCTTTGGACCTGTTTATTAAGGACTTCTTTGTTTAGAATTTTTGGATAATTCGAAGATTTGACTGGTCCCTTGATGTTAGAATTATCCGAGTTCCAGTGTACATTCAAAAAGAGTAACAGCACATATACGTTCATAAAACAAGTGAAACTTTGGCTATTTACAACAAAAAATATTATTTTTTTTTCACTTGACCTCTATGTTACATGTTATGTCAGTGTCTTAGAATATAGATCTTGAAGAATTCGAAGCCCTTTCCTCGGAATAGGCTTAAACATGCTTAATTTCATACGACATACTATTGTCGATGGCTAAGTTCTAACAGCACGTATCTGAAAATCTGGCTTATTTGAGACAGGTTTCTTTAACAAAGTGTAATAACATTAAAAAAATAAAATACAAGCAAAGAACAACTCCTAATTTTCAAGTGAATGCTTCTTTTTCAGTTTTATGAACCGTTGGTTTTTCATTTCAGCGTACAAGTGAAAGAAATTAAGTTTTTTTGCTCTCCTGAGAAGATGCTATTTTTGAGATACGTGTTCTTAGAACTTCGCCATCTTTAGGTATAGTTCTACAATTAAAAAGGTTAATGCCTTGCACATCTTGGTCCAATGCATTGACTAGACCGGGTGATCTTCAACTTTTTTAGTCAATTATTTTTTGTGCGAAAAATCCACAGAGGAAAAATCATTCGCCTTGATCGTATCCCGGTCAAGGCGAATGATTTTTCCTCTGTGGGTTTTTCGCACTATTTGTGCATTGCGGGTGACTCCGTAAAAAGTTGGCTCCGTAAAAATCACCGTGGCTAGTCCCGGTATACTTAAAATAATTTTTTTTTTAATTGTAACCCAGAAGATACTAGTATACCATTAAACTCACACAACTCGAGAACTAATGCATGTTTGTTACATGAGCATATACGCGTTTTTATAATGAACATATATTCGTAATGCACATTTTTTTTATTTATCCTTTGTTAGAACAATAATTTGGTCTAATAGTCCAAAATAACTCAGTACAGAGGAGAGACAAATCATAATGCAAAAACAATTGATGTTAGAATTATCCAAGTTCCACTTAAATATAAAAAAAAACCGGCAATGGTGCCTTAAATGAGTTAATGGTAACAGAATGTGTGTGGAAAAATATTTTAACATTTATTTCATAATATTGATGTTTTTTTTGTTAAAATAATTTCGATTTAAAAATGAGAAAAAGAACAATTTGCAATCGCCTTCCAATGTTTTATGCACATTTCTCAGGGATGGCTGAACCCCACTTCTTAAGTGCACAATTCTTCATCTTTCTCCGAAAACTTTAGGTGTGGCTAGGGTAAGAAAAAATACATGGTAAGGGTACTGATATAGACATTAAACTCCTGTCACGGATTTTAAGGGTATGTCTGCCAGGGTATGCCTTAACCTGATGAAAAAATGTCTGAAAGCAGCCAGCTTAGATTTTGAAAATGTCAATTGCTGTTCATTGCTGCCTGTATCGTCTTCAGTTTATGTAAAGTATGAATAATCATTAAATGTAATGAATGTCAAGGAAAGTATTTCTTTTGGACGATAATTGCGCGATAATATAGCATGGTTTCCTCCTAAATCATAAGGTATTTCATTTACAATTTCATACTTCCTAATTTTAAAGGTTAACCCTTTATAACCCAATGTCTCTTCTAAACAACAAAAAATGTTTAAACTTTCTGCTCTAGTCAGGAAGTATCTAAATTACCCATTTTTTGGTAGAGTAAATTTTAATTACGAAATATTTACCTGCCACGATAATTAAAATTGAGTGTTAAATTTTCAAATTTTCAAAATGAAAAATCTTCAAATTTGATTTCTCCCATTATCAGCTCTGGATTAAAAAGTGTTAATGGTAACGGAAGAAATTGATGTTGTACAAGAAAAAAATAATGTAGCAATAATCGTTTTTATATTTTAAGTATTTTAGATGATAAGACATAGTATATTAAATGGTACCATCATTGTAATTCTAGGGATATTAGTGGAATATCTTTCAGCCGATTGGCATTCCTGTAACCGACTACAATCACATAGTAAGAACAGGAAAGACCTGTATGGTACATTTAACTTGTGAAAAAATCCCATATTATTTGAACCTATGCATAATATGAGGCTTGATATTATCTACAGATGATTCACTGTATCGAAAACAGTCGCTAGTTAATGAAATATTAGTGGAAATGACCAAGTTATATTCCATTCTGTTAGATCTCGCAAAAATGCACAATGTGACGTATTTAGACGTCATGGAATGCTCAATTTTTACAAGTTCCTCTGTATCACCTATAGCTGACTCACTGTATTGAAAACAACACGAGTCGATAAAGTGTTAGTGGAGATGACCAAGTTATATTCTTTCCAGATAGATATCGCAAAAAATGTACTCTGTGACGTATTTACACGTCACGGAATGTTCGAATTTTTACAAGTTACACTGTATCACCTATAGCTGACTTACTGCAACTGAAACAGTCGCGAGTCAATAAAGTATTAGTGGAGATGACAAAGTTATATTCTTTCCTGATAGATCTCGCAAAAATGCACAATGTGACCTATTTACACGTCACGGAATGTTCGAATTTTTACAAGTTACACTGTATCACCTATAGCTGACTTACTGCAACTGAAACAGTCGCGAGTCAATAAAGTATTAGTGGAGATGACAAAGTTATATTCTTTCCTGATAGATCTCGCAAAAATGCACAATGTGACCTATTTACACGTCACGGAATGTTCGAATTTTTACAAGTTACACTGTATCACCTATAGCTGACTCACTGTATCTTAAACAGTCGCGAGTCAATAAAGTATTAGTGGAGAAGACCAAGTTATATTCCTTCCTGATAAATATCGCAAAAATGCACAATGTGACGTGTTTAAATGTTCGAATTTTTACAAGTTCCACTGTATCACCTACAGCTGACTCACTGCTTCGAAAACATTTGCGATTCAATAAATAAAATTGGTGGAACTGACAAATTTATGTTCTTTCCTGATAGGTATCGCAAAAATGCACAATGTGACGTATTTATACGTCACGGAATGTTAGACTCAAAGAGCTGGTTCTCAACCGTCTTCGGAACATCAATACGGAAAAAGCCTTGTCTGGCACTTGGGAGAAGATAAAGTCTAAACCTCATTCCCCTCCCACGAAACCGGGTGTGGTGGGGGTAAATGGAGGAGGGGAGGGGGTTGTACGGGCCTAATAACCATTCCTCACTTCCCCTCGCGGCCACCAGAGGGGAGGACAATATTCATAAATAAGACCATCTTTCCCCCCTCCTTCCCACGACGCCATTGCTGTTACGGGTGGGTGGGGGAGAGTTGGGGGAGGGGGGCATTAAGGATCTTAAGGGCCAGGGGGTGTGGGGGGAGAGAGAGGGGCTTATAAGTACCGCCAGCCGTATATATACACACATATATATATAAAGAGAGAGATAGAGAGAGACACTGAGGTCTGTTTGTCCCAATACTTCTTCTCCCACTGAGCCTTTCGGGTTAATGTGGGCGTGTGTTGGTCACACTGAGTCAGGGTGACAAACTTTGGGGGTTTTCGAGTCGAGAGGACTGATTTTTGGTCGCCTAGTGGTCACAAGTTTTAGCGGACCTCACGACGGACGGTATGTTGAACTCAAGGCTGGAAGACAAAGAGTGGGCGTGTGTCCGGTAAGCAATTGAATCCCCATCAACCGTAAACAATTATAGTTTAAAGTATCTTGATCTTTAAGGCCGAGACAAAAACAGTGGCACGTGATTGCGTTATACAATGTGAGTAAGAGTGACATTCTTCGGGGGTTTTCGAGTCGTGGGTATTGGTTTTCAGTCACCTAGTGGCCACAAGTTTGAGCGGACATTACGACGGACGGTATGTTGAACCCGAGGCTAGAAGATAAAGAGTGGATGTGTGTCCAGTAAGCTATTGATTGCCCATCAACCGTAAACAATTAATGTTTAATGTATCTAAATTTTCCAAGTGAGATAAATAAGGGGAATAATTATAAATAATTTTAAGGCCAAGACGAAAACAGTGGCACGTGATTGTGTTATACAGTGTGAGTCAAGGCATTTTCTTTAACTTTGGGTATTTTCGAGTCGAGAGGACTGATTTTTGGTCGCCAAGTGGTCACAAGTTTTAGCGGACATTACGACGGACGGTATGTTGAACCCTTGGCTAGAAGGTAAAGAGTGGGTGTGTGTCCAGTAAGCTATTGATTGCCCACCAACCGTAAACAATTATTGCTTAATGTATCTAAATTTTCCAAGTGAGATAAATAAGGGGAATAAATTATAAACAATTGTAAGGCCAATACGAAAACAGTGGCACGTGATTGTGATATACAGTGTGAGTCAAGGTATTTTATTTAACTTGACACTCCGACGGGCGTTACGTTGACCCCGATGCTGGTAGATAAGGAGTGGGTAAGCATCCGGTAAGCTGCTGTTTCCTCATCAAACTCTTACAATTGTTGTTTAAGTATCTAAATCATAAGATATAAACACTTCTATTGTAGGATAATTAGCGGAAAACATGAGCCCAACCAAATGGGCAACTGTTGATCAAATTAACACAGGTTGAAAAACTTTTATGAGCCGACGAGACTGATTGTAAGTAGTATAGTGGCCACAAGTTTGAGCGGACATCTCAGCGGACTGTACGTTGAACCCATAGGATGGTTAATTAAGCAGAGGAAATATGTCTGCAAGTTTTCTTTAGAAATTATTATTTTTAAGGACCAAAAGGCCAAATTAATACTTAAACTGTGGCCTAATGAGCCAGAAACTTTGGAAATGTTTTTCGATGTGTGTCTGGGTGATAAATTTTGAGGGTTTTCGAGTTGCGAGGATCGATTTTTTGGTCGCCTAGGGGTCACAAGTTCGAGCGGACATTCCGACGGACGTTATGTTGACCCCGACGCTGGTAGTGAAAGAGTGGGTACGCGTCCGGTAAGCTACAGATTCCCCGCCAACCCTAAACATTTATTGTTTAAGAATATAAATTTCCCAAATGAGATAAATATAAAAATTTAATTCAGAGCCGAAAACAGTGGCACGTGTTATACAGTGTGACTCAAGGTGACAAAGTTTGGGTGTTTTAGAGTCGAGAGGATTGATTTTTCGTTGCCTAGTGGTCACAAGTTTTAGCGGACATTCCGACGGACGGCATGTTGAACCCGAAGTTGGTAGATAAGGAGTGGGTATGTGTCCAGTATGCTACTGTTTCCTTGTCAACCGTTAGCAATCATTTCAATAAGTGCCGAAAGATCCCAAATGAGAAAATTGCTTATGTATTCGGCTTTTTAGTCGAAAAACTAAGCCCTTGGGTGACTTTTGGACACGTTGTGCCTTGGTGACAGACTTAGGTATTTTGGGTCGAGAGGACTGATTTTTCGTCGCATACTGGCCACGAGCTGATGTCTCAACGGACGGTACGTTGAACCAAAGCCAGGTAGAAATGAAGTGGATTTATGATTAGTAGCTTACTGCTTCCCCATCATCCGTGAATAGTTATTTTTTAAGCACCTATAGGTCCCGAGTAAGATATAAACACTTCTATTGTAGGCTAATTAGCGAAAAACATGAGCCCGTGGAAACTGTCGATCAAAATTACCGCAGGTTGATAAAATTCGGTTGTTTTTGAGTCGAGGGGAATGATTTTAGGTAGTCTAGTGGTCACAAGTTCGAGCGAACATCTCAACGGACTGTACGTTGAACCTGAGGATGGTTAATTAAGTGGTGGCAATGTGTCTGTAAGGTTTCATTCATACATTATAATTTTTAAGCACCAAAAGTTCCCCATTAATGCTTAAAATGTGGCCTATTGAGCCAAAAACTTGGGGAATATTTTGCGATGTGTGTCTGAGAGACAAATTTTGAGGGTTTCCGAGTTGCGAGGATCGACTTTTGGTCGCCTAGTGGACCCCTTTTTGAGCGGACATTCCGATGGACGGTACGTTGAACCCAAGGCTGGTACATAAAGAGTTGGTGTGTTTCCGGTAAGCTATTTTGATTCCCCGTCAGCCGATAGCAATTATTGTTTACAAAATCTAAATTTCCCGAATGAGATAAATGCATAAATTTAAGGCCGAACCGAAAACAGCAGTACATGTTATACAGTGTGAGTCAGGGCGACAATCTTTGGGGGGTTTCGGATCGAGGGTACTGATTTTTTGGTCGCATAGTGGTCACAAGTTTGAGCGGACATTCCGACGGACTGTATGTTGACCCCGAGGCTGGTAGATAAGGGAAGCTACTTTTTCCTCGTCAACCGTTACATAATATTTTAAATATCTATATTTCACAAATATATTCTCATAAAATCATATTTTCGTAAAATCCCACGTTGCGCACACATGTACCATGCCGTAAAATATTTGTTAATAAAATATTTCTTTCGAATTTCACTATGATGTTACTTTTTTATCAACCCTGGTTATTAAAGGAGTCTGAAGCATAAAGAAAACATCTCAGAGACTCGTGGGTTAGAAGAGGTTCAGGGCAGTCGACGTCAGGTAATCTCCACCTCTCCCTTCTGTACCCTTCCATCTCGGCGCAAAATCGACACGGAAGATTTTCGGATAATAGTTTAAAAGAAATAAGCTATTTCGCACTCGTCCGACCACACCTTGGTAATTCAATGCGCATATCGATGGCTAAGTTCTAGGAACAATGACATACCCCAGCATGTCCGTTGAAAGGCAGAATGGGGAATTTCCTCCGAAGGAATACTGATAACTCCCGGCGAAGATGTCGAGTGTGCAAATCAAGATGAAAAAGAAGATGTAATCTAAGTTTTAAAGAACTGCTTTTTTTGTATTAATTTTCCGGAGTTTTCCTAGCGTTGCGTATACGCAGCATTATGAAAATCATACAATATGATCAGAATATATATTTTTTCCAAAAATTCATCTTAATTAGACCGAAATAAATCGGAAAATTCGAAAAACCGATGTTAAAAGCCCCGAATACAGTCTGGGGAATAATGGTGTAAAATACAAAATTGATACGTACGCTACCGGCGGTTTACCATCTCTTATAGTGCACACTTATTTATATATTGCGACATTCAAAGGTTGTCCACCCTGGGCACGAATAGGCAAAACACGCGTGAAGCCGTAATCCGACACATGGGTGCGACTAGTTGGGAATGGCGCAGGGGTGCCAACTTCTCCGCTAACCCTCTCCCTCTCTCCCATCTCCCTCCACGGACGGTATAGTAGGAGGGGAGTTTAATCGCTTCGTACACATAATTATAGTCTTAAAAAGCCCGGGGCTGAGAGGAGGGGAAGCGGGAGTGGGAGGAGGGGAAGTCACCCCTTCCCCTCCGCTGCCCATTCCACCCTGCCGCAGAGCAGTTCCCCTCCCCTTCCCCTACCTCCCCCCTCCCCGTTTCTCCGCTGAGGCCGGACTGTCAGCCGTAGATCACTCCCATGTCGTCCTTTTTCAAGCTCCGTCGGCCATCTTGGTCCACCCCCCCCATCCCACGATTCCCCCTCCGTCCCCCACCCAACAGACGACGACCTTTTTCTTTGATACTCCACGCCCTCTTCCTCACGTACATATCCTTCAATCTCTGTGTTCTTATTCTCACGTGTTCTCTGATATTGAAGGAAAAGACATTTTTGATTTCATGATGACTTATTGTTGGTATACCCCAGCATGCCCGTGAAGTATAGTATTATATATATCTTTTATATATGATAAAATTCACATATATATAATAATCTTTTATATATAGGTGAATGCAATTTCAATGTTAACTTTATGTGTTACCATGTGCATTGTTGTTGTGTTGATTTTTTTAAAATACGAGTTTCAGCGTGTGTGAATCTTTACAATGGAGAATACATATTGTTTTAAGATTGAAGTAACAAATTAATTTCCACCCGGCCTGAAAATCAACCCACTACAGCACTTATCAACCCATTCACCTCTCAATATATTCTAGTATAATGCGGTAGTCAGATAGTTATTGTTTTTGTAAAATGTGGTTATAGATATCATTTTTAAAACGATATATTTAAATAATCCAACTGAAACTTTTTATGCACTACGCCATTCGTTGATACAAAAACGTCATAATAATTTCGTCGTTATTGTTCAAGTGAATTTAGGACAACTTCCCAAGTAGCACAAAAAGGATTATATCTAGATTTTATACGTATCATAGTATACACTGTATACATATTATATCTGTATAAAATACATGCAAATGTCCTTTATCATGCAGATAATATCTAGATATTATACATATTGTATCTGTTGCCATAATATGGATTTTATACAGATTAAATACGTATAACTCGTCGTAAATCTTTATATTATACATATCTTATACATGTCTGATGATCCCTGGTTACGCCTTAAGGATGTTATTTGTGTATTTTAAAGGTTCTGGAACACATCAAGGACAATGGATCATCAGACATGTATAAAATAGTTATAATATACATATTTGCAAATCTGTATACCGATGTATTTCGAAATCTTAAAAATACACAGATATAATCCTTTCTGTGCTCGTACTAGGGAATTTGTCCTCTCTTACTATTAACTTGATTGATAACCACAAACTTCCATGCCCTAGATGGTGGTCAAGCCACCCAGGCGGGATTCAAACCCGCGACCTCTAGGTTAGCGGTTGGGGACTTTACCCCGGTGCCACCGAGGCCGGCAAAAAATTTAGGCATGGGAGGGATTCGAACACTGATCCTCCCAATACAA